>NC_089236.1:46322445-47737945 GCF_963924675.1 Phocoena phocoena | reverse complement strand
CACCTAAAGCAATTAGAGAAAGAACAAAGAAAGCCCAAAGTTAGCAGAAGGAAAGAAATCATAAAGATCAGATAAGAAATAAATGAAAAAGAAATGAAGGAAACAATAGCAAAGATTAATAAAACTAAAAGTTAGTTTTTGAGAAGATAAATAAAATTGATAAACCATTAGCCAGAGTCATCAAGAAAAAAAGCGAGAACACTCAAATCAATATAATTAGAAATAAAAAAGGAGAAGTAACAACTAACACTGCAGAAATACAAAGGATCATGAGAGATTACCAAAAAGACCTATATGCCAATAAAATGGACAAGCTGGAAGAAATGGACAAATTCTTAGAAATGCACAACCTGCCAAGACTGAATCAGGAAGAAATAGAAAATATGAACAGACCAATCACAAGCACTGAAATTGAAACTCTGATTAAAAATCTTCCAACAAACAAAAGCCCAGGACCAGATGGCTTCACAGGTGAATTCTATCAAACGTTTAGGGAAGAGCTAACACCTATCCTTCTCAAACTCTTCCAAAATATAGCAGAGGGAGGAACACTCCCAAATTCCTTCTACGAGCCCACCATCACCTTGATACCAAAACCAGACAAGGACGTCACAAAGAAAGAAAACTACAGGCCAATATCACTGATGAACATAGATGCAAAAATCCTCAACAAAATACTAGCAAACAGAATCCAACAGCACATTAACAGGGGGGGTTATCCCAGGGATGCAAGGATTCTTCAATATATGCAAATCAATCAATGTGATACAGCATATTAACAAACTGAAGGATAAAACCATATGATCATCTCAATAGATGTAGGAAAAGATTTTGACAAATTCAACAGTCATTTTTTCTGATAAAAACCCTCCAGAAAGTAGGCATAGAGGGAACTTACCTCAACATAATAAAGGCCATATATGACAAACCCACAGCCAACATCGTTCTCAATAGTGAAAAACTGAAACCATTTCCACTAAGATGAGGAACAAGACAAGGTTGCCCACTCTCACTACTATTATTCAACATAGTTTTGGAAATTTTAACCACAGCAATCAGAGAAGAAAAAGAAAAAAAAGGAATCCAAAGCAGAAAAGGAGAAGTAAAACTGTCACTGTTTGCAGATGACATGATACTATACATAGAGAATCCTAAAGATGCTACCAGAAAACTACTAGAGCTAATCAATGAATCTGGTAAAGTAGCAGGATACAAAATTAATGCACAGAAATCTCTTGCATTCCTATACACTCATGATGAAAAATCTGAAAGAGAAATTAAGGAAACACTACCATTCACCACCGCCACAAAAAGAAGAAAATACCAAGGAATAAACCTACCTAAGGCAACAAAAGACCTGTATGCAGAAAAGTATAAGATACTGATGAAAGAAATTAAAGATGATACAGATGGAGAGATATATCATGTTCTTGGATTGGAAGAATCAACAGTCTGAAAATGACTATACTTCCCAAAGCAATCTACAGATTCAATGCAATCCTTATCAAACTACCTATGACATTTTTCACAGAACCAGAACAAAAAATTTCACAATTTGTATGGAAACACAAAAGACCCTGAATAGCCAAAGCAATCTTGAGAAAGAAAAAGAAAGAGCTGGAGGACTCAGGCTCCCTGATTTCAGGCTATACTACAAAGCTACAGTAATCAAGACAGTATGGGACTAGCACAAAAACAGAAATATAGATCAATGGAACAGGATAGAAAGCCCAGAGATAAATCCACATACTTATGGTCACCTTATCTTTGATAGAGGAGGCAAGAACATACAGTGGAGAAAAGATAACCTCTTAAATAATTGGTTGGGAAAAGTGGACAGCAACATGTAAAAGAATGAAATTAGAACACTCCCTAACAGCATACACAATAATAAACTCAAAATGGATTAAAGACCTAAATGTAAAGCCAGACACTATAAAACTCTTAGAGGAAAACACAGGCCAAACACTCCATGACATAAATCACAGCAAGACCTTTTTGACCCACCTCCTAGAGAAATGGAAATAAAAACAAAAATAAACAATTGTGACCTAATGAAACTTAAAAGCTTTTGCACAGCAAAGGAGACCGTAAAGAAGACAAAAAGACAACTCTCAGAATGGGACAATATATTTGCAGATGAAGCAACTGACAAAGGATTAATCTCCAAAATATACAGGCAGCTCATGAAGCTCAATATCCAAAAAACAAAAAACCCAATCCAGAAATAGAACTACCATATGACCCAGCAATCCTGCTACTGCATATATACCCTGAGAAAACCATAATTCAAAAAGAGTCATGTACCACAACGTTCACAGCAGCACTGTTTACAATAGCCAGGACATGGAAGCAACCTAAGTGTCCATCAACAGATGAATGGATAAAGAAGATGTGGTATATGTATACAATGGAATATTACTCAGCCATAAAAAGAGATGAAATTGAGTTATTTGTAGTGAGGTGGATGGACCTAGAGACTGTCATACAGAGTGAAGTAAGTCAGAAAGAGAAAAACAAATACTGTATGCTAACACATATATATGGAGTCTAAAAAAAAAAAAAGAAATACTTCTGAGAAACCTAGGGGCATGACAGGAATAAAGACTCAGACATAGAGAATGAACTTGAGAACACGGGGAGGGTGAAGGGTAAGCTGGGATGAAGTGAGAGAGTGACATGGACATATATACACTACTAAATGTAAAATAGATAGTTAATGGGAAGCAGCTGCATAGCACAGGGAGATCAGCTCGGTGCTTTGTGACCACCTAGAAGGGTGGGATAGGGAGGGTGGGAGGGAGGGAGACGCAAGAGGGAAGAGATATGGGGATATATGTATATATATATAGCTGATTCACATTGTTATAAAGCAAAAACTAACACACCATTGTAAACAATTATACTCCAATAAAGATGTTTAAAAAAAAAAAGAAAGGGTAAAGAATAATAAAAAACAATGTCCTGGTGGAGACTGATAACTCAACACAGAATGATTTGCCAGCAGCAGGCACATTGTCAGGGCCAAGTAAATTAATGTAAAATAATGGAAACCACTTCACTAACCAAGTTTTCTCATAACTGAGCTTCTCACATACAAAGGACCAAAATAAAAGGGCCTCAGAGGAAGTTTAGTGGGTGAAGTCAGTATCAGCATACGGTTAGTGAAATGGGGAGAGGTAAGAAAGAACATTTCATTTTCATTCCTAATGTAGTAATCTCAGATCTTTTCCTTTTTAAAAAAGAAAATGAAGAAAAATAACATATATAGGGTAGTAGTAAAGAATTTGAATAAACTTTTGAGTCATTTAAGGTTTTTCAAGTCAAAATCTCAAGGTAAGGAGCAATAATCGTCATTTCATACTATTCACAGATGTTTTTTAGGTCCATCCTCTGAAAGATGATCCATTGTTAGTCTATTTTAGGGATTTGCATAGTACAACCATTTGCTAATATCACTAATTTTTCTTAGTAACTTAGATTCACAGTCAATAAAAACTCTATTCAGCAACTCTGCCAAGGAAATTGATATTGCTACTTCTAAAATTGATTTTTTTGACCCAAGGCTTCTTAATTTTTTTTTAAACAAGAGCCAGCTATTAGACTATGCTTAAGAGACTTTTACAAGAGAGGAGAGGAAACATACAATTCTATATTTAAAATATGTTATTTTTATTATTGTTATGAAAATGTTAATTTCCTAAGGGAATGAGTTTAAATGAACACTCTGGAGTCCATTTCCTAGGCCAATCAATAATGACCTCATGTGCATGAAAAAGAGAGTACCTGTACATTTCAAGGTAAAATTTATGGCACCCATATAAGTAAAAGGCTAAGAATTTCTAACATTAGACAGCAAACACAGATATATGTTGAAATACTTAGTTCAGCATCTCATAAGTCCTCATATTCCTACACAAATGTGTATTCTCACTAAATAAAGCTTGGGATCAATCAGAAATCTAGGTGTCCTGTTCATTAACAATTGAAAATTATCTGTTCCAAAACTCTCATAATACTACGCTTTTGAGGTCAAATAGCTGGTGTCTCATTTGCAAAGAGGAGCTGGAATTTGCTGGCTAGGTAAAAATGGAAGTAATTTTAACTGACCCATTAGAAAGTAGCAGAAGTGGTTTAGCATAATAACAAACTAGTTGGTAGGTTGCTAAATACTTTTATTCACAGAGGGGAGTGCCTTTGTTTGGGCAATGGTGTATTGCAAGAACTTCCTTTTTGAATATTTGTGTGTATCCTCAAAATAACTTTTCATCACCCAGCAACGTTCAATTATACAGGTAAAGGCAGCTTTCAGAGTGTAGGTGTTGATCAGAAGTTAGGCAGAATGGACACTACCAGTTCTTTTTGGATGGTGTGCCCTTACATGCATCTCTGGTTTGGCTGCATAGCTACTGCACGGTTATTCACATGTATTATCTACACAATAATGATTCATTTATATAGCTTTTTATATGCATGCTACAACTGCCAACATTTCAGCGTTAAAATAATATTGGAATTAAATACGAATAGAAGAAAAGAAAATTTTACAGTTCAGACAGAAAAAAGATGCTCTCATGTGTGATTAGAAAATGATGGGGATTTGATGGAGTAGAAAGGTATGGAAAGCTGTTCTGGATGCCAACTGCTTGCAGAGGATCTTGCATCAATGATAGTGACAAGTGATGACAGTCTGCATCCGAAGAGAACCTCTGCCATTTTGATAAGTGTACAAGGAGGAAAGTCCAAATCCATTGATGAACTTAAAGAAACGGTTGACGGCAAGGGAGGAAGCAAAGTTATTTGTTGTTTTAAAATGGACATGAGAGGGGACTTCCCTGGTGGTCCAGTGGTTAAGACTTTGCCTTCCAATGGGGGTGTGGTTCGATCCCTGGTTGGGGAATGAAGATCTCACATGCCTTGCGGCCAAAAAACCAAAGCATAAGACAGAAGCAGTATTGTAATAAGTTCAATAAAGACTTTAAAAATGGTCCACATCAAAAGAAAAATCTGAAAAAAATGGACATGAGATATCTATATTTTGCTGCTCACTTATTAGAGTTGGAAATTGCAAATGGGTCCCTACAGAAGAGTTAAAATAGAAAGCAAACCGAAGACCAAAATAAATAGCTATTCATTTGTGTTTTCTACAACTTGTTATAAGCAAAATTCCTTGCTAAATATTTATTTTCAAATTATTTGAATAATAGTAAACGGTAAGAGTTTCAAGTGTGGGATGAGTTCTGATTTTATTTTCTTTAGAAATCTCATGTTGGAGGGATAAATGTAAAGATACATGAAACTGAGGCAAGCCACCCATCAATTCAGATTTTATGTGGATTCTGTTGTATTGAGGCAGGAGGTAGATGGGCCCCAGGCTGAGCAGCTGGAGTTTCTCTCCTGTGGACAGATACTCCAAAATATCAGGAATGAGAGAGGAGCTGAGCCTTGCCCAGATAAGAGATCAAAGACCATATATTCCTCATTCTCGAAGTCAAGGAGGCTTCCCCAACTACACATGTGCATAAAGGCTCCTTGGAGGTCAAAAAGGGAGAGGACACCACCCCACAGTAAGTGATGTCAACCTACCCATAGGCCTCTTCGCTACAATCCATCTTGGCTAAGAGATGCATGCACACACATGGGAGGACGCTGAGATATACGAAATACAGACTCACAACCAGGCAAAGCAAGATGATTGGCCAAAGGAAACCCGGAAGAAATGCCCCATAAAAGTGATTCAAACTACCACGGGGGCGGGACTCTAGCTCTCTGAGCCGGCCTGTGTGTCTATCCACACGTACTCTTTCTCCTCCTAATAAACACTGTACTTGTTTCACTACTTTCCATCTCTATGTGGAAATTCATTTCTACACAGCTGATCGGCCAAGGCCTTGTCACTGGCCACTAGTCCCTAGTGGTCTAGTGCAGGGGTCCCCAAGCCCCTGGGCCAGGACAGGTACCGGTCTGCAGCCTGTTAGGAACCTGACCACACAGCAGAAGGTGAGCGGCGGGCAAGTGAGTGAAGTTTCATCTGCCACTCCCCGTCACTCCCTATCGCTGGCATTACCAACTGAACCACCCATCCCCTGCCCCCATCGTCCATGAAACCGGTCCCTGGTGCCAAAAATGTTGGGGACCACTGGTCTAGTGGTTAGGATTCAGTGCTCTCACTGCTGCATCCTGACTTCAGTCTCTGGCCGGGAACCGAAATCCTGCTTCAAGCTGCTGCAGGTCGAGGCCACCCAAGGTCAGTATGGCAGTAATAGTGATCAAGGAAACTGTTCACAGAGTAGGATGAGAGAAGTTTAAAGAGAGCCTGTTATTTAGAATAATAACAAAGGAAGGTTTGTGCAATCTGGTGCAATTAAAGATCGGGGATGTGGTTTAAATTTCACTACCATGTTTAGTAAGGTGATGAAGGTGGGAGCTATGTTTCTATTATTACTAAATATCTCATACATGGAAGAAACACATATATAACCCAGTCCAACGTCCTATCAGAAATGGAAGTCTGGTGGCCTTCTTGAATGTGAATTTGTATTTTCTTTGTGGAAGATTTCAAATGCAGCACGGATATTGCAAATGGTTTGTTTGATTTTCTTATACCGTTAATTTTTTAAAATTAAGAAGTAAAGCATTTATGCTTTATAAAAGTTGAACAATTTAGAAAAGAGTAATGAAGAAAATAAATAAATTAGATGAATTCTTAATGTGCTTATTTTATAAATTCAAGAGAATGTTTTCAGATGGAAATATTGTATGCTTTATAATTTTCACAACTATCACATTATATTCCAAATGGAATTAATCATAATTTACATTGTGATTATCATTTAAATTTATAGTGCTTTTCTTTCATCTCAATGCTTTTCATATAATATCTATTGTACGGAGTAGTTGGCACAGATATTATATGATTTTGCCCAAATATCTGAGAAGTAAACTGAAAAAGATATATAACATTTGTCTAGCAATTTCATACTAATAACCTAACGTATGAGGAAATTAATATGCTGAAGCAAAAAGCAAGCAATGCTAGTAAAAAATATTATGGACATTTTAGGGAAGATATCTCACAGTCAAAATCACGTATTATTTTTAGAAAACAGTAGAACAATTAAACATAGTTTACTTCCTTTATAACAAGTCTTTACTAAAGGATCATACATTTTATTATTAAAATGCTTTCTGTTCTAGTAGCTCATTCATAAAACTGTCTTTTCTTTGCTCTGGTTTGCCAAGCAATTCACATGAAAGGGGTTAGTATATTCAGGAGAAAATAGTTTTCATTGAACGACCAAGGCAGTAAAACGGAAATTCAAGAGTAACTGAGTTTTAAACATATGATTCTCTTTATGTATTTCTTTTAGAAGTTTCTATTTTGTAGGTGAGATCAATTTGGATTCCTTTTTAATATACATCTTGGAAAAAAGTAACAAACCATAGTCAGTAATTTGGGGAACGGACAAATACTCCTTTTCTATCAATCAGCGTGGCTCAGATTCTGCTGGTTTGAACAAATGGGTACTGGATGCCGACCAGGGCAAGAAGTTGCTTCCCATAGGGAGAGCTGAAGGCCTCTTTGGGAAGCCAGCCTTGCTCAGCTACTCAATCTGATGGCCCTGGTCTGACGCTCTGGCTAGCTCGCCCGGCTCTAGTGTGCAAGGTGCCATTTACACGCCTGGACAACTGGATCGATTGCTCGGCCATCAGCCCCTCCGCTCTGCTCTGAGCGAAGTGTTGCTCTAACCTGGCAGGATTCTGGCCCCACAGGTGGAGGACCCGCACTTTCCACCTCATCCCTCTCTGTTTCAATTTCTTCAGCTGCACAATGGGGATGATGATGATAATAGTGCATATCTCACAGAGTTGTAAGGATTAAAAACATTCTATATGAAAAGTGCATATAATGTAGAAAGCATCACAGAGCAATTATTATTGAAAATAATTAATTACTTTCAATAAGGTTTTATTAACCAAAGAAGGTTAGGTTTGTAATAGAATAATCTTATCTCTAGGAATTTCTATACTAAAGGGTAGTAAGTACAGAGGCAGCCTGAGGTATACATTATGGGTCAGTGTATTGCTTTTATATCTTTAATTATGCTTCATTTCCTAACAGTAGCTTAAGTACCATACTATTATTGGTCCTTATCAATGCAGAGAACACTCTAATACAGGCAAACTTGGGCATTTATCTGCAAATGTTGGGCATTTATCTGCTTATGGAAAAGGCTAAGATAACTTAAACTTGGTCTACACATCATTGATGTTTGTATTTTCTCATTTAGAAATAGGGCATCCATGAAAAAATTAATTAATTAAAAAAAAAGAAATAAGGCCTTCAATTCCTAATCACCTGTCTGACAAGGACTTTTTGAGAACCTTGTTGATAGCCATCCTGAATATTCTCCACACCCATAACCTTAAATTTTCTAGTATCTATTAAAGCTCATAAACTATAGGTCGGTGTACACAAATCATTTTTAAGGTGATATAAGAACAAGAACACATAACCCATTCCATCCAAAACATGACGACCAGATGCAGAAATGTGCGTTATTGCCATTTAGATACTTCAATGATCTATTAGATAGTTTTAGAAATACTGTTAATACTTACATAGCTGAACCTATATTTAGTGTTCTGTAGATGAAGTCAAAAGTATGCTTTGCCTTTAAGGGTGAAAATGACAACGAGAGAACAAAGGAAATGTTGTAAAAGAAGAATTTGTGTTTGATTTTTGAAGGTCACACTTTGTCCCAAATGAAGACTAGGTGGCTTCTAAATGTCTTTTGTTTACAGAATCAGGGATAAGGCTACAAATTATCAAATATACTTCCTGAAAATACTGGAAATTTTTAGTTTGAGATTGCTTTCTATGTTAGTCAGGGCCCTGCGGAGGGGTGTGATGCCATTTTTAATGCATGTTCTAATAGATATTTTTCATGACTCTAAATCATCTAATATTATCAGTCAAACTGACTTATTCTCTTGACCTTCAACAGAAAATAATTTAAACTATTTTCTTCCCTGAAATTTTCATTCAGTATCTTCTGTAAATGACTTTTAATATACTTCTAATATCAGTAACTTTCACAATATTAGATGGAAGTTCATAGTTCATTCAACTTGTGAGTTTTTATTGACTAATAAATTGACAAATATACTGTTCTCCTGCCCTGCTGCATGGGATTATGCACATGTTAAGCATGAACATTTTTAGGGAATTGAGCTCTACATTTCCCTGGAATAAAACACATTCTTTTACACTGGAAATCTTTTCTGTCTTGTTTTTATTGAACTGAAACCTAGAAAGAAGACACATTCTTTTGAAATGAATGAATGGTGCTCAGCATTGACACTGAACAAAGAGAAGAAAAGATACCGCCCTTTGCCCACCATCTTTGTTTCTGATTGAAACCAAAAATGGAGTTAAAGCTCTGCTTTATGGTGTATGCAGGGTTCCAGATAAATGCTGATTCCTAACATGGATGTCATGCCTATGTCCCTTGGGTACCCTATCACACGTACGGTCTTCTCAAGAATGGGTGTGGTGCTGAGAACTCTGATGGAGGCAATACCAACACTGTCCCTCCATGAACAGTAACTGTCTGCTAAACAAACTCCATGAACAGACCATCTGAAAATGTTTGAGCCCTGATAACACTTCAAAATGGAGGATCAAAGGTCTTTTGGGAGCTGGCGAATGGTGGTTAGATAGTAAGATAGAGGAGTTCTAATCATGAGATTCAGCTCTGGACATTCCAACCATGTGATTTAAATTCTGTGCCATTTCAGTCAAATATGAATTTAAGCTAATTGTAAAATTCTGGACAAAACAATTTCTTGTTGGGCAATCTAATTTTTATGATGATGTAAGCACACTAACATCAGAAATTTATCTACTATGAGAGTCCAAATCAAAAGTTCTACTATCAGTTATAAAAAGCTTCCATATGTAAAATGTCTGTAAATCTGCATCCCTTCCCAATAGGTTGCTTGCTCTTCGTGTTAATTACGGCTTAGATTTCATTTTATGTACATGTTTGTTTCTAGATATGGAGTGCCCTAAGTAACTCTTATAAGAGGATATATGAGAAGGCAAAGGATTTTAGTTAATCTTGCTCTTTGAATGTTTGAAAAGCTACATACAGTCACTTAATTCTTTCAACATTTTATTTTATATGGAAGAACTCCTAACTTGATCACCTTGAGCAGTAATTGGTTATTTCTTCATTACCTCTCCTCATCCTAAGGTTTTAAATGTCTGTCTTGCACACAAATTCAGGTCACATTTTGTCATCAGGACCACTTATACAATGTCTTTCTCAGATTTCCTGTTGAATAGTGATCATCCATCATATGCTAACTGATCACCTATTGGCTTTTTTGGGAGCTGCCGAAAATGGTATACAAATGTTTCAAACAAAATTTTATAAACATAAACCGAGTTAATGCACTATTTCTCATTATGGGATTCTACTTAGTCCACTTGACTACTTGTAAAGAATGTGTCTGGACAGTGACTCAAAGAACCTTTTTAAAAAAGCATTTGAATCATACTCAATGATTTATTCACATATCTATTTAAAAAATTCCATTGGTCATGCTAAAAAAGGTTGCAAGCCCTTTGACTTAAGTATTTCTATAATGGCTGTTAAAATCAATTCTGGCATTAAAGTCTCCAAGAATGAACAATGCATTCAGTGGAAAATTGATTACATGGTCAAAGAACAGTCCTTTGTGGCCTCATTTGCTTTTTCGATTAGCATAGCTGTCATGGCTGCTGCAGGTGGTCCTCAAAACTTATAGGGGAAAAAAATCTGTCCTTGACACTTATGTTTGTCTATAGATTTTTGGGGAAAAATATGTTTTTATTTGCTTATTAGAACCTACTGATGTAGGTACCGGTGTCAAGTTGAGTTTTGCTGAGATAAAAGAGATAAAAATGGGAATGATTTGTGAGGAAAAATGAACAGAGTAATATAGAAATCCACTTCTAGGATTTTTAGGTTTGTGGAAAATACAATCTTTTGTAAGGAAGGTGTTCTGATCCTCACTACAGCCATACCTGTAGTAGAGTAGCTTACTTTTGGTAGAAAATCAGATGATGTAGGAACTTGTGGAAGACACTAGCTGAAAATGGGAACCGGTCACATTTTCACCTTGATTTCTATGTTTGCTTTTTCTTTTCCACCATCAAAAAGGAGCTTTCAGGCCAGGTCTCCTCCCTGGCATTCAGGGAGGGACTTAGCCACTTACATTGATCTTGTGCACTTTACCTTGAAACACAGCTATGGGTGTTTTAATAAGTGCTTATTGAAGTGTGCTATTGATTTAACTTGGGTTAATTCACTTCCTTTTTAATTTACTTATGTTTAACTTTTCCTTTCTAATGAGCAGGTTTCAGATCAAATCTTCCTAGGGTTCTGGAATGTTGATCTGCTCTGCTTGCTTGGAACCCTCTTTAGGAAAGACTCACATACTCTGTGGCTTTTCAGACTAGTAGCCAAAGGAGAACTTTCTACTTCTTGAGTATTGTATTAGTTTCCTATTGTGCTGCTGAAAGAATTTACCACTTATTGGCTTAAAACAACACAAATTGATTATCTTACAGTTCTGCAGGGCAGAGATCTGGAATGGGTCTCACCGGGCTGAAATGAAGATGTTGGCAGGGCTGCCTTCTTTCTGGAGGGTCTACTGGAGAATCTCTTTCCTTACTTCTTCCAGCTTCTAGAAGCCACCTGCATTCCTTGACTCTTATCCTCCTTCCATCTTCAAAGCCAGCAACGGCTGCTTGAGTCTTCTTCAGACTACCTCACTCTGACACCGACTCTGCTGCCTCCATCTTCCACTTAGAAAGACCCTTGTGATTACATTGGGCCCACCTGGATAATCCAGGATAGTCTTCCCTTCCCAAGGTTAGCTGATTAGCAACCTTAATTCCATCTGCAAACTTAATTCTCCTTTGCCAGGTCAGATAACACATACACAGGTCCCAGGGATTAGGATGTAGACATCTTTGGGGCGGGGGGCATTATTCTGCCTATTGTACCAACTTACTGCATCTACAGCATTTCTAATAACTATGCCATTATAGCCATGTCTTTGTTATAAGAAAGATATCACGTGTCTGGAGAAGGTCAATGGCTTTCCCACTAACCTCTATATAGCTGGTCTTTCCATCTGCAGAAAGATCTGTAATCTGATGTTTATTGACTCCTATGAGTTTTACACATGTAGGTCTTTGAATCCTTTGAAATTCTATGTTAAATATTTTGGCAAGTGCATTTTCTATTTTCAAAGAAGTCATGGACAAAGTTTCATGATTATATACAATTCTGCATATCCCTACATTCAAGTATTATTGTTCTAAAACTATAGTTTTGATTCTTCCCTCCTCAGAAAACTACAACAGGTTTCAATGTTTTTGAATTTATATTAAAACTTTAAAGCATTTGATTCAAGATCTTCTATCAGAATCTATTTAGCATTCTGGAAGGTGAACATGGAGATTCTGATATTCTACTCTGTTCTTAACTTTGACTAAGTACCATTGGTGATTAAATTACCAGTGAACCTTTCAATGAGGTTTTCCATTTCTATAACTTTGAATATCTTGCAAAGCACAAATATATTCCATGGTGGAAGCTAGGAGAACTGAAGTTTTGGGGGAAAGTTTTACCTTTCCACTGTCAATCAGTCCTGTTTATTATTATTATTATTCAATTTGATATTTCTGGTACAAAACTCTTAAACTTTCCTAAATGCCTTTTGCTTTTTATGTCTAAGATAGTACTGAGATGGTTTTGATGTCACAGGTAAATAGTGAAAAAAGAAGTAAATCTGTTGGAGACCAAATTTCTCTTGGAAACTCTCTTCATCTCCCCAAGTAGCTTATCTTCCTCTCACTTGGATGTAAATGAAAACTCCTATGCTTTCTTAGCTGATAATTAAGATTCTGGCTCTTAGAATGCTCAGATGTTAAAAGGAGTATAGAAATATAGGAAGAAATATAGGAAGAAGAAGATAGGAAGAAGCCTCTTAATGTTACCTCTTTTCCCTCTGTGGAGATTCTAGGAGGCCAAGACTTGTGAAGCTTTTGTCTTCATGTTCTTAGCATTCCTCTGCTGAAAGACCCTCAGAACCGTTTCATGCTACAGTGGTCTCTGTTGGGGCAGGTGGGTGAATGATCTGTGAGAATCTGTCCTGCTTCCTTCTCCCAAAGGAGTTTCCATGAGTGTGACCTTGGGAAGGAGTGGATGAATGAAGCTTTGGCACACTATCTCTAGAAAGATTGCTAAGCCTCTCTCCATGCTACTATCTAGCTGCCTATCACCTCCCATCCTTCAAATCACAGCTTATCAATTTTATTGTCTTTGCAGATAACCTGCCAGGCTTCCAGTATAAGATAAAGTTTTAAATTCACTTTTTTTTGATGTGGACCATTTTTAAAGTCTTTATTGAATTTGTTACAATGTTGCTTCTGCTTTATGTTTTGTTTTCTTGCCATGAGGCACGTGGGATCTTAGCTCCCTGACCAGGGATTGAACCCACACCCCCTTCATTGGAAGGTGAAGTCTTAACCACTGGACCACCAGGGAAGTCCCTAAACTCACTTTTTAAGGAAATGACTTTTATTGAGCACTTACTGGATGCAAGACACAGTGCAGTGTGCCATGAAATAATGTCGCATTGTGGCAGTTTACGTAGTACTTGTTCCCATTAAAGTGTAAAATATAGATTAAGAGATAAGAAAGAGAGGGACAGAGAGTTGGAGAGTGAGAAAAAGACACAAGGGATGGAGGGAGAGGGAAGGGAGAGAGAGAGAATGAGAGATATTAAATAATATCAATTAAAGAAATGTCACAGGTCATTACATGATTAATTGCCAAATGATTGCTGTCAATTTTAAGTGCCCTGGCTTCAGAGAAAGGAGAGATCATTGTGAATTGGAGGGTAAACTTGAAATAGTTTTGAAGGGTAGTTAGGTAGAGAGTGGAGAGTTGGGTTTCTGAGTAGGTGAGCCCAGCATGGAATGAATGATCTGACATAGACGCTTTATAAAAATGATTTTTTTAGTTTTATTCATGCCTTACAAAATCTCATGATTTACCCTTCTTAGATCAACCTTGGTACAAATCCACACAGCTAGTAGTCTAACCATAGAAAAAATAATGATAAATATTTACATTGATTATAAATGTAAGTATATATTTTTATTCATATTTACAGGCAACAAACACACCTTTCATTATTAAAATCCATAATTAACCTTGTCAGCAATATTCACAGAGACCCATGCTGAGAATTTTAATTCCAGCTTTGGAATGGTTTTGGCCAAAGTAATGTAAAAACCTTCTTTAGAGTGTATTAAGTTTTCACAATCAGAAACTTTTTGTGGGCCTCTGTCTGAAGCCTGATCTTTCTTTGATGCTTTTAATTGCCTTATTATATTTACTTGTGATTAAATGGAACCCTCAGCTAGTTGATAATGACTTTTGGCTTGTAAAGAGCAATAAAAGAATTTAAATCATTTAAAGTAGAGCGCTCCTTTGATATCAACTATCCAACATTATTCTAATAAAAGAATGCCTAACATACTTTTAATGAATTTCCTTTTATATGAGATAAAATATTTAGCAAGAGAATTTGAGATGCCCATTAGAGCATCTCATTCATAAATATCCAGGCTGTTCATCTTGCTGGACCTGATGATTCAAAGAAAGGTTTATGTACTGGGTAGAATTATCCAGCATGTGCATTTACCTTTGGAGAAATCAGACTCAAAGTCATGCATACAAAGCCTTTTCTAGACTTCTTTACTAAAATTTGACTCTCTAAGAAAAATATCCTTTATCTCCTCTAACAAATCTCTGTAAAGTATTCAGCTCACCCATTTTTCTTTCTTTCTTTCCTTTTTTTTTTTCCATAGGAAGCACACAGATGATAAAAAGGAATCTTCAGCTGATTGCTAGTTAGTGACTTTGAAGGAACTTTTAACATCTGTTCAAGGCCAAAATAGATTACTCTGTTTTATGCAAAACCTATCTGCATTTTTGCTATTGCACATTTCTTTATTTCCTTGGAGTTAATTGCTAAATGTCATCCACTCCTGCTGTTCTGGTGAGCCTGAATTTTCTCAAAATGTTTCATAACTTTCTCCTTAGAGATTTCAATCTCTATCAAATATTCTAATTTTTCTTAAACAGTACATTTGAAGCAGCAGCATTTCAAATGTCCTTTATGGTAAAGATGAGGAGAAACATCAATTTCCCTTTGTTATCTTTATTCTGGATTAGAAATTTCAAGGTTATTTCTATATATTTGAAAAATAGGTTGAAATTTAAATGTTTCATCCATACTCCTTTTGTCTTTTTGTTTCCCAAATTCTCTTTCCTTAGAGTAGCTGCATTTTTCTGATTTTTGTGTTAAATGATCAAATTGTATCCACTATATGTTTCTGCTTAATTCTGAAAAAAATGATGTAGCAGTGAACTCATAGGTTCTAAAATATCTTCCTTTTCAAAAGCTGCTACAGGATGTCATCCTCATGCACTTTAGAGGGAGTCTCTTGAGCTCTTTCAAAAATGTCTGAGACATTTGTTTATATTCCTTACCTAAAGGGTACCTTCCTCTCTTCACAATGTAACTAGGTCCTTTAGTCAAAATGTCACACACCAGCCTGTCAACAAATCATGAAATAGGTAAGTTTCCTCTGAAGGTCATGCATACAATTGCTCATCAAAGAATTATACCAAAGGTCTTGGAGCTTTACCACTTCTGTTTGCTCATTTTGCATTCTTTTTCTCTTTTCCTTTTTTCTTACCATCATCTTGCCTGGTTGTTTCTTCTACCCTCCTCCTTGTGCTACGTTGGAATTCTTATTCTTTTGAATCATAAACTCTGCTCATCTAATTAATCTCTAGTGCATTCACTATTTTAGATCGATGGATTAAAAAAA
Organism: Phocoena phocoena; assembly: GCF_963924675.1. Taxonomy (NCBI): domain Eukaryota; kingdom Metazoa; phylum Chordata; class Mammalia; order Artiodactyla; family Phocoenidae; genus Phocoena; species Phocoena phocoena. Next base: position 47,721,978 of record NC_089236.1, on the reverse strand, counting down.
AAATCCCAAAGTGCCTGCATGTCTCTGTTTTCTCCTTGGTTACACTGGGTGGAGTGGGAATTCAGGGTAAAGGAGGGGTGGAAAGGGGAAGGATGTGGGCAACTCTCAGAAAGGAAAACTATAAACAAAATCAGCAAATGCTGACCTTAAAGAATGACGTGATGGAATAGCTGTACATTTTCAAAGGTAGTCTAGAAGGGAAACCTCAGCCACAATTTCATTGACTTACTCAGGGCAGGGCAAGGTATAGGTGGCAAAGGGGACTATTAAGATAAAATTTTTTTAAGTTATTTTTTATACAGCAGTTCTTATTATTTATCTATTTTATACATATTAGTGTATATATGTCAATCCCAATCTCCCAGTACATCCCACCATCAACCCCCCACTTTCTCACCTTGGTGTCCATACATTTGTTCTCTACATCTGTGTCTCTATTTCTGCATTGCAAACCAGTTCATCTGTACCGTTTTTCTAGATTCCACATATATGCGTTAATATACGATATTTGTTTTTCTCTTTCTGACTTACTTCACTCTGTATGACAGTCTCTAGGTCCATCCACATCTCTGCAAATAACCCAATTTCATTCCTTTTTATGGCTGAGTAGTATTCCATTGTATGTATGTACCACATCCTCTTTATCCATTTGTCTGTCCATGGGCATTTTAGTTGCTTCCATGACCTGGTTATTGTAAATAGTGCTTCAGTGAACATTGGGGTGCATGTGTCTTTTTGAATTATGGTTTTCTCTGAGTAAGGATACAAATTTTTATAAGATCTTTTAATGCTATTAACTTTACTAATAATACCTGAATGCAGATTTCTCTACAATGCAGACTTCCATAGAAGCATCCCGTATTAAAAGCTTTCTAGTATCCTACTCAACCAATCTGCCTCAAATCCAATTACTGAACAAAGACATTGCTTCAGATATGTCCTTTATCCCTGGTAGCCAACTGTTAAAAATGTTACCAGTTACCTTGGAGAAGTAATATGCTACTGATCTACAGGGGCATGAATTCATTAAATAAAATATATGGGCTAGTTCTAAAGTGAGGGCTTCTGAGTAACTGAGTACAGACTGCAAAATAAAGATTTTAGGGCATTTGGGGGTTAGAAAATGGATGTAGTCCAAGGAAACTGAGCCAAAAAGTCAATGAACTTACTATCAGAAGTGGTGGTAAATTTTGCTTACTTCACAGTTTTTCTAGTCTTGAAATCTCACCCAACTCAAAGTTCTGAGCATACATCGTGTATAATTGGACAATTGAAGGAACTTCCCAGAAAATGATAATGGTGTTCCATGAATTCCATGTGTTTTTTCACTAACCTTAAATAAAATGTTAAGTCTTTAAGAGACTCTGAAAAAAAATTACATTGGATCTCAATATTTAAAAAAGATTTTGAAAAACCACATGTCTAAAAATGAAGGGATTTCTTTCTGGCAGACTGTCCCTGTCCTATTTTGTGTGGTTTTTGTTTCTTTCTATTTGTATCCACTGAAGACAATGCCTAGCCTTTTGTTGAGAGACAAAGAGTCATCCTACAATAATGTTTTCTAAATGAAGCTTTTTACTTGACTTTTCCACCAGCTCTTTTGTATGAGTTATTAATGACACTAGTTTAGTTTTCTGTTTTTCAGTTGAAAAAGGCAGTATACAATCCATCATTATTTTTAATACTTGCATAGTATTCCACCGTATAGAGGCACTGTCATTTATTTAACCAATCTTCTACCGTTAAACCTTTAAGTAGTTACTGATTCTTCAACATAATTATCCCTGTGATAAACATTCTTGTTCAAACATATGAGGATGTCTCCAATTACTTCTTTGGGAATTATACCTAGATATAGATATAATCTATATCTAGATATTTCTTGGTGAAAGAAAATGCACACCTTAAGCTTTTTGATGCATTCAATTTGCTACCAGTCATAAATTCACTGGCAGTGTATGTGAGTGCCCATTTCCTCATATCTTCGTAAATACTGAGTATTAAAAAAAAACCAAAACCTTCATCCACTTGATAACTTGCATTTAATTTGCATTTCCCTGATTATTACTGAGGTTAAATTTGTTTTACTTGTTAAGGACATGGGTCTACAGGCAATAGTCCATAGATCAAATCCAGCCTGTGGCCTGTTTTTGGCACAGACCTTTGTTAAGAATAATTTTTTACATTTTAAAAGGTAGTAAACAGACAAATAAACAAACAACAAAAAAGAATATATCAAAGAGATTACATATCTTCAAAGTCTAAAGTATTTACTACCTCTCCCTTTACAGAAAATGTGTAAGATCTCTGGCTCAGAACGAAATAATAATAATTAAAATATCCAACATTATTAATCTCTAACCAGAGTATGACACAGTGTTAAAGGTTGTTTTTTTTTGCAGTACACGGGCCTCTCACTGTTGTGGCCTCTCCTGTTGTGGAGCACAGGCTCCGGACGCGCAGGCTCAGTGGCCACGACTCACAGGCCCAGCCGTTCGGCGGCATGTGGGATCTTCCTGGACCGGAGCATGAACCCGTGTCCCCTGCATCGGCAGACAGACTCTCAACCACTGTGCCACTAGGGAAGCCCGGTTTTTTTTTTTTTCCGGTACGTGGGCCTCTCACTGTTGTGGCCTCTCCCGCCACGGAGCACAGGCTCCGGATGTGCAGGCTCAGCAGTCATGGCTCACGGGCCCAGCCGCTCCGCGCCATGTAGGATCCTCCCGGACCGGGGAACAAACCCGCGTCCCCTGCACCGGCAGGCGGACTCCCAACCACTGCACCACCAGGGAAGCCCAGTGTTAAAGGTTTTACATGCACTGTTTCATTTAATCTCCACAGCAATCCTACAAGATAGATATCTCTTTATGAATATCTTAAAGCTAAATGAAGAAGCTCAGGTAAGTTAAGTAACTTATCCAGTGTCTCACAGTAAAATGTGGATCTGAGAGTCTAACTCAGCTGTGTCCAAAGTCTGTGTATTTAACTATTATGCTAAATTGCACATGATTTTGTTACATTTATACATAATTTTGAGAAACCTGGAATCTCTCCAGTACCGGGGTTTCATATCAGATAGATACATGGTGTCTCAATTTATTAACATCTTTTATTTTCTCAGTAAATTTTATAGTTTTTTTCATAAACATACAATGTATCTTAAATATTTTCCCCCAGGCATTTTATACTTTGGTTGTATCACAAATGGAATCATTTTCCATTTTCATAGTCTCAAAAGTTTTTATCTAGGAAAGAAACTGAGTTGTGTATGCTAATCCTGTAACTAGTCATATTTTTGAACTTCCCTAATAGTTGTAGTCAAATTTCATTGGTTTTTTTAATGTTGTTTAGGTCAACATAATGATAATAATAATTGTTTAGGACAATCATAATGATAGTTTTGCTACCTCATCTCCAATATTCATAATTTCCCCCCATCCCCTGCTTAATGATTTCATTGCTTGCACTTCCCAAATGATGTTAGCAGGCATCCTTTCATTATTCTGGTTGAATAGGGAGATTCTACTCCCTATTATACAGCAGGATTCTGGATGTTGGTTAGTGATAGATTTTCAAATCATAGTAAGAAACCATTGTCCAATTTTAATTTTACTAAGATTTTTATTCTGAAATTTTATAGAACTTTATTAATATGTGTATCTATTTGGGATGATCATTTTATTTTTATCCATTGGCATATTAATATGATGATTTCTGTTTCTATACTTCCTAACATCAACCCATCTTTGCACTCTGGAAATAATCCTTACTTGGTCACAATATGCTAAACTTTAAAAATGTTCCTGGATTCAATTTGTTAATTTTTTAAAAGGTTGTTTTTTATTTGTATTCCTAAATGAATTTGCTCAGTTTTCTTTCCCTGAGATTTTCTTCATTGGGTGACCCACTGTAAAATGGATTGTGAAATTTTCTATGCTTTTGTATGTTTTTAAAAGTAATTTTTAAAACACAGATCGAAATGATTTGTCCCTTGAATGGATAGTCAGTAGAACTTATTTGTTAAAAATTTAAGGGCCGAATGTCATCTTGAAGCGTAGTTTTTTGATAATTATTCTAATCTCTTACATTCCATGGATCAGATAGCATTTTGAGCCAGTTTTTGTAATTTACTTTCATCAAAATTTTCATCTTAGTGAAGAATTGCCTGAAGTTTTTGTTTATAATCTTTAAAACATTTGTGTAATGATTGAATCTCCAGTGTTATGCTTAATGTTTTACATACATTATTTTTTGCCTTAGCAATTCATCTTTTCAAAGAACCAAATCATGATTTTATTTAAAACTCTATTGCTTTTCTATTTTCAAATTAATCAGAAGTTTCAAATTAATTAAAAATTCTATGCCTTTATTTTTATGAAGTCACATGTACTTTCTTTTGCTTTTTATTTTCTAGTTTTCTGATTTTATTGGTTAGTTCATTTATTTTCATTATTTCTTATTTAATAATAGAAACATTTAAGGTTATGAATTTTCCTCTGATGAGTACTTTGTTAGTCATATCCATGTTTTTATATGTAGTATTACCATTGTAATTAATTTCTCATTATTTTTAATTTTGTTTTCTCTCTGAGAATTCTTTAGAAGGTGGTTCTTAATTACCATAAACATCTCATTGTAACCTTAAATGGTGGAAGGAGGGCAACAGATCTCTCTGGAACCATTTTTATAAGAGCACTAATCCCACTCATGAAGTTTCCACCCTCATGATCTAATCACCTTTCAAAGTCCTACCTTCTAATACTATCACTTTGGGCATTAAGATTTCAACATATGAATTTTGGGGAGACACATTCAGACCATAGCAATTATATATCAAGCTTCCCAAATAATAGGTTGCTAATATTACCTAATATCCATTTGTATTCAAATTCCCTCAATTATCTAACAGAAATCCTTTTTACAGCTGGTTTGCGATCAAACAAGTTGCACACACAGCATCTGGTTGATATGTCTCTCAGGCTTTTCTTTAATCTTTGTGTCACTCTGCCCTTTCTTATGCCATTTATATGTTAAGAAAACCTGGCCCTTTACCCTATAGAGTATCCCACATTTTGCATTTGGTTGGTTGCTTCTTTAGTGTTGTTTAACCTGTTTTTGTATTCCCCTTATTTAGTGACAGAAACTTTTAAAGAAAATTTTATCACTATTTTACATGTCGTAAAACTTTAGCTCAGAGAATTAAGTAACTAATTTACAAGTGGCAGAGCTGCTGTTTAAATACTCATTTGACTAATTTTAAAGTTCAGACTTTCTCCTACACAGTGCTGTACGAATAGAGAGATATAGAAAGGACCACGAGGATGTGGAAAGGAATAGTGAAATTAGAAGAGGCTGCCTATTTTACTTTCTATCAGGCAATGTTTTTCATGGTACAATATGAACTAAGGAGAAAGTAGAATACCTCAGGTGTTAGCTCTCAGTTTGTATTTTTTTAAAAATCACATACTCACGAATATTCAGATTTCAGAAGCTCTTCACATTCCCCAGAAATTATCCCTTTACATTAAAGAATTAATTTGCAAGGTAAATTTTACTGAATATTTTGTTATGAAGATGGAACAAAGTTTAACATCCCCATGCCATGCTAGGGCTGTTATAACAAAGTACCACAGTCTGGGTATCTTACAACAGAAATTTATTGTCTTACAGTCTGGAGGCTAGAAGTCCAAGATCAAGATATAGGCGGGTTGGTTCCTTCTGAAGACTGTGAGTGGAGAATCTGTAGATGGCCACCTTCATATACACAGGGCATTCTCCCCGTATGCATTTCTGTGTCCAAATTTCTCCTTTTTAGTAATATTGGATTAGGGCCCAGGCTAATAACTTCATTTTTTAATTTTTTAATTTTTTTTTTTTTTTGCGGTATGCGGGCCTCTCACTGTTGTGGCCTCTCCCGTTGTAGAGCACGGGCTCCGGACGCGCAGACTCAGCGGCCATGGCTCACGGTCCCAGCCACTCCGCGCATGTGGAATGTTCCCGGACCGAGGCACAAACCCATGTCGACTGCATCGGCAGGCAGACTCTCAACCACTGTGCCACCAGGGAAGCCCCTAATAACTTCATTTTAACTTGATTTCTCCTATAAAGTTCTTATCTCCAAACAAAGTCACCTTTTAATGTACTGGGGTTTAGGACTTCAACAAATGAATTTTGGGAGGCCACAATTCAACCCAACACAGCACAGGGCTTCACAAAGCTTGTGTATTTCCCCTAGGTCTTTTTGGCCTTGCCACCCCCTTTCCCATGAAACACCAAGCTCTATTACAAATACATTTCTTTTTTTTTTAAAAGAACTTTCTTTTTATAGCTTTTTTAAAAAAATAAATTTATTTACTTAATTTATTTATTTTTGGCTGCATTGGTTCTTTGTTGCTGCACGCAGGCCTTCCCTAGTTGCAGGGAGTGGGGGTCACTCTTTGTTGCTGTGTGCAGCCTTCTCATTGTGGTGGCCTCTCCTGTTGCAGAGCATGGGCTCTAGGCATGCGGGCTTCAGTAGTTGTGGCACGTGGATTCAGTAGTTGTGGCTTACGAGCCCTAGAGTACAGGGTCAGTAGTTGCGGCACATGGGCTTAGCTGCTCCACAGAATGTGGAATCTTCCCAGACCAGGGATCGAACTCGTGTCCCCTGCATTGGCAGGCAGACTCCCAAACACTGCGCCACGAGGGAAGCCCTACAAATACATTTCTCTTCTTGTTTACTGATTCCCAGGTGCCAGGCCCTGTCTTCAATTGGGCTTTCAAGACTTTCAACCTAATAAGGATCCTCCTTGGGAAGATTTTCATATTAGCTTCTAGCTGAGCAAGAAAAGTCTGCAGCACCAGGCTTTTAAAGTTCAAATATATGAAAACATAGATTGAAGATGAGCTCAAGAAATGCCTAAACCTGAAAGTATTCTGTGAGTTGGAAAGAATCCTTCTCACTTGTTATGAACTGCAGTTTAATCAATGAACTTCAATGAACTATGGTTTAATCAGTATTAGGTTTCTTTTTTTATTTCTTTAGATTTTGTTTTACTTCTTAAATGTAGTTCTTGGCAATATTATTCATGTTCAGCTGGATTTATTTATTAAGGACTTTAGTTCTGATTTGTATAAAACTGTTGAGTGGAGAAGTTTACTATTCTATTTCAGCAAACCATGATTATCATTTAAACCAGTCAGTATAAAACTTCTGCTGTGATACCTATCTCTCCTAAGTGTATCTCAAGTCCACTGGTTTTTGAAGGTGCTAAATATTTGGAGTGCTGAATCAAAAATTTCAAAATAAAGATGATAAATCACACCCTAGTGAAGGAATATAGAGTCACAAATGATCTAATATAATATAAAATTTCAAAATATTTTGATGTTATACAACTTTTACATTGGGCAGATTTGCCTTCTTAATTTGGATTTACTTAAACTGCTAGTCCCTGAGTTCATGCTGTTAGATAGCTAGGAAAGGGGGTTGGTTCAGAAGTGGGTCCGTTTTTAGGTAAATACTAAGCAAGAATTAAGAAGACTGCCACAAATAACCCACAAATTGGATAATCTACACAAATAATTTAGAGTAGTATGAAATTAGAATTAGGGAAATCTAGTGACCCGTAGGAAAATCTTACATGATTTGTCTGGGGAAAAAAAAGTCTCCTGTGAAACCTAGAAATCCAACCATTTTTGATCTATTATTTTATCTCAGGAAACTTTGCAAACATCAGTGAAGTCCCAGTTAAAAACATCACTCTAGGAATAAAGCTGCTCCATTATCTTGAGCTCTGCCACTATCTTGCATGTCAATACTCAGAACAGAAACCTTTTTCTAAGGTTGATGGATGCACTGTGTCTCAGTGTGTATGTGTCTATAGTTAGATTTTTCTTTTAAAAAGGAGCCATTAACCATGCCTATTTCAAAGTGTTTTCCCTTTTTTATCTACACAATCAAGCTAATGTTTAACTGTTTCACAACATATGCTTCCATAAAAAGTAGCAAAGGTAAACCAGAATTCTCCTTAGCACATAGCTTTTGAGTAATGTAGAAAGCACCTTTAGTCTGTTCAGAAAGGTAAACTATTGCAGAGGATAATTTTTTCCCAAGTCTGATAACTCAGGGGCAGCAATCTGGGGTCTAGAAAACTGCAACTGGGGTCTAGAGATTACCAGTTACTAAAGCTGGTCTATTTGGCTGAACATAGAATGACCAATATTATGCCATTTTCTACCTACAGAGACAGTGAATTCATACGGCTTATAATAATTTTTATAATTTAAAGAATTTTATTTATTTTGACTGCAAGTAGAAAAAATATTATCAGAAGGCAAATAGAACAAAAAAGAGTTAATAACAGATTTTTTCTATTAAAAATAGATATTAACTACTTCTATGATTCAGGCGCATAATTTTAAGAAACACGCCTTGAAGACAGAGAGCAGACCTTTGGGTAGTTTAAGTGTAATGTATAGAACTCTGTGATGGCAGGGATTTTGTTTCATTTGTAACTAACAAACAATAACAGATAATTTGGAGTCTTCATTTACTGTTATGAGGAAGATATAAAGGATGATATGATATGGTGGGGGCTAATTGGGGACCACTATGATGCAGGTGGTCTGGGAAGGTCTCTCTGAGGAGATAACAATGCATTGAGACCTTCGTCATCAGAATGAGGCAGTGATGTGAGAATTTGGAGGAAGGAGAAGGGTGCGAGAGCTCTGGATGGGAACGAACTTGGACTCTTCAAGGGAGAGAAGAAAAGACCAATGTGTCTCGTCAACGTTTGTGTGCTTGGAGGAACCTCTAAGTAAATGGTTGTGGCCTGGCTGACTGACTCTGCAGCCCTGGGCGTGTGACTTAATTTTGCTGCACTGCAGATTCCTCATCTGTAAGTAACAATAATTCACAACCATCACAACAGCTCTTTTGGACAATGATTACATGTAAAGAGCACCTTCTGGACACAAAGAAAATCTTCCATAAAGGTCAACTTTCATCTTATAGCTGTTATTTTTAGGCAATCAATTTTTTCATGAGCACCTTTAGTGCCAAGTGCTAAACCACCCAAAGAAATGAATGATGTAATTTTGGCCTTAATAATGTTTATAATTTTCTTGGGGGTATGAAATAAGTTTCTGAACTATATGGTATCAACAAAACATGATACAAGTGCAGAGGAGGAGGGACAAGTGGAGACAAGTGGAGATCACCTCGAAGAGATAAAAGACAGTCTTATGGAAGGCATGTAATTGAACTGGTCTTGAAAATTGAGTAAGATTTTTTCTTTATAGGGCCTTCCAGGAAGGCATTGCAGAGCAGGAAGAAGCACAGCAGTGAGAATAAGAATGGCAGTTCAGGGCATTGTGGGAGCAGGGGCTAGGTTGTTCTGAGTAGTAGAAGCATGCTTCCATGAATGGGAAAAATTGGCTAGATGTATAGTGAAGGAACTTGATGGTGAAAGGAGTTAGGAAACTGAAACCTTGAAAGTGAGGTTGAGGAGTGTGAACTTGAAGTGGTGGGAATGAGTATTTCTCTAAAAACATACCAGGAAGTTGTAGGCAGATTAATTAGAGGGAAAGAGATATTGGAGTACATTATACACTGCTTGATGAGGTAAAAAGGATTTGGTAGGATAAGAGTCTTGGTTATAAAATGGAAAAAGTAGCTAAAAGATAACTTGAAGGATTAAGCAACCTTGAGTAGCAGAATTTTTACTTTGACACATAGCTATCATGAATGAATGTTATTGTTTCAAGAACTAGACTAACTGTTGTACACTTGTCATTTCTATTCATCTAATGACCTAGAGACAATTATTAGGGTTTTACAGATGAGGAACTGAAGAGTAGGGAGATTAAGGGATTTGTGGATTTTTCATTCAGGAATATTTGGTGTTTCCTCATTGCTAATTGTTACCTACTGCTGGCTCTTAGAATAGACCAAAATGCTTCTTTGACCCTCAAAATCTTAGAAGATTCAGGTGGTTTTTGGGATGTAGAGGTTACAACCACAACCCCAGGAGACCTGGGCAATTTTATGATACCCTGCTCCCTCTTGTGATTGGTCAGAACTTCCCTCTAGAGCTCCTTTCCTCTGACTGGTGACCACGAGGTGAGAACACCACTGAGAGGTGATGTCAATGGATGTAGTTTGTGGAGCCTTTTCTTAATTACTTTTGTGGTCAAAGTTTAAATTATTTTATATTGGTAAATATATTGATAAAAATATATTGGTAAAAACATTATTTTATTGATAAAAATATTAATAAGAATATATCTTATGTAGTTGCCATTGGTTAGGTTACCTCCTTTATCTTAATCCTTTTCTATCTAAATGTGACAACTATTTTATAAGATTTAAAGATTCCTTTGATGGCACGACACTTGGCTAGATGAAGACAGAACTTTTTGTTGCTTATAGCTCCAAACAAGAGAAGGCTGGTCAGAGACACACAGGAGGTTGTACTGGGAACAAGGTAAGAGCAAGCAGTGGCTCTAGGGGGCAGCTTGCGTGTGGTTCCCTGTTTCCAGTTTCATGTGGATTAGCTAATTTGAATAACTTTGGAGGTTCCAGAGCATAGGAGCTCTGCCTAGTTGTTTGGTACCTGGTGATTAAAGAATCAGTGGTCCTGGAGTATGAGTCCCATTCTAGAAGTGGTTGGGGTGTGGATTCAGCTCCTCGAAAGGGAAACTGACCGGCCTCCAGCCAGGACCTCAAAACTGGGTCAAGCCAGCATTAAAAACAAAACCAAAACTGTATTACAGCTACCACACTATCCAGTGCAGTTATGAACGTTTATAACCCTTTTTATCTCCCGGCGAAGGTGAGGCCTCTCCTGCCTTCCAGCTGATTCTCTTTTGGGTCGAATTTCTTTTGGCAAATGTCCAATATGGATGTCCTGCTGTGTTCTCTTTTCTACTCTGTATGTCTGTCCCCATCTCTTTGTCTCTTTACTTTTATTATTTAACTCCTATTTTCTCTCCCTTACAGCTTTGTCTACCCTTGATTCCATTATATTTCTCAGTATTGGGTTTAGAGAATAACTTTTCTGTCTCTAGGTATTAATTTTAAATGCAGGTAAGTTGAACACCTTAAGTTTCTCTAAAAAAATAATTATTGCATTGTTACTTGATAGACTTTTTCTCTGTCGATTTAACTTTGATTTTAAAAAATGCTTTCTTATCTCTGACTAACATTATTTGAGGTTTAATTTCCAGATATTTTATCTTTTCTTTTCAATTAGTTATGTCTAATAAACCCATTCATAGATACATAGACATACATAGAAATCCCAAGAGTGATAAACTACATTTTTAATTTTTCTGGGCATTCAGCCAGCTTGATTTAACTTTTAACAAACCTCATTGTGTCCTAGATCTTATTTTAGAATAGGTGATTTATAATTACTAATTAGCTAGAATAAGAAGATAAGGAAGATGATTAGCCTATGAAAACTTCAGTTTTTCTTTTCCAAACAAAGATTGAAATCACAGCAATAAATATATGTAATGTAAACACATTCCTGTATAGTAAAGCTCGTTTCCTCTTCAGTAGTCCAGACCTTCTTCACTATTACAAATGAATTAACCCTGTCAGAAAATTCAATCATCTCATTAGCCTACTAAATTTCATCTCTTATTTTCTGCTGATCTCTATTCTTGAGAGGTGAGTTAGTTCTGACAGACTTACACTTAATTCACATTGTTTAGTTCTTATATCAGAGTGTTCCCATAAATTCAGACATGTTTTTTAAAGGAGAAAATGGGTATTCCACAAATACCTTTACTGAAGATGTCGAAAGTATTGCCTCAAAGCTAAGAGAATGTATTTCTCCAAAAATAACCCCTTCAAGCCTTGCTTAGTTTTAGACTTAAAATTTATGTAACTTTTATAGCGATTTTAGAAGGAGTACATATGGTGGGGTGCTGGCAAAAGTTAAAACCCCCGAAACTCTGATTCATGCTGTATGCTCATTTCTGTGATATAAGTACTCCAACCTTGCCTGATTTCAAACTACCAGTGTGAAACCACTAAATGCAGAGTTTGAAAGAAATGCAAGGTAGCACATCGTTGTAAACTATCTCCACCATACAGATATAATATAGAAATAACATTAAGAGAGCAAATGATGAGTTTTGATTATTTATTCCCTTGGTTTCAAATATAAGTTATATAATTGTGAATGTATGTAATTTAATTTTTCATAATGGCTATGTTTAGCAACTGTTCACAAAATTCCTGAAAAATTAACAGTCAATTCTGTGAGCTGATATAAGCCAGCTTCAGCACACCATTGAATCAGAGTGTTAACATATTTGAATGATGCCAGACACAGAAATGACAGATTTGTACATTTGTTTCTAGTTCTGCTTAAATGCTCAGAAAACACTCTCAGTGACTTGGACAAAGAAGGAGAAGAGATAGATTAAGGAAAAAAAGAAACACAATTTAAATTAAGAAAAATGGGAGACATCTGGGAAGGTAAAGGCACATCAGGAATCTAAGATGTGTGAATGAGATGAGAAGATTATAAGAGAATCTCTAGATATTTTCTTTGCATTTAGTTCATCTCTAGCTCATGGGCTTATCATTAATAAACTCAGAGAAATGCTGGAGTGTATTTCTCAGCTGATGTTGTGTTAACAAAAGGTCTCAAAATCTGAGTGGCCTACAGCTTAAAGGTTAATTTCTAACTCATATAGCATGTCCATGGTGGGTTGGCTCTAGCTCTGCTTTATACCATTCACATTCCAGGATCTAGGCAGATGGAGGACCCTTGATCTGAGGCATTGTCTCATGACAGAGGGAAAAGAGAGATGGATGAACACATGCTAGTTCCAACAATGACACTTATAATATCTGATCATATTTTATTGGCCAAAGCAATGTTCACAGTCATGCTTGAGTTCAACAGGGTGAAGTTATAAAATTTTCCCTTAAAGAGAAATGCCAAAGGGAGGGAGTTGCAGGGAGGAACAGCATACTTTGAACACAATATAATCTCCCATGTGGAGAGAGAAGATCAAAAAGATGACTAATTGTTGTAGCAGAGAATGGTGGGTTCACCAACAACATGTTCTCTTCTTTTTCCTGATGGTAGAGCTAGACATTGTTTGGCCTCCCTGAAAGCTAAGAGTGGACACATGACTGAGTCTGACCAAAGCCAGAGTTGTTTAACCAGAGTTGTCACCTCTGCTTACCTTTTATTGGTCAGATCAAGTCCATGGCCGTGCTTGAATTCAACAGAGTGAAGATATACAATTGTCCTCTAAGAGGGTTGCTGAAAGGTAGAGCATCCCAGGGTGGGGCAATGAATATTTTGGACAATAATACAGTCTACCATGTGAAGAATGGAAAAGGTGCCAAAAGACATTGTGTCAGGGGCGGCCGGTGTGCTAGTGATCACCTCTGTCTTTCCCATCTGTCAACTAACTGGAAAGGGTGCCAAGGACCACGTAGAGAGTAAATCCCCAAGATGGAAGTGCCTGAGTCCTTGAAGGATGAGGTGGAGCAGGTCCTCGCCTCCACATTGAGCTGGGACATGAATGGGGGATAAACTCTCATACTTGAAGCCACCAAAATTTCAGGTGATTTTGTTGTTGCCACAGAATAACCTAGTTTATCTCGATAAATACAAGTTGCTGTAGATATCATAAGTTAATATATATGATGTCAGCCCTTGGAAAAGACATTTTGAGCACTGTGGTAGGCTGAAAAATTACACCCTCCAAAACATTTATGTCTTAATTCCTGTAATTTATGAATATTACCTTATATTAAAATATGGTCTATTCTTCTGTCAATGGACATTCGACAGATGAACAGATAAGGAAGACGTGGCACATATATACAATGAACTATTACTCAACCATAAAAAAGAAATGAAATTGAGTTATTTGTAGTGAGGTGGATGGACCTAGAGTCTGTCATACAGAGTGAAGTAAGTCAGAAAGAGAAAAACAAATACCCTATGCGAAGGCATATATGTGGAATCTAAAAAAAATGGTACCGATGAACCTAACGACAGGGCAGGAATAAAGATGCAGACAGAGAATGGACTTGAGGACATGGTGGGGGGGAAGGGGAAGCTGGGATGAAGTGAATGAGTGGCATGGATATATATACACTACCAAATGTAAAATAGATAGCTAGTGGGAAGCAGCAGCATAGCACAGGGTGATTGGCTTGGGGCTTTGCAATGACTTAGAGGGGTGGGATAAGGAGGGTGGGAGGGAGGCTCAAGAGGGAGGGGATATGGGGATATATGTATGCATGTGGCTGATTCGCTTTGTTGTACAACAGAAACTAGTAAAGCATTATGGAGCAATTATATCCAATAAAGATGTATAAAAAAATGGTCTAAAAAGAACCAAAAAAGAAACAGGATCTATGCAGAAGTGATTAAGTTAAGGATGTAGAGATGAGGTGATTTTCCTGGATTATCAGGGTGGGCCCTAAAGGCAATCACATATATCCTCATAAGAAGAGGGATATTTGAGCACAGACAGAAGAGGAGAAGGTGCTATGAAGACAGAGGCAGAGATTGGAGGGATGTGAGCACAAGCCAAAGAGTGCCAGTATCACTAGAAGCTGGAAGAGGCAAGGGATGGATTCTTCCCTAGAGCCTCTAGAAGGAGCACAGCCCTGCAGATACCTTGATTCCAGCTCAGTGATACTGATTGAGGACTTCTGGCCTCCAGACTATGAGAGAATAAGTTTCTATTGTTTAAAGCTACCACATTTGTGGTAATATGTTACAGCAGTCACAGGAAACTGGTACAAGTACCAAGATTAAGTGATGACAGGGAACCAAGTGCCAATGCTCAGCTTCAACAAGGATATGTCCAAAGGAAAGCAACCAGGGAGGCGCTGGATATAAAACTTCAATGACTCTAAAGTCATACAATTGATAAACTGAATTCATATCATTGTAAACCATCCTGAAGTTTGAGAGCAGGAATAAAGATCAGCAGTTACCTTGCTGAAAATCTCTAGCATCCTAAGTCTGTGTATAAAAAGTAACCTGAGGCTTGAAGATACTATAAGACTTACTCCCAATTAAACAGCTTAGCCTTAAAATTAGTGCTAGAATACAATTTTCCTAACCCCCAATCCTCAAGGGTATCAAAACTGCAAAAACAAAGCTAGGGGTGTGTGTGTGTGTGTATTGGTTACTGTGATGAGTCGTCACATCCTCTTCAGGACTGAAATAGTCACTCCTCAGGGGTTGAGTATTGGCAACAGACACCTCACAGCCCCATGTGCCTTCTCTGAATCTGACTGGTCTGTATGATGGTACAAAGTCCTACTCCCCTTGCCTCAAGGTAGGACAACTATGAAGATCCATCCCAGTTTCCGGGCACCCCATGAGATGCCCAGGGCCTTTGTTGTGACGATATCACAGCCCATATTCTCCTCTTGTTCCTCCGCCTGCTTTCTTCACTCCTCTGCAAGTGTTGATTCCTGACAGCACTCCCTCACAGACTCCCTGTATCCTAGCATCCACCTCAGAGTTTACTTCCCAGGGAACATGACCTGTGACATCCATGAAGGATGTGGGCAAGAAATTAAATGCATTCTTCATGCCTTCAAAGGGTAGAACTAGGACCAACAAGAAGATGTCTTGGGGAAGAACATCTAAGTTTAATATAATCAGGAACTTTCTGCCAATTATATCCGTTCAAAATGAAGCAAGAGAACTTCTAAAGTGGTGATCACCTGATAAGTATCCATTTTTAGACATTATTATCTGTCAAACATATTTCACAAAAGACGGCTGCATTTTTTTTTTAACATCTTTATTGGGGTATAATTGCTTTACAATAGTGTGTTAGTTTCTGATTTATAACAAAGTGAATCAGCTATACGTATACATGTGCTCCCATGTGTCTTCCCTCTTGCGTCTCCCTCCCTCCCACTCTCCCCCTCCCACCCCTCCAGGCTGTCCCAAAGCCCCGAGCTAATATCCCTGTGCCTTGCGGCTGCTTCCCCCTAGCTATCTACCTTACTACGTTTGTTAGTGTGTATATGTCCATGACTCTTTCTCGCCCTGTCAAAACTCACCCTTCCCCCTCCCCATATCCTCAAGTCCGTTCTCCAGTAGGTCTGCGCCTCTATTCCTGTCTTATCCCTAGGTTCTTCATGACATTTTTTCCCCTTAAATTCCATATATATGTGTTAGCATACGGTATTTGTCTTTGTCTTTCTGACTTACTTCACTCTGTATGACAGACACTAGGTCTATCCATCTCATTACAAATAATTCAATTTCATTTCTTTTTAAGGCTGAGTAATATTCCATTGTGTATATGTGCCACATCTTCTTTATCCATTCGTCCGATGATGGGCGCTTAGGTTCTTTCCATCTCCGGGCTATTGTAAATAGAGCTGCAATGAACATTTTGGTACATGACTCTTTTTGAATTTTGGTTTTCTCAGGGTATATGCCCAGTAGTGGGATTGCTGGGTCATATGGTAATTCTATTTGTAGTTTTTTAAGGAACCTCCATACTGTTCTCCACAGTGGCTGAACCAATTCACATTCCCACCAGCAGTGCAAGAGTGTCCCCTTTTCTCCACACCCTCTCCAGCATTTATTGTTTCTAGATTTTTTGATGATGGCCATTCTGACTGGTGTGAGATGATATCTCATTGTAGTTTTGATTTGCATTTCTCTAATGATTAATGATGTTGAGCATTCTTTCATGTGTTTGTTGGCATTCTGTATATCTTCTTTGGAGAAATGTCTGTTTAGGTCTTCTGCCCATTTTTGGATGGGGTTGTTTGTTTTTTTGTTATTGAGCTGCATGAGCCGCTTGTAAATTTTGGAGATTAATCCTTTGTCAGTTGCTTCATTTGCAAATGTTTTCTCCCATTCTGAGGGTTGTCTTTTGGTCTTGATTATGGTTTCCTTTGCTGTGCAAAAGCTTTGAAGTTTCATTAGGTCCCATTTGTTTATTTTTGTTTTTATTTCCATTACTCTAGGAGGTGGGTCAGAAAGGATCTTGCTGTGATTTATGTCATAGAGTGTTCTTCCTATGTTTTCCTCTAAGAGTTTGATAGTTTCTGGCCTTACATTTAGGTCTTTAATCCATTTTGAGCTTATTTTTGTGTATGGTGTTAGGGAGTGATCTAATCTCATACTTTTACATGTACCTGTCCAGTTTTCCCAGCACCATTTATTGAAGAGGCTGTCCTTTCTCCACTGTACATTCCTGCCTCCTTTATCAAAGATAAGGTGTCCATATGTGCGTGGGTTTATCTCTGGGCTTTCTATCCTGTTCCACTGATCTATCTTTCTGTTTTTGTGCCAGTACCATACTGTCTTGATTACTGTTGCTTTGTAGTATAGTCTGAAGTCAGGGAGCCTGATTCCTCCAGCTCCTTTTTTCGTTCTCAAGATTGCTTTGGCTATTCGGGGTCTTTTGTGTTTCCATACAAATTGCGAAATTTTTTGTTCTAGTTCTGTGAAAAATGCCAGTGGTAGTTTGATAGGGATTGCATTGAATCTGTAGATTGCTTTGGGTAGTAGAGTCATTTTCACAATGTTGATTCTTCCCATGCAAGAACATGGTATATCTCTCCATCTATTTGTATCATCTTTAATTTCTTTCATCAGTGTCTTATAATTTTCTGCATACAGGTCTTTCGTATCCTTAGGTAGGTTTATTCCTAGATATTTTATTCTTTTTGTTGCAATGGTAAATGGGAGTGTTTTCTTGATTTCACTTTCAGATTTTTCATCATTTGTATATAGGAATGCCAGAGATTTCTGTGCATTAATTTTGTATCCTGCTACTTTACCAAATTCATTGATTAGCTCTAGTAGTTTTCTGGTAGCATATTTAGGATTCTCTATGTATAGTATCATGTCATCTGCAAACAGTGACAGCTTTACTTCTTCTTTTCCGATGTGGATTCCTTTTATTTCCTTTTCTTCTCTGATTGCTGTGGCTAAAACTTCCAAAACTATGTTGAATAAGAGTGGTGAGAGTGGGCAACCTTGTCTTGTTCCTGATCTTAGTGGAAATGCTTTCAGTTTTTCACCATTGAGGATGATGTTTGCTGTGGGCTTGTCATATATGGCCTTTATTATGTTGAGGAAAGTTCCCTCTATGCCTACTTTCTGGAGGGTTTTTATCATAAATGGGTGTTGAATTTTGTCGAAAGCTTTCTCTGCATCTATTGAGATGATCATATGGTTTTTCTCCTTCAATATGTTAATATGGTTTATCACATTGATAGATTTGCGTATATTGAAGAATCCTTGCATTCCTGGAATAAACCCCACTTGATCATGGTGTATGATCCTTTTAATGTGCTGTTGGATTCTGTTTGCTAGTATTTTGTTGAGGATTTTTGCATCTATGTTCATCAGTGATATTGGCCTGTAGTTTTCTTTCTTTGTGACATCTTTGTCTGGTTTTGGTATCAAGGTGATGGTGGCCTCGTAGAAGGAATTTGGGAGTGTTCCTCCCTCTGCTATATTTTGGAAGAGTTCGAGAAGGATAGGTGTTAGCTCTTCTCTAAACGTTTGATAGAATTCACCTGTGAAGCCATCTGGTCCTGGGCTTTTGTTTGTTGGAAGATTTTTAATCACAGTTTCAATTTCAGTGCTTGTGATTGGTCTGTTCATATTTTCTATTTCTTCCTGATTCAGTCTTGGCAGGTTGTGCATTTCTAAGAATTTGTCCATTTCTTCCAGATTGTCCATTTTATTGGCATAGAGTTGCTTGTAGTAATCTCTCATGATTTTTTTTATTTCTGCAGTGTCAGTTGTTATTTCTCCTTTCTCATTTCTAATTCTATTGATTTGAGTCTTCTCCCTTTTTTTCTTGATGAGTCTGGCTAGTGGTTTATCTATTTTGTTTATCTTCTCAAAGAACCAGCTTTTAGTTTTATTGATCTTTGCTATCGTTTCCTTCATTTCTTTTTCATTTATTTCTGATCTGATTTTTATGATTTCTTTCCTTCTGCTAGCTTTGGGGTTTTTTTGTTCTTCTTTCTCTAATTGCTTGAGGTGCAAGGTTAGGTTGTTTATTCGAGATGTTTCCTGCTTCTTAAGGTGTGCTTGTATTGCTATAAACTTCCCCCTTAGAACTGCTTTTGCTGCATCCCATAGGTTTTGGGTCGTTGTGTCTCCATTGTCATTTGTTTCTAGGTATTTTTTTATTTCCTCTTTGATTTCTTCAGTGATCACTTCATTATTAAGTAGTGTATTGTTTAGCCTCCATGTGTTTGTATATTTTACAGATCTTTTCCTGTAATTGATATCTAGTCTCATGGCGTTGTGGTCAGAAAAGATACTTGATACAATTTCAATTTTCTTAAATTTACCAAGGCTTGATTTGTGACCCAAGATATGATCTATCCTGGAGAATGTTCCATGAGCACTTGAGAAAAATGTGTATTCTGTTGTTTTTGGATGGAGTGTCCTATAAATATCAATTAAGTCCATCTTGTTTAATGTATCATTTAAAGCTTGTGTTTCCTTATTTATTTTCATTTTGGATGATCTGTCCATGGGTGAAAGTGGGGTGTTAAAGTCCCCTACTATGAATGTGTTACTGTCAATTTCCCCTTTTATGGCTGTTAGTATTTGCCTTACGTATTGAGGTGCTCCTATGTTGGGTGCATAAATATTTACAATTGTTATATCTTCTTCTTGGATCGATCCCTTGATCATTATGTAGTGTCCTTCTTTATCCCTTTTAATAGTCCATATTTTAAAGTCTATTTTGTCTGATATGAGAATTGCTACTCCAGCTTTCTTTTGGTTTCCATTTGCATGGAATATCTTTTTCCATCCCCTTACTTTCAGTCTGTATGTGTGTCTAGGTCTGAGGTGGGTCTCTTGTAGACAGCATATATAAGGGTCTTGTTTTTGTATCCATTCAGCCAATCTGTGTCTTTTGGTGGGAGCATTTAGTCCATTTACATTTAAGGTAATTATTGATATGTATGTTCCTATTCCCATTTTCTATATTGTTTTGGGTTCGTTATTATAGGTCGTTTCCTTCTTTTGCATTTCTTATCTAGAGAAGTTCCTTTAGCATTTGTTGTAAAGCTGGTTTGGTGGTGCTGAACTCTCTCAGCTTTTGCTTGTCTGTAAAGGTTTTAATTTCTCCATCAAATCTGAATTAGATCCTTGCTGGGTAGAGTAGTCTTGGTTGCAGGTTTTTCTCCTTCATCACTTTCAGTATGTCCTGCCACTCCCTTCTGGCTTCTAGGGTTTCTGCTGAGAGATCAGCTGTTAACCTTATGGGGATTCCCTTGTGTGTTGTTGTTTTTCCCTTGCTGCTTTTAATATGCTTTCTTTGTATTTAATTTTTGATAGTTTGATTAATATGTGTCTTGGCGTATTTCTCCTTGTATTTATCCTGTATGGGACTCTCTGTGCTTCCTGGACTTGAATAACTATTTCCTTTCCCATATTAGGGAAGTTTTCAAGTATAATCTCTTCAAATATTTTCTCAGTCCCTTTCTTTTTTTCTTCTTCTTCTGGAACCCCTATAATTCGAATGTTCGTGCATTTAATGTTGTCCCAGAGCTCTCTGAGACTGTCCTCAGTTCTTTTCATTCTTTTTTCTTTTTCTGCTCTGCAGTAGTTATTTCCACTACTTTATCTTCCAGGTCACTTATCCGTTCTTCTGCCTCAGTTATTCTGCTATTGATCCTATCTAGAGTACTTTTAATTTCATTTATTACGTTGTTCATCGTTGCTTGTTTCATCTTTAGTTCTTGTAGGTCCTTGTTAACTGTTTCTTGCATTTTGTCCATTCTACTTCCAAGATTTCGGATCATCCTTACTATCATTATTCTGAATTCTTTTTCAGGTAGATTGCCTATTTCCTCTTCATTAGTTAGGTCTGGTGGGTTTTTATCTTGCTCCTTTATCTGCTGTGTGTTTTTCTGTCTTCTCATTTTGCTTATCTTACTGTGTTTGGGGTCTCCTTTTTGCAGGCTGCACGTTCGTAGTTCCCGTTGTTTTTGATGTCTGTCTCCAGTGGCTAAGGTTGTTTCAGCGGGTTGTGTAGGCTTCCTGGTGGAGGGGACTAGTGCCTGTGTTGTGCTGGATGAGGCTGGATCTTGTCTCTCTAGTGGGCAGGTTCACGTCTGGTGGTGTGTTTTGGGGTGTCTGTGGCCTTGTTATGATTTTCGGCAGCCTCTCTGCTAATGGGTGGGGTTGTGTTCCTGTTTTGCTAGTTGTTTGGCATAGGTTGTCCAGCACTGTGGCTTGCTGGTCGTTGAGTGAAGCTGGGTGCTGGTGTTAAGATGGAGGTCTCTGGGAGATTTCCGCCGTTTAATATTATGTGGAGCTGGGAGGTCTCTTGTTGATCAGTGTCCTGAAGTTGGCTCTCCTACCTCAGAGGCAGAGCCCTGACTCCTGGGCTGGAGCACCAAGAGCCTTTCATCCACACGGCTCAGAATAAAAGGGAGGAAAAGTAGAGAGAATTATTAGAAGTATGAGGAAAGAAAGAAGGAAAGGAGGAAAGGAAGGAAGGAAGAAAGAAGCAAAGAAGGAAAGAAAGGAGGGAGGGAGGGAGGAAGGAAGGAAGGAAGGAGGGAAAGAAGGAGAAAATGTAGAGAGAATTAGTAGAAGTATGAGGAAAGAAAGAGGGAAAGGAGGAAAGGAAGGAAGGAAGAAAGAAGCAAAGAAGGAAAGAAAGGAGGGAGGGAGGGAGGGAGGGAGGAAGGAAGGAAAGAAGGAGGGAAAGAAGGAGAAAATGTAGAGAGAATTAGTAGAAGTTTGAGGAAAGAGAGAAGGAAAGGAGGAAAGGAAGGAAGGAAGAAAGAAGCAAAGAAGGAAAGAAAGGAGGGAGGGAGGGAGGAAGGAAGGAAGGTAGGAGGGAAAGAAGGAGAAAATGTAGAGAGAATTAGTAGAAGTATGAGGAAAGAAAGAAGGAAAGGAGGAAAGGAAGGAAGAAAGAAGCAAAGAAGGAAAGAAAGGGTGGGAGGGGGGAAGGAAGGAAGGAAGGAGGGAAAGAAGGAGAAAATGTAGAGAGAATTAGTAGAAGTTTGAGGAAAGAAAGAAGGAAAGGAGGAAAGGAGGAAAGGAAGGAAGGAAGAAAGAAGCAAAGAAGGAAAGAAAGGAGGGAGGGAGGGAGGGAGGAAGGGAGGAAGGAAGGAGGGAAAGAAGGAAAAAAGAAAGAAAGAAGATACAGTAAAAATAAAATAAAGTATAATATAGTTATTGTACTAAAAAATATTTAGGAAAAAAAAAAAAAAAGAACAGATAGAACCCTAGGACAAATGTTGGAAACAAAGCTATACAGAGAAAATCTTACACAGAAGCATACACATACACGTTCACAAAGAGAGGCAAAGGGGGAAAAATCATAAATCCTGCTCCCAGAGACCACCCCCTCAACCTGGGGTGATTCGCTGTCTAAAGGAGGGAAGGAGGGAAGGAAAGAAAGAAAGAAAGAACGAAGGTAAAGTTCAATAAAGTTATTACAATTAAAATTAATTATTAAAAAAAAATTTTTTTTTTTTTTAAAAAAAACAAAACCATGGACGGATAGAGCCCTAGGACAAATGGTGGAAGCAAGAGTATACAGACAAGATCTCACACAGAAGCATACACGCACACATTCACAAAAAGAGGAAAAGGGAAAAAAATCACAGATCTCGCTCCTAAATTCCCCCTCTTCAATTTGGGATCACTCCCTGTCTATTCAGGTATTCCACAATGCAGGGCACATCAAGTTGATTGTGGAGCTTCAATCCGCCGCCTCCGCGGCTGCCGGGAGAGACCTCCCCCTCTCCTCCCTGCTCTCACAGCTCACAGGAGCTCAGCTTTGTACCCGGCCCTGCCCCTGCGCGCAGATCGCTGGAGGGCGTCTGTTTTTTTGCTCAGACAGGACGGGGTTAAAGGAGCCGCTGATTCGGGAGCTCCGGCTCACTCAGGCCGGGGGTTGGGGGATGGGGGAAGGCGGGGCACTGCGTGCGGGGCGGGCCTGCGGCGGCAGAGGCAGCGTGACGCTGCGGCAGAGGCCGGCGTGACGCTGCACCGGCCTGAGACCCGCCGTGCGTACTCCCAGGGAAGTTGTCCCTGGATCCCGGGAACCTGGCAGTGGCGGCCTGCACAGGCTCCGCGGAAGAGGGGCGCGGAGAGTGACCTGTGCTCGCACACAGCCCCCCTGGTGGCGGCAGCAGCAGCCCCAGCGTCTCCCGCCCGTCTCTGGGCTCCGCGGTTTCAGCCGCGGCTCGCGCCCGTCTCTGGGGTTCGCGCTTTTAGCCGTGGCTCGCGCCCGTCTCTGGAGTTCCTTTAAGCAGCGCTCTTAAACCCCTCTCCTCGCGCACCAGGAAACAAAGAGGGAAGAAAAAGTCTCTTGCCTCTTCGGCCGGTGCAGGCTTTTCCCCGAACTCCCTCCCGGCTAGTCGTGGCGCACCAACCCCTTCAGGCTATGCTCAAGCCGCCAACTCCAGTCCTCTCCCTGCGCTCCGTCCAAAACCGAAACCCGAGCCTCAGCTCGCAGCCCCGCCCGCCCCGGCGGGTGAGCAGACAAGCCTCTCGGGTTGGTGAGTGCCGGTCGGCACCGATCGTCTGTGCAGGAATCTCCCCGCTTTGCCCTCCAAACCCGTCGCTGTGCACCACTCCGCGGTCCCGAAGCTCCCCCCTCCGCCTCCCGCAGTCTCCGCCCGCGGAGGGGCTTCCTAGTGTGTGGAAACTTTTCCTCCTTCACAGCTCCCTCCCACTGATGCAGGTGCCGTCCTTATTCTTTTGTCTCTGTTTTTTCTTTTTTCTTTTGCCCTACCCAGGTACGTGGGGAGTTTCTTGCCTTTTGGGAGCTCTGAGGTCTTCTGCCAGCCTTCAGTAGGTGTTCTGTAGGAGTTGTTCCACGTGTGGATGTATTTCTGGTGTATCCGTGGGGAGGAAGGCGATCTCCACGTCTTACTCTTCCGCCATCTTCCCGCCGCTAAAAAAAAGAGACGGCTGCATTGTACATTAGTTTTTTCAGCAAGTATTCATTGAACACCCACTATTGGCCAGGGACTGCTTTAGGTACTGGGTGTATAGCAATAAACAAAAAAGGCCCAATTCCTGCCAAGATGGGGTTTATATTGTAATGGAAGGAGATAGACAAGGAACACCTGGACAAGGAAATATACATCCTAATTACTGATGGTAAGTTTTATGAAGAAAATAAAGATGATAATGTTAGAGAGTGGAAAGTGGGTAAGGGGGATGAGCTAGAGTCATGTCTGAGTCCACTTGGTCTGCTATCACAAGATACTATTAGCTGGGTGGTTTATGAACAACAGAAATTTATTTCTCACAGTTCTGGAGGATGGAAGTCCAAGATCAAGGTGCCAGCATGGTCAAGAGAGGGCCCTCTTCTTGGCTCACAGCGAGCATCTTCTTGCTGTGTCCTCACATGGTAGAAGGGCCTTGAAAGCTCTCTGGGGCCTCTTTGATAAAAACACTAATCGCATTCATGAGCACTCCACCCTCACGACCTAAGCACCTTCCAAAAGCCCCACCTTTAGGAGTTAGGATTTCAACAAATGAATTTTGTGGGGACACAGACACTCAGACCATAGCAGGGGCTCTGAGGTGGTCTACGAGGAAAATATTTGAACTGAAATCTGAGTGATGAGAAATCCATACAAAGATCTCAGAAAAGAGTGCCGTTGGCAAGAGAAACATGTTTAAATGTCTTCAGAAGGGACCAAGCCTGATGCTAATCACTAAGATCCCTTCAAAGTAAAGGGGTGCTCTTGTATTGTGAGGCTCTTCTTGAGGTGCGGGTGTGGAGGTGCACTGGCGCAGGCGAGAAATCATCCAGGGAGAGTTGGCAGTGAAGATGGAGAAGGCCAGCTTCACCCTTGCTTCTTGGACTCTCCTCCTTATCTTCCTCTCTACCCTCTGTTAGTCATTCCCCAATATTCCAAACTCTGCCATCACAGTAATAACAACAGCCTGGTAATCTCATACTTAAACATACCACTTTCTGAGAAGCCCTCCTATCTGATGGCACTGCTTCCTATTCCACTGAGTTAATAGAATCCATCCAAAGAGAACTTCCCTACCTCCTACCACCATAGCTGCCACCAGATCTGGGTTCATTGTCTTTGTTGTCTTTTCTGTGACTACGGATGGACTCTCCATTCTCCTGGAAAACACTAACCCCTCCGTGTGTTTACTCTTTTCTACCCAAAACACTGGCACAGCAATTCTCTCCTCTTCTGTAATGAGTGTTTTCCTTTTCTCCTGGACCTCTTCCTTCAGCATTGAAAAGTGCTGCATTCCCACCTATATTAAAACACCTTCTCTTAACTATAATTTGAAAAGATACATACACCCCAATGTTCACAGCAGCACTATTTACAATAGCCAAGGCATGAAAGCAACCTAAGTGTCCCTTGACAGAAGAATGGATAAAGAAGATGTGGTATAAATATACACAATGGAATATTACTTAGTCATAAAAAAGAATGAAATAATGCCATTTGCAGCAGCATGGATAGACCTAGAGATTATCATACTAAGTGAAGCAAATCAAAGATAAATGATATCACTTATATGTGGAATCTAAAATATGATACAAATGAACTTAGTTAACAAAACAGAAATAGACCCACAGGAATAGAAAACAAACTTATGGTTACCAAAGGAGAAAGGAGGGGAGAGATAAACTAGGAGTTTGGGATTAACATATACACACTACTATATATAAAACAGATGATCAACAAAGACCTACTGTATAGCACAGGGAGCTAGACCCAATATTTTGTAATAACCTATAAGGGAAAAGAATCTGAAAAAGAATATATATAACTGAATCACTGTGCTGTACACCTGAAACTAACACAACATTGTAAATCAACTGTACTTCAATTAAAAAAAAAATAAAACAGAAACAAAAACTCCCAAAACCCTTCTCTTGGCCCCAATTTCCTTTTGCAGGTACTTCTCTGAAGCCCTTTACTATAAAACTCTGTAAAAGTATGGTCTATATTCCCTCACTTCAACTTCTCTTTTCTCATCCTCCCTTGAACAATGGGGCTCCTGGCCTGCTCACCCCAAGCACAGAGACACTACCTCTATTTCTGGTTGCCAATGCTGCTCAATCTGGATAGACAACTTTTTAGTTCTACTCTGCCTTGACTTTTCAGGACCATTTAATAAAGACCATTATTGGTCTTTCTTATGCTTCTCCTCATTGAAATACTTTTTCACTGAACTTCCAGGATGCTACATGCTCCTGGTTACCTCTCTCCTCTCTGGCCCTAGTCTCTTAGCTCTGGGTTTGCCCGGGGACTAGACTTCGGACTCCATCTTTTCCCTATGTTTTCCTCTTGATATTTCCTTTATGCACATGACTTTAAATATCATCAATATGTAGACAACTTCTAAATACATTTTAGCCTAATCTTTCCACTGAAGTCCAGCTGCCTTTGCAGCGTCTCTACTTGGACACCTAATAAGATTCTCAAAACTTAACTTTTTCAGTACCAGCCTATTTTCCTTGCTACCTGCTCTACCTTCATCTCAATGAAATCATGCTCGACTTCTCCTTTTCTCTCACATCCCACATTCCATATAATGGCAAATCCTGTGGGCTTACCTTCAAAGTATAGTTAGGATCTGACCAATTCTCAATACCTTCTATGCTCCTGTCCTGATCTGAGACACCATCTTCCTCTGGATGACTGCAGTAGCCTCCTACATTTATCACTGAGTATGCCCTTGCCCCACAGCAGCAACCAGGGGTCCTTTAAAAAAAGGTCAGGTCATATCACTGTTGGAGAAGTCCCTTCAATTCTTCCCATTTCACTCAGGCAAAGCCAAAATGGTTATAATGTTGTATTTGGGCCTTACGTGATCTAGTCCCCAGTTACATCTCTGACCTCATCTCCACATACCCTGTACTTACTCTTGACTGAAAAAAGTGCACAGCCTAAAAGTTGAGAATTATGTTCTATTCAGCAGACTTTCTGAGGAATTAAGCCCCGAAGACAGCCTCTCAGATAGCTTGGAGGGACCGCTCAGAAGAGGTAAGGGAGGAGCCAGGATATATAGGAGTTTCTGCAACAAAGACCAGGTAGTCAGTACATCAAAAGATTACTGTTAATTAAAGAAAACCAGACGTCTCAAGTTCATGGATTTAGCACTTTTCTACATATGCGAGAATGCAAGGGTCTGGGCTCATTGAAATGATTCCTTTGATAGGCCCCTTAACTATCTAGGGCCAGTAGCCTGCTTTCCTCCATTCTGAGTCCCCTCAGGGTGCATAGTCAGGGGGCGGCTGCAGTGACTGCCAGCTTGGTGGTTGGCAGCCTGTTTGTCTCCATCCTGATTTCCTTCAGGGCTCACCATCCGGGTGGCTGTAGTGGCTTGATGGTTTGATGACTGTGACATCCTTTGTTTACTAATATGACAGGTGATGTTTTTCATCCACATTACTTACCTTGATTCTGCCACACCAGCCTCTTTGCTGTTACTCGGACACGTTATCACGTATCTCCTCATGACCTTTGCTCCTGCTATTACCACTAGCTCTTCCCCAGACAGGGTGTGGATCATTATGTCACCTTTCTCAGGCAATTAAGCAAATGCTACTTTCTCAGTGGGGCCTTCTTGGTCTACTTCATTAATTAATTAATTAATTAATTTTCAATAATATGGCTAACACTAATACTGCTTTTACTATGTGCTAGGCATTGCCCTAAATATATTACAAATATTAATTCATTTAATCATCACACTAACCCTGTGAGTCAGTATTATTATTATCTCTATTTTACAAATCAGAACCCTGAGGTGCCGAGAAGTTAAGTAATTCACTCGACGTCACAGAGCTGCCGTGTAGGGAATCCAAGATTCATAGTAGAGCAGAGGAAGGGCAGTTGTCATTTCTCTGCCTATTTTACTTCATTTGTTTATTAGAGAATAACATGCCAAGTTCACATGGCTCTTCTGACAATCAAATAAGAGGCCATTAAATACTTTGCAAATATTGGGCATCATTATTAGGAATTGCAGTTCACACTTGGGAATGCCTCATTTGGGGGACATATCCTAGCCTGGATTTTTTCTGTTAAATTTTGAATGTTGTATTTTTTGTTACAAAAGTAAACACAGTGAAGAGGGATATAGCATTGTGTAGACTACTTCTACAGCATCATGTGTTCATAATCACATATTTTTGATGGTAAATGTAATGAACAAACTAGTATGCTGGGTGCTTCAGAGAGTACTGAAGAAGTTCAGAAGTGTTGAGAAAGATGACCCGAAGGTGGTTTCACTCTTGTGGAGAGCAAGACAGTAATATATTTTTAAAATATTTATTTATTTATTTGGTTGCACCAGGTCTTAGTTGTGGCACGTGGGATCTTCGTTGCCGCATGAGGGCTCTTTTTTTTTTTTAAACATCTTTATTGGAGTATAATTGCTTTACAATGGTGTGTTAGTTTCTGCTTTATAACAAAGTGAATCAGTTATACATATACATATGTTCCCATATCTCTTCCCTCTTGTGTCTCCCTCCCTCCCACCCTCCCTATCCCACCCCTCTAGGTGATCACAAAGCACCGAGCTGATCTCCCTGTGTTATGCGGCTGCTTCCCACTAGCTATCTATTTTACCTTTGGTAGTGTATATATGTCCATGCCACTCTCTCGCTTTGTCACAGTTTACCCTTCCCCTCCGCATATCCTCAAGTCCATTCAAGACAGTAATATTTTAGCAAGATGTTAAGAACTGAGTTATTCGAGGCAGAAAAGGCTTAAAGAAAACAAAGATAATAATGCAACTGCTTGCTTCTTCTATTTATGAAAATCTGCTGTTTTTTCATCCTTGCAATGACTACTAATAGATTTGTATAGAAAAAGAAGATAGTTGTGTGGAGTAAATTATACCCTTCTGGCAGCCATTCTTCCTTATTTATAGTGCTCAAGTTTCCTTTGGGGAATTACTGCCATCCCCTGGTGTGGAGTTTTGGCGGCATTGTAATCAGAGTAGCTTGCCCGTCCACAGGGCAAACAAGTAGGGTGGACAAACACAGAGGGGCAAGTCCCCTCAACCAGATACTTCCTCTCTTCAGCCTGGTACAGGCAAGGGCAGGCACCTGACAAACATGGAGCCAGGGGGACTCTTAGGACCAGGAAACTTGCGCAGAGTGATGCCAGCAAGGAGACATGGCTGGAGTTCCATCGTTCCCATGATGCTGGCCAGAGAAGGTCAGTGGATCCTGCATCCCAGTCTCCCGAAGAGTGAGTACCTACTCCTGCAGCTTCTAAGCCTAGTTCTCCAGGCTTACCTTCTTCCTGTGAGCTGCCCAGTAGTCTTCCATTAAATTCCCTCTTTTAAAATCTGAAGTTACTTGTAAACAAATAAACTAGGATACAACTAGATCAAAACACGACAAGAGATTATCTCTATAGATCACTCAACAGTCCCAACTGTTTTGAACACAGTTACAGGTCACCCTCGGCTTGTTCTGTCAAGATCTTTTCCTCCTCCAACATTATGCAGCTGACGTTTTCATATCACCAACACATGATTCCTACTTTACATCATCCTGAGACAGGTGTTGTAGAAATGTGTTCATAATAAATAGAGTAAAAGGGCAGTATGTTTTGTAGGTGACATTTTGGCGAGAAAGGAAGAAACTACATAGGGGACATATAAGAGTCACCATTTTCTCTGCCCCATCTCTCCACCAATTTCAAATGTGTTATTAATCAAAATACGGAGATAGTACTGGGAACATGGCTTTGTTAATATAAAGAAAAAATCAGATATAGAACAGGGAAACTAATATAAGCATAAGCAATGTTTTCTTATCCCTGTTTTCGAGTCTAACTTTCTGTCTTTTCCTTTTTGCCAATCAGAATCCCATCATCACAAAGAATGTGCTATCAACTTTAAGTACTGATGCTCAAGTAAAAGTGGCTTAGACCTTAAAGTGAGGGAATACAAGATTACCTATTTGTTCCTAAAATTACCTAAAATGAAAATAAAGGATAAAAGGGGTATAATTCTATAAGAACAAAGAAAATATAAATGATAAAACAGTAGAAGATATACTAACTAAATTTTGAATATGAGAGTTCTGGATAATAACTTTTTAAATCAGAGAAAACCAACAAATGCAAATTAATTTCCACTAAAGAACTCTGAAAAAACTCAAAATGAGAGACACCAGATAATTCTGCAGGTGGGCGGCATGGATAACACTGAAAAAGAATGTTGGTTAAAATTCTCTAAGGAGCGGTTAAACTCTCCAGACCCTCACTAGAGTGGCAAGCTTAGTTTTCTGTACACAGTAGACAGTGGACAAATGTTTTTTTATTAATTGAAATGACACAGCATTGTAGTAAATTTTCACTGACATTTGAAAGAGTCCTTTTTTGAACCAAAGAGACAATAACATTTGATTAAAGGTTCATTGGGGTTTATGGATTATATGCAATGTCTAAGATCTAATGGTGGGAAAGATTGGGGGAGAGAGGAAACATAATTGGTAAAGCTGTCTGATAGGGCTATGGGGTTCATTTTACTATTCTCCTTACTTTTTCATATGTTTGATTTTTTCCATAAAAAAAAGAAAAATCTTAGATACTCAAAGAAAAGCTCAGAAGTTGGCAAAGTCTACTTATTGTTATGCCTCTTCTTCTCTGAAAGTAACCTGAGTTTTAGCCTTAGATGAGAGGCCCATTTAAGAGGACAGCTGGTTCATTCTGTCTGGTGCTATTGTTTCTCTTGGATCAATATTTCTCATGCATTGTTGAGGCTGTGCTTAATATGTCTCACAAGTGGTTTAACACAGAGGTACTTGTGGCTACACCTGAGTGGAGGGTGGTTACTGAATGATTGAAAGAACAATTGAAAGAATGCAAGTCTAGGAACAGAAGAGAAGAGAAGAAAAAAGCGACATCTTCCAGCAAGTGATGGAGTGCTCTTATTAGAGGTCATATGAAGATTACAAATTATCTTTGGATGTTACGTCTGTTCATTTTGGAATTGTGACGGCCTTTCACTTTTTAAGATATACAGATGTTATTCATCATTACCCACCCGACTCTTTAGAGAACTAAAATCTGGTCTTAACACCTCAAATTACATTTAATAAGAAGCATAAGCATTTCAGGATTAGGGTATGAATCTTGCTTCCTTAGAAAATTATAGAATAAGGGTAACAAAAATAGGGGTGGGAATGAGAAAGACAGGCATCAAGTAATAGAGACAAAAGACAGATGGAAGTGAGATGGTGGGAGAGGGAAGGAAATGACATATTTTCCTTTCAAGTCTGTGCCTGGCTCTTATTTGAGTACAGTAATCTGATTCATGCTTATACTCTGTGTCTGATTTATTACCAATTTCATCATGAGTGCCCAGCTCCATTGGCTCTTGCCCATTTGTCTCCAAGGTAGTGAAACCACCGTCCACAGAATGACTGTACCAGCTGACCCTGTTAGCACGTTTAACTCTCAACTTAAACGTCTCCTTTTGCTAGTTATTTTTAGATTTATTGTTGTATGGGATGTGTATGTTGTATAGCAATATGATACCTATGGAATGTTCTGAACTGTGTAAATCAATCACCGTAATAGCATCTCCGGGTGAAACCAGGGGCAGCGAGGACAGGATGAAATGAGACAGAGAATGGAATGGAGGAAATGGGCAGCAAAGAGTGACAGAAAGGGGGTGGAATACCACTGGAAAAAGTACTTAGGAATTAGAAACAGAGAGTGATAAGGGAGGCAAGAGAGTGAAGAAATGAGAGAGACAACTCAAAATGAAGATTTAAGCATGACTAGACAAAAGCATAATTAAGGGAGCAAATTAAAGATCAAGGATCATTGGAAAATAAACAGTGCATTGGTAAATAACAGTACCTGTGCTTTAAGAAAATAATAGAATATTAAATCTTGCTAATTCACAGGGTAATAGAAGTGCATCTCAATAAAGACGTTCTTTATGATGTACTAAAGACAGGCACAGAAAATCATAGAAAAATTTGTTTGGGGAAGTAGAGTGTTTTAGTTACCCAGGAGCTGGTAAAAATTGGTTAGAATTAAAAATGGAAAAAATGAAATAGTGATCAAATGTCCTGATGAAGAAATAGAAAATGAACAGATTTTGAGGCTTTAATCAGGGTAAATAAAATGCAAAAGTAATTCTCAAACTGAAGTCTTGGATGGAAACGAGTTTTTCTGAATTTTCACTATCAATTTGTTAAACGTTGGACCTCATTGTCTTATTCTCATTGTTTATGAGTGACAGGAAAACGCCTTTAGGTATGTGGTACCCATTTCTTCATGTATTTGGTATCCTCCCTAAGCATTCCTTATCTCTACTATGTCTCCTATTGAGTTAATAATGAGAAAAGATTTTGACCCTCCCCACAAATACCTTGTTGTAGAGTATGCCATGCAGTGCCAAAACCCCTTTGGTGATTTATTTTATCTCTTCAGACTAACTTGATTTTAAAGGAGCTGTAGTTAAAGTTTAGCCTTAATTATGGAATAATCTTGCTTTTTCATTTTCTTCTTGAGACATTCAATATTACTAAGTGTGTTTGACTACCAACTTTCATGCTTGGTTTTAGGCAGAATTTATAGTAATTGTTTTGGAATTTTTAATTGGATGTATAATAATTGAGGTGAAGGCTTTTTACCTAATTTCCCTAAGAGTTCACTTGCTACTAAATAAGCATGAAAGATACTTTCTGTTTCCATTATATTTTTATATTAGTAATTATACCACTTAAAGTTTAAATAGGCTTCAAGAGCAAAATGTAACATGAAATCAAAGAGTTAGCATTTTTCCTTGTCATCAACTTTCTTTATTTTAAATACGTGTCTTGCTAATCTCCAAATGAATTACCTTGTTTTAAATTCACATTTAAAAATCAAATGAGATTACAAATGTAGTATTTGAAATTATCGATATATGGCTATAGATATCTGAGATAAAATAACTGGGTAATCCACACTGAAATATGAGTTAAATAGTGTGCTGATAACTCTTTGATCTAAGAATGATTAAATTGACTTTTGATTACGTCTATCTTTTTTCTCCTTAATAACATAATCCCCTGTAGAAAACAAATGAAATAGAATTGAAACTATATTCTTATGTTTGCAGATTTTCTTTAACAAAAAGTATAGTTCAAAGTTAAATTTAAATTTAATTATTGCTGTACTTGAAGCATCAAGTGGTTTTTTAAAGCCAAAATTATTCATAAAGTTGATCTGCTTTTGTCCTGAAGCCAGATTTTACTGAAAAACTGTTGTGGAATGATTGTATTTGTTGAAATACAAATTACAAAAATGAGCCTTGACTTTTTCAAAGTTTAGTTGTATTAAACAACTTCCTGTAAGACAAGTTTCAGCAGATCAGCATAAAATTTTCTTAATTTCATTACAGCCTGTAAATTAAAATTAATGAGTCTGACACCCACAATTAACAATGAAAAATGCAGATTGTTATAATTACTTAAGCAATAACATTGCTTTACATAGAAGACTTAAGGTGCTCCACAAATTATTTACAAGTGTTATATAAAACACAAAAAATGACAATTTCAATTTATTTTGTCAATGCAAAAAACCAAAATCCTTACTAAAACCTTTCTCGTTTGGGAATCTCTCTCCATGCATAATTAAGCAAATTTGATTGCAATTAAGCTTGGCTTCTACAGTAGAGTTTTAATTAATGCAAATCTGGCATCCACATCTATAAGATTAATTTTAGTGAATTAAAAGAAAACAACAAAGCACGTTTGAAAGTGCAGTCGTATTGTTGAAAGGACAGAATTTAAAAGCTGGTTATTTTTCAGTCTTTCATGTGTATAGCCTTTGACTTAGACTTTAAAGAGTGGATATTTTATTCTGATTTGTTTTTTTGTTTTTAAATGCTTTATTAAACAAGACCATCAAATGTACACACAATCACTTCAGAAAGACATCTTTAAAATTCAATATACATTAGAAGCAGGGTCTACTCATGTTATATATAGGTGTATATATGTGTGTATGTGTATAAATGTGACTATATACACACACACTCATACACACACAATCCCTGCTACCTTTGCAGAATTAGATGTGAAACTCATCCACAAATACACGTAGATTTTGTTTTACATGTTTTTAAAAATAGGTTTAGTGTTTATATCTCAAATTTTAAAATACTGACAGAGAGTATTATTGTTGAGGCCGTATTCTCTTTAATAGAAGTGCTTAAGGTGGAATACCAGGTAAAGCATAGAAATCACTTGTATTATCATGTACATATTTGTTGTTAATACCATTTGATGTAATTTTATTTAATTTACAATAGAAATTTTCTCACTCCTTGTGTTCTATTTTACAGAAATATAGATGTTGTTGAATACATATTAAAATAATTAAGTATCCTAAATACATGACGTAGTTTGGAAACAAACTTGAAGATCTTGATTATTTTTTTTTTAATTTTTGAATTTTATTATATTTATTTTTTTAGACAGCAGTTTCTTATTAGTTATCCATTTTATACACATTAGTGTATATATGTCAATCCCAATCCCCCAATTCATCAGTTCCTGATTATTTAGAAAAAAATGGAAAAGATGTTGCTATTAGCAGTAGGATTTCTTGATATCCAAAATTTCAAGTTCTTTTTTCATAGGATGAATTGATGAGGTGGTTGTAAATATGTAAGGGTTTCTACTTCCATTTTGGCCAAGGCCTTAATACCATGGATGTCAGGTAAAGTTGGACAGCACAGAACTTGCAAAGGAGCAGGGGTACCACTAGCTTTAGAAGCCTCAGCCAACAGCCACTTCAAACATATGAAAGTGTCAAAGTTGGAAATTAGAGAGGCTACTATCTTTGGTGTGACATTTTCTCCACTTTCCTACCCCCAACATGGACAAGGAAGGGTCTCTTCTCCTTTATCCTTTGAGAGTTTTGAGAAGATATTTGAGGAGATTGATAATGATCCTGATGTTGGAGGCTGGTGTTGACCCTGCTGAGACCTCAAAGGTAAGAGGCTGCTGTGGAAACCTGAGGCAGATGAGTAGAGAGAGAAACTGGGCTGGACCGAGGGCTAATTTCAGTTAACATGTTGCCAAGAGAGCCACCAGGAAGCTTCCACACATGGGAAACACACAAATGTTGCCATGAGGAAGAGAGTCAGGTTTGTCTATTTACAAAGTCCGGAAAGTGTTGCCTCTAAAATCTCTCCAATCCCGGAAGAATCTATTGTCTATTTACTATGTCACCCGTTAAGACTTTGTTCCTACCTTTTATGTGCTTTGCCTCTCCCTTTTCTACTTTTCACCAATCTAGAAAATCCAGAAGCCCCTAGGGCAGAAAGGAGGGCAAGGGATGTGAGTAGAAGCTTAGTGAATAGAAAACAAGTCTTCTGCCCTCTTTGCTGCAGGCCCAAGTGTGGGGGAAGTTTTGACATTAGGTGAAATTTGGCATTTTAATGATTGCACAGACTGTGCATATTGGCTACTCAATAGTTACACGAATAAGGTAATTTTGACAGGTCAAGGGCAAGTCAAAATAAGTAAAATTGTAATAGTAACTAGTTATTGAGCACTTATGTGCCACTCTGATTTCCGTCTACAATGGTGTCAAAATTATATTGTCTTTTTAATGGATTTCTGTGCATTTATTCTTAACAAAAGCCTTCAGGTTATAAATAATTCTGGATTCGTAGGAAGTTGCAAAATATAGTACAGATAGATCCTACGTA
Source organism: Phocoena phocoena (assembly GCF_963924675.1). Classification (NCBI taxonomy): domain Eukaryota; kingdom Metazoa; phylum Chordata; class Mammalia; order Artiodactyla; family Phocoenidae; genus Phocoena; species Phocoena phocoena. Next base: position 47,686,282 of record NC_089236.1, on the reverse strand, counting down.
CCTTTAATCATATTTCCCCTAATGATAACATCTTACAAAATATCAAAGCAAGGAAAATGACATTGGTACAATCCACAGACCTTATTCAGAATTCGTCAGTCAAAATTACATTCTTTTAATGTTTCTTATATCTTCTGTGCTTTAGTGCAGCAGTCCCCAAGTTTTTTTGGCGCCAGGGACCAGTTTCGTTGAAGAAAATTTTTCCACGAACCGGGGCGGGGGATGGTTCAGGCGGTAATGCGAGCAACGGGGAGCGGCAGATGAAGTTTCGCCTGCACAGGCTGCTCACCTCCTGCTGTGCGTCCCAGTTCCGAACAGGCCACAGACTGGTACTGGTCCACAGCCCAGGGGTTGGGGACCCCTGCTTTAGTGCATCTACCACCCACTGAAGTAGACAATTTTTAATTTATGGGATGCATATGTATTTTGTATTGTGGGAATTAGAGTACCCAAGGCATTCACAGTCTAGAAGGAGAGCCATATCCATAGAGAACTACTGTATTTCATCTAATCTAAGATTTCATCAATTGTACAATAAGATGTACCATTATTTTATGTGACACTGAAAAATAAATTGTGGGGAATTCCCTGGTGGTCCAGTGATTAGGACTCCATGCTCTCACTGCCGAGGGCCCGGGTTCAATCACTGGTCAGGGAAAGAAGAAGAAATAAATTATGTCAAATAATAACATTTTTGTCGTTATAACACACATCCTGATTTCAGAGATATTAAATGCAAAAGATAGTGCATTTTGAAATTAACAGTATATAGTAAATACTATAGTAGCACTAGTTAAATAATTAATGGAGTAATTTATTTCCTGGGGTAGGGGATTAAACAGTTGAGGGATGTCTGAGAGAAAGGCACAGAGAAAATAGGGCACAAGAATAAGAATTTAAAAGGCAATAGGTTCTTGCCAGAGAGTGAAAGGTATGAAGGGCACTCCAGGCTGGAGAACAGCCCCAGGAGAGTGGGCCCATGAATATGAGCAGTCATATGCAGTGGTTAATTGGGAGTATGCATGGAGGGACAGACACAGGGTTAGGAATGAGGCTAGAAAGGAGGGTGAAATCAGTTGGTGAAAAGCCATGCATGCTACTCTAAAGAGAATGGACTTAGTTATATATTCACTGGGGAGCATTTAAGCAGGAGACTGGCATAATCTATGTTTTAGAAAAATCCTGCAATGGTGTGAGGACACATTATGGGGAAAAAACTAGAGGAAGGAGATACATTACCAACTCGTATTGGGTCTGCAAAATACCGATAGGAAATCTTGATTAGACATAGGCTTTATTCCTTAAGAAAAAATGCTTAAATATTTAAAATATCTTTTAAAACTAATATACCACAACCTAATTATGTTAAAATGAAAATCTTCCCTCACCTAACCCCTCACAATTAGAGATGTCTTCCTTTCAGGTCCTAGAGCATATTATTTAATCACTGATCTAAAAAGCTTTTCAGTCTAATTAATTTTAACCTTTTTTTTTTTTCTTCTACATTCCATGTAGATTGTAAGCCTCTTGGTGCTGGAAAACCAGTCATCACTACACCTGTTGGGAACCAGGTATGGGAGAGGAATAGGGCAGAGGAAGTATAGGTGGGAAACTGGAGTTAATGCAGTGGTGCAGACAGGAGAAATGGCCATTTGATGTAGGTGGTAGGAAACAGATTAGAAAGAAATAGATGTCTAAAGATGCTTCGGAACTGAGATTCAGAATCCTTGAAGATTGATAGCCTATGGTAGCTGGGACAGGCAGGGGTCTAGAAGTCTTTTTCTCTGGCATGGGGAGCTGGGTGAAAAGCTGCCCTTTACTGACCCAGGGAACCTGGAAATGGAGAAGTTTAGGGGAGAAAGTTGCTGTGGGCATGTTATGTTTAACATTACTTTAAGAACAGGACTGAATAACCAAAGTAACCCTGACAAAAAAGAACAAAGCTGGAGGCATCATGCTTCTGAATCTCAAACTATGGTACAAAGCTATAATAACAAAAACTCTGTGGTACTGGTGCAAAAATGGGCACGTTGACCAGTGAGACATAATAGAGTGCCCAGAATTAAACCCTGGCATATACAGTCAACTAATATTTGACAAGGGAGCCAAGAATATCCAATGGGAAAAGGATAGTCTCTTTAACAAATGGTGCTGGGAATTCAGAAACAAACATAAGTATATGATGGAGATGGATTCTAAATAGTAGGGGAAAGGAGAGAATGTTTATTAGATGATGTTGGGAAAGCTAGATTACTCTATAAAAAAGTACTTATTTTTTATGTTCTAAAATATTAAAAATAAATTCCAGATGGATTAACCTGAAAGATAAATTCTAAACCTGGACAAGTGTAGAACTCTTGACACAAAATGACTCTATCCAAATCTCTGCACTGAGAGACAACCAAACTCTAGCATAACTTCTACCAGAATAAAGCTGTGTTCCTAAGATGACTCCAGGCCCCTCTAAAATTCCTACCTGAGAAGGCTCAGCATTGCCAGGAAAACTTACTGTTTGTTCCAGCCAAAACCTGGTGAGAGACAGATAGGCCCCTGTGATGGTTAACTTTATGTGTCACCTTGAATGGGCCATAGGGTACCCAGATATTAGGTCAAACATTATTCTGTGTGTATGTGTTTTTGAATTAAATTAACATTTGAGTGGTAGACTTGAATAAAGCAGATTGCTCTCCCTAATGGAGGTGGGCCTCATCCAATCAGTTGAAAGCATGAATAAAACAAAAAGGCTGACCCTTTAAATAAGAGGGAACTCCTCCTACAACCATTTCTTATGGTTGAGCTACAACATTGTTTCTTTCTAGCCTTCAGACTCATAGACTTCAGAAACATTGGCTTTTCTTGGGTCTCAAGCCTACCAGGTTTGGGACTGGAACTGCCTCCTGGTTCTCAGCCCTTCACACTTGGACTGGAACTGTACATTGTCTCTCCTGGGTCTCTTGCTTGTCTGCTAAAGATCCTAGGACTTCTGAAACTCTATAATCATGTGAGCTACTTCTTTATAACAAATCTCTCTCTCTCTCTCTCCCCCCTCCCTCTCTCTCTAAATATATCTATATCTACATCAACATCTATCTATCTATCTATCTATTTCCTATACGCACATTCTATCAATCCTGTTTCTTTGGAGAACCCTGACTAATACAGTCCCTGAATCAGCATTTAGAGCAGCGACTTTAGAAAGCTTTCAATTATAAATCCTTTCTCTGCTCTTTGAGATATAAAACTCCTACCCCAAACTGTTTACTTAAGGTTTTGATAAGCATCTCTTTAAAATACAAACATTCAGGGAGAAAACTCTGACTCTCTCTCCCATTCCCTCTTGGAAGGTAAAGGCCTAACTTCCATGGGCACCTTGCTTCAGTTTATACCACTACCTCCTGTTGTAGAGATATGAGAGGTTTTTTTTCTCCTCTGGATAATATGTCAATTAACAAATCCAGGTGGCCTAGTCACATGGCCTAAGTTCCCATCATGTTCCTCAGTGCCTTTCCCTTAGCATCCCTCAGCTTTGAAAAAGTCTAGAGACTTTTGTTTCAGTGAAATTGAGTTCAGTTTATGCTGAACCCTCTTCCTTATTACAAAAGTATTACTGACTTTAGTCCACATCTCTTTCACTACTGTCCGGCTTTGTTTCCACTGGACAGGCTAATGGAAGAAAATAAAGAAAAATGTTTTTGTGACTTTAGGTGGGGGTGGGAAGAGTACTTCTTAAACAATAACTCAAAAGCATAAACCATAAGGAAAAGTAATAGATTGGCTACATAAAAATAAAATCTTCTGTTCAGTGAATAACAACATAAATATGGTCAACATGTGGATAACTGACTAGGAGAAGATATTTGCAAGACCTAACCTAGTATTTCAAATATACACGCAAAGCCTGTAAATCCATAAGAAATGGAGATGGTATCCTATAGAAAAATAAGCAAAGGATATGAATAAGGACTCCATGGAGATGGCAGAGAAGTATGAAAGCAGAAATCAAGTTCACTCACTAGTGGTCAGAAAAATGTGGAGTAAAACTACAATGCAAAATCTCTTTACACTTAGAATGGAAAAACTGAGAAATGGTTGGGTAATGGCAAGGTCAATGAGGATGTGAGAAAATAGTACAATCATTCTAGAAAGAAATCTAGCCGTATTAGTGCAATTAGTTACAGTGTCTCCTTCTACAGGAAACGTACTTCCAGGAAGCTCTTATTTACAGTTTCACAGGAGAACATGAACAAGTGACTGAATTGGTAGTAACAGGATGATGAAAGTTATTTAGGTGACTATCTCTAGGAGAGTGGATGCATGGAATATTACACAGCAGTCAGAGACAATGAACTAAATGTACACACAGAAACATGAGTAGATTTTATCAATATAGTGTTGACTCAAATACGATACACTAAGATCTCTAGTATATTATCATTTATGTAAATTAAGAATGATACATGCATAAAACAATTCAATATTTCTTTTCAAGACTACTTACATACAGAGTATGCACTGTGCTTTTATGTGTTAGATAATCAGAGAAAGAAGGGGAATAGGATGAAGAAATTAAATGAGACAAGAGAGGGATCTTCTAAGGTCTTAGGGGGTCATGATCTGAGGAGAATGATGAATTCAACACCCATCGAAATCTAATTTAAAAAGTAGAGAAGTCTAAGTTCAAATATCTTTGATGGACTTTTTCTTATAGTTTTACATTGTTTTATGTTTGCGTAGTTCTGTATTTTGTAGATTTGAGAACATTTTAGCCTGAGAACTAGTGATTTCATACTCATGATATATCTAATTATTTTCATAAAACTGGAAAAGATCCCTAGGATAATAATGGATAATATTTATTTTTTACAATGAACCGACACTCTCAGTAATTTACACCCATTACTCCATTTTATTCTCAAGTCAGCCTTGTAAGGTAAATTCTACCATCTTTACAGATAAGCAGACTGAGGCATAGCAAGATTAAGTAGCTTGCCCAAGATTAGCTAGTAAATGACAAAGACAATAGTAGATGAAGTTATAGAATCTTTGCTTTCTAAATTCAAAGATGATGCAATTAAGCTGTACAAGACAGGCACCCAGCCACCACAACTATTCAGATTCTACATGAAATAATAGTTAAATAATACAAAGACCAGGCAGACTGTACTCCAGTTCACTCCATAGGTATTATTTTCTTCAAAAAGGTAAAAGTCTGATGAATTCTGTCTTTAAGCAGTGAACTTTACTCAAGTTTCCAGATTACTCTCGTATCAGCTTGTTAACTATTTCTTCAACAACCATCTCTCCTCAACGATTTGTAGGGTTAGCTTTCTTTGTTACTTAAGCAAAAAATTTTTAGGTGTAGTTGTTCCACTTACTGATTACTTTTACTACTTTTACCTCTACTTCACTTCTTTGAGAAAACATTTAAGATCAAATTAAAGCTGTTTGCAGCACCCATCCATCTGTCATTATTTGAACACATTGATGAATACTTTTCAGGTGAAGAGATAAGGCTGATTTCTTATGGAATGATGAGATGTAGACAAACTGAAATTATGGCATGATTTTGTTGGAGCTGATGATACAAGACATTAAGCTAACTTCTTAAAATATCCTTCTCCCTACCCCCCTCAGAAATTTGAAAGAAAAGGAAAATTAGGTCAAATTTTTAAAGGTTAGAATCCAATATAAGGAAACAAAAGAGAGCTAGATAGTTAAACTATATTAATTCAAGGGAGCCACGGAATAATGACAACAATAACAATGGCAATAATGGTGACAATGAGAGCAGCTAACCCCTATATGGCACTCTGTTAAGAGTCTAACATAAATTACCTTTTCCATTATCAGAACAACTCTATGACTCAGCAAGGGGGGTGCGGCTTTTGAATCAGGCATTCACTTGAACTTCATTTGCTGGATGGGAAAGGGAAACACATCTCACTTAGCTGGAATCTGGGAAGCTTGGGATGAGGGCAGAAGCTGGAGTATCAAAGGAAACAATGCAGGTCCAACTGAAAGAATGCACACTCACCAAGATCCTCCTGGGCTGGAGACCAAAGTTCTCTGCCTTGTTCACACGAAGGTCTTGGCCCTTCCTGTGCCTTGCTTTCTTCACCCAGTCCTCAACAAAATACTGCCATTGGTTAGACATTGGTGTCTGATGGAAAGGATGGAGCTTGTAACACGGAATTGTGGCAAAAGAATTGTTTTGTTATATGAGTTGTAGTTTAAGTGGTAGTGACAAGATCTATGTTTCAGGAAAACATGAAAAGCCAAGTTAGCTTTCTTGCAATTGTCACTGGACAGAGAGATAAAACTTCATTTGGAGTGGGAGATGAAAGTCTATTCTGTACACATTAAAAGAAAGATGAAAATTACTGTCTTGGGTATTTAGAGAAAGTGAAGCAATAGCTGTTACTCTGAGAGATACGGATTTGTACCTCACCTGTCTAGGAGTGACACCATGATTTGAAAACAAAAACACACGAAAATATTACCGATTCTTAATGTCAAAAGTCGTCCATAAGGCAGGATGTGTGAATTGAGAATGTGGGACATTTGGGGCCTTCAGGGAAAGGGTAAATTGCTTTTGATGCAGCCTGTCTCTCTCCCTAGGGGAAATTCTACCACATATTGATTTTTAGCTGCAATGTGTTACTACATATTTATGCCCTTGAATATGTATTTATTACAATTTTATGCAGCCCATTTTCATGATGTGAATTATTTGTCTCTCTTAAGGGATATCTATATTTTTTCCCAAGATCACATCAAATGAAAAAAATAAAGAAAATAACTCCATTTGAAGCAAAAGCAATCCTGTTCTCCCACAAATCAAACCCAAATAATTAAACACGACCAGGAAAAAAAAATAAGGAAGTTTATTCCTGTGATTTGGGATTAATTTCTTTACACATTTTTTGGGGTTCATTTCTGGTCATGGTTACAAGCTCCTTTTCACAAATGTCTCCTTTATATGATGAAATAAATTCAAGCTTAAAAATACTTTATAGATACAAGAATGTAAATATTGGTAATTTTGAACACTGCTGGAAGACATCTGACATAGTATTAATAAGGTTTGCATTATAAGTGACTTCTCCCGGTCCCCACGATTCGGTTCAATCATCACTTCCGTCTCATCATTTCTGCTTCCACCTCTATTGTAGCAAGACTAAAATGAAAAAGCTTTTTTTGAACCATCCTGGAGGAAAGATAACTTCAAAATTTGGGGAAGTTATTGCCTCCTGTCCAGAGTCCACCATTTCCTCAAATGGGCAGTGAGGTCCAGCCCCACAGATCCAACAGTGATTGGTACAGTAATGAAGAAAAGAAATGGTAATTATAGTGACTGTACTGTCCTAATCTGTTTCTTCATTTTCATGGCTGTCATATCCACAATCAACATTCAGCATGATTGCCAGGCACTTAGTCTTTAGCCTAAAGTGGCCAGAACAAAGTTTAGGACAACTATTGCAAAGCCAAAGGTTTCAGATACTTGTGTTCATACATCTCAGAGCCAACAGCAGCTGCAGTGAAGAGGGATTCAGATGTTTGTCTCCAGAGGTAGCAAGAGAGGGCCATTTCATTCCTAATAATTTGGGCCAGTGGTCTGTTCAACTGCTACAATTCTTGCTGTCTTTCAGGGGGTTTTGCCTGCAAACTAGAAGGCTTGAAAACCAGCAGTGATGTTTGGTACCTGTATGGTACTAGTATAAGCACAGAGAACACAAAGGGCACTAGATGGAGAGCATCACACCGGGCAGAATGTACGTTTCAGAGCCTCAGGGCCCATCATCGCAGAAACCTGTGATGACTCTGAGTGGTAGAGTGGTTAGTCCATTAGGTGCTGGTACTCCAACACTGGAAGCAGGCTTTGCTTGGCATTACTTTCTCAGGAACTTCAAGCAATGAGGGCCTCCTGTAGCATCAGCAGGAGCTGGGTGCCAGGCAGCTCCCCCAATACTTTGCCTCTTCTGTAGATCCCCACCTACTCCTGGGGAAAAGAAGTGAGTCTGGGATTTTCTGGTCTGGGTAATTTCTTCTCAGGAGCTCTTAGTCTGTGCCATGTGGACAGTTGTGGGGCTGACTGTTCACCAGTAATTTAGGCCTTGCCTTTTCCCTTACTTAGACCCAGTTTATATTTCTGTTCTGCAGCTACTATCTGCCTCATTTTCTGCATTGAGAAAGGACCCAGCCTGCCCTTCTCATATTGGTTGCTCTTTTTATAGTAATTAGATTAGCAATTATTAGACTGTAAATATAACCACAGGTCACAGGTCTTGCAAGCCACAAGAGCTTTTGTAAAGGTGTCCTTGATTATAACACTGGTTGATATTGAGGTCCAAGTCAGCTGTATGCCCAAGCCTGAGATTGGAACCTATACGTGGGTTGGACTTGAGAACTTGCCCTAGTCCAGAGCCCTCTGACTCCTGAGGTGTCCAGGCCCCCGGGCTCTCAGTGAGTCTAATGACCACTGCTGCTCTAATGATTTATGCAGCCTCTCATGTCAGACTGTCACTGCCCACCTTACCCACTCCAGTGCTGTCTTCCATTTAGGATTTCTAAACTTTCCCTTTCCTGACAATTCACACTTTCAAATGTACACTTACTCTTGTTTCCGTTAGCTCCAGTTCATCAGAAGCTAGCCCAAGAGGATCTGGTGGTGTTAATGGGCATTCCACCTCAAGAGACCACACTCCAAATGTTCTCATTGAGTCACAAAAGTGCTCCTATGGTCCACAGACATCATGTTGAGCAACGTTGCAGTAGACTAGAAGTTGTATGGATCAGTGATCAAGAACTGTGAAGGGTCTGAGAAGTTACCTGACCTGCAAGCTAACAAATTAGTCCCTACCATAGTTTCATGGATGCTGGCAGAAGACACAAAACTCATTGGTCAGAGACCAAGGACATTATTACAGTAAGTAGAATAAATATCTGCCCTGGTTACCTGAGCTCTAATTCCCAAAGGGTGACATGAAGAGTATCAGATGACACATTGCAGAGGGACATCAAACATGCCTGTCCTTTGCTTCAGAGAGAAAAAAGAATCTCTATCTTCTAAGAAGTTAACCAAACCTGTTCTTTGCTCTGAAGGGAGATACTGCCTCTGTCTTCTAAGATTGTCCACTACATAAGCATCCTAGAAAAGACAGCTTGAAACAAAGGACAGTTATGACCTTGTTCATGAGATGTGCAGAAATGTGTGAGATCCATGGAGAATTGTCTGTCAACAAAACTTACTAATCACTAAAAAAAAAAAAAAAAAGAAAGAGAGAGAAAGATAAAGACGAAAAGACAATTTCTGAAGAAATATAACATAAAAAGTCAAAGTAGTAAAAAACATGATAGTGTACAAAGTTGCAACTTTGTAGGATAAGTCTAGAGATCTAATATGCAACATGACTACAGATGATAATACTATATTGAACACTGGAAGTTTGCCAAGAATGTAAATTTCAGGTGTTCTCACCATACACACACACACACACACACACACACACACAAATGGTAACTATGTGAGGAGATGTATATGTTAATTAGCTTGACTGCTGTAATCATTTCACTACATATATATCAAATAAACATGTTGTACACCTTAAATATAATTTTTATTTAAAAATTTTAAAATATATAAAAAAATAAAATTTTTAAAGTGATAAATGTAAAGGTTAAAATTTTACTAAGTTAAAAGGATATCAAACTTTGTAGAATAAACAGAATAAATACAATATGTGATAATTTCAAGAGACACTTCTAAAATCCAGTGATGTGGAATATTTGAAAAGAGTTGCCAAAAACGATGTGTTATGCAAATATAAAATGAAGAAAGAGGTACAAAACTGGAACACCAGAAAAAATTCTAATGAAAATCATGTTTTGTATTGATAAGAGTTAAAAATCTATCAAGAATATATGAACAGTCACAAGCATTTTTTAACCTCATGACATAGCTTTGAAATATGTCAAAACTGCCAGAAAATTAAGAAGAATTTCATAAATTCAAAATCACTGTGAAAGATTTTAGTACTCATCTCATAATTTACAGGACAAGAAAACAAAAAAGGGAATGACATAAAATATATGAATAGCTTAATTAGCATACATATAGAAATATTTTTCTCAAAAATGGATAATATACATCTTTTCAAATATGATGAGACAGTCACAAAAACTCTCCACATATTCTACATCAAAAAGACAAATCTAAATAAATTCTGCAGTTATGAATCATAAAATTCACATTTTGTGACCATAGTGTAATGAAAATATATATTAATAATGAAGTAATAAAACTTCCCTATCCAATCACTTAAAAATAATCTTCCAAGAAAACTCTTGAGATCAAGAAGTAGTCAAGATATCAATTAAAAAAAAAGAGTGATCTTTATTAAAACCCATGAGATGCAGCCAAAGCAGTATTCAAGAGGAAATTTGTAATCTTAAAATGCTATTTCCTAGATTAAAATAGACTGAAAATTTATGACTGAGACTTTCAGTTCAACAAATAAAAATAAAAGAGAAAATTAGAAAGAAACATATAATATAGGTAAAAACAGAATTTTATAAGATAAGAAAAAATAGACTTAACCAATAAAACTAAAAAGTTGTTCAGCAAAAAGACATATAAATTGGTCTAACCTTTAACAAGACTTTCTGGAACAAAAATAATAGTATTATAAATAAGAAAAAGACATAGTCATACTTGGAACTATATTCCAATAGATTTGAAAATCTAGATGAAATGAAGGATTTCCTAGAAATATATAGATTAAGAAGAGTAAAAAGAGAAAAGAACTATATAGACCAATAATCATGGGGGAAATTGACGAGGGAGGTAACTTCTAACAAAAGTTCAATGCTCAGATAATTTTACAGACAAGCTGTGCCAAATCTTCTTCCAATATTTCGACTCTTTCTAAACTAGATACAAATTGGCAGCCTCCCAAAGTCAACTGAGGGCATGCATTGCCCTGATATCAAATCCAGATATAGTTTGAGAGAAATAGTGGAAATCAAACAGCAATCTAAGCTATAAAAAATCAATGGAAAATTCCTCATAAAGTATTAACAAATGGAAGCTACTCGCATATTAAAAGACTAATACATTACCAACAAGTAGAGATTTAGTATTCAAATGTTAAAATATTGATATATTTATTAATGTTTTATTAATATTTATATTATTAATAATGTTTCATTTATTAATGATATATTCATTAATATATTATTATATTAATTTATTACTAACATTTTAAGAAACAAACAAAAAATGAGCATCTTAATAGTTACCAAAAAACTTGACAAAATTTTTCATCCTTTTAAATTAAACTAATAAGAACCTCCAGGAATCTTCCCAGAAATGGAAGGAAATTTCTTAAACCTGATACACGTTTATTTATTACACACTCAGATTGAATGTCTTAATAGTGAAATAATAAAAATATTCTCATAAACAAGACAAGGCTGTCATCTCCTACCACTGTTATTTAGTATTGCACTATTTAATATTGTATTCTAGTAAGTGCAATAAAATGAAAAAGAAATAATAGCAATATACAATACTAGAAAAAAATTATTGTTTGCAGATATTAAAATTTACTATGTAGAGAATCAACTAAAAACTATTAAAACCAATACTAGGATTCAATAAGGTGGTCAGATATTTTAAAATAATTAATTTCTTTATTTTCCAGTAATAGTCAATAAGAAAATCAGATGGTGGTAATCAATTTCTACATTAAGATAAGCCAATCTGTAAATAACCTAAAAATAAATGTAATAACAATGTGAAAAGTCTCTATAGAGATAACTTTAAAGAAATTAATGTACAAAAAATCTTAATGGTTGAAATATAATCATTGGACTAATAAGAATACCTCTTGCCCTAAATAAGTGAATGCTTTTCCAGACTCAATTCCAGCATAATCCTTCTGGCATTTGACAATCTGATCTTAAAATTTGCTTAGAAGAGAAAGGTACAAGGAAAACCAAATCTGAGGGAAAGAAAAGTAACTTAATTTTTGCTGAGGTATTATTTATATAGAGTGAAATTCAGAGATTCTACATGTATGGTTTGATGAGTTTTGACAAAAGGATATACACATATAGCCAACACCCCTGTCAACATATTGAAATCTACAGCACCCCCAAAAGTTTCCTCTGGACATTTTACAGACATCCCTCAGCCCCTTCTGAGGAACCAGTATTGCAATATCCATCATCATAGATTAGGCTTGCCTGTTATACAATCTCATTAAAATGGAATCATACAGTATCTGCTCTTTTGCATCTGGCTTCTTTTGTTCAACATAATGAGATTTAAGATTCACCCTTTTTGGTGCACAAATCAGTTCAGATCTTCCTCAGCTTATGATGAGGTTATGCCTTGAAAAACCTGTGGTAAGTTGAAAATATCATAAGTTGAAAATGCACTTAATAACCCTAACCTACCAAACATCATAGCTTAGCCTAGCTTACCTTAAATGTACTCAGAACTCTTATATTTACCTACAGTTGAGTAAAATTATGGAACATAAAGCCTAATTTATAATAAAATGTTGGCTATCTCATGTAATTTATGGAATACTGTACTGAAAGTGAAAAACAGAATGGCTGCATGGGTACAGAATGGCTGTAGTGTATTGGTTGCTTATCCTCAGGATCACCTGCCTGACCTGGAGCTTCAGCTCTCTGCCCTGCCTGGCAACACAAAAGAGTATCAGAAAAGATTAAAATTCAAAGTACAATTTCTACTGACTTCATAGCATTTTTGTACCATTATAAATCTGAAAAATCTTGTCAAACCACTGTAAGTTGGGGGTGGTCTGTAGTTTGTTCCTTTTTATTGTTGAGTAATATTCCATTGTGTGAATAGCCACAGTTTCTCTACTCTTCTGTTAAGAGAAATTTAGATTGCTCCAGTTTGTGGTTGTTTTCTGGAGTCTATCTAATTTGTCCTTTTGATCTTTTGCCTGTCCTTACACATAAGGCTGGGGTGTGCTGAAAGCTCTGAAAAGCCATGTTCTCTCTTTGAAAACAGAGCTTGCTTCAAATGTAAGAGAAGGCAGTGATATTCTAACAAATGCAAACAGCTAAGCAACTCTGTTGTATTTTTTAATCATGTATTACTATATTGTATTAACCAACAGCTTATGATGAAAATGATGACAACCCATAATAATAATAGGGCAACCCATAATGCCTTTTCCTCTCAGTCCTTTCTTATTCATCAACAAGTTGAAGGCAGAGAGTCTTGGAAGAATCTGCATCAAGAAGTAAAATGAAAGTAGTTGAATTAGTTTGGTAGAGATTTTCCTGTTCTTGTAAGAACAAATACATACACAAGTACAAGCTATGAAATACAAATTGTGTAATTTCAGTGATTCTACTATAAATTCTTATATTTGCATTTAAAACTGACATTGTATAGTACAAGAAAAATGGTAAAAATCCATGCTAATAATGTTAAATTTGAATTTTTTTGTTACTTAGAATGAAATTAAATAGCAAATAAAAAATACCATGACAAATTGAGAAACCACAGAAGGGGAAAACTTTAAATATTAGTACCTTTAACAGCACTTTTTCCTCCTTTTTGAAAAAGGGCTTTGCATTTTTATTTTGCCCTGGACCCTGCAGATCATATTATAGCCTTGTCTACGATACTTGCCATATGACTTAAGAAGGAAAAAAAAATAAGATTACCTTTTTCAGTGTAGACCCCCTTGGATATTCTTGGAATTCCCCTTGGGGCTTGCCATAGTTAGAAAGGAACACACTCTCTCCTGTTTCTTAGCTTTGATTTGCTATCTGTAAGGAGTTCTCCTTGACACCCTGCTGTCAGGGCCATTTGCAATACCAGGGCTTGGCTGATGTATCCATTGGGTCCCTCTGTGTTTCGCCAGGGGCCACTCTGAGGGTTCCTAGTGATTCTTCATTAGTCATTTTGCCCATAAACCATTGATACAATGCAATTTCACTGACTCCAACTTGACAAAATATAATTTGATTAAAATTCAAGACGCTCAGCACAACAATTTGTTTCAAACAACAATTTGGTTGGAAATGAATAATCTATAGTTTTTGTAATTTCTAATTCATTTCCAGTGAATAAACAGTGAGAGTGGATTGACTGAAAATGAATTAGAAATTTCAACACAAAAGACAGAGAAGACACTCCCCCAGTTCTAGAAAAAAGAGAAGAAAATGATTAATATGAATAAAAGTGTGGCAAAGTCACTCTATAGTACATTAAAATGTCCTAATTAGTCCCATTCTCTCCCCTCCAAAAAGAAAACAAAACAAAACCCCAAAATAACAACCTGTGAGTGTGGAATATTCACTTAACTTTCAGTTAAACGATTTGTGTATGTATCTGATCCTGTGGTCTGTAGTAGAATTAGGGAGACAGACAGCCTCTCCTCTTCCCTCTTTGTGGTGATTATAGCTTCCTGGACACTGAAGCAGTCTTGTGTTTGTGCACAGGGATGCCACGATTTTATTGGCTACACTTCTTCAATGTCTTTCCCAAGCTCCTTTCTCCATTGGGGGAAACCAGCTCTCAAGCTGGGCCATTTCGGAGGGTGTGCCATGCCCCAATTCTCATCTTTGCTCTCATTCAGTGCACAGCCACATAAGCACACATCAAAAAAATTAGCTTCCACTCTCAGCCCAAGAAAAGCAAATCCCCATGCCTATCAGGGCATAACAAATGAAGACGCATGCCACAAGAATCTGTCCACACTGAGTCCCCTGGTTTGGTTCCACAAATAGCAAGCTCAGAAACTCCCCTGGTCTGACTCAGGAGTAGGAGTGACCTATGAATGATACAAACAGCCCATGAAAACCTTTATTGTGGACTTTAAATATAGGACAGTGACCTTACTCACCCTTCTTGAATTTTTCCCACAACTGATCTGCTTTATATATTATGCCTGCCTTAACACATTTGCTCTTTTATAGCCCCAGGGATTTGTTTCGACCATGTTGCGCCATTGCTGATGCATGTGTTAGGGGATTTTTTCTCAGAAAGCAGTCTACCCAGGGCCAAAATATCAAGAGATGTAGGTCAGGAGGGTAAAACATTCAAGTAATTTTTTTCTGATGCTGTCTATGTAACGTATTTACATGTTGATTTGCTCAGTTATTTGGAAGATATATGCCAAATGCCTCTAGTTGCTGAGGATTTAAGGTTATATGATTCATGACCACTTTATTTAAGCAGCACGTAATTTGGGGGCTACTGTGCCAGGTCAATGCACAGTTGCAGAACAGGAAGGTTGAGTGCCCTCTTTAAGGGGCGAGCACTGGACTGGGGCATCCACATCTTGGCCTGATGGGGGCAGTGGAGAGAAGTTTCCATTGAGTAAATGATGTCAAGAGAGTCTCAAAAGATGAATAGGTTTCACTAGAGACAAGCTTTTTAAAACTGCATTTCAGGCAAAAGAGCAGAATTTGCAGAGATGCAGGGGAGAAAAAAACAAAGTGTGGCACATTCAGGAACCGGGAGGTATGTCACCGTATGGCTGGGACAGAAAATATACCTGTGGGAGCAGCAACGGATACACTGGACAGGGTTTCTATGCAGTTTAAGGAGCTTGGAATTTATCCTACAGGAAACTTTGAAAGATTTTAAGCACAGATGTCCCCAATGAGGCTTACGGTTTGTAAAGATCATTCAAAGCAGAGCATAGGGGAGAATGATTGAAGCAAAATGGGACCCAGGGGGAGAAAACCTATCATGGAGCTAGAAATATTGAAGGAACCAACAAAGCAGTGACAACAGAAATAGGGAGGAAGAAAGGTTTCTGAGAATATATAAAGGGATAGGATTTCTTGGGATCAAAGCTAACTGTGCTCAGAGTGAGGGATGGAGGAGGACCCACTAGTGGATCCCCGGGTGGATTGGAATGGTGCTTTTCTCTGAGCTGGGAAAGGAGAAAGACTCAGTGAGGAAGAGAATGGTTAGCTTCAGGTTTTTTTTTTTTTTTTTTTTTGCGGTACGCGGGCCTCTCACTGCTGTGGTCTCTCCCGTTGCGGAGCACAGGCTCCAGATGCGCAGGCTCAGTGGCCATGGGTCACAAGCCCAGCCGCTCCGCGGCATGTGGGATCTTCCCGGACCAGGGCACGAACCCGTGTCCCCTGCATCAGCAGGCGGACTCTCAACCACTGTGCCACCAGGGAAGCCCAGCTTCAGTTTTAGATATGCTGAATGTTTAAAGCCAGGTTTCTTGAAATGTAATTAACATATTGCAAAATTCACCCTTTTCAGTATACAGTTCTATGAATTTTGGCAGACAAATGTGAACATTTACGTAATTACCACTAAAACTGAGATGGAAAATATCTCCATCACCCCCAATTGTTCCCTTGTTCCTTTGTAGTGAACACATTTCCCCACCCCTACCTCATGGAAACCACTAGTCTGTTCCCTATAGTTTTTCATTTTCTAGGATGTCATTTAAATGGAATCATACAGCATGCTCATTGAAAAAAATCCGGCTTCTTTTTACTCAGTATAATGCTTTTGAGAGAGAGAGAGAGAGCGCGCACGCTGAATCCTAACGACTAGGCCACCAGGGAGCGTCATTATTTATTGTAATATAATGCTTTTGAGATTCATGTAGTTATCTGTGGTTTGTTAATTTTATTGATAAGAAGTATTACATTCTCTGGCTGTACTGAAATGCGTTTATCTATTCAGTGGTTGGTGAACATTAGTGTTGTTGCCAGTTTGGGGAGATTATGGCTAAATTGGTTACAACCATTTACATATAAGTGTTTGTGTAACCTTAAGTTTTCACTTCTCTTGGGTAAGTACCTGGTAGTGCCTGACAGTGAGATTGCTGGGTCATTTATAAATGTATGTTAGCTTCATAAGAATCTGCCAAACTGTTTTCTAGAACTTTAGTATTGTCATCAGAAAAAATTAGCCGTTCTAAAAAATGTGTAGTGAAATACCACTGTGGCTTTAATTTGAATTTTTCTAATGATTAATGGCATTAGTATTCTTTTTTGTGCTTATTTGACATCCATATACCTTTTTTGGTGAAGTTTCCATCAAATATTTTGCCCACTTATTTTTATTGAGTTTGTTTTTCGTTATTGAGTTTATGTATTTATAAATAAAATCAGGATACAAATTCATTGTCAGATATGCAGTTTGCAAGTATTTTCTTCCAATCTGTGGCTTATCTTTTCATTTCCTTAACAGTATCTTTGAAAGATTTAAGTTTTTAATTTTGACTAAGTTCAATTTATCAATAGTTTTTTTATGGATTTAGCTTTTGGTGTTGAATCTAAGGAATCTTTGTCTAACACAAGCTACAAGGGATTTTTCCTATGGTTTCTTCTAGAAGTTTTATACAGTACTTTTAAGTGTTACATTTAGATCTATGATCCATTTTGAATTAATTTTTGTATACAGTTCAAAATATGGGTTGAGGTTCATTTAACAAAATTTTTGCAAACGGATATTTGTTCCAAAAACCCTTGTTAAGAAGACTTTTTTCCATTAAATTGCCTTTAGACCTTTGTTAAGAATCAGTTGACTAGATGCATGGGGATTTATAAATGTTTTTATTTCTTCCTCTCTATTTTAAAAGCTCTTTGAGGCCTAAGATATTGTTTTACATTGATTTTTTTTCTTAGCTCCTAACATGATACTTTTATATAAGAGATACTCCAAAATTGTTGGAGGTAACAGGAAACAAGACATCAGGAACTGAACTTGAATCCTACCACTTCTAACCATGAATGTGACTTTCGATAAATTACATATCTTCTCTACATTCAAGTTTCCACATTTTTGAGTGTCCTAATATTTAATTTCTAGAATGTTAGGAGGATGAAATGAATACAGCAAAAGAATTTGGTATTTGATATGCTGATGCCTAGCATGGGGTAGGTGCTCCATAGAGATAGTTATTTATGTAATTAAAATCCATTTAAGGGGAATATGAAAAAAATGGATATTGAATTATGTGAATGCAGTTAATTTTGCATGTTTCCCAAAGAATATTAAGACTTCCAGTCACCTATGAAATAACAGCTGCTTTCAATTATGTACTAACTTGAATAAATCAACAATAATGCAGGGAGGGTGTATGAGACAGAGGAAAAGCCTAGGTAGGCACGTAAGCAGTCTTTCTCTTCTAGGCTGAAAATCTCAGTAGCTCTGCCAGTGGGCCAAGGAGTGGTGATTTTTTTCATCTTCCTGATTGCAGAGCAGAGCTTGTTTCTTCGAACGTGTCGGCTAAGCCCATGTTGTTGTGTTGAAAGACTATGTTTGTAGCCGAAAGATTTTTTCATGTCACTACAAGGGTGTTTCCAAACTGCCACCGCCTTTTTTTTTTTTTTTTTTTTTTGGGTTTTTTTTTGTTTGTTTGTTTTTGCGGTACGCGCGCCTCTCACTCTTGTGGCCTCTCCCGTTGCGGAGCACAGGCGCCGGACGCACAGGCTTAGCGGCCATGGCTCACGGGCCCAACCGCTCCGCGGCACGTGGGATCCTCCCAGACCGGGGCACGAACCCGCGTCCCCTGCATCGGCAGGCGGACTCCCAACCACTGCGCCACCAGGGAAGCCCCTACCACCGCCTTTGACATGCCACTGACATCCACACAGATTTCCTTCCCTGCTCTTTCCATTAACATAAAAATTGTGAGACTTGGTCTAAAGATATATTGGGGCTAAACAGAAGACTTTGGTTGGACAACAGAACGTATAACAGTAGCTACTTTGACCATTTGTGTGTTGTTAGATGTTTACCCATTTCTCAGGACTGCACAGGTCAAGTGGTATGAGAAGACAAGCCAGAGGGTAGCCCCAGGGTATACCTGATGCCACCAGATGATTTGAGCCATTGTTACCAAAATTTTCTCACTTAGTGAGATTTTTCCTTCTACCCAATACAAGGTTGCATGGAATTTTAAGCTCAGACACAAAATTTACGGGTGAGTATATTGAGACTGGACAGTTTTACTGGATAGAAATCTAAACAGATGGCTTTCCCTAAAATAGCAAATCTGCTGGTTGAACCTGGCTTGTACCCTGGCTGAATGTGTTGGCCACTAAGGGATTCACAATCCCTGGAGAGGACCCCTGAGCAGTGTGTCAATAGCCACAGCATGGCCATCTCTCAGTGGCAGAATAGATGGCACCACTGCTGTGGCTCTTTTGGGATTAGAGTTGGACATCTTAAAACACCCTTGACTCACTTTTTATTTTTCCATCTCAAAGTTCATAAATCACACCCAAGATCTTTCCAAATAAAATACATGCACAGAAGAAAAGTTTTTATTCTGGGAAGACACAGCAAATTCTGCCAAACCTGACTAGCACCCTGGCAATTCAATTAGATTGAAATGAGCTCTAACTGATAACTTGATTCTGACTATAACATTCATTCTCAGGCTATGACCACTCACAAAAACAAACAAACAACATCCCCCCCAAAAAAAACCCTGAGTATTCACTTTCTCGGGGATTTTTTCCCTTGATCTTATATTATTAGTAAGTGCTTTTCCTTCTGTGATGTACCAGCAGGTCCAGCTACAAGGGTTTGCAGCCTGGGTGACCACACAGTGCCCCATGCTTAGAAGGGCCTCATGCTTGTTTTAATGCCTGGCTGTTGCTGTTTTAAAGCTCTGAATAATTTTTTAACAGGAGGCCCTGCACTTTCATTTTACATTTGGCCCTATCCTGGTCAGCATGCTGGGTTACAACGAAGCAGAGGAGGAATTTTTTGGAAGGATAGTCATGGTTAATGGTCAACAGCAAACCTCAGGACACTGTCTGGAAAGACGCTGGGAACTACTGGACACTTCAAACCCCAGTCCAGATCCTGCCCCAGGGAATGGGTGGTTAGACAGTGCTGCTGTCCCCATTGCTAAACACAGGGCACCACTGCCACTGCCACCAGGGAAGGAGTCTAAACAGTGCCTGCTTCTTTGTGCCACTTACTCCCAATTCATATTCCTGGTTGGGAAACTTTTGGTTGCCAAGCATAGGTTATCATGTCTGGCCTAGCTACTAGAATTGAGAGAAGAAATAAATATGCTCTTGCATCTTCTATATTGAGAATGACCCTGCCAACTACCAGACCCACAGAGTGATACATTCCCCAGTATCAGTGAATAAGAGATGGTTCACATCTTGAACAGCCAAAACTCAATGAAAGAAAGGAATAGGTGTTCATCTCACCTAACTTCCAAGGGTCCACACTTTTAGGTTCTCTAAACGTCTGATCAATCTTCCACTGTGCTCTTTTCTAGATCTCTTTGCTGGTTCTTTCAAGGTCTTTCTCCCAGAGCATTCTACCTTAGTTTTGATTCTTGTTTACATATGTTTCTGGGTGAACTCTTCCCTACGTGGCTGATGACCCTGAATGCCTCTGAAATCAACTTACTCACGTTCCTCTCTCATGCTCTCAACCTCCCTCAGAATATTTCTGTGTAATATGATTGAAATTAGGAATCACTCTTTTAATATTCCAGTTCAAATAAACCTAATTCAGTTACATGATAGACTAGAACCACAGTGAGAGTTATCACCTAGTGTGTTCCCGAAAACAGAACTCTTTTGGTATCTAATGCTATAGAGGCGAAACATCTTTATACCTGTTATTAATCTAAGGAATGGAGTTTAAATAGTGAGGAGACTAATTAGGAATATCTGATTTTGATATTTCTCCAGGGCAATTACATAGGAGAAATGCAATCCTTTTAACTATTCAGCTGGGATTTTGTCTTTGAATATTTGTTCTAGATCCATATATTGAAGAATATTATATTTCTTCTGAAATTTTTAGAGAATTTCTTTCAGTTATTTTTGCATTGACTACCTACTTATTGAACTTTGGATAAAGTCCTTTTAATTTACACATCATTAAGAAGGCCATGCACTAACAGGTTCAAAAGGAGAGCAAGGCATGTTCAAATAAACTTTACATAAGTCAAGGAGTGTGGCCATTCTGCTTTAATTTCACCGTTTTTCAGGATCATATTACATTTTACCAGGGCCTGTCTTAAGGCTCTGTCTTGTCTCCTTTCTGAAAAGTACATGAGAAAAGGAAGACAGATGAAGGTGGAATCAGAGGACAGTAAAGAAGGATAAAAACCACCAAAGTTAAGACGTCGTCACAGTTTTTCCACTCACTTTCTCTCACCTTGTCTTTCTTAGCTCCTGAAACATGAGCCGTGAGCAGAAAAGGTGATGAGGTTTTAGTGCATCACATACTAACAAGCATTCCTTAACTCTACTTTTCTCCATACTTTTATTAAAGCAAATGTATTCTGTAGAATGTTTTCCTGAAATTGTCTGATCATTTAAAATTTAATTTGGGTATAATCTCCAAAATTCAATATTTTTACTGCTCCCTACTACACAAATTTTAGTAATGATAGAAAACATTTTAAATGCCTTTCTGTGAACTGCTTTTATTTTCACGGTATATGTTTAATCTATCACCGGTGTTTATTTAAAAACGTCACCCATGAATATTTTACGTTTCGTGCAATATTTTAGATATTAAATCAGTATTTAAGATATTGCAGGGAGTCTCATTACTCTAGGAATAATTGAACAGAATACGGAGCAGCATACAGACTCTAACAGTTATGGGAGATAACAACTAGAAGAGTATTTAAAACAGAAAAACACATCAGGTGCATAACACGAAGGTGCAAATTTCTGTTTTTTTACATGCATTTCTTTATCTCAGTTATATGCTTCTCTTTTCTAAGGGAGCTCAAAGACAAAACACCGCAGTGAGAAGGAATGAGAGTGAGAGAATTCAGCTACAATGCTATTTAAATGGAGTATATATTTTAGCAATTTCTAACACTAGAATTTTAGACTTTGATTCCATGAGACTTTGGATGATAAATTATAAGCACCCCCTTATCCCCATTCCCTCCTCTCTCCCAGGAGGGACAATCTCTAGTAATCAGGAAATGTCTTTCATCTCTTCCATCAATTTTGATTTTAGGAGACCCCCTTAGCTTCCACTGTAGGCTGTTAAAATTGAATGAAAACTGAATAAATAGCTACAAGATATTTTGTTTCTTAAATTAGGTGTGGCAAGCATGCCTGTAAATTGTCAAAGGAATTAAAACCATATTAACATGTTACTCAATTTTAAAAATAACTCCTCCAAATATTGCAGTGAATGAACAGCTCATTAGTGATGCCTTTTCTAAAGAAAATAATGCTTTTTTCATTGGTTTCTTGGAAGGATTACTTCTTGGTCTAAAATCGGTTGTAATATTGAGAAGATTATATACAACAGAATAGTGTATTGCAGGTTATATAGTCCACACCATAAAAGGGATCAACTTTTCCAGGAAATGTGGTCAAGAAGCCTTGTCCAAAACTTCATGTAAATTTGTAAATGAAAACAACTTTTTTGATAATAAAGAACTGTTACTCAAAACTGCTTGGTATATTTTTAGCTCTATGTCAAGAGTCTTCAAATCACAGCTCTGTGTCTATTATTTATACTATACTATCATTTCTAATATTGTCTGCACCTACTTTAATTCCTTTTGTGGAATTTGTGGATGTTAATTATATTTAAGTGTCCCCAACTTATCTGATTATGTCAAGCAGATCATTCTGAAATAATGCTCCACAGTAATGGAATGTTCTAAAACAAATACGTGGTGGAGATTAGCCATTGAGGTTTGTCCGGTTTCTCATAATTCAACTTATCAAAAGTGAAGGAGGATATAGTCCTGCTGAATTAACACTGAAGCGCTCAACACAAATCATTTTTCCCATTTCCACAGAACTAGGTGACACTCCCCGAATAAATTATAATTTGAGTAGTGTTCTGTACGTAAACGCTATTTGCTCTTTTTTTTTTTTTTTAATCCTGAGAGCTAGACTTTGCTATGAACTAAAGAAGGCCATAGGGGCTTACTAGCACTATGGGGGTCACAGGGCTGATCCAACAAGGCCTTGGTGACGATGGCTAAAATGACATTTTGATCAAGTGGGAAAGTTTCCTTCCCAGCTTGTCAGATAACAACAGAATTGTCAGCAGTATTTCCCTTAGAGAGGGCTGCCTCTCTTTTACAGTGTTTAAGGAAGAGTGATCAGGGCTTGGAGTGATGTAAATAATAACTATTCTCTGGAAAATACAATTTTTAAAAAATTGTTATTCATTAATTAGTGTATAAGTGATAGTCTTGCAAAAGGATGAATCATTATAGATTAAAAGATGTTGTTTGATGAAAAATGGCTGTTAAAGTTGAAGAAATATTTAACCTTTCAGGAAGCAATGGGATACAAATTCAAATAATACATGCCAGTTTCCTTTATTAATTTTGTGAAGCTTGTAAAAATATATAATGTTTATTGCTGACAAGAACTTTGAAAAATTAAGTGCTTTGTATTCTGCTCTTGAGAAAGTAAAGAGATATATTTTTTAAATGGAAAATTGGCAATACAAATCACAATTCTTTACAATGTTTAATATCCTTTGACCCCAGGAATTTATCCTATTGCCAATTACTTCAATTTTAAAAATTTATTCTAAGAAAATAATTAGGGATACACACAAAAGAATATATATAGCACAATGTTTATATAAAATAAGACCAGAGAGATATATGCCAATGTTTACTATCAATAGAATGGACAAATGAATTGTAGTATACTCCACAAAAGGATATTATAGTACAATGAAAATAAATGAACTCTAGCTACACAGAACAATATGAAAGAATCTTACAAATACAACATTGAATAAAACAAGTAAGAAACACAAGACTACGTACAGTGTGAGTCCATTTATATACACTTCAGAAACTAATCAATAGTATTAGGGATACATATATGGATGGTAAACAAAAGGAAAGCTGGGAATAAGTGTGACACAATTCAAGATAGTGGTGACCTTGGGGAAGAGGGAAAAGGTTACGAAAATAAAGAGACACAGAAGAGACACATTTTCTGGGGTGAAAATAATGTATGATTTCTTGACCTGCAGAGTGGTTACATGAGTATTTACTTTGTATCTGTTTGCCAAACTGTAAATATAGATTTTATGTACATTATATGACTATGTTATATTTCATTATAGAAAAAATTTTTAATTGATATCAAAGGAGTTTTCTGGTTGCAGGATTTCATTGTAGAAAATTTACATTTTCTAAAATGAAGTGTCACTTTAAAATTAAGCCCTCCTGAGGATTTTACCATGGTGTTAACTATGAGGCAAGGATTGCTCCATGTGTATTCTACCGTGCTTAGTATTTTGGTGACTATAGCAATTTATCGTCAATATTAATTTCTTGTTGAAGGAAATTTAGGGAACTGTCTTATCAAGCTCTAAGAAAGGATACAACATTCAGAAAGTTGATAGCAAAAGAGACCTAAGTGATATGATACCTTAATTACACTAGTGAGAAGTCTAGGATAGAATTTTTATTTTAACAGGCATATGTATTTTCCTTTATTTAAAAAATTAAATGGTCCTTATTAACTAGTTTTTGTAATTGTGGTCTTCAAATATGAAAGCAAACAACTTGGTAAAATGTAACATATTTTCATTTAACTAAGAATTATTTTAAAAATAGTGGAAGAGGCAGGAAAATGGAGAATTTGTATCTTTGCCCTTTCAGGAAGCTGAGTTGAACTCCGCCTCTCTCTCTCTCCTAGGACCAGGGTACTGGGAAGGGTAGCACAGTGTGCACACTGCACAAAGGCTCCGGTGTTTAGAGGCTATAAAGTCTGGTGAATTTCCACTAGTATAGGTCTGGGCTCTGCTCCAACATTGTGCTGTCTCAAGAAGAAAGAGATTTTATTCTTCTTCTGAAGGCTTTATTTGTTTATTTATTTATTTCTAATTTATCTTCCCAGGGAGGCACCTTTTAAAATCTTAAACTAAGATTCCTATAGGGTAACATCAGCTGTGCCTATGACTCTATTTGGGTATCCAGCAGAGTAGTGTTGTCTTGTATTGAGATGGTTCACTGAGCTTAAATGAAAATACAGTATTGAGAAACTTCATTATATTACTGGAAGCCACACAGAGACATCTGTAGAACTAACATCTAGAGATGGCATGAGTCAGCCAAGTTTAAGTCAGGGCTCTTGACTCCCCAACCAATACTGTCTATTGAATTAGTTTCCTATTTCTGCTATAAGAAATTACTATGAACAGTGACTTAAAACTGTACACATTTATTCTCTTACAGTTGTGGAGATAAGAAGTCCAAAATCAGTTTCACTGGACTCAAATCAAGATATCCACAGGGCTGTCCTCCTTCCCAAGGCTCTCAGAAAATCCATTTTTTTGTATTTTCCAGCTTCTGGGGCTGCATTTCTTGTATTCATGTCCTCTTTCTGGACCAAATGGGTACTCTCCCAGTGTAGATCTTTGTGTCTCCCAGCACATTCTTTTTTAGGGCCTAAAAAGTGTCATGGGCCCCATTCCAATGTGTTTGTGTGTCACACAACCACAAATTTTCTGACACCAGCTTGGCGTCCTATGACTCAACCCAATACTGACACTACTTGAAGGTAGCATCAGATCCCACAGGTTAAAAGGCTCAGTCTTTAAGACTGGCCCCACTTCAAGATGCCAATAACAAGCCCAGGTTTTTGCCTGTGCTTCTGACTACTGACTATATATCAGAGATTCCCACCACCTACAATTTGGGTTCAATAAATTTGCTAGAGCTGCTCACAAAACTCTGGAAACCTGTTCACTCGCTAGATCACTGGTTTATTATAATGGACATTAGAGGATACAAATCAACAGCCAGATGAAGAGATGCATAGGGCAGGGTGTAGGAAAGAGTGTGGAGCTTCCATGCCTTCTCTGTGCCACTCTTCCTAAATCTCCACATGTTCACCAACCAGGAAGTCTTCTGAATCCAGTCCTCTGGGGTATTTATGGAGGCTTCATTACATAGGCACGGTTGATTAAGTCATTGGCCACTTGTGCTTGAACTCAGTCTTCAGCCCCTTTCTCATCCTTTGGTGTGGTCCAAAAGTCACCTCATTAACATAACAAATGGCACCTTTACTGCTCTCATCACCTAGGAAATTTCAAGAGTTTTGAGAGCTCTGTGCCAGAAACAAGATGCAGGCTAAATAAATATTTCTTATTATAAATCACAATATCACAGGACGCAGTTCATCCACAGTATTTATTTATCTATTTATTTTATGGGAAACTGCTTTCTCTTTACGTAGGCCTTAGGAGGAAAATTGACTTTGGTCAGTCTGTTTAAAATAAATCTTTGGTCTTTAAAACAAAGCTTGGTTCCCCCTTCCATCTTCAAAGCCAGTAGTGCAACATTTTGCTTCAGTCTCCACATTGCCTTCTTCTCTGTAGTCAAATCTCCCTCTACCTCACTCTTACAATGACATTTCTGATTCCATTTAGGTCCCACCTACATAATCCAGGATAATCTCTCCATCTCAAGATAACTACTCCTATCTGCAAAGTCTGTTTTGCTATATAAGAATATTCATAGGTTCTGGGGATTAGAACCTGGATATCTTTGGGGGCCATTATTCAGCTACTACCTGTGTAATGCCCCCAGCTGGATTAAGTAGCATGGATAAGCTTGTAAATTACATACTGGAGAGCATATGGTGTTAGGTTGATTATATGTGAGATATATATGGGGACTAATTGTGAGGAAAAATAACCAAACATCATTTTACAGAGTAAATGCTTTAGAAGATCATTTTCAAAATATCTTTGAAAAGGGAAAGGGATATTAGAAAGAATATGGAATTATCAGTCAGAAAGCTTCCAGATCCTTCAGTTGACTGGTTAGGTAACCTTGGGTAAGTCATTGAATATCTGTGGGACTCAGTGACTATATGGCCTTAAAATGGGGAAACTGGATTAATGACCTCTAAGGCTCCTTCAATCTGTAATCTTTGTGCATGCATTTATCATTGCAGCTCATTACTGAGTGCCATGTATAAGAGCAAGCACTCTTGTAAATTGTGGAGATGTAAAGGTGAAAAGAGAGTCTAGTGATACTTCTACTCCATGAGTTTATCTTAAAAGATATTGAAAAATGAGAATGGCATGCAATATTTAAGTATTAAGCAAGTGCATGAAACTTAGACAAGATTCTGTGTGGATTATTTTGACAAGAAGGAGGTAAAATGATCTGGCAAGATACAGGAGGAGGGAGAAACATTTTTCTGCCTAAGACATCCTCTTGGTATTTATTATGTAGGAAAAATTTTTGAATGTAGTTAAGTTTCCAATAATTAATGAGCAGTTTTAAATTTAATATTAGAAAAAAATTGCACTACTGTATTTTAAAAT
The DNA here is from genome assembly GCF_963924675.1 of Phocoena phocoena. Lineage (NCBI taxonomy): Eukaryota > Metazoa > Chordata > Mammalia > Artiodactyla > Phocoenidae > Phocoena > Phocoena phocoena. The sequence goes on along the minus strand of NC_089236.1, from coordinate 47,658,972 downwards.
GTGTAAAATTTAAATTCATTTTCTAATTATGTGAGAAAACAATCTTTTATGCTGGATAATGACAGAATTGTATTCTGACAAATGTAGCTTAGGTACAAAGAAGTAAATATTTCTACCTTAAGTAAAATTTTTACAGCTAGTAGAAACTCTAGAGATCATGGCATGAATTTCTTTTTTTTTTTAAACAGATAAAAATGATACTCAGAATCTCCCAAATATTTACTAAAATAGATAATAATAAAAACCTAAATGTCTTTTTCTCTCATGTCAGTGTTGTTAACCTAAAGCAATAAAACAGCCAGTTACTTTACCAGCAAAATAGAGCAGTAAAGAATTGCAATTAAAAACATGCAACTATGGTGAACCACATGCAAGTCCTGGTAAAGCAAAGGAGAGAAAACTTTTTTATAGCAGAGAAAGGCAAGTTGGGAGGGGCCATTATAAACAAAAAGTCCATTGAAGAAAACAGGGACTTTGAAGTGTAGTGGCTTTTCATTGGCTGAAAAGTTGTGACAGACTCTCATTGACTTAGCTGTTGCCAGGCAAGGAGAAAATTTTTCTTTCTCCTGCTGGCAGGAGTAAAGTGGAATTACTTCCTGCCAGAGGTTCAAGGTAGTCTCTTCCTGTTTTGCTCTGTATTGACTATGAGTGACACACACATGTGTGAGAACTCTCCCTCCTGAAGTCCCAATTCCATTTTAATATGGCTCCCCTTTACTAATTATCACAATATTTTCCCCCTATAAAATATTGCCCCTCTCAAAATAGAGGAGCTATGAATTGCTTTAAACATGTCATATCTGTAAATTAATTCCAAGGAAATTCAGCAAAGAGCAAAAAATAACAGATTAACAATATCATGAAATGCTTATTACATTATTGACAATAATTATTATGCTTTCTGCCTGTGACATGAAACCAAGTATTTTAGTGGGGAAAAAATTGGTAGCAAATCAGGAAGCCTAAATTCTCACCTGATCTGCTCTTTTCTAAAACTGCAACCTTGAGGGAAAGTGTTTAACTTCTCAGACCTCTGTTTTTTCAACTGTAAAACAAAGGAGTTGAAGGAAATGAACTTGAGTAAAAAATGTTAGGATGACTCCTTGAAGTAATGTGAAATTCAAAACAGAAGTAAGGAGCTCACAGAGAGGTAAATTGAGGCTCATTAATCAGTCTAGATGTTCTTTCTTGGTGGGAGTCCTGTCAGGAATTGATATCTTGAGATATAAGCTTAAAGACAGGATTTCAAGGAACTTGACTGCCTTATTCCACCTCTTTTTTCTTTTAACCATTTTTTTAAAACATTGAATTATAGTTGATTTACAATGTTGTATGGCTTATTCTGTCTTTTACCCTCAGCACCTACCATGGGGCATATTACTATGAATTATTGTATGAATCTCATACTTTAAAACCTAGAGAAATTTTGTTTTTAATACCATCACAGTCTTCCTTATCCAAAAATGTTTTATGATATTTAGGAGGAGGTACTGTTTAATTCTTTTTGCATTGTGGAACTGAAAGATGGATTTACATCATTCTGTTTTTAATTATGGCTATTTCAGGAAACATGTTGCTTGCCCACAGACCATTTTTCTTTGCACTTGGGCATTTATTTATTTAATTCTATATGTGACATGCTCTCCATGTCTCGTTTGAGGAGGACCCTAGGGAAAAGAGAATAGCTCTATTTAAAAGAGACTGACTTAAAAAAAAAAGACATTCACTGTATTGAGATGTTCACTGAACAAACCTTTGCTATACTCCAACTGAGGTTCACACCAGGTGAAAGAGTCATTGTAAGATGTCTAAAATCCATGAAAAGCATATATGTTGAATCTTTTATTTTTAACACTATGTTAGTTTCATCTCTTCTACTTAAATTTTCTTTTTTTTTTTTTGTTTCTAAAATGGCCATATTATTCAGAACAACCCACCATGGAAAAAACATCCCCCAGTACACTAGAAAAAAAAGATCGAAGAAATTTCATTGCAAATGAGACCATGACACCAGTGATTTAGGTGAGATAGCATGTTCTGGGATTCAGCAACGAGATAACAGCTCCCTTGGCTTCTGCTCCTGGAGAGGTTTGAACTATTCTGGAAGCTCCCTGGCATGATTTAGGGCAGTGATTCTGGCACGCTTTCGCACCAAAGCGGGGACAGAGCAGTGCGGGAATGCGTGAAAGGCTGGCTTGCTGTGGATAGAATAGCTGTGGGGAAATTCAAAGAGCCATTTAAACTTGTAGTCAATGGTTGAAGTTTTCATAGTTTGGTGGTTGAAAATAAGAGACGTGTATCAAAGCAAGGCAACCATTGGAAGCAACACGTACTTAAGAAAATTATTGTAGAGTTTTGTCTAGAGCTTAGTAACTAGATAGAAAGTGCTGGACCCTGTACTGGAAAGGCTAACTAGTTGATGGTGCTGGAATATGAAGCTGAGTTTATAAGATGCAAAGCAAATGCTTCTGATGTAGGATGTCACTAGATGTCACTCTGGATTTCATTATCTGCTCGTCTAAAGATTTCAGCAGCTTTGCCATTTTGCTACCAATGCCTCTTGCAGAACCTGAATAGACAATGTGAAATGTGCATGAATAACAGGCAACTGCTGACGGAATGTCAATTTTTGAGTGTGTGACTTCTATTGATCATTCATTATTGACATGAAGATCTCTAGTGTCTTTGCTTTTTCACTTGAAACTTTCTCAGCTAAAATTTCCAAGCTTCTGAACAGGGAGGCCTTGAAGGATGGGATGATTCAAGTCTCACAGGATGTTTTACAAAGTACTTTGACCCCTGGAAGAAATCATGGGTACTTTTCATAAAGACTCAACAACTGCTTTGAATAAAAATTCAACTAACAACACAGGAAAGAAAGTACATCTTTTTCATATTTAAATGGGTTAATTTCCACCTAGCTGAGTTTAGGAATAGCTAAGAATCATTTTGATTAGAAAAAGGCTGGCATTTTTATTGTTATCATTTATAAATCTACATGTTTTATTTGGTGGGCAGTTAGTAAAATTGGAGTGTCTCCTGACCCAACGGTGACAAATGACATGCTCTACAGTTTCCTGTGAGTGTGGATCTGTGATTTTATTTCTCTTAGCTTTGTATACATTAATTAGGTATACACAATCAGAGCTGAGTGCAGAGGCAGCTAAACAAACAAATGACACTGTGGAAAGGTCTTTCTGCATACTAATCATATCCTACATCTGCAAGCAAAAGCTCCATAAATCGATTTGCTCTTTCACATCAAAAGACAAACAGTGATGCAAGTCAGCAGTTCCTTTGTCAAAGTCACAGAGATTGCTGTTCTTCACAAACGCATCTTTACAAAGCTGGATTCAACCATTTGACGATTAGCATTATTGGCAACTCTTCAAAGAAAATTCATCAAGTCATTTGCAATTGGATTGGTTACCATTTTTATGATGCTGCTCCATGAAATCTAACTAAAAGTGATTGACATTTGAATTCTTGCTCAGAGGATGAAGAAACCAACAAAAGAAAAGAAGTCCTCTGATTCCATAGACTGTGCCATACTTGTGTGTGTGTGGGCCAGTGTCAGCCACAGGGCACAATTGGCAGGACCTGACATGAAATGGATGCTGGGTGATGGGCATCTCTAAAGGAAGCCCACAAGAGCGGGTCCTTGATTTGCCATATTTGTGCTAAAAGCACAAATGCCAAGTTTCAATGTGTTTTGCAAGAGCATATTTTGATGTTCTATTTTGCTGCACTGTTTGAGAACAAAACATCAGCTTACTGGGGAAACCAAGGTGGTCCACTCAAGCTAGTCACTCTGTTGCACTAGTTGGATAGAGGAATAAGACATGGGGGAGGGGTAAAAAAGGGAGAGGTAGCGTCTTCTCCATAAAGAAATATATCCCAAGATAGTACACCTAATGCTTACATGCTCGATAGAGAAATGAATAATTCGGCTAATATCATGGTACCATATTAGTTATATCTAGGCATCATCAGTAACTCCAACAGCAGAGATTTTCAAATTTGCCTCTGGTATAAATCTGGAAATTATGGTAATATTTCCTATTGAATTTGACAGTTCCTGTTTTATCTTATTATTTAATGTTATGTATTCTTTAGCTGTACATGAGACACCATTGAGGGGTAGGCCATTCTTAAAATTAACTAAGGGGGATAATTCCATGACCTCTCCAGGTTATACATGATACATTTCAGGTACATAATTGAACTCTTTCCTATTTTCAAAAGAGTTCTGGCATTCATCTTGAAGGGCTTACTTATTATGTAATGTACATTATATAGATAGAGGTGTAACATATACTCATTTTTGTATTCAAATGATCCTTGCAATTAAGAAGAATTTTCACTTTGGGAGAGTATTCTTAAGATTGCAGCTGAAAATATCAAAGAATTTGCTTTAAAAGTCAAGCTTGTAGTCACATCTGTTAAAAGCAGTGAGTGAGAGTTATTGAATGAGATCCAAGCTGGTCTAGGAGGATGGTGCTGTTAGTAGTGTCACTGAGTATTCAGCTCAGGCCATGAACTGACTTTTGATTGACTTTTGACAAGTGGCTCAAGCCTGTGGTGCCTCAATTTCCTACCTGTTAAATGGAAGCAGAAATATTGATTTATTACTGAAGAGTGTTCTGAAGATTAGCTAATAAATGATGGTAGGGAAGCTCTGTGCAATTCTAAAGTGCTATCTAAATGAAATATTGTTATCACCATCACTACTAATAATTATAACGATCATAAAAAGTGAATGACTCTGCTATGGAGAGATTGAGTCCCACAGGAAAGTTATTTTTTCTTAGTCTGTTTTCATGTTTTAACTGGGTCCTTAAAGCAGCTTAATTGAATAAAAGCAAGGATTTCAGTACTCTCAGCATTTGTAGCCTCATTGCGGAGTCTTTGCTCCAAAAATCAAAGGTGGCTAGAATTATCATCTGTGTGGGCTCTAATATTTAAGAAATTATTCCTATCATCAGGCTGTTTTTACATAATAAAAAAGGAATCATGATTAATTATTCCCCCTCTTTAGTTTACTATCATAAGCGCAGTCTGTGAAAAATAGAATATTGTGAAAAAAGAATATGAAACAAATATTACCATTTTATTATCTAGAACTCTGCCTTGAAGAAAACAAACTAAATCCTAGCATACAAGCATAAAAGTGTTCCAGAAAATCTAAATCTGTATTGAAAAGTTCAGACACAAAAGTCATACACTTATTCATAGAAGAATGTTCTGAGTCTATTGTTAGTGTATTTTTACCCTCTTCTTACACAAAATTTCAATGCGTCTGCTTATCTGCTTTCTAAACCGTTATTAGAAATAGCAAATTAGAGGGAAGAGGAAGGCTGTTGCGATCAAAGGCACAGACAGTGTTCCAGTTATGTATTGCTGCGCAACGAACCACCCCAGTACCTGGTGGCTTTAAACATTAAACACATTTATTTTGTTAATGAGTTTGGAATTTGGATAGGGCCTGGTGGGGATGGCTCCCACTCGTATGTCTAGCACTTGGGCTGGGAACACTCCAACAGCTGGGACTGAAACAGCTGGCACTCCTCAAGCCGCCCTCTCTGTTTTCATGGGTTCTTTCCACAAGGTCTTTCCAGCATGGTGGCTTCAGGATAGCCAGACGTCATAGATTTTAGCTTCAGGATCCGATGGACACGTTCTGAGAGAGAGAGGGATTGAGGAGGAAGCTGAATGACATTGATGATCTAGCCTTTGAAGTCGCACAGCTTCACGGTCGTATTCAGCTGGGGCTGCTATAACAAAATACCGTGAACTGAGTGGCTTAAGCAACCAATATTTATTTCTCAGAATTCCGGAGGCTGGGATCGAGGTGCAGCATGGTCAAGTTCTGGTGAGAGCCCTTTTCCTGGCTCAAATGTATCCTCATGTGGATACATATTTTTTAAATTTCTTTTGCTAAAAGATGCTCTCTAGCAGCTGCCTAACCAAAAGAGCACAAGGTACTTTTTAGCCAACGTATGCAAGTCTATGTTTATTCGACTCTCACTTTTGATTGAAGGTTTGGATGTATATAGTATTTTATGTTAAAAATAACTTTTCCTCCAAATTTTAAAGATACTGCTCCAAAGTCAAAGTCTTCAACTTCCAGAGTAGCTATCGAGAAATCTGAGGTCATTATGGTCAATAATTCTGCATATATGACCTATTTTTCTTCTCTTTAGAGGCTTTTAGGAAAAGTTGTGGTGATAGCCTTTGGCATAGGTCTTTTTATTATTATTATTAATAGTGTGGTCCTTCTGCAATCTGAAGAAATGGGTCCTTCCGTATCAGAAGTTTTTCTGCAATTCTCACTGGTAGCTTCTTTTCTGACTTATCTTTCTGGAACACTTAAAAATAAATCAATTGTGGGACCTCCCCAATTAATTCTCTCATGTATTATGTTTTCTCTCCAGTCTTCCATAAGTTTGTTTTCTAGTTTTGTATGTTTACAATTTTATCTTCCAAGATTTCCATTGACTATTTCACTTTGGTTATTTTATAACTTCTCAGAACTTTTTCTTATTCTATGATCATCTTTTTTTAATAACACGTTTTTATTAGTTAACTCTCAAAATAGCTTCTGCTGTCTTTATGAGGGTATTAATTATGTAATTTTTTAAAGTCCTGTTTCATTCAGTCTTTGCTGTGTAACAAAGTAGCTCAAAACTTAGAGTCTTGGAACAATAACAATGTATTGCTTCTCACCATTCTGTACATTGATTGGGTGGTTCTTTTACTGGTCATGCCTGTGCTCATCAAGATGAAGCATCAGGAAAAAAAAAAAAAAAAGACGAAGCCTCAGTAAGCGGGTTGGCCCAGGGAACAGACAAGGATGTCTTTCATCCAAGTTACTTCTCAGCAGGGTGCTCTCAGGTGAAATGGAACTTATTAATATTTCTAAGGGGGGATAAATTATTTTTACTCAGTCTTTAATGCAATTATAATTAGCATCTTTACCTTAGGTGAGGTTAGTTAATGGGACAGTAAGTTTGCACCTTTGTATGGGGTGCTTGCCCTTTATGTAAATTACATAGAAGTTCCCTGTTTATCAGCAAGCATGTTTGTACCCATTTTACAAAATATTTATGAGGAAGGCATATGTGGTGAAATGAAGAGTACATTTAAATGAGGAATCAAAAGACTTGGTTTTTAAAGACTTGCTGGATGAATTCATCTGCTATAAACCAATGATGTATTATTCTGATCAATTCATTTAATTTTCTTGTCCTGGATATTTGTGAGACAAATGTTTTTTATTCTGTTATTATTCTTTATTCCCGTAGTCCATCTTCTATCTCCAGAATTCTATGGCTTTTGTTACAAAGTTACTATTCCAAAGTAATATAAAAGTTAATTTCAGTGCTTCAGAGAAAGCGGAAAAATCTCGCCCCTCAAAAGGAACAAGTTGGCTAAAAATCTTCACATGGGTTGGTTGTCCTGCGCTCATCTGCATCTCGAGCCCAGGAATTTTATTCTCATCACCCACGTACCCTGGCCCAGCCTTGTTTATAATGGTGCCTTTGTCTGCATTTTACACAATTTGTCTGTTTTATGTTTTATTTGATATTGAGTCCTTTGTCGAGTAAACACCTTTCATTTTAACATTATATTTTTGGAAAATATACTTTCAGAGTTAATTTTCAGGAAAATTGTGATAAATATGGAAGACAATTTATATATGTGTCTGTTGTTCATTTCACCTAAGAATGCAATATTAATTTGCTAGGGCTGGCATAACAAAATACCAGACTAGGTGGCTTAAGCTACAGAGGTTTATTTTATTACAGGCTTGGAGGTGACAAGTTCAAGATCAAAGTGTTGTCTGGTTTGGTTTCTTTGGAGACCCTTCTCTTTGGCTTGTGGATGGTGCCTTTTCACTGTCTCCACATGGTCCTTCCACTGCACCTGTGCAGCCCTGGTGTCTCCTTGTGTGTTCAAATTTCCCCTTGTTATAAGAGCACCAGTCAGATTGAATGGCCTAATTACCTCATTATAACTTTATCACCTATTTAAAGGCCCTATCTTCAGATACACTCACATTCTGATGTACTGGAAAGTTAAGACTCCAATATGTGAATCTAGGGAAGGCACATTTCAGTCCATAATAAATACATTTCATATTTATGTGTCAATTTTTATGTCACCAAATATTAGGTGTAAGCCTTCGAGTACAATTAGGTTATATTTAACAATTAAAAATTATGCGTTTAGAAAGGATTAATTTTAGGGATCTAAAAACAAAGCAACTGGAAACAAGTCTAGATCAAATTTGAGTTTGAAGCTGACCCAGGTCCAAAAATGCTGATTTCAGTTTGTCCAATTACAACCTGCTTATGTTCAAAAACTAAAGATCAGTTCCTATCTTCAAACCATTGAAGGTATCTATAAAACCAATTCCTCCTCTGTAAAACGTATTAGTTTAGAATAGTGGCTCCTCCATCTTGAACCAAAAAACAGAATCTCTAGGGATGAGGCCCAATAATTAATATTTTTAATAGCACCTTGTACATTTAGCCTTAGGAAGCATTAGATTAGACAAAACAGTGATACCGAAATATACAAATGAAGCATATTTATTTTTTAATAAAACAACCATAGCCCACTTCTAATCTCTTATGGCTCTCAGGAGGTATAATACTTCTACTTTTCTGCTTTTCTGTTGAAGAATCTGCACTGCAAGAGGAAAGAAATGGACTTGTTCCAAGGGGGGAAAGTGGGAGATGGGGGATGGGAGGTGGGATGAATTGGGAGGTTGGGATTGACATATACACACTAATATGTATAAAATAGATAACTAATAAGAACCTGCTGTATAGCACAGGGAACTCCACTTCACTGTACAGTAGAAACTAACACAGCTTCACTGTACAGTAGAAACTAACACAGCATTGTAAAACAACTAGACCCCAATGAAAAAAAAAAAAAAAGAAAGAAATGGACTTGTTAGCTAGAAATGTGATTTTAATGGAACTGCTGGGTAGTTTCTAAAGCAACATACAAACTTCGTAAATTAAAACAATGATACGCAAAGTGACTTTTTAAAATATTGCAGTTATTAAATGTAGTATATAGAATTAAGTAAAGAGTAAACTTTTTCTAAAATAACTTTTGATTTGTTTTCTGGAGTGATGTATCTTGTAAAGTAGTTCTATTTTCTTTCCACAGATGCTTGAGCAGGCAATGCAACACAGCACAGTAGTTAAGAGTATGGGCCTAAATGACATAAAACACTGGTTAAAACAAAGAAAAAAATAGAATAGTCTGAGCCAATAACTGTTATTAATTTCATCTGTAACTACATCTATTCTTGTAAATCCTGACCTACCATATTTACACTCACCCAGACACTCATGCATTTCTAAGCTATTATAGGGAACTCCCCAGGGATGTTAAAATTATAGAACTTTGTGAGTGGTATGTAGCTTAAAGGTCATTTAATTCAACTCTTTCATTTATAGGAGAGGAAATCAAGACACAGAAAATTGTTCCTTGCCTAAGATTACCCATAAGCCAGATCAACTTTTTTTAACTCTAATTTTGTTTTTCTCTTATACCATATTTCCTTGGTCCTTGACCCCTGATTTTGAAGATTTATAATCAACCTATATGCCTATACTTAATATAACAAAACAAAATAAAACAAAAATGAGATACAGATCAGAAGTTCCAAATGGGTAAGCTCCAATTGAGCTTTGTTTGGATCACACTATTAAAATATTTTCTAAATTAGCAGTCAACATTCAAAATGTATGAGACTTCACATAAAAATACACATTTAATAGCATCCTTTACGAAAAAAAATTATCTGGCAATCCTCAGCCCATATTTCTTTATGGGAACCATTAGGAGGAAATGAGTAGCAGCTGCCCCTCCTTAGACAGGGCATTTGTCCTTAAGTTCACCTTGGACAGATTAGGTCTGAAAGTCTGAGACCAAGTGGCAAGTCTCATTTCCCCCATACCTTCACCATTGTTCTCTCTCTTTTTTTTTAAATAGTAGTTAAGAGGAAATGGAAATATTTTTTGTCCCCATGTGTCTGTCCAAATTGGAAAAACAAAATCATATTTCAAGAAAAAATTTTGTTTTCCACCCCCAAATCCTTCCTTTAGATTATGTGTCTAGTTCTCCCAGGTATCAGTGTGCAAGGACCGTAGAGGGCAGAGCTTCTCAACTCTCCTGCTCCATCATCAGCCTTAAGGCCCATGCAGACTCTCCTGAGGGAATGAGAGTTCTATTCTGAGGTAGATGGTGGGAGGTGCCCAAAGAGATGTATTAAAATCTTAGGGAGGAAAATGGAAAGTGTGTGAAACCTGAACAATTCTGCTCTCCTTAGATCTACTTCTCTGGGAAAGATGTGCTTTTCTCCATCTCTTCCACCTGAAAAATCACTGTCCTATAGTGTCTGCTTCAAAATAGAATTTCAGCTCTAAAACTCTGATTTATACAGAATTTAAAACCAAAACTATCTAAACTTAAATGAAATAATTCTATTGTATTTAATTTTTGTTAATCACTAATATATATGTGAGATTTTAAACTAAAGTCACTTTTAAATTATCATAACATTTTTTAAACTATTTGATTTGGGGAAATTCCTTTGTTTTATTAAAAGGAAAGAATAACTTATGCAAGTGAACAAGTCAGTGTTGAATTTATCAAAAATTTCTGGAAACAATATAAACCATAAGATCAAAAGATCTTATGGGGCTGGGAGAAGATCCAAATTTCAGTAGACACAACCTGAGAAGCTCAATTAAAATCATAAAATAAATGCTCTCAATGTTCCATCAAACTATCAAAGCATTTCTTGGATTAGCAGACTGAGCTTTCACAACCCAGATAGAATAAATACTCTTCTAATTTCTTCAATAGTCTTCCATTTAACAGAACCCAGAATGTCATTATTGTCATTGCATAGCACTAAAAGGAAATTCCAGACACTCCATAAAAGCATAAAAGTCCATATTCACTTGAACTTCAGATAGACCATCCTTTTTTTTTTTTTTTTTTTTTTTTTATAACCATTACCAGATTTCACTTTATATCTGAGAACAGAATGCTGAGAACTAATGACCTGGAAGTCAAAATGGGTATTCAGGAAAACCTTACTAGTTAGTGATCAGATTATTCAAAGAATTGCCCACTCGAAAGTTACAAGCATTTCTGGGAGAACTGACGAGATAAAAATCTGTACCTTTGGGCTGCAGATCTTCCTTAGTATCCATCCCTTTAATACACGATATATCTGGGCCTAAGACAGTTAAATTGCTTTCAGCTCAATTATTTGCTTTCAAAGAAATTGAGAAGCTGTTCATTTTGATTACATATGACTGTGAGAAGACCGTGGTTACTTATAAACAAACTAACTTGACGTCTCCATAATTCTCTTTCTTTTTTTTTCCCTTGTCTTAAGTAAAGCTGCTTTTAGGGGGAACAAAAACCCTGGCTAGCTGCTCAGAATTGTTAAAGTTAACTGTGCTAGAAATAAATTGGAATTTTTGCCCACATAACGTACATCTCAAAGTCCTCGCTGGGAAGTCACAGAAAAAATGAGAGTTACAACAATAACTTACTTAAAACTACCTGACAAGACGTGTAGAGCACAGACAATAATGACAGAGCTGGGATAGGGGGTGAGGAGTTAATATAGATTTCTAGGACCAGGGAACCAGGAGAGGTAAAGATTTTAGCCTGTTTGTTCTTACTGAGGGGCTTGACAAGATTTTTTTTTTTCCTGAACTTCGTCTCTGAAGCCCTGAATTCCACTTCTGCACTAATGTGCAACACTAACTTTATTATAATAGCCACAGAATTCTGGAGATAGAAGAGAGGCTACAGGTAACTGAATTAAAAACGTTTTGTCTCACAGAAGAAAATATCCAAAAGAGGATAATTAACTGACTCGCTCAGGGTAAGATCATTGGTTCACGGCACATGAGTCCATTCAGCAATACTTTAGGACCCATACCTCCTGACTCCTTCTTTTCATCATAGATGCCTTTCTTATAAATACTTTGTAAAACACGTGCCAACATCCTTACTGATAAACAGGAAGATTTCATGCAATGTGTATTAAGGATAAGCACGACACACAAAAGTTTCAAACTTACTGTCTCATGAACCGACCTCACCTAAGTTAAATATGTTAACTGTGATAGCATTAAAGATTGAATAAAGGTAATCCTCCCTTTCCTTATGATTTGTAGGACTGATTTGGATGATGTGTATCCATTTAAAAAGAGGTGTCGAGGAAAGTTTGAACTACTATCTTCTTCCTAAACTATATGTAAAAATATGACTTTGTCCTAGTGTGATCCTCATCTACATGCATAGTTTTCCTCAAAGTCATCTTTTATATTTATCACCATGGAAGCACCCTTGCTGCCCTGGATGTGTGCCTGACCACCATGAAAATGGCAGACACATTTCCTGAAGTTACATCTTGATTTTTTTTGTCTTTGTATTTTCTTATTGCCATTCATGTTATTATATCAGAAGAGTAACAGCCAATTTCAAAGCAACAAAGTCCTAATTCAGAAGTGAAATTTTGTAAAGCTCTTCAGATAGTTCACATGCTTAAAAAAATTAAGCCAGCTCGATGGAGTGGAAGTGTTACTCCCTCACTCCCTATGGTTTCTGAAAAGCCATTAGCGACACATGTCTCTTTGGAAGCATTTATGCTTACATTACTCTTTGGTTTGTTTCCAAGTCCTGCTGCCTTCCTTATAAATAACACTTGCAAACAGGAACTTAACTGCACGTAATGGGGAAAAAAGTTGTCTGGGTTTTCTTTTGCAACATCATAGCCCCAGATGGCTGAGAGGATGACTAGCAATTGTATCCTCAACCACTGGGGTACAGAGGTAAAACCATAGTGTCAGGACTGACTCTCATCTGAGCATTACATCCTGAAGGTAAACATTTTAAATGCTATCTAATGGTGTTTCTGTGGATAATTTTTTCTAAAAGCTGGATTTAAAAATATGTGTATGTGCATACCTATGCTTCACTAAAACAGTGATGGTGACTCAGTTTTTCATTTGAGAATTCCCCCCCACCAACGTAATACTTATTTAATCTAACCCTAATTTGTTAACCAAATAGCCTGACTTTTCACCATTTATTATTGTTTCTTGTCTCTAGAAATGAGAGGACATTCATTTTTATTAAAATCATTACCAGTAGGGAAAAACTGGTCATATGGCATGCTAGGATCCAAGACTTGACATGAGATTGGACATAACTCATAAGCTATGTTTCATTTAGTCAGTTAGCATTTTGAAGAACCAGTCTTCTCCAACAGGACTTGTTAATGCAGCTATTCTGGGGAAAAGAGTAAAAACAGAATGTTTCTGGGAAGACTGCTTGGGTGGACAGTCAAGTGATGGTCCTGGGCTTTAAGGACAATTGGAGGACATTGGCACCAGAAGATGTAAATGCTCAGCAAAAGAGTAGGAGTACCTAAAGAAAAGAGGGGAAGAACACTATAGACCAATTTCATTAAAATGAATGACCCTGTCATTCCGGGAATAGTGTCATTGAAATGATGATGCTCTTATAATAATCATGGTGGGATGTACTAGACATTTCTTGAGACCAGCTGCGTTTGAAAGTTACAGAGTTGCCTCTCTCAAAAGAGGTAAACAAGAATAGATGACAAAGAACTATTTTATGCTGGATTTATGTTGACCTCAGTCACATCAGCTTATATTTTAACTACTGTTATTTTTCTACCCAAAATATAAGAAAACTGACATAGTAGTAATGCAGTTATTGGGTGAGGGGAAAAACAAAAGCAATGAATGAGGAGTAGGAATGAAAGGAAAACTGGAAAGGGAAATAAAAACATTTTTTCTATTCAACTACATTTTAATGAATTTGAAGAATATCATCAATAAAATAATACAACTAATTATGTAAATAGTACTTCAAAATATGCCTTCCAGGCACATTTATCTCCTTTAATCCTAACAATAACCTCTACTACTTCCCCGGTTTTCAGAAGGATGAGGAAATGAACACCAGTTAAATGACTTGGCCAAAATCTCTTTGTTAATGAAGAGAATGAAAAGAAAAAAAAGTTGCTCTCATTCATTTGTATTTCATAAAACTAAATCCTATGTTTTTTTTTAAAATCACAACAAAATGTGTTTCCTTCTAATATTAACATTTATACACATCAAAATGTAAGGCATTCAGGTTTAGTGTGAATCAAAAAATCAAAAGAGTTCCACAAAAATCAGAGGCCAGGAAAGGCCATTTAGAAAGCCAAGCCTTGTAAGTATTCTGTTGTACATCCAGGTGTATTGCCCAGATGGCACAGGTATAAAACCTATGAAATGGGAAAAGTGAGATTGTGAGTGCTATTATGACTGTTCTACATCTATAATACATTTATCCCAAGAGGCTGTTGTACAGCTGTTAACATATATGGGCTTGTATTTTCACTTGTACTTGCAAAGAGATTTAAGTTTTATAATGATAGGTATCTTTCTTCTGTAAAGACTGCAAAGTAAGGAAATTTACCAAGAGTACAATCAGGTGATGAGATGTATTCACCAAGGTTTATTGCAACAAATAAGTAAGAGAGTAAGACTTCTCAGTCCTGTCAGCTACAGAGGAATTAAAAATAACACTCTTGCTTCTTAGTTGGTTTATTCTGTTATCACATTATCTTTCACTGATTATGCTAAAGAAGAAATAGAAGGAATTGCAAAATTGCAATTTGGTTTTCTGAAGAAAGACATTTAAAAATATACCTAATTTGAAATCATTTTTGAACTCGAAGAAAAAATTTTCATCTTTAAAATGCAAAGAGATTTTGTACTATTGTTTTAATATAGCTATTGTGCAATTGTGGTTAAAAAATAATTATAGCTGTGTGGTTTTAAAAATATATATGTTGAAACTGGCCCTTAAATGACACTCAACCTTCTTTAAAAAGTGTTGGGGAGTAGTATTAGTTCTTACTCCTGTTGTAACAAATCACCACAAACTTTATGGCTTAGAGTAACGCAAATTTATTAGTTTTAGGTTTATGGATGCCAGAAGTCCAAAATTGGTCTCACTTGCTTAAAATCAAGGTATCAGCAGGGCTGTGTTCCTTCTGGAGGCTCTAGAGAAGAATCTATTCCCTTCTTTTTTCCAGTTGCTAGAGTCCTCCCACACTCCAAGGCTCCTGGCCTCTTCCTCCATCTCCAAATCCAGCAGCATCTTCAAATCTCTTTCTGACCCTTCTGATTACTTTGTGATTACTTTGGACCCACATGGATCATCTAGTAGACCATCCCCATCTCAAGACCTTTATCTTAATTACACGTGAAAAGTCTCTTTTTCTGTGTCAGGTAATATATTCACAGGTTCTAGGGTTCAGGATATAGACAGCTTTGGAGGACCATTTTTTTGCCTACCATAGGGGATGAATACATTTTGCTTCCTTGTGAAAAGTTGATTTACCAACACTACCACTTTCATCCCCTACCTGAAATTTTTTAAAAAGCTTGTAGAATATCCTCAATCTCACTATCACAAGTTCAGTATTGAATTCCAAACTCTATGCAATGGTTAGTACATTAAGAACGGTCAAAAATGCCTGTAAGATGATGAAAAATGATTCTCCAAGAAAGAGAACTATGTGTTCAGATTTTTAAATGTCACACTAGCCCTTTGCCCCCGTCACAATCACAGAGTCTGAATTCAGCAAGTGTGACAAAGAAGAGCAGTGTTCTTAAAGAGATGCTATCTCTGATTTTTCACTTAGCAGCTCCAATGATTATCAGGAAATAAATCAACCAATGGCAGTCATAGACAGCTATTTAAATCTGTGGTTTGAACATCTTAATTGGTGCATTAAAAGTTACAGAGCCAAAGTCACGTTAGATACATAAAGCTGCTAGTGTGCATAAACTATAGCACAATATTCCATGCTTAAGAAAGCATCACAGGGCTTCCCTGGTGGCGCAGTGGTTGAGAGTCCGCCTGCCGATGCAGGGGACACGGGTTCGTGCCCCGGTCTGGGAAAATCCCACATGCCGCTGGGCGGCTGGGCCCGTGAGCCATGGCCGCTGAGCCTGCGCGTCCGGAGCCTGTGCTCCGCAACGGGAGAGGCCACAACAGTGAGAGGCCCGCTACCACAAAAAATAAAATAAAATAAAATTTAAAAAAAAAGCATCACATTATTTTCTGCATTAAATTAACATATCTTGAAACATTTATTTGGAAAAAATGAGGAAAACAAGAATAAAAATCTTAGGTATATATTACAATACAAAGCAATTGTCCAATTGTCTACAGCAAATTCAAAACACACATTTGGTAAATTTTAAAAAGGATGTTTTTTATTTTTTTTTTTGTGGTACGCGGGCCTCTCATCGTTGTGGCCTCTCCAGCTGTGGAGCACAGGCTCTGGATGTGCAGGCTCAGCGGCCATGGCTCACGGGCCCAGCCGCTCCGCGGCACGTAGGATCCTCCCGGACCGGGGCACGAACCCGCGTCTCCTGCATCGGCAGGTGGACTCTCAACCACTGCGCCACCAGGGAAGCCCAAGAAGGACGTTTATTTTTAAGCTTTGTAAATATACTTCAAAATTGTCCTTTGAATTTCCTGATCTAGTCATCGTTGTTTAAATTCAGCACACAATTAACTTTAATATATTTTTCTTTTTTAAAAAAAAAAAATTTAAGAAAATTTTAAAGGTGGACTTTTTCTTTTTTAGTTTAAATAAATTGAAAAATTCAGGTGAAAATACTACATTAAAATTTTTTTAGACCAAATAATTAATTTTCCAAGGAATATGTTAAATATTGGAATCATCTTACTTTTTGGAATCTGTTTGAACTTTAAGATAATTATAGGAAGCCCCTATAACATAATATTCTGCCGTTTTCCTTCAATTTCTTCAAAACCACAATCTTTGTCGGGGGGGACAATTAATCTAGATATGAGTTTTCTGTGCCATAGAATGAGTTGTTAAGAAGAAAGTCTGACCATCCACTGGATACACAATGAGTTTTAAATAATAAACTCCCTGAATTCTAAAGTCTTCTAAAATCTATTAAGACATTATCCCCTTTAGATCAGTACTAGTTAGTTTCACAAAATCACAGTTTTACCACCTAATTAAGTAATATTCTCACTTATAGTTAATAAATTGTTTCCATGTTATTTTCATATATCATAAAGAAATCTAATTTATATAATAAAGACATTATTTTAAATATTTCAATGTACTAAATAATCACTGAAATCTTGAAAGCTATCAGAACTTCACATTTTGTAAAATTAAATAAAAACATTTTTTAACTATATTTTCAAAAAATCGTTAATGTGGTTTTAAGCATCTCAGGTGTGAATTTTGATTCAGTAATGGAACTAGCACTTCTTTCCCACTGAACACATTTTTAATAGAGGTAATTATTCATTTTACAAAACTTCTTTTTACATTCATCTTTCCCCATGAACTAAAGATGTTTAAAAGTGGAATATTCCCATGCCAACTACTCAATTAAAAATGTGTGGGTTATCTATTTTTGGGATAATTCATGTCAATTTTTAAATCCTGGGTTAATTAAATCTGACCCCACATCCCAGCATGTTATTGGATATTTATTTAAGAAATGCAAATAAGTTTAAATCTAAATCTTAATATTAACTACTGCTTATGTAATTAAAAAGTAGAATCAACTGGGGAGAAATAGGAATGCATTTTTAAGTACACACACAGACACACAAAATGTTTGTGGTGATCCACCATATGCCCTCCTCCTAGGGTGGATAATTTAAAGTTGATGAAATGGAGCTGCCATTTTTTTTTTTTTTTTTTTTGCGGTACGTGGGCCTCTTACTGTTGTGACCTCTCCTGCTTAGGAGACAGGCTCCGGATGCGCAGGCCCAGCGGTCATGGCCCACGCGCCCAACTGCTCCGCGACATGTGGGATCTTCGCGGACCGGGGCACGAACCCGTGTCCCCTGCATCGGCAGGCGGACTCTCAACCACTGCGCCACCAGGGAAGCCCGGAGCTGTCATTTTTATCTTAAAATTGCTTTAGAGCAACATTTTAGACTTTTTTGGAAACATCTTCCTGGCCACAAGTGCTCATTAGGGGAAGCAGTGTGGCGGAGGGAAGGATTGGGAGTTTGGGATTAACAGATGTAAACTATTATATATTGCATATAGGATAGATAAAAACAAAGTCCTACTGCACTGCACAGGGAACTATATTCAATATCCTGTGATAAAGCTTAATGGAAAAGAATTTGATATATGTGTATAACTGAATCACTTTGCCATACAGCAGTAATCAACACAACATTGTAAATCAACTATACTTCAATAAAAAATTTAAAAAGTGCTCATTAGTCTTTTTTTGCTACTATTAAAGATTATATTTTTATTACAAAACACCAGCTTTGCTTTCCCAGTGTTCCACAGTTCCTAGAATATCACCTCCTGTAGTTCTAGAGACCATATCTGTTCTTAAGAAAGTCAAAGAGCAGCACTGATTATTGGGTGAAGACTTGTAACCACGCTACAAATATTCCTGACTTTGCAATGTAATAGTTGAATATTTTATAAAATCATGCATTGCTTTATAAAATGATTGAAAGCAATTGCTTACCAATAGATTTTATTCCATTTTAAAATATTAACTTGAATGTATCCAATAGCACATTTTAGTTTCATATTTTCACTTGTCCAGTGGATTTATGATAATGCTCTTCATATTTTAATCATACACATGCTATCTTTTCAAATAAAACTTTTTAGCAGCATTGTTTAATTTTTAAATATACCCAATCCTGAAAATACACATATTAAAATATTGTGTGTTTGTATAGATACATATATATGTATGTATTCAAAATAATGCTCTTACTAAATTCAGAATAGTCATTGAATATTGCAACACATTGACTACCACCTTCTTGCTAAGTATGTGATATGAACCATGACATTACAATCTTAAAACTGTAACAAGCATGAGTTATGTTTGTACTATTTCCCATTCTCATTATATTCTTTGTCACACAATGAATTAATGTTGTGCCATTTTCTATTCTCATTACAACCTTTTCCTTATGAATGGGATATCAGAATTTTAATGTCTTTCGTAATCTGTGAAATATAGTATGTGTTTTGTCATACTACTATATGACCTTGCTAATATTTTGCATTTTGATTGGTTATCCCAAGCTGTAATGTATAAAGTAAGGTTAGAGTGACTGGCCAATGAAATAATTCTTAGTGGTTTTGACTGCTTTGATCAAAGGATTTTAAGAAACATTAAAAAATATTAATTTTTACATGCTTAAAAATGATCACTTTGGGATAACAGGCAAGTTTATTTGTGTAGAGAATGTATATAGTGACTTTTTCACATAAATTGAATGAACGTTAGAAAAATTATTTCAAATTAGAAGAAAATGTTAGAAGTGTGTTTTCCTTCATATTTCATTACTCTTTTAATTACCCTTTTCTGATTTGAATGTAAAGAAATGTGGCATAACCAAATTATTTTATTGTTTTGTCTACACCTTTATTCTGCATCTTCCTTTTAGTCTGTTATTTGAAAAGTTGTACTGATGGTAAATATTTTTTGCTGTATGAGATTTATTCTATTAGTACTTCATGCTGGAAATTTAAAATCTTGTCTGATATTGCATCAAATTATAAACTATTACTGTACAATTTCTAAAAAAAATAATGTTACTAAGAGAAATGATTTTTGAGCTAAGTCCTTTTCTATGTTTTTTCATTCCTCAACTTCTTTTAGAATGATGTTTCTAGTTGGCATTGTTACCTTTACATGTATGTGTCTTTCAAAATTTATATCTTCCTCTGTCCTAAGATTCTTTGGAAATTACTGTTGATAGCATGAGAAAGAAGTTATACAAGAGTGGGTGCTTTTAGAAGAAAGTATATGACTGACATATAAATTGCTATGTGTTGGGGTTTGAAAATATGTAAATTTACAGAGGAGCAAACATGGACAATTAGAAGTAAAAATTGTAACTGGTGTAAAATGTCTGATATGAGCATTAATTTTACTTAATGCATTTTTACTAGTTTTTTGGGAGTAGGAGTAGCGAAGTGGTAGGACAGTAGCTGGAAAAACATGTAGATGTTTCCAGTTTACTAAACTCTGATGGTCTCACATTTTGATGAGTGCCCAGACTACTTTGAAAGTGTAGGCAAGCGATCAGGATATTACAGACACTAAGAAATCAATCAAAATTTTGTCTTAAGTCATTTTAAAAACAAGGTGCCTCACTGGCCCATTCTGTTTCATTCAGTAGTGTAGCGCGTAACATTTTCATGGTGAATGGCAAGTATCAAAAAATTCTTCTGAACCTAGGGGCAGGACAGGAATAAAGACGCAGACGTAGACAATGGACTTGAGGACACGGGGAGGGGGAAGGGTAAGCTGACGAGGAGAGAGAGTGGCATTGACATATATACACTACCAAATGTAAAATAGATAGCTAGTGGGAAGCAGCCAAATGGCACAGGGAGATCAGCTCGGTGCTTTGTGACCACCTAGAGGAGTGGGATAGGGAGGGTGGGAGGGAGAATCAAGAGGGAGGAAATATGGGGATATATGTATATTTATAGCTGATTCACTTTGTTATAAAGCAGAAACTAGCACACCATTGTAAAGCAATTATACTCCAATAAAGATGTTAAAAAAAAATTCTTCTGGGCTTCCCTGGTGGCGCAGTGGTTGAGAATCCGCCTGCCAATGCAGGGGACACGGGTTCGTGCCCCGGTCCGGGAAGATCCCACATGCCGCGGAGCGGCTGGGCCCGTGAGCCATGGCCACTGAGCCTGCGCGTCCGGAGCCTGTGCTCCGCAACGGGAGAGGCCACAACAGTGAGAGGCCTTCGTACCGCAAAAAAAAAAAAAAAAAAAAAAAAATTCTGATTTCCAGAGTCCCAATTTTTTTTTAACCCAGTAGTTATGGAATTATATCAAATTGATTTTCATTTTTAAATTAAACTGAATAATGTACATTCAGACAAATGTGAGTGATTTTTAATTCACAAATTAGTTACTTAGCAATTCTAATTTGAAAAATAAAAAAGTTTTCCTTACCAAATAAAGTTTCTCTTATCTCTGCTTAAGTATTTATTTATTTTTTATATTTTGAATTTTATTTTATTTATTTTTTTATACAGCAGGTTCCTATTAGTTATCCATTTTATACATATTAGGGTATATATGTCAATCCCAATCTCCCAATTCTTCACACCACCACCACTCTACCCTCCACCTTCCCTCTTTGGTGTCCATAAATTTGTTCTCTACATCTGCGTCTCAATTTCTGCCCTGCAAACTGGTTCATCTGTATCATTTTTCTAGGTTCCAAATATACACATTAATATATGGTATTTGTTTTTCCCTTTCTGACTTAACTCACTCTGTATGACAGTCTCTAGATTCATCCATGTCTCTGCAAATGACCCATTTTCGTTCCTTTATATGACTGAGTAATATTCCATCATATATATATATGTACCACATCTTCTTTATCTATTCGTCTGTTGATGGGCATTTAGGTTGCTTCCATGACCTGGCTATTGTAAATAGTGCTGCAATGAACATTGTGGTGCATATGTCTCTTTGAATTGTGGTTTTCTCTGGGTATATGCCCAGTAGTGGGATTGCTGGGTCATATGGTAATTCTATTTTTAGTTTTTTAAGGAACCTCCATATTGTTCTCCATAGTAGCTATATCAATTTACATTCCCACCAGCAGTGCAAGAGTATTCCCTTTTCTCCACACCCTCTCCAGCATTTGTTGTTTGTAGATTTTCTGATGATGCCCATTCTGACTGGTGTGAGGTGATACCTCATTGTAGTTTTTTTTTTTTTTAAAGAAGATGTTGGAGGTAGGAATTTATTAATTAATTAATTTATTTTTGCTGTTTTGGGTCTTCGTTTCTGTGCGAGGGCTTTCTCTAGTTGTGGCAAGTGGGGGCCACTCTTCAACACGATGCACGGACCTCTCACTATCGCAGCCCCTCTTGTTGCAGAGCACAGGCTCCAGACGCACAGGCTCAGTAGTTGTGGCTCACGGGCCTAGCTGCTCGGCGGCATGTGGGATCCTTCCAGACCAGGGCTCGAACCCGTGTCCCCTGCATTAGCAGGCAGATTCTCAACCACTGCACCACCAGGGAAGCCCCCCTCATTGTAGTTTTGATTTGCATTTCTCTAATAATTAGTGATGTTGAGCAGCTTTTCATGTGCTTCGTGGCCATCTGTATGTCTTCTTTGGAGAAATGTCTATTCAGATCTTCCGCCCATTTTTGAATTGGGTTGTTTGTTTTTATAATATTGAGCTGCATGAGCTGTTTATATATTTTGCAGATTAATCCTTTGTCCGTTGATTCGTTTGCAAATATTTTCTCCATTCTGAGGGATGACTATTCTTCTTGTTTATGGTTTCCTTTGCTGTGCAAAAGCTTTAAAGTTTCATTAGGTCCCATTTGTTTATTTTTCTTTTTATTTCCATTACTCTAGGAGGTGGATCAAAAAAGATCTTGCTGTGATTTATGTCAAAGAGTGATCTTCCTATGTTTTCCTCTAAGAGTTTTATAGTGTCTGGCCTTACATTTAGGTCTCTAATCCATTTTGAGATTATTTTTTGTGTAGGGTGTTAGGGAGTGTTCTAATTTCATTCTTTTACATGTAGCTGTCCAGTTTTCCCAGCACCACTTATTGAAGAGACTGTCTTTTCTCCTTTATATATCCTTGCCTCCTTTGTCATAGGTTAGTTGACCATAGGTGTGTGGGTTTATCTCTGGGCTTTCTATCCTGTTCCATTATTCTATATTTCTGTCTTTGTGCCAGTACCATATTGTCTTGATTACTGTAGCTTTGTAGTATAGTCTGAAGTCAGGGAATCTGATTCCTCCAGCTCCATTTTTTCTCTCAAGACTGCTTTGGCTATTTGGGGTCTTTTGTGTCTCCATACAAATTTTTAGATTTTTTGTTCTAGTTCTGTAAAAAATGTCATTGGTATTTTGATAAGGATTGCATTGAATCTGTAGATTGCTTTGGGTAGTATAGTTATTTTCACAGTATTGACTCTTCCAATCCAAGAACATGGTATATCTCTCCATCTGTTTGTATCATCTTTAATTTCTTTCATCAGTGTCTTATAGTTTTCTGCATACAGGTCTTTTGTCTCCCTAGGTAAGTTTATTCCTAGGTATTTTATTCTTTTTGTTGCAATGGTAAATGGGACTATGTCATTAATTTCTCTTTCAGATTTTTCATCATTAGTGTATAGGAATGCAAGAGATTTCTGTGCATTAATTTTGTTTCCTGCAACTTTACCAAATTCACTGATTAGCTCTAGTAGTTTTCTGGTGGCATCTTTAGGATTCCCTATGTATAGTATCATATCATCTGCAAACAGTGGCAGTTTTACTTCTTCTTTTCCAATTTGTATTTCTTTTATTTCTTTTTCTTCTCTGATTGCTGTGGCTAGGACTTCCAAAACTATGTTGAATAATAGTGGTGAGAGTGGACATCCTTGTCTTGTTCCTGATTTTAGAGGAAATGCTTTCAGTTTTTCACCATTGAGAATGATGTTTGCTGTAGGTTTGTCATATATGGCCTTTAATATGTTGAGGTAATTTCCCTCTATGCCCACTTTCTGGAGAGTTTTTATCCTACATGGGTGTTGAATTTTGTCAAAAGCTTTCTCTGCATCTATTGAGATGATCATATGGTTTTTATTCTTCAATTTGTTTATATAGTGTATCACATTGATTGATTTATGTATATTGAAGAATCCTTGCATCCCTGGGATAAGTCCTACTTGATCATGGTGTATGATCCTTTTAATGTGCTGTTGGATTCTGTTTGCTAGTATTTTGTTGAGGATTTTTGCGTCTATATTCATCAGTGATATTGGTCTGTAATTTTCTCTTTTTGTAGTATCTTTGTTTGGTTTTGGTATCAGGGTGATGGTGGCATTGTAGAATGAGTTTGGGAGTGTTCCTTCCTCTGCAATTTTTTTGAAGAGTTTGAGAAGGATGGGTGTTAGCTCTTCTCTAAATGTTTGATAGAATTCACCTATGAAGCCCTCTGGTCCTGGACTTTTTTTGTTGGAAGATTTTTAATCACAGTTTCATTACTTGTGATTGGTCTGTTCATATTTTCTATTTCTTCCTGGTTCAGTCTTGGAAGGGGATGTCTTTCTAAGAATTTGCCCATTTCTTCCAGATTGTCCATTTTTTTGGCATAGAGTTGCTTGTAGTATTCTCTCAGGATGCTTTGTATCTCTGTGGTGTCTGTTTTAACTTCTCCTTTTCCATTTCTAATTTTATTGATTTGAGTCTTCTCCCTCTTTTTCTTGATGAGTCTGGCTAATTGTTTATCAATTTTCTTTATCCTCCCAAAGAACCAGACTAGTTTTATTGACCTTTGCTATTGTTTTCTTTGTTTCTATTTCATTTGTTTCTGCTGTGATCTTTATGATTTCTTTCCTTGTACTTACTTTGGGTTTTGTTTTTTCTTCTTTCTCTAGTTCCTTTAGGTGTAAGATTAGATTGTTTACTTGAGATTTTTCTTGTTTCTTGAGGTAGGTTTGTATTACTATAAACTTCCCTCTTCCCTGCTTTTGCTGCATCCCATAGGTTTTGGATCACTGTGTTTTCATTGTCATTTGTCTCTACGTATTTTTTGATTTCCTTTTTAATTTCTTCAGTGATGTCTTGGTTATTTAGTAACATATTGTTCAGTCTCCATGTGTTTGTGTTTTTTATGTTTGTTTTCCCTGTGATTGATTTCTAATCTCACAGTGTTGTGGTCAGAAAAGATGCTTGATATGATTTCAATTTTCTTAAATTTACTGAGGCTTGATTTGTGACCCAAGATGTGATCTATCCTGGAGAATGTTCTGTGCACACTTGAGAAGAAAGTGTAATCTGCTGTTTTCGCATGGAATGTCTTATAAATATCAATTAAATCTATCTGGTCTATTGTATCACTTAAAGCTTGTGTTTCCTTATTAATTTTGTGTTTGGGTGATCTGTCCATTGATGTAAGTGAGGTGTTAAAGTCCCCACGATTATTGTGTTACTGTCGATTTCCTCTTTTATAGCTATTAGCAGTTGTCTTATGTATTGAGGTGCTCCTATGATGCTGGCTGCATATATATTTATAATTGTTATATCTTCTTCTTGGATTGAACACTTGAACATCATGTAGTGTCCTTCCTTGTCTCTTGTAACATTCTTTCTAGTAAAGTCTATTTTATCTGATATGAGTATTGCTACTCCAGCATTCTTTTGATTTCCTTTTGCATGGAATATCTTTTTCCATCCCCTCACTTTCAGTCTGTATGTGTCCTTAGGTCTGAAGTGGGCCTCTTGTAGACAGCATATATATGGGTCCTCTTTTTTTATTCATTCATCCAGTCTGTGTCTTTTGGTTGGAGCATTTAATCCATTCACGTTTATGATAATTATCAATATGTATGTTACTATTTTCTTAATTGTTTTGGGTTTGTTTTTGTAGGTCCTTTTCTTCTTTTGTGTTTCCCACTTAGAGAAGTTCCTTTAGCATTTGTTGTAGAGTTGGTTTGGTGGTGCTGAATTCTCTTAGCTTTTGCTTGTCTGTAAACCTTTTGATTTCTCCATCGAATCTGAATACGATCCTTGCCAGGTAGAGTCATCTTAGTTGTAGGTTCTTCCCTTTCATCACTTTAAATATTTCATGTCACTCCCTTCTGGCTTGTAGAGTTTCTGCTGAGAAATCAGCTGTTAACCTTATGGGAGTTCCCTTGTATGTTGTTTGTCATTTTTCCCTTGCTGCTCTCAATAATTATTTTTTGTCTTTAACTTTTGTCAATTTGATTACTATGTGTCTTGCCATGTTTCTCCTTGGGTTATCCTGAATGGGACTCTCTGAGCTTCCTGGACTTTGGTGGCTATTTCCTTCCCCATGTTTGGGAATTTTTCGACTATAATCTCTTCAAATATTTTCTCAGGTCCTTTCTCTCTTCTCCTTCTAGGACCCCTATAATGTGAATGTTGTTGCCTTTAATGTTGTCCCAGATGTCTCTTAGGCTGTCTTCATGTCTTTTCATTCTTTTTTCTTTATTCTGTCCCAAAGCAGTGAATTCCACCATTCTGTTTTCCAGGCCACTTATCCGTTCTTCTGCCTCAGTTATTCTGCTATTGATTCCTTCTACTGTAGTTTTCATTTCAGTTATTGTACTGTTCATCTCTGTTTGTTTGTTCTTTAATTCTTCTAGGTCTTTGTTAAACATTTCTTGTATCTTCTTGATCTTTGCCTCCATTCTTTTTCCGAGGTCCTGGATCATCTTCACTATCATTATTCTGAATTCTTTTTCTGAAAGGTTTCCTATCTCCACTTCATTTAGTTGTTTTTCTGTGGTTTTATCTTGTTCCTTCATCTGGTACATAACCTTCTGCTTTTTCGTCTTGTCTATCTTTCTGTGAATGTGGATTTTTTTCCACAGGCTGCAGGATTGTAGTTTTTTTTGCTTCTGCTGTCTGCCCTCTGGTGGCTTAGGCTATCTAAGAGGCTTGTCTAGAGTCCCAATTTTTTAAAGTTACTTTTAGATCTTCTAAATGAAGTAGCTTCATTTTGATGTTTCTGCATTTTTATATTATATTTTATAACTCTATAATTAATATTTTTCCTCATTCATTCAGTCATTCAAAAACACTTCACATGTGGTTATTTCTACTAAGCATAGAGCTATATTATGACTTTTAATGCATTACCAATTTTATTAGTAGGAAGAGTCTGATTTCCTGCTCAAAGATTAAAGCAATAATCTTTATGTCATTTATATGCAGACATTTTCAGTATTCATATAAGGAAATACAGAGCTTTCCCAAAGGCTTATAGTGGCACTTACAAATATGACAGGAAAGAAAAAAGTGATTCAGAGACAAGAAAGTTCACTTTGGGAGCATCCCACTCTAAACCTGCTGTGCCAAATCTGAGAATTTCCTTACTCTCTGTGCGAATGAAAGAACTTCATCATGCTAAAACATCTTTAAGTGTGTATGAGGCTACTTCTTGCCAGTAAATCTTTTATTCAGCAAATCATCCAGTCTATAGAAATAATGCAGGTTTTTACAGCAATTACAAGTTTAAAGTTTGGCTTCACATGTCTTAATGCCTTTTACTTTTTACAGTTGGAGTGCTCTAGCTTGCTGAATTTTGTTACAGATAATTCAAGTATCATACTTGCCTAGTTTTCTAAGTTCAAAATACCTTTAACCTTTAATTTGTTTTAACCTTTTTTGTTAGCTTTTAATTCTCCTATCACTATTATATTAAACATTTTAAACTAAATTACATCATTTAATTGTCTTTCTTTAACTATGAACATCATAAGAGTTTCTCATCACATTTTCCCATGTTCACTTTTGAGTGGCCATTAAATTTTTTTCTATAATGACATTTCATTAAAAACATTTCTCAATTTTTCAGAGACCAACATGCTTGTAAAAATTGTCACAACAATTTCTTACAGTTTACTGATGCAAAAAATTGTCTAATTTTAAAACCAAATCCATGTAGAAAATGGAGTAGTAAAGAGAAATTAAAATATAATCATGGATGAGTCAAGTCAAATTCAGATCTTTATTAAAACATAATTTGTAGGATAACTTTATCGACTTAAAATCATGCACAACATGAGACTTGTGAGTTAAGTTTTAGTGGGGGCAAAATGAGGACTTCAGGCTGGGAGACAGCATCCCAGATAGCTCTGAGAAACTGCTCCAAAGAGGCAGAGGGGAAGGTCAGTATATATGTGATTTTGGTGAAGGGGGAGTACATGCAATTGAACACATATTTTTTTACAGAAGGTTTCTTCTAGTCTCGTATGGGTTACTGCTAGTCACGAGGAGCAGACGTCACCATGAAGGATTTTAGTGCTTTTCTAGATATGAGGAGATATAAGAATTGGGTTCACAAAATAGGCTCTTGAAAATATCTAACTATCTGAAAACCTGTTCTGCCAGTTTTTCCCAGAACACAGAGTGCCTCATTTCTGCTCTCAACCCGAACTCCTTTTAGGGGGTGTTGAAAGTCAGCAGCTGCAGCTGCACATGATTTAATCCTTGTAGAGGTAGATGGCAAGTGCCAATGGAAAATGTCAATTTATAGTTGACGACTTCAGGGGACCTCACCTTTTATAGTAGCATCTAGGGAACTAACTATTTAATAATAATAGTTGTTCAAGTTGTCCTACATGATTAAATGTGAACAAATTGTCGTGGCAGCTTGCCCAATGTCCCTTGGGGCCAAATTTTGCCTTTTGGCTTGACCCCAAGGTTTCCATGAACTTTAAGGAAGTTGTGAATGCACATCAGAGGGAAAATTTTATTTTCAAGTGAAAGAAGGAGAAAATGAAAGGATTGTGTTGATTGCTGCCTTTTCAGGCAAATAAATACATATGCTGATTATCTAAAATCTAACACTGATTTGACTAAGCCTTGTCATTCTAGGTTGCACGATTAAATAATGAGATTCAGCATAATGCTTATTTGTTCTTATTCCGCTAAAATAAAAATGGCTAAAATTTCATACACATTCCCCATGGGTCATGATGGATTTTCTCACCAGATAAGAAAATAAGAGGTTTTATTTTCAGCATGTCAATGTTAATATATCTAACCTTTTTTGAGTGTTTTCAGTATACCAAACATTCTTCTGATTTTTTATATACAAACAATGAATTATCTCAACAGCCATTCAAAGTAGATACTGGCACTCTTGCTCTTTTATAGATGAGGAAACTAAAGCATAAAAAGACGTGACATAAATTTCCCAAGGGCACACAGTAAGTAGGCAGTGGATATAGATTTTGAGCCCAGAAAACATGAATTCAGAGATCTTTTTCTTGACCACTAAACTATCTCCCTAAATCAAGATAATGTATCACTCTAAGGCTATTTTCCTGATTTGTAATATCAGCTAAAGTAGCCCAAGTACATTATTTCCCATTTCAAGTGTCTATGCCTTTAGGAATTAATTGGTCACTATACCAAACTACTTGTAATTCCCCAGATATGTTTAATGAAGGTAATATTTTTGAAATATTTCCTAATATAATTTTCCTTTTCAGCAAACTACTTTTCCTGCAGGCTTTTTTCCCTTTACGACAAAGGTGAAGAACGTAAAGAAAATAATAATAAAAACAATACAAAGAATATCCTTCCCTGAGAGGAAGGGCATAGTGGACCTCTATTTTTTTTTAACTATGAGGGAGGGAGAGA
This sequence comes from Phocoena phocoena, assembly GCF_963924675.1. Lineage (NCBI taxonomy): Eukaryota > Metazoa > Chordata > Mammalia > Artiodactyla > Phocoenidae > Phocoena > Phocoena phocoena. The sequence continues at coordinate 47,629,677 of NC_089236.1, read as the reverse complement.
GAGAGTGGGAGAGAGAGAGAGAGAGAGAGAGAGAGAGAATATGAACCAATTAGCCATGAATGTCTTGTTATGGGTTCCTTCACCCACTTAAGTGAAGTCTGTTAAACAACAAGAATGTTTGGGGTAATTGCAGAACTAGTTCTTCTGACCTCAAGACCGTGGAATGAGAAAACTTTAATTTGAGAGGTCCTGTACCAATATGTGAGCCTAAATCAAAAATGGTGGCAGTTCCCATGACCTCCAAAGGTCATGAAGGAGATTCAGAGGTTGTCATGGGATGCTATAGGAGTGTCAGAGAGTATCTGAGTGTGTCAGCCAAGAGGAAGCCACCATGTGGGGCAAGTGAGTCCCATAACAAATGATCTGAGGTGGACACTCCAAAATCATTGGCCAAATGAAGACTTAGTTGAGTTTCATGGATCTCAACACAGATGGAACAGCTGAGTTTTCCAGGAGCCATAATTACACCAGTCAATACAGAGAGAATTTCCATAATTTCTGTTGGATGACATCCACAGACCAGTCCAGAAAATGACATCTTCAGTGGAGATCAGTAAGAGCCTGTAGAGAAAGACCACATAGAAAAAAGGTATTCTTTCCTTTCCACAGTAAGATGACATGAGTCTTCCCTGTGCTATCTGGAGGCCACAAGAGGAGAAGCAAAGAGAGGAGAGGAAAGGGTAAAGAAACTTTAAAATATAACAAGTTTCTCAAAAAAGACCTTGTTTATCTCAAGGCGGCTGGGTTGTGGGGGGTTCTTGTATAAACCCTCAAGTAATAGTTTCAGTTTCTTTCTATTAAACAGTGAAAATGGTAGGGGAGGGGAGAGGTGTCTAGAGCAAGAAGAAATTCATTATAGAACATTCTGTAAGTTACATTTTATGTGTGTATTGTAGTTGTGGTGGGCAAATTCCCACCTGTTGCAGAATAAATGTATCTCTACTCACTAGCACTCCACCAGGCATGGCCAATATAGGCAAGGTATTGGAATTTTCAAGTGTGGCGCTTTGTTAACAAGCCAACAAACCAACCTTAATTTGCCATACTAATGATCGCATTTGATCTTTAAAAAGAACTGGAAAATTTACGTAGATTCCCAGATTTACACTATTGAAACTCCTCAGGTCAGGCAATACCACTGTACCTATTGTTCCATGAAATTAGGAATGTCTGAACAAAAAGGCCACCAAGCGTTAGAGTCTAACCATTGTATGGACAGAGGAAATGGGAACTCAACTTGTAAGATTGCCAAGGATATAATCACCTTCACTTTTCCTGGTGACTCCCATAGCAATTGCCCATCTGGCCTTGGGGGAGGTGGCCTGCTCTCTTCTTGGCTCCTCTACCCAAGCACAAAATAGACATGTTCCTGAATTCCTTGCAGCATAGCTGAGATGGAGGGTAACTACTACCCCATGACCCATATTTAGGACTTGCTGATAGAAGATGTATAATTACATGTTGATTAATTTCCAATATTAGGAACTCTGTCTTTAAAAGATAAGTTTCTTTTTCTTTCTAAGATAATACATTTGGCAATCAAATTTTTAGTGTTTATTTAACAAACTCTTGAGTGAAGTACAATTATACCCTTTTTAGAGACTTAAAACTTGAAGTAGAGGTGGATATTTTTGGTATGTGTGTATTTGGCATTAATATAGAGCCTGAAGCGCTGTTGAAAAAAAATTACTAAGCTTTAGCAAGCTTTACACGTGGTTTGACTGTAGTTGTACATCCAAAGAAAACAAATATAGTGCCTAATTAATTCACCTTAAAATAGCAACTATTTGTTCAAAATAAGCATTTTAGTGAAAATTATAGATAATGGTTTCTAGAATTTTTAGTGTGTGGCTTTGTTATAATTTCATACTTTATAAAATGACTATTTTTTAATCTGTTTCCCTAGGTTCTGTACTATACTTGAAATTTTTCTAAAACGGTACACTTACTGTTTTATTTTGATTTTATTCTGTGATTTTACCTAATGTCCTACCTCAGAAAAAAATGACTTAGTGAAAAAAAAAATTTTTTTAACTCATTGTTCATATGCTTTCTTTCATATATTTCTTATGGCCAGATATTTTTGGAGAAAATGTGAGATTAATTTCCCTGCACAGTTTTCCTTCTTGACCACTTTCACGTTTAATTGTGTCCACAATTCCTTCTTAAATTAGATTTAGAACTTTAAATAAATTCTGGTAATGTGTAGTCACCTATGTTACCTTGAATTTGTCATTCGGTCAATATATCATATATCGAATAATTAAATGTCTACCATTAGGAAATACAAAAATGTTTAAGGCACATTTCCTCCCTTAAGGGAGGGATCACACATACACACACACACAAGCACACACACATGTATACACAAGAACTATCAGCACAAAGAATTATAACATGTGTCAGTTTAGTGAGAAGGTTGGATAAAATTATCCCTAAAAAATTTTAAGCTCTATAATTCTGGAATTGCATCACTGAGTTCATGAACAAGGTGTGCTCCAGCTATTCTCAGTGGAGAGTGACGCTTCTGGACAATATTCACCTAGACACCTCCCTATTCATATTAGATACTCGTATTCTCAGGATTCGACTACAGAGGTTATTTGGGCCAATACCTCACTGGAAGTTTTAATTCTCTATTTTATACCTGTAGTTAAGCAGAGAAAGTTGTTTAACATTCAGGTAAATACAGAACAATGCAGATGACAAATTACGCAGAAGAGATGCTTTGAATAAATGTCACAGCGTGAATGCATGATAACGATGGTGAGGTTGTAGCCAGTAGCCAGGGATCACTAGAGTCAAGGGTGAATGTCGAAAAAGCAGCAAAAATAAAACTAAATGGGAGATGGTGCCAATTTATAAGAAGCTTCGAATACAGGCTAAGGAGTTTGCATTGTATCTTATAGATTGACATCTCTGAGATTTGGGGGGACATGCATTTTGAATTGGGCAGTCTCATATTTTTAAGTATTTGTTCAAGGAAAGAAGTTGAGAAAAGCATCAGATATTCTGATAAACGGAAGTTCTGTCAGAATACCACAAGGATCAAGGGAAGAATTAGGAGTTTGCAGGCAGCCTTTGGTCTTTCAGTCTGTGCGGTTTCTAGCCAACTCCCCCAAATGAATGGAACATGCCAGTGAAGAGGGACATGCTGAAATCATGTCCCTCTTCACTTCTAATCATTCATATTCTCTTTAATCTGGGGCATTTGAAATGCAAGTAAGTGACTGGCATGGCAGCCCTCCCTGTGCATTTCAAATGTGTGAGTCAACAGTAGTGGAGAGGCCTGCAAAGAATGTGGTAATGTGGTTTTATAATCCATCTGGCAAAGGTCTGTGATCCGCCTGCTGGAAAACCCACCTCTAGGCAATGTGGCACCGTTGGAGGTTTCTGAGAAAGGAATGGACATGATCAAAGTGGTTTAATCTGACTTTTAAGGATTGAAATATTAGAAATACAGAACTCAGTTGAGAAGCTATTTCAGGAATTGAAATAAGACGTGATAAAGGTCTGGGCAAGGGAAAAAATCTGACCAGAGAGGAAGGAACCAATATAGACAACTTTACAGAGACAATTGATACGACTCGACTGATGAGAGGCATCACTGTTCAGTGGATCTGGCTTTTCCTTTGAACAAAACAGGCATGGTATGTTTGAATCTTAGGTCCAATGCATCCTAGTGATATGGCCTTGGGCAAGTCACTTTACCTTCTTGATCCTCACTTTCCCATCTGTTGAAAAGGAATAATAATATCTACCTTGAAATATTGTAAGCAATAGAGAGAATATAAAACTTTGGATCTAGAATAGAGATGGCAATGATCATCATTTTTTATTAGTTTTGTAGACGGGGTAAAGATGGGAAGAAGAGGTGGACAGATGGGAAACAGATGTCTTGCACCCCAGTAACTGAGAGAATTGTGGTGTCATTGACAGAACTATTGAGCCAAAAGTTTGAGTTAGTTCAAATATATTAGATTAAATGATAATTTTCTTAATTTGTCTTTATTCAATAGCTAGTACAACTATGCATAGTTGAACAGTATATTTGGAATATGAGTCAGATAGATTTCTCTGGAATGAAACAGGAAAAGTAAACAGAATGGACATTGGTACACTGAAATAGTTGACAAGACTCAATGGTGGAGAAGACTTCTAATTTCAGTGGAATATCCACTATACTACTTTGTATCTTACCCGTATACTGAATGTTTAACGTGGGTTTAGCTAAACATACAATGTGTTTCTATATTGTACTTCATCAAATGACCTGTAAGAGTTACCACTGAAATGCAAATACTTTAGGAGTAGATCATTAGGCCCACATAAGAAATATATTTCAGAAAGCAGTTGTTATGACTGTTGAATCTAAAAATGAAAGGGTTAACGAAAACCATGTCTAAATAAGAAAGTGGGCAGGAGTCTAGGTGTACCCATCTTGGTTCAGGAATCAAAATAGTTTTCAGAAGATGTGTTAATCCATGACATAGCTTATGATTTTGCATACAGATACTTAGAAAAAAATAACATTTTTAAAGAATGCAGTTGTGTAGAATTTTGGTCTTTTTATCTTGAGGACTAATGGGAATTTCTCCATCACTTCTTTTAAGACATTTTATCATGTGTAGTGAATTTTGTTAAAAGAGCAAGTTCTGAAAAGCTCTGACAGCCTCTTCAGCAAAAGATCCAGGATTGTCAGCCATTGATGCAAAGACCTGAATCTGCTTTGACACTCTAGAATAGGCTTCTGGCAATGTTATGTCTTTCTTTTAGATGTTTGGATAAATCACACAGCTCAAAAACTGCATCATACATTATGCTTAAGTCATAAACAAATGCTGCTGAGGTAAGGGAATTCCACTGCACTTTCTTCAGTGATTTGAAGCTATAGATGTTTCACTCGAAAACATCAGTAAACATTTCTTGAGGGTTTGGATATGCATTCAAAATGGCTTTTATAGATCTTTTTATTTGAGTCACCTGAAAGAACTCAGCACTACTAATTTTAAGCAGCCGTATATTTTTTTACCAGTAAAATAGCAATGTAAACTATTTGTGAAAAAGAAGCATCTATGAAGAAAGCCTTAAATCTTATGGAGTTTAGTTGGGCTATGTGGTGGGCAGAATAATGGCCCCCATCCCAAGATGTCCACATCTGCGTTTTTATTCCTGGAACCTGTGAATATGTTAGGTTCAAAGAAGAATTAAGTTAGTAAACAGAATGAAGTTTTCTAATCAGCTGACCTTAAAATAGAAAGATTATTCTGGTTTATCCTGGTAGGCCCAATTAATTACAGATGTCCTTAAACTCGTAAGAGGGAAACAAAAGAGTTGGTGTTAGAGTGATACTACGTGCAAAAGACTCAATTGGCCATTGGCAGCTTTAAAAATGTAAGGGAGCCATGGGCCAAAGAAAACCAGCAGCTTCTAGAAGCTGGAAAAGACAAGAAATCACAGTCCTCCTTAGAGCTCCAGAAAGGAACACAGCTGTGTTGACACCTGGATTTTAGCCCAAAGGGACCCACTTTGGACTTCTGACCTCCAGAACTATAAGATAATTAATATATGTTGTTTCAATCTACTAAGTTTGTGGCAATTTGTTAGAGCAGTGTTAAGAAACTGATTTATACATGTCTGGATAATAAGAAAATTTCTGAATTCTTCTCAAATTTTAATTAGAAACAAAGTTAATATATTCCATAAAATTATAATAATTAATTTTAGCGTTATAAAAAACTTCATATTTTAAGCAGTAACTTAAATATATTTTATATATAAATTTGTGTGTGTGTGTATATATATATATATATATATATATATTTCTTCAACTTTTCCTTTTCATGAATTTGTGTCTTGTTTTCAAAATCTGCTCCAAGATGTATCTTATAGAAAGTATTTTTGGCTAAGTTCTATTAAATCTCATCTCTATTCTGTTTCTCCAGAAAAAATTTTAGTACTTGAAGGTAGTTCAAAACGATTAATAATTATCATATAATTTATTTTTGGTTTCAGAATGCATTTCAGCAACTGAATATATTGTTGAAATAAAATAGAAAAGTAACATACTAAACCACGTAACTCTATTGTGCATTGATAGTTTCTATTGATACATATCAATAATGTCCTGGGAGCTATAGAAAAGTGACCACTCCCATCACTGTTCCATACCTGACACCCAGGAATATTGGAAGAAAATCAGAAAAATATGACACTTTATAATTGTAGCCTTCAAAATATCAGCATAAAATATTTTAGATTGGTCATCCTCAAACATGTCTTAAAATTGTAATTAAGCATACCAGAGAATCTTCTAAATTTGAAATAATTTTTACCTTTTTTATGTTACATTATTATAAGATCAGAAGTTATTTCTTTAAAAAATCTTTTTACTATGGAAAACTTCAAACATACACAAAAGTAAACAAAATTGTACAATGAATGCCCATGTATTCATCGCCAAGTTTTAACAATGGTTAACTCATAGCCAGTCATGTTTCATCTATCCCTCACTTATTTTTCTCCTCACTACATACTCAATTTAAGCAAATCACACATTCATATAAATTTATCCATATATTTTAGTATATATCTCTAAAATAATAGAATTCTTTAATATAAACTCATTACTATTTTCATACCATTAAAAACCTAATAATACCTTACTATCATCAAATATCCAGGTATTATTCAATTTCTATTTGTCTCACAAATGTTGTATTTTTGGGCAGTGTGTTTATTTTAACGAGAATTCAAATGAAGTCCATACATTGTGAATGATTAACACATGTTATGTGCCTTTTAAACTGTAGATCTCCATCCATGTCTTTCTTTTGTCCTGTAATTTATTTGTTGAAGAAGCCATGTCATGTATTCTCTAGAGTGTCCTCTCTCTGGATTTTGCAGATTGCATCTTCATGGTGTCATTTGATGTGTTCCTCTGTCCTCATCCTTCTCATATATTGATAGTTGGATCTAGAGGCCTTATCAGGTTCAGGATGCTGTCTGACTGCCTCTCTTTTTGTGATGTCAGCAGAATCCATTTTATTTTTCACCATTGCTTGTAAATGAGCAGCCCCTGCTCATTTAAAACTTAATGAGTATAAATTTAATCAGAATATAAACCATGGCCTAGGAAATTTTTTAGTTTTTCCAACCTGAAGTCTTTTCCAATGCCATAAATAACTGCAACAAACAATATGTCCTTTCAGAATAATGGAAAATAATACCTTAAGGGAGAAAAAGCTTATTCTTAAAAAAAGCTCATGGCTACTTAAAAGGGAGGTGAAAGGGGAAAATTTAAATAACAAAGGAGAATCTAAATATAGGATTGTTTTTAGTTGAGAAGCCATTATCTCCACCCAAGCTGAGTTAAAAAGACTAGAAAGACCATATATGAGGAAAAGACTGGATGGAGCACCGTAAGTGGTACCATAGATAACAGCACAACAACTAATATTTATTGTTGACTATGCACAAGGTATAGGCCTTTTATCAATATCATCTTGCTAAGTTCTTGGAACGATTTTACTTTAAAAATAAAGAAATTGAGAGAAATTAAATAACTTGCCAAGGTCCTCTGGAGAGCCAGGGCCAGGATTCAAAGTCAGAAAGGGTGATTCCAGACTTATCTTTTAACCTCTAAGCAAAATTGTTCTCTACAACATGCCCCTAAAAGGAAGACTTACATCTATAGTTAATCAGAGGCTGCATTGATTTTTGCAACAATTTATTTTGTTGTTATGGATGTTGCCTGTTAGTTTTACACCTGAGTTTCATTGCCTTTGATTAAACTGTAGTGTAAAACCAATCCATCCAGGAACATTATATTTGCTTTCTACTCTCTACAGAGTCCAGAAAAGGGGTTTCCCTAGATGCTTCTTGAGCTATGAAAAAAGAAACATACATGTTTAAGTACTGGTCATACAAAATAACTCATACTGTTGCATATATTTATCTAGAACTCTATCTTTTGATGTTTGTTTTATTTTTTCTACTCCTTCTATAATCTACACATTTTTGGCTACTCAGGTAGTGGGAAAAATGCATTTTCATTGTTTATTCTCAATCTACTAATCTTTTCATCATACAACTAGACACAAGGGTTAATGTATATTCACAAATAAGATGCAAAATTCTAGGATTAGGTCTCATAATTTCTGCCTTCAAGTTATAATGTAAATCAGTCCATGGATTGAGAGGATTCTCTAAGACAAAATGTAGAATACAAATGAATGAAAGTAAACTTTGGATCTGAACTGGTAGTATATTCCTCTACTTGGAACATCCATATAAACAGGACACACACACACACACACACACACACACACACACACACACACACACAAATGTTTGGTTGTCCCTGGCCATTGAGAGGCACCATTGCATGGTAGAAAAACCACAGGCTTTGGAATAAAATTGACTTGATGGGAAACTCTTCTCAGTCTCTTGCTGTAAATGTGACAGTGTGTGTAACCTGTTTGAGCCTTATTTTCCCTACCATAAAGTGGGGATATTAATAATATATAGGTAAAGTACTTGATTCGCAGTGATAAAGCCTCTCTTCAGACAAACTTTATTCAGGCTCTTCTGAATCCTCTTTTTGACCAGGCTTCACACTTGGGCTCTGTCCTTGGCTCACTTAGTACAGTTTTAGCAAGAATTTTGTTGGATCAGTTTGCGAAAATCCCTCACCATTGATATCGGATCAAATTCCTCATCCCCTACCCTTGATATCTTATCACCCTGGCCTGCCTTCAGCAAGAACCCTCTCAAGTCAGTTTAGCCAGAATCCCCCTACCTCTGATGTTTTCTCTTGGTAATTTTCCATCCACAGCCCACACCCCACTCCTTGGTTATACAGCTCTGTTTGTCTTTATTTCCTTGAAATCAAGTTCAGTTCTACACTAAGGTCTCTTTTCCCCTATTCCAATAGTTCTGGAATAAAATTTCCCTTCACCACTTTAAGATCTGCTGTCTGGATCTTGTTTTCTCTGAAAGTAGTGGCATTCCAGAAATTTTAATTTTTATATTATAATGAATATATTCTGTTGTAAAATTTCAATTCATATGCCCTACCACTTCCAAATGTCTAAACTTCAAAGATAATGTAAAAGCATACAATTTAGGAAAACCAAGAATGCCTCCCCCTCCCTGTTTCCAAAGTATGTAAGACTTGGCACAGTCAAATATTGAGTACTCATTCTCAGTGAACATGACTACCAGGGGAAAATAGTATAGAAGTTAGCTAAGTTTCAAATCTTAACCCAACCAATTACTATCTTTGTAGCCTTTAGACAATTTACATAAACACATTGAGGATCAGTTTCTACATCTGTAAAATAAAGCTAATACTGTTTGTATTATTAGGATAAAGTCAAGTTAATGTAATTAAAAAGATATCAAAATACAGTGGCTTAATGATATAGTTTATTACATAGTTCTGAGGTGAATGATGTGAGGCATCATGGTGACTGTAACCCCACACAGTGATTCAGGGACAAAGACATCCTCCATTAGGTTATCCTGCCAATTCCTAGAGTGATGTTGTCGTATGCATGACGAAAGTGGAGTAGTTGCCATGTCTGAGTTCCTGTGAAAATGAAAGTAAAAGGTATTGTGAAGGAGGAAAACCCTATATATCTGAGATTGCATACATGACTTCCACTCAAAGTCCCTTTGCAAGAACTTTACCACATGGTCATATCTAACTGCAAGGAGTCTGGAAAATAAAGTCTATCTGGGAAGACATTTGATTGGAAAGAAAGGGAGAAGGATTTTTTTGTGTTTATTAGCAGCCTCTGCCATTTTTTACTTAGGATTATCGTGCTGATTAAATAAGATTATCTATAAGAAGTGTTTCTACAATGCTTTGCAACCACTGAAAAAGTGTTAGCTGGGCTGTATTTTTGTTGTGTGACTCAAATATTCTATGATCTAAGCCTTAAGGAATCAAGACATAAAGTAACTGGTGACTAATGAATGCAAGCATATATCTAAAGAGCAAATTGATGAAAGTATCTGAGAGCTAGAGCTATTCTGGATTCAATAAACAGTAAGCCCTTACTCATACGATAAACAATCTACTAGACACTTCATATTGTTTCAGTAAACCTCCTAACAACCTAAATGAGTTAAGTAAGATTACCCCCATTTTTGAGATAGAAAAACAAGGGTAAGAGAATTTGGTCCAAGATCACAGACGTGAGTGATGTTGGAACAGCGATGGAGCAGGATTTTGACTACAGTTATTTTAATTCTGGAGTTTTTCATCATCAATTGCTCTGTTTCAAGGATGGGGGAAAATCAGGAGATACTAACAAATAAAGTCAATTGACACAATCATATTTGGGGACTTTGGATAGTGAGTCATATTCACGAGAAAAGAATTCTAAAGAAATGAAACAAGGAGATTATATCCTTTATATTTCATCACCACTAAAGGGAAAAAAATTAATTGCTAGAAACAACTACAAAGGTTGTCTTATATTTTGTTTTACTTATGGATGGTTTTGATGAAGTAGTTAAAAATCCATTTGGTCTCTTGTTCCAGAATGATCTCTCATTTCATAAATTATAACCTTGTCTATAAAGTTTTCTGAATAATGAGAAACTATAAAAGAAATTTCCTGCAAACAGAAGCAAACATTCATAAAGCCAGTTAATCAGAAATTTGTTAGTGAACATCAGAAATTTCAAAATTACATAGAAGAAAATAGTAAGATGGAAAAGGACTTAAGATGATGGGAAAATGTAACAACATGAAAGTAAACAACTGAAAATGTTTTATTTTTGTAAAATCAGTCCAATATATTTTCCATATACATTTGTGTGTGTGTGTGTGTACCTCATCCCACTTTCTACATATAACTTTTGTGCGTTATATGTACTCCTAAAAGACCAATGGGGATTAAGATGAGCTTTGAGTAATGGCTAAGATTTGTACGGTACAGGAGAAGAGGAGATGACATTTCAGGTAGAAGGAATAACATGAACAAAGATGAGACAGTCATCATGTACTAAATCAGGTCTGATCCTGAGAAGGGTTAATTTTGGCAGTTAAGAAGAAAAATTGGGTGGCAGGACACACATTGGTTAAGGACATGGACTTTTTGAGTTATATGAGTTTGATTCCTGGGTCAACTCTTAAGAACTGTGTAATCTTGGACAGCTTTCTTATCCTCCCCAAGTATTAGTTTTCTTGTCTTTAAAAATGAGGATAGTAAAAAAATAAAATGATATAACTAAAGCACTTAGCAAAATGCCTGGTTTATAGTAAGCATTAAGTAGTAATAATAGTATGGAAACAAACATAAACTGTCTAGTTGTGGCATTGAGGAACTAGTAATTGTTAGTTCTCTGAATAGTCACATCACAAACATTCAACACATGAATATGTAAGGTAGATTTGTCTGGCACTTGGATGTCATGCAGTTTGCAGTGAAAGCGTCTACCACTTCGTTGCTGGATTAACCCAAGTACTTGTCTCCCCACACTCTCCTTTCAATTTCCTGTCCTCATCACTTAAAATATTGAAATGGATTACTGCTTAACAAATGAAGGTTTTGAACGATTTTTGTTAAATCATCTGGCTTTACTTATACTATAATGTTTCTCATTTCTGTTTTTGGTTTCTGCTGATGTGGCTCATTGTTTCCTTGGGTGATGTTCAGCTTAACCTTCCCACCTCCAAGGTTAAGATCTATGCAGAGAAGGCAGCCAGAAGACAATTTTATTTACCCCGAGCCCCCAACACACACCCGAAGTAGGCAGTTTCTGTGCCTGGACTAAGTCTCCTGAGCAGGTTTACAACCCCTCCCTCTTCCTCTGGTCTTTGTGCTTTTTCAGGTAGAAGGAGAGAAAACATGAATGATGTTTTCTTTTTTGTTTTCTGGGAATACTGAGATGGGGTAGAGGTCAATAGGACTTTCTTTCTATATATGCTAAATTACAGTTGCTTCTCACTTCATGGCCTGATGCTTTCTTTAAATCCAGACATTAAGCAGATACCGATATCTTTAAATTTGGAGGCACATCATCAACTCTCCCAAGGCCTGTAGTTATTGCAGAATCAGAGTGGGTCAGCAGATATTTCGCATGTACAGCCAAAGAGCTCCTGTGACTGTAGAAAGCCCTGGTTTCTAGGAGTGATTTTACTGAAGTCCTCCCCAAAGTGACTTGGTGGAGAGGGAGGTCACCCACCCTTCTTCCACAGAGGAAGGGGTGAAAAGAACCTACTCATCTCAAACACTATACATTTTGCAATGCAGAATATGACTAATTCCTCCTCTCCAGCCTGTTCTTATATAGCCAAAGGAGTTGTGATTGCTGGTGGTGGTAGAATCCATTCTACCTCTTCCTTAGTGAGCATTGGTGGATTTGTTTAAGAAAGTAGACTTTTGAGTACCTTATTCATCTGAGCTTTGGACAAGAATGACCAATTCCAGGACATGTGAAAAATCCCACCCAATATTCTATTAAAATATTATCAAGCTTTTTTTAAGCTCTATCCCATGAGGTAGATATGATTAGTATCCCAGTTTTAGAGATAAGGAAACTGCGGTCTCTTGAAGATTAGGGAACCTGACTCCTGATATACAGTTGGTAATTGGCTTTGCTAGGATTGGGAATCGTATTTATTATTCTTTGAAACCACTTTCATATTTCCACTATGGCACTTTATTTCAACCAGTAAATCTATTCAGTCTCTATAACTTTAATTTTTTAGCCAAATCTATAGAATTGAAAAATTATATTCAGTAAGTCTATGATTTAATCAGATTCTGTCAGTTAAAATACAAGATATAAATCTTGAATTATCAGTATTATACAAGTAAACAAGCAACATCTGATAGATTTCTACTTATATATTATTTATAAGCTCAATTTTAAAGAGAGTGGCAATGCTCATAAAATAGAGAAAGCAAATAACCTTGTGTACAGAGTGAATCTGCCTCTCTCTATTTGATAAGTTAGGGCTGAATTGTTCCTATCTATCACTGAGCTGTTTGGCTTTAAGAAATAAAAGTGGTCATCTCATTATAAATTCTTGGAAATAACATCTACTTAAAAATAATTCCTTCAATTGGCCCACACTTGGCATTTCTCACCTAGAAAAATAAAAGGTAAGGATGAGCAAAAGCAGGAAAAGAAATACAGTGTCATTGAGGTTGTTAGGAAGATTATATTAAGCTATTCTCCTTAAACTCAAATGTGTTAAGTATCACTTTATTTAAGACATTTAGAAATATTTGGCAATGTGTTTGTTCTGGCTTTTTATTGTATTTTTCTATTATGCAAGTGAAATGGTTATTTCAAGCTTCCTGGTGGTTGGTTTTGTAGGAGCAACTTGGGAAGAGAATTCCAGTTCCACAGAGAGTTAATTAGTGTGGAAAACAGGCATTACCCACATCAGGCTGCCAGTTAACATCAGGACAGTTTGCCTTCGACACACGTGTGACAGGATGGATGGCTGACTCTTAGAGTTCATGTGATGAATTTGAGAATTGAATACTCTCACGTTGGCTGAAATTCCCACTTCGCAAAGAAGAGAAAATTAATGATGGATATGTAGGCAGGTAGTAATTAGTTAGTTAGATGGATGGATAGGAGGTAGATAGGTAACCAAGTACGTAGGTAGAAAATTACTTTGTCGGTGTCTTTACACTGAGCGTAGATGTATTCGTAACATCTTACGAAGAACCGCCAAACCAATAAATGTTGGGCATCTTTCATGAATACAGAGAAATGTAAGACCTTCAACAAGCTTATGCGGATGGGAAGTAATATGTAAACGTAACAAAAGTTAAATGATGAAGTACCTAATTATCATTTTAAGATAAACATTGGGCTGCAGTCATAAAAAAGTGCATGCAAATGAGTGTTCATTTATACAGATTTGGGAGTCCTATCCCTGTTGCATCTATCATCTATTTATCTATCTATCATCTATCTATCTATCTATCATCTATCTACTATTATCTATCTCCCTATCGCTCTATCCATCTATCTATGTAATCTATTATCTATCTCCCTGTCAATTTATCTATCTATTTATCTATCTATCTATCCATCCATCTATCCATCTATCACCTATTATCTATCTCCGTCTATCTCTCTCTCTCTGTCTCTCTCTCTATCTGTCTATACTATCTAATCTTTCTACCTTTGTATTTTATTGTAGAAATGGATCATGTACCAACTATAGTCAATAGTCGGGAGGTTTTGTTTTCTCTTCTGATAGTTGAATAATTCCCTCTTGAAAAGAAGCCCTTGCTTTCGGTAAGATTTATCAGGTTAAAAAAGGTTTTGATTTAATATTTGAAGATGGACTTAATCTCCTGCTGTGCTTTAAGCATTTGAAAACCTGCTGCAAAGTGGCATTTCAAAGACAGCTTAATATTAAATTCAGTTTGCAATATTCATATCTAATTGTTATAGGAAGTATTGTTCTGTTAATAAGTAGCAGAATAACAATGTTATTATGTTTGGTTTTCATAGGCCTTTTTAGACCTTTGTCAAAGGCTGCTGTTCTTGCAGATGTGTAGAGAAACATTTATACAAACATGAACTCTTACACTTAAAAAAATATGGATTGTCATTTTTTATTCAGCTAAGATATTCTTGAATTGGTACTGTATTTTCTTATTTTAAAAAGTCTAGCTCTAAATTCAAATCCACTGTATTATAATGTAAAAATACCAATGAAGATAATGTAATACATGCAAAACATATGCCATCTCTTCTAGAACATGATAAAATAACTTACTGAAGCCTAGGTATTATAAGTTAATTATTTTGAGTAGAGTGGAGATATTGATTGACATTTCTCTTTTATTTCAGCTGTTCTGTATGTTCAGAGTATCTTTTTACCCCCTATACAGCAAAAAAAAAAAAAAAAAGTCTTATGTTAGAATACTACTTTTATCTGGAGAAGAAAAAAACGATTGAGCAGTCATTATTAATCATTAATAACATGACAGAAAAGTTGACTGCAGTGGGAAAAATTAAGTCAGTTTTATTATTCATTAAGACATCCTGAAGGAGTTAACTTTTCATAGAAAGAATAGACAATAGAATTATATTTCACATTTATGATGTGAAATATGACCATTTGCTAAACTGCTTTGCCTTTTTATAATCAGATTTTCCCAATGATTTATGGGAAAATACTAATTTAAATGATAATATTACCATCTGTCATCACCATCATTCAGACTTTGTTGTTCAGGTTTTTTTGCATCACATAAATGTTAATAATTTTACCTTTTCAAAGGAAATAACTTATTTTAATGTGAGATTTCAAAACATGTTATCTATTAGTATAATCATTAAAATTTATTTTAAATAACGTTTTCTGTGTTCCACGTTTGATCTGAGCATAATATCACTTTAGATACAGTCTTTGACCATAACTATGGCTTCTGAAATGATTATTTTCTTACGGTAGTAGCGTAAGTATGTAATTCATCTCCAATTGTATTATATTCATAGTTTGTGCTCATTATCACTTAGTTTTACTGGAAAGATTTCAGAAGAAGTTGTCTGGTCTCACAGCAAAATGACAAAGTATTTTGTTCAGTTCATAAAATAAAGTATTAAAATTTTAATATCTGCTTTATTTTAGGGGCCATATAGTATAATATTAGGGATCATTTATAATTTTTATACATTTTTTCTATAGATGATCTTGCCTCTTCATTAAAGGGGAAGCTGAAGGTCATCCAATGTATTTTTCCTCGTTTTTTCCTTTTTCAATTTTTTAATATCTTTACATCATCTTCCACTTCTCTTCTGTCTTTCCTCTTTCAGGAAGATAACTATTCAACCTATCCATCCATTCTTCTGTGAGACTAATACCTTCATCAGTGCCTTCTCTCCCATTTCCTCAGACCTTCTAAGACCTTCTTTTAATAATTAGCCCATCTTTCTCTTGGTTCCTTCATTCCCTCAACTTCCCATTTTTTCTCGTTTCCTTTCTGGCCAAATTTACTGAAAATTCAATCTTATTGCCTCTATTGCGTTTATATTCATGCCTAACTCACTGCCATGACTCCTCTTCCTGACACTTTACAATACAGATTGAGTTGTTCCCAGGCTCTATTGAACATTTCTAAGAGGAGGAATAACATTCTCAGGGTATGTATCCAAAAAGAATCACTCTAGCTATTAAGGCAACAAACCCAGTTGCAGGAAGAGGAGTTAGGACAATTTTCTAAAGGTCTAGGGGTAGAAGATGGTTATCTGAAAGGATGGGGCAGTGGAAATGGCAAGAGGCAGAGAACTCTAAGAGATACTTAGAAGATAGAATTACAATATTGATTTACTTGGCAACCATATAACCCCATCTGAATCCATAAAACACTCAGCTATAAAATAGGACATAAATATAATACTATTCTCCTTCTAGGTAATACATGAAAAAGAATATATGTAGATTTTACTGCACAGTGAAAAGTGATAAGCAAGTTACAGATTGGGATAGTAAAGTACTCTCAAATTCATTCTTTCTTCCTATGGCTTTAACAAAAAATAGGAACGACAACAACAAAAAAGCATTGTGCTACTACTGAGAGGAAGTGAATTTTCAAACCAGAGCAAAAAAACATTGTTTTATAACTTATATAATTAATGTAGGCTGTAAATCCCAACTTTAAATTAGGAGTACTACATAAGTAAACCCAGCTCGTATTTCTTTTTAACATACATTCATTTCAGATAGCAAGAAAAAATAATTTATAAGCCATGAGAATTGAATTTGAACTTGAGAATTAGTTTAGTTCTAAACCCCACATGGGTGACTCATAAAGTTGACACTCATCTTTGAATAATATTATGTCCCTAACAAAAGAATTAACAGAATCTCATTAGCAAGTTGTGTTATGTAAATTTTGCTGTATATAATCCTTGCTAATTTCTCCACTATTCCATTTGCCTTCTCACTGGGTTTATTTTTCCCCATCACTAATTATTTAAGATATTTGTTTAAGAAGAACTTGTTGAGTGTTTGCTCTACTCCAAATACTGTGGCAGTGCTGCAGATACAAATAGAAATTAGAGGCGTCCTCTATCCTTGCTTTCAAAGGGCCACTGACCCGAAAGTAACTTCTCTCTGCCTCAGGGTCTTTGCATACTCTGTCCTCTCTGTCTGTAAAGCTTCCCCACTACCTTGGTCTCTCTAGATGTCCTTACCACATTCTCAGAACAGCCTGCACTTCTCCTTTGCAGCCTTTACCACAGTTGTAATTAAATAATTATACATGTAATTATCTATTTAATGGCTCTATCTCCTATTCTACTCTAAGGCTGAGAGCAACTATTGTTTCCCTAGAGCTTAGCACAGTACCTGGCATATAACAGCAGTTCAAAAATACTTGTGGAATGAATGAATGAATGAACAATGAATGAAAACATGATACAATTGCCCAGAGAGGGCAGATGGAGGTAGAAAAGGAGACAAGCCAAGGACAGAACACCAAGGTCACCAATATTTCAGAGGCAGACAGTGCTAAGAAACAGAAGATATAGAGGTACCTGAGGAAAAGCTCTGTTAAAAATAAAATTAAATAAATAAATAAACTTTGAACTTACAGTGTCAACAGTGTGTAAATGTGATAAACTGTAGTCTCAACTAGGCCTTCCCTGACCCCCTTGTTGCCCCATCCTCTCATCCTTATGATTTATCTTCACAGCATTTATTGAATGTTTTATATACTTCACCCACCTATCCATCTATCCACGAGTGCACTTGGATGTATTATTTTTATAAATTTTATTATTATTATATAAACATATAAATTTTCTATTATCCTCTTGGACCACATCAGTAATGGTATTGGAGAATGTGTTCTACCTGATAGCGTAACAGATTTCTCAGGCAACTTCCTGCTCAAGAAAGTTTGGGGATTTGAGAGTCACAGAATCTAAATCTCTAACAGTCACAGAATTTTTGAGTCCATGCCGAGAGTTTCTTTGGCAGTATAACTCTCTTAAAAAATTGATTCCGGTTAGTTCCACAAGCCAGTAACTATCTCCACAGATATTTCTTTTTTAAGCAGTTCATAGATCTATTTTCTTTCTCTCTTTTCTGGTTTTCTTACTTCTCTCTCAATTTGAAGGAGGATCCTCTGAAGTTTTCTAGCTTCTGAGTGAAACTTACACCTTAACCTGATTTTTTTCCGAGTCAATTTAAACTGTTCCGGGGTTAAAACAGTAGGTGCGAAGGCCCTTTCCTTGGTGTGATCTTTGCCACAAAACCAGGTTTTAATCAGGCTTTGTTGTGCAGAGAACTTCTATTTTTGTACTCAAATGATTCAGCAATTCTTAAAATATAAGTCTCAATTTTTGGAATCTCTTGAATATCTTTCATTTCTTTCCTGAAATGCACCTCTTCTAATATCATGCCAAATGCAGCCATTTACACAAAAAGCACACTTAAACATATGTCCTCCAACCCTTTTCCTGATGCTGCCAGTTCATTAAACATACATGATTCTTCACAGATCATAACAAGCAACAGTTTTACCAAATATTTTGTTTCTGTAAAATATGGATTGCCATCTTTCCAAATTCCAATGTCTGTTTCCATGCTACCCTAGCCCGATTGCTAAGCTAATGCCGCATATTTTAATTTTATTGTTATTGCAACAGTCCTCTCCTTGTGCAATTTCTATATTAGTCAGGATAAATTAAGCTACGTTGCAATAGCAAACTACCCCTAAATCTCAGCAGCATAATCCCCCAAATTTGATTTCTGTGTTATAAAAAGTTCAGACGAGTGAGGGCCAGGGTGTCTGTCTGGGCACTCTGTGCAATAATTCTGACTGCCTCGACCTCATGGCCACGCCATCTCAACACCTCATGTACAATTTCCAAAGCAAAGGAAGTACACCTCTGCTCACTGCTCTGGGGCTGCCTTGTTAATGTGAGAGTGAAGGCTATTTGTCTGGCTCAGGGCTGCAAGCCAAACTTAGAAGTTCAAGAGAATTAAAGAGCCTTGGACACAACTTTGACTCATGGAAGCAAGCAAATTAAGTTTTCCCCATGTCTTCCTTTAGACACAACTGACCTGATCTGTAGTTTACTTAGGTCTTGGAGGAAGTTTCTGCAAGATCAAGCAGTTCCAGTCAAGGTGACTGGAAATACATCTTCATATTGAATCCCTCTCCTCCCCTTCCCCACTCCCCTTGTCCGGGACTCATTCTCCCTGGGTTTGCAAAACTGAGAAAGTAACAGGTAAAATAGAAATGAAGACAGCATCCTAAGAAGGACTCTAAATTGACTAAGAAAGCAGCCAAACTCCTTACCTATCATTCAGGATCCTTCCTGGTCCAGTCCTATCGACTGTGGAATGCCATTTCCCCTTAGAAATCTGATTCTTCCATTCCGAAACATTGACCATAAAGTTTTTGTTGTACCTTTTAAGGTACCAATTATTTTTCTTACTTTGATGATAACTTTGGGGAGTGCTTATACATTAATACATTCAACAAATAGTGACTGAGAGCCAGGCTTTATACTGTAGCTAAAGCAAGAATTAAATCAAGAAGACAGAGATGCTGCCGTACAGTACCGGTGGGAATGATAAACTTGGATACAGTCATTCCAGTAATTAAATCCTGACACCAGAACACAACTCAGATCGACCTCAATTTCAGAGCCACACTCTCATTTCAAAGCTCTACTCACTCTCTCAATAAATATTTATGAATTGTTTCACTCTTACTATGTGAGTATAGTGAGTTATTTATTTTCTACATTTGGGTCTGTGGGAGTGTTAAAGTATTCCACACATATTTTAAGGTCAAGTGATGGTGAAAGAAATTGTCAAGAAACTGCTGCTCTGAGGACATCTACAGAACTCACATGAGAAAATACATTTGAGGGAGGACAATTAAAACCATATATGTAGCCGTGTAAGAAAAAAGATTTTTTTTTTTTTGGTAAAAAGTAATTCTTCTTCCCTCCCTTCTCCCTTCTTTCCCTTTCTTCTTTCCTTCATAACCACTCTGGCTCTTTGTGTGCTATAACCTTGATCTTTATACCTAAGTAAGCTTTCTAACTCTCAACGTTATAAAGCTCACTAAAAAACAACTATGATATATTCACTTAACTAAAGGGCACAAAAATGACACACTGACTCCATTCTTTAAAAAAAAAAAAAAACTTGCAGAAGCCTTTTTTTATAGTGTTGCAGAATTCTTCTGCAGTGTCTCACTTAATTTTTCTGGTGCTGTGATGCAAATATTAAAGCAAGATTTTAAAAATCAGCAAAAAAACTGATGAGTGAAATATCACCCAATTTGGGTACAAAGCATACTTTCTTTGGCTATTGTTATGGAGTCAGTATTTGTAGGGAATGAAAGTTTCTTAATGTGAAATCTGTGGAAATAGAGCCTTCCAATCTAAAAGCTAATGCAAAAAAACATTTGTATCATTGGCAAATCAGTGATGTTTCTCATCTCTAGAAAATCATATGAAATAGTTCACCGTTATTTTTTTTAGTATTTTTTCTTAATTTTGCTTTATAATATATATTAAGCATCCTTGATAAGTTACAGAAGATAATTCCCTAAAATGTAGGGAGACAATTTCATTAGTATATTCAGTCTGATTGTGGCTTTCTTTAGTAAAAGTGTTCACAGACTCACTAAAATGTAACTTGATTTTTAAAAGTAGAAACATGGCCCAATTAATTTTACAATTAATTCATTTGTTCTACAAAGCTTTGATTGTTTCTTCTGCCTAAAGATTTTATGTAGGACAGTTAGAAAGACAAGCTCTACAGTCAAGATGGATAATTATTTTATTCACCAACTCTTCTAAATATAAAGCTGCACTAATAATAGGAAAAATTGAAATGATCATTAACATAGTTATCTATGAAACCAAACTACCCTTTGGCTGGATGACTAAAAAGTTATAAAGCATCATGTCAGTGTCTCCTAACAATAGATTTTGATTTTGACAAAAAGTCTCATAATCACAATATTTTAATTTTCATAGAGTATGAAATTACTTGCTCTAAATAAGCTAGGTATCATCTAAAATAAATAAATTATCACCCTTGTCTACTTCTAAGGTAAACATGACCAAAATTATATAAGTACAGATGAAAGTATGAAAATTGGAAGTAAAAATTTGAGAACATTGGACCTCAAGCAATATAATGCTAAAATGACAACCACATTGTCTAATCCAGAGAATGTACGCATGCATGTAGGATTTGAGTTCTACAAATTTAATTCAAGGCTCAAGATAATAAAGTTGGTGAACATTAGGGATTCTAGATTTTTAGGTTGTGCGTGATGAGATTCGGTTTGGTTTTGTGGCTTAAAATTAATAATTTCCATTCAAGGAAATTGCAATGCCTTCTCCATACTATAAAGCTCTTTATGTGTACTTGTAGGGTTAGAGCGGCTTTGAGGATGCAGACATGTTCCCCTGCATATGTGAGTTGCAGACAGTATCTTGGTTTATAATGCAAATTTTATGTTATGTGTGCCGCAAAATAATTTTTAGTGCATACCGTCAAATTTCCTTTATAAACTTGTTAGATTACATAAATCTAATGTGCATTTGCACACGACATGGGATTTACATTTGATTCACTCACTTTCACGTTGCACATATAAATCTAACAATTAATAAACTTATGGTCTTCTTCATCTTTAATCAGCAAAGAATAAATCATCTGGATAACAATCTTATACGAATATAAAAAGGTCTTGGGAAGAAAGCGGAAGTAATGTTCATTTAAGAATTTATTCAAAAAGAATAGCCTGGCCATCTTGTGGGAAGAGCTGAAGCAGGCACTCTCAGCTCGGCACCGCCTGCTGCAATCCGTGGAGGAACGCGACGCCGAGCCACCATCATGCCTGGGCACTTACAGGAAGGCTTCGGCTACGTGGTCACCAACCGATTCGACCAGCTATTTGACAACAAATCGGACCCCTTCGAGGGGTTGAAGGCAGCAGAGAACAAGAAAAAAGAAGCCGGCGGGGGCGGCTTTGGGGGCCCTGGGGCCAAGAGCGCAGCTCAGGCCGTAGCCCAAACTCCAACGTGGTGGGCAAACAGCTGCATAAAGAGTCCCAGAAAGACATCAAGAACCCGCTGTCTCCCAGCGTTGGCGTGGTTGACAAGAAGGAGGAGATGCAGCCACCTGTGGCACTTAACAAAGAAGGAAAAAGACGCGTTGGAAGAAGACCTGATCAACAATTTCAGGGTGA
Source organism: Phocoena phocoena (assembly GCF_963924675.1). Classification (NCBI taxonomy): domain Eukaryota; kingdom Metazoa; phylum Chordata; class Mammalia; order Artiodactyla; family Phocoenidae; genus Phocoena; species Phocoena phocoena. The sequence continues at coordinate 47,607,451 of NC_089236.1, read as the reverse complement.
AGAGAAGATAATTGATAGGAGACCAGAAAGGCGACCACCTCGTGAAAGACGATTGAAAAGCCACTTGAAGTAAAGCGTGGGGGGCTTCCCTGGTGGCGACCTCTTGGAAGAGGTCGAGGAGGTTGTGGACGGGGAATGGGCCGGGGAGATGGCTTTGATTCTCGTGACAAACGTGAATTTGATAGGCATAGTGGAAGTGACAGATCTGGCCTGAAACATGAGGACAAGCGTGGAGGTAGCGGGTCTCACAGCTGGGGAACTGTCAAAGATGAATTAACTGACTTGGAGCAATCAAATGTGACTGAGGAAACACCTGAAGGTGAAGAACATCCAGTGGCAGACACTGAAAATAAGGAGAATGAAGTTGAAAAGTGAAGGAAGAAGACCCAAAAGAAATGACTTTGGATGCGTGGAAAGCTATTCAAAATAAGGACCGGGCAAAAGTAGAATTTAACATCTGAAAACTAAAAGAAGGTGCTGACGGGCAGTGGAAGAAGGGATTTGTTCTTCATGAGTCAAAGAGTGAAGAGGTTCACGCTGAAGACTCGGTTATGGATCACCATTTCCGGAAGCCAGCAAATGATATAACGTCTCAGCTGGAGATCAATTTTGGAGAGCCTGGCCGCCCAGGACGTGGTGGCAGGGGAGGATGAGGTGTCCGTGGGCGTGGTGGACGTCCAAACCGGGGCATCAGGACTGACAAGTCAAGTGCTTCTGCTCCTGACGTGGATGACCCAGAGGCATTCCCAGCTCTGGCTTAACTGGGTGCCATAAGACAACCCTGGTTCCTTTGTGGACCCTCCCCTTTGAGACTTGCATGCTTAAGGATCCCAAACAACTAAGAAATTAAAAAAAAAAAAAGAAAGAAAAGACTGTCATTCATACCATTCACATCTAAAGACTGAATTTTATCTGTTTTGAAAATGAACTTCTCCTGCTACACAGAAGTAACAATATGGTAGTCAGTTTTGTATTTAGAAATGTATTGGTAGCGGGGATGTTTTCATAATTTTCAGAGATTATGCATTCTTCATGAATGCTTTTGTATTACTGCTTGCAAATATGCATTTCCAAATTTGAAATATAGGTGTGAAAAGTGTGTACCAGTTTAAAAAAGAAGCATAAAATAGATTCTGTGGACAACTTTGCATATAAATATAAGGGTCTGGAGCCTCAAAGAAACCAAATTCATTGTTAATTTTTCAAAGATGAAAAACTAAACAAAGTGGCACATTACATAAATGAGCCACTAATGATAAATAATGAAACAGTTAATTTTCTCTAGTGAGCAATGGCAACAAATTTTTGAAAAGTAAACATTTAATTTCATGTTGATTAAAAAAATAATGAGGTTTGATTTCAGTATTTTAATGAGACTGAACTAATTTTGTCTTAGCCTATCAAATAGTGATTCTAAAATTTTTCTGAAGTGTCTGAAATTTGTAAGCTATGGTTTACTTGGTGTAACTTTATTGGCTGGATATTTAATTATCGTACATTAATTTGCTCATTCAGATTATGTACCTCACTCAAGGTACACTTTTTAAAACAAAATCCAGGAAATACGTAAATGTTCTCAATCCATCTATAGCCAGCCATTTCCAATCTGCTTCTCATTCTGTGCTCTGAAGTCCATGGGATTACTTCTAATTTGCTCTTCCAAGTTTCTCTGCTCCATCAATACTGATTCAGTATGTGCTGCTCAGACTATTTTGTGGCTCTATTATTTACTCCAATAGCTTCTGTTCAAGTGCCAAGAAGAGAAGATGTTAAAAATGACATAACGCTAGTATCAGGGAAAAAAATCCCAGCTACTCTGCCCATGTGGTAGAGACAGAACAATACAGGGTAAATATTTTTAGTTTTTTTGTGTGATGGGATTTGGTTAGGTTTTGTGGTTTAAAATTAATAATTTCCATTCAAGGAAATTACAATGCTTTCTCCATACTGTAAAGCTCATTATGTGTAGCTATAAGATTAGAGTGGTGTTTTCCCCACTTCAGAGAGATGCTGTTACAGCAGAAATTAAAGATGTGGAAAAGATGGCACACGTCAGAAAAAAGGAGGAAGAGGACTCAGTGACTTAAGTTATATTTTATATTTAAAAGAAAAGGAATTGGTGATGTCACACAGCAACGACAGCAAAAGCAGCCAAAGTTGGAGAGAAAACAGAGCCATCAAGTTGAGAGAACTGTGCTGACATACACATGCTGGAGGCATGAGGGATTCCATGTGGCTCAAGGACTAATTTTGATTGCAAATGATACATTTTCAGGGACTCCCTAAAATGTTGAAAAGATTTTGTGGATGGCCCAAAATAATGTTTTATTACAATTATTATGACCCTATGTTTACTCCAAGTTTATGTGACTCTCGACTTAAGAAAAAATGCACAGGGCTTCCCTGGTGGCGCAGTGGTTGGGAGTCCGCCTGCTGGTGCTGGGGGCGCGGGTTCGTGCCCCGGTCCAGGAGGATCCCACGTGCCGCAGAGCGGCTGGGCCCGTGAGCCGAGGCCACTGCGCCTGCGCATCCGGGGCCTGTGCTCCACGGCCGTGGTGCCATGGCAGTGAGAGGCCCAGGTACCACAAAAGAGAAAAAAAAAAGAAAGAAAAGATGCACAACGTGAGAGTTGAGAGTTAAGTTTTATTTGGGGCAAAATGAAGATTGCAGGCTGGGAGACAGCATCCCAGATAGCTCTGAGAAACTGCCCCAAAGGGGCAGGGGGGAAGGTCAGTATATATGTGATTTTGGTGAGGGGGGAATACATGCAATCAAGCACATATTTTTTACAGAAGGTTTCTGCTAGTTTCATGCAGGTTACTCCTAGTCACAAGGAGCAGACGTCACCATGAAGGATTTTAGTGCTTTTCTAGGTATGAGGAGATACAAGGCTCATAAAACTGGCTCCTGAAAATATCTAACTATCTGAAGACCTGTTCTGCCAGTGTATCCCAGAGCACAGAGTGGCTCATTTCAGCTCTCCACTCTGAACCCCTTTTAGGGGGTGTTGAAAGTCAGCAGCTGCAGCTGCACATGATTTAATCCTTGTAGAGGTAGATGGCAAGTGTCAATGGAAAATGCCAATTTGTAGTTGACATGACCCATTCCCATATCCCGTTATCCCCTTCCATTCACAGCCAAATTTCCAGAGAGAATAGTCTATAATAGCTGTCTCTATTTTCCCCTCTTTACTCACCAATAATCACCAGTGCTTGTCACCCTGAAATATGGCATCGAATACCAGCAATTGCTCTTTCCTCTGGTAAAGGTCACCAGTGTCTTCCAAATTATCCAGCTGTGGGAGAATTTCTGTCCCTGAACTTTCTATAGCACTGATGGATTGAATACTTTCTCCTTTTCAAATACCTATGTTCCCTTTGCTCAAAATGTCTTTTGCCCCAATATTTCTCCTCCAAGGTACTGCTTTCTCCTGATTTGCCCCCATTTTGCTTTTTGTTCCCCCTTATTTTCTTTAGTGTTTCTGGTATCCATTTTTAAAATATATGTCTCCCCTGGATTGTTTCATTGACCCCTTTTGCTTTACAATTCACACTTCTCAATTTGCCCTCAATTCACACTCTGCCTGGGTGATCTCACCCACTCACATTGATTCAAATACCAGCTAGAAAGAAAAAAGGAATCCAAGAAAGTCTTCCCTGGCTTTTATTCACACAGGTCCAACAAACTCACCTCCTCCAGAATATCTTCACTGATGGTTGAGTCGGTTTAAATATATAACCTCTTTTCACTTGCAGCCCAATTATGTTTACTCCATAAACATTATTTACACTCAATGCTGCTAACTTACTCCTTTGAAGTTCAAGAGTTTTATGTGTTTTTTGTCCTTATTTTTACTTAATTATATTGAAAAAAGTAGCATGTTTAACTTCATTTATGTGATACTTAGTAAGATCTATAGAAAAGCAAGAATTGTATTTTGGGTGCTAAAAATATCTTACAAGTTTCTCAAAAACATTTTTAACAAAAATCATATCAACATCCCAGTTCTTTTAAAATTTCGACTACACACACACTGACACACCCACATTAAGAAGCAGAGTTTGTCATATTATTGGACAATAACAGTCATGATCTATCTCCAAAATTAAGATATTTTTGTTATATATGGTTTTCCATTATTCACATTTTAAGAAATCTTAAAGGCTAGAGCATCACATACAATGAATTGAAACCAGCTCAAGAGTCTTTAAAACTTCTTGGTTAAACTCAGACATGAATCTAAGACTAACTATGTAATGTTATAGAAAAGTACAGAAAAACCAATGTTCAAAAGATTAAAATAACGTGAAAAAAGATAGATGTAAAAAATTAAGATAAATGCTACATAAAACATTTTTCTTATTCAGAAAACTAGCCTCGGAATAACTATCCCGCATTACTAATTAACAAATAATCCTTTCAAACAAAACTCAAAATAAGATAATATCAATAAAATACATGATATCACATTATGAGATGTTTCAAAAATAATAAATAAATTTTATTCAAGGGAGTCATGGCCAGAACTGATGATGTTCCAGACAGAAGATGTTTATTTAGCTTACAAATTTCATTTACTAATTAGAAATATTGGTGTTAAGATGAGAACTCCAAATTTCATTTATTTCTTAAATTTATATTCAAAAGATAAAGTTAGAATTAAATACATTAATAAGCTGCCATTGATGAAAAAGAGAAAGCTTTGACCTAAAAATATGATGATTTAGTGTCTTCACTTACTGATTATATCTTGGCTCTTCCTTCATTTTACTGATGGAAGTTCAGGTAAAGAGCTTATTAACGTAGAAAAGAAAAGCCTCAAAGTGTGCATTTAAAGTAATGCTTTGAAGAAACGTAAAAAGATCTGAAGCATGTGATTTTTCCATAACTGCATATACATAACACGGAAAAAACCTTAAATGCATTTTACATTAAAAAAATTTGAAACATTTAATGATTTGACATTTCAAGATAATTTCTAATGACAAAAGGGTCTACCTATTTTTAATATTTATGTATTTGCCTTGCTAGCTTATAATTACTGCAATGATTTATTTGCTCTTTTTTTTTTCAGTTTTCTTTCCCAAATTCTGTTAAGGTCACTTTCAATCTCTCTCTGTTGCCATATAATCTCTTTTTTTTCATCTTTATTTTTACTTTGCGCCTTCATTTCAAAGTGGATAAAAATAATAGAAAGTGCTTACACTTAACATCATACTTAGTATTTATGAAGTACTCCCCCAAGCACTTTGCTTCTATCAAATCATTTTCTTCTTTTCAAGAACCTATGAGGTAGATATTATTATTGTCATCTTCATTTTGCCATTGAAACACTGAAACACAGAAATAATAAGCAATCTTCCAGGTCACCCAGCCAATAACCCGCAACTCAAGATTGAACCCCACGTGGTCTGGCTGAAAGGCCATGTGTTAGCCATGATACTGTGCTGACTGCTAACTTTTTTGAAATCAAGAAGAAGTGTTGCTTCAAATGTTCTTTTGCTCTCTCACAGGTAAACAGCAAGGATGTTCCCTCACATTGGAGAAGTCTGGCCTGTATTGGACATGAAAGTTTATCCATGACCTCCAAATCCCCAAACCTCAAAGACTCTTCTGAACCCACCTAGGATATTTGATGATGTCCATCCATCCTTATTTGAAATTCTGTTCTTGTTTAGTTAAACATCAGTATGAATAATTCCTTCTGTCTCTGATGTCACTTTTCTGTCTTGCTTCTTTGTTCTACTTCTTCAGTGCTGCTGTTCTCTGAGCTTCTAGCCTCAGTTCTCTAGACCTGCGATCTGATACACTCTCCTTTGGTGATTTCATCCCCTCTCATTGAACGAGAGCCTCACTTATGCCAGTAACTCCCCTCTCTGTAGCTTCAGACTAGCTTTCCTACTGTTTATTCTTACATTTATCCTGCTGTTCCTGGACATTTCAAACTTCATGTCCCACAAGTGCCCCTTGTCATGTTCTAAAGGAGACCAATTTTCTTTCTTTACAAATTTATTTCTTGTTTATTGTTTTATGTTGGCTCATGATATTGCTCTGCTCTGTTGACTAAGCCAGAGACTCAGGCTTTCCCTAGAGTTTTCATTTTCCACATTCTGCTCTTCTCATGTTACCATATCCTTCCATTCTATCTGGGTGATGTCTACCACATCTCCTTTCTTTCCTACATTACACAAGCCACACCGCCTTAGTTTAAGTCCTCATCAAATATTGTCTGCTGTAATGCAGTTACCTCCTAATTTGTCTCCCAGCATCCATCTTACACCCCTATGATACCTGTCTCTCTTGCTGTTAGAGGAATCTTTCTAACATTCAAAAAAAATTTTTTAATACATTTATTTATTTATTATTTTTGGTTGCATTGTGTCTTCATTGCTGCATGTGGACTTTCTCTAGTTGCAGCCAGCAGGGGCTACTCTTCGTTGTGGTGCATGGGATTCTCACTGCGGTAGCTTCTCTTGTTGCAGAGCATGGGCTCTAGGCATGGGCTCTAGGCTACAGTAGTTGTGGCACACAGGCTCAGTAGTTTTGGCTTGCAGGCTCTAGAGCACAGGCTCAGTAGTTGTGGCACACGGGCTTTGTTGCTCCATTGCATGTGGGATCTTCCCGGACCAGGGCTCAAACCCGTGTCCCTTGCATTGGCAGGCGGATTCTTAACCACTGCGCCACCAGGGAAGTCCCTAACATTCAAAACCGATTATGTCACTTCTAGGAATCTTACTACAGGTGTGACTCAACCTCTCAGTTCTTGTTTCCTCCACTGCAAAAGGCAGACAACAGTAGTACTTCTTTGTGATATTGTTTTAAAAGTTAAGTGGGACGAATCAGGAGAAGTGCCTGGCACATATTAAGTGCTCAAAAAATGTGCTCACTTATTATGGTTGCCTGATGTTCCCTCAAGCTGAACTCCTTTCAGTTTTCTGAGCATACCCTGATCTCTCTCATCTCTGGACCTTCATAGATGCTTCTCCCTGGAAACCTGAATAATTTCTAGTCATCTCTGGAGTCTCAACTTATCATCACTTCCTACCAGATGACATCTCTGTTACCTGGAGAGCAGGTTCAGTGTAATCACTATGTGCTCCCAAAGCATCCTCCATTTCCTCAATCTACTGATATCATTTTTTTTTTTTTTTTTTTTTTTTTTGCAGTACATGGGCCGCTCACTATTGTGGCCTCTCCCGTTGCGGAGCACAGGCTCTGGACGCACAGGCTCAGCGGCCATGGCTCACGGGCCCAACTGATATCTTTAACTAAATTTTAGGCACTGAGAGCCTACTACAGTACCTGGCATATAAAAATACTTTAAATATTTTAGAGTGAAAGCATAAAGGTGTATTTTTAAAGGGTCTAGAATGTAGGCTTTTAGGTTGGCCCACATTATTTTTTATCCTTGAATTTGGTTACTTGTAATTTCACCATCATGATAGAACACTGCAGTTTGGTCATCTGCTGTGCTTGTTACCAGAGCTCAAATCAGTGTGCCTGAGTTCTGTTTCCTCTGATTCTCTGTAAAGCTTACATAGATTCATTAAATGGAAAAGAATCTCCACCGGCTTTGCATCATTACTAAGAAATCTATTCTAGTATTGCGTCCTTGCTCCATACTGAAATTATTTGCTGATATTTATTTACATACCCAAATACCTGGTTAATCTGTGAGGTCCTTTTATTATTCATATCCTATCTTCAGCACAAGGAAGCACTATTCTCAGTTGCCAACTCCCTTTCTTCATTCTCTGCTTTTCATTGTCCTGCTCTGTGCCCTTGAAGCCTGACCCTGTGGACTACATCACCTGGGCTCCCTTATTCCCAGCTTCCCTGGAGTCCAGCCAATGGGAAGTCCAGGCAGAGGTGGTGGGCAGAAGAGGAAGCTCCAACTGGGAGGCATTCCCTCCTCATGTCCTGGCGGCTACAGTTCTAACTGAACATGTGGTTATATCATTTTTTTTTCTCTTTCTCCTTCAAGCCTAATGGTGAGATTAATGGCTTTCTGAGTTCACACTGTTTTTTATCTTGGAGACCTGAAAAAGTCATAGACTTTTCTTAACTTTGCCCACACCTGTAAATATATCCTTTAAAATTTTGTTTCGGAATCTCAGTTGAGAGATTGAGATTGACATATATACACTAAAATGTATAAAATAGATAACTAATAAGATCCTGCAGTATAAAATATAAATAAAATTCAAAATAAAAAAATCTCAGTTGACAACTGCCAGCTTCTTTTACCTGCTGGGATTGTATATGATAAAAAGTACCTTCTGAGCCAGGCACATAGAAAATGCTAAATGAGAATTTATTAAACAAACACACAAAGTAAGTGAATGCATGGAGGCTTAGTTCATTCAGCCCATCCTCCTTTTGTGAAAATCTTATCTTTTCATGTTTAAATAGTCTGCCCAAGTGGATAAAATTAGTAGTCACCAATTATTATGAGTCTTTGAGAACTTAATCCCTGTTAACAAAGTATAATAACTAACAAAGATATCTCATTGGAACCAAGCAATCAATCCCTTTGTAACTTTTCATATTCAGCAGGACATTGCTTTTTTTTTAAAACTGCACATTTCATAAAACCTATATGATTTTTTGAAAGCACATATAGGGGAACATTTTGCTATTTGCAATGCATATACAGGTGAATACAAAGTTGGTGCAAGAGAAAATGGTGTTATGGTCGAGGTTGGAGTGCTCAGTGTTAGAAAGCCAGCAATGTTAATGTTTAATATAAAATGCATCTGCTGAAGATTATCTTTCAAGCTGCATATCTCTGAAATCCATTACATTAAAAAGTATACACATGGACAGATATTTCACAAGACCTGTAAATTATCTCACAGTTGGTTATTGATCAGCTTATAAAGGCAAGTAAATAATTACTTACAGAGAATACCCAGAAGAAGAGGAATGTGAAAAGATTAAGAAAATATAGTAGATGTTAAGGAAGAGAAGCAGTGCTTAACCCACTAAAAACTAAAACAACAAATCCAGGAAACATTGTTATGTTTACCTGGAAAAACAGATTCTTATTAAATAACATTTAAGGATTTTAGATTTTTAAGGCTTTTGTCCCTGAAAGACTACCTTAGTATTGTGGATTCTAAATGTAGACTAATTTATCCAAAAGTAAAAAATAATATTTCTGACAGTTTGGCTAAATAGTAATTTAATAAATATTTTGATATGGTTTCCTTAATTTTAATAATTGAGGATAGTCATTGACGGCCAAAGTGGTTCTATTACTCCAAAAAAAAAATAGTAGTTCTATTTCTAGTTCACAGATTGGCCTTATATACCATGATATTTTATTAGAAATGAGAGAACAATTTTTTTTCTCAGAAAGTATTTAAAATGTTTGTTAAGGAAAGTGCCATCCCAAAGACCTTAAACAGGTATATCACCTATTTTATGTCACAGCTACCACTTTAAAAAGAATGTCCCAAACAGTGAAAAGACAATTGCTGACTATTTTTCTTTTATCTATCTCTTTTTAATTTTTACTCTGTGGTCATCTCCCTTGTAGAAGATTTTAGGTGAAAATTATATTTATCATTATTTTGTAATGTTCTTGTTACCAATGAGTAGATATGTTAACTATAATAAATTTAGATGTGCACAATTTGTCACAAAAGAATTAAAGAAAACAATCAAGTAAGTTTGCTATTAAATTATATTTTTAAGAAAAGATTTTGCAAGTTAGATTTATCTACTCAGGGACTAGGTATACAGATGTAGATGTTTCAATTTAACATTCTACACATATTTAATGAAAGAATAGGATTTTGCTGAGTTAATATTTGCTAGAGGAAGCTAATTAATAGATTTCAGGAACCTTGTCTAGCTCTTTTCAAGATGATGTGAGGTGAATAAACCAACCAGTAATAAAGGTGATCATTTACTAGTTTATAAATCGACATGATTCTCACGAAGGTTAAGTTTTCTTCCATCCGTTTTCTTTTTTCTCGTTAAATTTCTTCATGCTGTTTTCTACAACATGTTCTCTGACGAGCCTGGAGTCATTGTTGCACACAGGCAAAAGCCCATAAATTCTCCCCATAAATACAAATATGTGTTCACATTCACACGCCTATAGAGACAGATGTTTAGGCTGTAAGGTGAAGCGATTTCAAGCTCATGTGTTTAGAGGGACACTTTCATTCTCAGCCGTCAGGATGCAGTGCAGTAAACATCCTCCAAGTGGAGCTCAACCCCAGCCGACGGCAGAATCTCTGAGGGCCTACCACCTTGGCGCAAGGTCATTCACATTCCCTGCCTCCTTCTCTTTCCCCTTTAGCCAACTGCGAATTCAACAACACAATCTTGACCAGAGTTTTCAGACTATACCATTAGCTTATTGAGCAACTGCCCCTGCTTTTAAATTTTAATGATGCATTTTTAATATGATAAATATAGTATACTTGAATGGCTTTACGCAGGTCAGATAAACTGTTTTTTGTTACTCTTCAAATATTACTTTCTGAAGACTAGACTTCTAATTGTATGGCTGATATAGTTACAGATGTGCCTGTGGCTTCCAGACGACAGCTGTTCTGTCCCAGTGAACAGAAAACAGAGGTTGAGAGCAAGTATTTTTTTAGGGCTTTATAAATGGAGGCATTTTAACTTAGAACTGATAAAACTAAAAAAAACAGGTTTCACCCATATTGTTGCTGATGGTATTTAAGGAAACTTTCATTTACTGAAACAATATAAGGGTGACATGTAGAAATTACCATTGAAATTATTCAGGACTCCATTTTCCCAAGGCTTGGAAAACAGAATTCAGGAAGTTTTGCTATGGTAATTGACTGCTTAAGACAGGAAATCAGATTGATTTAAAAGCTGGGATCTTCTAGCACATCCTAGACACCTTTAATCTTACAACTCCCCAGGGAACTGACAATGACCCAGAAGTAGTGATAGGAGGAAATCATTCTATTTGGAGGGTAAGACTATTTAATCTGCAAAGTAAAATAGAATATTGAGGTGGAAGATCAAAGCAATTTGCCAGGTAATTTTAAAAGTTCCTTCAAATTACCTCAGTTATCTAGGTATTTCACAAGAAGAAAAGATACTTGATTTAAATGGACAGTGTATTAAATTAATTTCTGTAGTTTAGTTTCTTAAAAACATTCGTTGAAACAAATAATTATCTTTTAAAGTGTCATTTCTTTGTAAATATAAAAGTCTCTACCACAGAATAAGAAATATTTTGTATTTCCTGAATAAGTGACATTCCTCCTTTGCTTTAAAATGTTTTTCTGTTCTTTCTGATATGATTGCTACTACACATACATTTTTTGTGTGGGTGTGGTTCTTTTGGAGTGTTGCATATACATACCTTAAAAATGCATAGGAAACCAAGTAGCTAAAATCTGAAAGAATCACCTTAAAATAGTCTTCATTAAAAGGTAAGCATAGAAGGTATCTGAAAGTATCAGTGTTTTCTGAAAAGAAGCATTAGCAAAATGGCTTTAGTAAATCCAATGCAATATTACAATAGTTATAAAAAATGGTCCAATTTAGTCCTTTCTCATAAAGCATAACACAAAGTCCTATTGAACTTAGAAAGTTGGATCTGGAAAACACACACGATATGCATACACATTTATATCAGAGTTACTAGCATTCAAACAAGGTTTTGGACAATGCAGACATTTTTAAAAGGAAAAAAACCCATAATATATATACATATACATATATATATATATATATGAATAGATCGAGAACATAAAACTCATGTGATAAGAATCTCATTTTTTGGATGAGACAATTCACCAGAAGAGTGTGTATTTTTTTATGACCAAGAAGAAGAATCATTTGTTTTACCCAACAGTAATTTTATATATGGTACCCCTATATCTTTCTTTCTGTCACTGAATTTGGCGATGGTTCAGTATGAACTAAACACTGAAGTTAATTTAATAATTTGCACAACCCACAATAGTGGAAGAAATCAGGAAATTAGACAGGAATAACAGATAGTGTAATGCATCTCACATACTGAATGACAATATTTATCATCATGCTTTGTGAGATAGTAACTAATTTGTGTTACTCTTTTAATATATTTTAAAGCTTGTTTTATACATTTAACTAATTTGCTGACTGTGCAAACCACCTGGTCTTAGAAAACAAGTCAATCTTTTAACAAATGGCATGATGAGAAAGTAGAACCAGAGTGAGATCTTCCTGGTCTCAGGAGACCTGAGTTCCAGCTGCTTTTGAGGAACCAACAGGATATATGGACCTCCTTTCTCTCACTTGAGTTGGACTCAGTGATGTTGAGGTTTCTTTCAGAGCTAAAATTCCTTGAAAGTGAAAGCTATTTATGTTTCTAGTACCATACATCTCACCCAGCACCACAGTGGATCATTTGTGAGTTTTGTCCTCCTCACTCGACTGTGAACTCCTCCCGAGCAGGAATTGTAATGTCTAATGTCAGCATCCTCAGAGCTGTGCACAATGCCTGGCACACAGTTATGACATAATAAGATGTGATGAATATGTATGTATATATACACACACAACTATGATTCTTCTGATGAATGTCAATAGTTCAGTGAATTTCACTTTGCAGGTCCTTATGGAGGTGAATCAACTGAACACATTATGCCTCCCTTCCACTATATAGAAAGGTGTAAAATATGTTCTTTATCAGGAAAAACAGTAAAACTATACATACATGTACAGAGAGCTATTTAAAAGAATGGACATTAGGAAACATTTCAGAGATCATGATTGATAAACATTATATAGAGACCACAGGCAAGATAACCTTCTGGAGGAGAGGGAAAGACGAAATTCTAGGTTTTGTGCACACCCTGACCTCTTTGCTGAGATTACAAATGTGTGCACATTTGCTCTCGTGTGCTTTTGGACATTAATTTACTAGAAACTGAAGTGAGTCCAAAATCTATTTCTATTCTGGCAGAATAGCATGCCAGATCTTTTCTTCTTTATGTACTTTTGGCATATATTCAATTATAATTAATTCTTAAAGATAATATTTCAGTTTCATTCTGGTTTGAAGATACTAAGTCTTACGAAAGTTCACTTGCAAAAATAAGGACTAATCTATGCCTAAAAAGCAGTGAAAGTAGAGGTTGGTTTTGGGGATAGCAGTTAGAGGAGGTAAGATTTTTCAAATACAACACATGAATCCAAGAGTCTTCTATTTGTACTTGCGAGGTAACATGATTTAATGTAAATATTTTATCAATATGCAATCCACACACTGCTATGTGAAATGTTTTTTATTTGTTTTGTTTCTTTTTGTGTTTTCAATATCTACCATTAGAACATAATAGCAAGTATGTTTAATTTTCTGCTGTATCCTCAGTGCCTGATATATAGTGGTTATTTAATAAATATTTACTGAATTGACTAATATAGTTCCAAGAATCTGAGGAACACCTACTGCGTACAATATTTTGCTATTGATTAAAGATACTCACTGATATCAAGAAGTCATGCCTAGGTCACATGTAGTAATCAGAAAAACATAAAAGATAATCCATAATGAAATGCAGAGAAATTGCTGTAGAAAATGATGTTTTTAATAAGGGTGTTGAGATATTGATAGGTTCATGTGGTGTAGTGACAGATGTCTTCATGTAGGCATTGGTCACTTGAACTTAACTTTGGATGATGTGTCATGTATTAAATACATTGCAATATGGAGCAACCATTGTACATATTACAATATAGGGTAGATATATAGTATATAACCCAAAATTCCAATATAGGAAAGAAGTGAGACTGGATGCTTTGTCTATTGGGGTAATAAGGAAATTTCTTTGATGAGAACAGAGGGTGTAAATGGAAAATAGTTTGGAGACTTAGCATGTGTCCAATTATGAAGGTCCTTAAAAAAGACAGAGACATTTTTTTCTGACTTAGTAGACAAACGAGTGACATAATGAAGGTGGCATTTTAGGAAAATTAGTCTAGCAGTGAGATTTAGGATCTTTTGGTATGTTGATGGAGTCTGAAACCTGGGTGACCATTTAAGAGATGATTGCAGTAATTCATATATTAGATCTTAAGGGTGTAAAGGCATAGTCAGAATGGAGGAAGGCAGAATCCAAGTGACATTATAAAGAAATAATCGGACATTTTAAAGTAACTAGAGTAGGAGATGAAGGGCAGCAGATGTGCCAAAGTGATTAGAAGGTTATGGTTCAGAATGACAAGGAGAATATTGGATCTCTTGATAGAGGAGTGTGGAGGGAGAACTGGTTTTGAGGAAGATGAGATAGTGTGATTTCAGGTGGATACAGCTGAGATCTGGTGGCCAACTTGCAGATTATTAATTCATTCAACATTATTTATCACTTACCACGTGCCAGATAACATGCCAGACAGAAGGCATGTTCTCCACCTCCAGGGAAGGAGGTGCTGTCCAGCTAAGATTTTCAGGGTGAGTGGGAGGAAAACAGGCCAAAGAGCTCTCCCCTTTGGAAGAGTGACAGAGACAAGGTGGGAGGCATGTAAAGATGCTTGAGGGAAGGGAAAGCCTAGGACATTCTAGAGGGTAGCTCAGCGTGATTAAACTGTGCGTGTTCTGCTCAGTTCAACTTGATTCTAGTTTTAGTCTTTCACCTTGGCCTACATGGGTCATGCTAGTGCACAAAAAGTGGATCCACTTCTTAGGGGGAAATTGAAACAAGTACTTTAATTAATTAAATATAATGAATGTACATGAAGGTTATGTATACAAATTTACATAAAGATGAATAAGTAACTCCAGACATTCTTGGTCAAGAAGGACTTAGCAAATCATCTATCTTTTTCTTAAAAGTGACGCTATGTGACCTTCTGGTTATGTATAGGTCTTATTTCACCCGTTATACTTGGAAAAAAGTGTAATAGAATCCTCTATAGCCTGACAAAGGTGTATTCTACACAATATCACTTGATATGCTACTAAGGGAAAGGAAAAAGAAATTTGCAACATGGATCCAGCAACCCTCTAGAAAATAAGAGAGTGAGACCTCAATTTTCTGATCTTGCAGTTAAAAATTAGGGAAGCCCACTTGGAAGAACTAGGGTGGCTAAATTCAAGCTGTGGGGAGAAGACATTAATGGCTCCAGAAGAGAACTTTAATCCAGTGACATAAGCATAATCCAAGGATATAAATGTTGAGAGGGAGGGCAGATCTGACACCATGTGTGGCTTAGACTAGGGCCCCTTATGACTCAGAACTCTTGGCATTCTATTGTGCTCACAGGAAAATAATTGTAAATATGAATATAAACTAGTTTAGCCTGAGGCCCAAAACAGTCACAGAAAAATATTTGTTAGACTGTACATGATCAGAAATAGCAGCAGTAGTGAATTAACAGATTCTCCAGCTCTTTCTTATTGAGGAGTTAGGTTGGCCCACTTGTGGATTAGGATGACCCGCCAAGCTGAGATCAAGGAGGCCAAAAAGAAGAGACTGAACTTCCTGCTTAAAAGAATGGTACATGCATTTTCAAAAGATTAGCAGGAACAGAAGAAGAGTTGTAGCTCTCAGTACTTCATAGGGTTGTTGTGAGGATTAAACAAATTCATACTTAACACTTAGAACCATTCATGATATGTTAAATCCTCAATATTGAGAACTTGACTTGGTGAAGTTGCTCATACTGGAAGATATGGAAAAGATCCTCTCTTGGTAGAGAATTACTACTTGGCAAGAAAAATCATCAGTTTTCTTGATGAGCATGAAAGAATAACAAGGTCAAGTTGGTCTTAAATTTTCTTAACTGAGATACCTGTATGGGTGATAATACCAAAGAAACCATGATGATTAAGACCAAGTGGTAAAATCTTTCTATGCCCTGGACATGAGTGACCCTAACTCTCATCCCTGTCATTCTGCCTTTTCTCAACATTTGAAGCTAACCAGCTTATTCCCACTTTTGTGTATAGTATTTTTTTTTCTTAAGACATGTTAACATATTCAACCAGGTATTGTCTAGGCTCATAGACCTCGGAACAATACTGTCTCTGTGTCTGAAAGTTAATCTTTGTGTTATGAGGCATGCCTCCTAAAGTATGTCCTAACATATCCCATTAGGACCACCTCTCCATAGACACTGAGGAGAGAAGCTGACAGAGAGGTGAATTTAGAGGGAGAGCAGTGAAGACTGTGTTCTCTGGAGTAGGTTTTAAGTCATAAACTTGTTGGGTGGGCTTGAGGGAAGACCTTGCAGCACAATATGTCTTACAGGACTTCAAGGAACAGCACTTTGGGGACGAAATACTTCTGCATTCCTGCATCACCCTTCATCTGATCTGACTGCAGGTACGCACCATTATTTTCTGAGGTCTAAAGAATTTATAGGAGCGCTCTCAATGTTACCATCAATAATCTTTAAGAAGATAAGGAGATTATGGATAGGAAATTGGCCTCTTTTAGAAATAAAAAAGGATATGTTTTTAAACCTATGATTGATAATCCTACTGTTTGTCCCTACTAGTATTCTAGAATAGTTAGTCAACAGAGAAAATGACTCTAGAAGTCAGTGTGGATTCCTAGAAGTCACTGTGGATTCAAAGGCTATGCTTGCTAATCCCATTTCCTTCTAGATAGCATTGCTAGATCACGAGATGAAGTCAGTGTTGCAGAGTATATCTGATACTTTGTTATGAAACCATTGTGGGTGAAATGGGAATATGGTGACCAGATTATGTCAGAGGGACCCTCAAGTGGCTGATCATTCAAAATCAAACAAACACACATACACTCACAAGAGAAGTCCTGTGTTCACTGCTACAGAACTGACTGGCTTATTCACTTTGTCCTTCTCTAAAGACGAAGTTTTCTTCTTAAACCTTCAGATAGCATTAAGTGGAGAGGCCAATTAAGCTATACATTGGATGATAAGTATGAGAATTGAACACATTTCTACAGGCTGTATATAAAGGTCAAACCAAAAAGATCTAGGCAACGTCTTCTTAATTTGGGTGGTTCTCTGTCTGTAAACTTTTACTGAGATACGTTTGAAAAATGTCCTTGAACTCGGTCTGTATGTCTAAAGAGAAAAGTACTACATTCCATGTTTCTGTGACCATTGTCCCCTGCACGAAAAGACCTTAGGGAAGGAAGAATCCCAACATGCCAGCTACTGCTTGAACAGAATGTACCTGAGACATCAGAGCTTTGAGAGTTTGTACAAATGTATGTACTCCTTGATTTTCCCCCGACACATGGGGATTCAGTTACATATAAATAGCAAGAAGATGACTGTTTCTGATTATAGGCATATTCTACATTATATACATAATTTTAGAACAAGCAAAACTATGACATGATGTTTCTATTTAGATTTCTGAGCTCACCATTGGATTCTACTAATGGACATCGAAATGAAAAGTAAATAGTGTAGTTCCTAACTTACCCTCTTCCCCAGAATTCCAGGTTTAATAAATACCCTTTCACCTAAGAATCCTAACTGAGGCAGGAACACTTGCTTAACTGTCCTTGGAAAAAGGCCCCTACTCACCCTGATAGGAGGTTCTATAGTCTTGGTTTTGTGCTTCCTTTCATAAAGTGCAAGTTCAGTGAGGACGATAATTCCTTTTGTGCCCTTGCACAAATTCTAGTATGTTACTGATTATGTAATAAATTTTCAATTCTCATTGTTTGTTGTGCTGTTGGCAATAAATGTGTGTCCTCCCCCCACTCCTTCTCCTCTCACACTGTTCTCCAGTCGATAAAAGCAGATTGCTTTTCTTTAGAGAAAAGTTACAAATTCAAGGTATTTCATCCTCCCGGTGAAGCCAAACTATTCTCTTTTAGGCAAGTAAACAGACAATACTGAGTCTTCTGAAATATCCAAAGGACATTATCTATCAACATTAACCTCATTGGCGGGAAGTTACTGTTTCTCTACAAGTACTATCATTGAGATACCTCCTCGTCAGCTGCTTTTTAAAATAAAATATATTAAAATTTTTACTTTAGCGAAATAACAGATTTACTTCTCCCCTTTATCTTGGGAAAGAAAGCATGATTACACTGATTTCTCCCTTCAGGTTTTTGCCTGGAATAGTGAAAGCTAAAATACTCATTTTGGTATCATTTACCAGAGTTAATTATAATATACTCACTAATATAAAATACTTTAGTTTACAACTAAACTGTCATAACAAATTATCAAATATACTCTGCAACACTGGCTTCATCTAGTGATCCAGCAATGCTATCTAGAAAGAAATGGGATTAGCAAGCATAGCCTTTGAATCCACAGAGACTTCTAGGAATCCACACTGACTTCTAGAGTCATTTTCTCTGTTGACTAACTATTCTAGAATACTAGTAGGGACAAACAGTAGGATTATCAATCATAGATTTAAAAACATATCCTTTTTTATTTCTAAACTACATTATAATTACCCTTTATTATTTCAATCTGCAAAGTCCTTTGCTTTTGAAGGTGGGAATAAGTAGGAAGTACAGTGTAAAAATATTTTAGGTATTCGAATATGAAATGACCTTTTGTATTACTCACTTTTGAACCATATGTAACTTTTTGCAGCTAAATAGTACCAGTTGCCATGGAAATGAACGATGGCATCAAATGTGGGTGTACACTCAATGGTCTCTATCATTCTTTTAAGTAAGGAGAAATATTTGTGTTAAATGATAGGAAATGAGAGATGCTCTTACACATTATTATAAAAAGATGCACAAGTTTGGATGGTATGTTGTAAAATTTGATACTCCATGCAGGACAGGAGACTTTTGTGGTACAGGATTGGGGATAATAAAAGACGTTTCATTTATAGATGCTGGGGGAAAATGTGTGGAAAATAAAGAAATGCTTGGGAAGCTCTGATTCACACTTAGACTCGGTAGTTTTATTTTGGACTGTATCCTAAGTGCACTTCTTTTTTTGACTTGTAATAGAAATCTCATTACATGGTACAGATTAAGTACTTAAAAATCTTGAATTTGTGCTTTAACTTGATGGGCAATGAGTCAGAGTTTTCAACCTTTATAAAAGGAATGTATTAATATTCACATAGAGCTAAATCCCACCAAGATGTCTGGTAAGCAGAGAGAAATTATTGAAATTTAAGGATGGGGACTATTAGGGAAATGTAGTATCTAGAGTTGAATAGTTTGACTCAGAAAACATGAGTTCTGGACCTCGGAACTGGTCTTGGAATATGAAATTTGACCAGGTATTTTTGACTCTCCATCTCCCTGATTTTTTTAAAAAAACAAAAAGTGCTAATTTTGTGTTCTGGAAAGAAGGGGAAATGTGAGAATGAATTAGTTATTTCATAAGCCACTTGAAGATTCAAAAACAATCATTGAACAAGTGCCCAGAATCTGTAAAATGTGCAGCCTTCAATCACTTTCCTCAGTCTTCCTAATACCAGATCGAAGGGCTATGAAGAGCTTGGTTTCCCCAACTGTTCTCATCATGTACAAAATTTTGCAAAAAGCAGTGCTCAATTTATGTTTTTCACAGCTAATGAGGTGAGAAATTCTAGGCAGACCCAAGAAACATTTTCAGTGTACTGGAATTTGATCTCTGTGAAATTTAGCAGTTTCGTTGTGACAGGTTTAGCTGAATTTTACATAGTTCTCTCTTGCATTGTTTTAAACTTATGCTAGCTTTTCTTTGCTGATAGCACAGATGGCACCAAAAACAAATCAGTGAAATCCTGCTTTTCTTTTTTGAAGTGCAGAAAAAAATGAAAATTCACATAAAAACTCTCAAGTTAGAGAAGAACCCTTTTAAAATATAACATTAGAATAAGAATGTCACAAATTCCTTAGGACCTTAGTATCAAAAAAATGAAGAGGGGACATAAAATATCATTGCCATTAAAATGTAATATTTACTGGGTATCAATCATAAATTGTGTCTGTAAAGTTTTAAAATGGGGGAATTTTCTCAAGACATTGGAAAAATATTTACCCAGTGTGTTTGTGTGGTAATGATAAATTTTGATTTTTTTCTGCATATATATTAGTTAATTCTTCAAAAGTGTGTCCATTCCTTCAGGTCACTAGGCACGCAGAGCTGTTGTATTATTTCTTTTGTGCAATTAACTAATAATCTTCATAGGTTTATAATTTATGTTAGGGAAGCAACCTAAACCACTAAGTAAATAAGACTAAATATACTATTTGCTGGATTATGTTGTCTTCTTGTCAAGTCTGGATAACCCAGTAGTGGAGGTGGAAGGTAAATATCTTTTTAAATTGAGAGGAGGAGATAAACTACATACTAGCAGTTACCCATTTTTCTTCACATTTACATTTTCCCTTCCCGACACTATCTTAGATGATTGCAATAGCTTCCTAACCAGTCCCTTTGATCGCAACGCTTATTTTCCAAAACCAATATACAGAATGATATTGGATTTCTTTCTAAAGTATTATACATCTCTAGTCATTTCTTTGCTCAAAAACAATCAGTAGCTACTCATTGTCTGAGATCCTCCACAATATGTCTTTAGTTTTAGCCCATCTTCTCTCAAAATATAATTAGTCCCCTGAACTTGCTGAAAATAGACTGGGTGTGAACCAGACTGAGTTTGAGAACCAAACTCAGTGCTCACGTAGGCTAACTTACACACTCTGTGCCTCAGTTCCTCATCTGCTGAGTGGGAATAATAATAGGAGTACCCACCGTCTGGGGCTTTTGTGAGAATGAAATGAGTTAAAGCAGGTTAATGCTTAGAGCAGTGCCTAGCATACAGGATGAGCTCATTCAATGTCAGAGATTACTCTTCCTACGGCTGTCCCTGTGACTTTGCTTTTGCTGTCACTACCTGACGTGTCTCCCAGTTTCTGCATATCAGACGATCACTCTTTTGCAAGGCCAGAGTCAGATGCTTTAGCTATTATGAAATTTGAATGATGATTAAAACCAAATGTTATGCTGTAAATTACCAAAGTGTGGTTTATTCCTATCATAATGCACTTCTCTTAGCCTGCCTTGTATTCTAGTTACACACATGGGTGTCTTTATCCTGCCCATGGGCAACTAAAACCTTAGGGGCAGAGATGACATTTTATACATTGTGCCCCTCAATGTGTCAAAGTAGCAATTATGCATAGTAAATATTGAAAAACGTCTCTTTAATAACAAAATATTTTAATCCAATATCTTTCAAAATGGGAAGTTCATGTTAGTCTGTGGCTAGATTCCATTTTATAGCTTGAAATTTTAACATTTGGTTAAAAGTTCTCTAATAGATGGTTTGCTAGCATTAGTTTCCCCTGGGTTTAATGAAACTAAAACTAGGGTAATTTCTTTTGATAGAAAGTTATATTTTCCTTTATGGTAGAGTATACATTTTGTGTGACATGTTACTGTGTAATGGTCTTGGACATTTACATTTAATACATAGAGTCTTTTAAAGCACGGCTTAATATATTTATTTTACTTTTCTCCTCATGAGCATAACTACATATATAGGAAAAATTATTCAGAATTCACACTATGATATTTGTCCACTGAGATGTCTTGATATTTCTGAAGGCCATGTCCCTCTCTCTTCTTTCTATTCACCCATTATTCCAAGCATCACTTAATACTTAAATTCTAGGTTTCAAGAGAATATGGAGAAGTATATTTACTAAATCCAGATATTCTTCATCTGAATTTCAGCCAAGAAGCAACTTATCGTGCCACTGAAACAAGATTTGTCACTATGGAATTTGATTTATTACATGCTTCAGTTCTTAATGGAACAGAGTAAGGCAATCTACCATGAGTGTTGCTTCGAGCATAAGGTTAGAGAAGAAGTAATGCAAACAACCTCAAAATGGGGCTGATGGAATCTGTCCGCTTCTCTCCAGGCTTCTCGCTGTCACCCACCGTGGATCCTCAGGTCACTCTCAGTCAGATGATCTCCATCATCAGCCTCCTTGCATGACATCTGAACAAGCTGAAAAATTATTTTTTTTAATTGCAAAAAAGAAGTGGTTACCCTGCATCCTCTGTGGAAAATTTGGAAGTATACTTTGTAAATATGAGAAATTCATGAGGCTAAAGTGATTTATATCCTGCTTCAAGAGAATAGGGACTGAGGTAACAGAGAACCTTCTTATAACTCATGCAACTCATTGCAAGGTCAGTAGCCAATAAAGATATCACCATCCATGATTATTTGTGGATGGGTCCACCCATTTTATGCCTTTTATCCCAGAGTCCTAGATAAGGGCCATGATGGGGCCTTCAGTGTTCCAGCTTTGTCTTTCTTAGGTACTTAGGGAGACATAGTAAGGGGGAAGTAAAGAAAAGGTAATGTTAAACTGATAAAATTTCATCTCAGAAGCAAAATACCACCGATACTGAAGAGATGTTTTCGCAGGATAAGAAATAAAGAAGTAGAACTATTTGACTGGCATAAGTATTATCCTAATATGCTTGTCATCATAATTTACAGATTTCTGCATTTTGCTTTGTGTCTTAAAAATACCCTGTCACTGCTTTTCCAGTAAATGAGAAATAAATTTGGATTTTTGTGGGTAAAATAGTGACTTAAGACTTGTTCTCTGATGATATTTAACTATATTCACAGAGACAGTCACTTATTGGTAACAGTTTCTAAGGTCACATTCATAGATGATCATTCTTACTTATTTCCATAAGTCCACTGATAACCTCCAATGCATATTACAAATCTTTTTATTATCTCATGTTTATTTGAAACTTACTATGTATTTTACACAGGATTCTAATTTCTCTCTGTGTATGTGTGTGTTTGCAAAAGCAGGATCATAAAATGCTTATGTACTGTATATACCAGCCTTATCTACAGGGTAAAAGATAAAGTTTAGTAGCATTGCCAAATGTTTGTAGGAGACTTCTTGGTTTTCAAAATAATCTCATATATATTTCTTTTGATACATAAAGTAACCCTATAAGACATGCACAATATATTACCATTCTAATTCCATTTTGCAGTTGGGAAATGAAGTATAAAAAAATCAAATAATTAGCTCTTAGTAAGTAACAAAGCCAAACTGTATTAGAAGTAAAGATAACTAGATTTCATATTTCTTTCTCTCTGAATTTGGTCCCCAAATTTGATAAATCTTGCAAGCATTTATTATGCTTGAAACCCTATAATGTGCAGAGCTGAAGGAGGCATATAAAAATGCAGGGTTTTGCCATTACACCAGAAAAGATATATGTAGAGGAGAGGAAAAATGTTACTATGCTACTTTAAAACACAATTCTGTCCCTAAGTGAGTAATGTGATTCATTTCCGGTATAGATGTCTTTGATCAGAAAGTAAAGCTTCTAGGGTAGGGTTTAGAGGGAGACTCCAAAACAAAAAAGAGAGCTAGACTTCTCCACATAAGAAACAAAGATTAATTTAAGGGTGAAAGAGCACAGAGTAAATGAAAAGGAAGAGAGGAGTGAAGAAAAAAGCACCCTGAGCCAGAGTCAGGATGGTTACATAGAATACAAGCGGTGAAATTTCTTGGTGACCAAGGATGTTTAGTATTCCAAGGTAAGGTACTCGCATGTGGCTCTGAAATTTAATCCTCAATTAAATCTTCAAACTGCAGTAAAATTTTCTAGACTTATATGATCTACATGTATATATCCCCCTACCCCTGAAATCAGGAAAAGTGTCTGTGTTTCACAATTGGATTTGTGAATAGTGTATACAAACTGGAGGAGGAGAGACAAGGAGAGTTTGAGAGGAGATATAGGAACACCAAATAAAAGTGACTGCCAAAACATAAACAGTTGGGAATTTTCAGAGAATCTGGGGAAGGTCTGAAGTTATTCAGAGGAAAAGATAAGCTCTTAGGAGAACAAGCACAAAGTTAGAATGAAATGGTTCAACTTGCTCACTCTGTATCATCTCATCCTACTTGTTTACTTGATTGTTGTCTGTACTTTGATCTTTTTTCCCCCAAATCTCTTTTATATTTTAGTAGTTCTTTCTAGTGGCTAATGATATAAGTATGACATCAACTATACTGGAAAAACTCGTATAGGATTCAGGGAAGGTGAGGAAAGAAGTCTAACTAATCCAAAAATTGTTTACTTAATGATGGAAGGGTGGAAAGAAACCATTTACCAAGGAACAGGCACTGTATAGGCTGCTGGTGTCTCTCTGTTCTTTGAAGAGCAAGGTGAACTTAGAACTCTCAGTTCTTGGACCTGTGAATATCAAAAGTTATCCTTCCCCATGATTCCTGAGAATTTTCTAAGGCTTGCATTCTGCAAACCTTCAAAAAAAATTATTTTATTGAAGTATAGTTGATTTACAATGTTGTGTTAGTTTTAGGTGTAGAACAAAGTGATTTAGTTATATATATATATATATATATATATATATTCTTTTTCAGATTCTTTTCCCTTATACGTTATTACAAGATATTGAATATAGATCCCTGTGCTATACAGTAGGTCCTTGTTAGTTATCTATTTGTATATAGTAGTAGTTTGGGATCTATTAATCTCAAACTCCTAATTTATCCCTCCTCCCCTTTCCCCTTTGGTAACCATAAGTTAGTTTTCTATGTCTGTGTGTCTATTTATGTTTTGTATATAAGTTCATTTGTATCTTTAGATTCCACATATAAGCAATATCATATGATATTTGTCTTTCTCTGTCTGGCTTACTTCAGTTAGTATGATAATCTAAGACCATCCATTCATTTTACCTCGCAAGTCTTTTTGCTATATGCTCCCCTATCCTTGAAAATAGAATCCTTTTATCAGCATGCACACACACACACACACATGCACACACACACACTCAACATTTTGTGAGTGTGGCTGACCTTACTAAACCTTGGGACTTTGTGAGACCTGTCATGATGCACAAACCTTCTTCCTTTTCCTTACTTCCAGTTTCTTCCTAACCCCTCCAATGTTTTTTCCCCTCTCAGCCTCAAAAGTAGAAAAAAATTCCTCTCCAAGTCTCATATAACTTGAACATACCTTGGGAATATTACCCTCCATGTCCTGCTTGATCCAAGTATTTCTTTCACCTGGATAGGAGCTCTCCTTAAAAGGAATTCAGTTGATAACATTTTCTCCAAATTTTCAAGAATGTAAGTATTTGTTATCACATCTACGTTACAAATACCTGCAGACCATACTTATCTAAAATTACAATTACTAGTACTCTTCTGATGATTTAATAAATATTCAGAATGGGCAGCTTAGAGGGTTAGAATTTAGCTGTCTTGTTTTTATAGATAACACTCTTTTTTGTTGGCACCCTGGATAATGTTTAAGTATATTCATTGACTCAGGATTTATCTAATTGGTTTATAGAGAAGATAATTTAATTAAATGCTTAATTTATTTTCAAAAATGGTGAATTAATACATCTGTGCTTTCAGGGGTTAATTGGCTATGAGAAATCCTGTTTTAGAAATCTCTAAATCCAAACACAGTCAAGGAAATGAAACAAGCAGTTTCTCTTTTCTTTTTTTACTTTTCCATTTCATCTGCTATTTGACTTTGGTACCAAATTGCTCTTCAAGTAATCTTAAGCCTATTTCAAAATTCTCACTAATTTCAAGTGATAACTAAAATCATTGGTTATAGATCTAGTGTTAAATAAGTCTTTATTTCTTCCTGTGGGCGGCTATCTTCTTGACTGATGTAAGTGAAAAAAGAACTGCATTTCTTTGTTTCTAGTTGAAAATGGACAATTTAGCCACCACATGTCTGCCGATGTACCTCCGTATGAGATGTAATTATATGTGAAATAATAACCTTGCTGCCAAATAGTTTTCAGTGCTTTGCTTTATGTGAGAAACAATACATTTTTAGCTACAAAAGACAATAAGATAATGACATTCAAGTCAATCTCTTGCTGCTTTTACTTTCTTACTACTTTTTAAGTCTCTTGCTCATCCCTCCCTAGTTTTCAATATGTTAGATGACAATCTCTTATTATAATTAAGATAACATAGCCTTTGGCTAATTTTCAGCTTAAATTTTTTTTTCCAAAAATGTATGTATTAAAAAGTCTATTCTCAATTTACGATAACAGGTTTTAGAAAACACTTCTCTCATATGAATCATCAGCTATTGTGCAGTGTTAGGAGTTTATAATATACTATTTTCACTAATCTATTTTAGTGAATTAAAAGCTTGTTCAAATAAAAAAGGAGTCAGGTAAAAGAAAAGTCAATAATAATAGCCAATATTTATTTTGCACTAACCATGGATCAGTCATGCTCGGAACTTTAAATGCATTATGTTACTTGTTCCTTTCAGAACACCTATAAAGTAGGTACCATTCTTTAATTTCCAATTTATATGTGCTAAGTTGAATTTTTTTATACATGATTTTTTTCCTTATTTCCCAAGAAATCAGCCAACCTCTGTATCTGTAGCTTTGTTGTTATAGGGTTGGAAGCAAAGTTGTCAGACATGCAGAAGACCTTCCTCTCTTGTCTTTTAATTTCAATATCCTAGGCTCCCTGAGGTAGAGGGATTGCAGGAAAGTGTGTGATAACATTTTAAGAATGAGCCAAGTAGGGGAGAAAGGAGGGCACAGAAGGAGCAAAACTTTAAGGACTCAGAAAATGAACATAGGAGCAGAGATCAGGTATATTAGTCACTAATTGTGGTTATAACTAACCACAATGCTTATCATAGTATCTGTTGATCAGGGATTCAGGAGCATCCTAGCTGGGTAGCTCTGGCTCAGGATTTCTCATGAGGTTGCATCCAAGATGTTGTCCAGAGTCACAGTCATCTGAAGACTTGACTAGAGCTGGAGGTTCTATCTCTAAGATGGTTCATTCCTATGGCCAATAAATTGCTGCTAGCAAAAGACTTTTGTTCCTTTCATTCCTTCTGTTCCAGTGTGGCTTATGGATTTTCAGGACATAGTGGTTAGCTTCCCACAAAGTGAATGATTCAAGACGCAAATAGCAATATCTTTTGGGGCTTGCCTTAGGAATCTCACACTGTTACTTTTGTGATATTCTGTTGGTCACATAGACCATTTCAGATACAATGTGGGAGGGGACTACACAAAGGTCTGAATACCAGAAGATGAGGATCATTGGAGACCCTCTTGGAGTCTGGCTACCACACAAGTATACACTGAAGGCCAAAGTACTCTTTCTGCTTATATCTATTAAGCTTCCCAGGACCCTTATATGACTGTTAGGAGGAGGGAAGTTACTTCCTAAATGAATGAGATTAGCTTTTCTATTCATCTGGTAACTTTTGGGGATATTCACAGTCCTTCAACAAATTTTTGTATCGTACATTGTTCTAGGCAATGGAAGATGATCATTTGACATATAAGACAGCAACGTCTTCGCCCTCAAAAATGTTGTGAAGAAATAAATGAAAAAAGTATGATAATTTCAGATGGAAATAAATTCTGAATGGAAAATAAAAGACATTAATATGATATAAACTGGTAGAGGATTCTTTATTAGGGGCTAATAAGAAACTATTCTGAGGAGAGGACATTGAAGCTGACATCGAAATAGTGAAAAGAAGACAGCTATACAAAAATCTGAGTAAGGGGAATAGAACAGGCATATAGAAGAGTAAGGGCAAGGTTCTGAGAAGGGGACAAAGTCAGAGGTTTAAAGGGACAGAAGAAAAGAGTGTAGAACTAGAGGATAGGTTAGGGACCAGATCGTGTAGGGTCTTAGGTTATGTTAAGAGATTCTGATTTTATTCTAAATTTATTAAACATTTATTGGATGGTATTAAAATAGGAAAGAGACATGATCTGACTTACACATTAGCAAGTTAACATTGGTTTCTCTGTGTAAAAGTGAAAAGTGGAAGACTTTTACAAGGTTGTTTCAGGCATTTGGCGGATATATTTTGAGTTGGAGTTGAAGCAGTGAGGTTGGTTATAAGTAGTCAGATTTAGGATATAGTTTGGAAGTCGAACCAAAAGGACTTGCTGGTCAATTAGAAGTATTTTAAGTAAAGAGAGGAATCAAGGATGATTACAAATGGCCTGAGCTACTGGGCAGATGGTGGCACCATATATGGCGATGCAAATAAATGGGGAAAAGCTGTATAGACGCTGGAGGCAACCATTCAGTTTAGGTCACTAAACTAACATATTCAGTTTAAGTCACATTAAGATGCTCACCAGGTATCTATCAGTCTTTGAGAAGCCAGCATTAAAGATACAGATTTGAGAATCATCAGTATACAAGATATAGAGTCATCAGTGTATAGATTACATATAAATCCATGAGACTGAATTAAGCCACCTAGTCAGAGGCACTGCGGATAAAGAAATGAGAACATAGGGATATTAGGGAGGTGAAGAAGAACCAGCATGGAGCTAAAAAGGAACAGGCAATACGGTAAGAGTAACAAAAATACAAGTCTGTTATCTTTAACACAAAGTGAAAAAAATACTTTAAAGAGGAGGTAGTGATCCAGCATGGTAAATTTTACATATATATCTCTATATATCTCTATATATACATAATCTGAATATATACATATATGTGTAATTTACTATCTATCATCTATCTATTTATCCACACACACACACACACACACACACATCTCTATCTATCTCTGTATCTTGGATCACACCATTATGGAGACTGAGATGTCCTACGGTCTACCATCTGCAAGCTGGAGACACAGGGAGCCTTGTGGTGTAGTTTTAGTCTGAGTCTGAGGCTTGAGAACAAGGAGCATGAATGGTATAAATTCTAGTCCAAGAGTAGGAGAAGAGTCATACCCCAGCTCAAACTGTCAGGCAGAGAGAGACTTGTCCCTTCCTCGGCCTCTGCCTTTTTGTTCAATTTAAGCACTAAATGGATTGGATGGAGTCTATCCACACTGGGGTGCAATGTGCCTTACCCAGTCCAGAGATTTAAATGTAATCTCTTCCAGAAATACCCTCACAGACATATCTAAACATAATGTTTAACCAGATATCTGGGCATTCCAGTGCCCAGTCAGGTAGACACATATAATTAACCATCACGGTCAGATCAGTTGGATTTTAAGAAGTAACAATTGGATTTTGCCACGTGGAGATCAAGTGTGAACTTTAGAGCTGTTTAGAACATGAGGAACCAGTAAAGAATTATTGGCCATTGAGGCAGGAGGAAAACCAGATTGAATTACAGAAAAGGCAATGTTCAAAGTGTTTCAAAGAGGAAAGTATGTCAAATGTTGAGTCAAGTAAAGGCAGGGTATTGACCATAAACTTATTCAAGATATAGATTGTTGATATCCTTCCATGGGATGGTTTTAATATGGTAGTGGGAATGAAAGCAGAGAGAACTGAGGAGACATGATAAGTGAGGAATGAAATGAATGAATATGGACAACACATTGGAGAGTTTGGGGATCATTCAAAATTTATTCCAGTTCCAAAACTCTTGGAAAGAAGAGTACATATAATAGAAAAATCAGTAACTCTGACTTGCTGTAATGACTACATCAAATGAATCCACTGGAATATTTGTGAGAAGTACAGATTATAACAATATTGCTTTGATAACTTGGAAAGATACAGAAAGACGGTTGTTCCTGCTTGGCCTGGAATCGATATGCTGCCCAACCTAATCCCAGTCCATAAGCATGATTTTTTTTTAATAAATTTATTTATTTGTTTGCTTTTTAATTTTTGGTTGTGTTGGGTCGTCGTTCCTGCGTGGGCTTTCTCTAGTTGTGGCGAGCGGGGGCTACTCTTCGTTGTGGTGCACGGGCTTCTCATTGCGGTGGCTTCTCTTGTAGTGGAGCATGGTCTCTAGGCATGCAGGCTTCAGTAGTTGTAGTTGTGCACTCAGTAGTTGTGGCTTGTGGGCTCTTGAGTGCAGGCTCAGTAGGTGTGGCACACGGGCTTTTTTTAAGACAGTAACTGTACTTTAATAGTCTTAAAAAAATTCTTGGTTTGAGGTGGAGTTCCATAGAACTAATAAATGCAAAATAATTAATGATTTTGATGATGCTTATACTGATCTGGCAGTTCTTGGAGCATAATGTACCTCAAGATAGGTGATCCTGATGTGTGTTGCGGAGAGGAGTGGGTGGACAGTAGTCTTAGGGCAATCGGGGTAAGTAAGTTTGAGATAGGCTGTGGGAAATTCTGTAATTCATAAATTTATTTAAATATACTTAACTCAGAATTTTCTAAATTATTTGACCAAAACATATTTTTTTAAAAATTGATTAGTATCTATGGGACACTAGTTTTTAATGGGATAGTAGTGTTTTTAGGAAAGCAAGTGGGGGATATTTTCCTAAAGATTTAAAAATTTATATTTTGATAGCAAGAACTTACTTAGTATTTTTGATACATAAAAAGAGCAACAAAGAGGCTTTCTTTCTTTTTTAAATACAAGGAATTGTTTGACTGATTGCTGATTTTGAATGTCTGAAGGGTAATTCTACTTATAATGGATTAAAAACATTTTAAAAATGAGTGTTTTTAATTTTCTCTCGGGTAGTATATTCTAATTGGTAAAATGTTGGATGGTGTTTCTGTCCTCTTTATTTTCCACTTCTAATATAGAATCAATTAAGAGTAAGCAGTTGGAAATAATAACATAATTCTGTGATCCCTTTTATAATATAGTTAATGTAATTCATCCAAGGAAATGGATATCAATTTCAATAAGTTCCCTAAATGGAGGGTGCTGTATATATAAGGCCTTTCATCCTGCCCTTTCAAAACTGACAATTAAGTACATAAGAAATAAGTGGTGATTTTATTAGAACCCTACAAATACTTGGCCAAGTTAACTGCTTTTACTATAGTCATAACTGCTTCTTGTTTAAAAATATGAGAAATGGGGCTTCCCTGGTGGCACAGTGGTTAAGAGTCCGTCTGCCAATGCAGGGGACGCGGGTTCGTGCCCCAGCCCAGGAAGATCCCACGTGCCGCGGAATGGCTAGGCCCCTGAGCCATGGCAGCTGAGCCTGCGCGTCCGGAGTATGTGCTCCGCAACGGGAGAGGCCACAACAGTGAGAGGCCCGCGTACCACAAAAAAAAAAAAATGAGAAATGAATTTTGTTCATTCCTTTCTAGGTAATTGTAACAATTAATTAGTAATATCCAATATATTCACATAATTACATATATTAATTTTATATATAATATAAATAATTGCATGCCTATATATAATTTTATCTACCATTTCAGTTTAATAGGATGGTAGGCAATGCTAAGAGATGGGAGTGATGTCCACAGATATAGAGAACAAACTAGTGGTTACCAGTGGGGAGAGGGAAGTGAGTAGGGAAAATATAGGGGAAGGGGATTAAGAGGTACAAACTATTAGGTGTAAAACAAGCTACAAGGATATATTGTACAACATGGGGAACATAGCCAATATTTTATAATAACTATAAATGAAGTATAACCTTTAAAAATTGTGTCACTATATTGTACACCTGTAACTTATATAATATTGTATAACAACTATACTTAAATAAAAAAAGAAAAAGAAAAAAAGATATGGGGGTAGCATAGGTACATAGTAAACATAGACTAAAGACTGAGTGAAAATGACAATATTCATTTATTCAACAAATATTAATTATCTACCTTGTAAGCTCTTGGAGTTTCGATTCTACATGGAGGAGAGAGTAATAAAGAAAATACATGAGTAAATTGTACAGTATGTTGGAAGGGCAAAAATATTTTTGAAAAAATAAAGCAATAAAAAGGAGATAGAAAGTGTTGGGTAGGGGGTAGTCATGTCTTACATGTGTTCATTAATGAAACTTCAGCAGTACTAAATTATGAAGGAGTATGTTTCTTTTTTTAATTTTTAAAAAATTTTATTTATGTATTTTTGGCTTCGTTGGGTCTTTGTTGCTGCAAGCAGGCTTCCTCTAGTTGTGGCGAGCTGGGGCTACTCTTCATTGTGGTGCACGGGATTCTCACTGTGGTAGCTTCTCTTGTTGCAGAGCATGGGCTCTAGGAGTGTGGGCTTCAGTAGTTGTGGCAGCAGGCTCAGTAGTTGTGGCTCATGGGCTCAGTAGTTGTGACTCATAGGCTCTAGAGTGCAGGCTCAGTAGTTGTGGCACATGGGCTTAGTTGCTCCAAGGCATGTGGGATCTTCCCTGGCCAGGGCTCAAACCCGTGTCCCCTGCAGTGGCAGGTGGATTCTTAACCACTGAGCCACCAGGGAAGCCCTGAAAGAGTATGTTTCTTAACATAATGTTGACTAGCATATTATGTGTATACATATGTGTATGTGTGTCTATACATTATATATTACATGTGTTAATAATATATTTTATATGGGGGACAACCACCTTTGTGAGAGTCTTAATTACATCTCTTAAGGTCACCTGGTAAGCTTATTTCATGTTATTTATTTTATATCATTTGATATTTTTATCTCCTGTTTATTTCTATAGTAATAGTATACATTACAGTGTGTGAATTCCACTTGCCTTTATCTTCTTTATTCTTCTGAACCTATACACTAGTTTTAATACCTCACATATTTTTATTACTCCTTTAATCTCATTATCCTTATTACAAAATATAAATGCTTTGACATTATTTAATGCAAAATAATTTTAAATAATCCTTTTTTACATATTTGCAAGTTGCATTGTGAAGTCAGAGTGAAAAATTTAATGTTGTGATACATTAAAGTAACACTAGAACATTATTCTTTGCTGCTGCTCCATGTGAAACAATTTAAACTTACATAAATGTGAAAACATTCTATTCAAAGTGTGCTTCTATTCGGTAGTATAAATTGTAGTTTCTGAAAGAATACAGTGCATAATAATTTTCAAGAAATAAATGCTATCATCTGATAGTCTTTTTTCAATGAAAATTTGATATGCTTAAATATAAATGAAAGACTGAAAATATGTAGAAAACAAATTTGAATAAAAGGTGAACATACAAGATACAGAGAAGTATCTTTAGTACTTTTCACTTACCTTTTATTTTAGGTAAACTTGTATTATTATTTTTTTCTTCCTTTTCAAAGGTAACAATGTCCAACCTCAGCAAGCATTACATCTCAGAGGAAATATAAAGCCTTGTCATTCATTTTTATATGTATTCATTTAACATGATATGGTATATTATTGAAACATCATAATCTGTGGCTTCTACTACTTGCTGGGGGTGCAAAATCTAAAGATACTTGTAACCTAGCAGTGTAGACAAACAAATGATTAAATTATCACCACTAGGTGGAAGGCACCAAAACAGAGGTATCTAAAGCTGTTATGTGAGCCCAGAGGAGGAGATGCTTATTAAAGCCATAGGGGAAGGGTTCAAAGGATATTATGAGAATTCAAGGAAATAATGGGGTGTAAGAAGAGCATTCCAGGTACAAAGAGGAATCTGGTCCAAAAAGTAGAGGCAGGCAATCCAGTGGCTAGGTGAGAAATTACCTTGTAGATCATCCTAAGCTGTGTGGACAGTATTCTGTCAAAAGAAGGATGATAAAGAATATTACAAGCAAGTATCATGGCTAGATTGGATGTTAGAAATATCACTGTGGCAACAGCCTGGAAAATAGTTTAGAAAGTAAACAAACATATGGGGTTCACCCATTTATTAGGTGATTTTAATAGTCCAGGAGAGAAATCTTAAGCAACTTGAATTAAGTCAGGAGTGACACGCTAGTGGAAAGTAGAGCATGGGTAAGCTTAAGAGATGTAAGTGGTAAAAATTGGTGTGATAATATGATGAAAAGAAAAGGCAATATAATGGCTTCTAAAAGCCTTGGGCGACTCAGTTGGTTGAGGTGCCCCCGTTGGAGATACAGGAAGAGGAGCAGGATTGTGGGGAAAAGAGATGAGTGCAATTTTTGAAGATTCTATGAGACATTCAGGTAAAGATGTTCAGAACCTAGAGACATCTATTTTGGTAACATGGTGGATTAAATATTCAGAGAAAACCTTCTTGGCACAGAATAACCAAATATAATTTTAAGAAACATATTGGAGGAGTTAGCAAAGTTAAAGAATAATTGTTATAGAAATGATGGGAAAGCGCCAATCCAGAGAGGTAATTGTGCACTAGAGACTGTTTTGACCAGAAGAGAGTCTAGCAACCCTCTGTGTCTCAGAGGCTGGGTTAATGGGCCAACCTTTTGTAGAGTCAGGAGACAAGATGTGGGCTGGAGGAGGGGGGTGAGGATGAAATGGAGATTTTTCCAAGGGCTAGCACTCCCAAAGGTGACACCCATAGTAGACAACTAGAAAATCTGACCATAACAGAAGATAGTAGGTATACTTATGTACCTTGACCTTGGCTCTTGGTCAAGGAAAAAAGGCAATAAACATGTCCTCTGAGACTTTGTAGCTATAAGCTCTCAGAATAGGATTGGAATAGAAAGTCACATGATTTATCTGTCCACAAAAACCTAAATCAAAATTTAGCTTATACTAGCCCCTGGTTGATACTACTCACAGAAACTGGGTAGAATGGAGTTGATAGCTTCACTGGAGGGACACTTTTTAAACACAGGCCTCAAATTTAACTTTATTTCACAGATACTTTCAAGAAGTAGGAGCTCACAATTTGAAATTACTAACACAGTGTAAGAAGTTATTATCAATGAAAGTTAGCAAAAAAAATACTGAATTGGACTAGCAAGAACTGTGGGTGTTGAGATTATGAGATACAAAGTACAAAACTGTTATGTTTTAAAAGTTTAGATAAATGTATCAGGCTTACCCTGAATCCTGCTTGACAGTGACAGGGCCCATCTTTTACTCCAGCCATCATTCCGGTAACCAGCTTTTAATTGGCATAACTTGAATGCATCCCACCCTAGCTGAGCTACGTATATCTTGCTTTCTTCCTTAGGTTTCTCTGATGCCAAATCTGCGATGCCTGCACATACCTACCTGGTATGTTTCCACATGTATGGAAGTATAAAGAGCAGGTTCTAACCAGTCAGACATGAGAACTAGTTTAAAAATGCTCCCCTCTTTTATCTGTTGGAGGAGACAATCCTGAAAAACTTTCTACATGGCAGTTCAGAAGGTTTGAGTAGGCACAAACCCCAATTGCCCACACCAGTGACCATCTTGATGACATGGCTTTTTATTGGCTTTCTCTTTCAAACTTTCCATCTCCTAATGTAAGCTCTCTTCATCCAACCTTGTGTCTCAGTCTCTGCTTTCTGAGGAAGAGAAGGATCTGGACTCTGCTTTCTCTGGTGAAAGAGGAACCTGGTTAAAACAGTTGGGACTACAAGTGACCCTAAAAAACAGACACTCGGGCTGAAATTCTGGAACTGTCAGTGTTGAGAAAAGGTGGAGTGGTGATAACCCCTGGCATGCAGTAGCGTTATAAGACTCTCACTGGCAGATAAAGACAAAATTCAAGTGGGAGCTTGTGCAGTGGCAATGGCACTTGAAAAATATAAGGACAATGATAATTATAAGGCTTCTGGGGTTTGCTGGCCTTTGTTATCTGCTTTAGGAGCCTCAGAATAAAAAAAAAAAGAAAATGACAGACTCAGGCTAACCAACTATCATACAAGTATGCTTTGTAAAGCAAGAGGCTCTATATGTCAGTGTTTAAAAGCCCCATATCTCACATAGCCGTAGAACAGATAGTGATGAAAACCAGGCCCAGGGTTTAATTGTAAAGTTAACAGAATGACAAGGAAGACAATGAAAGCACAGCCTAAACAGCCCTATGGTAAATTCAGGCATCTACTAGATAAAGAGTGGTGCCTTCAGAACTGGCATGGGAACATTTGGTGAATAAGCCAGAAAATCTTGAGCCACAGATTCTTCTGGACCTTGAACTATTCTTTCTTTCTTTCTTTTTTTTTTTTTTTTTTGCAGTACGCAGGCCTCTCACTGTTGTGGCCTCTCCCGTTGCGAAGCACAGGCTCCGGACATGCAGGCTCGGCGGCCATGGCTCACGGGACCAGCTGCTCTGTGGCATGTGGAATCTTCCCAGACCGGGGCACTAACCTGTGTCCCCTGCATCGGCAGGCAGACTCCCAACCACTGCGCCACCAGGGAAGCCCTATTCTTTCTTTATTTGGAGAATGTGGAAAGATCTCAGCTGGGGTACATGCCTCATAAGTTGTACATGTTTTCCTCAAGATTTAGTCCTGCCATTTCCTACTTCTTCCAGACCAATAATCAGGGCCATGTCAGTATAGCCCAAACAGGGAAATGTTGAGCCTTTTCTGAGAGGAAGTAAAATGCACAGGCTCAAATTATAAGACATGTACCAGCAGGACTTGCAAAAACATGTGATTGAATAGAACTTGAAGGTGGTGGATCAGGGTGGATGTTAATTGACGTGGAAGTACTCTCTATGACTCAGTCTTGGCAAGTGATCCTTATGCAGCTCAGATGGCTCCTTGATGCTTGGTGGACAGACATCTGGCCTAAAGAAAATAAAGTAGAGACATAGGAGATGCCTTGGCAGAGTGTTAAGGAGTCAGAAGCCTCAGGGAAATGACAATTTTAAAATAAACTTATTACATAAGATCAGAGTACCCATTACCTGGGTACCCTGGGAGGATCCAAAAGACCCCCTTCAATAATTCAATAACTTAATAAGAAATGCACTGGTAAGATGCTTCTTTTAGGAAATTAGTGGTGGCTATCCTCTATGGGCTAGAGCTGAGAGTAGCATGTGGTGCGTGCTATTGGGTTCCTCAGTAATAACAGGAATGATTCAAAATGGCAGAGGCCAGGTTGTGACACTTAACCAACAGAGGCAAGGTGGACATAATTATTATTAATGACAGCAATACCAGAGTGGCAACTGAATGACTTCGTGATAGCTGATAACCTGTGGTAGTCTTAGGGATTACATAGATAAGCAGTCAATGGTGATCCTTGACTTGTATAACCAGAAAAAATTGAGATCTGGCAAGGTGATTGGTGAGGTCAGCTACTGCAGTAGAAAATCAGGGCCCTTCATCAAGTTTCAGGTCTGAGCTAGTTTTCTGACTCAGAGAGCATTGATTGACGGGAAGACTGATCCCTTTGAGTAAGAACCCTAACACATTATTACAAGTATAAATGGCAGATTTTCTCCCAATCTTTCCCTGAATGGGCCTGTGACCATCTACCAGATTATATTCTCAGCTGACATGGATACTAGGAGACTCAAAACACCACCCTGGTTCCCTGTCTAGAGTGGAGGCTTGTGGAGGCCAAGAGACAAATAGAAACCTGGACCAAGTTGATCTCACATTGATCCAATGGACCTGCGAAGCACAAAATAAGTTGGTAGATACTAATGTAAATGGTCTATACTCTCTAAAAAGTAGGGACTATCTAATTGTATCAATGATACCCAATTTAACTGTACACTACTTGTAAAAGACATGGCAACAGCAAAGAGCTCAGAAAGATTGAAAGCAAAAACATTATAGGCAAATGATCAGGCAAAAAAAAAAAAAATCAAAAGAGAGCTGATGTATTTATACTATTATTAGACACAATAGACTTAAGGGGAAAATTAAAATATTTTAAAAATATCAGAATCTCAAGTTCCCCAACAGAAATACACTTCATTAGGAAACAAGAACAAATAGATAAGCATATCTTTGAAAACTAAATAACCCATAATTCAAAAAGCAATCTTAATGGAAATAAGAAACTCCTAGAAACTGAGCCATAAATAAAGTATTATTTACCAAAATTTGTAGGATGCAACTAAGCTATACTTAGAAGGTAAGTTATAAGATTAAGCGCTAATATTAGACAAGAACTAACTGTAGAAACTAATAAAACTGTAAGCAAGATACAGTGGAGAGGATCAGCAAAGCCAAATATTAGGCCTTTGAAAACACTCAGAAATCAGATCAAGAAAAAGGGAAGACAGGAATAAACATTAGAAATGAGGATGTGACTAAGACAATAGCAACAAAAATATTATAAGAAAATGTTTAAAACATGTATGTCAATATATTTGAAATATTAAGTGAAATGGGCATATTCCTAGAAAAAATTAAAATTAAGGAAAATGAAAGACCTACAATTACTTTTACTGAAAAAATTTAGCAGTATTTCAAATTTTTTCCAGAAAAAAAAAAAAGGAGCAAGTCCATTCAGGTCTACCAAACATTCAAAAATATATATAACTCTTTCAGAAAGTAAGGTTCAGTGCCAAATTCACTTTGATTTTAGTATAACTTTAATATCAAACCTAATAAGAACACAAAGGGAGACTTTATGGGCCATTCACACTAATGAACATGGGTGTAAAAATCTTAACTATTGGCAAACTAAAGCCAACAATTGAAAAGAAAAGAATAATGCATCATAATTAAATTGGATTTATTATAGAGATGCAAGCTTTTGAGTTCAATACTAGAAAACTGATTATTGTAATTTACTAAGTAACAGATTAAAAGATAAAATTTATATATTATCTTCTTAATAGATTCAGAAAAATTGCTTGATAAAATGTATTAAGCTTACATGAAGCACACATGCACACATTCATTTTGGCAAGCTAGGAGGAGAGGAAACTGCCTTGGCTTGATAAAGAACATCTGCATCAGTGACAGCAAAGTATCCTATTCGATGGGGAAATATTAAAATCATTCATTCCAAAATCAATAATAAGGATGTCTATTCAGCATTATATCAATGGTCATGGCAAGACTAATGTAGAGGGCTAAATAGTGTACCCCCCAAATCATGGTCACCTGGAACCTCAAAAATTGGTCATTTTGGGAAATAGGGTCTTTGCAGATGTAATTAGTTAAGGAACTTGAGATGAAATTACTCTGGATTTAAGGTAAAAGAGAAGAAAATTATAAAAAACTCATT
Organism: Phocoena phocoena; assembly: GCF_963924675.1. Lineage (NCBI taxonomy): Eukaryota > Metazoa > Chordata > Mammalia > Artiodactyla > Phocoenidae > Phocoena > Phocoena phocoena. Next base: position 47,568,724 of record NC_089236.1, on the reverse strand, counting down.
GGAAGGCAGGAAAATGGACCAAAATTAATGGAAAGACACACCTTATTAATTAACAGGAAGATGTAAAAACTCCTGGTATTAATCTATAGACTCAAAGTAATTCTTGTCAAAATCCCAGAAGGATTTATTTTTACAGAATTTAACAAGTTATTCTAGAATTTATTTAGAAAGTCAAAAAACTAAACTTTCCTAAAGAAGAACAAGGTAGAGGTGGATTAAGACATATTTTAAAGCTATAGAAAATTTTAAAGTATGGTATTGATGAAGGAATAGACAAAGAGATTAATGGAACAGAATTGAGTCCCCAGACCATATATTAGAACTCTCATTTATAGATCAGTGGAGAAAGAATGGACTATTTAATAATGCTTAGATAACAGTAGGTTATCTATGTGGAAAAATGAATCCCCATTTTATACCATAAATAGCAATAAGTTCCAGATGGACTGGTATTCAGTGTGAAATGCAAAAATTTTAAAACCTTTATAAGAACATTTCTTCATGAATTATAAAGAATGATTTCTTAAGGCAGAAAAAAGCACAAATCATATAGAAAAAGAGAAACACATTTGAATATATTAAAATTTAAGAATTCTAAATTAAAAGACACCTGAAAGTGAGTAAATAAGTCAAATATTGGAAGAAAATATTTATGAAAAATATAACTGGCAAAATATTAGTAAATAGTAAATATACTTATGATTAATAAGAAAAAGATAAATAAGCAAATGGCATTATTGTCAAAAGACATAGACATTCCACAAAAGAAGAAACATAAATGGACCTTAAATCTAAAAAATATTTTTAAAAGTTCTCAACCTTATTAGGAAAAAAGGAAAATTAAAATCACAATATGATGTCATTTCACACCCTACTGATTGGCATATATCATGACAATATCAACTTCTCCAACATACACTGCTAATAGGAATGTAAATTGATCTAACCAGTTCTGAAAATGAATTTTTTATTACCTACTGGTTAGGAGAAACTCACTGTTTCCTCTACTCAGGCTCACAACACTTCTGACACCAGATGTGTGGGGTTTTTTTCCCCACACCAAGCAATTTGGCAACACCAGCTGGGTGTCCTTCAATTCAATTCAGTTCTGACACTATCTACCTGGAGATAGCATCAGATTCCATAGGTTAAGGGCTCAGTTCCACAGACTGCTCTCTACCACCTTTCTACCAGTCTCAAGTCCAGGTTGTTACCGTGCTTCTGATTGACTAGCTGTAAATCAGAGGTTCCCACAAGCCCCTCTTCAGGTTTGATTAATTTGCTAGAGCTGCTCACAAAACTCAGGAAAACAGTTTACTTATTAGATGACCACTTTATTACAAAAATATTAAAGGATATGAATGAACAGCCAGATGAAAAAAATACACCTCTCACAGGATGATGTCCAGAAAGGTCCAGAGCAGAGAAGCTTCTGTCCCTGTGTAGTCTGGGACACACCACTCTACTAATGTGTGCATATATTCTTGTTTACCAACCCAGAAGCTCTTTGAACCCATACTTTTGGGATTTTTACAGAAGTTTCATCATGTGCATATGATCAGTCATTTACTCAGTCTCCAGCCCCTCTCTTCTTCCTGGAGGGTGGGATGTGGAGCTGAAAATTCCAAGCTTCTAATTATGGTTTGGTCTTTCTAAAGAGTCATCTTATTAGAGTAAAATACACCTTTATCACCCAGGAAATTCCAAGGGATTTAGGAGGTCAGCGTCAAAGACCAAATATTAGAACAAAAGATGCTCCTGGTGTTCTTATCACTTAGGAAATTATAAGCGTTTCAGGGGTTCTGTGCCAGGAACCAGGGGCAGAGGCCAATTTATATTTCCTATTATTTCACAGCTATTCTGGTTGATTATGTTTATACTTTATGACTCAGCAGTTTGACTCTAAGTACCCTAGCAAATCCCTTGCACCATATTATATGTATAAGAATATTTGTAGCAAAGTTTTCTGTAATAACAAATAATCGGGAGCAATCAATAATGTCAGCCAATACTAAAATAATCATTTCTTTACATTGTATTGCAGTAAAAGTGAATGAATGAGATCTATAAATATCACCATGCAAGAATCTCTCAAACATAATGATGAGTGAAAACAAAACAAGCTTTAAAAAAGAATCATTAATTTGTGATAACCACCAAACTTTCTTTCTACTACAGATGGTCTTTATTTCTTTTTCTTGCCCAATTGGCCTAGCTAGAAGCTTCAGTACAATGCTGAATAAAAGTGGAAAGAGTAGACATCCTTGTCCTATTCCTGATCTTGGGAAAGCTTCCAACCTTTGGTATGTTGTTTCATTTCATTCATCTTCAAGTATTTTCTAATTTCCCTTGTAATTTCTTCTTTGATCTATTTATTACTTAAGAGTATGTTATATAATTCCACATATTTGTTATCCTTCTGTTATTGATTTACAGCTTTATTCCATTGTGGTCTGAGAAGATACTTTGGATGACTTCAAGCTCTTTAAATTTATTAAGACTTGTTTTGCAACCCAACATATGGTCTATTCTGGAGAATGTTCCATGGACACTTGAAATGCATGTGTATTCTGTTATTGTTGGGTGGTATGTTCCATAGATGTCTGGTAGTTCTTGGTTTTTGTTTTTTTTTAATGGAGAAAACACAACTATGTTGATGTACTGAGAGTTACGGCTCAGTGGGAATAAACAGTTGAAAAATAAAAAAACAGAGGGGGTGTAATTGATGGCACAAAATACCTGTGGAGCTCGGAAAGCATATAGAATACAGTACAGATGGAAGCATGCCCCTGTGGAAGAAGAGATGAACTTTTTCCACCTATAATGGAGGGAAATAAATGGGAATGGATTAAAAATTATCTATGATTGTCAGTTTGTAAGAGTAGAAATTTCAGTGCATGCATAGCTCTTTTACCCTCCTTTAAAGACACTGAAAATAAAATATATGATAAAATTGAAAAGCTTTCTGAAACTGCTAACTTTCAAAATATTTGCTGTGCTAGAGATTACAGCAGAATACAGATAATACTTAATGGGAAGTAATACATAGTAGCTTTTTTAGATTTTAGAAATCTAATATAGATAGCTTGCCTCTCCGTTTTTTGTTTTTTGGTTTTTTTTGACATGGCACAGTAAGTAATTTCATTTTAGTGACCATATATCAATTAGCTCAAGGTCTCATGAGTATGGTTTTTATTCTTTCAGATATCTTGACTTAAATAATTTCTGGGAAACCCAAATAATGCTTCCATTTCCTACAAATCCTCCGTGGTGCTCACTGATTGTAGAAGCAGCACACTCGAAAGCTACCTTTTGTCTTGTCTTTGACTTCTCTAAGTTGATGCCATTTGTCCCAAGTGTTGATGTGAGCTTCTGTTTTAATCCCCCCAATGACCAGAGTTTGATATTTAACAAAGTATTAAGGAGAACTTGGGGCAAAATATGAATATATATACAAAGTAATTTATATCTGTTATTCAAAATGTTTATTTTTAGGAACCAACTCCAACCCAATCCAAATCTGACCTGGAATTTCTGCCTAACTCCTTGAATTTCTTCATGGAATATGGGGAATAACTCAAACTTTAGAATCTTCAGATAGTTTCCTGCCTTGGAACCCGAGCCCCAGAAAACAAGGGAAATCTTTTCCTTTCCTGCTCAGAGCCCACCTCGTACTACTACCCCAGGAAAATTTTCAGGGGAACATCCATATTTGTCCATTTCCCTTCTCACCTTTGTGTACCATTTTAAAAGTAGAGTATTGCCCCTTTGTCCTTTCTTTAAAAAACAAGTTATATACTTTCAAAGATGTTTTCTAAAATTGTCTAAATGCAGAAAGATCATATTTACTCCTTTCTGTTAAAAATTCAATATTACATCGTTACAGGTAGACATATGAGAAAAGGAGAGGGAAGGATCATCAGAAAGGTAGGTTAAACATGTGAATGAAGTGCTATGAAGTTTCAAACTTTCTTATGAAGTCAGTGAAGAAATATTAGCCTGATAAAATGTGAGGTTATTTTGATGGCAGTGTTATATAAGAAAGATGGAGATATATGCACTATTTAAAAATTTTTTGCATTATTTTCTTCCTTGGCTTAAGACCCAGAAACACAACGACAAAAGCATTAACAAAGATTTCCTGGCTTAGCTGAGAAAAATTATTCATATGAGTATTATCTTCTGAGATACAGAAGATTAGCTAACTATTAGAAGAATGAAGATGTGGAACATATAAAATTCCATAACCAATCTGGAAAGACAGCTTAAATGTATTATTGGGTAATTCCTCATGATGTCAAAGATAATGTCTTCCATGAATGTATTATCTATGTGATCATAAATACCTGATGAGACTTAGCTGGGAATGGCCACCTAGGATATATCACAGGTAGTAGATATAAGAAGTTTATTAATTTAATGAACAGGGAGCTCTCTTAGCTAAATTTCCTTTCTTGTTATTGTTGACAATCAAAATTCTAAATGTCTTACTCCAAACTCCCTTTTCAATAGTAGAAATATTTGAAAATATCAAATATGAGTTGGTCTGGAATATGCTACAATTAACTTCATTTATTTAAATTGGTCTTGAGGACATCCTCGAAGATTGAACATCATGAAACATGCAAAGAATCATGAAAAATGTTGGTAGAACTTCATAGTTGAAGAGTAGTTTCCATAGTGTTTCTGAGCTGATAGATTAGGAAATGAGATTTAAAAAAAAGATGATATAAAGAAGTGTATGTTTTTTGACTTTATTTTTGAACGGTAGCCATGGTGAGGGAGTGTTTTTTAATGATTTAAAAAATAATTTCTATTACAAAATAATACTTTAACAAGAGGTGTGAGGGTTAAAGAAGGGACAAGTGAATAACAATATCCTTACTGAAAAAAATAACACTGGAAATAATAGAGGTGATCTTGATTTTTTTCTAGCTTGAAAACACCTCCTTTGGGTTCCATGGCCTCTGTAATAGGCAGTCACTTAAACACTTCTTTAAAGTGATTTTCCCTCAAAATATCCTAATGTTATATTTTTAATTATTCTATATTCTTATAATGAGCATTTCATAGAAATTTAGTGATGAAGTGGACCTTAGAGATAATATTGTCCAAAGTGCAAAATCATCATTTGCATTCTTCTTTTTCCTGGCAATAATTCAATTAACTTCAGATGTTCTATTTTTCACCTGCTTGTCTATCATAGTTGGAAAGGAATCCAAGTTGGAATACCCAGTGATTCAATCCATTACCAGGTGCTACCACACGGCTTTTTTGAAAAACCTAATTTTATTACAACAGAGCGCATGTGTATGTTGGTAAATTCAAGAGATATAGTCTATTAAACTTTATCTTATAGTAAGCATAATCTCTTCTTGCATAATAACCAGCTCTTCATTTCTGTTCCAGAATAGAAGCCATAACTTCTTTCACTGGGCTCCATACTTTCTTTAGACCTAGTTAATACCCATATATCAATTCTCTCAGCCTCACCCTGGACTTTCCAGACATCTTGTGATTTCTTAACCCACAAGACAAAAATTCTGTCCAGACAGGATACTTTGTTAAATCTTTAAATGCTGTGTGAGATGTTTTGGAGCTTCTGTTTAAAACTCTATACTAATGACTTACTAATTGTTATATGACTTTTCCAATAAAGTTTGAAGTCAGTGATTTAAGGGCTCCTACTTTATCTTGGTGGCAACAACCAGGTCTGTTTCAGGTCAGAAATTAAATGCTGTTCCAGTAGTTTTGAATAAAGAAGAAAGGAAGAATTGATTTTGGAACAGTTTTTACTTTAAAATTTTATTCCAGTGGAAAAAAAATCATAATCTTTGCCAACCTTGCCTCTGACATCTACCACAAATATGTACTGATCATATTACTTTTAGAGTCATCCTAAGGTTAAAGGAATGATTTTAATACGTCTATTTCCCAAAGCAAAATTTGTTGAGTAAAAACATTCTTAATATTTTAAATGTCCCAGGATTAAGATTATTTCTGATAATTATTTTTGATAAATGATCCAGAACATCATAGCCACCATCTATCCTTACCACTTTTGTAAATTCTTAGAAGTAGGACAGCACTTTTCTTAACTGAAATCTTAGAATTTCAGCATAATTCTATGTTCCCCCACAAATGGGGAAACTTGAACCAAGAGAGGTCAAACGACTTAGTCAAGCTCACAAAGCAAAATACTTTAATTTGGAGCTTCACTGCTAAGACTTTTCAATAGTATTTTTTATCATGTGCAGTTATTATATTTTACTGAATTATATTCAAATCACGTGTCCATGTTTACCCCGGAGATGGTAAACTCCTCAAGATCAGGACCTAGCCCAAATTTGGCAATTCATGAGCTGACCTGACCACGAGCTTTTCTGAGAATTAAGAATAATATACTGCCTCAAATATGCCATCACATAAGCAAATAATCTTTGTTCAGAGATTATTAATGCAAGTTTGTCAGTAAATCTTGTATGCATATCAGAAATATCAGTGAGGGAGTCTGGGTTTAGCAGATGCAAACTATTATATATTATGTATAGGATGGATAAACAACAAGGTCCTACTGTATATCACAAGTAACTATATTCAATATCCTGTGATAAACCATAATGGAAAAGAATATTAAAAACAGTATGTATGGGCTTCCCTGGTGGCGCAGTGGTTGAGAGTCCGCCTGCCAATACAGGGGACACGGGTTCATGCCCCGGTCCGGGAAGATCCCACATGCCGCAGAGCGGCTGGGCCCATGAGCCATGGCCGCTGAGCCTGTGCGTCCGGAGCCTGTGTTCCGCAACGGGAGAGGCCACAACAGTGAGAGGCCCGCGTATCGCAAAAAAAAACCCAAACAGTATGTATGTATGAGTCACTTTGACAGCGGAAATTAACACACTGTAAACCAACTTCAATAATAGAATAAAAATGTATATCAATGCTTAAGTATTCTGCCCCTACAGATTCCAGGTGATTTTGTAACACCTCCATTGGTATTATTGATACTGGAGGCCTTATTTCACTCACTTCTCTAGTATGGACACATTTGACAATTAGCTGCTCCGAGTTCTAAGTTGAGCCTGTTTTTCAATTGGATGTGGAAGGTGTAACTGGAAAATTGCATATGTATGAGCAAGAGATTGATGAATTAAATTCAACTTGCTTATAAGTAAAGCTTATCTTTTCCTGAGAGGTGCCTTATGTTATTGTTGCAGAAGGTAATCATTGTATTGTCTTGGTTCCATTGTACATGGAAAATATTTGCATGAAGTCATTGTCTAGAAGTAACACCTGGTAGTGTGCAACTGATTTTGATTTCTGTACATTTCAGCCTATTTGATTTATGCCACTAAAGCACATTACTTTTCCATTAGGAAGTGACTAGTTAAGTGTTGAGTAAGAATCTTCGTGGAGACAGTATGATAGCAATATCTAACTGTGCAGGAAAATAATTAATACAGCAAGGATGCTTTCCTTAGAAAGGCATGTTTAGAAGGTTGGTCCTTCATTGGCATCTGGGAACTTGGATATTGAGAGGGTTTCCAAACCTTAACTGATAGGAGTGGCTCACTGTGCCTATATAGTTTGTGCAAACCATATGGTTTATGCTGGACACCTACTTTCCTTCTGGGAGTCTGGAATTTTGTTATGTGCTAGGCAAATGTGCCTATCTGACCAGCCCCCAGTGAAAACCCTGGGCACAGATTTTCTATTTAGCTTCCATGATAGCCAACCTTTCACATGGGTTATCACAACTCATCACTGGGACATTTCAGTGTGTCCTATGCCACTCTGCTGGAAGTGCACTCTTGGAAGCTTGTGTCTGGCTTCCTCTGGGCCTTACCCAAAGTTCCTTTTCCCTTTGCTGATTTGCTTTGTATCCTGGAATAAATCGAAACCTGTGGTTCTGACTTTTCACTGAGTTTGGGGGTGCTTCTAGTGAGAGTGAATCTAGGGGTGGTCTTAGAGACCCTGTCACACTAACTTAAATAATAATTATTCTGGCTAAACTGTACATAGCATTTACCCTGCTCTGGGCACTGTTCTAAGAACATTATATACATGAACTCATTAATTCCTCACCCCAGCCTCACCAGGTAGATACTATTACTAACACCCCCATTTTAATTATGAAAAAACCAAGGCACAGAGAAATATCTTGCCCACCTATGATAAGTTACAGAGCCAGGATGATAAGAGGAAAACAGCTATGTGAAGAGCTGAAGGGAGGGAATTCAAATCGGTGAACTGCAAACTTTAATTTTAGCCATATTTATAGCTCAGTATTTGGCTAATAATGGGTAACTTAAATATAATTTTTATTTCTTTTTTAATCAAGAATGAATAAATATATGTGATTAGATTGCTTCTATGCAAGTGCTACTCTGAGAACTCTAGGTTTTTACTTGCAACAGTGATTTTTTTCACATCGTTCAATATTTGACTAGTAAATGGTCTCCCTTCAAACAGCCCATGGGCCTGTGTTTTCTCTTTTGCCAAAACAGTTGTGAAAATGACAGTTTCCTTCTTAGACTGCTCTATCAGGGCAACAGTAAGAAAAAGTAATGTTTGAAAATCTACCTTAAAACTTTTTGATTGATTCACCTCTCTTCTACAACTTTGTCTCCAAAATCATTACTCAAATGTAGAATTGTATTTAATTACTCAGGAATAAAAGCAATATTTTTTTGTCCAAACAAAATTGTTTACATCTGTTAGACTCAATTATCTGGTTTCATGGATATTATTCTTTTTTTATGAATAATATTCTGGAAAAATTTCACCCTTGTACATGTAATTTTATTCTAAACTGTACTTTATTTAGTTTTTTCACCCATTACATAAAGAGGGTGGGCAAGGTGAGAGGGCAAGTTGAACTAAGTTTACATGAATGGTGAGTCATTGGACAATTGATTCTTAGATCACTAAATCCAGGTATCTAGAAACCATCTCTCTGTTAATACTTTCACAGAGGATGGACATACATAGAATCCACCAAAAAATGAGTGAGAATATTATGAGAAACAGGATATTTAGAGAATCCCAGAGTATCTCCCCTTAAGATACTTACTCATTACAAAGAAACAAAGAGGAAAAATTTAGTGATGAAGCGTGGTAAATACCACTTTAATCAAGGAATCAGTATTAACATCACAAGTAAGAAAACAAAGAAACATAATGTGCCTTATTGTATAATGAGATGAGCAGGACACAGTTTTGCTTATAAGATATTCTTGCCAAAAATGCATAACCTGAGTCCAATTATGACTATACATCAGAAAAACTCAAATAGAGGGACACTCTACAAAATAACAGCATGCTTTGAGAATGGTAAAGAATTTCTGATAGACTGTTCCAGATCAAAAGACACTAAAGAAGCATGTCAATTATATGTAATATATGATCTTGCATTTGATCCTGGGCCTGGGAAATGAAAAAGTAAATGCATAGTTCATTAGCAGGCCAACTGGTGACATTTGAATAATGTTGATAAATTAGAAGTCATGATTTTGATAATTGTCCTGCGGTTATATTCTTGATTTTAGGAAATACACACTAAAATATTTAGGCTAAAGGGGCATTATGTCTGCAATTTAAAGTGTTTCTAAAACTAATACATATGTGCATGTATATGTGCCAGTTTGTGTGTGTATGTGTGTACACAGGAGAAACAGAAACAGAAAGACAGACATACACACACATACAGAGAATGATCAAGGCAAACAAGGTAAATGTTAATGTTTGGGGAATATGGGTGAAGGATCTGCAGTAATTCTTTGTACTATTTTTTAAATCAGATGATATTTTATTTTTGTTAATTTTTTTCTTTTTTATTGAAGTATAGTTAACTTGCAATGTTGTGTTAGTTTCAAGTGCACAGCAAAGTGACTCAGCTATAAAGATCCTTTTCCATTATAGGTTATTAAAGACATTGAGTATAGCTCCTTGTGCTATGCAGTAGGCCCTTGTTGTTTACATATTTTATGTATAATAGTGTGTATATGTTTTAATCCCAAACTCCTAATTTATCTCCCCCACCCCATTATCCTCTTTGGTAACCATAATTTTCTTTTCTATGTCTGTGAGTCTACTTCTGTTCTGTAAATAATTTCATTTACATCACATTTTTAGATTCCACATATAAGTGATATCATATTTTCCTTTGTACTACTTTTACAACTTTTATGTAAGCTAAAATTAATTCCAAAAATTTTTTAAAAAGAGGTCAGAGCAAAACTCTGGGCAAAAGGCGTCCTCACAGCGGCAGTTATGATTCAACCATTTGGTCAATCAGCCTGGCCACACTCATTTACCGAGACCCTGGTCCATGCCAGGCATTCTCCTACTAGAAGTTAGCATAAATGAACAGAACAACAAAGCCCCCATGCTCGTGATGCTATACTCCAGTGGGAGAAGATAGGCACAAACACAAATAACGTGATACAGAGCATGAGAAACCTGAATAAATACGGAAAGATAAAAATAGCTTAGAACCAATGAGACAAACATGCAGGGAGAAGGCTGTGGTTATTGACACAGTGCCTGCATGTCTAGAGAACCCCATGACCTACTCTCTGCATACGCCCTCCATGCGCCCCCCCCCCCACCATGTGCCAGTGCGAACTCCTGTTCAGTGCAGACCCTGAGGGTGACAGTGCCTTTGCTGTAAACACCACCACCCAGATGGCAGGATGACTCACCTAGGTTTAATAGAAGTGTTATTTTTTGCCACAAGTACCCATTTCTATTTACTTGGAAAATATGGCCCAGGGAAGAAACACAGTACTGTTTCTCTGACACTAACAAGGACTGAGATTTGGTCCAATTATGTAAGTTAGTACAATTTTCAGTTAGCTTATTTTCCAAAATCCTTTGAGAGAAATATCCCAGAGCTTTATACTTTCGATGACCTAACTTCCCCCTTCCAAACCCTGCACTTTTGCAGTTTCTGCCCCCATTTGGGACTACTTGGCCCTCTAAACAGGTAAGGTTCACCCCCGGGTCATGGGAACACTTACCTTCACAGGAATGAAGCCTGAATTTTGTTCTTCAACTGACTCAGCATCAAGTCAAACTCGTCACACCCTGTTTGAGTAATTGAGTCTTTGACTTATTCCTAGACCTTGTCCCAAAATGCTACCCACCCATCTTTACTCAAGGGACTGGAGGCCTGTCTGTGCACGAGACACAGGTCAGTCTGCTCCCTGCTGATGTGACAGTGACAAGAAATATTATTTATTAAGTGTTTAGTCTGTTCCAGACACCAAAGTCCTTGGTTCTCTGATGTGGGTGCTTTATTATCCTAGTTCTGTACACAACAGGGAAGCCCTAGAGAGTATGAGTTAACCAAGGTTGCCAAAGGGTTGGGTTTTAAACCCAGCAGTCACTCCAGAGCTGGAGCGTTTCCTTATTGCTGATTCAGCACGCCGAGATTTTCATATTATATTCTTTCTAGTTTGTCTTTTCTCCTGTTAGCCCCTTATCCTGCTTCATTCATCTTTTGCTAGATTGACACAGGTGTCCACATAAGGTGACATTTTTTAAATTGAAGTATAGTTGATTTACAATGTTGTGTTAGTTTCTGGTGTATGGCAAAGTGATTCAGTTATACATATATATGTATTTTTTCATATTCTTTTCCATTATACAAGACATTGACTATAGTTCCCTGTGCTATACAATAGGACCTTGTTGTTTACCTATTTTGTATATAGTAGTTTGTATCTGCTAATTCCAAACTCCTAATTTATCCTCCCCCCCTTTCCCTTTGGTAACCATAAGTTTCTTTTCTATGTCTGTGAGTCTATTTCTGTTTTATAAATAAGTTGATTTGTATCATTTTTTTTAGATTCCACATATAAGTGATAGCATATGATATTTGTTTTTCTCTGTCTGACTTACTTCACATAGTATGATGATCTCTAGGTCCATCCATACGCATAATGTGGCTTTTTATCCTCTTAGGAAATCTTACTCTGTCTGATGGCCGTGGTTTCTACTGGGGTCTAGCTCCCCAGCACTTCCTAGCAATGAAACAAAATCCTAGAGGCAGTATTGTCTCTCTGCCACCTTACAGCTGTATGAACTAGGCAAGTCAGTTATCCTTTTTATCTAAAAAATAAGGAAGATACTAGCTTGCCAAGGTGGAGTAAAACTAATAAAACTAACGTAAGATAGTGTGCATGAAAGGGCCCACTGTGATTCCTAATGTTACTGAATTTTACTCTCTGTTTATATGCCCGTGTGTGTGTGTGTATGTTTAACCTCTACTCAGTGCTTTTACAATTACATTTATATGTTTGTAATAGATGTGTCTGTAATGGCAATTTTTATGTTACATATGACTACATCTATGTTAAAGGAACATATTTTTCCCCCAACTCTTATAATGATTTTGCGGGCAATTTAAGATTTTAAGAATGCTGGGCTACCAAAGTGATTCCAGCCAGCTTTCCCCACCAGCACACCAGCAAGATGCCAACACGCTTCACCAGAAGCAGTGACTCACGTTGGGGAAATTATTCTCAGCACCAGAAGGGCAGGCATTTTTCTAAGAGGGCATTTAACCAGTTCTGTTGGGGTAGGGTACAATTTGAAAAATGTCTCTGAACATTCCTGGAGTACCTCTCAATTGGAGGAGGGCATATATTTCTTCTCTTGAAAAATATTTCTTCTCTATTGAAATCTGGTCGGGAGAGGGTGCAATTTGAAGAGGCCCTGAGTTATTTGAAGACTCCTGTATGCCCAACCCCCGCCCCATTCTCTTGGGGGATGGGATTCACCTGGCCAGCTGAAAAATCATTGTAGTTACCCCTTGCAAACATATGTAGATTGCACAGCAGTTGAAAAATTTTTCATGCCTAAGATGTGCATGATAAATGAACATCCAAATTATGTCAGCCTAATATTGAAACGATTATGTGGGTTATATGTGGTTCTATTTGAAATTTGTGTCTTTGATATCTTGGCACTCTAGTAATATATTACCTTTCCTAAAACCATTTTATAATCAAGTTGTTCTAATTAGTTTTCAGAAAGGATTTGGCCATATTATATTTTTTTAACTTTTCTGCCTGTGGAGCAGCTAATAAGATTATATGAAAATGCCAAAAACATTATGTGGTCTGGTCACATAATAGTATAACATATTTATCTACCATTTTAAATGCTATATAAATGTTCAGATTACATATTTTTTTAACTTAAATGGATTGCGTATGTAACATATACATATGATATTTTAGCGTGTGTGTGAAAATATGTACACCGTACCTGGCATGAAACAAACATCAAATAAATATGATCTCTTTTCTCTCCTTTGTAAAAGGAATTGGAGAAGGGTAATTAAGAATGTGATGAATGTGGTTCTGTCCTAATGATTTGAGAAAAGAATGGGGATATGAATACCTTTAGTAGGTCTTCAGAATGCTAGATACACAAAGATGATGATAAGGGCAGGAGAAAGGCAAATAAAGACTGTTGAAAAGCCCAGGAGAAGCTCAAGCTAAGAGGTATGTGGACAACAGCCAACCTCAGGCCACACTGATGCTTCAAAATGCTCATGGCCCTCCTTTAACTGAGACCCGGGAGAAATGAGAGAAACGCAAATTTACTGAGAACCTCCTACATGCCAGTGTTAGATACTGTTCTTACCTTATGTCTTTTAATATCCATAAGAATCCTACAAAGTAGGCATTATTAACCCCATTTGGTTCAGAGAGGTGAGGTTACTTACTTATTCAAGTATGCATGCCCACCAGAGGGTGGCGTTTTAGTTCCAGTGTGGTGTGTCCCCTTTAAAAGACCGAAGCCCTTGCTCAGTCCATTCTGCCAAGGTACCTCACTGAGCCTGTACTCCTCAGCGAAGGCAAGGGAGAGCACAGCCAATTCAGCCTGAGTAAGGTCTTCCGATTATACACACTCCAAAGATATGGCACAGCCCAGGGAAACTGCTTCCCTCTTGACCTAGTCAAGCTTTATCTCCAAGTTCATAGTATACTCTCTGAGCAAATACCCGCAGAAGCACAGCAATTTGTTCTAGTTCTAGCCTTAAAATCCATGCTTCTACTACTTTATTGCCCAAGCATGGCTCTTGTATGAGTCAGCAGCCACAAGGCTGGCGTCAAACAACCACCAAGCTCCTGGCCCAGTCTCCTTTTTTTTTTTTGCGGTACGCGGGCCTCTCACCGTTGTGGCCTCTCCCGTTGCAGAGCACAGGCTCTGGACGCGCAGGCTCAGTGGCCATGGCTCACGGGCCCAGCCACTCCGTGGCATGTGAGATCTTCCCGGAGTAGGGTATGAACCCGTGTCCCCTGCATCGGCAGGCGGACTCTCAACCACTGCGGCACCAGGGAAGCCCCCAGCCTCCTTTTGATTTGCCTAAAAGGCAAGTCAATAACCAGTTCTGACTCTCTACTCTGGAAGTAATGGCACGTGGCCAGCTGTCCACCATGGCATCTTCCCACAACCCTTTATCCAAGTGAAGACCTTTCCCACTTCTCTGTTTGCACTATGTTGACTTCTGCAGGTGATCATAACATTTTCTTTTTACGGTTATATTCATCTGGAGTGTCCTGCTGGCTTTCCAATTTGCCATCTATTTCTAAGACTGCTGTGATTCCTTTTTTGAAATCTGTCATGTTGCTGAGCCCTTTCACAACATGATAACTACCAATTCTACACATACTTACCTGAGCACAAAAGTTCAAAGATGAAAAAAACTATAATAATCGATAAAAATTACTTAAATGAGTGATAACGACATCATAGTGTGCATCACTGTGTACAGATAACTGAAATATATGTGCATCAATGCATTCGTTTCCTAATGGCATTGTAACGAATTACCACAAACTTAGTGGTTTAAAGCAAGACAAATTTATTATTTTACAATTCTGGAGGTCAGAAGTCTAAAAATAGGTTGGCAGAGCTGTGTACCTCCTGGAAAAGCTCAAGGTGAGAATCCATTTCCTCCCAGGTCTTTTCCAGCTTCTAGAAGCTTCACATATTCCTTGGCTCATTGCATTGCATCACTCTGACCTCTGCTTCAGCTGTCACATCCCAGTCTCTGATTGACCCTTCTGCTTCTCTCTGATGAGGACCTTTGTAATTACATTGGATCCACCTAGTTACAAGATCCTTCTCTTGGTCACATTTGCAAAGCCCTTTTGCCACATAAGGTAACATATAGTGGGGATCAGACTGTGGATATTGTGGGCAAGCCATTTTTTCACCCAAAACAAACAGGGAGAAGAAAAAATCCGGAACATTAAACTAGTATAAAGATGATTACAGAAAGAAGCCAAAAGTGCAGGTTCCATTAGCACCCAATAGCGATGCCACTTTAGGGTGGTATTAGAAATGCATTATTGGTGAACTATGAACTGCAAAGTATCAGGAGTTTAGATTGTGTTTGCTCAGGTTGGATTAGATAAGCTAATTAAAATATTCCCATGATGAGCTTCTTTGATAAATTTGGTGACAGAAACTGAACTTGAAGTATCTGATTTGTTGCTCATGTGTCATTATTATTAGCTAAAATAGTGTGCATATGTATACATGTTACCGAACCAAACTTTGATCCGCCTATGCACAGCAAAGCCAATCTACTGACACTGGGCTGTGGTGAAGGATCGTGCAGCTTTTATTGCAAGTTGCCAAGCAAGGACCCCAGGCAGCTAGTGCTTAAAAGACCTGAACTCCCCGTTGGGTTTCAGGGAAAGGCTTTTAAAGACAGGTTGAAGGAGGGCTTTTGTGGAGTGTGTGATCAGCTCGTGGACATTCTTCTGATTGGCTGGTGGTGAGGTAATCAAGAGTCAACATCATCAACCTTCTGGTTCCAACTGGTCTGGGGTCTACATGCTTGTGGGCAGCGTACAGATAACTTCTTCCACCTGGTGGGAGTTTTAGCATCTGTAAAACAGCTAAAAGGATGTGGCTCAGAATATTATCTCTAGCCCTTGAGGAGGAACTAAATGTCCTTGACCTTGTTTAATGGCTCAACTATTATTATTTTATCTTGTTTGACAGTTTTCCTTTCTTTCTGTATTTTCTCACTTCTCTGATTGAATTTATTCTTTGGAAGTTGGGGAAGGCCCAGAAGCTAAAGTTTTTCTACCGACAAGAGACAGATGGAGGGCATGACAGGGTGGTGTCTATCCTGGGAAGGCCCCGTAGGGTCCTGCTCAGTTACATACATGTTTCACATTTACTTATGCACACACATATACACACATATGAACTCATATATACATAGAAACATGTAATTAATGTATCTGTGTATATACGAGTTAGGGATGTTCAAAATAGAGATGAAACTTCAAAGACTGTCTGAATTGTCTCCACCTAAAATGTATAATTAATCCTATGTACTTTTGACACAAATGTTACCTTATATATGTTGGGTCTAAAAACAAGGAAGTTGCAGTCTTAGAAGTGTTCCAGCACTTCCAGGCTTCCTGCAGGTCTCACTTGTTCCCTGCACATGACTTTCCAACAGGTTATTCCATGGACACACATGTAACCTCGTGCCCAATGCAATGTAATCAAAAGCACTGGGCATTTAAGACTGTTTCAGTGGTCCAGTATTTGTTATTCAAGTCCATGAACACAGATGCATGAAAATCTTCTGTCTCTATTTAAGGGTTATGATCAATAAGGAGGGAAAAAGGGGAAAATGTGTCTTTCTTTTTCAGAATATGGCACATAAGTACCTGAAACAAAGATTTCATAACAAAAGGGCAAGCTAACCTTACTAAATGCTGATTACTCCATGTATAATAGAAAAGGAAATAAAAGCGTTTTTATAAAATGTATCAAATCCTAAGAGTGCTGTTAAACTCATTAAAGAAAAAATGAAGTTAGAGAAACTGGTCTTATTTTTTTTCACTCCCAGTAGAGTTCATTTCTACTTCAACAACTAAGCCAAGGTCACATTTAACTCACTTCAATTTCACCCAGTGCACAAGCTAATGTCAATAGTACAGCTGCCATGCAGAGCTAAAGACTGATGGTTAGACAAAGCCATTTACACAAGGCTGGGTCTTTCATCTTCTCTCAGCCAGTGACATAAGAAAGCATTGAGGTTATTCTCAACTAGAGATGAAAACTGGCGTATTAGAAAGAATGTTATTCTCCTTAGCTGTCATACAAAGATCTGAAGAAATGTAGAAATTTTTTTTTCCTCCCCGCCCTCTGGTCATCTGGGGAGATCACAAAGTGACTCTAATAGCCTTCACTCTGAAATTTTCACATGGTTTAAGTGATTGCCAAGTCTGATATTTTCCATTACACTTCATTGCCATCAGAAAAAGAAAAAAAAAATCAATATACCTACCTACTCAAGTGTGTCACAGGATGAGCTTATAAAAGAAGACATCAGTCTTTTTAGGGCATGAAAAATATACTTATTCAAATATATCTTATTTAAAATGACATAAATTGCAGTGGTTAGTCAAGATTCGATTTCCTCTAAAATACAAGATTTAAAATATTCCTTGACTTGCCAGGAATTAGAATCCTTCAAATTGTTGATATATACAGATGTACTTGTTTTCTGATGTAAGTCATTCTGACTGTATTTTATTTTAGTGCGTTAATGACCACATTTATTAATTTCACAGGAACTAAAGCATCACATTTTACCAGACTGCACAAGGTAGTACATTTTTTTTTCTTCTCAGGAAATACTTTTTATTTTCAACCTTACTTTTCTATTGTATAGCTATTGCACTTTTAGCTTGATGTCTTAGAGAAAAATGAGGATGTTTCTTTATATTATTCTAATAATAATTTAAATTAAGACTATTCCTTAACTTGTTTTAACTATTAAACTTCTTTATGCAGAAAAGGTGTAATGAGTTCAGTGTAACATTTCAAATGCTTCTGTTAAGATCAGAGGTAATTTTAACTGTCAAAGGAACCTCCATGTCAGATTGGTCTTTCAATTAAAAGAACTCTCATGTCAAGTTTGAGTGCAATGGCTGTGTGTTATGTACATGCTCTGGGTTGCAGATATTTAGAATTCTTCCATTTCTATATTTCTTCTGAAAAAGATGCAAAAGGGAGAGTCTTGGTCGCTGTGTCCTAAATTTCCTGAGTTAATGCATTGCTTAAGTATATTCCTCCCCGATCTTACTGTATGTGTACAGCATCATTGTTGCAGGAAGCCAAGAAAGCCAATACGATGCTTTCAAGCTTAGACATAGTATTCACACGTCACTTGTCAAGGAGTTCTGAGTGATAGAATCTTCACCTTCCTATTATTATAGTGCCAGCCCACAGGTCTGCCGGTTCTTGTATTTATTTACCTCTGCTCCCCGGCCCTCCAGCCCCAAGATGAGGAAGGTGATCTGCCCGTCCCTCCCCCAACCAAAAAAAAAAAAAAAAAAAGAAGAGAAAAACCCAGATTTTGTGTCTGGGGTCACTCTTGGACTCAGTTCCCAGTGTGGCAGTGCAACATACTAACAATCTGAGTTACTGGGCCGTCCTCCACAGTTACAAGTATTTCAAGGTCAATTTATCAATTTAACAGCTTCATCTTCTTAATCACTAAACTTCTGTCTCTTTGAGCTTGTGCTGAAAGACTGTGGCTGCTAATTAAAATGGAGCTTTACTAGCAAGTACACAAATTAGATCCTGTCAGTAAGTTTATTCTAACTATTGGTCATTTCTAAATGCCTTTTTAATCCCCTAATTTTTACATTAAAATTCAAAAGCCTAACAATCTTAATCACCCCTACATCAAATTCATCATTAAGAACAGGAAGCCAGATGGTATAATTTTGATTTACCGGACTTCAGCGTGAATTAATGTACTGAGTGCCGATAATGAATACATCAAACCTGATATTGCAGAAACCTATGAATCTGGCATGTGAAATTAATAACACACTCTGCACAATGAAAGCATGTAAGCTCATATAAAACTGAGGAGTAATGGGCCCTTTTATTTTAAATTGTCTTTATTAGCCTTCCGTTTTGACTCAAGAAAAAGATGAGCATTTTGTTTAGTAGTATACTTGTCCATTGTACAACTGTTTTTCCCCTTTGTAACACAATGGGAGAAAAATTAGGATGATTAATAACAAAGCTGTCTTGAGAAATTTGCTCGAAGGGTTCTCAGAATAGCTGCCGCTTCTGCATTTATTTTGGGAATTGTACATATTAAAGAAAGTTGGAAATTTTCTGTAAAACATCATGACCTACAAAATATTATGTTACTGTTTTCTTACAACTGGACCAATTGTTCATAATATGTATGCCTCAGAATCACTCTTTTTTTTTTAAACATCTTTATTGGAGTATAATTGCTTGACTATTAAGCTTTTTAAAAAAAATATGCTTGCTATTTTATCCCCTATTGTTACATTACCACTAAAGGTGTACTGTTTTAAACCCAGGAATTAAATAGAATCTGTATCCAGACGTGTGTCACGTGCACAAAAGGATGCTCAGAATGGGCCATCACAAGGAGTTGCTCACTACATAGAAATTATCGACGTCCGAAGTAAGTTGAAGCTGCTGCTTTGTGATAATGTTTATTAATGCCCCTGCAAATTTATTTACATATTTTCATTAAGCATATTTTTATTTTTGTTGACATGCCAAGAATTCAAAATTTTATTAAGAATTAAAAGGATCAGAAATAAAATAGATTCAGGAATTAACTGAAAAATCTGTGGAGGAAAATTAAGACATAACATAAAATTGCTTTTAGTCAACTCAGAGTTTGTACAAAATAAAGTAGTTTAGTGTTCTTTAGGAGAGTGAGAAATATGTATTCTTTCCATCTGAATTTTCTAAAACAGAGAATTTCTTCCATCACCTGTGACCGTTGCGTGAGAAGGCTTGGGTGTTTTTCTTTCATACAAGCAGCAGGATTACAAATTGCCTGTCCAACGTGAGCCTGGAAATGGCCCCGTGTAATATACTTTGTAAATGAAGTCTTTTAAACGTTTGAAGTGATTTCGCCCAGTATTCCTAATACATATCAATAGACAATGGAAAGATTCAAAAACGGTGCAGGGAACCACCACTGCTTTTGACTCAACACTAACTATAATGGGATTTGAAGAAGGAGGAAATGGCTATTTCACTTTTAAAACCATGATAGGTGGCCAAATGCTGCTTTGCAGTTTCAGGGAACTTCGTTTTTCACTGCTCTGTCGGTCCACCAAATATTTCAGCAGCCTGCCCCTGAAATGAAGGCAATGCCACAAATAGGATAATGTTCAAAAAAATGGTACAAACCTTACACAAAGTGCTATTTTCTAGATAACATTGCTCATTGGTTCCATCTACACTCACACTTGTAAGACAGTCTAGAGGATAATTTGTATCTCTTAGAGATACAGTGCTAAGATTTATTATAGAATAGGGAAGGGATGTATTAGTGCTTTATCTTCAGGGTAGGGAAAATAAAAGCACTTTTTGGGCTTCTGGTATTTATTTTTGTGACTTAGCCTTCAAAGAGGGCGCGTTTTAGTAAAGATTAGGCTGTTAAGAAGTACACCTTTAAACCTTACATCACTTTGAATGGAAGAAGTCGGTTATTTCTGGTGGAAAATTTTTCTTACTCTTAAATCTCTTTAACTGAAGCTCATTTGACAAACCTATTATAAAATGAATAAATGCAGCACTGTGTGATTTGTCCACTGTCAACATGTTAACACACTTTATTTGAAGGTAGATTGATGGAGGGTGGCTGGAAGAGTTTACCCTCCTGAGTTAAAGAATAGAAAACCCTTTTTTTCTGAGTTTTTTTTCTTAGAAGTTCAGAAGAGTAGATATACAATTATCCTCGACTTGCTGATGCAAAGGAACAGAGCATTTAGTTTCTTGTCACTGTCTCTGAAATTCCTAAAGGTACAATTAGCATTTCATTTGACATAATGTTGAAAGGTTCATAGATTGATCTTCCCTAAAATGCAGCAAGAATTTTTTGAAATGCAAATTTTGACATTTATTAACTTTTATTCCAGATCTGTTTATAGACTGTAAAACTGTGCATACATTTAACTCGAAGAAGCTAAAAGGACAATGTTTAGGTGGATACTCTGTGTTATAATAAAAGTCTATTTTATTGTTTCAACAATGAAATTTTTATTATCAGAGATTTATGATATCAGCAGAGCAGTTTTTACTGCATGATTCACAGTGTTTTTATAGATGTATATTCAACAAAACAAGGAGAGAAATTGTACTGCAGTGCGCTCTCTCTCAGGAGTGCATTTCCCCATTGAAATAATGTCAGCAGTTTTCCACCTTCAAAGCCCTATGTTTTCAAATCAATTAACAATTCTAATTGTGCAAGAACAGTTGTTCACTTAGCTTAGCAAACGGGACAGGAAACATTACTTCCTTTCTTTGCCTAAAATGAAGACTTTAATCTTCAGAACCATATTTAACATAAAAAACACACAACTGAAAAGTTATACAGTTTGAAACTCAACCCGTTGGTCTGTGTCGGCTGTCTTTCTGTGGGGCCTACATTTACTTCCTAGTCTTTTTCAAGCCCAGAGTAATAACAGTTTTACATCTTGCTGTGGACAAACCGTCCTCAGTTTCATTTAGACTTTTCTTTTCATCAGATATTTATCTAGCCCGGCAGTTGTAAGAGTTATTACTTTTCTGAGGTAGCAAGCCAAACATTGGTTCTGACCTGTCTTGTGACACTCGAATGCAGATCTGTATCTGCAGGTTAGAAACAGCTGACACGGCAGCGTGGGGAGCCAGGGCTGCTGTTCCACTTAAAGTCCTAATGTCATTTCCACTTAAAAAAAATTTTATTGGGATTAAAGTGCAGCTTGTAAGATATTGAACAATGTGGTTCATAAAACAAGGAACACGTGCAATCTTATAAGACGTTATTAAATATGTACAGTTTAACCTTTTCTTTTTTTACAAATGTATATTTGAGTTATAGCTCCTAATGTCTGTCCATATTTATAAAGCACATAAATGCTAAGATTAGAGGAGGCGATCTTCAGGACTTCGGCTTCAGTGGAAAAGGGTGCTTTCTTATGTTTTCAGTAGCTTCCGAGATTATTCAAATATATACTTTCAGAAAGACAGCTTGTATTCTAGAATGATTAAAGGCTCTCCAACAAAAGAAGGATTTTTTGATTCACTTTCTCACCCGTTTTTAATCTGGTGTACTCCTTTGGATGAGTCTCAGTGTGAAGGACCCAGGGCTCACGATTTCATTTGAATCTTTGATTTTCAAAGTATGCACATGCTATTTTTATCCAGCAAGAATCCTAGAATTTCTTGATCATGTTTTCTACCATATTCTGCCATTGCAGGTAAACATGTAGGCTCTTCAGGTCCCTCAAATAAAAATGAAAATGTAATCTTGGCATTCTCAGCCAGATCAGATTTGCAGGAAAACTGTACATAAACCGGGCCAAATGTGTGTGGACTCTGTTCTCTCGATGGAACTGCAGCAGCTGATTGAAAAGTAAGGATGCAGTCCCTGGCTGCTCTGGTTTAACACAGAAGTGCAAAATCACATTTTGGTCAGGTGAATTTCAAATGCTTCTGAATATAGTTCAAGATCGTCAGGCAAAATCCCTTGGGCCAACGAAGAGTAGAGAATTCCGAGGCAGCGTAATGGATAATATAGGATACCTCCATGCGTATTTTCTCCTAAACAACAAAAATCAATAATAGGGAAAGAAATTTTGTGCATATGTGTTATTTTCTCATTGTAGTATAAATGAACAGAAATTAGTATTTTAAGCATGTTTATGTTTTTGAGAGGAAATAGGTTTTGTGTCATCACATACTTATATAACGTGGTCATATCCCCCCCAACCTTCAAAATCTTATTCAAACGCTACCTCATTCCTGAAGATTTCCCCTATCTCTGCCAAGTGAGGAATGAACGCTCTCTCCTTTCTGTATTCATACTGTATTCATACAGTACTGTTTAGAAATCACTCTAATTATACTTACCCCTTCTGACTTTAATATGTTATTTAATTAATACTTTATTCCTGCTTGTGTACTATGCCGATTACACTGTGAGTACTACGAGGAGGCAGACTATGTTTTATGCAAGATATGCCCTCCCTTGAGCCAGGCATGTGGACAAAGTGTGACGTATAATAAAACACTAAATGACTGGGGTAGAAGTAGGTGGTAACACAGGGTTAACGTAGGGCAGGCTTTCTTAACCTCATCACTACGGACATTTGACGTCTGATAATTCCTTTTGTGGAGTTTGTCCTGGGCACTGTGTGATGTTTAGCAGCATCCCTGGTCTCTCTACTCACTTGAGGACCACTTCCTTAAGTTGCAACAACTAAAAAAAGTCTCCAGACATTACCAAAGGTCTCCTGGGGGGCAGAACATCACTCCCTCTCCTTCCCCCACCCCATGTTGAGAAACACTTATATGCATGATAACATCTAAAATGCCAAAAGAAAGGCTAGTACAGTATTTCTGAAGGAAGCCATAAATTAGCAACCCAAACAATCTACATAATATTTAACCCTACCAAATCACCTCATTGACTACACTCACAAATCCTCATGACTGTATCTTTTCCTCCCCTGCACCATCCTAGTTTCCCATTAACACATTAATTTGCACAGATTGGTGCTAAAATGTGTCTGCTTCACAGTCAGGTGCTATGAGCTTTATGCCCACATTCACTGAGTTTGGTTCGGCTAGGTAGCCTAGTCAATGTTGTACCAAGATGATACCTATTTCAAAGGGGAACTGAAATTGAGCTGTGTAGATTTCATGGAGTTTTATTGCATTATCTATATTGTCTCGATTTTGACCTGAGTATGTCCTATTCTAGAGTGTTGTTAACACTGAGAAGATATTAAAGAAAGAAATGTGTGGAGATTTCAACAAAGGAATTGTATCTGGGGAGAAAAACTAAGACAAAGAGAATTCAGGAGGAAGGAAGAAATGGAAAATGTCTCATCAATAAAAATTAATCATGCTTTGTGTGTCCTCCATGGTTTTTTTTTTTTTTTTTTCACAGTTTCTCTCTAGCTTGAGCCATGGGCTTTTATCATTCTCTCGGCCTTCTTACCAAGCCAAACTCTTGTCTCTCTCCCTCCTTGATAACTTTTAATCCCACTATTATTGCTATTATTATTTAATCACAATATTCTAAAATATCATCATATCATGCCTACTTCCAGAAAGGAATTATATGATTTTAAAATGGGAAAATAAAAATGGAAGTTGCAGCAATAAATATAAGAAGGGTAAATGTAACAAAAACCTGTTATAGCTGTTCAAAGTTATTTAATCATTCATTCATTTTCCTTTAACCAATAAAAATTTGGAGACAGTTTAAAAATGGCTTATACAGACATTAACAGTATAGTCAGATGTACTACAGTAGACTTAATAGGGGAAGTATAGCAAAGGCAAAGAAAAGAGGAGTGAAACAGATCCAGCAGACATTACTAAACAAAAGGTACCCCATTAAGCCTTATGTACTTACTAGAGATGGGGCACAAAATTGTCTTCGAGCTTTCCTGCAGGTAATGTGAAGAGGGAAACATGATGGGTTAAGTCAGTATCCATTAGATAAAAAACAAACCGTTGTTTAAGAAAGGCAGAATGAGGGCTTCCCAGGTGGAGCAGTGGTTGGGAATCCGCCTGCCAATTCAGGGGACGTGGGTTCGATCCCTGGTCTGGGAGGGTCCCACGTGCTGCAGAGCAGCTGGGCCTGTGCACCACGACTGCTAAGCCCACGTGCTCCTAGAGCCCGAGCTCCACAACAAGAGAGGCTGCCGCAGTGAGGTGCACGGCAACGAGGAGTGGCCCCGGCTCCCCGCAACTAGAGAAAGCCTGCAGGCAACAATGAAGACCCAAATCAGCCAAAGATAAAATAAATAAAATAAATATTTTTTTAAAAAAAAGAAAGGCAGAATGATATTTTATCCTGATATCAGAAAAACACTTTTCCTTTTGGAGGGTGAGCTAGTTATAACAATAAAGAATAAAATTAATTTTGCACTTAAAAAAGTCACATAAAAAGGAGAACATTTTGGATTATATTGTTTTAAATACTCCCCCCAAAAGAAGAATAGAAACTTAACTGGAGGAAAAAAAAATATATTTCCCTTTCACTAAATGATAGGAAAAATGTGTCACATGAATGCTCTTAAGAGAGACTTTGGGTTACGTGATGTTTAACATCTTCCACTAGCTTTTGCAAAAAATACAGAGTGGCTCTCCAAATGGATGAATGACTATTCTTCAGAAATGACCTTTTATAAAAGCTGGGGGCATAAAATTAAATCATAACTCAGTGAAGGCATTTTTCCAGAAAATAAGATAATATAGTCCAGGTATATTACTTTCAGATGCCCTCACCTAGGTCAGTAATAGCATTTAGAGAACTTTGGAGGAATAGAAAGTTAACATCATTTAGACCAATGGTCCTTAAATATTTTCTGCCCCAATCAGTGCTAATAATCCAACAGGCAGAGCATAGGAGAAAGAGGGAGAGAAAAAAGAAGAAAAATCTGAAAAGATACTCTTTCAATTTCTATAAACATGTATATTCTGTCATTCTGAACAGTTTCATTTTTTATTTAGATTAGTAAGATTATTTTAATTTTGAGCTAATGGCAGTGGGGACCACAATATTTTCAATGATTTGGGGGACTCCTGTGGCCCCAACGAACCTGTGGAATAGGATTGTCTCCTGTCAGAGGGAAGAATTGGAAGCTTGGGATTAGCAGATGCAAACTAGTATATATAGGATGGATAAACAACAAAATCCTACTGTATAGCACAGGAAATTATGTTCAGTATCCTGTGATAAACCAGAATGGAAAAGAATATGAAGAAGAATATATATGCATAACTGAATTACTTTGCTGTACAACAGAAATTAACACAACATTGTAAATCAACTATACTTCAATAAAATTTTAAAATATATGTGTATATACATAAAGAACAGTAGTTCTGAAGATTTGATTCTTGACTTGGGAAGTTAGGGCTGGTGTGGGCTTGAAGAGGCAGGCCACGAGAATGAGAAAGGGTAAGGTTGGGAGGGATGAAGTCACCTTGCGTATCTGATTTTTAGCAATCAGGATAGAATCTGCAAAACCAAGGTGATCTTCAAATGCTTTAGTATGCTGCTACCCTCCCTACCCACTTTATAAACACTGGTTTCCTCTCAAAAAGCAGCATCTCTACTGAGCTTTCAGCAGATAGGTTATCACAGTCAAATTAAAGCTGAATTTGCTCATGAGGGCCTCAAGTGCATATCTTCTGAGCTATTGATTAAATAAAGGTACACATCTCTTACTTACCAACTGTTCAAGTAGCAAATTAGATAAAGCTTTGGAAATTTAGGAGTTTCACCAATATTCTTGCTCAGGAAATGGAAAATTCACTGTAGGTGTGTAAAATTTTATGTCTGGAAAGGGCCATGATTCTTCTCAAAAAACTCTTACATGATTCTTCTCAAAAAATTCTTCTCAAAAAACGAATACCCTCCACTTTCTATGCCTTAAAGCATAGATAAATCTTGAACACCTTAATCACAAAAAGGAACAAAAAACAAACAAACAAAAGATCCCAATAGGTAGAAGTGATTTTGAGTATGACTTCATTCTAATTGATTTGCCTACATGAGTCAATTGCCAAATTCACCCTTTGGTAGTGAACTGGAATCCTCTATGGGGATCAGAACCTAGGATTTAGAAACTCACAAACCTAGCTAGAATCTTTTCTTAGATAGGAATGCAGTGTGTTCCTATTTATTATTTCATCTTCTCTACACTGAGTAAAGCAGGAATATCAAATCAGGAAAAACTGTCCTGGAATAAATACTGGAAGAAGGTGGACAGATTTTGTGATTCTTGTCACCATACTGAGTCTTATTTTCATACCACCCTTATACATGAATTCATGCTTGCATGTGTAATTGAATAACCCCATATTGCTGTTAAGTACTTTTGAAGTACTTAACACTTCAAAAGTCAGAATTAATGCTGAATTTTAAATGAACAGTATTAATAAAGCAATTATCATTTCCATACTATGGATGAATCCAATGATCACATTTATATTAATATCTGCTACTCACTGTTTTTTCCTGACAGGAAAGCTTTATCTGGCAAAAATAAAGGAATTAAATAATTACTGTATCTGTTTTCTATTCACGGCTGTGGTCTTATTACAATGTATTTTCTCACAAGTATCAAAGTTGGAAAGGAAAGACTGACACAATCTCTATGAGGACAGGAAGTATGGAAGAAGAACTTGTGATTTCAGTTTGTTTTAAAGAAAGTGTCCATATTTTCTGTGCCAGTCTCATTTCCCTGTTTTTGCCTCCTTTTGCTAAGTTCCTGCCTCTTCTCTATGCAGGTGATTTCTGACATCTCTTTCCCTGATGAGAGTGGAAGCTTGTGGTTTTCCAACACCCATTCTGATCCTGAACACGTCTGCCTGCACTTCTGAATTGGACTCTGGTCCAGTCCTCCCAGATTAGTGAGTCCTCTCATGATGTTTCCATGACCTCTATAAATCTAGAGTTGTGGTGAAGACCCCTTTCTTTGGGAGGGCTTTACTTGGGGCTGAAGCTAAACTCTCTCTCATCTCTTCCTCCTTTCCCAGATTCCACCCCTCCTCACATCTACAAGCCACACTGGCTAACTCCTTCCTGAGAAGAGACATTATCGAGGAAGTGGGGGAAATCTCTGGACAGGGAAAAAAAGACTTAAGACAGATATGTGAAAATCAGTTGAAAATAGGATTTCCTAATTCTAGTGGAAGAGGTAGACAAGGAACTTGAGAAGATCGAGGAACGAGCTTCAGAAGACACACAGAGTAAACACATTGGGTTATAGAGATATTGAAAGGGGTCATTTTGTCAAAACTACAGTCAGGAGTAATGACTGTAGGATTGGCAGTTATAAAAGAAATGGTTTCTTTATTGACTTACATGTATCTAGTAAACAATATTTTAAAGACAACTTTTTTATCATCTACTTTTACCTCCTGTAATGATTATTTTCTCTTTCCTTACAATATGTGTGATTAGGGAAATTCTATAAGTGAAACATGCTTTTTTCCTGCTAGGTCCAAACAAAGCATTGCAGTAACCTCTTAATAAATGTCAATTACCTTCCCTTTTCCCTGAGCCTGTAATTATGTTAATAATGTTCTCCTAAATATTTATAGACTCATAGAATGTTTGATCTAGAGAGAAATTTAGAGATAGTCTCACCAAACTCCTTTTAAGAAAGATGAAGACATTGTGGACCAAAGACTGGAAGTGGCTTGTATGAGGTTGCCCAGGAACTTCACAGTACAGACAAGACCAGAAGCCAAGTATTGGCAAGAGGGAACAGCATGAAGAAAGGCTCTGATTTGGGGAGATGACACATTCCTGGAAACTGAAAGAACTGTACTTCTAGGCTGAAGATTTAGGTAGGTGTCATATTATACAAGGTCCTAAAGGCCATATTAGGGACTTATGGAGCAATGAGAGACATTAGATGTTTAAAGAGGGATGATGACATTATGTTGGCATTTTGAGAAAGATGCATTCTTTTTTCTGTGTTATTTCCATTGAGTAATAATATCCTCTACTTCTCAAATGTCCTTACTTTCAGTTCTGGATGTGATGCTGGTCTCTGCAGTCATCTTGCAATACTCTTGTCCTGATGACAATTTCTCCCTCTGCAGCCCTTCCACCACTTCTATTTATCCTCCAAGCTAGAACTCTCTGCTTTTAGGTCATTTTCTCCATCAGTTTAAAACAGAGATAGCTTTTCTTTGCCTAGCTTCTTTACCTCTCCAGGCTTTTCTGTCTGTTCCCATTTCTTGAGTAACCATGCTTCACTTCAGAGTTTTTATTAGGCTTCATCTAGTCCTTAGACTCTTGACAAGGAATGGATAAAGCATCTAATACCTTCATTAATCAAACTCTGAAATACACACTTTTATGTGAATATCTTCCCCAGATCAGAAGATAGGGAAAACCTCTCTTTGTCTATCAGTGTAGAGCTTGCATATCTAAATTTTGTGGGCATTTACCCTGGTGCTAAGTCCTGACCTTTGCATATTTAACAACAAGGTGTTTATAGTAATAATTTTCTTTCTTTGTACACGGTTCACAGCACTTTCACCGTCACACCCTAGAAGGTTTAGATTTCATTACTTTAAATCTCTAAAGGCCCAAATGTAATACCAGGATTAGAGAGGGCAATTAGCGTTTACAGAATAGTTGCCGTATAACAGACACTGTGCCATGAAGTTTCCTCATCAGGATGAGTTGAGTCAAAGTGGAATTCAGAATCTAGACTTTGGCAAAATGCATGAGCTGGTGATCCTTCTAAGTATCTTCTTATGAAATAAGTACACAATGGAACTTTTGTATTTTGGGTGAAGGGATGGAGGTGGGGATAAGGAAAGTGGAAAGAGAGAAGGAGGAAATGGATGATGTTTGGGGAATGCATGGACCCCCTCCTCTATTAGCTGGAGAAACTTGTTCTGTGGCTTAAAGAAGAGGTGGTTTAGAAACAATACATACAGAAATTGTACTTGAGAAAGTAATTTTATTCTGGGCGGGAAACAAAAGCCTGCTTCAGAGGCTTGCATAATAAAGTATGGCCCTAAACTGGGAAGAAAACTATTTGCTTCCCAACTCTATCACAAACCATAGTGGCTGGAGAGTTTGGGAAAGCTACTAGCTGAGGAGGGCGGGGTCTGGAAGACAAATCCTCTGAACGAAAGGAGGAAGAAGAGGTCATGATGAGGTTCCATGGCAAGAACATGATGTAAGACAGAGATGGAGCACACATAAATGACTGAGAGGACATTGAGGAAAGACTCTGGTCATGTAGGTGGGCTCCAGTAGGCATAAATTTTAATACTATCTCCAAGAAATAGGATCAGGTGACATATATACATCACCATTTAATTCCTTAAAGGGTCTTTTGAAAATAGGTTTATTATCCTCATTTCCAGATGAGGAAATAAATACTCAGATTAAATAGTTTCTCAAGGTCGCACAGTTCATCAAAGGTGGTCCTGAGATTCTAACTCCAAGCCTTGGTAATACCCCACACTGATATTCCTTAGGACCATACACATTGCCTCCTGAGTGCTTGGTACTTGCTTTCTTATTGGTTGAATATTCCAGGTAGTGGTGCCCAGAATAAAGGGTACCCAACAGCTCAGAATATTTATTTATTCATTCATTTATCTGCTGAAGGGCATCATAGAATCGCTGGAAGAGTGTAGGCTTTGAAGGCAGGCATACCTGAGCTTAGATCCCAGCGGTGCCATTTACTAGATATAAGTTTTTGTGAAAATTACTTTTCCTCTGTGAGCTTTGGTTTCCTTGTCTGTAAGTGGGAATAATAATACATTCTTTGAATACTGCTGTGAGGCATAAATGAGTTTATAAACCTATATAGCTCATGTTACAGTCCCTAGGACATAGTAGGTTCTCACTTAATGATAGCTGCTTTTATTATTGGCAGTTCCTGAAGTTTTGCCTGAGCTCCTTGTATCCACGAGAGAAACCATGTGGAACACGTCAGGGCAGAATACCGGCAGATCGAGTGTGGGTGCTGTCAGTTCTTACTGCATTTTACATTTTTCCCTAGCATATCTTTTTTATTTTTGCTTCCATATATGAAATAACATATGGGAGTACATTGTCTTGACTCCTCCTGCTAAGAACCAAACTATCACTTATTTTTTCTGTAAAAGGAAGGGAATGGTATGACCTGCATCTTTTCTCTTTGGCAAGTACCCACATTGCATGTTTATCAACATTTCAGAGTTCTTTCTTAAAGCACCTCATTCTGTAGCTAGCAAAAATGTTTCTTTCACTTGAAAGGGTATCAAAAAGGCATTTCTGTATAAAATTCACTGAGTTTTTCTTAACTGGGCATTGTCATGACACCATATGGCCGTAAATGATTTAGTTTTTCATGAAAAATGGTTTTAAATCAAAAATGAAACCTGCTAAAAAGAATTTGCATACTTGATGAAAAATAAAGGCAATCAAATGTTTAATCTGGCTGTGAGAAATGTACTGGGGTTTCATAAGCAGCCCTTACATAATAAGGAAATACATTTTCATTATGATTGTTGCATTACCAGTGTTATGGAAACTTGACCTCTTTAGAAAGTGATACAGAAAACCAGAGCATAAATGGTGTTCACCTTAAGATTCAAACAAATCTGGCACATTTGGAAAATTGTGAAGTAAGACCTGTCCCGATCCATGTAAATGAGGAGCTTAGTGGGAAAACACTTAGACTCAGGGAAGAAATGGAGCAGTGAGCGGACTGGAAAGAGAGGAGATAGTCTGATCATAGCACTGTGCACGTCGTTAATAGGGACCAGGAAGATACATCTGTGTATAACGTTAGAGCAAGCACACACTTAAAGAAGCGTTTCACTAAAATCTCTGTGGGAAATTGAAAATGAGAGGACTCAGCAACAATGAAAGCCGTAGTGCTGGCAGACTTGGAAAAAGCCATCTTGGTCCAGATGCTGAATGGCAACAGCAGCAGTGCAGGTGCCTTGGAAAGCATCAGCTGACAAAGGACATGCCATCCCCAGAAAGGAGCGCAAGAGAAAAATGGTCACCACCGCCTGGCAGCAGGTAAACAGAAGAATCAGGAAGTGGAGTTCGCATGAAACACCCACTGGGAACTCTTAGAAATATTTAGGAAGAGTTTGAGGTGGTTGGAGTTCCTAAGGAATGGATGCAGTGGAGAAAGAAACTACAGTAGTGACTCTAGCTTTACCCCAAGTGGGTATCATAACTTACTTGTTAAATTTCTTCCTGCTTAAATAAACTAATAAATAATGCCATGAAAAGCAATCCCTGGCTGTGAACTTTCTTTAACTGGTACAATGCATATCAAAGAGTATCTTAAAGTTTGTTGTGCCACTACCTTGGATTGGTATTGAAGAGACAACATTGAGAAAACACCATAAAAGGGAAAAGTAGAAATAAAAGTACAAGCATCTCCATATTAATTGTTGCAAATGCTAACCAACTGGGAAAAAAAGATTATTCTCAATTTACTGCATCGATTGGATAACATCTGCTCCTTGCAATGAGGTTTCATTCTGTGTCATTCAAGAGGCGGCTGTGGATGATTCCATCCTGAGGAATTTTTCAGACTTCAGCCATCCTAGGGTAGATTCTAAGCACCCTGCACAGCCACACAGGATCTCAGGAAAGAGAGATTATTTCTGAGTCAGCGTCTACAGCTTCACAGCCTACATTTAAAAGAACTGGTCAAAATATTACATCCTTCCCTCACATAAATAATAATTTTGTTTGTGTCTAATGCCTATTTTTCTTCAAGTTGTTTCAGTTTGGAGGTCCTTTAGATCTAAAGACATATCAAGACTTGAATGACCACACAGGGAATGTGTTGACCATTAAGGGTCTCTGGAAGAGCTGAAGGTGACACAACTGTATTTAATGAGAGACACAACCAAGGAGTCAGACTGGTGTCCTCAGCTTGTGATCAAAAACGTGTGAAGCCCAAGTGACACCAACTCCAAGGCTTGGTGCAAGAGCATCTTCTTGCTGAATTCTCTGTGACCAGTTGCACCTTTGGAGAGGCTTCTCAAAATGGAGAGGCTTCTCAAAAACTATTATAGATTCATGATTAGGAGTTGATGTGATTCAGCCAGGCTTCCTGAGTTTATATCCTGGGTCCTCTACTCCCTTTCTGGGTAAATTCGGGTAAATTATACAAACCCCTCCAAACCTCAGTTTCTGCACCCTTCAAATGGAATCACACTACTACCTATGTGGTAGCGTTTCAGTGAAGGTTGAATAAGTGTTTGACATATTTTAAGCAATTAATATCTGTAGGCTGTTAATATTTTGTTATAGAAACCAGAATAGACTTCATAGCTATTCCAAAATCAGATATAACCATGAAGAAAAATTTGAATAGAAAATTATAACATAAAAAAACCCATGATCATCTATAAGTGCTTTTACCTGAGATAGGATTAATGGTGACAAAAAATAATTTGTGTATCAAGCTATAGAGGTCATAGAAATTCTTTACGTATTATCACATTTGAGAATTATAATTACAGATGGATATACATGGGATTATTGAGGCTAAGTGCAGGGATTGAAACCACACAGTTTTTAAGTGGCAGAGTTGAAAACTGCACTGAGAGTTTCTAACTCCAAAGCCAGTGTTTTCCATTTCATTATTCACCCTCTTAAATTAATCTTTTAAAGTTGGATACTTGCAGGATTTGAACCATCATTGAAAGATGTACTTTGTATCAATAAGTATTTTCAACACATCTGCTTTTACTCAGACCTTGTGGCTTTTCTAGTATTGGCACATAAAAAGTTGTCACCAATGCCAAAGTTATAGGAAGTTCATGACACTGTGATTTCTGGGGCCAATAGTTAAAATGTCACTCAGGGTAGGCTGAAGAGTTGGCTGGTTCAGGGAACCTGGGAGCAGGGTAAAGACTGAATCTGTCAGGACTCATGTTATTTCAGAAAAGTATAGCAAAAATTATAGTCTAATCAAAAATAGTTTCAAGGTTATCAAAAGCAACAAAAGTCTGAGAAACTGTCATAGTTAAAAAAAAAAAGACAACAAAAAAAACTAAGGAAACATTGTGGCTAAATGTAAGGTGCCATCCTGAATGGGATCCTAGAACAGAAAAAAAGGAGATTAGGAAAGAACTAGTAAAACGTACCAGTGTTGGTTTCTGTCCTTTGGCAAGTGCATCATCATCATGTAAAATGATGCCGTTGGGGGAAACTGGATGAGGGATACGTATGACTGCTCTGTATCATCTTTGCAACTGTTCTATCTTTGTAACTGTTCTGTAAATCTAAAATTATTCCCAATTCCAAAGTAAAAACGTTATTAAAATTGAAAAAAAATCCCTTTGATGGGGTCTGAGATAAATGAATTCTGCATAATCCAGGTAATGGTAAAAAAAACTTCAGAGTACTCCCTCTTTTTAAAATTTCTATTCAATATTAGGGTCACAGAAAGTTATCCTTGAATCATCCTTTCCCCCCACATACACTTTTTATGATTTGCCTTCTGAATCTCTGACTTGCCTTGATCTATCTTCTGAAAATGGAAAAGTAATCAGAGATGCTTGTGATTTTCGATGGAGGCTCTGAGTACCTCCACATAAGTGTTTCTTGGACTGTTGCTAGTACACCCATGGAGTAATCACTCACGGAGTGCCTACTGTTTCCCAAGCACAGTTTTAGGTGCTGGGGACACAAACAGAAGCAAAATAAAATCTTTGACCTTAAGAAGGACTTGCTCTAGTTGGGTAAGTAGTTACAGAACAGAGGATGACAATACATAGAGATGTAGAAAGGATATGAGGGGAGCCTAGAAAAGGAGAACAGATGCCTCATACAGTCTGAAGGAGAAGGTCAAGGTGAAGATCCTGGTGGAAGCTACCTCTGAACTGACTCTTAATATAGTGTTTCCAGGAGGGAGGACGATCACTGAGGAGGTGGGCAGGGAAGAGAAAATCTACAGGCAGTGGACAGTGCATCCAGGGCATTCTGATAAGAAAAATCAGGTGCTTGCTGGCACTGGAGTGTGGAGAAGGAGACAGAGAACAACAGGCAATAAAGCTACTGGGACAAGCAACACCCTAAAGCTGGAGGAGTTTACATGCGATGGTGTGCAGTTTAGATTTGACTTTTTAGGAAAGGGAGCAGGCTTCACCTGTGGTAACTAACTTCAAACCTAGTTATCATTCTCAACCATTTTTTTTCAGTCTTCATAATCTATTTAATCTTAATATAAAGCATCCTTATTGCTGCATACTGGTTTTGGAGATCCAGATAGAGCAAATCTGGTTAAGGACATAGGATTTAGAGTAATAATCTACCTGTTCATAGGTCTCTTCTCTACCATCTCTGCCTTTCATCTGGTTGGACCTCTATTTTCTCATCTGTAGAATGGGGGTTATAATAATACAATCTATTTCATTTAGTCATTGGGGTGGGGGGATTAAGTGAGATACAGTGCATGGTATGGAGAAAGCACTCAGGCTTTCCCATGACATCATGGGGTGCATCACATGACTGAGCAGTTAGAGGGTGCACGCCACAGCCAAGGTATCCTGGCTTTGTCACTTACTGATTGTGTGACCTTGAGCAAATTTCTTAACTCTCTGTACCTAAATCTCCTTCAGTAAAACAAGCATCATTTTGCTTTAAGTGTTGGATGCACAAATATTTGTAGAGTGCTGAGATCAGTGCCTGACACATAGGTTGGTTATGAGCTGATTATATGAATTTATGCACAGAGTAAGTACTTACAAACTGTTAGCTATTATTTTCATTAAAAAAATTTTATTGAAGTGTAGTTAATTTACAATGTGTTAGTTTCAGGCATATACATTCAGTTATACATACATATAATCTATTCTTTTTCAGATTCTTTTCCCTTATAGGTTATTACAAAATATTGAGTATAGTTTCCTGTGCTATACAGTAGGGCCTTGTTGGTTATCTATTTTATATATAGTAGTGTGTATATGTTTTAATCCCAAAGTTCTAATTTATCCCTCCCCGTCCTTCCCCTTCGATAACAGTAATTTTCATTTCTCTGTCTGTGGGTCCATTTCTGTTTTGTAGCTATTTTTATTATGACCTGAGACTAGAGCCTAATGCCCTTGGCCAGCTCAGGTAAGGAATGAAGGCCTAACCATGAGGTCTGCCACAAAACTATTAGGAAAGCAGTTTTTGGGTTTTGTGGGTTTTGGCTCAGGCCTACCAGCAGAGGTCGTCAATTACCTCCTAGCCCTGCTATTGTTGACCCTTGTTAAAAGTAAGAACAAAAAAATGTATCTAAAGAAAAATACAAGCAATTTACTGGAAATCTCCCAAAGTTTCATTCTGATTTTAAGAGAGCTTTGTGGAGTCTGAGAGTTTGACTACTTCTGCTCCAGAACCCTTCATTTATGTCTTAGTATGATTTTATATCAGTTATCCTAACAGGAGAAGGCACTCCAGTTTTGAAGCACAGTTATGTTATAGGATCACAAATGGCTCAGATGTATATATATATATATATATATATATATATATATATATATATATATTGCATTTGTTTGCAATTGAGGTTTGAATAGATTCAGACAAAAATGAGATTAAAATAAAATTTCCCAACATATTCACATATAATTACTAACAAAGAAACCCTTTCAATTTTGTTCCTTTTATTTGGGGCCTAGCATACAGATAATTATTGCCTCGGATATTGACATGTACTGAACCATATAAAAATAATTCTTCAAAGATACACTCTACAAACCATTGGCAACATGAACAGGACTTTTGTCACAAATCCAGACTGACAGGTCATTCCTTGGCATTTTCACACAATATTGAAAATCAGCCCGAACTGGCAGGTGTAAAGTTCCTAGATTCTCACTTGACAGAATAATTCAGTACTGATAGTGTGTGACTGATAATAGGCAAAAGGTGTGCAACAGACAACAGCATCAAAAGAAAGAATATAATTTTATTCAAGAGCAGCTAAAAATATAAATATATTTTATATTAAGTTCTCAACAACAATGCACATGGAATTCCAATTACCTAAATATAGCAGATGATCTTGAAAAAAATCTCAAAGAAAACTCAGAAAAGCCTCTCAACACATGCCTCTCCAGCTTTCTCTTCACTTCCTGGCTGGCAAATATATATGAAGGCAAAAACTTGCACGTCCGTCTTCACATAAGTGCTAGCTCCTTTATCCCTCCAACAGTGCTCACTCAAGAGATAAGCACACGACCACCTCTACAATCTCTTGCTTGCTTATGTTCTGTAATAATTCCAAATCAATAATGGACTTCATCTTTCTCTCTCCTTCATCAGCAAGAAGAGAGGTTAGTGCAGTAAACATTTAGAAAACTCATTTGGTGAATGAACTTCTTTTGTGACTAAGCCCCCAAAAGATCCCCTGGAGCCCCTTAATACCTCCTAATCAACAGGTGATCCAACTACCCTTAGTCGAGCTGTGTTCCCAAGAGCTTTTTACCCAATTGATCCTCCAAAGACGTATCCTACGACAGTGCTTCTCAAATTCTAACAT
The DNA here is from genome assembly GCF_963924675.1 of Phocoena phocoena. Classification (NCBI taxonomy): domain Eukaryota; kingdom Metazoa; phylum Chordata; class Mammalia; order Artiodactyla; family Phocoenidae; genus Phocoena; species Phocoena phocoena. The sequence goes on along the minus strand of NC_089236.1, from coordinate 47,531,627 downwards.
GCATGTACATCACCTGGGTTCTTGTTAAAATGCAGGCTCTGGGGGCTTCCCTGGTGGCGCAGTGGTTAAGAGTCCGCCTGCCGATGCAGGGGACGCGGGTTCGTGCCCCGGTCCGGGAAGATGCCACATGCCGCGGAGCGGTGGGCCACGTGAGCCATGGCCGCTGAGCCTGCGCGTCCGGAGCCTCTGCTCCGCAACGGGAGAGGCCACAACAGTGAGAGGCCCGCGTACTGCGAAAAAAAAAAAAAAATGCAGGCTCTGATTCAGCAGGTCTGTTACGGGGCTTGAGATTCTACATTTCCATTCAATTCCTAGGAGATACTCATGCAGCTGGTCCAAGGACCACACTTTGAGTAACAAGGCTCTAAAAGATTCAGAATAACTTCAAGATACTAGAGAAGGCATCTGCCTGAATTCTATCAACATATTTATTTGCATAATAACATGTATCCCCAATCTATTAAAACATTTTTAGTCTCAGAAAAGGGGAATGGAGTGCAACTTCTGCTTTTGGCAGATAGGTTGAACTGAAAATATGGTTATGTCTATCCTTTTCAGAGAAAAAGAGACATGTAAGGAACGACAGGATCCAAAAGAGAGAATTTTCCTGAATAATCCAGAGCGCATACCGAATGTACAGACAACAGAATTTTTCTTCCCTTTGCTGGATAAGGAAACTCTCTGCTCCAGGTTGGAAGGTGTCATGAGACAATTTCATCCCCTCCCAGATGCCACAAAGACTGACACTAATATTTATGTTGAGGTAAGTGTTTAATTTTGCAGGAATAAATTAAGGCATGAAATTAGGAATAGTTAGCATTACTTTAATTATAAATCAAATTACTTATGAAGTCATTCACAGAAAACAAGTTTTTCAAATTAAGACATTCCATTAGCAGGAAAAAACATTTCACTGCAAAATGTATTAAATATTAGGTAAACTCTCTGGATTGCCTAACGGTACCTGATATCTACCTTCTGGCTCCATTGGTCCTGAGTATCTCCAAGTCGACTGGCACATCAGGAGCTCACAAAGAAAGCTGAGGGTTCCTCATGTCTCCAAGATTGCCATGAGGACCCCAGAGTCGCACTGTGATCATTCCTCGACGTGGCATTCTTTTGTCAATTACTTTCTCGGGTTCTATTTGTTTGTACTTGTTAATGTGTTCAATTCAATCCAGCAAACATTTATTGAGCATTATTATCAGACTCTGGGGGACATAGAGATAAATAAGGCTTGATTTCTATATTCATAGTGCTGATCACCATGTAGACTGTTTCATAAACATTATTATGTTGGAATGTATGCTACTGTTGTTGTTTTGTTTTGCTCACCCACTGGCGTGTAGCCTCCTTGAAAGCAAAGGTCTTTTCTTAAGCATCTTTGTGTCTAGTATCTGTGGAGTTCCTAGGCAGGAAATCACAGTAGGACTCCGGGAGAGATGGACACCTTTGCCACACCCACTTTCCATCATGACCACAATCTCCCCTCAGGTTTTACCTACTCATGGGGAAGCATGGCACCCAGCCCCGGGCAGTGAGGTGGAAAGAGGAACCTTGACAAAAAAGCTTCACCTTCTCTCAACCCCAGAAAAGAGTACTATTTTTTTTTAATTTTTTTTCAGCTAACAATTAAAAAAAAATTATTTTATATTGGCACATAGTTGATTAACGATGTTGTGTTAGTTTTAGGTACACAGCAAAGTGATTCAATTATACATATACATGTATCTACCTTTTTTCAAACTTTTTTCCCATTTTGGTTATTACAGAATATTGAGCAGAGCTCCCTGTGTTATATAGTAGGCCCTTGTTTGTTATCTATTTTAAATATGGTAGTGTGTACATGTCAAGAGTACCTTTAATTTAATCTTGTATTTTCTTTGCCAAAATGTGAGACATCTATATAACACACTATTCTAAAAACCTTGCAAATACTAACTTATTTAATCTGAATAATAAGACTATGAAGTAAACTCCTCTTTTAGAATGGAGCAGAATGAGTCACAGAGAGGTTAAGTAATTTGTTCAAAGTCACTCAGTCTTTTGAAGAACTGTATAGTAATGACTCAGGAATTCATCATCTGGCATTAAATTTATTGACATCAAGAAAGTCAAAAGGAAATGTAAAGCTAAATCCATCTCAAGGTATGCAAATATTTCTTGCACTCCATTCTTCCAGGTCTTTCTTACAGGAAAATTAAACTTTCCTATAAGAAATTTTTTTGAATTTGATTCCACTTTTAATACAAATTATACCTTCTGAGGACATAGGTCCCAAATCAACTATAAATCTGCCCTGTGTAATCCTTGATGCCCTCCAATTGCCCTGTTGGTTTATGCGATTATTGGATTAATATGTGTGCCCACACTAGATGGAAGCTTCATGAGGACAGGGTGCTTATATCCCCAAGGCCAACACAATGCTCAGTCCACAGGAGAGAAGCAGGGATTTTTGTTGAAGAAAACTGAACTAACCCCCGTTTTACGAATGAGCAAACTGAAAGCAGAGAGATAAGAAATGACTTGCCCAAGCTTATGCAACTCAAATGAGATATATTGAGGAAAGCTTTGAATCTAGTTCTTTCCAACTTTGAATCCCAATTTCCACTCCATACCACATTTTATCAATACATTATCCACCCATTAATGAGAGCATTTATTTTCTGAATGGAGTCATTGCAGTATTTACGGAATGCAAGTGATACATATGAGATACTAAGATATGAATTGGAGGATATTTTGACGTATTGAAGGTTGTTGTAACATTTATATATAGTAAATGGTCTTTTTTTTTTTTTTAACACATCCCTCATTGAAATTGTAAGAGTTTTGAAAATGCTCCCAGTCAAGAACCTCAGGCTGCAAATTTATTTAAATGTAGTAAAGTTCTTTTATTCTTTAATATGTTCTTTGCTGGTAACAGTGTTTTTCACCTAGTAGGAATGTAGTCCATATTTGAGGAACTGAATTGAAAAGAATATCTGGGAAGCAAAACCTTCCTTATGTTTAAGATATTGTTGATGGAAAAGATGTATAATGCTGAGGCTTGGGGTTGGTTGATCAGTCTGCTTTTTGATTTTATAAAGCCATTTTCATATGTGAAAATGATATTCCTAATAAGGTCATAGTAAAAAACAGCACCAGTCTTTCTATTAATGGCTTAGGAATAATTTAAATAGAAGACAGCACAGTATTACATTGTTAAACTTTATTACAGAATTATAGGAAATATGTTATTAGACTTAAAGTCTAAGCTGAAGAATTCTCCTTTGGAAGACATTTTCTGATTAGACCTGAATTGTTTTTCTATGTCACCACAAATACAATGCAAAGGCTGGTTAAAGCAATTAAAACTTTCCTTTGTTTGCAGAAAGAGATGTACCCAGATACGGCTTTTTGTTTGTAGACATCTTAATAAACACTAGCAGGCTGAAATAAAATCTGTCATCAATTATATTTTTCTCTTAGACAAACTGCCTACTTCACATACATATTAAGCAAGTTTGTTACCAAGGCTTCCTTATATTTCTATTTGTTGTTGTAAAATGGTAAATGTAGAAATAACACTAGATCTATCAATTTGATAATATAATGCAATACATCTGGCAGCTGAACAGAAAAAAAAATGTAATGACATATTTGGCAGAGTGAATGGTTTCTATTATGGGTTTTTTCTTTTTTTTTTAAAAAAAAAAATTTTTGCCATTTGTTGTAGACTAATGTCAAGGAATATAAAGTATTATTGGGAATGCAGAATTTAGCTTTTGTAGAACATAAATTGACTGCCATGTAAACAGAACCATCAGTTTCATTACTTGTTAAGCATTTATTTACTGAAATGCTTTGAATAGGAAAGCTTGCTGAAGGGAACCATACCTGTTTTTAGCTGTATATTGCAGAATTCTTTTTTTTTTTTTCTTTTTTTTTGTAGTACGCGGGACTCTCACTGTTGTGGCCTCTCCTATTGTGGAGCACAGGCTCCAGAAGTGCAGGCTCAACGGCCATGGCTCACAGGCCCAGCCACTCCGCGGCATGTGGGATCTTCCCAGACCAGGGCACAAACCCGTGTCCCCTGCATCGGCAGGCGGACTCTCAACCACTGCGCCACCAGGGAAGCCCCCAGAATTCTTTTATAAATGTAGTTTTCCTTCTGTTTTCATATTTACAATTTAACATTAAACTCTACTGTAGAATATTGTAAGACTAATTCTCTAGATTGTGTGGGATAATCAATTCTAAAAATGACTAGGGTAACCGAAATTTTATTTGCTTTATTATATTAATTATGAAGCCATAATTTTAAAAAAATAGACTATTTAGGAGCAGAAAAAAATATCCTCAATTAATTCATTCACTCTTATGTTCATCAAACTTTTCTTGACTGCTATGTGTCAGACTTTGGGCTGGCTTCTGGGAACATAGATATGAATGAGCCATGAGAAGCTCAGCCTTGCTGGCAAGATACACACATATAATGCATTGGATATTACAATAGAGAAGCTTGCAGTATATGCCCATGATACGTATATGAAAACAAATCAGGATAAGACATTATAAATGATTTTAATTTCATTTCCATTTATAGGAAATAAAAAAAAAAGATAATGAGTATGAAGTAATATGTTATAATCCCTGAGCTCTTATGGCCTGGAGAGTGTTAAATTGAACTACTCAGAAAGTATTATCATAGAGCTGCCTGCATGGAGATTGGCTTGAGGCATGGGGCAAATCTTGCCCTGCATGGGGCAAATCTTCCTTGTAAATAGACTTGGAAACACCACCTCCAGTTTTCCTTGGGCCCAGGAGCATGCTAATGGAGCAGAAAGAATCCAGTCACTGATAGAGAGATGGCAAATATTAAGGACAGAAAGGCAAAGAAAGTAGCCACATTACACAAAGATTAAGAACTATACATGACCACAAGTTGGGCCTTGAAGAAGTGCACACAGAAGGATGAGAATCAAGTGAGGCCCAAGAAAACAACCCAGTTTTTGCCTAAAAGCAATCCCCTTAGACATAGCAGAAAAGGTTATGATATCCCTTCATGAGAAGAGATAAAATGTGATTTCCAGAGCTCAGTGTGCACCTTTCTTAGTTTTCTGGGTGTAATGATGTAGAAAAGTTACATAGTAATTTCAGAATATCGGTTCCCTGATTGTCGAAAGTTCTTTTGATACCTTCATAAAATCTCGAGGAACATAAACCGTCAATGTAGAGACAGACGAAAATGAGTTGACATCTTCTTGCAGTAGAGTCCAGATTTCATGTGCCAATTTGAGAAAAATCAGAAAAATGATCATCAGTACAGAATGCTGTAAAGGGCTTATTTCTATTTGAGCATGCCATACATTTCCTCTTTCATAGCAGAAAGTGAAGGAGAGATACAGAATTTATCTGATTTACTTTATCAATATACATAGTCATTCTGGAAAATTCAATTTCCCACCCAAAGTTTATGCTTAAATGAACATAAGCACAACAGAGTTATTCTGGTTATATTCTAGAGATGAAATTTCTGTCCTTTCAACAGTGTGATGATTGAGCAGGAGGGCAGGATGGGACCAGAGGTTATGTCACACCTGTCCCACCACTGCTGGATCATGGACAGGTACATATCCCTCAACCTCAGGGTTTTTCATCTGTAAGTTGAAGCAAATAAAACTGGCACCTACCTCAGAGGCTGTGGTCAGGAGACAAAACAATAACACTATTGTTATTTCTTTGTAGTAATTTTTGAGGCAACTGGTTAAATAATATGAAGTAAGTGAAAAAAAAAACAACTTTAAAACTGAAGTGTGCCTTTTGCTTATGAGTTGCTACTAACTAAATGTTACTACTACAGGAAAAAGTGCAGTGTTATGGTCATTTATTTGTAAAACCAGGGATAGTAGAGTTCAGTTATAAATTAGATGACATTATACATACAAACATTAGGAAAGTCCCTGGAACTTGTAGAGTATCTTAAAAGCCATTGATTTAAACTGAATATAAATTTGTTAAGAATATAATATATACATATCTTACTTCTAAATGCAGATCCCCCTAGGAGCATTCATGTCTTTGTTCATTCCCAAACTTCTTTTGGCTGTCCATCAAGATTAAACAAACAGAAGAAGTACCTCCCAGAACTTCTGCTGCCAGTGTCCATGTCCTCACTGTGAGCCACACCCACCCCATGGCCTGTGCAGAAGACCCTCCTACACTAACAGATATTATAAGAGGAGACAGACAGAGGGCAGACAGCAGAATCAAGAAGACTATAATCCTGCAGCCTGTGAAATGAAAACGACATTCACAGGTAGAGACAAAATGAAAAGGCAGAGGGCTATGTACCAGAAGAAGGAACAAGATAAAACCACAGAGAAACAACTAAATGAAGTGGAGATAGGCAACCTTCCAGAAAAAAATTAAGAATAATGTTAGTGAAGATGATCCAGGGCCTTGGAAGAAGACTGGAGGCAAAGATTGAGAAGATGCAAGAAATGTTTAACAAAAACCTAGAAGAATTAAAGAACAAATGGAGATGAACAATACAATAACTGAAATGAAAAATACACTAGAAGGAATCAATAGCAGAATAACTGAGGCAGAAGAATGGATAAGTGACCTAGAAGACAGAATGGTGGAATTCACTGCCATGGAACAGAATAATAAAAAAAGAATGAAAAGAAATGAAGACAGGGCTTCCCTGGTGGTGCAGTGGTTGAAAGTCTGCCTGCCAGTGCAGGGGACACGGGTTCGCACCCCATTCCGGGAGGATCCCATGTGCCGCGGAGCGGCTGGGCCCATGAGCCATGGCCGCTGATTCTGCACATCTGGAGCCTGTGCTCCACAACAGGACAGGTCACAACAGTGAGAGGACCGCGTACCAAAAAAAGAAAAAGAAATGAAGACAGCCTAAGAGACCTCTGGGACAATAATAAATACATCAACATTCACATTATAGAGGTCCCAGAAGGAGAAGACAGAGAGAGGGAACCCAAGAAAAAAATATTTGAAGAGATTATAGACAAAAACTTCCCTAACATGGGAAAGCAAATAGCCACCCAAGTCCAGGAAGCACAGAGAGTTCCAGGCAGGATAAACCCAAGGAAAAACACGCCAAGACACACAGTAATCAAGTTGACAAAAATTAAAGACAAAGAAAAATTATTAAAAACAACAAGGGAAAAATGACAAATAACATACAAGGGAACTCCCAAAAGGTTAACAGCTGATGTCTCAGCAGAAATTCTATGAGCTGGAAGGGAGCAGCACAATATATTTAAAGTGATGAAATGGAAGAACCTACAACCAAGATTACTCTACCCAGCAAGGATATCATTCAGATCCGACAGAGAAATCAAAAGCTTTAAGACAAGTAAAAGCTAAGAGAATTCAGCACCACCAAACCAGCTCTACAACAAATGCTGAAGGAACTTCTCTAAGTGGGAAACACAAGAGAAAAAATGACCTACAAAAACAAACCCAAAACAATTAAGAAAATAGGAACATAATAGGAACAAACATAGTGATAATTACCTTATGTGAATGGATTAAATGATCCAACCAAAAGATATAGGCTAGCTGAATGGATACAAAAACAAGGCCCATATATATGCTGTCGACAAGAGACCCACTTCAGACCTAGGGACACATAAAGACTAAAAGTGAGGAGATGGAAAAAGATATTCCATGCAAACAGAAATCAAAAGAAAGCTGGAGTAACAATACTCATATCAGAGAAAATAGATTTTAAAATAAACAATGTTACAAAAGACAAGGAAGGACAGTATACAATGATCAAGGGATCAATAAGGCAAATGCTAACAGCTGTAAAAGAGGAAATCAACAGAAACACAATAATAGTGGGGGACTTTAACATCTCACTTACACCAATGGAAAGATCATCCAGACAGAAAATTAATAAGGAAACACAAGCTTTAAATGACACAAGAGACCAGATAGATTTAATGGATATTTATAGGACATTCCATTTGAAAACAGCAGATTACACTTTCTTCCCAAGTGCACACAGCACATTCTCCAGGATAGATCACATCTTGGGTCACAAGTCAAGCCTTGGTAAATTTAAGAAAATTGAAATCATATCAAGCATCTTTTCTGACCACAATGTTATGAGATTAGAAATAAATTACAGGGAAAAAACATAAAAAAACACAAAAACATGTAGGCTAAAAAATATGTTACTAAATAGCCAAGAGATCACTAAAGAAATCAAAGAGGAAATCAAAATATACCTAGAGACAAATGACAATGAAAACATGACAATCCAAAACCTATGGGATGCAGCAAAAGCAGTTCTAGGAGGGAAGTTTATAGCAATGCAATCCTACCTCAAGAAACAAGAAAAGTCTCAAACAAACAATCTAAACTTGCACCTAAAAGAACTAGAGAAAGAAGAACAAACAAAACCCAAAGTTAGTAGAAGGAAAGAAATCATAAAGATCAGAGCAGAAATAAATGAAACACAAACAAAGAAAACAATAGCAAAGATCAATAAAACTAAAAGCTGGTTCTTTGAGAAGACAAAAAAAAAATTGATAAACCTTTAGCCAGACTCATCCAGAAAAAGAGAAGATCAAATCAATAAAAATAGAAATGAAAAAGGAGAAGTTACAATGGACACCACAGAAATACAAAGCAGCATAAAGGACTACTACAAGCAACTTTATGCCAATAAAATGGACAACTGGGAGAAAATGGACAAATTCTTAGAAAGGTATAACCTTCCAAGACTGAACCAGGAAGAAATAGAAAATATGAACAGACCAATCACAGGTAATGAAATTGAAACTGTGATTAAAAATCTTTCAGCAAACAAAAGCCCAGGACAAGATGGCTTCACAGATGAGTTCTAGCAAACATTTAGAGAAGAGCTAACAACCATTCTTCTCAAACTCTTCCAAAAAGTTGCAGAGGAATGAGTATACCCAAGCTCAGTCTACGAGGCCACCATCACCCTGATACCAAACCAGATAAAGACACTACAGAAAAAGAAAATTACAGACGAATATCACTGATGAATATAGATTCAAAATTCCTCAACAAAATTCTAGCAAACAGAATCCAACAACACATTAAAAAGATCATACACCACGATCAAGTGGGATTTATCCCAGGGATACAAGGATTCTTCAATATATACAAATCAATCAATGTTTAACACCATATTAACAAGTTGAAAAATAAAAACCAAATGATCATATCAATAGATGCAGAAAAATCCTTCGAGGGCTTCCCTGGTGGTGCAGTAGTTGAGAGTCTGCCTGCCGATTCAGGGGACATGGGTTTATGCACTGGTCTGGGAAGATCCCACATGCCACAGAGCGGCTGGGCCCGTGAGCCATGGCCACTGAGCCTGCACGTCCAGAGCCTGTGCTCCGCAATGGGAGAGGCCACAACAGTGAGAGGCCCGCGTACTGCAAAAATAAAAAGCTTTCGACAAAATTCAACACCGATTTATGATAAAAACTCTCCAGAAAGTGGGCATAGAGGGAACCTATCTCAACATAATAACGGCCATATATGACAAACCCACAGCAAACATCATTCTCAATGGTGAAAAACTGAAAGCATTTCCTCTAAGATCAGGAACAAGACAAGGATGTCCACTCTCACCACTATTATTCAACCTAGTTTTGGAAGTCCTAGCCATGGCAATCAGAGAAGAAAAAGAAATAAAAGGAATACAAATTGGAAAAGAAGTAAAAGTGTCACTGTTTACAGATGACATGATATTATACACAGATAATCCTAAAGATGCCACCAGAAAACTACTAGAGCTAATCAATGAATTTGGTAAAGTTACAGGAAACAAAATTAATGCACAGAACTCTCTTGTATTCCTATACACTAACAATGAAAGATCAGAAAGAGAAATTAAGGAAACAATCCCATTCACCACTGCAACAGAAAGAATGAAATACCTAGGAATAAACCTACCTAAGGCAGTAAAAGACCTGTACTCAGAAAAGTATAAGACACAGATGAAAGAAATCAAAGATGACAAAAACAGATGGAGAGATATACCATGTTCTTGGACTGGAAGAATCAATATTGTGAAAATGACTCTACTACCCAAAGCAATCTACAGATTCAATGCAATCCCTATCAAATTACCAATGGTATGTTTTACAGAACGAGACCAGAAACTCTTAAAATTTGTATGGAGACACAAAAGACCCCCAATATCCAAAGCAATATTGAGGGAAAAAAACATAGCTGGAGGAATCAGACTCCCTGACTTCAGACTATACTACAAAGCTACAGTAATCAAGACAATTTGGTACTGGCACAAAAACAGAAATATAGATCATGGAACAGAAATATAGATCAGTGGAACAGGATAGAAAGAAATATAGATTTCTTTATAAAAACAGAAATGTAGATCAATGGAACAGGATATAAAGCCCATAGATTAAACCCACACACCTTTGGTCAACTAATCTATGACAAAGGAGGCAAGGATATACAATGGAGAAAAGGCAGCTTCTTCAATAAGTTGTGCTGGGAAAACTGGACAGCTACATGTAAAAGAATGAAATTAGAACACTCCCTAACACTGTACACAAAAATAAACTCAAAATGGATTAAAGAGCTAAATATAAGACTGGACACTCTAGGGATTCCCTGGTGGCACAGTGGTTGAGAATCTGCCTGCCAATGCAGGGGACACAGGTTCAAGCCCTGGTCTGGGAAGATCCCACATGCCACGGAGCAACTAGGGCCGTGAGCCACAACTACTGAGACTGCACATCTGGAGCTTGTGCTCTGCAACAAGAGAGGCCGCGACAGTGAGAGGCCCACACACCGCGATGAAGAATGGCCCCCGCTCGCCGCAACTAGAGAAAGCCCACGCACAGAAACGAAGACCCAACACAGCCACAAATAAATAAATAAATAAAACTTGTACTACATGCCAGATGCAGGACAAATTTAAAGGAGTAAATTATATTAAAAAAAAAAAGACTGGACACTCTAAAACTCTTAGAGGAAAACATAGGAAGAACACTCTGACATAAATCACAGGAAGATCTTTTTTGATGCACCTCCTAGAGTAATGGAAATAAAAACAAAAATAAATGAATGGGACCTAATGAAACTTAAAACCTTTTTCACAGCAAAGGAAACTATAAACAAGGTGAAAAGACAACCCTCAGAATGGGAGATAATATTTGCAAATGAACCAACAGACAAAGGATTAATCTCCAAAATATATAAACAGCTCATGCAGCTCAATATTAAAAAAACAAATAACCCAATCAAAAAATGGGAAGAAGACCTAAATAGACATTTCTCCAAAGAGGACATACAGATGGCCAAGAGGCACATGAAAAGCTGCTCAACATCACTAATTATTAGGGAAATGCAAATCAAAATTACAATGAAGTATCACCTCACACTGGTTAGAATGGGCATCATCAGAAAATGTGCAAACAAATGCTTTAGCATTTGGGTGTGGAGAGAAGGGAACCCTGTTGCACTGTTGGTGGGAATGTAAGTTGATACAGTCACTGTGGAGAACAGTATGGAGGTTCCTTAAAAAACTAAAAATAGAATTACCATATGACCAAGCATATATCTAGAGAAAACCATAATTCAAAAAGACACATGCACCCCAGTGTTCACTGCAGCACTATTTACAATAGCCAGGTCATTGAAGCAATTTAAATGCCCATCGACAGACAAATGGATAAAAGAAGATGTGGTACATAAACACAGTGGAATATTACTCAGCCATAAAAAAGAACGAAACTGGGTCATCTGTAGGGATGTAGATGGACCTAGAGACTGTCATACAGAGTGAAGTAAGTGAGAAAGAGAAAAACAAATACTGTATATTAATGCATATATGTGTCTAGAAAAATGGTACAGATGAACCAGTTTGCAAGGCAGAAATAGAGACACAGATGCAGAGAACAAACGTATGGACACCAAGTGGGGAAAGTGGGGTGGTGGTGGTGGTGGGATAAATTGGGAGATTGGGATTGACATGTATACACTAACATGTATAAAATAGATAACTAATAAGAACCTGTTATATAAACAAATTAAATTAAAAAACAGAAAAAAAATTTAACAAACAAACTTCTAGGAAGAAACAAACTCAATATCCATTAGAGAGAAATATGTATACAACTTATTGCCCATATAATAAAAGCACCAAACAAATGTTGAAAATTATAATGGATATGTGATAAATGTCTAAGTTGTAAAAAAAGCAGGTTAAAAAACAGTATGTATCAACTGATCCCAGTTTCAGAGCAAGTGTGTGTGTGTGTTTGTGTGTGTGTGTGTGTGTGTGTGTGTGTGTGTTGTATTTACATATTGAAAAAACATGAAAGTTTATGCACAGAATATTAATAGTGGCTATTTCTGAAGGAAGGCTTTTACTTTCTATTTGCACTGTCTGAAAGTTTTACAATTGATTTGTCCTATATTTATAATTTTTAAAAAGCTATTTCTATTTTTTAAAGTATTTCTAAATAGACTTCTGCAAATAAATTGTCGATACAAACATTTTTACCTAGATACCATCAATAGCTACCTAAACAAGTAATAAAAATTTATAATTTGAAATTATGAAATACATAATTTTGGTTTATTTAATTTTATAAGCAACTCATTAAAGATATTTTTAAGGTTGATGGTTTGAAGAGTTTTGATTACCAATTCCATCAAAGCCACAGACTTCTAGAAAGGTTTAGAACATTAAAGATTAACTGTTTAGTTTAGTTTATTATTTGCTAGACAAATAATAAACATATTCAGAATTTACATGTATTATTTTTTCCCTGATTTGATCACAGACCTAATTTGATAAAGTGGTCAGTACTTGGCACATTTGAGTAAATATCAAAATGGTATTGGATATCTATAGAACTAAATTAGATGTTAAACAAATGGAAATTATAATTTAGAGAAAGAAAAGACAGGATATTTATAGCTTGTTGAGTATGATAGGAATCTTTTACTTTTTTACTGGAAAGTAATTTTTTAATTGTCTTTTTAAAAAATGTCATTTGAAATATCTAATAAAATATTTGGTTTTTACCATAATGTGGAGATTTTAGGTAAACCCCATGAATACTGAAGGTATACTATTCTGAGTTTTCTTTGTCACAGGAAAAATTCGATAGGAATGACAATGAAGTAATGTTGTCAATGAACGTTGGGGTTGAAGTGTGTTATCACAACTTCTGAGCCTAGACCTTCTTTTACCCTTTCAAAGAAAGTTCTTGGATTTGCAATAGTCACTACTGGGTATCACTGTAATCTGGAAAGGTAGTTACAGCTCTAAGGAGGAGTAATCAGCATTATTCTCTATAACCAAGAGAGAAAAGGCATATTGTAAGAACACTGACCTTGAGAAATTTCAGCTCTCTGTGCTTTCATTTCAACATGGAACCCAAATGCAAGCCAACCATCTTATTCTGTGTAGCAGTGTTCCAGTGCCAGGTACTGAACAGACCGTGAAATTATACAATATTCTATAATATTTTATAGAGAGTTTAAGATATTTCAAGGATAATTTAGACTATAGGCAATATTTATTGTATGTAACCCCTGAATAAGATATTACTTTGCTAAGTAACTCCTTCGAAGCTCTGAGTTCCCCTTAAACAAATTCTATTCCACTCAGCAAATCATTTGCTCAACAGTGAGAATTTTATTTCTAGAATACACAACTTGTGAGTTTCTCCTATTGAAGGAAAATAGAAAGACATGGATGGGACTATTAGGAAGAGTAAAGGAAGAATGGCAAACCCCACCTCAGAGGAGATGGTAGAAGGTTTTGCCTTAGGAGAGATTAAAGAAACTCATGCAACATAATCTGGACCTTTCAACTCACTCTCCATTCGTTAGAGAGAAGGGAACTGAGCTGTCTGCAGAAAAGGCTTGAGTGGTTGGGGGAGTCTGCCAGATGCTTTGGAGAAAGAATTTGAGAAATACTTTTTAGCATGTCAGGAAGGTTAAACAGAGGTTGCCCAAAGAGCTGTTAAATCTCAAGCATCACTTTGCATTTCTGGGATTTGGGAGGCATCAGTCAATACACACAAATCTTAACACTTTCTAGTTTGAAGTGCCTTTCTAGGCGTTAATAGTTAGTAGAGGACATGAGTAAGAAAAAAATCTATGAGAATGCAACTTTACTTTGAAATAAAGCAAAATAATTTATGAGTATCTTATTTAAATTTTGGAGGAGGTAGAATCAGGACTATTTCTCAGGAGCAAGACATGATAGATACTGCAGCCTCTCAGACTAGTTCTTTGAACTGCATTGGAGTCTTCTTTCTAAATTGGTGACATCCCTCCGGTTGTCCCCAGTGCCCTATCAGGCAAAAAACAGTCAACAGTTCTTCTAGCTCACAGTGTTCATTTCTGATTATTCTGCTTTGCTGTCAGTCGGTCAGGTTGGCATGGCTGTTCGTAAACATTGCCTCCGCTCATCCCTCCATCTGTTCCAACTCTCTAAAAAAGTGTCCCGAGCAGCTTATAGCCCTAGAATATTATCTTTTAAAAAAAAAATCACAATGCAGATCTTCTTGCTGGTGGAACTGGTTTCTGACAATGACAAATTTAACTTTTCTATAGAACCAGTTTTTTTGAGAATAATAATCATAAGAACCGTTAAAAATTTTTATAACAGTATACTATTCCCCACACATGACTATGATAGACACAATTTTACATAATTTAAAATTCCCCTGATTCAACATTCAGTTTCTTTCATGTGAAATCTGTGAAAGCATGGAATCTAACAGAAAAGAAAACCTAAAATATTTATTAATGTTATTTTTTAGGCAACTCCTGTTGATTTTTCTCATTTTTTCCCCCACAGTAGTATTTCTTTTTCTTTTCAATTGTGAATATTAATTGAAGGAATTGTTTGTTAGACATACTATCAGATAATTTTGTAATAAATCTCATATAACATTGACACTGTGATTCAAACACAAATCTGGCTGAGAAGTGATGACAGTAATTCTGTTGCATATAGTAGTTGTTGTTACCAATTAATAGAGATAATCTGAAGAGTCAAGATTTGAAGAAGAAGATTTTACAATTACATTGAAAGGAATCTTCAGCTGGAATTGTTAGCATATAACTTTTTTTTTCTCCTGGGCGAATCCTACAGGTTGGATTCAATGCAGGGACTATCTCTAATTGGCTGATGTCAGTTCTGGAATTTGAATGAACACTATTATTCACTTTCCTGAGAAAGGAACACAACAAACGCCAACCTGTCTCTACCCTCCCTGAGATGTTTAGCTGAATCACTTATTCCTATGGCATGGCCCACGCTGGACGGTGGGAGCTCTGAGCTCTCCCATGTCCCAGGTAAGGCAGGGCGCTCTCTGGCTTCCTGTCAGTCAGGTGTCTTAGGGTGACTGCCTGCAACAGGGTCCTCAGCGGCAGCTTTCAGCGCTGGCTGCTCTCTGCTCAATCATCTCAGGAAACGGTACAAGATTCTTTCCAGGAACATTCCACTCTCCCACACGTGATCACACCCTCAGCAGCTGGACTCACCCCAGCAAGCATAAGGGGCTTCACAGCAAGTTGGGTTCTAAAATCTCCTGTGGGTGCTGCAACCTCTTGCTCTGTTCTTTCAAGGAATAACTCTTTCAAGGGACTTACTCAAATCCCCTAGAGCTGTGTTAAAGGAGAAAACTGTAAAATTGCGTTCATCACATCCCTAGCGGTCCCTTTTGCCGGACGTGAGGCAGGACAGGGCGTCCTGTGCCTCCCCTCTGACTCAGGCTGTTTTCAGTCCTTCCATCTGCCTTCCAGGGAGAGAGGTGCTGCCATGTCACACCACTGGGTCTGGTCTGGCAGTTTCAAGCACAAGAATCTAGGATTCTAGGCTTCCCTGGTGGCGCAGTGGTTGAGAGTCTGCCTGCGGATGCAAGGGACACGGGTTCGTGCCCCAGTCCGGGAGGATCCCACATGCCGCAGAGCGGCTGGGCCCGTGAGCCATGGCCGCTGAGCCTACACGTCCGGAGCCTGTGCTCCACAATGGGAGAGGCCACAGCGGAGAGAGGCCCACGTACCGTCAAAAAAAAAAAAAAAGAATCTAGGATCCTTGGCAACCCCTACAAAGACTGGTATCCCCCACTATTCAAAGGTTCATTTTACGCCGTTTCACTTTTACGAAAGACCTACAGTAGTACTACTTGTTTTCGCTAATGAACAGAAATCTGAAGAAGATTTTTGCTTTTATGGAAAAAAGTCGAAATGCAAAAATAGCGGTCAGCGTTGGTTTTACAGCAAGCTGTTTACTGGAAGAGCAAAGAGAGTGCAACAGCCAAGCTCCTTCCCTGAGAACTCCCCTCAGCAACTCAGCATCAAGCCTCCATAGCTTTGAATTGTGTCTGTGAGCATCTGTGCTTTATCTCGATTTATTTTGTGCATCCACTAGCATGATGTGTCCTAAGCTAATTGCTTCTTGACTTTACGGTGTTTTGGCTTAGGAAAGGTTTCACAGGAACCCTCTACTTTCAGATAGTGGGGAACCTGTACCTCTTCTTTCATCCTTCTGCAGGGTCTGGGAGTACCTAGGCAAATCAGTTTGTTCCCCCTAAGGTAAATGTGCTAACCTAAGTCTAATTAATAAATACTCTGGCTTCTTTAAAGTCTAGGCAATAGGAAACACATAACAATGGTTAAAAGTCTAGTTCTGAAGAAAAAGAAGTTGCTTTGGTTTGCTATTTTTATAGAAAGATAAAAACACCTGTGCTCTAGAGGTGAGTCACTCTTTTCCAGCTTAAGTTGTTCTGGACAAGTTCAAGCAAAGAGGAGCAGAGCTTTACAGTAGAACCTCCCTACTGTCAGCAGTTGCACTCCCAGACTTTCAGTCTGGCAGGCAGGTATACCTTCAGGAAATCAAAGGCATTTGTCAATCTCCCAATGTATATTTTTCTCTTCTTAATCACTTGTTGAGGGACTGCTACCTGTAAAGATGAGTATTCCATTTTAAAGTGTATGAAGAGGGGCTCAAGAGTGCTTTTATATTTATGAATTTCTCTATTTGCAGAGAGGTGGACCTCTCTGTGAATGATGAGTGGATTATGTCTCTTCTTCAGTGCATTTCCCCAAAGTGAAGTTTTCCCATTTTTTAGGTTAATTATTTTAAGTTTTTTGCAGTTTTAACACTGCAACATTTTGAGCTTCAGTGAAAGGCACCACTTCCCGGAAGAAAACCCCAAATTAGAGCCGTGCTCTTTCCTCTTTTGAAAAGTTGACAGGTGGCAATATCCAGTGTCAAAAGGGCATTGTTGGGGATAAATGAAATAATACACTTGACAACACCAGAAAAACACCGGACTCACAGTGATGGTAGAAATAGTAACTGGATCTGAGTGTTATTCCTTTAGTCTGTAAAAGGAACAGAAGTTAAATATTTTCTTATACCAATATAAATACTCTGTAGCAAGCATGCACTAAAATGTTGATGAACCTCAAAGACTGACACCACATCTGTACACACATTCTATTAAAGGATAAAAGAAGGAGGGGCTAGTTTCACTACATTCTCTCTAGAGGATCCCAAATTCTTACTTTTTTCCATTGTGTGTCAGAATTCCCACTATCATTATTCTGCTCTTTGTTTTTCATTTTCTTTTCTCTTCCCCAGGGCAAATGACTCAGCTAAAAGATTGAAACAAGTTAAAAATATACTAGCTCAGAAATACTGGTGATAACATTTCTACCTCCTATGGCTAGATGTTTCTCAGGGAATCCCTAAACCCGGAGGAAACGTCTTGATAAAGGAATACACATGGGGGGTGTATGTGTACAAACAATTATTCCAGGTCAATAGACTTATGATGTGTAGGAGTCTAGACTCTATACAGAGTCACATACCCCATGGAATAGAAGAAAAAATGAAATACAAGTGGTGAGATTATGATAGCAGGAATTCTTGGGTAAACCAACTTTTAAAAATATTTGCAGACTATTTACAATAAGCTAACAGTAAATCTATCTAGGTATACTCTTTCATCTTCCATTGTAATGGTCAATATAAAATGTGGCAAATCAATCAATATGGATATGACTATGCATATATGAATGTAGCATACACACATAGGAAAATGACACAGTTCCTGTTGGGTCACTAACAGCTGTAATATAACTTTAACCTTTTCGAAAAGGGGCGCTTCAGTGTTCAGAAATATTACATAGAGACATCTCCACAGTAGATTTTTATTATGTATAACAACTGCGGCTTATGATTCCATTTCAATGCCTGTTCTCTGTGACTGCACCTGGTGACAAATTTGTTACACAATCTCAGTGGAGAATTTCATGAAGTCTTTGCAATAGATAGCCAAGCCTTTTATCTTCTTTTTTTAAAAACATACGGCATCCTTGTGAATTCATTTAACTATTACCACTTTGGGTAACAGACACATGTGGCACTAAATCTGGCCTTAGCACTCTTATTTGATAAACTATAAATATTGTAGTTATTTTGCAGCATGAATTTTCTTTGAGGTATTTTTCCTGGTTTGTTCAACTCAGCAACTATCCTCAGGGAGCAAGGACCATCCTCGATGATAACTACTTCAATTCAGTTTCAAATAACCATTGTAATAAATCATAGCACTAATTGGCTAAGGAATTTAGACTCCAGTGTAAAAGTGTGGTTGAGATTTTGTGCCCGTATGTCACACAGAAAGATAGAAGAGATCCATTCTGGCTGGGAACTAAATAGAGCAATAGGTGACCAATACAAGACCCAGCCCAGCTGTTGCTTTACTTTTGATTTCCCAATTCAGCTTCTGGCAGTTACTACAGTGAGCCTCTATTGTTTATCTTCAGGTAGTATGATTATAACTGTCTTCCATTCCATGAAGGGGAAATCATTCTTCTCTTATAGACCAAGCAAGCACCATTGGCCTTGGTCCCATCTCCCTGTCTCGGTCTCCCTTTGAGAAACAGGCCTAGGCCTGGTAAAAATTCATTTACAAATGAAACAAATAGGTCAGGTTACTATTGGGTAAGACCAGACACAATTTCTCCATGAAGGAAAATATTTCAAATGGATATCATCTTACTAGTTGAAGTGTGGCAGCCCAGTTTTAGGATGGTGGCTTGGCAGAAAAGAAGAGCAAATTTTATTGACTATTTCTTTCTACTACACTATACTGACTATATACTTGTTACTTTGCATTTTATATTACTTATATTTTCCTTCTATTACTTTCTTCCTAGTTTAAGAAAAATTGGTGTTAATTTAAATCATAAAAATGTTGTTGTGGTTAGTAAAATATAAAGACCGAGTTATAATTTATTATTGAATTTTTTACTTATTCTTTTCATTATTGGTGAGTATACCAAATACCAAATCCTAAAAGGTGGGTAAGAGTATCAGTTTTTCTTAGTAAACTGTTACTGAATACTGATAAATCCTCTTTGGCCCAATGGTCTCTCAGAAAAGGAAGAACATAAAATGCATTGTCAGAAAAAAATCTGTTTTGTTTCTAACCAGTATATCTGTGAAAGCAGAAATGGACTTCTAGAGGCTTTCTAGAAGCCTGACCTCTGATTTGTGAATCAGAGAATTAGGCTGAATAATCCAAAGTAACATTTCAATGCTACAAAATCTTCTCATAAGTGTATAACAAATCCACATCTTCTATATCTGCTATTGAGAAAGGAAGTTCAAATTTGTTGAACCCTCATTATTATAGGTTTGAACGGCTTCTCCTCCTGAAGCCGGATCTGCATGATTATGCTGCCATGCACCAGTCGAGTTGGGCTGAATGCTGCCCCCCCTGGAAGCCTAATTGACAATTCTGTTGCCCTTCTCTGACTATTTAAGAAGAGTTGTGAGGTCAATGCCAATGATACTCCTTCGAGGCATAAATGCCGTCTAGCAGGACATTTTTTTTTAAATCTGTTCTTTTAGAAAGCTCTCGTGTCAAAGAGTTAAAAATAAAATGTTTTACAGGAGAGAGGGAATCTGACAACACTGCTGACCCACATTTCAGAAGGAAAATGAGAAATATAGGGGTCAGATCCCAGCCACTGGAAGCACAATGAACACTTATGCTGTAAATGAAGTAGTGAAATCACCCACTGGAACAAGCAATTTTCATAACCAGTACACTTCAGTAAAATGAATTTTATCATATCCTGTGACCTCTTGAAGTTCCCAAACCAAAAGTCTTCAGGGTACATTAGACTGGCAAAAAATACACAGTAAACTCAGTAAATGGCAGGATAAGAAGGACCCAAATGCCACATCTCAAAAAATTAACCCAAATAATATGCCGTGATTGATACTTGGGGAAATTTAACTTGTTAAATGATCATTTATTTTCATAGTTTTTTCTTCTTTTTTTACTGTAAGAAAATGTTTGGACATCATATTATCAAAATCTCTAAAGTGAAATATTAAGACTAGAAGATTAAACAGAAATATCAGAATCAAAATGTAGATCCAAATGTCTAATGATAAAGTAAATATTAAGGTTGAAAGAATAATAGCACATTAGTTACTGTATATATTTTAAATATTTGATTTTGTCTTCCAATATATAAGAAAACATATTTTACTTTTTTTTCACTAGACAGTTAATTATATGAAAAACATTGAGACAATGAGAAGAGTTTCAATACTTGCTCATGAATTTTAGAGAATAAATATGTATTTCAAAAGCCATTATTTTCCGGAAGTATTTGTGAAGTGCCTTATATTCAAAATATAATACATGTAACATTCTTAGTCTTTCACATTTTCTAAATTTTAAAAATGAAAGATAAGGGGTATGTTTATATAAACAAAAATACAATCTCCCTTGAGCCATTTGAATGTTTTTAAAGCATATATATACTGGAAAACTTGTCTTGGAATTAGAAGTTGAATGATATAAGAAGATCCCTTTAAAACCCTGATATGGATAATGCAGTTTAATTGTAGTATAATGTCTGAATAAAAACAATAACTATCTTTTAATTTCTAATTCATAATTTAAT
The DNA here is from genome assembly GCF_963924675.1 of Phocoena phocoena. NCBI lineage: Eukaryota > Metazoa > Chordata > Mammalia > Artiodactyla > Phocoenidae > Phocoena > Phocoena phocoena. The sequence continues at coordinate 47,510,636 of NC_089236.1, read as the reverse complement.
TAAAGAGAACTACAGTAGTGACATAAAATCAAATACACCAAGCCCAAATTTCATGGATCACCGTAAAGAATTCAGCTTACTTATCATACTTTTCATAATATAACACTTTTCCTAAACTACATGAGCTATTAACTGATGCATTTTGAACAATGTAGTGTGAATATTGTCACACTACATAGACATATTTTTTTCAAGTCTAATACAGATTCACTGTTATGCCACTGTTTAATCTTATTGACATATTTTCTAGGATTATCTTTGTACAGACCTTATTTTGTACTTCAACAATGGTAGATCAAGTTCCTTCAATGATAATAAAACTGAGAGTCATAAAAGAGATGGTCAATAAGTTACAGGGTTTTTGTTTTCACCTTTCAATTCTGGGTTTTCATTCTGACAGCATTTCCCCAAGTACACTTCTGTAATTACTCAAAGAAAATGTAGTAGATATGAGATCTTAATTTTTCAGAGGAATTTGTGGCTGTAGTTTTCTTCTCTATATGAACATGAATATTACATGATTAACAATAGCACAAGAATAATTTTATTTTGAATTTCATCTTTATAGTCTCATAAGAACTTCAACTTGCTTCAGAATTTATACCTAAGGCATGTATTAGCTAAAACTAAAAAATATATAGTCTCTACACATTATTTTATTGTTTAAATGGTCCTCATTCATGTTTCATTTCAATAATATTTCCCCAGCTTGTAAAGCTTATGTTACAGTGAGCTCCTCTTTAAATTCACAATGCATAAAACTGCCAGGTGGCCTAATAACAGAGTGCATTAACAGATTGAACTATAAATCAGATGCTTGTGTTCACGTACTGTAAAAATACCACCAATTTCTTTCAGATTATAGTTTGTACACTGATTCCTAAGAGTGATCACAAATGCTTTGGGAAATTTAAAAAGAATAAAGAGGTCATATATCCCAAACTAAAAAATAATATTACCTTCATTTTCACTTCATTATTATTTTCACCTACCTTTTACCATTGTTGTGAAATTAAGATAATAAACACAATGCCCATGAAACACTGCCTTACCAAAAGCTATTATTATTCCTATTAGTATTTAATACTATAAATCTATGCTACAAATGAATTGTTTTTGTTGAGTGATTTAATACTATGGTAAATAGTTATTCATCTCAACATTTATTGAGAACAAACAGTGGGTTATGCACTATGTTTGTTATATAAAATATAAAGTTGGAAATGCATAGAGATTACTTATCTCTTGGCTATTTAAACAATTTAAATAATTTGAGAAATAAGGGAATAAGTCACATTTCTTTTTTCAAGAGGATGACATTTTTGAAAAGCCTTTAAATTAAGAATAACATTGTGTATAGAAACCTGGACTTTTAATTCGCAGAAAGAGAAATAAAAATCAACTACTTTACCATCTAGGATATGAGGAAGGAAACTGAAAACCAAGGAGTCAATTTACTTATTCATGGTTATATATTTCAGTGGCATCAAAGCCAGAGCAGGAGACCTAAGAGCACACTGGTAAAAACTTCCCCTTGCTGAGCACATAATTGTTTACAAAGTGCATGTGTAGGCTTTATCTATCTTACAGCAATAAACCAGTAGAGTTATACTGGGACCCAGCTTTTCTACCTTAGGCACAAAGTTCTATGTACTACCTCATTACCCCATTGTTGTGTTCTTTCTATAATTTTATGGTACTTCTGTGTCCCATGAGTGACTTCATGTTAACAGAAAATATTTCACAAACTAACAGAAGCAAATAGAATTAGATTTGTGAGGCAAATTGAAATAAATATAGGGCAATTGAGATCATATATAAACTACAATTCGCTGGAAAAGGTAAAGTCAATATTACAGCCCTATGCGTGAAGGTAGTAAAACAAAAGTCCAAAAGCAGAATGAAGACTGCTTTAGGAAATCTTTCAAAAATTGTTGATTTCAAAAATCTTTTGATGAATCAGTAAAATGAATCCAAAGAACAGGTTCACATCAGAGAATAGTAGGCTAACAAGCTGCAATGATAACGTTGACATTTTAAGAAGAATCATGCTGATATAAGCAAGCCTTGAAGGAGTGAGCAGAATTTTACATGAGATTTTTAAAAATATTCATATGCATATGGCACTAAAAACTGGTGGTAGCATTTTGGTTTAACAATGAGCTCTTGCTCACATTACCTATCCTTCGTACATTTGTGGGATGCTCACTGTGGATACAGGATGGAATCGCTGATTTCAATAGCAGAAAGAACAGGGAACCTGAGGATCTCAGACCAGCAATTAAAAACTCTGGCCCAGAAATGGCTCAAGTCACTTGCACATACCACGTAATGGCCAGAAATAACAGTCATACTCAACTGCAAAAGAAATGGAGGAGTACTGATATAATGTTCTCATGGGCCTAAAAAGAAGGAAACTATGGGCAAGCATTAGAAGACTCAACCATGGCTATTAGTAAAAGTTAATTTCTCCTTCCTAGCAGTACCTCCTGGTGACACATTGAGACATTTCTGAAGCCCGTTCATTATTGAGTACATAACTGTCTGCTGAGCATTATTGTTGGCACTCTGTGGGAAGGAAATATGGGGAAAAATAGTTCTTATTCTGGTCTTCTTAGCTCCAGCAGGGTTTCTCAACCTGGACACTAATTAACATTTTGGACTAGCCTCATTTGTGGTGGCTGTCCTGTGTGTGATTGTAGGATATTTAGCAGCATCCCTGTTCTACCCATTGGATGCCAGTAGCAGTCCTCTACCTCCCCAGAATGTGACAATCAAAATACTCCTCAGACATTGACAAATGTTTCCAGGGAGTTGGGGTGGGAGATGGAAGAGGGGAGACAGCAAAATCCTTATTGCATAATTTATAGAGATGCAAACACAATGCATGCCAGGGTAAGTCTTGGATGTTCACATTTTGTTAGTTTGGAGAGGGAGGTATTCATTTTGATTGGGAGAATCTGGGCAAGCCTTTTGGAGAAGATGACTGGCTGAGGACTTTGAAGAAAGGACACATTTTTGCAGGGTGAAAGTGGGTTGGCCAAGAAGGTAAAAGACTTGGAGCAAAATCTTAAAAGTAGACTAAAACAGGATGAGTTCAGAGAGCAGCCAGAGATGTGATGCAGACAGCTGATCTGAAATTAACTTTGGTTAATACATAATTTATGAAATGGTAAATCCATACACAGATAATAAAAAAATAATTACATTGGGTTTTTTCTTACATTTCTTAGAGAACCAATATTAAATATAATTTCCCCCCTTGGCGATAATGATTGTGATGACTGAATAGGAAAACCGATGTCATTGCTTATGCCACCATCTTCAGTAAACCCAAAAGACAGTCTTCATAATGTATGGAGATTCCTCATTGATGTGTTGTAATGGACATTCCCTGTAGAACAGAAAAACTGGCTGAGAAGGCTCAAGTTTGAAAGTGACTTAAAGAGAAAATTGTAACCAAGCATGTTGACTGTTTCCATTGTTGCCATAGGACTAAATCTCAGGAGCTTGAATAGTGGAGACATTGTTACACAGAGAAGCTCAGGATGGTGTAATTTTAAGGCTTCATTTCAATGCTTCCATAAGTGGATATACTTAAAATTTTCACTTATCACAGAGAAATTTAAAATTGATTCATAAAAAAATCATCTTTTTCAAGATTTCAAAGGACATGGAATTTTGTGAAGTATAATATTTTATTTCTTAAATGCCTCTTTTCCTCCTCTAATTCTGCCACGTCCATCTATGTTATCTACTATTAATGAAATGTTGTGCACATCCTTTTGGGCGTATCGATAAATTAATATGCAAGTCATTTTTTGTGGGTCTGTATACTAGCTACAAACTTTCTATGCAGTAAACATGATTTATATATAAATTGTATATTTATCCAACTAATTTGTTGAAACAATTCCAATGAATTGGAACTGCTAGGAATAAGGATATCCAAAATTTATAGTTTGAGTCCAAACCACATTTCCCCTACTATATAGATGGGACCTCATCAATCTTGTCTCCCAGTGCTTATGTAGGTCTGTTTCCTAAAACTGCATAAATGTTATATTTTTAATCTTTGGTAATATGATATTACAAAGAAATTGTTTTTCTTCTGTTATTGTTCAGCTCAGTCATCTTCATATATGCTTAATCTTTACTAGTTACTCGTGTTATTTCATTTTCTTGTTTTTCGTTTTTCACTTCCCTTGGTGTATCAACATCTCTGTTATTGGTTTCTAAGAGCTCATTTATGACTAAAGAAGTTAACCATTTGTCATGCAAATATCATATTTTATTGCCATCAATTTACTATGGTGTTTTGTATTTTGGTTGTGTATTAAAATGTGATCATGTTGTGTTTTAAAAAAATTAATTTCCACTTAGGGATTAGTTAGCAAGAATTTAGAGATGATACTCACCCAAAGATGAAAAGTCTAGGAAATAAAATCTCCAAATTTAAATTTTGAGAACAAGTAGTATTTTAATAAACAAGAGGTTGGAGAAATTTTATGTTGTGCCTTCAATTGATGTGCTTCCCACATTGAAAATTGTGACCAAGAGAGTGGAGCTCACCAAACAGCCCATCTGTGACCCTATCTTTTACACCCCTCTGTAGTTGGAGGGCCATGTGACCAGCCAATAGTATGTGAGGAAGTGATGTGCCAAATTATGGAAAGGCAGCGTGTGATCCCACAGCTGGATTTTCCCTTGTTGAAGCAACCTAGAAACCAGCGCTCCACGTGGTACAGCTGACCAATGAGGTTGCCTCAGTTACCTTGGATCTCTGAGTTATTGTATGGAGCAGAGTCTCCTGTCGGCCCACACTGCACATTTATTCTTAGTGAGTGAGAAATTATCCTTTGCTGTATTTGGCCTCTGACATTTGGGAGACTGTCTTTTTACCACAGCATTAATTAACTCATTTGGATTAATACAAAGCCTTTTATAAAGAGAGTTCAATTCAGCACTGAGGAGAAAATAAGCCCAAATTGAAGTAAGAGAAATTCTAAAGTGAGAGTTAATAAAATCACCAATTCTATAAAAATAGGAAAAACTTATTTATCTAACTCAGTTTTTAAAAGTATGATCTTAGGCAAAAGTTAAGTATTGGAATAAATAACTCTTTGAGATCTCCTTTTGCACTAAGTTTCTGAATTTGGTCCTGATCTTCTTTTCTAAGTTTATTTCCTACTTGCTCATATAAATCACCTTCTCTAACCAAATAACTTCAAAACTTCCCTAGCTCCAAATATGTTCATACCTCCTTTCACCCTCAGACTCCCTACTTTTTATCTCTACTTATCCAATTTCTATCTACCTTTCAAGGCTTAACCCCATTCACTCCCACATGAGACCTTTCTAGACCCTGACTTGATATAGTTCTTCATATGAACTATTAGTCCTGAAATTTAATATTTAATGTTTGTGGAAATCATTTATTTCTGGCTTAGTCTATATTTCTTTTAATTTCCATGTCATCTCGAGAAATGTGTTAAAAATTCCTGAGAGACAGAAACTCAATTGTTCATACACCCCTAGCAGTGGGTAACATGTTTTCAACATAATAAATACTTAATAAAGATTTAATGACTGCTCTTTCCTTGTGGTTTTAAGCCTTAACTATCAAACTTAATGTTCTTTTTTTTAATCAAGAATATTTATTTCTTTTTGTTATCTACATAGTTAATATCATATCTAATGTCACAACTAACATCAAAGTGCAGGTCAGAAAACTTTCCAATAGAAAACTTTCCATATGCCAGCACTTCCCATGCAGATGGAATTGAAACGCATATAATCTGCACCATGTATATATGTGACACTTGTTTGCTTTTGTTATAACTGACCTTCCTCTAATAAGTTTATTCTTTATTTTTATCTTTAATGTAAGGGTCTGACCACCCTTACATCCTTTGTACTCACTGACAGAATGTATTAAGACAAGCATTAATAATCAGAACACTTACAAAAGGATAGATGGAAGATTCACGGAGATGCTGGAACATCCAGCTTTAAACAGAAACTAGGGTAGAAAAGAAAGGACCCTAGATGAAGAACAATGTGGTTACTGTGTGATTATTAGATCTTGTGATATATTACAGAATAATTAGATCTCCCTGCCAACCAACAACACAATTGTGGCAGGCCAAACCATGATCCTCTCTGCTTCCAAACAAAAAGGTTTTCAGGAGCTGAAAGATATTTACCCACCCACCACTGGCAGTGTAGGTAACAGTAAGAGAAGAGTTAGAACATGTTAAAAGAAGTAATCTATTAACAATGCCTTTGCCCTAACTCTTTAAGTGTCTGCAAGGTTCAACTAGGTGAATTTCTACTCCACAGCTTTTTTTTTTTTGTACTGACTTCAGTGACACATATGTGAATAAATCCTAGATATTCTTACCTGAAAGTCTGGATTTCATTGAATATAACCATATAGGAATATTCATCCTTCAGTTAATTTTTGTCCAAAAATGCAACCAGCGAATGAAAACAATTCTATGAATGTTTTTATTTGTTTTATTTTTAAATTCCAGTTATTTTTAAGGTAATGCATTTCTAGATTTCTAGATTGGTGTCAGAAATTGTTGCATATCTGAGTCTATCTAATGGGGGCATTGAATATTTACCTTTTTTATTTTGCCCAAAAGAAAAGAGATATTGGTGTACACTATGAATGTGACATACCACTGTGTTTTAACAGTATTAAGAGGTCAGGTCTTAGTGGATGCTGCTGTATCAATGATCTAGAAATACATTTTCTGTTAATAAACTAAATTCAGGAAAACATATTAATAGTTCAATATTTTCCATATTAACTATCCTTCACCAAAATCTACTTCTGAGGGTAAACAGAATATGTGTGAAAGGATCACTGGATAAATATTTATTATTTCAAACTTTTGAGATTTCACAGAAACTCTATTTTCAAGTATGAAACGTGAGTTTCTTAGTACAAAGTCCAGAGTTTATGTTTATTTTCTTAGAAATATTTTAAGTCAAATCCACCATTAAAATTATGCCAAAGTGTGATATAGTGGCAAGCTCTTTGAGTTGAAGAAGTAGACAAAATAATTATTGTCCTCGGTGTGCTACATCGTGACGGGGGTAATTTCTTTGATTGTGGTTTCTGAGTTTTCTCATCTTTGTAGTTTCCTCTAAAAATGTTAAATAAAGTTTGAAACAAAACAAAAATAAGAGACCAGTCTTCATTTTTGGATTTTAAGTAATAGAGACAAAAATAGTACTATTCTCCTTGCCTCTTGGTAATCACCCAAAAATAATAAGGATGACAAGAAACTGAAAGAAAAAAAAAAACCTCCATCTTTGATGCAATCAGAAATACCCTCTGTAACCTGAGCCACAGCGTATGTGGAATGGCTCCCAGGTACAAAGAAAGTCTAACAAGAGTACAGGAGAATGCAAAGAAATGATACTTGAGGCTGCAGATCTTAGATTGAAGACAACAGGCACAATTCTTAAAAAAAGTAGCCTACTCCATGGGGAAAATCGAGTAACTTTATGTCCTTTGGAAACACAGTACAGGGTCTTGAGTTAGTCCTAGTTGCTTCCCAAGACCCAGTCTGGTACAGAGGAAAAGCAGGGGAGGTGGATGTAACCGAGGAACCACATGGATTGTCCTTTGGCATATAGTGAGGCAGGCAGGAGAGAAGAGACTTGACTTTGTAGTTACCACTACAGCTATCAATCTTGGTTGGCTAAGAGAAGAAAAAGCAAAAGGAACTTGTTCCCATACACACCCTTATTTCACCCAGAGGACTACTCCTAAGGATCAGAATGTGGCTCTGACCACTCTCCACCCCCAACACAAATGTCACTGAGATAGTGGCTTCAGGGAGGATTCATCTCACTCAGAGCTAAACAATTATTGGGACTTCCCTGGTGGTGCAGTGGTTAAGAATCCACCTGCCAATGCAGGGGACACGGGTTCGATCCATGGTCCAGAAAGATCACACATGCTGCAGAGCAACTAAGCCCATGCACCACAGCTACTGAAGCCCACGTACCTAGAGCCCATGCTCCGCAATAAGAGAAGCCACCACAATCAGCCTGTTCACCACAAGGAAGAGTAGCCCCAGCTCACTGCAACTAGAGAAAGCCTGTGTGCTGCAACAAAGACCCAATGCAGCCAAAAATAAATAAAATTAAAAATGTTTTTAAAAAGCTAAATAATTATGTAAAAGAAGAGTACAAAGTCTCTACAGAGACACTGCAAGGGAAAAAAAGACTAAAATGAATACAGTGAAAAGGGCAGAAAAAGAACTCTCCTCAGGAATATTTGCCATGGAGGATACAAAAATTATGATTAAACTATGTGACACAAATTTTAAAAAACCTAATGATGTAAAACATCTCCATAAATCAGGATCTTAGTGCAAAGAACAAGGGGAAAGTAGAGCAAGGAACCAGAAGCAAATGAAACATGAGCTGAGAGAACTAAGAGAAAAAGTAGAATAGATAACAAAATAACCAAATAAATGAAGATCATATCAGAAGCCAAGAGAATAATGATGATGAAGCCACAGCATAGGACAGGTGTTTCAAGATTTTATTAAGGGTGAATAAACCAGGAGTTAAAAGTTAAAAGAAATAGAAGACAGGAAACACAGACAAGGGGGATACAATATATGTATAATTAGTGTCCCTCAGGAAGAAGTTATTATAGAAAATAATCATAATTTAATATAATTTCCTAGAAATAGGTGCCAAAAAATGAATCAAGAAACTACTGCAAAAAGTCTGGAAGAAAAAAAAAAAGTCTGGAAGTTATTTGTGAATGTGTTTAAATGTAGAACTAAGTCTAAAACAAAAAGAATTACAAAACAATTGTTAAAGTTATATGCCGGTCAGTGTGGATATAAGTAACAAAAGTTGGGAAGGGGAGAGAGGAAAATAAAGAGGTAGTATAAGTATGCTGAATACTTCATCTTTTATAATCTGAGATCAAAATATTTCATTAAGGCTAATAACTCAAGAAATAGAGGCACAGATGTATTTAAAAGCATAGTGGACAATAAATAATGTAATAATAAACTAAAACCTGCTAGTGAAGTGTAGGGAAGAGAGAGGAAGAAAGTGTTAACTTACTATATCCTTACAGTTTGTAACAGGTAGTCAGTAGAGACTACCTGAAGGAGTAGTGGATTAAGGCTATTATATAAAATACTTAAAAACATAACCACTAGAAAAAAACCACAAATTATCCAATTCATTAGAAGACACCCAAATATGAGCAAGAAAGCCTTTGACAACAACAGAGACAACAACAACAATAACACACACACACACATACACAAATTTGTCCTTTGAAAGAAGTCATAGAAACCTGGAATGTTCTTCTGGCAGTGCAGAAGAGGAGTTGGAGAGGGCCATGGCCAGGTCTAGAAACCCTTGCAGAGTTTATTTAGATAGTGAGGGGTTAGGGGTAAGCCCTAAAAATGGAGTGGCTGAATCACAGAACAAATAATGAGGAGAGATTCCCTGTGACAGTGTTAAGGGCTGAATTGTGTCCTCCAAAAAAGAAACGTTAGAACCGGTGATGCCAACTTGACTGGGCCCAAATTAAATATTATTTCTGGGTGCATCTGTGAGAGTGTTTTCCATATGAGATTACATTTGAATTGGTACACTCAGTAGAATAGATGGCCCTCCCCAGTGAATATGGGTAGCACCTAATCTGTTGACGGCCTGACTAGAGCCAAAAGCAGAGGTAGGGAGGATTTGTTCCATTTCTGCTTGCCTGCTTGAGCTGGGACATTGATTTTCTCCAATCCTTGGACTAGGGTTTATACCATTGACAACCCTAGATCTCAGGCGTTTGGACTCAGACTGGGATTGTACCACTGGATTTCCCGCATCTACAATTTGCAGATGACAGATCATGAGATTTCTCAGCCTTCATAATCACAAGAGCCAGTTCCACAGAATCTCTCTCTCTCCCCATGTATATATGGGGGGAGAATACACGTGCACACACACACACACACACATACTTCTGTTTCTCTGGAGAACCCTAATACAGACCCTTAATTCTCAATACTTTAGAATGTGACCTTATTCAGACATAGGGTTGTTACAGATGCAATTAACTAAGCTAAAATAAAGTAATACTGGAATGGGTTGGGCTCTTGATCCAATATGACTGGTGTCCTTGCAAGAAGAGGGAAATTTAGACACTGGCACAAAGACAAGACATGTAAAGACAGAGACACACAGGAAGAACACCATGTGACAACAGAGGCAGATTACGGAATGATGCACCTACAAGCCACAGAAGGCTAAGGATGGATGGCCATCATCAGGAACTAGAAAGAGACAAGGAAGGATCCTTCCCTAAAAGTTTCCAAGGGAGAATAGCCCTGCTAACACTTTGATTTTAGATTTCTAGCCTCCAGAGCTAAGAGGAAGAGAGAACAGGTCCTGACAAGTTTGTGATCTGAGGGAAGATCACCACATGGAAGGAGCCAAAACATGGACATCAAGTATTCCTCAAGGTGGGAAACGGGAGTGGGAGGGGACCAGGGGGACATAAGACAAGCGAGAGTACTCAGATATATTGGAAGGTGGGCCCCAGGCATCCTGCTGTAGGTGGAGTGGATCCTTAAAATGTTGTTGTAAAGAACAACATTTTAAAAGGCTGGAGGGCTAGAAAGCACTTGTTCACACATTTTAAAATGTTCAAAGAAATGTGTGTGTTTCAGAGATGGCAATAAGAAAGAAACTGTAAGGAATTCTGGTTGAAATCGAGTAGTAGCTTTCTTGCATGGACAAGAAGAAAGGCTCTCCTTGGTACTTAAACAAGGAAATAACAGGACTAATGGAGAGTCAGCTTAAGACAGAAGGTCTAAAGGAAACTGGAGAAATTGTGATGGCCAATAGGCACATGAAAAGATGCTCAATGTCACTGATTATTAGTGAAATGCAAATCAAAGCTACAATGAGGTACCACATCATGCTATCAGAGTAGCCATCATTAAAAAGTCTACAAATAACAAGTGCTGGAGATGGTATGGAGAAAAGAGAACTCTAAATGCCCATGGATAGAGAATGGATAAAAAGATGTGGTCAATATATACAATGGAATACTACTCAGTCATGAAAAAGAATGAAATAATGCCATTTGAAGCAATATGGATGCAACTAGAGATTATCATACTAAGTGAAGTAAGTCAGAAAAGAAAGACAAATGATATCACTTATATGTGGAATCTAAAAGATGACATAAATGAAACTATCTATGAAACAGAAACAGAATCAGGGATATAGAGAATAGGCTGGTGGTTGCCAAGGGGGAGGGGGATGGGAGAGGGTTGGATTGGGAGTTTGGGATTAGCAGATGCAAAGTGGTATATATAGAATGGATAAACAATAAGGTCCTACTGTACAGCACAGGGAACTATATTCAATATCCTGTGATAAACCACAATAGAAAAGAGTATGAAAAAGAATGTGTATATATATATATATATAAAACTGAGTCACTTTGCTGCACAGCAGTAATTAACACAACATGGTAATTCAACTATACTTCAATAAAAAATAAAGTTAAAAAAGAAACTGTGAACTCCTCACAGTGATTCCTTGGAACCCTGGCCCATGAATCATTTCTCTGTTAGAGCTGGGGTGGCATTAGTGGGGGCCCTGTACCCACCGCCCACGAATGGGGGAAAAATTGACCCTCTGTATTTAGTGAGCTATATTCCTGTGCCCCAAAGGAGACACCAAATGCATTTTCTCTCAGAAACATCATGGTAGAAGTTATTAGACCTATAACTACCATGAGTATTCTGTTTTGGATAAATGGGACATCGAGGACTTTTCTAGAAAGACAAATTCTCTTCATCAGAATGTTTCAATAGGGAAAACGCCATCTGTTGCCAATGCATCTTTGTGATGTGACAAGCTCAGATGGAGCGTTCTCTGAGTATATGTTTGAGTTTGAGTAAGCAAGTTTTGTGGGCTCAAATTAGAGGGCCTAGGTGTTAGGTCTGGTACTGCCATGACTTTGGATAAATTACCTTGGTTTTCCTATCCCTAAAATGGGCTTAATAATTGAACTGTCGATTTCTTAGGATTAAGAAATTTGTCAAATGTGAAAGTGTTTCAAATCCTTCACATTTATATTAATTTTTTTTTAATTCTGAGAGGATACTTTACAACAAAACATTTCTAGATTGCTCCACCTGAGGAATTTTAAATCATCTCTGTCAAAGTCTGACTAATTTCCATCAGCACTTATTTTTGCTTCATCATAAGTCAGCGGCCCTATCACAGAGGAAAGTTCCAAATTGTAAGTAGGATCTGCACAAAGTTGTGTTTGTTGCAATCTGTACAAATGAGGAGCAGTTTTTACAGTCCAAGCACACCTTTAATCTTTTCAATAACAAATGTAATTGAATGTGGTTTTAACAGTATGAAGTCATCGAGGCTTTTGGAATAGTGAGGTAATGCTGGACTGCTAGAAAGAACAACAAGGAACCTATGAAATTCAAGATCCGATGAGGTTAACAACTGAGGAACTCAAGGAACCACCTTGACAAACATTATGTTCATGGTCACAGTACACCGACTTATATTAATTTCTCTTTTAATCACTCTATGCTCTTAAGCAGAATTGCACAGACTATTTACATTGGAAGTTCCTCGTGATGACTTCAAAGTCAAAATTACACGACCTAATTCCCTAATTTGTATTTCATAAAATTTGGATTTCATTGAGAATTTTTTTTTTAAAGTAAGACAGGCATAGCTCTATAAATTCAAAAGTAGAGAGAAATCTATTCAAGTTAAATAGCAAAGAAAGAACAAATATGGCTTTGGGCTGATTTTATATTTCAATCTGGAGTCATGAACCACAAAAACAGCAATGTTTCATATGATGACCTTTTGACCTATGTCTTTTTTTTCTTTTGGTTATTTTTCACCAAGTGTTGTTTTGATGTCTGGCCCTCCGTACAGGTATTTATTCAGCTTCATTTAATTTCATATTATGTCCAGCTTTTCTGTCAATAGTGCATTTGGAGAACAGATTTTCAAGATTGTGCACAATAACCTTCCTACTGCTGGCGTCTGGGCAGAAATTGGGATACTGGTGTCAGATTGTTCCTATCGATCCGTGTTTGTTTCTTTTTTGAACGAAGCATCAGAGACATCTATGCTTTTATTTATGAACTCTGTCCCCTCAGTTGTGATGGCAGGAGGTGGTAATTCAAATGGCAGAACTGAGCTCCTAACATCTTGGAACCAATCACAAGTGCGCTCACATCTGGCGGGGCACAACCAGAAGATGATTCTGAAATTTCCGTTGCAATGGAGCTCAACTCCCAAGAGTTCTAGCTATATTTTTGTAACCTTCAGTAGTTTCTGTGTTTTTGACCTTCCTGAACAGCTGCTAAAGAAATTATTCTTTCATGCTTGGCAGTTTTGTTTTGTGACTATCTTAAAATTCCCCGTAAACAGAGATATAGTGATCTGCACGAGCCCATTTCAGCCGAGTGAAGTCTGACTTTTTATTGCAGACATAGTATTTTATTGTATTGTCCTAGCTTCTGTTATCATCCACCTTTGTAAAAGGATTGTAAATGGAATGCTATGCTGCTGTCTGTCATAAAATTATAACTTCGTATACATCCCAAAATGTGTCTGTCATAAAATTATAACTTCGTATACATCCCAAAATGTGTAGGTGTCTCTCTGCATAGATTCTGCTACTGAAATGGAAGAATGTCTATTTCAACTGAATTATTAGGCTATATATTTATCATCCTCATTTTGGAATGAAAGGTTGAGATGGCTCAGGACAACAGTATCTCATCAGACTGTAAGAGATAAACAGAATAGAGATGACCTAGGGAATGTAGGAATAGAAATATTTTTGAAAGTACTGTATAAAGACTGGTAGTATGATTGTATATTGTGTGTATGTGTATTGTATATAATTATGTATAATTCTGGTAAACTGCTAATATGATAGGAGCTTCTGGAATTCTGGTTGCAGATATTACCAGTATATAATCAAGATGTGCTACTATTTCTAGAAAGTGTAAGAATAAATTCTTGGCTAATAATTTATTTGCCCTCAGAGTACTTTTAAATGGAAGACCTTTTAAAAACCTGAAAACTACTGAATTTAGAGATTTTTAGAAGTCATTTATTTTACCCCAGTGCTCACGTAAGGCAGTACATGACACCTCACTGCTATGTAATATCGAGTCTTCTGGGCCTCAGAAGAAGGGGGTTCTGCAGTGAAATACCCTATGCCAGCACACAGCAACCCTCCCTGCCAGCATGCCTTCACTGTGCTCAGGCCCCACTGCTCAAACTTCCCTAGATTTGGACACCATTGCTCTACCCATAAAACCTTTCATATTCTTGAAAATTTTTAAATTATCTCTGACTTCTCATTTAGAGGAGAAATAATTCTTGTTCTTTCAGCCTTCCCTCAAAGGTATGAGCCTTCAAATCTTTTATCACTTTCATTGCTCTCCCTTGGAACCACTCCAAGTATTTCACAGGCCTCTGAAGTTTTGGAACTTCGGACAAGAAGCCATGTTCTGACAAGTGAGAGGATGACCTCAAATTTAACATCACATACATTTCCAACATTCCTGGAGCAGTGCGTTTGCTCTTGTAAACTACAGTCGATGCAAAGCAAACAATCTCGTCTTCCACGTGACCCTTTGTGAATCTCTAATAGTGCTAAAATGTAGCAGAGAGACATTTCCTGTCTCAGAGTTGTGTGTCATATTTTTCCCCCAGGAAACATAGAAGTAGATAACAAACATCCAGAGTCACCAAGAAAAGAGCAGATTTATTCTATTTATAGATACACGACAAAGATGATAAAATAGGAAACAAATAGGAAACAAGTCAGGGAAGGCCTGCTTGTTATATGGGATAAAAGAAGGGTGGAATAAAAGAGTGACAGATTGAAGTGGTCTTTGAAAATTATTATTATAAAAATTTCAGCATCCTTTTCAAGAGTCCCATGTGATGCCATTTTCCATTGTGTGCGATGTGATCCCAGCCTTGGAGGAGAGAGCCCACTCAGTGGGTTGTGAGATGGCCACATAAATGTCCACTCTGGTGAGCTCAGAACTGGGAAAGCTGGCTCCATTCTATCTGCCAAAGGTTAATTTGCTGAAAATATGGCTTGGAACATGTAGACGGGATCTAAATAAAAGTTAAACTTATTTGCACTAAAGAACAAGGATGATTCACAACATTTTTGTTCATTTAGTTCAGTGATTCTTGACTGTTTTTTTAGAATCTTCAAAAGTGCTGTACAAGCTAGTCTCTCTCTACCTCTCCAAGGATCTCCCAGCACCTCTTCAGTCACATGCCACTCTTAACATCCCTGCTGAACTACCTTCAGTTCCTTGGACCCACCGTGCTTATTTCCCTCTGTTCCTTCTGGCAGTGCCGGTCCCTCTGGGCCATTCCTCTTTTCCTTTCCCATACAGCTGACTCCACTCACCCTTCAATATCAGGTTAGTATCAGTTCTGCTAGAAAGCCTTCTCTGAACGCCATAGACTACGCCAAGGACTCCTGCTGTGGGCTCCAATGGCACCCATATGGCCTGTTCTAAAACTTATCCCTGTTGATTGCAACGGCCTGTGAATTTGTCTTCCTCCATAGGCTTGAAGACCTGGGAAGGTTGGATCATCTTGTTCCTCTTGTTTTTCATAATATGCAGAAGAATTAGCACAGTGCTTGGCATGAGGGAAAGTTTTATGCATTTGCTAAATAAACAACTACAAACACCAGCATTATCTCATTAAGCCACAAATATAATTGAGCCAGTTTTCTCTCTTAAAAATCTTGATCTTCTTAATTGACTACAGGATCAAGCTGCTTTTACAAAACATTTTTTGGTCCTTCACAACATACCCACAACCTAACTTGGTAGATTTTCTCTCTGAATTTTACACCCACGTTTTCTGTCTATATATCAGACAACTTATTCTTACCTTATATATTGATATATATTCTACTCAGCCTCACATCACTTCGATCTGACATTTTACTCCAGCCTCTATTGCAGCAACCAGCTGTGCAAAGTTATTCCCATCTCGCTTCCACTGCCCAGAATATCTCTTATTTCCACCCCAAGGTTTCTCTGCCACCTGCACTTGACACACCCATGAGAATCTGTTCAACCAAGGGAGTTAACACACCTGGGGCAACATGTGACCTTGGGGGGCACTAAATAGAGCCCTGTTCCACATGCTGAGAAGAGAAATCTGGAGTACAGTCCACAAGTTCCTCTGAGGGTCCAAAAGGGGCTTGAGCTCCCAGGAGCTTAGGAATGCACTTTAGGATTGGCATTTCCGCCTTCCCACTTTACAATTCCTTTTCTTCCACTCATGTTCCACCTATTTTCTTTACAAAATAAACTAGCTGCCGGTAATCTTTATTTGGTTTTGGAAAAACCCAGGGATAAAATATCTTCATAGGCCATGTGTACCTTTACCTTTACACTCCTTGTTCCCCCTTCCTTCTTCCTGTCCAGGCTTCTTGCCCAAGTTTTTTTCTCTTCTTAAGCTCCTAATCATCATGCAAACCCTAACACAAATGGTATCTTTACGGCGAAGCATTCCTTGACTTCCAGACTGAACTACTGCATTTGCTGAGTTCTGATTGCATTTCGTATGCATTTCTTTTATAACTCCCATTATAGTCACATTTTACAAAGCTATGAGAATGTGAAAATGATATATACTCAATCATTTAACAAATATATTTATAAAATTTTTTTAATATCTTTTTTTTTTTTTTTTTTTTTTTTTTTTTGCGGTACGCGGGCCTGTTTTGGCCTCTCCCCTTGCGGAGCAGAGGCTCCGGATGCGCAGGCTCAGCGGCCATGGCTCACAGGCCCAGCTGCTCCGTGGCATGTGGGATCTTCCCGGACCGGGGCACGAACCCGTGTCCCCTGCAACGGCAGGCAGACTCTCAACCACTGCACCACCAGGGAATCCCTAACATCTTTATTGGAGTATAATTGCTTTAGAATGGTGTGTTAGTTTCTGCTGTATAACAAAGTGAATCAGGTATACATATACATATATCCCCATATGTCCTCCTTCTTGCATCTCCCTCCCACCCGCCCTACCCCACTCCTCTAGGTGGTCACAAAGCACCGAGCTGATCTCCCAGTGCTATGCGGCTGCTTCCCACTAGCTATTTATTTTACATTTGGTAGTGTATATATGTCCATGCCACTGTCTCACTTCATCCCAGCTTACCCTTCCCCCTCCCTGTGTCCTCAAGTCCATTCTCTACCTCGGTGTCTTTATTCCTGTCCTGCCCCTAGATCCCTCAGAAGCTTTTTTCTTTTAGATTCCATATGTATGTGTTAGCATACAGTATTTGTTTTTCTCTTTCTGACTTACTTCCCTCTGTAGGACAGCCTCTATGTCCATCCACCTCACTACAAATAACTCAATTTCGTTTCTTTTTATGGCTGAGTAACATTCCATTGTATATATGTGCCACATCTTCTTTGTCCATTCATCTGTCAATGGACAGTTAGGTTGCTTCCATGTCCTGGCTATTGTAAATGGAGCTGCAATGAACATTGTGGTACACGACTCTTTTTGAATTATGGTTTTCTCAGGGTATATGTCCAGTAGTGGGATTGCTGGGTCATATGGTAGCTCTATTTGTAGTTTTTTAAGGAACCTCCATACTGTTCTCCATAGTGGCTATACCAATTAAAATTCCCACCAGCAGTGCCAGAGGGTTCCCTTTACTCCACACCCTGTCCAGCATTTGTTGTTTGTATATTTTCTGATGATGCCCATTCTAACCAGTGTGAGGTGATAACTCATTGTAGTTTTGATTTGCATTTCTCTAATGATTAGTGATGTTGAGCATCCTTTCATGTGTTTGTTGCCACTCTGTATATCTTCTTTGGAGAAATGTCTATGTAGGTCTTCTGCCCATTTTTGGATTGGGTTGTTTGTTTTTTTGATATTGAGCTGCATAACCTGCTTGTATATTTTGGAGATTAACTCTTTGTCAGTTGCTTTGTTTGCAAACATTTTCTCCCATTCTGAGGGTTGGCTTCTCGTTGCTTATGATGTCCATTGCTGTGCAAAAGCTTTTGTTTCATTAGATCCCATTTGTTTATTTTTGTTTTTATTTCCATTTCTCTAGGAGGTGGGTCAAAAAGGATCTTGCTGTGATTTATGTCATAAAGAGTTCTGCCTATGTTTTCCTCTAAGAGTTTTATAGTGACTGGCTTTACATTTAGGTCTTTAATCCATTTTGAGTTTATTTTTGTGTATGGTGTTAGGAAGTATTCTAATTTCATTTTTTTACATGTTGCTGTCCAGTTTTCCCAGCACCAATTATTGAAGAGGCTGTCTTTTCTCCATTGTATATTCTTGCCTCCTTTAACAAAGATAAGGTGACCATAGGTGCATGGGTTTATCTCTGGACTTTCTATCCTGTTCCATTGATCTATATGTCTGTTTTTGTGCCAGTACCATACTGTCTTGATTACTGTAGCTTTGTAGTATAGTCTGAAATCAGGGAGCCTGATTTCTCCAGCTCCATTTTTCTTTCTCAAAATTGTTTTGGTTATTTGGGATCTTTTGTGTTTCCATACAAATTGTACAATTTTTTGTTCTAGTTCTGTGAAAAATTCCATTGGTAGTTTGATAGGGATTGCACTGAATCTGTAGATTGCTTTGAGTGGTATAGTCATTTTCATAATGTTGATTCTTCCAATCCAAGAACTTGGTATATCTCTCCATTGTATCATCTTTAATTTCTTTCATCGGTGTCTTATACTTTTCTGCATACAGGACTTTTGTCTCCTTAGGTAGGTTTATTCCTAGGTATTTTATTATTTTTGTTGCAATTGTAAATGGGAGCGTTTCCTTAATTTATCTTTCAGATTTTTCATCATTAGTGTATAGGAATGCAAGAGATTTCTGTGCATTAATTTTGTATCCTGTTACTTTACCAAATTCATTGATTAGTCCTAGTAGTTTTCTGATAGCATCTTTAGGATTCTCTATGTGTAGTATCATGTCATCTACAGTGACTGTTTTACTTCTTTTCTGATTTGGATTCCTTTTATTTCTTTTTCTTCTCTGATTGCTGTGGCCAAAAATTCCAAAAGTATGTGGAATAATAGTGGTGAGAGTGGGCAACCTTGTCTTTTTCCTGATCTTAGTGGAAATGGTTTTAGTTTTTCACCACTGAGAACAGTGTTGGCTGTGGGTTTGTCATATATGGCCTTTATTTTTTTGAGGTAAGTTCCCTCTATGCTTACTTTCTGGAGGGTTTTTTATCATAAATCAGTGTTGAATTTTGTCAAAAGCTTTTTCTGCATCTATTGAGATGATCATATGGTTTTTCTCTTTCAATTTGTAAATATGGTGTATCACATTTATTGATTTGCGTATATTGAAGAATCCTTGCATTCCTGGGATAAATCCCACTTGATCTGAAATGCCCACGGTCACGAGACCCCTCCACAAGACCACCAGAGACGAGAGTCAAAGCCAAACGGCAAGGGTCATTTATTGCAGGTTCGAACCTGGACCTCCGCGCACTCGTTGCCGGTGACGCTAAGAGGTCCCAATGGAGTTTAGTACAGCTCTTTTATAGACAGGTACAAACAAGCTCGGGACCTTCTGCAGGGCTTTCCAGGGGTGGGGAGTACTGATTGGCTAACTTTTAAACAAAGACACTAGTCACTGATTGGTTAACTTTTAAACAAAGACACTAGTCACCGTCTGATTGGTTGGATGGTTGCAAAAGGGGGTTCAGCAAGCATAGTTACAGAAGTGAGAGAGGCTGGTTAAGTTTCGGTTTCCTGAGGTTTTGTTTCTCAATTAGAAATACTTAAGATAGGGCCATAGTTACAAACAGTACAAACAGGAAGATCGATGCAATCCTAGCAGCGCTACGGCCTAACGGCAGGGCATCAATTCAGTCCTATTTCTACCAAAGTAGAACATAGCCCTTCAGATCATGCTGTATGATCCTTTCAATGTACTGTTGGGTTCTGTTTGCTTGTATTTTGTTGAGGATTTTTGCATCTTATAAAATGTTTTTAACAGATGCTTGTATGTGTAGGTATTTTGAAAAAGATCTAAGTAAACAACAATTTGTACTATTGATATTCAGGATTAGATGTTGTATTAAATCAGCTCTCTCTGTAAATTTCCTTTGACTCAAGCTGAACCTATACAGAGCAGCTATTATACACTGAGCAATATCTTACTTTGATTATTTGGTGGGTAGTTCCTTTAAGGGGTCATTTTGTACCAGCTAGTATAAAAAATATTTTTTCCTCCTGGCTGAAGAAAACAGGTGCCTCTGGAGGCATTTGTGGATGCCCCAGTGGCCTTGAGGGAGAGTCGTGGGTGAGGTTGACAGAGAGAGAGGTAGACGGAGTACAGCCCCAAGTGCTGGGCACTGCACATGAGGCTCGAGCTGGGGGGTTATTTTCGTGTCACTTGTGTATGCTATGGTGAAAGATGCCGGTGTCCCTACTCTTCCACATTGCCCTGACACACTAATGGAATAGAGCAAAAGAAAACCACAGACCACAAGACCTGAGAGAAGAGACCAGTGCTTGGCAACACAGAAACTTTCCTGGGTACCAAGGGCTGCTTTGTAGGAGTGGCAGAAAGTGAAATTTCAGTAATGACTCTTTTTATGATGCTGTAGTATCAGTTTGGAGAGATCCAGATACTCGGTACATACTCAATGAGGTTTACTACCCAGAGGTACAAATTTGATGGCAGAAAAAGAGATTAAAAATACGTTTTTCTTAAATTCCTGAAGTATATAAGAAATAATAAAGATTATGTGTCATTTTCTTGATTCTAAACAGAATATGAAAATTTTGTTTTGGCTGAGAACTAGACGTGCTACTTTTAACCTTAAAAATGTTAATGTATGATGATTCCTTCTGGGTATATAGTGTGAGTATATGGATGTGTCTTTTTGTACTGCCTCTGTTAATTGGTACTTTTTAACTTCTCATGTAAAACCACTTGTGAGGCTACATCGCATGCAGAAAACCTGCATGTCTCTTTAAATTATGAAAATTTTATTCCTCAAAAGTCAATAATCTCAGGGCCCTTATGATAAATATTAAGCTTTGAATAATGTAAGCTGATCCTACCTGATGGGATTTCGTTCCTGTCTTCCTCTCACAACCTATTAGAACTACCAATGATCCTCTGGAATAAACCCTAGTGGATGAAAGGGACTTCATGGGGTGGGGGGTTTCCTTTGGAGGTTTGATGTCTCAGTGGTTGGAGAGTCCTCTCCAGCTAGTTGGCTCATCCACTAAAATGACCTTGTTAGTTTCAGATGGGGTCTCAATCACTCATTAGCATGTTCTTTAACTGGATATTTTCTGAGCCACAGTACTTTGGATTAGAACCAGGAGTTTTAGAAATGATATTATGTCATTATTTGGAAATATCAGTTATTTAAGGTTTTTATCACAAATTATATTTTTGATAAGATAATATGAGATCTATAAATACCACAGAAATATTTTCTTCTAACAATATTATAACATTATCACAGTAATAAGCGCCTCATTACAGGAGCTCAAACACACTTATACATTATTTAAAACAGGAAAGAATATTTCAATAATGTATTTTTTCCTTTAATTGGCATTTTTCAAAACTCAGAGATATTGATTTCACAGAATAATAATATACTCTACACTCCAGGTTGGGAGAGAATGTATATTTTAATTTTTTTAAATGGTACATTAAAGCATGTAAAAGCTACAAAATAATCCTTTCCACATTCCCAACGCTTCCTGGAATGTAGTATCCAGCTATAACTTCAAAGGTATCTGTGGACATTAGGGTTGTTAATGAAGTGACATAACTGAATCAAACAACATTAAGTTAAATTGGTTGGTACAAGTTTGCTTACATAATTAAGGCTTTGAGACAATGATGCTAAATGTCTTTTTCACTACTGAGTAGAGAACTGTCTACTATAGACTCTCAAAGTCATGACCACTATTCTTTGCATAGCTGTTTAGTCTCCAGAGTGGTCATGGTAAAAGGACAGAGGCTGACAGCTCTGGAATTCCTCAGCGGGACTACTGGTCCAGGAAGGAGCATTAGAAGTGTCTGGTGAACTTTTGAAGGGACTATATTCCCAGTGAGAATAAACCCTGACCTACTGAATTCATATTGCTAATGGCAGAATAAAAGATGGGTATCTTAAAAGCATTCTTTATCCATTCATCTGTTGATGGACAGGTTGCTCCCATGTCTTGGCCATTGTAAACAGTGCTGCAATGAACATTGAGGTGCATGTATATTTCCGAATTATAATTTTCTCTGGATATATGCCCAGGAGTGAGATCCCTGGATCTTACGGTAGATGTGGTGTATATGTATATATACATACATACATACAGATATATATGTGTGTATATATATATATATATATATATACACACAATGGAATATTACTCAGCTATACAAAAGAATGAAATAATGCTGTTTGCAGCAACATGGATGGATGTAGAGATTATCATACTAAGTGAAGTAAGCCAGACAGAAAAAGACAAACATTATATGATATTGCTTATATGTAGAATCTAAACAAAAGTGATATAAATGAATTTATTTACAAAACAGAAATAGACCTACAGACATAGAAAACAAACTTGTGGTTACCAAAGGGGAAAGGGAAGGAAAGGAAAAATAAGGAGTTTGGGATTAATGTATACACACTAATATGTATAAAGTAGATAACCAACAAGGACATACTGTATAGCACAGGGAACTATACTCAATATTTTATAATAACTTATAAGGGAAAAATATAAAAAGAATATATATTTATATACATTCTTTATATATATATGAATCACTTTACTGTACACCTGAAACTAACACAATATTGTAAATTAATTATACTTCAATTAAGAAAAAACACTCTTTAGTCACCTAGATGAGACCTCTTGGTTATGTATTCTTGCGCTAGGGCTGTGCTTCTCAAACAATGGTCAACGGAAAGTACCCAGAGAGCTTCTTTATAGTATGACTTCCCTAAATATCCTGATTCATAATATCGGGGTAGGGCCAGGAACCCAAATATTCACAAACAATCTGACTCTGAGACAAGTGCTCAAAGGCCACACTTCGAGGGACCAAAAGCTATGTGTCTCACAGAGGAGTGATTTAAAATGACATCCTGTGAGCACATTACCCACCAAAATCATCTTTAAATGACTTCTGTGCCTCAACTGCAAATTTAAGTTACTGTTGTCAAAAATTCAATGGACACTTTTCACTCTTTCCCCACTCTTCTTATTTTTTATTTTAATCAAGAAATTGAAAAAGATTCAAAGAATTCACAAGGTTTATTACAAAGAGAGAGAAAGAAAGAGACCACAAGAGGACAGTTCCTCACACCCATTCCCCCATCTCCATTTTCCTTGCACAAAGGGCAACCATTTTCACAGTTTTCAGCCAGTTATTTTACATCTACAATAGTGGCACTAAATAATATTCTTGTATTTCTATCTGTTCACTTTTCAGCTTTAGTCATTATTTGTTTATTTCCTTTCTGCCCCTACTTTCTCCACATATGTGCAACTTTCCTATCTACCCACCCCTATTCTCTCCATATCGTCAGATCATAATTTAAATTTAATAAATATTCTTGCACAGTTTTTTCCTGGACCTATTAGTTGACCTTTGTTGCTCCAGTTGCTATGTTTTTTTCACTGATTCTACTCCAAACACTTGTACCTGTTGTGTAAATTTCTTCTCCATCCATTCCAATGCATCTGGGATATTATCAATTTAATCCTGTTGAAGACATCAGGAGCCTTTATGACGTGCTCCCCTCTGGATGGGTTCATATCTACACATCTGCACAGTTGTCATCTTGGGATCCCCTTCCCCAGCTTGCCCTTTGTTTCTGTGTCATGTTGGAGCTCCTGCACCCTATACTGTGCATCTTCCTCTTTCCTTGCTTTACTCACTCATTTTGAAGGAACGTATCCACAGCTTCTTGCACGGAAGATGCAAAGAAGGTTAGTGTTTCGAGAACATGCATGTCTGAAAATGCCTTAATTCTGTCCTAAGAGTATTAATTTACCCCACTTCTAGAGCTGTGTGATACATCTAATCCCTCAGTCTTTTGATGTTTTTTTGTGGTACAAATTGAGTGCTGTTCTGTGTGTTTGTTTGTTTGGGCTTTTCAAATTGCCATTTAGAAGTCCATTCCATTGGGTATAATGATTCCTTATATTGTATACTTATTTCTTTCCAATTTCCAGACTGTTTTGCTGTTATTTATTATCATGTTATCTCCATCTTTGTAGGTTTATGTCTTTTCCCAAAAATCCTTTTATTTTATAAACTCTCTAAAACGAAGGATGCTAGGAAGAAGTCAGAGTCCATATTGTTTTCTCTCCACCATTGCTACATGGAAGCAATATATCTCTCTTGACCTCTCAACAGCATTGAACCCTGCTACTCATATTTTTCCTTCTAAAATTGTAGTACTTAATGGGGTTGGTGGCACATTGAAAGAAAGTGAAGACTGGGGAAAAGTCAGTTATCCATCAGGATTTGGTGAGAGGTCAGGGTGAGAAAGGGAGAAGGTGTATATGGGGGGGGCGGAGGGGTTGGGTGTGGATGTGGTGTTTGGATTAAGCTCCTCATGTAATTATATTCCTCCAAGTTGAGAACCTCTGTCTTATAGAACAGGTTGCAAATAAATCTTATTCTCCTCTAGGTTTGGTACAAGTTGTACTTTCTTCTGGCCGATCCTGGAAGTAGAGCACACTTTCACAATTCTTTAAGGTAATTCTTGAGTACAGCAGGGAACGTCTTCAGTGAAAGAAGCTTCTCCACTTTGCCACAGACTCCAGAACTCTGAGGGACTGCAAACTAAGCAAAGACTGTTGACATAGAAGGCAAGGGCAGGCACGCTAAAGAGCAAGAAGCCATTAGGTAGAAAGCAGGGAAACCGACTATAAGCTGTTTCATGGAATGTTTAGTGTAACTATAAGAAAGAATTTAGTTCTCCTTCAATGTTTGTTGAATTTGAATTAAATTGTTAGTGAAAAAATGTCCAGTCTATAGACGACTTCCTTAAAATCAAGGCAGATTTTCATCTGGCCAGTGTGGCAAAGTCATGGTCTTGCCTAAAAAGATAAGAAAAGAGACTAACGGTCCATTGCTGGATCCACTGACCAACGGCATCAGCATTGCCTAGAGTTTAACAGAAGTTCAGAAGCTCTGGCCTCAGCACAGACCTACTGCATTTGAACAAGATCCCCAGGTTACAAATAATGTACAAATACACACATTACCATTTGAGAAGTACTGTTTGGACTAAACTCAGTTTTATGTACCTCTGCTTTTCTGTAAAAAAAAAAAACAGGTTTTAAAGCAGCTCATGTGAATGTCTGGCCAGGTTAAACTCTGATCCTTGATTAGGAACATAAACCTTAATGAATTCCCCAGGTTGGCCCAAGATGGTCCTCCCAGGGTTTTGCATCGCCAAAAGGAAGGCTGTATTGGGCAAAAAGGCGAGCCCTTCAAAAGGGAAGAGTAAAGCTCTCTATGCTGTAGACATTTTCATCAAGTAGGAAACAGGAGCCCACTCTTATTAAGAAATGATCCTACTGGCTTCTTAGTGAAACTCCCTTTTGCTGTATTACAGTTCTAAGTAACTTGGCTTTCATCCCAGTGTGTCTCCAGTGTTTGAGTGCAGGCTGCAGACACTCTGACCCACTCAATCACGATGCTTCTTTCTTTTAAAAACGGTTTTAGAATATAACAAAACCTCTCTCTTTCTCAGAACGACAGCTGTGGAAGAAAGTTATAGTATTCAGTTCTAGAATAACTGTACAGGCCAACCTGGCTGAACTTGTTTTGTTTAAGAGCTAATCAACTCTGTATCATCATACAAACTTTTCTGCTTGCTTGGCCTTGTTTTAAAAACACTACCTTCAACCTGTTGAGACTAAATCCAATATTACACAACATGAAGGTGAACCTCTTAGAAAATATTGCTCAGTAGAAACATGAATGGTGGAATTAGGCTTCCACCACGAAGCATTTTCATCCTGAAGAGTTTCTCAATAATTTTTCTGTAGTAGTCATAATTTTAATTAAAACATTTTAATCAGCGTGCACTTAGAGACAGAGGTAGAAAGCAATTCTAAATGAATCCATAAGAGAGAAGAGGTGATAATGGTCTATGGAATGTGAGGTTCAAGAGTGTTGTTACTTGGTTTATTGAGATGAAAAACACTGCAAAAGTAAAAAGAAGAAGGCAATACTTTTGGCCTTTTGACTTTGAAAATTTTCTAGACTAAGACTTTACTTTGTGAGGTAATAATAGGAATAGCACTTGTCATTGCCATTTGTTGCTCTTTAAATGTTTCTGAAAAGAAAGTATTTTTTTTTTAATGAGAAATCCTTACTGAGGAACTAATAATTTCATTTAATACAATCTCTAGAAATACAAGAGATAAACTATGCTTGCAAAACATATTTTAGTCTTCTGAATATCTGCTTAAAAATCTACGGAAAAAGAATGACTTTAGAAACAATTTTTGAATTGCCATATATTTTATCTTTTTAAAAATCTCTGTGTATAAAAAATGAGGCCCAGAAATTGGCCTGGCAGCAAAGCAACGAGGCTAAGAGTCCAGACTTTCTTATCAGATAAAACTGGTCTGGGCTCTCACTAAACCACTTGCTAGCTGTGTGACCATGGGCAAATTACCGAACCACTCTGCACTTAACTGACCTCATTTTTAAAAGAGAAATAAGAAGAAGTAACATTATGACACACATAACACAATGGGGGTTTTCTGAAGATTAAATGAGAAAGTGGCTATAATGTGCTTGGTAGAATGGCACTTAGTAAGTGATCAATATTACCTTACTAATGTGTACTATTATTTTGATCACTTACATAATATAACAGACACAAAAAGACAGGATTTTTAAAGTACATGAAAAAGTTAATTAACAAGTATCTTTTAATAAATGTCATATTCTAGTCTCTGGTGGAGATGCTATGTAATAATTTCTTTTAGACCTAAGGAAAAAAAAAACTATTTTTCGTAAAGGGAAAAGAGCAGAAAAACTACCTTACATGTTTAATAAAAGACTTTAAGCTGAAATAGAATTTAATAATTTAATTATATTCATTGTAGTTATATTTAAGTTAATTTAATTCAAGAATCTTATTTATGAAAGTGAGGTAGTCAATTAAAATAAAAAATATATAGATAGTTAATATATTTTCAACACTTCGTACATGTCAGACACAGATTACATAGGCTAACTCAATTAATCTTCACAAGGACCTTGTGAGATAGGTACTCATTTTACAGATAAGTAAACTGAGTGACAGGGAAGTTATATAACTTGCCTGAGGTCTCACAGCTAATAGAGGATGGGGTAGCTTTCATGCCAAACATCCTGGCACTAGAGCTTTGTCCTCACCCACCATGCTGTGACACTTGACTAACACCTACAGATTAACAATCAGAAATGCTTACAGAGGAATCAGTGTCACAATTGACTAAACCTCCCAAAATGTATATCCTGACATTTAATTATCTAAGGTTGATATATTTGCTATAGTTTAATAAAATAAGTATATTCCTAATTACAGTAGGTAAAATTTGATTCCTCTTTTCTTTTGTGGCAGGGGTGCTGATTTTAGCTTTGGTTGTAATTTGCCTTATCCAGCTCTCCCACTTTCTACATGTGTCCTACTGTTTTAGTAACATTTCTCAGTTTCAAATGTCAGTGTCAGTTTGTGATTCTCTGTTATCCAAGAATTACCACCTGGGCTGACATCCAATTTCTTCTGAATGCCCTAGCCCTGATCCCCAGCTTGGCCTCATATGCTGTTAAGAGTTGAATTGTGTCCACAAAAGATCTGTTGAAGTCCTATTTCAAGCACCTTAGAATGTGACCTTATTTGGAAATAGGGTCCTTGCAGATATAATTAGTTAAGATGAGGTCTAAGGATTCTGCACCCAGTTACAATGTTTTCCCCACATCTCCAGTAATTCTCCAGACACAGTTGGGTGTTCTGCAATTCAACTCAATTCTGACACTATCTATCCTGAAACAGCTTCATATGCCACAGGTTAAACGTTCAGTCCCACAAGACTACCCCTCCCCCTCACACATACTTCAGGCACAAGTCAAAAGTCCAGGATGTCACCTGTGCTTCTGACCAAACAGCTTTAGCTCAGAGCTTCCTACAGCCCCCTTCCTGGGTTCGATTAATTTGCTAGAGTGGCTCACAGAACTCAGAGAAACATTTAACTTACTAGATTACCAGTGTATTATAAAAGGATATCACTCAAGAACAGCCAGATGGAAGAGATGCACAAGGCAAGGTATGGGGAAAGGGCATGGAGCTTCCATGCTCTCTCTAGACATGCCACACTCCCCAAATCTCCCCAGGTTCACCAACCCAGAGGCTCTCCAAATCCCATCCTTTGGGGGTTTTATGGAGGCTTTATTACATAGTCATGATTGATTAAATCACTGGCCATTCCAACCCTCCAATCACTAGGTTGGGTCTCCTGGCAACCAGCCTCCAACCTTAGGTCCAAAAAGTCTCCTCATTAGCATAACAAAAGGCTTTTTATCTTTTTTGTCACAGGGAATTCCAAGGGTTTTGCCAGAATTGGGGAGGAACACCAATTTTTCTACTATAAATCATAATATCCCAGGTCATACTGGAATAGAACGGGCCCTTAATCTAGTATAACTGGGGTCCTCATAGGAAGAGAGAAATTTGGCCTCAGACACAGACATACAGAGAGAATGCCACGTGATGACAGAGGAAGAGACTGAAGTGATGCAAATGCAAACCAAGGAGCGCCAAGGATTGCCAGCAGGGAGCAGAAGCTAGAAGAGGCAGGGAAAGCTCCTACCCTAGTCTCAGAGGCAGAACTCCCTGCTGACACCTTGAGTTTTGACTTCTAGTCTCCAGAACTGTGAGAGACTACATTTCTGTCATTTTACACCACCCAGTGTGTGGTAGTACTTTGTTACAGCAGCCTTAGGAAACTAAGACGGATGCTCCCAATTGTTTTGCTCTTAACCCTGACATCTCATTCTTTTGGATCAAGGATCTCAGAACTCTCCAAATAGAAAATTAGCTAATTTGAGAGTTAACATGAGAAGGGTAGAAGATAATCTAAATATAATACTCTTCCTTACCAGGTAACATGGATCGTTTTCAACAATGCCTTTTGTTGGGAATGTTTACTCATGCGTCCTCTAATCTAAAGAAGCAGTTCTGATGTCAGGAATCTGTGGGTGGTAGGAGAGAGGCCAGTATCAGAGGAAGCAGGGAGGGAAATGTATTAACTCTCATTAGTCCCTGACTCCCGTTCTTCCAGCATTGATCTTTTAAGTTCACATGATCCGTTTTCAATATTCTTCCCTGGCCCGCATTGTGGTAAGGATTTGGGATGAATCTCCAATGTCTTACCTTGTTGCAGAGCCTAGATTACAGGCTTTCTCTATACCTCTTCCCCAACACCATCTTTAATATACATGTAGACAATATTTCCAACACTTGGACCTCACTTTTCCTTCATCTCCTTAATTTTAGCCACTCTCACTTCTATTCTGTGGTGGTTTTCACTAAGCAAGGCCATCTTCTTGACATTATCATCATTCAGAACCTTTTCTAAAATCTTACATCTTAAAATAATCTCTCCCTTGAATTCTCCAAATCCCTCGGGTTTTTTGTTGTTGTTGTTGTTGTTTTAAGGGCTTTTTAAAATCCTGATTTCAAGCCTTCAATCCACTTCCTAGAATCTTAGAGATCATCACCCTTCTCCACAATCTACATTCCTTCCCTTCACTGACTCATGGCCAATCCTTTACAAGACCCTTAACCTTCCTCCCTAATGCCTTCTCTCCCTTATCTTTTATACCAGTGTCTGCCCTGTTTGACCACAACACTGTTTTTCTGCCCATGCTGTTAGGTAGTTGATCGCTTCTAGAGAAAGCTGATCTATTATTTCCTGTATAAACTTATGTTTATCCAACTGAAACTGGGTCCTCACAGTCAGCATTCCTTTACAGCATGACTTGATTCCTAGTAATACTCCCTATAGCATCCTGAGAAATTTCTAGAATTTTGCTTGAAGCCAAAAAAATCCCAAAACAAAACGGCGCACCTTGCCCTCATGCATACCTGCATGAGTTACATTGGGTACCTCATTTTTTATCTGGAGATCATCAATTTCCTTGTTCATTTAACATTAAAAACTTAAAATTATACACATGATATAAATATACGCTGATTCACTCAAAGAGTGAAATGGATTTTGTAAGAAAGTATGGGCCCATTACATTAATACAGAGTTGTCTTGCTAAACCGAGAAGTGATAAAACTGAAATAAAGATGACTATAACGAATATTTCTAAGAAATTTATTTTAAACATTTTTCACTCAAAAGTGCTTTTAAAAATCTTGAAAGACAATAAGGGAAATAAAATAAGACAAAATAATACCACCTACAGTTCTTCAGTTTCCCCTGCTGCAATTATGCTCAAGATAGCTGGTCATCCATCCTGTGGGCAACCATCATACTGATGGGCACAAGTTAGGAAATTAAAAGCTACATTGTGTGAGCACTTAAATGTGGCTTGGCACACCTTTTACCAAAGCGTGTCTGCTTAGTAATTAAAAGAGCAGTGTTTATTTATCTATCTATTTATTTATTTCACTACAATACTCTTTTATAGACCTGGAAGCCAAAGGCAGCATCTGGAACCTTACCTCATTCTCCCTAGGATCCCGGCCTCCACAGCTGTCCTCAATTTTTCTTAGAGTGAAAAACATCGAATAGTTCTCCCAGTGCTTTTTAAAAATACCATTTTACAAAAAACAAACAAACAAAAAACAGGCTGGGTGTACTGAGAATTAGTATGCTGACTAGAAAAGAGAACTTGTTTCTTCTGTCACGTGTATCTCAAATACTTTGGAAGGAAGGAGTAAAAAATCATTAGCTAATGTCCTTAGAATTAAAACAGAACTGGTGGAGGGAGAACAGAAATTTTGAAAAAGAAATAATTATTAATTGTAGAATAATACCCAAAGAATGTATTCAATTACCATATAGATTCTGAAACAGTTTATAAACTGGAGGATAATATATCTAATCAGACATAGAAATAATTTCTTCCAAAAATAGTAAAATAGTAGATGTTTCTGTCCCTTTACAATGCTTTGCCTGGTATAGAATGACTTTAATTCCTAATCTAGGTATTTCATTTAAGTATTTTGGCATTATGAGGCGATGCACAAAAAATTCTAAGTCTATTAAAGCCATTTTGTAATTCCAAATATATAAATTAAGAGGATATATCTTTTTCTCTTTTTTTTTTTACCTTTGAGGATTTTGTTATTATTTTCCTAGGTGTGAATTGAAAATTGGTTTGATTATGATGGGTATAAATAATTATGGTTGTCACATATTAAGCATTTACTTACACCAGGCCCTTTGTGAAGTACGTTACATGCATTGATCATCTAATTCTCCAACAAGCCTATGAGGAAGTAATGTTAGTTTCCCCCCTTTATCAGATGAGAAAACCAAGTCTTAGGCTAAATTTCCAAAGATAGTTAACCAACCAGTGTTGGGATTTGAACCCATGTAGCCTATCTCTGGATCCCATACTCTTAACAATGATGTTTTCTTACCTCCATGCATGTATAGAGCTAAAGAAATGTATTTGGATTATGTAATGAATCCAGTTTTATCTTCACATGACCAAACAACTGATTTACTTAATATTTTTCCCCAACTGAATTGATGGCATGTTTGACTCAACTGCTTCTTGCAAACCTACTGGATCCTACACATGTAAAAATTTTCTCTCTCTCTTTTAATCTCCCTTCTGGGTGTTTTTTTGTTTGTTTGTTTTGGTTTTGGATTTGTTTTGGTTGTTTTTTTGTTTTGGGTTTTTTTTTCCAAATGCTGTTTTAGAACATTCACAAATTTAATTTTTAAATTCTCTTCAGAACACCTAGACATAATACTTGAGTTCCAGAATCACTATAAAAGTCTAAAGGTTAAACCAACATCTGACTTAGACTAGAATTTGAAGATGTAGGAAGGAACGCATTTTTCAGTCTCCTAGCTTTGCAAATAAACAATTGTGTTTCTCATCTACTTTATTATTAGTGTACTGGTTCCACCATATACTGCTGAGAGAGCAGAATCTGAGAGAAACTTTTAGCTTTGAATCATCAGTGAAGATCTTTGACTGCTATCAGGTTTCCCTAGAGCAGGTAGATCTATCTTCAGGTTAATTTTAAGTCTTCACCATTGT
The DNA here is from genome assembly GCF_963924675.1 of Phocoena phocoena. Taxonomy (NCBI): domain Eukaryota; kingdom Metazoa; phylum Chordata; class Mammalia; order Artiodactyla; family Phocoenidae; genus Phocoena; species Phocoena phocoena. Next base: position 47,478,251 of record NC_089236.1, on the reverse strand, counting down.
GCTGACTCTTCAAAATGGTCTACAATTTACATGTCTTTTTTTTTTTTCTTACTGTGTTTTTTTTTTTAACATCTTTATTGGAGTATAATTGCTTTACAATGGTGTGTGGTTGCTGTATAACCAAGTAAATCAGCTATATGTATACATGTATTCCTGTATCCCTTCCCTCCTGCATCTCCCTCCCACCCTAACTATCCCACCACTCTAGGTGGTCACAAAGCACCAAGCTGAACTCCCTGTGCTATGCGACTATGGGGCTTCCCACTAGTTATTTATTTTATATTTGGTAGTGTATATATGTCAATGCCATTCTCTTCCTTTGTCTCAGCTTACCCTTTCCCCTCCCCATGACCTCAAGTCCATTCTCTACATCTGTGTCTTTATTCCTGTCCTGCCCCTAGGTTCTTCAGAACCTTTTTTTTTTTAAGATTCTATATAAATGTGTTAACATACAGTATTTGTATTTCTTTCTGATTTACTTCACTCTGTATGACAGCCTCTAGGTCCATCCATCTCACTATAAATAACTCAATTTTGGATTTTTTTATGGCTGAGTAATATTCCATTGTATATATGTGTGACATCTTCTTTATCCATTCATCTGTTGATGGACACTTAGGTTGCTTCCATGTCCTGGCTATTGTAAATAGTGCTGCAATGAGTACTGTGGTTCATGACACTTTTGAATTATGGTTTTCTCAGGGTATATGCTCAGTAGTGAGATTGCTGGGTCCTATGGTAGTTCTATTTTTAGTTTTTTAAGGAACCTCCATACTGTTCTCCATAGTGGCTGTATCAATTTAATTTACATTCCCACCAAGAGTGCAAGAGGGTTCCCTTTTCTCCACACCTTCTCCAGCATTTATTGTTTGTAGATTTTTTGATGATGGCCATTCTGACTGGTGTGAGGTGATACCTCATTGTAGTTTTTTTGGTTTTTGTTTTTTGCGGTACGCGGACCTCTCACTGTTGCGGCCTCTCCCATTGCAGAGCACAGGCTCTGGACGCGCAGGCTCAGTGGCTATGGCTCATGGGCCCAGGCGCTCCGCGGCACGTGGGATCTTCCTGGACTGGGGCATGAACCCATGTCCCCCGCACTGGCAGGCGGACCCTCAACCACTGCACCACCAGGGAAGCCCCCACTCATTGTAGTTTTGATTTGCATTTCTCTAATGATTAGTGAAGTTGAGCATCCTTTCATGTGCTTCTTGGCCATCTGTATATCTTCATTGGAGAAATGTCTATTTAGGTCTTCAACCCAATTTTGGATTGGGTTGTTTGTTTTTTTGATATTGAGATGCATGAGCTGCTTGTATATTCTGGAGATTAATCCTTTGTCAGTTGCAAACCCACATCTAACATCGTTCTCAATGGTGAAAAACTGAAACCATTTCCACTAAGATCAGGAGCAAGACAAGGTTATCCACTCTCACCACTATTATTCAATATTGTTTTGGAAGCTTTAGCCACAGCAATCAGAGAAGAAAAACAATAAAAGGAATCCAAATCAGAAAAGAAGAAGTAAAACAGTCACTGTTTGCAGATGACACGATACTATACATAGAGAATCCTAAAGAGGCTACCAGAAAGCTACAGGACTAATCAATGATTTTGGTATAGTAGCAGGATACAAAATTAATGCACAGAAATCTCTGGCATTCCTATACATTAATGATGAAAAATGCACAGAAATCTCTGGCATTCCTATACATTAATGATGAAAAATCTGAAAGAAAAATTAAGGAAACACTCCCATTTACCATTGCAACAAAGCGAATAAAATACCTAGGAATAAACCTACCTAAGCAGACAAAAGTTCTGTATGCAGAAAACTATAAGACACTGTTGAAAGAAATTAAAGATGATACAAACAGATGGAGAGATATACCATGCTCTTGGACTGGAAGAATCAACATTGTGAAAATGGCTATACTAACCAAAACAATCTACAGATTCAATGCAATGCCTATCAAACTGCCAATGGCATTTTTCACAGAACTAGAACAAAAAGTTGCACAATTTGTATGGAAACACAAAAGACCCCAAATAGCCAAAACCATCTTGAGAAAGAAAAACGGAGCTAGAGAGATCAGACTCCCTAACTTCAGACTAAACTACAAAGCTACAGTAATCAAGGCAGTATGGTACTGGCACAAAAACAGAAATATAGATCAATGAAACAGGATAGAAAGCCCAAAGATAAACCCACACACCTTTGGTCACCTTATCTTTGAAAAAGGAGGCAACAATATGCAATGGAGAAAAGACAGCCTCTTCAATAAATGGTGCTAGGGAAACTGGACAGCAACATGTAAAAGAATGAAATTAGAGCACTTCCTAACACCATACACAAAAATAAACTCAACATGGATTCAAGACCTAAATGTAAGACCAGACACTATAAAACACTTAGAGGAAAACATAGGCAGAACACTTTATGACATAAATCACAGCAAGATCCTTTTTGACCCACCTCCTAGAGAAATGGAAATAAAAACAAAAATAAACATATGGGACCTAATGAAACTTAAAGTTTTTACACAGCAAAAGAAACCATAAACAAGATGAAAAGACAACCCTCAGAATGGGGGAAAATATTTGCAAATGAAATTTGTATGTCTTTTGTGTTTATCTGAATGCTTCCAGAGTAGAGTCATCAACATCCTAAACTTCTTAAATGCCTGTCACAAGAAATTTTATGACTCTTACAACACTTAAGTGAAAAACTTTTCTGAAAGATTGAAAATTCAGCCAAACAGTAGCTTTCCAGTTTCCTATTCCACCTGAACTTTGTCTTTTTTTGGAAAGTGGTTTGTGTACACTTTATTTCATGCTGTCTAATAAGGTTTAGATAGATGGTACAAAATCTACTTTGTACCTGTCAGAGATGATGGTGGCCAACAGTCCAATATGAGCTGGCTAAATAAATTGATATAGGGAGACCTTGATGCTTGTCAAATATAATCTGTTATATGGGAATTCTTTACAACACTGAAATTTGGACTATGTTTTTCTAGAGGTATTATAAGCAGAATTTGGTGACTTGCTTTTAAAACAGTGTGATTCAAGTTTATCTTCAGTCTTCATGGTATAATAATACTTCAAGATTAAGGCTTTAATTTTTTTCTACAAACTTAAAGTAATAATCTCCTGGATGCTTGGTATTTTTAGCTGGTACAATATTTCCCAGTTATCAGTAAAATATTTTCCATGTTATTCATCATCTTTGCCACATATACTCCTATGCTTAGAAAAAGTAATTAGTGGTTAATGAAAACAACTGGCTCATTAAGAAAGGAGAGATTCCCTCCAAGGAAGTTTTAGGAAACATGGAAAGACTTTTAAGTCTGTCAAATTCATGCACTTGCCTTAGTTTAGACTTCCTGTGCAATACATTTTTGACAGTAAGACATACTTGCTGTTACATAAGGGTCAGAGAGTGGGGCTGAGTCGAATAAAGAGGATGTAAAAGGGATAATTTACATATAAAATGCAGAGAAAATTCATAGCAGAAATGGTTGTGTACCAAGCATAACACTGGTTGGAAAATTATATAGAAGGAAACACAGCTTTTTCTAAGACATCATGACAGTATAATATAATATATCGTCATGCCATCATTATGACATCACAGTGACATTATTAGGACAGTAACAAAACTGGCTTTCTTATATTAAACTAATTCCATTTCTTCTATGTATTTGTATTAGTCTTGTAGTGTTACCGTAATAATTACCATAATCTAGGTGACTTAAACAACAGAAATGTATTTTCCCATAATTATGGAAACTAGAAATTCAAGATAAAGGTATCAGCAGGGTTGGTTGCTTCTGAAGGCTCTTTCTTTGGCTTGTAGAAGGCCATGTTTTCCCTATGCTTCACATGCTTTTCCCACTTTGTCCTAATCTCTTCTTCCTGTAGGGTCACCAGTCATATCGGATTAGGATCCACCCTAATTGATTTTATTTAACCTTAGTTACTCTTTAAAGACTTTATCTATCCAAATACAGTCACTTTCTGAGGTACTGGGGATTAGGATTCAACATACAAATTTGGGTTGATACAATTCAACATATAAAAGTATTTAAATATGTATATTAATTTTGTATATAGATTTTTATTTGTAAACCCTGTTCCTATCACTCATTTTTTCTTCATATCTTGTGTTTCAGTAAACATGACATGTTAAGTTCTCCTTGGTTTCATAGAAAATCCATTTTATACGTAACAGATGTGTGATCATAGGAGAACTATTTGTTAGATTACAGCTTCAGTCATATATTAGATATCTGACATATTTTCCCAGATTTATTTTAAATATTTAATTTACTTTTATGTGTTTAAACCAAATGTTCTTCTTAAACCCTCAAAAATTAATGCTAGCCAATCACATACATATATTTCAGTACAATGGTACCAGCTAGCTTTTATTTCCTAAAGTAAGGTGCTTAATAAATGCCCAGTGAACTTTCAAAATAAAATTTTAGAAAACTCCCTCCAATTCTGTTTAAAAATTAAGTATAATATTCATATGTTGGACCTGTGTGTAAATGGTCTTTGTGTGACCATAAAATTGTACTTAGATTTTTTGGTTCTCAGTGGAAAAAAATTGATGAACATATTTTAATCTTATTTTAAAATTAATTTTACATAAGCATTAAAAATATTGATTTTTAGTAAGTTTATTTTTCATATATTAATAATGAAATTTTGGTTTGTGATAGTAAATTTTTAAACTGTATACTTTAGAAAAAGTAAACTTCAATGCTATTTTTTGTCTTTTTTTTCAATATAGTATTCAAACATTTTATTCAATGTTGTATCCAAACAACTTAAACTAAAAAAAAAAAAAAAAAAAAAAAACACTGAAAAAGTTTTTTTGTAACCTTGCACATTTTACAGATTCTGGAGAGATAATCAATTGTTTCCAGCAGATCTGAGAAATTTCTGCACAAAGCTTGCTAGCTAAAACACCTCTTTTCTGATTAATTTTTAACTCTTCCATAAAAAAAGTGTTTATAAAACATTAATGGGCAATTTAACTTCAGTTCCCAGAGAGAGATTTCTGTTGCATCAGATCTTCTATTTGCCACAATACAGTATTCCCCATCCCAATACTTGTACTTATTTCCCAGTAGGTCCTACCATCTGCTATTTATGCATGTCTGAAGTAGGAAATTCCTTCTCAAGCAATTCTTGTTCAAATATTACTCTTTAATACTACCATCTTCTAAGGTTACAAATTCTTCCTGTATATTTGTACCCCAAAGTCAAATCTGCAGATAACTATCTTCAAAGGTATTAAATGACCAAGTGCCTTTTAATCTATTGAACCCAAGAGCAAAAAGGAAGAGAGAGTATTAGAAGTTTCAAAACTCGAAAGAAGAAAGCCACCTAGGATTTTACATATCACACATTTCTTATATGGCCCCCAAATTTTTTCCCATAATATCCTTTAAGAATGTGTTTTGTTTCTATGCAAATATACATAATTTGAACTTTGGGGAATTCATGGCATTATATTGGATTTTTTAATCTCTCATTTCTATTTACCCTTAAGTTATATTATGCATTTAAAAATTGTCAATAGAGAAGATGTTTTATATATTTTTCTCATCTTAATGACATGGGATTTGTCAGGTGACCTTGTTTTTGTGAATGCAAAAAAGGGAAAACTATCATTTCAGGTACCAAAAAGGGAAAACTATCATTTCAGGTACCACAAGAAAGGCTTGTTATCAAGCTTAACTGAAAACAAGAAAGACTTGTTATCAAGCTTAACTAAAAAAAACAATATTTTTTTTTATTATATGTGGAAAATAGTATGCATCCAGAGGCATGTCTCTACAGGCATAGGGTGAGAATTCCATAAAAATACACATTATTACTTTTGGATGAGATAAAAACTTGAGCACAGACATCAAATTCCACCAATTGAAATAACCAAGTAAATATTTGAAAAGGACAAATTTGTTTCATTACTGGAAATAAGGGAATAATACTACTATGGTCTGAATGTTTGTGTCCCCTCTAAATTCATATGTTGAAATCCTAACCCCCAAGGAGATGGTATTAGGAGGTGGGGGCCTTTGGGAGGTGATTAGGTCATGAAGGCAGAGAGCTAGCTTGTCCCTTCCACAATGAAGTAAAGTTGTGAGTCTGCACCCCAGAAGAAGGCCTTCACCAGAACTCCACCATGCTGGCTCCCTGATCTTAGACTTTCAGCCACCAGAACTGTGAGAAATGAATTTCTGTTGTTCATAAGCCACCCAGTTTGTGGTATTTTGTTATAGCAGTTCAAATGAACAAAGAAACACTAACCATATATGTATCCATTATCAATTGTCATAATAATGCCTAATAACAAACAACCTCCAAACCTTAATGATATACAAAAATAAGTGCTGCTGTTTGGGTGTCTGGGATCAACTGAGAGTTTATTAGGCTAACCTGATCTTAGCTGGGTTTGCTCACCTCTTTGGGACTCCACTGGCCATTGGCTTATCCAGGCTGGTCTCAACTCAGGAGTTTGAGTCACTTAACCCTGCTTTATGTTTTTCCATCTTTCAGCAGGCATTTCTCGTGATGACAGCAGAACCTAAGAGGAGAAGCAGAAACACACAAGGCTTTTCAGCTTAGGTTCAGAACTGGCACACTTTTGTATCTGCACATACAATTGCCCAAAACAACTGGCATGATGTTGCCCAGAGTCTGAGTATGAGGACACTAGAAGATTACACTTTAAAGTTACATGGCAAAGGGTGTTACTACAGGGGAGATTGAAGAACTGGTGCCATTTTTCAATCTACCAAAATATTAAAGAACTTTCAAGGAGTTTCTGAAAGCATTCCTGGTTGAATAACCTCTTGGCATTTCATCTACAACAGAACTGGAAACTTGAAACTATGTAAATATAAAATTTCTAAAAGATGGTACAAATGCAGAATGGCTAATATCAAAAATACAATAAATAACAAGGTTTAGCAAGGATGTGGAGAAAAGGGAACACTAATGCACTATTGGTGGGAATGTAAGTTGGTGCAGCCACTATAGAAAACAGTATGGACGTTCCTCAAGATTTTAATACTAGAACTACCATACCATCCAGCATTTCCACTACTAGGTATAGAGCCAAAGAAAACAAAAGCAATAACTTGAAAAGATAGGTGCACCTTGATGTTCACTATGGCATTATTTACAATAGAGAAGATATGGAAGCAACCTAAGTGCCTACCAATATACGAATGGATAAAGAATATTCCATATTCTTTAATGGAATATATAATATTCCATTCTATATTCCATTTAAAAAAAAGAATGAAATCTTGCCATTTGTGACAGCAAGGATGGACCTAGAGGATATTATGTTAAGTGAAATAAGTCAGGCAGAAAAAGACAAATACTGTATAGTTTCACTTATATGTGGAATCTAAAAAAACAGAATAAATGAACAAACATAACAAACAGAAACATAATGATAGACACAGAGAATAAACAAGTGGTTGCCAGAGGGAAGGGGGGTGGGGGGGATTAGAGAAAAGATGGTGCAAACATGGTTATAAAGCAGATTATGTTGCAGCAATAATCAGTTGTTTCCTAATACCCAATCTTTCCTTTTTCCTTAGAAACAAAACATACCAATTTTTTCAGCAAAATGATTACATTACCTAAAAGATATTCACACCAAGAAACATCATAGTCAATCCTTTGAAAACTAAAATAAAATCATCTGGAAAGCATCAAGAGAGTATAGGCACTATTTATAGGGGAAAGTAATTAGAACACAGTGGATATCTTATCAGGACCCTTGGAGACCAGAAGGTAGTGACACAACATTTTTTAACTACCAAAAAAAAAGAACAATGGCTCAGAATTCTATATCCAGAAAAATAAATTTCTTCAGGAATGAAAGGAAGATAATATTGGATCTTTTTCTTTTTGAGCCTCTAGAGATCTATATTAGGCCAAAACAATGGTAAACACCATATAATTGTAGGATTCTTTAACTTACAAATTAATTAAATCCTGAAGAAAGCCAGAACGCTTTAAGTATGACATATTAAGTATAAATCAGCAGGAAGAAAAAGAAGTCACCTAATAGAGAAAGACAATAAGGAAATTTTCCAGGCTTGTCCTTAGCTCTAGAAGAATGAGAGGAGAAACCAGTTGTTGAGTTTATGTGCACTGAGTTATTTATCTTATCATCTTATCATCCTTTCAGTGTCTGTGGTATCATCTTATCATCCTTTCAGTGTCTGTGGTATCTGTAGGGATAACACTTCTTCCATTACTATACTTTGGTCCTTCTCCCTTTTTTGGTTATAGTCTAGCTATTATTATACTTCCCTCTTTAAAAATTTCCCCTCAAATTAGCATATCAGAGCTTTATGAAATCCCTTCTTTAACATAGTCCAGCATTTTTGACATTAGAACTCTTTTTCAATTAATACTGAGAGCTCAGGTCAAGCTGTTCAAGACTGACCCTATTGAGGGCTGGCTTCTGAAAGAACTTGGCCCAGAGTGCTGGAGGCAATCAAACCCAGCCAAGGGCAAGCCTTTGATTCCAGCTCTCTATGTCATCATGCCAGGAAGGGGTGGCTGATTGAAGTCATGAACAAAGATGCGACTCCTTCCTGTGACTTGCCTCTTCCCACAGCTGCAAGCAGCAGGTTAGAATCAGACACCTGATTAAGCCAGGAGAGAGGCTGGACAGCGCCATCCCCCAGCCCCACCCAAATGCTGAGCTGGCAAGAAAGGACCCAGCTAATGTTCCTCCATGTCCTATTTCATACCCCAGTTCCTGGCCATGCCAGGGTGGGCAGAACTTCCTCAGTTAAATAACCTAAGAGGTAAGCTTTGACTTTCATACATTTCTGGTGCTGACCCCAAATGCCATGAGCAATTGGGAGTGGGGGGTATAAAAACTGCTACTTCTTTGTGTTTCTGAGACTGTTCAGATGGACTTATGAACAAGTTCTTTAACATCTTCCAGAAACACGTACTTCCTATGTGTGTAAACTCTTCTGTAGACTAGAAAAATATCTAAATCTTCTTGATTCATTTTAAAAGATAAGACTTTCCTGAGTTTTCTCTTTTTCAGCATCCCCCAGTGGACCACACTGACCCCCAATCTAGCAACCCACTTAGCAAACTTCTACCTTTCATTCTCATAAATATCCTGTTCATTCCCTAAATCATGCTCCCTAAGAAACTTTCCTGATCTCCAGAATGAGTTTTTGTTTTTTCCTTTCCATGTTATATTTTTCTTTTGTACGTGGCATTCCTTCAACTGATAATTCAATATTATCTCAGACTTAACAACTTCTGACATTATGTTACTCTAAAAAATGAATGTATAAATGCATAAAGTTACTTAGTTAATATCTGTTAGATTTAGGACTTAACAGCTTCCAAATATGCCTTATATATCAAAAAATTAGACCAGCACATAAGGAAGTTTGAATTCAGGAAAAATAACAATATTTACCAAAACAAAACATAATATAAATACAGTATACATTTGAAATATAAGTACTTTCTAAAAAAATTATCAGCAGCTTCTGAAAGTCAGATTCTGAAATTTGAAGACCAGCTTCCTTGTGCCAAGTTTACCCATTTAGAGTCCAAGGAACACTTTTTTTCTTTTCTGGCTGGGATTTTTTCTCATGAGCCTGTAGAAAGGAATGAAATACCTGTTTCTCTGAGTCCCTTGAACTCCCCCAGGAAAGAGTTAACCAAGAAAATAGAAAAGGAGATTCCAATATATTTTTAAAACAATTTTTTTACTTGATAATCAAAAAGGATTTTTTTAAGCCTAATCTAAATCCCATCCACTATTACACCTGTCGTTCTATCAGTATAAAGAAAGGCACATGGTAGGTCAGCATAACCAGAATGCATAAGTTCTAGGATATATTATAAAACTAAATAAGTAACAGTGGGAAGACAAAAGCACAGCCCTGTCACTAAATGGCCCATCTATACCTTCACAGCCACTATCAATGGAAAGTGATGCAAGAAGGTTGACTTTGGAAGGGTTTAATTTTGGAGGCAAACACCGATCAAAGTTTTCTACTCCATGAGTGATATAGTCAGAATCTATTACACTAGACAGAACTTGCTCTTTTTCCTAAGCTTGGGGGCAAATCTTTCAGCCCACAGAAAAGAATTTATCAGTTCCCATGCCACTCAACATCAAGAGTTGCCATGAAATCCCTGTGCCCAGAGCCTGATTGAGCAGTACCACATCTACCCTTAGTCTGATGAAGTACATAATCTGTCTAGTGTTTTCCAGCTAAGCTATTGCTTCTGTAAGTACGCATCTTAACATTCCCAGCCACTTTGGAGCTGTGGCCCACCATGAGTGTAGGATATGGGGTCTTCTTTTTGTAATATTTGCTCCCCCACAAGTGATATGTGAGTCATATATATTCTATAGTCAACATATTTTCAGAAAACATAATGAAATGGCAGTTTTAATTTTATGACCTGGAAAATGATTAATAAGGTATAATGTAAATATGTAGTATATGAAAAATAAGTAAACCAATAAAAGCCACACTTTAGAAATTTATACATGAAGTGTTATAATTTTCAATAAAAAGCAAGCAGGTTCAGCAAAAATGTGCTAAGAAGAAATATTTTAATCTTGCACTCAAAATTATGGATCATGACATTTTTTCTTCCCTGTATAAGATAATCGATCTAGACATTAAAGATACCTCTGGATAGACCCTCTGGAAAGGCTGGGTTGACAAACATGAATACGAAAACTGACTCTATGGTACAGCAAGTTTCTCAGAAGTAACTGGTCACTCTAGTCAAATAAGGCTGGTGTTATATTAAGAGATATTCTAGGTTTTCCTTCAATAGAAAATGACTTTTTTTTCACAAAAATGTACATGTTAATTTGGAAATACAATAGGATGATTTCAATCAAATAAATTATGCTTTTCTTGAAAGTTTCATTCCTGCTTTAGAAAAATTGATTTACTCTCTTGAACCTAAATTTGAAATTTGACTGCCATTTCAAATCCACGTCTTTTTCAGAGGAAAGATTGCTTTGTTTTGTTCACCTTATGTCTCCATGTTCTTTGATTATTTCAATTGACTATACGTTATTTACTTTAGCAAATCCTAATTGCTGTCAGTTGTACATTCAAGCTGTCTTTTAAAAGAAGCAATTAGGGGATACAGGGCTGGCTACCTATAAGCAGTCGCTTAAGTATACACAAAATTATTATGCATTTAATAATCCTTTAGTTTTAGTGATTAGACACATATTCAAAGTACTTAAAGAGTTGTGCATGTTTCCCTAAGTAACAAGATGCACTGAACCCCTAGTGCATGCTCCAAAGTAAATTGGTACCATGAACTTTACACTTCTAGCCCGCACTGAACACAGTTAGAAATTGAGGCTCATGAACTTCAATAGATAGTTATACATTATCTAACAGTCTATATCTATATAATGTATAACTGTATCTTACAAATGTGTATGTATATACATATCTATCTACCTACCTATTTATCTATCTACCTATGGAGAGAGAAAGAGACAAAGAAAGTTTCCAATTATCTATTGTTGCATAACAAACAATATCAAAACTAATGGCATAAGACAGCACCCATTTTCTTGTGCCCATGATTTTGGAAGTCTGGAGTTAGATCAGGGAACTGTAGGAGTGCCTCATGCCTGCTCCTTGATGATTAGGGCCTCAGATGGGGAGAAACAAATGAATAAGTTGGCCGTGTCTAGGAAAAACTGCACCAGAGTTAAGCAGGCAAGGGAGACTTTATTCAAGACTATTGCAATAAGGGAGAGAAATTGAACTCAATTCCACTGAAACAAAAGGCGGGAGGGTTTTTAAATGCTGAGGTGAGCTACTGAAAGTACTGGAGAATATTAAAAGGAAGGCTGGTCAATGTGATTGGCTATCTGTGCTTGCTAAGTTAGACAATTACCTTCCCACAACGATGAGAAGATAGGGGCTCTCTCATTCTTGATGCTTACATTTCAAAAGGATGGCTCCCCAGAAGAAACCTTTCTAATGTTTAGTCAAGCTGAGGTTAACATTAAGGTTGTCTTGGTCATTTGTCATGATTTGTCCAGGGCTATATGTCTAAGGCCTTGTTTCTGGATGTCAGCTGGTTTCATTAGTTCTTCTCCACATCATGTCTGCTGGCCCTAGGCTATCCAAGATGTCTTCTTTACTCACATCCGGGCCCTGGCCTGGGACAGATTGGAACAGTGGAGGTGTTTGGGCTTCCCTCCTCACAGCCTCTCCATATGGTGGCATCTGCTTCCTGATAATGTGGTGAACTCTCAGTGGTCATATTTTTCACAAGGAAGTTAGCTTCCCCCAGAGCAAGTGTTCAAAGAAACACAGACAAAAATTGCAATACTTTTCATGAAGTCCCACAATGTCATTTCCACCACATTTTATTGGTCAAATCACTAAGTTAGCCTAGATTCAAGGGGTGGGGAATTATACTTCACCTCTCAATGGAATGAATACCAAAGAACCCATGGCCATCTTTACTCTATCACTATTACACATATGGAGCAACACAGCTATACTTCCATATTTTGTTATATGTTGAAGGTTATATGATGTAAGTATATTACCTGAGCCTTCTGTACAAGTATGGAATCAGGTAAAAAGCATAACTGAAAAAGAACCATACTTCAGAAGTGACAAATGCAACAAGTGTTGAATGGGCAATTGACTGACCTGAATCCTAGTGCAGGGTTTGTTACAATTAGCTGTCTGACCTTAAGTAAATTAGTTAATCTTGAAGGCTCCTCTTTAGTCTAAAATTCTGGTACTCCAATTACCAGTATTGCCTTGATTTGTATTGTTAAGCATGCACTGAGAACACATATAAAAGATCCAGTAACCACCCTCATTAATTCACCATTAAACCTTTGATCATGATAATTTAAGTACTTTGAAATCCTATGAAGAAAAACAATATATCAAGGATAGATGTGGCTATTGTAAATAGTAATAGAAGATACATTTCTTCTTAATGAATCTGTTCCAGATGAGTTTCATCAGTGCATTCCTGCTCCTCTGTACAGTGGGGAGGTTTCTGTTTGGTTTTGACTTTATCAGACTCCCAGGTAGAGCATTCTCACCTTTGCAGAAGTAAGAGTCACCTCATTGATTGTCTTGAGTAAAAGGAAATGGCTCATGCATCTTTTCTACATTATAACAAATGTCCTTTTGCATTATAATCGAATGGTGATTGTTGTGTTCAATCAATGGGAAAGGTTAAAGGAGCTCCTCTGCCAGCATTTTTAATGGAGAAGTCGATTAAGATTCAGTTTAATCATTCTGGCTGCTTCAGAATTAAAGCAACAAAGACCATCAATGGCACTATAATTACTAGTCTTTCTGTAAGTTTACACTGCTATTTATGCAGCTATAAATTTTATTATAATGCACAATGCATCTTAGGTTAACTTGCTTTATTTGCAATGTAAAATATTTGCTTTAATTGTATGAAGAAAAGAAATAGTTCTGATAAGGTAGATAAAATTCAGCCCAATATTTTTTTTAAAAGCCTGAGAGTCTAAGTGAATCAGTATGATACTTTGTGTTAAATAGTTTAAAGTCATGGCCTTAACCTTGGGACACTTGAGACATATTTCAGTTTATTGAACATGGAGACTAACGTCTCTCTCAGGTGACTGTAAAGGGTCAAATGTATTATTCTAATCCCTGTTCCAAACAGAGAAAAGGTCATTATACAGTACCTACTGCATGTTGTAAAGAATGAAAAATTCACACTGGGGGCGTGGGTGCAAATCTATTTTAGACTTAGCCTTTAAAATGTTTTTCAAATTGAATGATTAAGTGGTGATGAACCAGAAAAAATACCTTGAAATTGATCCCATTTATTAATTAGTTTGCACATGTAAAGGTCTTTCTATAAATAGTCAGAAGACTGGAGAAAACTGTTCTTCTTGAATGGAGGAATGACTTTCAAATTAACCTTTTTTTGACTATAGAAATAATGCTTATAAATGTACTTATTACCATCCAATACTCTGCATAATTCAATATACATGTAGAGGGCTGTAGAGGAGTTTATTTCTTAAAAGTTTATACTTGGCCTACAGTTAACAAGCTGGTTGTAGGTAACGACACTAAGGAGAGGAATTAATTGAAGAAATATATAGAATTTGTATCCTTGCCTTGAAAATGTCAACTTTGCCATGATCTTTGTAGAGGTATTTTGAAAAGCAATGCTTTAGTGAATTTGGAAAATTAGGAACTCAGTTAAAGAGCTCAAAGAGCAAAAGAGAAGGAAATTTGCGAGGTGAAAATGAATATTATTTATCACTTAATTCATACTGGAGTAAGAACCTTACTGAAAAAACCAAGAAAGCACAAAAAAGAAAATAAGTTGCTATCATTCTCTAAGAAAAAAAATTCAAACTTTCCTAGCTGCTCATATCTTCCAAAACTTTGTTTTGACAAACAGAAAAAAAAAATTGAAAATTTTAATTTTTAGTGCTGAAGAGGAACCTCATTCTCTACACCTTCATTTTTTCATGTAATAGTTGGAAAAGCTGAGAGTCTGTGAAGTGCACCATTGTCTCAAAGTTACAGATCTAACCGGTAGAGAATAGGTCTAGAATCCATGTCTCTATCTAGCTTCTCTACTTTGCCATACCATTAGTGTCAAACTACATTCTAGAGTTTATGTTTGACTTCCATATGCTCCAAATTCTAAACATATTTTGCCTTGAGATATGTCCATTAGTCCTTTCAAAAGAATTTTTGCCTTTGATTTCTTTACAGGAAACCAAGGGAAGGGAACTAACGTTTTTGGTGGACCTTCTATAAGCTTATGCATGTGAGGTGGTTTGGATACATTGGAACTTTTAATCTTTTTAATAGCCCTATCTAGTAAGTATGATTGACTTAGTTTTTCATAAAAACAGGTTCAGAGGGGTAAATAACTTGCCCTAGTTTATTAATTCTATAGTTGCAAGACCATGGTTTTTCTGATTTAAAATCCATGTTGTTTCCATGAAAACATGTGCATCCTTGGAAACAGCAGTTGCAGTGCCTTCAAGTTTAGACAATAAAGTATTCATACTACACCTTTGATTGTCAGAGAAATCCATATCGATTGATTTTTTAAATTATGCATGCATTTTATGTTTTTTTCCCTTTCATTTGTGAACATACAATGCATTTCAATTTCACTAATAAAGTACTGTTTTTTTCTGTTGAAATTATGAAAATTGGATTTCATTGTAAAGTGTATTAGGAAATATAGATAATTAGAGTCATGGAAAAGCTCTTATAATAAATTCTTTGGAAGCATATAAACATTTTCCCATTACATCTAAATAATTTACTTCCAATATCTAAATGCTATTGCAAATGAACAAAATTTCTACTAGAATGCTCTAAGAATTGTACATGATATATTATAATCTTGATGACTAGTGGATTCGGTTAACTTTGTTTTAAAAAATGAGTCTACTAACGCAAAGCTCATAAAAACTGAAAACATCAAAAACTGAAAACATTTGGCTCATAAAAACTAAAAACAATGTAGCATTAAGCTTACGCTAATTCATGTCCCCATCCTATGCAGAATTTGTGTTTTAATAAGAGCAATCTTATTACTTTGTAAAAACTTAATGCATTTACTTGAACCTAAATAAAATGTAGTCTTAGCTAATGATGACAATTTAATACACACTCTTTCTAATTAGGGCATTGTAGGGTATAAATATAGAATTAAATAGAACTAAAGCAAAAAATTACCCCTTCTTATGTGTCATATTTTATAAAGGCTTATTTACCATATATTTGTAGAGAGAGGGCATAGAATTCCAGTAAGAATACATTTCCTATTGTCATTTGTTAGTCAACTGACATTTTCATCAGTTTTGGATTAAATAGTAAAAGGCCATTATCAAACATTTTCAGTCCCAATGTGGCTCTTAGCAAGTTCCATAATTTCTTGCTCATATGAGTTTATCATTCCATAATAACACTCCACGGCATTCCATCATAACACTCCACGGTGTGTAGTAACATCAGCCTGACCCAGAGCATCTCAGGACCAACTCAGTGCATTTTCTTACCAAAAATAAAATCAAGATCAACAGATATTTGAGGCAACCCATTGACAGTGGTCACAATGTGAATGGTACAAATACTCTCTACAGTTATATAGGGTACTGATGAGGCCATTTACAAAATTCTTGGTCTTTACTAGATTTTGTCTACCATATTAAGATGTTCAACTTTCTCCTGCAGGCAAAGGAGAAGTATCAAGTTTTAAAGAGTGACAAACTCAGACCTGTGTTTAGAAAGAAAATCTGGTGGCGTTATAAAGATTAGTTTGTTGAAAGGAGTTACCTAAGTCAGAGAGATAAATTGTGAGCTTGTTGCTTAGAGTAAGGTGAGAGAGAATGTTAGAAAGCAGTAGAATTGTAAGCGGGGACAGGAGAATGGGGGGGGGAAGGGCGATGGTATATCTAGAACTGAAAGGAGCTGGCTGACTGGACACCAGTTGGATAACAGGGTTTACAGAGAGAAATATGACTCTAAGGGTTCCAACTTAGACAAATAAGTGTATTGAACTATCATCTCAGTGAATAGAGAGAGCTTACTCTATTATTTTTCTCTTTATTTCTAATATTATTTGAACATATTTGCTGTTTTCAAATTCTCCACTTTAATAAAATGCCTAAGGTAGTCACTTTTGTCATTTATATTAGGAAAATCATAACCAAGTTAATGAGAAATAATTATCTGGTAAAGCTTATCCTTTTAAGTTTATTCAATAAACTGTTTATGCCTTGACCTTCATCTTCGAACTCAGTCTACCAAACTCTAATTAATGATAGCCATGCTAGAGTGTTTAGAGTGATGTATTCTGTCTATAACGTATCTGTAATGCATCCAAGACAAAAACTGATGTATAGATGTGTGGTAAAACCAACAAAGCAACACGTTAATAATTATAGAATTTAAGAGATGGGTATACGAGTGTTTACTGTGTAATTCTTTCTACTTCATGTTTGAAAATATTCATAATATTTTATTGGGAAAAATATCACTCTACCAGCCTTCCATCTTCCCAGATCTGTTTCCAGCCCAACTCATTTTCTGGAAATTGATATATTTGCCCCCAACCGTGAGGGTGGGCCTGTGATCTTCACTAAGTCAATCATGATACTTCATTGACATGGCCAGAGTTATTGGTCTCTGAGTACTCACATGATCTACCACAAATCAGTTGGAGTCCTTTTCAAACATGTTTCTTCAGGAGATAGTGAGGAAGAGTCTGTATCCTTCAGAGAAGGTGCAAGGTGGTGAACATTAAGGCAGGTAATCCCCAGGTTTCATAGAGAAGCATGAGAGAGTGAATCTAATGCCAAGAAAAAGGCAAAGCTAACACATAAAAAAAAAAAAAAAAGAGTCTCCTTATATGCTGAGACATCATGTCTTCAAAGATATTACGACCCTTGTTCAGGTTCTTAAAGTCATTTTCACAGCCCTGATTCCTGCAGCCCTGTTTTAAATGTTGTGAACAACTCCAGAATACTTCCAATGAATCCTCCCTTTTGAAATGTTATTTTGATTACTCTAGTTTAAGTTGGGTTTCTGTGTCTTATAACAAAGAGTATTTGACTAATACAAGAGCTAACACATATATTGTGGTAGAACTCTAAGATGACCCCAATGCCCCACAATCTTGTATAACCCGCTCCTCCTGAATATGGTGCTACAGAAACCTGTAACTTTCTTCAAGTCAATCAACTATCTCAAAGGCAATGGGAGAATCCCTCCTTTGATTATGTCACATAATGTAAGACTCTGTCTAACCAGACAAAGAGATTCTCTCACTGGCCTTGAAGAAGCAAGCTGCCATGATGTGAGAAGGTCTGTGAGGGGACCACTTGGAAAGGAACTGTGGGTGGTCTCTAGGAGCTGAGTGGCTCTCCCATGGACAGTCACCAAGAAAGTGAAAAGTCAGCCTTAAAACTGTGAGGAATTGAATTCTGCCAACCACCAAGTGAGCTCAGATGAGAACTCTAAACTCCAGAAAGCAAGGCAGCCAGGCTGACACCCCGACTGCAGCCTTTTAAGACATTGAACAGAAGTCTTGCTCAGCTGTGTCCAGACTTCTGTCATAGAAAACCTGTGAGATTAAAAAATATGTGTTGTGAGCTGCTAAATTTGTGATGCAGCAAGTGAAAACCACTAGAGATTTTGAACACATACCACATGCCAGGTACTTTGTTAGAAGTTTTAGTCCATTGTCTCATGTAAACTTTATAACAATATTTAATCTTACGTCTTAGTATTCCAACCATCTTACAGGTGATAAATCTAACAAAACAGACACTTAAAGAGATTTATAAATTAATTAATTATAAATATGGGGTGAATCCCTGATTCAAACTCAGTAGTCTGGCTCTGAAGCCTATAGGCCTATCTGGCTCAGAATATCTTCCTTAGACCCTTTCCTAATTAATACGCCAGCATCATATTATCTTAGTACAAGTCTAGTTTATGACAAATGCCTATGAATTGCTTTTGTATCACACTCTTTTCACTCTCCTACCTTCCCCCAAATGTTTCATCAGATCATGTCACCACATCATCTTGAAATACTTTGGTGGCTCCAAAATGCCTATGGAGGAAAGGCCACACTAGTTGGGAGTATATTGTCAGGGGAGAGGAGGGAGAAATTTTTCTCTACCCTTCTAGGTTCTTCTGGCTGGTCTAAGAACTAAATTACCATGAGACAGATTAACAGGAGAAAATCAAAACTTTAATAACATGTATATATGGAAAAGCCCAAGGAAAACTGAGTAACTCACCAAAATGGCTGAAACCCTCACCTTAAATACCATCTTCCACTAAAGACAAAACAGGATGCGGTTTGGGACTTCAAAGGGGAGGAAGGTAATTCACGTGGAGATGGAAAAGCAGCTATTTGGTAAACAAATGTTTGCTGGACCATCAAGAGGCAGTGGGACACAGAGAGGAATTTCAACAAGCTGACTTTGCTAGGTTGTTCCCTGTCCACACACCTAATTCATACTATAGTTATGTATGGTGACAGCTCATTTCCTGGAACAGGTCCTCCATCTACATTCTTTAAGCAGTTAAGCAGGTCAAAGTTTCCCCCTGAGTCTTTTGGGCCTTTCTTTTTTTCAGCTCAAAACAATCCACATACCAAAGAGATACTTTGGGGTGGCAAATTCTGTTCCCCTACAGAGTTCAAAGTTTTCTGCAATTTGGCTACTTAAGTTCAGCCAATGGAAGTTTAGGTGTGAAATCAAATATTTACTGTATTTGCTCAGTGGGGGAAAAACTGCAAAGGGAAGTTGCTTCAGCGTGTGTTTTCTTCAGGTTTAGTAGATGGCCGTTAAGCTGTGGCTTCTCTGTTCGTTGTAAGAATAAGATTGAATAATATATCTAAATGCTAACTGGCTTGTGAGTGCTAAGGAGATGAGTGTGCCAGAATGGAAATCATATGGGCTGGGAATTCCCCTTCTGTTGACCACAGAAGGTATAGGCATAATCTATCAAGAACAGAATGCATGCCATACTTTGTTCATTAGCATTTAAAGAGGATGTTTGGCATCAGACAACAAATACAATACTTGCAAGGTCTTGGCAGCATAATATTTTGTCAGTTAATGACAATCCACAGCTTTTAAGAAAAAGATTAATGCCCGATGTTAGGCTGAAATTGTTTTATTTTCACCAGTGAAAATAAAATGAAATAAAATTAAAACCCTTGCACTTCCAAATACCACACTTCCACCATGTCAATCAAACAGTAAGAAAAAAAACATGAATATTCTCTAGAGAACAGGGAGATACTACGCTTCAGAAAATCTCAGGAGCCGTCAAATCTCAGTAACTTGCAAACCGACCAAAACAAGTGAAAGGTGTAGTAGATAGAAATAGGAGTTGAGGCAATTGTACTGTGTGGTTGGCTGACAGTCTGGGGAGAAGCAGGCAAGGAACAAGTATATGGATTGGATTATAATATATAATTTAATTTTATTTTGGCCTTTATCTGGTTTGTTAATCATAATGTTCACATTTGCATATAACAGGAACTCAACAGTATTCTTCGTAGTGTGATTTATATATAGGCACACAAACATATATATTTAAATACACACACATACATATGTATATTTGACTTTGTTCTCTACCGTCACCTTCAAAATTGATATGATTTGTAAAAAACATTAGTTTCTAAAATTTGGTAGCTTAAAAAAGCAGTCCAAAAATTTTTAAATAATGTGATGGTTTTTCTTAACGTATATACATATGTAATTAAAAACACCACATATAAATGTGTTTGTATATATATTAAATTATAATCAGATTAACATGTATGTGTGTAAAGAAAACTATCTTGCATAAACATTTAAATATTTAAATCAGTGTTAGCAAGGATGAAGTGAAATTGAAGCTCATACATTGCTGGGAGTACAAAATGATACTGACTTTTTGAACAACAATTCTGTTATGGTTAACATTTGTGCCTTTTAATTCAATAATTC
Source organism: Phocoena phocoena (assembly GCF_963924675.1). Taxonomy (NCBI): domain Eukaryota; kingdom Metazoa; phylum Chordata; class Mammalia; order Artiodactyla; family Phocoenidae; genus Phocoena; species Phocoena phocoena. The sequence continues at coordinate 47,457,676 of NC_089236.1, read as the reverse complement.
CTCTTCTACTGTACAATCAAAAAAATGTAGAAAGATGTCAATTTACACACAAAACTATCTCCTATCAATGTTACTTATAAGAATAATTTGCTATAACATCAATATCCTAATGAATGGAGAATAATGAATTCTTCATGTTACATCCAAGTGATAGAATATCATCAAGCTATTAACATATTGTCTACAAAGAGATATTTATCCTGTGACTAAAATAATTATGATTACTTAGTCATTTATTTACTTAACTAACTTGATAAAAGTCTAATATGTGCCAGACCACTGGGCTAGTTACTTGTATTAAAAATGCTTCCAATCTTTAAGAGGAAGACACATACATAAATAAATAGGTTAACTAGATTTTTATACATTTTTTGATAGAAGAATGTACTTTGAACAATTGAGGGACAAAGATAGTTACTGTGATTCTACCTGGGGTGGAGGTAGAGGTGCACTCAGGAAAAGTTTTCTAGAGAAGACAAGTCTGGCAGTAAATCGTGAAAAAGCAGTTCTATGATGGTAAGTAGAAAGGTAACCAAAAGTCATATAGAATATCAAGCTAATTATGTAAGTCTATAGCTGTATCTGTGTTGTGGAATTATCAGGGACTGTTAGTTGCTCCATTAAATTTTTTTTGGTATTTTCCATTATTTTCACAATGAACGGACATCACTTTTAAATTAAAATATCTTAAGAAATAAATATAAAGGAACATACTGGATACTTGATTGACTGAGGCTGGTGTTTGTGCCAACGTTACAAACACAAGAGGTGCTGCCCACAGCAAGCTTTGTGGTGTCCTAGGGGCAAAGAAGCTTCTGTGTTGCCCTCATGCCTCACAGACATCCACACAAAAGCATTTTCTTTCTTTCTTTTTTTTTTTTTTTTTTTTTGCGGTACGCGGGCCTCTCACTGTTGTGGCCTCTCCCATTGCGGAGCACAGGCTCCGGACACGCAGGCTCAGCGTCCATGGCTCACGGGTCCAGCCGCTCCGTGGCAAGTGGGATCTTCCCGGACCGGGGCACGAACCCGCGTCCCCTGCATCGGCAGGCGGACTCTCAACCACTGTGCCACCAGGGAAGCCCGACAATTAATTTTTTAATAAAAATCTATATATTGAGGAATTGAAAAGGTATTTCAGCACCAAAAATTTCTACAAGTGGATTTTCTGGATCAAAGAAATATTGATAGGTCATGAAAAAAATGGCCTTAAAAATATTTTACATTCCCAACATTTTATTAATGAAGAATACTATGAATCTATAAATCTTTGCTGTAGACCCACAGAAATATCTTTCATTGATTAATAATTTATTTTCTTCTGTCTTGAAAATTTTACCATCATAAATTTTAACTGAGCTAGAGTACTTCCTTGAATATTTTTTAAAATATACTTTTAAAACATATTATTACCTGGCATTATTGAGTCTTTTGTATCTAAAATCTCACCTGTTCTTTTAGTCCAGGAAATAATTCTGTGCTCAAACCTTTCTTTCTTCCATCTCATCTATCTAGTATCTATGTCTTATCTTTCCTCTCTTAATTTGCAGTTCATTCCTTTTTACTCTACACACTGATATCATTGGATTTTAGAATCAGTAATTCTGATTTGAGCTACACCCATTCCACTATTTCCTCATTCCACTGAGGAGTTTATTTTTATGTTTTTGATTCTACGAATTCTTTCTTTCTGCTTCTCGGTTTGTCCTTGGTGTGGCAGTCTGGATCTAATTGATAAAACTGTTAATGCCATAATCATTCAATTGCTACTGAGACTGATATTTCAAGTGAGTATTTCAAGTTCTCATCTACCTACTGCATTACTAGGTCAGTGGGTGACACTAGATCTAATTGTGAAAATCAAATCCCCTCTTCTTGTTGCTGACTCCCATTATATACCCAGTGAGTCTTCAATGTATGATAGGCATGCAGTTTTCAGCAGGGAAATTGTACATCCCATTTGGTTTAAATTCCAGCTCTTTACCTACTACCTGGATAATGTACCTCTGTTTCCTCATTTGTGATATAAAGATAATAATAGTACCAAATGATTAAATATATAGAACACTTAGCCAGTGCTTGGTACATAGTAAGCCTTCAAATAGTGCTTAGCTCTCATGATTATTATCAGATAATTAGCAACAGTGTATTCCTTTGTTCCCTGTGTAGTGTAGGTCCACTTGTAGCATTTTCTGAGTGTTAGTTGCTATCAGATCTCTAGCAAATAAGGAGAATTTTCTCTCCAGGGATGCTGGACATGCATAAATGAGAAGGTTAGATAGTTTACCTAAATTGAGATAGATGGCTGCCAGAGAAGTGGTCTGGGAGAGCTTCCAGTTCCAATGTGTTAGAGGGAATTAGTTTGGTAGGTTAGGCCCCTCAACTGAATCAGTTGTTCACAGGTTTTTCCCAGGGCAAGGCAGGATGGTAAGGCTAGGTCTTCTGCCAGCCACATTAATTTGGATCAGTTCAGCTCAGGGGGCTGGGTCTTTTCAAACAAGACTGGCTGCTGGACGGGTGTTTGCCTGGGGCTGGCATAGAGTAGGGGGTCAGGGAAGGACAGACAGGCAGGAGGGAGGGGTTATCAAGAGGCAAGAGGAAACTTAGGTGGGCCGGGGTGGATATGTTCATTATCTTGATTGTGGTGTTGGTTTCACAGTTGTACTCATAGATAAAAACTTATCAAACTGTACATTTTATAAATATATGCAGTTTATTTTATGACAGTTATGCTCTTAAAATGGTTAAACCCTACATTCTTTTGCAGAAACTTAAATTTTTGCATTACTTTTCATGGTAATTCCCAAAACTAGCTTTTACGGAGCAAATCTTTTATCTCTCAAGTAAATAATCTTTAAGAAAAAAACAGACTGGCTGCTGAAGGGTCACTGGTCCTAATGAAGAGCTCAAATAATAATAACTTGGGTGTAAATATCTTACTGAGTGCGCCTGATGCCCAGAGTCTGTTTTCTTCCTCTGGTGCTTCTAGCAGTGGAGGGGCAACAGTCAAGGGAGCCCTGTGGTTTATCTGGATCCCTGCGGTCTATCTGGATCACACCTACTCAGTGAGAACACCAAACTTGAGGTAATTAACTAAACCCCTGCTTTGGGTTCCAATTGTGACACTAATTTTTCCCTCCCTGTGTGAATTTAGTAACCAAAACAGAAAACTACAGGAGAAACAATATGTTGAAGCAAATGCTTAGTTCATCATTTTTGGTTGGAAGTTTTTTAAAAAGGGAAATTATGTGAGCAGAATTGTGGGTTTTAGAAAAACCCAGCTGCATGGAAATCAGTCTGGCTTGTTTTCTCCCTCCTTCACCAGCCCCAGTCCAATTTCTATATAGCCACCAGGCTTACTTTTCTGAAACCACAAATCTGCTCAGATAGTTTCCCTTTTTAAAACACTTCTGATGGAAAGAAGACAAAAGCACTGGTCATAGAAATAATCCTAAAGCTATTTGATGAAATTCTAATCTATGGCAGTGGTTTGAATGGAGAGAAACCCACCAAACTGAGAAATACTTGCCCTGTAGAAGTAACAGGACTTGAAGTGGAGTTCATTGGTTTACATAATTAAAAATTATTAAACACCTACTATTTAGAAGCTTACTTTAAGAAGAGGTTAAAATCAGATTAGTTGCCTTCAAGGAACTCATGATATAATGGAAGAGACATGCAATCAAATAATTATAATCCTAAGTTATGAGTTCAACATGAGGATGTGTGCAAATTATTATGGGAGCACGACATTGGGCATAACGAATTCTCCCTAATGGGTCCCAGGAAAGACTTAATAAAGAAAATCACTTTGGGAAGAACCTTTAGGAGTAAGTGAAGTAGGCAAAAAGAAAATGGTGTTCCATGCAGTAAGAAAAGAATGTGCCAGTGAAAGAAAGGATATAAAGTGTTCAAGAAGTGGCTACATGGCTGGAGTACACAGGAACACTTTGGGAATATTGGAGGATCAGGTTGTAAAGGTGGCACAGGATATATTATGGAAGGTACTTAACTTGGACCTTATAGGCAAAAGAAAATAAATGAAAGGTTTTTAATATGGAACAGACATGATCTGGTAGCAGAGTACAGCATGGATTTGAGAAGGCTAAGGGGGTAAGCATAAAGATCTATTAGGAGACATTTATAAAAACTCTGATAAGTAATACCAACACCTGAAATAAATAAGAGTAGACACTCCATTATATAATTATAATGCAATTTGCAAAATTATTCAAAGAATATAGACACACACCACACATACATCTTAGTCTTAGAGGAGCATAAATAAATCTAAACTCCTGGGGTCAACAGAAATATTGCCCCACCAAAAGGCTATGCCAAAATACTCATGAGCTTATAATACCAAATGCAATGAATCAAGTTCCTCAGCCTATGGAATAACTGAACTTCAATGAACTTTAAAATGCCCCCCAGTTATTACTGAGAGTTCCTAAAGGGACATGTCTACTGTGCTCACAAACCAGACTGGCAGCCTCGCTTACTACATGGTGTCTATTCTTTTTTTCTGGCTCTAGTGTGTCTTAATCTAGGGTCCTACAAGGCCTCTGCTTCTGCCCCTGCTAATGTGACCCTTGTAAGAAGGCCAGTGGTCATGCCAACGATGTTGCCTCTGGACGGTCTCCAAACCACCAACCTTGAGAGCCAGAGATGGGGTGTGTTCTTTGTTAAGGTGCTGAGAACAGCCTCTTCAAACTCTGTCCACAATCTGTCACTTGGCCCAGAGCAGTTCTGTTGGTAACCAAAATTTCACAATTTTCTCAAACAATTCCATTGTTTCTGACCCTCTTTTCTTACTTGTGATCTCACCAAGTTTCTCATAAAAATCTTTGTGCATATATATCTCTCTAGCCAGAGGCTCAACCATTGGCTTCTAAGAATCTGATGCAAGACATCAGATTTCCTTTTTGTCCTCTCTCCTAAACTCCAAAAAATCTTTAGAAAAGTAAATTAGTTTACCTGTGATGCCACTCTTTCTTTCCAAAACTTGATTTTTTTGGTTACTTAAAGCTTAAAAGCTCTGTATTGGTAGTTGTTCCAAGAAGTATCAGTAAGGATCTCAATCACCTACAAATAACCGAAATTCAATATAACATCTGTTAATGATAAGAGTTATTTTCTCTCTAATAATAAGATGTCTGGAGATTGCTGGTCCAGGACATGTAGAGTGACTCAGTGATGATCTGGGATGCAGTGTTTCTCCATCAATTTGTAGACATCTGTCCTTATGCTTACCTCTTGATCACAAGAGTGCTGCTGTGCTTACAGCCATTACTTTGGGGTCATAGATAGGAAAAGTGTAGAAATATCAAAAAGTCTTTTCCTTGAGAAGTAGTGTCTTTTTACTCTGAAAGGGAGGTTTTCCTAGAAGACATCTTCATGTGTCTGGCCGTTATTGAGTCCTTGACTACTCCTGCACAAAGATGGCCAAGAAAATTTAGTGCTTATCTCACCAAACTCCAAAAGTAAAATAGGGAGAAAATGATTGAAAATGAATTTGAATGGATTTATCTATTGTATCTAAAATACCATGAAAATTAATCCGGGGGAGAATTTATTATATAATGAGGCTGTGTTTACTAGATAAAAATATGGGACACCCAGTTAAATTTGAAATTAGGATAAATGATGAATTGTTTTTTTTATTATATAAGCATATCCATGCCATATTTTAGACATACTTATACCAATAAAATATCACTGTTTATACGAAATTTAAATTCAACTGTGTCTTCTGTGTTTCATTTGCCCCTTCTGAGCCTCTCCCTCAGATAGCCTGACATAGTAGAATAGATACTCTGGTCTTTGCTGGTGTGCCTGGAGGATGCGTCTTTACTTCCCAGTCCAGACAAGAAGATCCGGTGCCTAATTGTCACCCTGTGAAACACACAGAGCCCTCTCTGTCCTCCCCACTTGGCCTAAGGCTGGTAGGAGATAGCAATAAATCCTGAACCTTAATTGGTAGAAGTTAAGTATGTCTGGGTTCTCAGTTTAAGAGTATCCTTGAACTAAAAAATCAGTCTTTGACTGAACTAAGAAAAATCCACAGATACAATCTCTTCAGATGTTTTTTATTTAATTTTGAATACTGAAAAATTCACACAAGTAGTTTCCCCAGCAAAGGAATCATGAGCACCAAATGTGAATTTAAGTCTCCAATTGTTACAAAAATAGAACCCTTCCCAAAGCTTTGAGATTGCAGTTTTCTACCCTCCCTAATCTTCATCAGCAGCCTCTATCCAGAGGCAGTTTCTCCATCCGGGACCTAGCATGGATTATCCAGTCCAGAGATGATGGCTGAGCTGAATATTTCCACTTTTTTTCCACTGTTACATATGTACTCTGGTCATGTAGTTCCCCAGGGGAGAAAAAAGTCAACCACTGTATGACAGGAAATCAGTGAGGATCTGAGTCAAAGAGAAAGAGCACAGACTGGTGCCTGGGAGAGGTGGCCATGCAAAAAAATCTAAAGGAGCAGTAATTTCAGGAGTTGAGGATAGCTATTGAGAGTCATAGTAAGAAAACCCTTCAGCCCATCATAATACGTGGGCGGGGGGTGGGGGGGTCAGAGCGTCTTCCCTCAATGAACATCTGTGTACAGCCTGGGCACAGGGATTAGATAGTTTAAAACCATCTCCAGAACCTCTATAGAGAGGTTTATTGTTATCCACAATTATTTTTTAAAAAATACTTATGCGGGATACTGAATTTAAACTATTTAACATGCATCCCTGAATCTTGTAGCATAATGTCCTGAGTTTGGTACTCCTTCAAAAAGGTGAGGATACCAAGAACTTGTTAGATAAAGCCACTAGAGTTAATTATATTATCTCATCCTAATCAGTATCAATGTCTCTCTCCACCTCTGCTGCATCGCCACCATGGTATCACCACAGCAACTGATGGAGATGACTCCAAGCTGGGCTGAGCCATCCATGTTTGACAGCAATACCATGTCTTAGAGAAAGAAAGAATGCCAGTCAAAAATAGGGGCCACACCAGGGAATTGACAAGGTTCTCCAGTTCCTTCTCTAGGAGGCAATTAGAAACAGAACTGGTACCTTTGGTCTGAGGAGCCCTCTCTTGTTCTTGTACTCTTTATGGATAGGGTTGGAGGCCCCAAGGCACACTAAACATTTTGAATATTTTGCTAAATAGGTATCTGGGTAGATTTTAACTTGAAAAAAAAGATGGGATCCTTTTTATACCTAAGGGATGGTACTGGTCATGCCAGTTATACATATGGTTATTTGTGTCTAAACTGTGAATGTCTTAAGGACAGGACTATGTCTTCATCTGTAGGATGTACCTGAGCAACCAGACATAGTGTATGTGTGTAATATATCCTTCTTGAATGAATAAATAGATTAGTTTCTGACTAACTTCTTTCAATCCTCTCAGGGGAAGAGAAGGAAATGTTATCATTTGACTGGTATGGAGAAGTTTGCTTGATGAGATTGACAACTGTTTTTACTAGTCACATCTGAGGAATCCTGAAGGTCCTTACTCATACAAGTAAAACTACATTTGTAGAACTTACAGCAAAAATTCCAGATGTCCCAGAAACCATTTTAAACACCATAGTTTTTGCCACCTGGAAGTTAGCAAATGAAACTTTAGTAAGCAAGGAATTTTTTTAAAGCAATCTTTAAAAAAAAATTCCTATATATCACGTTTCTTAATATTTCTCAACTTCTAAACTAAAAATCCAGATTTAATTATTTAATCTTCTCAGTATGTTCCTTTTCTCACAATGCTATATAAATACAATAGGCTCCCAAAGATAATTTCTTCTATTTGCAAGGCTATAAATTTGCCAAAAATGCTGCAATGGTCAGACCTGTACATGTATGTTTGTGCACAGAGGTGAATATTCTTCTGTTGAATAGATCTATAAAAGTCAAATTGCAAAATCAAAGTACATCCTCAGTTAAAAATTTTGATCTATAGTACCAGTAAAGTGTATGAGATAGCCTATTTCCCCATGTCCTACCCCAAACTGGGTATTATTTATATTTTTAGTTTTTGCTAGTCTGATGGATTAGAAACTATCATTTCAATATTTTGATTTTAATTTCTTAGATTGCTAGTGACATTGAGTATATTTTATATGTTTATTTATTATAACTTGCAAGTATTTTCTGAGAATTAGCTGTTCTAATTTTTGGCCCATTTTTCCATTAGATTTTTCTCACTTGAGTCCATCTCCAGAAGCTCTCTATGTTTCATGGTTATCTACAATTATTTTTTTAAAATTACTTATGTGGGATATTGAATTTAAACTATTTAACACACATCACTGAATCTTGTTGATGTACTGGTTCTGAGTTTGGCACTCCTTCAATATGGTGAGGATATGAAGAATTTGTTAGGTAAAGCTACTAGAGTTAATTATATTATCCTGATCATTATCACTGTCCTTCTCCATCTTTGTTGCACCATTTATTGAAAGGAAGAGGGAAAGTAGGTAAAAGAACACTGAATGGGAAAATAAAAATTGCAGGCCCTTGGGTATATGGGTAAGATGACCATCCATTGCTAATCCATATTAAAACTCAACCCTATTTAATATAAACTATCACTAAATTAAATCATCTGATGCACTTTATGTAAATCAAATATATTAAAATCTTTTATTACAAAACATAAATTGAGAGAAATTATTCACATTGTACCAAGTGTACAGACGACTATGATTATGTTACAGTAAGATTCAATTTACTAAAGTGTCACTTTATCAATAAGGGTACACCTATTGCATAAGGTAATATGGAACGAAGATTAAGCATTAATTTTCTTTTAATTTAGGGTACTTTTTCACCACTAAAAAATGGATAAGGCTGTTACATATTTTATTATCCTTTCAACAAATACTTTTGAACATCTGGCTAAATTGTATGTGTGTTTTGTGTGTGAATTCCTGGACTTGAGAAAAAAGTCTATTCATTTTTTTCCCCTAAAATATCCATGCAGATACACTGTTGAGTTTTCATCCACTCTTTATTATTTCTCATTCATATTATAATGCTGCCTAGCATGATCCTGAAACTCAGAGCCTATAATGATGGCATGATCTTCTGAATGATCCTAATACTCTATGTCAATATTTTTGTTCCTGTTCATCACCTGCAACCAGCCAAACCATGGCCTCATGATTTAAAGGAAGTATTCTAGTTTGAAGAGAAAAATATATCTACTCCAACTTCTCTCACTGTAAAACTGTCTGTAATGAAGATCAGGGCCATCCTTTTCTTTTCTCTTCTTACCTACCCGTTCATAATACAGAGTCTTATGATTTTTAGAATGACAAAGAAACATACAGGAAAAAAGAAAGTAATAATGAAGAGGGAAATCAGAATGAGTTCTGTAAACTAGCTTTCACCTACTTGGATAATCTAAATAGAACTTAAGTTACAAAAGCCAAAATTGGTGAGTAACCACTATTTTCTTTTCTTCCTTTGTCTGCAGGATAACCAATGCCATGTTCAACCAGATAGTGAAGATGATCTAAAATAACAGATGTACGCTGGTTGGGCCCAGCATTTAAAAACATAAAAACATAGGCAGAGGTAAGGTATAAGCAGATGTCTCCCCTTTTATATTATCCACTGGGTATCATACTGTGGGCTTAGATGAATGCTGGTCTTAGACAAATGTTGAGCAACGTGAAAGAAATTGGATTTGAAACATGATTCTGCCATGGTCATACATCCGAAACACAAACTAAGTAAGGGAACCCAGCTGGCCACACAAGAATTTTTAAATCTCTGCTAACCAAAATAAAATGGAAAAATATTAGTTGGCAAAAACAATGCTTTAATCAGTCCAGAATCTTCCACTCAGGGAACAAAGAAGAAGCAGCCATTTAAAATGATGTTTTGTGTCAGTAAGTTTATTAAATAGGAAGTCTGGCAATCCTAGGTAAAAGTAGACTGTCCTTCCAATTAAATTACAGAATATTAAAAAGGTCAAAGCAATATAGAAGTCTTCTAATTCATAGAAAACACTAAAATTCTGATTTCTCATGCTCCTGACAAAGATTGTAATTGTGTTTTGAAAAGGGTAAAATATTTATCTAGTCCTCTGACAAAGATTGAAATGAGAATGAGACTGATCACAAATGTAACCTCACAAATGTAATGTGAAAACTAATTTTGGAAAAGAATAAGACTGAATTAATATACCTATTTCTTTTGTCTCTGCAAGGAGGATTCACAGAATGATACAACAAAATCATTTTTTTAACCTTTTAGTATAAGCTTGAAGTTATCTTCTTATGTATGAAATTATATTCTTTATGTAAAGTCCCCTGAGCTTCTGTATCACATAAGCATTAACTCTTTCTCTATCCCTGGGTCATCTTGTGGTTTTCTATTACTATCTAGTTTACTTTACACATTGTTAAAGATATTCACGAATGGGAGCCCTGTATGTGCACCAAATCTTTCTAAAAGATATGGGGTATAAACTGCACCATGTGCAAAATAATGGTGGGACTTTGTTTGCAATAAACATTTAAAATGACCGACTTTCTCATAAATACACTAAGTAGGATGATCTATGAGATTTCTAATTTATTCTTGTTTAAAATTTAACCATGCTTTTTTAAAGCATATCAATTTTGTTAATACCATGTAATTAAAACATGTCAGTGCACAGCAAGTTTTAGTCTAAATTAATGACTATGAGAATTATTTTAATTAAATAACCAATTACAGAAAAATCGCAAGCATGAGAGCTGACATTTAAATGAATTTCATTTAAATTGCTTCTTAACGTTGTCCCATCTAGGACACTAATGCAAAATGAACTATTGTATCAACTTAGATTATCACTATTTTTGTATGCACATAATGTATTCATATTCAATCACTGGAACTGAGCAGAATATTTGGTATTGATCTAAAATTTCTGTTAATAAAAACACAACAGAATGAGCTGAAGTAAAAACAAACCATATTTCTTTTTTTTCTTCCTCTTCTTTTTCTTTTAAATATGGGCTTCTAAATGCTATTATCATTCTCATAGGAAAAAAATGTTTATGCATTTGGGAATTATAGCTAATTAAGTCAGTTGATTTGAAATCTACTTGTAAGAGTATATACATACATGACTTCAATGTCCTGCACATAGTGGGGCTCAATAAATGCTAGTTATCAGTGATAAGTATTTCTTTGTCTTTTCTTTTTCCAGATATGTTAGTGCAGCGTATAGTTTCCTCTTGGAAACTGGACATTTCCAGAGCCTTATTAGATGAAGAGGTTACCTGTCCTGTGAGGATCCAGCCAGATACCTGTTTATATGTTTGTTTCTATATAGCTCAAACAATACAATGTCATTTTCTCTACTTATGAGAACATGACATTGTACAGTTATTTTTATATTATGAAATTAAGTTTTTACCCTTCATTTCATATTCATCCTTCCACAAATACAATTTTTATTTAAAAAGGCTAAACAATCTATAATAACCTTCCCCACTAAAAACTTTTAGCTTCATAATACTATTTCTGGTAGAAGAGAAGAATGTCTAAACACCAGGCAATTTATACCAATTGTACTGCCTTATTTCTCACAAAATATAAGTGTGAAAGGAACTACAGAAAGAGCTAAAGTTTTGTCCATATAGGAATTGAAGTTAAACACATTTTGATTCATTGCCAAACTATCAATAAGATTTTAAAGGAGACGTTTTATCTATGTATAATTAGTCTTTTGTTTGTTGTCATATCACTCAGTTTGACACAGAATTTATGATTCTAAATGGACCATTAATGCCCTTTTAATTTATTTTTTCTAAGATGAATTTTATACATTTCTTTGGGGAAAAGTCTTATTTATTTAATAGTTTGCAAGCTATATTGAAAGGAGATTTCTTCATGTTTTTCTAGAAAAAGAAGCAATCCATATTTAGATTTGACGAGTTAATTGTTCTTCTTCATTGGAATGCACTAGGGCATGTGGTTAATTATTATGTTCATATTTGTAGAGTTCACTTTTTTAGTCATCAAAGATTATTTAATATCAGAAAATTGAATGTTTTACTACATAATTCCTCTTGCTATCACTTTAAAAATAAAGACGAAAAGAAAAGACTACTACATTTGTTGTTCATTGATTAACCAGTAATGTTATGTATAAATAATGTATCTGACAGTATGGCAGCTCACTTGGGACATTATGCCATTTACTACAAAATAGGATGCAACATACAACTGAGCAGTGAGAACAAATTAAACATCTTTCCTTGGTAACTTTAGCATTTTTATTAGGTGATAAACATCACAGTGAGAGGAAAGCAGATGTAGTTATTTCAGTAATATTAACCTTAATCGAAAGCTAACTTGACATATAGTGTAATACTTTTGCATTATAAAATTTTGTCTAGTAACAATGGAAACCAAATTTTCCAAGGTCATTATGAGATTATATCTGTAAAAATTAATGAGTATCTTGTGTAAAATTTCATCTATCGCTACTGAATTTTCTTATTACTATTGATGAAAAAATTTTAAACATAAATCTAGTGTCATATAAACATGAAAAATGTCCAAGTATTTTCAATGCTGTGTTACTTTTGCCTTAACAAATGTGTCTTATAGTGTTATTTGACTATGTGTGAATTTCATTCTTTCAGGGTTCTATTCATATAATCTCCTAAATCTTTTAGAAGCATCCAAATTGTGAATAAAGTTAAGAGCAGTTATGTAATTAGCAATCAACATCCATCTTCCCTCCTTTCTTGTTTTAGTCCATCATTTACCCATGGGGACACAGAGCTGAAAAACTCCTATACTTAAAGGAATTTATAACTGAGTGACTGAGGACAACTGTTAAAGTCCATTTAATACACAGGATACATTGTTACAACAAATCCTTCCTTCCTTTCATTCAAAAATATTTATTGTGTGCTTACTATATGTCAAGCACTGTTCTGGGATCTTTAATATACAGCAATAAACAAAACAAAGATTCTGCCTCACATGATGTTTATATTCTAATAGGTGGAAATAGTCCATAAACAATAAACATAATGAATACATAATTTATATTGCATATCATACGGTGAAAATGCTTTTAAAAAAGGGAAAAAAAGCAACTGGAGATAAAGAGGGTGGGGCAGGCAGTCGTAAAAGTGGTTGTCAGAGTAGGCGTCATTAACAAGGGCATATGTGAGCAAAGACTGAAGGAGGTGAGAAAAAGTTAATATTATCTGGAGGAAAAGTAAACCAGATGGAGGGAACAACCAGTAAAATGCTCCTAAATTGGGACTCTGCCTGGCATAACCAAGAACTGTAAGGAAGCCAGTGTGATTGGAACAGAGAAGTTTCAGAGAAGAGCTGGGATGCCAGGTCTCATCGGCCATTGTAAGGAACATGGATGGCCTTTGTAAGAAATAGGTTTGTGAGCATGGGACTGATGTGATCCGACTTACGTTTTACAGGATCACTCTGTCTTCTGTATCAGGAATTCACGAATTCATTAGGAGATCAAGAATAAAAGAAATGAGACCAGATAGGAGACTATTACAGCTTATCAGGCAAGAAATAATGGTGCCTCAAATCAGGTGGCAGTGGAGGTGTGAAAAGTGACTAAACTCTAGAAATACTTTAAAGACAAACTCGGTAGGATTTCCTGATTCACTGAAAGTAAAGTGTGAGTGAGAGAATGGAGGTAAGAATAAACCCAAGGTTTTGGGCCTAAATACCTAGAAGAATGGAATTACCATCACCTGCTGAAGGAATAGATTTGGGGAAGGAGGCAAACAAGGTTCCGAATTGGATGTGTGGAGTCTGAACTATCTATTATATGGACTAGTGGAAATGTCAAGGAGACAGTTGGATTTATCAGTCTGGAGAGAGGTGATGGAATGGAAACAGAAATGTGGAAGTCTTTGATATCTGGGTGGTATTTAAAGCCATGAAACCGGACATACCAAAAGAGTGTATGTAGATGGAGAAGAGATGGGTCCGAATACATTTGTTTCATCCTTGAAAGTCCTGCAAAGGAGAGGAAGGCAAGAGGCCAGCAGATGGAAGGAAAACCAGTTGTGTGTAGAGACAGCCAATGGAGGGAAGAGTATCAAGGAAGAGGGAGTGATCAATTATGTCAAATGCCACTAACAGTTCAGGGAGATGAAAGGTGAGAACTGACCAGGGAGTTAGCAACATGGCTTCTGAGCAAGCAGCATAGCTAGATGAAAGTCAGATCGGAGTGAGTTTAAGAGAGAATGGAGGGCTTCCCTGGTGGCGCCGTGGTTGAGACTCCGCCTGCCAATGCAGGGGACGTGGGTTCGTGCCCCGGTCCGGGAAGATCCCACATGCCACGGAGCGGCTGGGACCGTGAGCCATGGCCACTGAGCCTGCGCGTCCGGAGCCTGTGCTCCGCAACGAGAGAGGCCACAACAATGAGAGGCCCGTGTACCGCAAAAAAAAAAAAAAGAGAGAATGGAAGGAGAGAAATTGGAGCAAATAAAAACAGACAACTTTTTCCAAAGACTTTGTCCTCAAGAGGAGCAACGAAATAGGGTGGATGCTGAGGGCAGGAAAGATCAAGAGATAATATATTTTTAAAATGAGAGAAATGACAGCAGAATATTTACTTGCTGATGGTAATGATCAAATAGAGAATGAAACACTAATGATGCAGAGGGAGGATTCCTAGAGAGTTATTCAGATGGAAGAGAGGTGGGATGTAGGCACAGCATGCGGGGCTGGCTCTAGATAGAAGCAGAGGTGGTTGGGTCTGTGGTGATCAGCAAGAAGCAAGCTGTGGAGTTTCAGATGCCCATACCATAGGTGGTAAATGTGGTGAAGTGTAAGGAAGTTCCCTTCTGATTACTTCAATCCTTTCAGCAAAGTAAGACATAAATTATAGCTCTAACTACAGATCCTTTACAAAGCACTTGACCACAGTCTTCAGAGCAGCCCACTGGTGTTGTCTAGGTGAAGAAAGGATAAGAGTGGGCAAGGGTTTTAACAGGCAGAGGAGAGCATGTCTGCAGAGTGATAGTTACACAGCACTTTATTATTCACAAAATGCCTTTATATACTTTTTACCATTTATTCTTCACAACAGCCTTTTGAAAGTCATCAAGGCTCCCATTTTACAGAAAAAATTAAGCCTCAGAAAAACCCACTGGCTGGGAGATACAAACTGTTGGTGTAAGATAAGCTCGAGGATGTATTGTACAACACCGGGAATATAGCCAATATTTTGTAACAACAGTAAATGGAAAGTAACCTTTAAAAATTATATTTATTTAAAAAGTAAAAAATTAAAAAAATTTAAAAAACCCATTGGCCAACAAAAAGGCAGCTGTAATCTAAACTTCCAGAAAGAATTCTTCCCAAAAGATCTATTAAATATTAAAGATTTTCAGATGTTGGTCAAACATAGTATTATTGGCCAGACAGGATAATTCATTATTATGATAAAAATGGGAAAGTATTACAAAAATGGGAAGATCTTGTTAATATAATTCATCATTATTCTTTCTATTTTACTGATGATTTCTTTGCCCAGTACATTCAGATAGCTCTGGGAATTTTATTTCACAGCAAGAGAAGAAAAAAGATAGGGTAAAGGAAAAGAGTGACCGACATTTGGGGAGAAATTTTAAAGGATTCCTCACTCTTCAGGAGATATTGCTGAGAAATTAAATGCAGAAGTACCAGACTCTGAGAGGCGGCTGACAAAGGGCCAAGAAAAAATAAATTAATAGTTTTCTAAGGAATCTCCACACTGTTTTCCAACAGACTTGTGGTTACCAAGGGGGAAGGGGTGGGGGAGGGAAGGATTGGGAGTTTGGGATTAGCAGATGTAAACTATTACATATAGGATGGATAAACAACAAGGTTTAGCACAGGGAACTATATTCAATATCCTGTGATAAACCATAATGGAAAAGAATATTTTTTAAAAGTCTATATAAAGATAACTGAGTCACTTTGCTCTACAGCAGAGATTGACACAACATTGTAAATCAACTATACTTCAATAAAAAAATAAAATTAAATAAATCCTGAGAAAACAGTGATGTGACTCACGTTCCTTCTGACTCTCTTTTGAATTCAGTTGTGATGATAAAGCAGATCATTTTCCAATCTTTCTTCTCCTTCATTTTTCCTTTATCCTGTTATAGAAGACCTTCTTATTTAAGGAAGTCAGAGATAATCCCAACAATCTTGGGTACAGACATTGATAACATAATCCTTATCAGAGGGAACAATTCAATAAGTTGTTGACAGAAAACAATTCAATAAATTTAACTCAGAACATTTAAGGAATCCCCCGTCCCTCCCACGACCAGTCGTAACTGGTTCCCTTCCTTGTACTCAGCTAGGATTTTCTTTTCCTTGATCAATTCCCCAGTACTGAGCATTCCCCCTTAGTGCAGTGCTTCACAAGTTGTAAAGTGCATTCATACTGTTATCTCATTTCTTTCTCACCACAACACAGTAACCACAAGTTTAATTCATTGGATTCCGTTAGTGTGGTTGGGTGGATGAAGAAACCACATCTGTCCTGTTCACCAATGTACTGCTAGCGTGAAGATTGATGCAAGGGGAGATTCACCTGACAGTGAGTAGGAGTGCAGTAATCAGGCAAGTGTCATTCCCATTCTACAGATGACAAGACTAAAGCTCTAAAAATGTTTTAGAGCTGGTAAGTGGCATTTTGAAGTAAAGCCTTGTGATTCTTAATCCACTATTATTTTCACATGTGCTGAGTCTCAGCACCTCTCTAAGCCCTCACCTTTCCTGCACAAGACTGGAGGTCTGTAAGAAAGGGATGAAGTGAAGTAGGTGTGCCTAGTTTAAATCATAATTAGAAATAAGGTTAAGTGGTAGGTTATGGTATCATAATATACATTAAATGACTGAATGCCCTGCTATACTTCTTGAAGTGTAATCAAACAGACCTTTTATTAGCAAAATATAAGTGTATGTATACATTGAGGGAAGGATTAGATGATTTATTTCCCTTAAAAATCATATGCATAGATATAATGCTTTGAGAAATCAGTTGAAATCAATTGGCAAGACTTCAAGAAATTTTTTAAAACTTTGAGTTAATAAAATTGTCCCTTTAATCTCACAAAATAGATATTTCTTTTTTAGATAAAAGTACAGTATGGTTTTGTACTAACTCTTCTTGGAATTCTTTCTAAAAATCTGTTTATCATTTTATATGTTATCTAAGGATAAAAAGCTAGCTAGTATCTAAAAAAAGAATAAAAAAAATATGAATTGTACTTATGCTTGCACTTCTATTCACAAAGGTAAATACCTTTCAGTGTTTTCTACTGGAACTGCAGTTTTTAAAAAATTAAAATTTTGATTTAGATTAATCACTAGCTAAAGTATACTAGACCCATGAAATTGAAATGAAATCATAGAAATCTTTATGCTAATTACCTTTTTAAAAATAGAGATATTAACACAAACACTCTGCAATATTCTTTTTAAGAAACAGCCCAAATGTGGTAATTTGTCATCATTCTTTCAGCATTTCAGCTTGCATTCTTTTCTTTTAATTTAACTTATTTTTTATATAGCAGGTTCTTATTAGTTATCTATTTTGTATATATTAGTATATATATGTCAATCTCAGCTTCCATTCTACTGATCACTTATTGGTCACTGACAACATCTAACACGGAGTCTACGTATGTGTGTCATCCATATAGCCAATGTGACTTCTCCATGTCACAGTGTAGTATCGGATCCTACCACTTGATGGCAGATACAGTAAAAGTCAGTCAAAAAAGGGGGAAAGCAAATCCCATAGTGAACAGAAACCCTACTGGAAACGCAGAGGCCCTAGGGCTGTGAGTCCCTACATGTTTCATGGCAGAAATTCAGAATCAAGAGGCCACCCAGGACAGTGTAGAGCTGATGGGGTGGGGACGTGTGCCAGCTGGGGAGCAAGACAGTGACAGGAGAAGAGGGAGAGAAGTGGAAAAGGGAGGAAGGAAGAAGAGGCGATGGAATTGGAAAGAATGGATCTGGAATTGAGCTACAGGTCATGAAATGACCTTCATAGTGAAATAATGAGCATGGGACATTCTGTGTCTTAGTTTTATGATGGGGCATCTATACATAGATGGCAGAAACAATTTAATCTCCATATATCTATCTATACCACTTTCTCCTTCATATATATGTGTATATATATATATATATATACATATGTATACATACGTACATATACTAGTTTCCCTAACCTGCTGTAACAAATTACCATAATCTGGGTGGATTACAGCAACAGAAGTGTATTCATTCTCTCACCATAGTTCTGGAAGCCAAAACTCCAATACCAAAATGTCATCAGTGTTGGTTCCTCCCGGAGGCTCTGAGGGAGCCTCTTTCCTAGCTTCTGGTGGCTGACAGCAATCTCTGGTGATCTTTGGCTTGTAGACACATCACTCCAATCTCTGCCTCTGTTTTCACATGACCTTTTTTCTGTGTCTCTGTGTCTCAAATTTTCCTCTGCCTTTCTCTTTAAGGACACCTGTCATTGGATATAGGGCCCATCATAAATCTTGGATAACCTCATCTCAGGATTCTTAACTAATTACATCTGCAAAGACCCTTTTCCCTAGTAAGGTCACATGCACAGATTCTGAATTGGGGGCCACAGTTGAACCCACTAATATATATATATATATATATATATATATATATATATATATATATATATATATACACACACACACATATGTGTGTGTGTATATATATAATAGGTATAATATACAAAATACATATATATATATAAAATAGGTATAATATACAAAATACACATATATGCATATGCATATAGTATACATACTAGAAACTTATGTATATATACTTATATATGCAAAAGAGGGTTATATCTTTTCATAAAGAAATATTATATTTCATGTATTTTTAAGAACAGTTATAAATTTTATAATATGTCATATCATAAAATTTCTTCAGAGCTACATTTGTTTACAGAACTGCTTTATAAGTGAGAATTTCTCCATTCCAGGAAGAGTTCAGTAGTTTTTGTCGGTTTGTTTTGTTGTTGTCTCTCACACCATTAGAATAACTCTTACTTGTCAGGGTTAGAAATAAAGAAAAATGAAATGGAAATAGAAAGGTCTGAACTTGAGGTTATATTTATTTGAGTCTTTAAAAATTCCTCCCCCTTTCCAGTTGTGGAGGGCAGCCTCTGAGATACCCCCAATCATCCCCGCCTCCTGATATTCAGATGCTTGTGTAATCCTCTTCCCTTGAGTGTGGGAGGAGCTAGAAACTCACTTCTGATGAACAGAATGCAGCAAAGGTGATGGGCTGTCACTTCTGAGATTAGGTCACAAAAAGACTATGGCTTCCATAATGGGAAAGAATATATATATGTATAACTGAATCACTTTGCTGTACAGTTGAAATTAACACATTATAAATCAACTATACTTCAATAAAATAACTTTCTTAAAAAAACTGTAGTTTCTCTCTTGCCTCTCACTTGTTTATTCTCATGAAAGCAGATGCTCCTCAGAGAGCCCCAAGCAACAAGGAAGCGAGGAAGACCTCCTTTACAAAAAACAACCAGTGACTATAGCCTGACATGCAACAGCCCTAGAGGAACCCAGTCCTGCCAACTCCCACAAGTGACCTTAGATGTGCATCTTCCCCAAGCAGAACCCTTAGCAGTTGATAAAACTGCTGACACATTGATTGCAGCTTTGGGAAGACACGGAGCCAGCACCACCGAGCTAAGCCATACCTGATACCCGACCCACAGAAACTGGGGAATTGGAAATGTTTGTAGTTTTCAGCTAACTTTTCTGTAATGTTAACTTTCCCGTAATGTGGAGTATTTTAAGTATTTTAACACTGAAAGTCATTTGTTGATCTCCTTATTGTGCTTCTCTCCAACAAAATTGTCGAGAAATTAGGGCTTCCCTGGTGGCGCAGTGGTGAGACACACACACAATAGTGAGAGGCCCACGTACCGCAAAAAAAAAAAAAAGAGTTGCATTTTCAATAAAAATGTGCCTTGTTGTATTTAATAATTACCTATAAAATACATAATTTATAATATTTTAGGATTACTCCAAAGGTAACAATAATTCAATCCAGAATTAAGAAGTAATATTAATTCTAATTTATAGACAATTTTTTTTTTTTTTTTTTTTTTTTTGCGGTACACTGACCTCTCACTATTGTGTCCTCTCCCGTTGTGGAGCACAGGCTCTGGACGCGCAGGCTCAGCGGCCATGGCTCACGGGCCCAGCTGCTCTGCGGCATGTGGGATCTTCCCGGACCGGGGCACGAACCCGTGTCCCCTGCATCAGCAGGCGGACTCTCAACCACTGCGCCACCAGGGAAGCCCTGAAAATGCAACTCTTAAAGAGCCAGTGGTGCTATTTCTCATATCCGTGGATGACTGTTATATTTAGTATGTGATAATGTTAGAATTAATTTCATTCTAATCTTTCATATTTATGAGTAAAAGCATGATGAACTTTGCTTATTTATCTACATAAAGAAGTAGATGAAAGCGAGGTTTTGTTGTCCTTATGTTTAGGACCAGCTAAATAATTTGTTGGGCCTAGTGCAAAATAAAAATGTGAGCCCTTTATTCAGAAAGCAGGAAAAAAATTGATGTTAAATTTATTAAAATATATAGCTTTTAAAAAAATTTATTCCAGTCTTTCTTTTGACTTATCATGAAGTTTTTTTATTTGCTATTTAATGTCATTCTAAGTAAAGACAAATTAAAAATGTCAAATATTAGCATGAATTTTACTATTCACCTTTATATTATGTAAAGACAGTATTTTGTTTCTTTGTTTGTTTGCGGTACGCGGGCCTCTCACTGCTGTGACCTCTCCCGCCGCGGAGCACAGGCTCCGGACGCGCAGGCTCAGCGGCCATGGCTCACGGGTCCAGCCGCTCAGTGGCATGTGGGATCCTCCTGGACCGGGGCACGAACCCGTGTCCCCTGCATCGGCAGGCGGACTCTCAACCACTGCACCACCAGGGAAGCCCGTAAAGACAGTTTTATATGCAAACACAAAAATATTTCACTTGTAAGCTGAATCACATAAATTATACAATTTGTACTTTGTAGCTCATAAGTACATATATATTTTGTTCTTACAAGAATAGTGGAAAAACTATACAAAACTAACTCAACTGTTTTTGTTTTGTTGTTTTGTTTTGATATGCACACATGTTCTACCTTTGGTGTACTGGGAGGAAGAAAAGATGGAAAGGAAAAGTGAACTCTGGGTTGTCCTATCTTTCCCTTTTCTTCAATGTCATCATTTTAAGCTTAAATGGTTGGTCACTATAGAGAAGTAACACAAATAAGAACAGATATAATAGGGTTCCATAGTCATTTGTTTTTGTTAGAATGTCCCTTTATCACCTTCTTTCTTCTTATGAAGCAAGTCCTGATTCAAATGGAAACTGTGTCTTCCTAGAGTCATCAATGGCCCCCATTTACTCAGCTGTCCTGTAACACACTTACCCTGTAGTTGTTTTGAGTCTTGCTGAATTCCCAGGCATCCTGGGTCCACCAGAGCTCAAGGCACAACAAAAACGATAAAAAAAAAAAGATCACAGGAATGGTAGACACACGTATTGTGTGTGTATCTCCTCGACTCATTTTCATATTTCACCATTCCATCAGACTTCACTTTCAAAACACAAGTTCAAAGATAAAATTATTAAAATTTTTAGTGAGGGTCAAGGCCAGTGAAAGATATGCCTACCTTCACAAAGCAAGCTGAGGGGAACTGTGAAAGGGGAGATGGAAAAGAAGAACTTGCCCTCCTTCATAGGCATTTTTTTCTTTATATTTGGTAGTGTGCAACTGTTAATCCCATAGTCCCAATTTATCCCTCCCACCACTTCCCCTTTTCTAACCATAAGTTTGTTCTCTATGTCTGT
Organism: Phocoena phocoena; assembly: GCF_963924675.1. Lineage (NCBI taxonomy): Eukaryota > Metazoa > Chordata > Mammalia > Artiodactyla > Phocoenidae > Phocoena > Phocoena phocoena. The sequence goes on along the minus strand of NC_089236.1, from coordinate 47,435,729 downwards.
GAGTCAGTTTCTGTTTTGTAAATAAGTTCATTTGTATTGTTTTTTAAATTCCACATATAAGTGATATCATATGATATTTGTCTTTCTCTGTCTGACTTAATTCACCTAGTATGATAATCTCTAGGTCCATCCTTGTTGCTGCAAATGGCATTATTTCATTCTTTTTTATGGTTGAATAATATTCTGTTGTATGTGTATACTACATCTTCTTTATCCGTTCATCTCTCCATGGACACTTCCACTTCATATGCATTTTTCAGGCAAATCAATTGTAGCAAAAAGTATGCATGGAAGTTGAGGACCTAGAAATTGATTCCCTTAAAACTATCTGCATTTTCACTCTTAGAAAGTCCTTGCATTACCCCAGGGAAATACAGTTCCTCAGTTAGAAGCTTGGTTAGAGAAGTGAAAACAAATTCATAATTCATAAAAAGAGCCATTGCATTAAAAAAATAAGTTGTATGAAAACTTTTATTTTAGTCTTATTCATTTAGATAAAGAATGATGCAGATTCTCAGGTTTCTTAAAACTCCAGTGAATATGGTTGAGGAAGGTAAATATGTACTGAATTCTCAGAAACAAAATCTCTATTTTTCTTGGCTTAATAATATAAATGTTATTCCTTTATGTTCTAGACTCAGGTTGTTTGTTAACTGAGAACATTCTTTATATATGGCATCTAACTTAAAATTTTAAGTTAAAGTTTCTTGGTAAAAATCTTAGCTTTAGAATTATTAAAGATTCACATTCACTGATAGGTGTCATCCTGGACAATTTATCTGCCCTTTTCACCCTGTGGCTAGGATCCCATGGAAATGGACCTAATGCATAATCTGTCCTATATGTTAAAGGACTATCATTTACTATTCTTCTGAAATTTAAAAAAAAATTTACATTTTTATTTCTAAACTTTGTTCCTGTATTCTCTTTGATAAAATAAAAATCTGAGTTTCTCAAGATAATAGTCTCTGTAAGAAGAAACTTCAGACTCAGTAATCCACAATTTATCACAGAGTCCTTTTTTTTTTTAAATCAGCAAAGCAAGATTGAACACCAACTGTGTGCCAGATGCTTTGCAAAGCACTGATATTATACTATGGTGGTAGCACTGAGAAACTTTGTAGCTTGGAATGTAGAGGACTGGGGTGACCTAAAAATGTTTGCAGCTTGGAGTTAGTGAACAAGTGAAGCCATAGCAGCTCATGGTAAAGGAATTGTTCATGGTTTATTGCTCACACAGAATTGCCATCTTAATATTCCTCAAGTGACAAAGTCTGTAGGCATGGTCTCTTGAGAGACAAGAAAAATCATTTCAAATGAGATAAAACAGCAACGGGTTTTAGATCTTATTCTTTGTATTTCAGTGACTTGAATCTGGTTTGGGATAAGATTTCTACATGCCATCCTGGTATTGAGAATGGGGGGAAAGTATTATCTTCTACATTGATGATGATTTGATTGTCATGTACTAGAAATGACCTCAGCATATAATTGATCCTGCCTTTTAATTATTGTCAGAAATAGTGGCATAAGATCAACTATTCAAAACTCAAATCATAAGTTTTGGCAGATGTCCTCCAGCAGTAATTGACTTATAGCCAACACTTCTATGTAACAGGTCAAATCATTCAGTTATCTATGGATACATTTTGCCAATTAATCTATCTCGAAGGTTCACCAGGAATTACATTGTTTAAAATAAGATATGTTTTATAGATAATTTGTGTGAGATGTTTTATGGACATGATGGGAGGGGGTTAGCGGAGGGAGAATTAGTAACTACCACCTTGAAAATCATCTGGGCTATATGTCTATTTGTTGAAGCAGAGACAGAAAACGATTTTGAGAAAATCTCAACTCTTCTCACATTCACTTCTTTGGCCAACCTCCAAGCAAAGGTGGTACAGCTAGTTTTCAAAAATATAGTTCAATCCTCTCCCCTGTTAGTCAAGTGTCAAGCATATAACACCACTTTAAAATTGCAACACAGAGTTCTCATATTTCCTCTTTTTTTTTCAAACAATAGTAATCTTGAACTCTCTAGTGTCCAAATCTTCTCAATGATTCATTTCAAGAAATAATATTCATGAAAGACATATGATCCACAGTTTACTCTAGGTATACTAAATTTTATTCTGAGGTCTGTCCAGTTACATATTTATAAAACATTGTTTTGGGATCATAATGATTGCTTTTACTGCATTTTCTAAGGAGAAAGGCACTGACATCATTAGGGGACATAATAAAAAATGCAATAAGAGACAACAATCATTAGCAGGGCTAACCCTAGGGATATTGAGGACATTTCCACTTTTATCACACACAAAGGAGATTGAATAATGCTGTGTTTCCCTTACAGGGACTATGATCAAATTTCCTTCTTTATTTTGGGAATCAGCTCACCTCTAGCAACCAGAATTTTTGGTATATATTCTTATATACTAATCTTGCTACCGGCTTTATTTTATTTTCATCTCATTTCCTTTTTGATTCCCTTTCCTAATCTCCATTTTTGTCCTATTTTGTTTCATGTGTTTTAGTAATCTGATAATATTTAGGTTATGTAAATTTTAAGCAAAATATTTTCATAACTGTATGTGAAATAAACAAAAGAGGTCAAGATTTCAGAAATGGGGAGTAGAAGGACATGTGCTCACTCCCTCTTGTGAGAGCACTGAAATCACAGCTAACTGCTGAAAAATCATCAACAGGAAGACACTGGAAATCACCAAAAAAGATATCCCACATCCAAAGACAAAGGAGAAGCTACAATGAGAAAGGGGGGGTGCAATCACAATAAAACCAAATCCCATAACTGCTGGGTGGGTGATTCATGAACTGGAGAACAATTATACCACAGAAGTCCACCCATGGAGTGAAGGTACTGAGCCCCATGTCAGGCTTCCCAACCTGGGGGTCTGGAAATGGGAGGAGGAATTCCCAGAGAATCAGACTTTGAAAGCTAGTGGGATTTGACTGCAGGACTTCAACAGGACTAGGAGAAATAGAGACTCAACTCTTGGAGGGCACACACAAAGTAATGTGCCCATTAGGACACAGCGGGGAGGAGTAGTAACCCCACAGGAGACTGAAGCAAACCTACATGCTAGTGTTGGAGGGTCTTCTGCAGAGGCGGGGGTGGCTGTGGCTCACCATGGGGACAAGGACACTGGCAGCAGAGTTCTGGGAAGTACTTCTTGGCTTGATCCCTTCTGCCATTAGCCCCACCAAAGAAACTGCAGGCTCCAGTGCTGGGTTGCCTCAGATCAAACAACCAAAAGGGAGGGAACTCAGCCCCACCCATCAGCAGACAGGCAGATTAAAGTTTTACTGAGCTCTTCCCACCAAATCAACACCCAGCTCAACAAACCACCACTGTCTCCTATCAGGAAGCTTACACAAACGTCTTAGATAGCTTCATCCACCAGAAGGCAGACAGCAGAAGCAAGAAGAACTACAGTCCTACAGCCTGTGGGATGAAAAGCACATTCGCAGAAAGACAGACAGAATGAAAAGACAGAGGACTATGTACCAGATGAAGGAACAAGATAAAACCCCAGAAAAACAACTAAATAAAGTGGAGATAGACAACCTTCCAGAAAAGGAATTCAGAACAATGATAGTGAAGATGATCCAGGACCTCAGAAAAAAATGGAGGTTAAGATCAAGAAGATACAAAAAATGTTTAACAAAATGCTAGAAGAATTAAAGAAGAAATACCTAGAAGAATTAAAGAACAAATAAACAGAGATGAACAGTACAATAACTGAAATGAAAAATACACTAGAAGGAATCAATAGTAGAATAAATGAGGCAGAAGAATGGATAAGTGACCTGGAAGACAGAATGGTGGAATTCACTGCCACAGAACAGAATAAAGAAAAAAAAATGAAAAGAAATTAAGACAGCCTAAGAGACCTCTGGGACAACATTAAATGCACCAACATTTGCATTATAGAGGTCCCAGAAGGAGAAGAGAGAGAGAAGGGACCCGAGAAAATATTTGAAGAGATTATAGTCAAAAACTTCCCTAACATGGGAAAGGAAATAGCCACCCAAGTCCAGGGAGCACAGACAGTCCCAGACAGGATAAACTCAAGGAGAAACACACCGAGACACATAGTAATCAAACTGACAAAAATTAAAGACAAAGCAAAATTATTAAAAGCAACAAGGGAAAAATGACAAATAATATACAAGGGAACTCCCATAAGGTTAACAGCTGATTTCTCAAAAGAAACTCTACAAGCCAGACGGGAGTAGCACAATATATTTAAAGTGATTAAAGGGGGACTTCCCTAGTGGCTCAGTGGTTAAGAATCTGCAGGTCAATGCAGGGGACGTGGGTTCGATCCCTCTTCCAGGAAGATCCTATATGCCATGGAGTAATGAAGCCCATGTGTCACACTACTGAACCCTGGGTGCCTAGACCCTGTAAGCCACAACTATTGAGCCCACATGCCGCAACTACTGAAAACAGCAGGTCTAAATCCCGAGCTCTGCAACATGAGAAGCCACCACAATGAGAAGCCCGCACTGCAATGAAGAGTAGCCCTCACACACCACAACTAGAGGAAGCCCACACACAGCAACGAAGACCCAACACAGCCAAAATAAATAAATTAAATAAATAAATTTATATTTTAAAAGGTAAATAAAGTGATGAAAGGGAAGAACCCACAACCAAGATTACTCTACCCAGCAAGGATCTCATTCAGATTTGATGGAGAAATCAATAGCTTTACAGACAAGCAAAAGCTAAGAGAATTCAGCACCACCAAACCAGCTCTACAACAAATGCTAAAGGAACCTTTCTAAGTGGGAAACACAGGAGAAGAAAAAGACCTACAAAAACAAACCCAAAACAATTAAGAAAATATTAATAAGAACATATATAGTGATAATTACCTTAAATGTGAATGGATTAAATGTGGCAACCAAAAGACATAGGCTCGCTGAATGGATACAAAAACAAGACCCATATATATGCTGTCTATAAGAGACCCACTTCAGACCTAGGGACACATAGAGACCAAAAGTGAGGGGATGGAAAAAGATATTCCATGCAAATGGAAATCAAAAGAAAGCTGGAGTAGCAATACTCATATCAGATTAAATAGACTTTAAAATAAAGAATATTACAAGAGACAAGAAAGAGTACTATATAATGATCAAGGGATCAATCCAAGAATATATAACAATAATAAATTTTTATATATTCATGCACCTGGCATCATAGGAGCACCTCAATACATAAGGCAAATGCTAACAGATCTAAAAGAGGAAATCAACAGTAACACAATAATAGTGGGGAACTTTAACACCTCATTTACACCAATGGGCAGATCATCCAGAAAAAAAATTAATAAGGAAACAGAAGCTTTAAATGACTCAATAGACCAGATAGATTTAATTGATATTTAGAGGACATTCCATCTGAAAACAGCAGATTACACTTTCTTCTCAAGTATACACAGCACATTCTCCAGGATAGATCACATCTTGGGTCACAAATCAAGCCTCAGTAAATTTAAGAAAATTGAAATTATATCAAGCATCTTTTCCAACCAAAACACTATGATATTAGAAATAAATTACAAGGAAAAAAACATAAAAAAACACAAACACATGGAGGCTAAAAGATACATTACTAAATAACCAAGAGATCACTGAAGAAATCAAAGAGGAAATCAAAACATACCTGGAGACAAATGACACTGAAAACATGATGATTCAAATCTTACGGGATGCAGCAGAAGAAGTTCTAAGAGGGAAGTTTATTGCAATACAATCCTACCTTAAGAAACAAAAAGAATATCAAATAAACAATCTAAACTTGCACCTAAAGGAACTAGAGAAAGAAGAACAAACAAAACCCAAAGTTAGTAGAAGGAAAGAAATCATAAAGATCAAAGCAGAAATAAATGAAATAGAAACAAAGAAAACAATAGCAAAGATCAACAAAACTAAAATCTGGTTCTTTGAGAAGAAAAACAAAATTGATAAACTTTAGCCAGACTCACCCAGAAAAAGAGGGAGAGGACGCAAATCATTAAAATTAGAAATGGAAAAGGAGAAGTTACAACGGACACCATGGAAATACAAAGCGGCATAAGAGACTACTACAAGCAACTCTATGCCAATAAAATAGACAACATGGAAGAAATGGGCAAATTCGTAGAAAGGTATAACCTTCCAATACTGAACCAGGAAGAAACAGAAAATATGAACAGACAAATCACAAGTAATGAAATTGAAACTGTGATTAAAAATCTTTCAGCAAACAAAAGTCCAGGACCAGATGGCTTCACAGGTGAATTCTATCAAACACTCAGAGAAAAGCTAACACCCATCCTTCTCAAACTCTTCCAAAAAATTGCAGAGGAAGGAACACTCCCAAATTCATTCTATGAAGCCACCATCACCCTAATACCAAAACCAGACAAAAATGTCACAAAGAAAGAAAACTACAGGCCAATATCACTGATGAATATAGATGCAAAATCCTCAACAGAATACTAGCAAACAGAATTCAGCAACACATTAAAAAGATCATACACCATGATCAAGTGGGATTTATCTCAGGGATGCAAGGATTCTTCAATATACACAAATCAATAAATGTGATACACCATATTAACAAATTGAAGAAGAAAAAAACATATGATCATATCAATAGATGCAGAAAAAGCTTCTGACAAAATTCAACATCAATTTCTGATAAAAACTCTCCAGAAAGTGGGCAGAGAGGGAACCTACCTCAACATAATAAAGACCATATATGACAAACCCACAGCAAACATCATTCTCAATGGTAAAATACTGAAAGCGTCTCCTCTAAGATCAGGAACAAGACAAGGATGTCCATGCTCACCACTATTATTCAACATAGTTTTGGAAGTCCTAGCCACTGCAGTCAGAGAAGAAAAAGAAATTTGAAAAATACAATTTGGAAAAGAAGAAGTAAAAGTGTTACTGTTTGCAGATGACATGATACTATACATAGGTAATCCTAAAGAGGCCACCAGAAAACTACTAGAGCTAATCAATGAACTTGGTAAAGTTGCAAGATATAAAATTAATGCACAGAAATCTCTTGCATTCCTATACACTAACAAGGAAAGATCAGAAAGAGAAATTAGGGAAACAACCCCATTCACCATTGCAACAAAAAGAATAAAATACCTAGGAATAAATTACCTAAGGAGGTAAAGACCTGTACTCAGAAAACTATGAGACACAGATGAAAGAAATCAAAGATGACACAAACAGATGGAGAGATGTACCACCTCCTTGAACTGGAAGAATCAGTATTGTGAAAGTGACTATACTACCCAAAGCAATCTACAGATTCAATGCAATCCCTATCAAATTACCAATGGCATTCTTTTTACAGAACAAAAAATCTTAAAATTCATAGGGAGACACAAAAGACCCCAAGTAGCCAAAGAAGTCTTGAGGGGAAAAAAATGGAGCTGGAGGAATCAGACTCCCAGACCTCAGACTATACTACAAAGCTACAGTAATCAAGACAATATGTTACTCACACAAAAACAGAAATATAGACCAACGGAACAGGATAGAAAGGCCATAGATAAACCCACACACCTTTGGTCAACTAATCTATGACAAAGGAGGCAAGGATATACAATGGAGAAGAGACAGTCTCTTCAGTAAATTGTGCAGGGAAAACTGGACAGGTACATGTAAAAGAATGAAATTAGAACACCTCCTAACACCATACACAAAAATACACTCAAAATAGGTTAAAGATCTAAATATAAGACTGGACACTCTAAAACTCTTAGAGGAAAACATAGGCAGAACACTCTGACATAAATCACAGCAAGATCTTTTTTGATGCACCTCCTAGAGTAATGGAAATAAAAACAAAAATAGCAAATGGGACCTAATGAAACTTAAAAGCTTTTGCACAGCAAAGAAACTATAAACAAGACAAAAAGACAACCCTCAGAATGGGAGAAAATATCTGGAAATGAAGCAACTGACAAAAGCTTAATCTCCAAAATACATAAACAGCTCATTCAGCTCAAGATTAAAAAAAAAGAAACAACCCAATCAAAAAATGGGAAGAAGACCTAAATAGACATTTCTCCAAAGAAGACATACAGATGGCCAAGAAGCACATGAAAAGCTGCTCAACATCACTAATTATTAGAGAAAAGTAAATCAAAACTACAATGAGTTATCACCTCACGCTGATTAGAATGGGCATCATCAGAAAATCTACAAACAACAAATGCTGGAGAGGGTGTGGAGAAAAGGGAACCCTCTTGCACTCTTGGTGGGAATGTAAATTGATACAGCCGCTATGGATAACAGTATGGAGGTTCCTTAAAAAACTAAAAATAGAATTACCATATGACCTAGCAATCCCACTACTGGGAATATACCCTGAGAAAACCATAATTCAAAAAGAGTTATGTACCACAATGTTCATTGCAGCCCTATTTACAATAGCCAGGACATGGAAGCAACCTAAGTGTCCATCAACAGATGAATGGATAAAGAAGATGTAGTACATATATACAATGGAATATTACTCAGCCATAAAAAGAAATGAAATTGAGTTATTTGTAGTGAGTTGGATGGACCTAGAGACTGTCATACAGAGTAAAGTAAGTCAGAAAGAGAAAAATAAATACCCTATGCTAACACATATGCATGGAATCTAAAAAAAAAAAAAAAAGGTCTGAAGAACCTAGGGGCGGGACAGGAATAAAGATGCAGAGGTAGAGAATGGACTTGAGGACTTGCAGAGGGGGAAGGGTAAGCTGGGATGAAGTGAGAGAGTGGTATGGACATATATACACTACCAAATGTAAAATAGATAGCTAGTGGGAAGCAGCCGCATAGCACAAAAGATCAACTCCATGCTTCTGAACACCTAAAGAGGTGGAAGGGAGATGCAAGAGGGAGGAGATATGGGGATACATGTATATGTATAAGTGATTCACTTTGTTGTAAAGCAGAAACTAACACACCATCATAAAGCAGTTATACTCCAATAAAAATGTTAAAAAGAAAAAACCATTAAAATCTGACATTGTAGAGAGAAATAAATAAAATTTTAAAATATATCTATTATAGGGCTTCCCTGGTGATGCAGTGGTTGAGAGTCTGCCTGCCGATGCAGGGGACACGGATTTGTATCCCACTCCAGGAAGATCCCACATGCCGTGGAGTGGCCGTGCCCATGAGCCACGGCCACTGAGCCTGCACATCTGGAGCCTGTGCTCCGCAATGGGAGAGGCCACAACAGTGAGAGGCCTGCATACCGCAAAAAAAAAAAAAATATATATATATATATATATATATATATAATAATAAAATTAAAAAAAAACAACCAACAACAAAAAATAGACATGTTCACGTGCATCCTAATGATCATTGAAGCACTGTTTACAGTAGTCAGGTCATGGAAGCAACCTACATGCCCATCGACAGACAAATGGATAAAGAAGATGTGGCACATATATACAGTGGAATATTACTCAGCCATAAAAGGAGTGAAATTGGGTCATTTGTAGAGACATGGATGGACCTAGAGACTGTCATACAGAGTGAAGTAAGTCAGAAAGAGAAAAACAAATATCGTATGTTAACACACATCTGTGAAATCTAGGAAAATGGTACAGATGAACTGGTTTGCAAGGCAGAGATAGAGACACAGATGTAGAGAACAAACATATGGACACCACAGAGGGGGAATAGGGGTCGCGGGGTGTGGGTGTGGGATGAATTGGGAGATTGGGATTGATATATAAACACTAATATATATAAAATAGATAACTAATAAGAACCTGCTGTATAAAAATTAAATAAATAAAATAAAATTTAAAAAATACAAAGACCTACTGTATAACACAAGGAACTATATTCAGTATCATGTAATAACCTATAATGGGATGAATCTGAAAATATATATACATACATGTATGTATAACTGAATCTCTTTGCTGTATACCTGAAATTAACATTGTAAATTAACTATACTTCAATTTAAAAGTATGGTTAATAAATAAAACATTAACATATTTGAAAAAAAAAAAAGATTTCAGAAATGAAGCCATTCCTCTGTGGTCAAATTCCTAAACATGATCACAGGATTGGATTATTAACAAGGAGTGGAACTGAATGTCTTTAGGAGGTCAAGAAACACGAGGCTATAGCCTTAGCTTTGTTATGCAGGAAACTGAAATTGTTCAAAATGATACTAGCAGGCCGAGTGGAAGGCAACAGGATGAGTTAATTGTCTCAGTGCTTGAAGACCACTGCTCACTGCTGAGTGCATGGGAAGTCCATACAAGGAAAATGAGAGGTCTGTAAATGCATACAGTGGTCCATGACATGGGCAAGTTTCATGTGCAAGAAGATGAAAAGGTGTTTTAAAAAAAGATATTTAGGAGAGGGGGAAGATGGTGGAAGAGTAAGACGCGGAGTTCACCTTCCTCCCCACAGATACATCAGAAATACATCTACATGTGGAACAACTCCTACAGAACATCTACTGAACGCTGGCAGAATACCTCAGACCACCCAAAAGACAAGAAAATCCCCACGTACCTGAGTAGGGCAAAAGAAAACAGAATGAACAGAGACAAAAGAATAGGGGCGGGACCAGCACCAGTGGGAGGGAGCTGTGAAGGAGGAAAGGTTTCCACACACTGGGAAGCCCCTTCGCAGACGGAGACTGTGGGGGGTGGAGGGGAGAAGCTTCGGGGTGCAGGCGAGAGCACAGCCACAGGGGTGCGGAGGGCAAAGTGGAGAGATTCCTGCACAAAGGAGCGGTGCCGGCTGGCACTCTCCAGCCCGAGAGGGTTGTCTGCTCACCCGCTGGGGCGGGCGGGGCTGGCAGCTGAGGCTCGGGCTTCGGTCGGAGCGCAGGGAAAGGACTGGGGTTGGTGGCGTGAACACAGCCTGCAGGGGGTTAGTGCACCACGGCTAGCCAGGAGGGAGTCGGGGAAAAGTCCGGAGCTGCTGAAGAGGCAAGAGACTTTTTCTTCCCTCTTTGTTTCCTGGTGCGCGAGGAGAGGGGATAAAGACCACTGCTTAAAGGAGCTCCAGAGACGGGCGTGAGTCACAGCTAACAGGGCGGACCCCAGAGACGGGCATGAGACAGTAAGACTGCTGCTGTCGCCACCAAGAAGCCTGTGTGCGAGCACAGGTCACTATCCACACCTTCTTTCCTGGGAGCCTGTGCAGCCCTCCACTGCCAGGGTCCCATGATCCAGGGACAACTTCCCCGGGAGAACGCACGGCGCACCTCAGGCTGGTGCAACGTCACGCCGGCCTCTGCCGCTTCAGGCTCGCCCCGCACTCCGTACCGCTCCCTCCCCCCGCCTGAGTGAGCCAGAGCACCTGAATCAGCTGCTCCTTTAAACCCCATCCTGTCTGAGCGAAGAACAGACGCCCTCAAGCAACCTATACGCAGAAGCGGGGCCAAATCCAAAGCTGAGCCCCGGGAGCTGTGCGAACAAAGAAGAGAAAGGGAAATCTCTCCCAGCAGCCTCAGGAGCAGCGGATTAAATCTCCACAATCAACCTGATGTACCCTGCATCTGTGGAATACATGAATAGACAACAAATCCTCCCAAATTGAGGAGGTGGACTTTAAGAGCAAGATTTATTTTTTCCCCTTTTCCTCTTTTTGTGAGTATGTGTATGCTTCTGTGTGAGATTTTGTCTGTATAGCTTTGCTTTCACCATTTGTCCTAAGGTTCTGTCCGTCCATTTTTTGTTTGTTTTGGGTTTTTTTCTTAAGAATTATTTTTAATTTTAATTATTTTATTTTATCTTACTCTATTTTATCCTCTTTCTTTCTTTCTACTTTTTCTCCCTTTTATTCTGAGCCGTATGGATGAAAAGCTCTTGGTGCTGCAGCCAGGAGTCAGTGCTGTGCCTCTGAGGTGGGAGAGCCAACTTCAGGACAATGGTCCACAAGAGACGTCCCAGCTCCACGTAATATCAAACGGCGAAAATCTCCCAGAGATCTCCATCTCAACACCATCACCCAGCTTCACTCAACGACCAGCAAGCTACAGTGCTGGACACCACATGCCAAACAATTAGCAAGATAGGAACACAACCACACCCATTAGCAGAGAGCCTGCATAAAATCATAAGAAGGCCACAGACACCCCCAAAACACACCACCAGACATGGACCTGCCCACCAGAAAGACAAGATCCAGCCTCATCCACCAGAACACAGGCACCAGTCCCCTCCACCAGGAAGCCTACACAACCCACTGAAACAACCTTAGCCACTGGAGGCAGACATCAAAAACAACGGGAACTATGAACCTGCAGCCTGCAAAAAGGAGACCCCAAGCACAGTAAGATAAGCAAAATGAGAAGACAGAAAAACACACAGCAGATGAAGGAGCAAGATAAAAACCCACCAGACCTAACAAATGAAGATGAAATAGGCAGTCTACCTGAAAAAGAATTCAGAATAATGATAGTAAACATGATCCAAAATCTTGGAAATAGAATAGAGGAAATGCAAGAAACATTTAACAAGGACCTAGAAGAACTAAAGATGAAACAAACAATGATGAACAACACAATAAATGAAATTAAAAATAGTCTAGAAGGGATCAACAGCAGAATAACTGAGGCAGAAGAACGGATAAGTGACCTGGAAGATAAAACAGTGGAAACAACTATTGCAGAGCAGAATAAAGAAAAAAGAATGAAAAGAACTGAGGATAGTCTCAGAGACATCTGGGACAACATTAAACACACCAACATTCGAATTATAGGGCTCCCAGAAGAAGAAGAGAAAAAGAAAGGGACTGAGAAAATATTTGAAGAGATTATAGTTGAAAACTTCCCTAATATGGGAAAGGAAATAGTTAATCAAGTCCAAGAAGCACAGAGAGTCCCATACAGGATAAATTCAAGGAGGAACATGCCAAGACACATATTAATCAAACTGTCAAAAATTAAATACAAAGAAAACATATTAAAAGCAACAAGGGAAAAACAACAAATAACACACAAGGGAATCCCCATAAGGTTAACAGCTGATCTTTCAGCAGAAACTCTGCAAGCCAGAAGTGACTGGCAGGACATATTTAAAGTGATAAAGGAGAAAAACCTACAGCCAAGATTACTCTACCCAGCAAGGATCTCATTCAGATTTCATGGAGAAATTAAAAGCTTTACAGACAAGCAAAAGCTGAGAGAGTTCAGCACCACCAAACCAGCTTTATAACAAATGCTAAAGGAACTTCTCTTGGGTAGAAACACAAGAGAAGGAAAAGACCTACAATAACAAACCCAAAACAATTAAGAAAATGGGAATAAGAACATACATATCAAAAATTACCTTAAATGTAAATGGTTTAATGCTCCCACCAACAGACACAGACTGGCTGAATGGATACAAAAACAAGACCTATATATATGCTGTCTACAAGAGACCCACTTCAGACCTAGGGACACATACAGACTGAAAGTGAGGGGATGGAAAAAGATATTCCATGCAAATGGAAACCAAAAGAAAGCTGGAGTAGCAATTCTCATATCAGACAAAATAGACTTTAAAATAAGGACTATTAGAAGAGACAAAGAAGGACACTACATAATGATCAAGGGATCGATCCAAGAAGAAGATATAACAATTGTAAATATTTATGCACCCAACATAGAAGCACCTCAATACATAAGGCAAATAACAGCCATATAAGGGGAAATCGACAGTAACACATTCATAGTAGGGGACTTTAACACCCCACTTTCACCAATGGACAGATCATCCAAAATGAAAATAAATAAGGAAACACAAACTTTAAATGATACACTAAACAAGATGGACTTAATTGATATTTATAGGACATTCCATCCAAAAACAACAGAATACACATTCTTCTCAAGTGCTCATGGAACATTCTCCAGGATAGATAATATCTTGGGTCACAAATCAAGCCTTGCTAAATTTAAAAAAATTGAAATTGTATCAAGTATCTTTTCTGACCACAACACCATGAGACTAGATATCAATTACAGGAAAAGATCTGTAAAAAATACAAACACATGGAGGCTAAACAATACATTACTTAATAATGAAGTGATCACTGAAGAAATCAAAGAGGGAATCAAAAAATACCTAGAAACAAATGACAATGGAGACACGATGACCCAAAACCTATGGGATGCAGCAAAAGTAGTTCTAAGAGGGAAATTTATAGCAATACAATCCTACCATAAGAAACAGGAAACATCTCGAATAAACAACCTAACCTTGCACCTAAAGCAATTAGAGAAAGAAGAACAAAAAAACACCAAAGCTAGCAGAAGAAAAGAAATCATAAAAATCAGATCAGAAATAAATGAAAAAGAAATGAAGGAAATGATAGCAAAGATCAATAAAACTAAAGCTGGTTCTTTGAGAAGATAAACACAATTGATAAACCATTAGCCAGATTCATCAAGAAAAAAGGGAGAGAACTCAAATCAATTTAATTAGAAACGAAAAAGAAGTAACAATTGGTACTGCAGAAATACAAAAGATCATGAGAGATTACTGCAAGCAACTCTATGCCAATAAAATGGACAACCTGGGAGAAATGGACAAATTCTTAGAAATGCAAAACCTGCGAAGACTGAATCAGGAAGAAATAGAAAATATGAACAGACCAATCACAAGCACTGAAATTGAAACTGTGATTAAAAATCTTTCAGGGCTTCCCTGGTGGCACAGTGGTTGAGAGTCCACCTGCCGGCGCAGGGGATATGGGTTCGTGCCCCGGTCCAGGAGGATCCCACATGCTGTGGAGTGGCTAGGCCCGTGAGCCATGGCTGTTGAGTCTATGCATCTGGAGCCTGTGCTCTGCAACGGGAGATGCCACAACAGTGAGAGGCCCACATACCACAAAAAAAAAAAAAAAAATTCCAGCAAACAAAAGCCCAGGACCAGATGGCTTCACAGGCGAATTCTATCAAACATTTAGAGAAGAGCTAACACCTATCCTTCTCAAACTCTTCCAAAATATAGCAGAGGGAGGAACACTCCCAAACTCATTTTACGAGGCCACCATCACCCTGATACCAAAACCATACAAGGATGTCACGAAGAAAGAAAACTACAGGCCAATATCACTGATGTACATAGATGCAAAAATCCTCAACAAAATACTAGCAAACAGAATCCAACAGCACATTAAAAGGATCATACGCCATGATCAAGTGGGGTTTATTCCAGGAATGCAAGGATTCTTCAATATATGCAAATCAATCAACGTGATACACCATATTAACAAATTGAAGGAGAAAAACCATATGATCATCTCAATAGATGCAGAGAAAGCTTTTGACAAAATTCAACACCCATTTATGATAAAAACCCTGCAGAAAGTAGGCATAGAGGGAACTTTCCTCAACATGATAAAGGACAAACCCACAGCCAACATCATCCTCAATGGTGAAAAACTGAAATCATTTCCACTAAGATCAGGAACAAGACAAGGTTGTCCACTCTCACCACTCTTATTCCAACATAGTTTTTGAAGTTTTAGCCACAGCAATCAGAGAAGAAAAGGAAATAAAAGGAATCCAAATTGGAAAAGAAGAAGTAAAGCTGTCACTGTTTTCAGCTGACAAGATACTATACATAGAGAATCCTAAAGATGCTACCAGAAAACTACTAGAGCTAATCAATGAATTTGGTAAAGTAGCAGGATACAAAATTAATGCACAGAAATCTCTGGCATTCCTATATGCTAATGATGAAAAATCTGAAAGTGAAATTAAGAAAAACTCCCATTTACCATTGCAACAAAACGAATGAAATATCTAGGAATAAACCCACCTACGGAGACAAAAGATCTGTATGCAGAAAATTATAAGACACTGATGAAAGAAATTAAAGATGATGCAAATAGATGGAGAGATATACCATGTTCTTGGATTGGAAGAATCAACATTGTGAAAATGACTCTACTACCCAAAGCAATCTACAGATTCAATGCAATCCCTATCAAACTACCACTGGCATTTCTCACAGAACTAGAACAAAAAATTTCACAATTTGTATGGAAGCAAAAAAGACCCCGTATAGCCAAAGCAATCTTGAGAACAAGAAATGGAGCTGGTGGAATCAGGCTCCCTGACTTCAGAGTATACTACAAAGCTACAATAATCAATACAGTGTGGTACTGGCCCCAAAACAGAAAGATAGATCAATGGAACAGGATAGAAAGCCCAGAGATAAACCCACACACATGTGGTCACCTTATCTGTGATAAAGGAGGCAGATACGTACAGTGGAGAAAGGACAGCCTCTTCAGTAAATGGTTCTGGGAAAACTGGACAAGTACATGTAAAAGTATGAGATTAGAACACTCCATAACACCATACACAAAAATAAGCTCAAAATGGTTTAAAGACCTAAATGTAAGGCCAGAAACTATCAAACTCTTAGAGGAAAGCATAAGCAGAACACTCTATGACATAAATCACAGGAAGATCCTTTTTGACCCACCTCTTAGAGAAATGGAAATAAAAACAAAAATAAACAAATGAGACCTAATGAAACTTCAAAGCTTTTGCACAGCAAAGGAAACCATAAACAAGATCAAAAGACAACCCTCAGAATGGGTGAAAATATTTGCAAATGAAGCAACTGACAAAGGATTCATCTCCAAAATTTACAAGCAGCTCATGCAGCTCTATAACCAAAACACAAACAACCCAATCCAAAAATGAGCAGAAGTCCTAAATAGACATTTCTCCAAAGAAGATATACAGTTTTCCAACAAACACATGAAAGAGTGCTCAACATCATTAATCATTAGAGAAATGCAAATCAAAACTACAATGAGATATCATTTCACACCAGTCAGAATGGCCATCCTCAAAAAATCTACAAACAACAAATGCTGGAGAGGGTGTGGAGAAAAGGGAACCCTCTTGCACTGCTGGTGGGAATTTTAATTGGTACAGCCACTATGGAGAACAGTATGGAGGTTCCTTAAAAAACTACAAATAGAGCTACCATATGACCCAGCAGTCCCACTACTGGGCATATACCCTGAGAAAACCATAATTCAAAAAGAGTCGTGTACCACAATGTTCATTGCAGCTCTATTTACAATAGCCAGGACATGGAAGCAACCTAAGTGTCCATCATCGGATGAATGGATAAAGAAAATGTGGCACATATATACAATGGAATATTACTCAGCCATTAAAAGAAACAGAATTCAGTTATTTGTAGTGAGGTGGATAGACGTAGAGTTTGTCATACAGAGTGAAGTAAGTCAGAAAGAGAAAGTCAAATACCATATGCTAAAACATATATATGGAATCTAAGAAAAAGAAAATGTCATGAAGAACCTAGGGGTAAGACAGGAATAAAGACACAGACCTACTAGAGAATGGACTTGAGGATATGGGGAGGAGGAAGCGTAGGCTGTGACAAAGAGAGAAAGTGATATGGACATATATAAACTACCAAACATAAAATAGATAACTAGTGGGAAGCAGCCGCATAGCACAGGGAGATCAGCTCGGTGCTTTGTGACCACCTAGAGGGGTGGGATAGGGAGGGTGGGAGGGAGGGAGACACAAGAGGGAGGAGATATGTGAACATATGTATATGTATAACTGATTCATTTTGTTATGAAGCAGAAACTGACACACCATTGTAAAGCAATTATACTCCAATGAAGATGTAAAAAAAAAAAAAAAGATATTTAGTATACAGGTGATTTGCAGAGTTTACAATAGAAGGATTGCTATAGGTAATAAGTACAGATAAAGAAGAGCATATCAGGGCTTCCTTGGTGGTTGACAGCACACCTGCCGATGCAGCGGACACGGGTTCGTGCCCTGGTCCGGGAAGATCCCACATGCCGCGGAGCGGCTGGGCCCGTGAGCCATGGCCGCTGAGCCTGCGCGTCCGGAGCCTGTGCTCCGCAACGGGAGAGGCCACAACAGTGAGAGGCCCGCGTACCGAAAAAAAAAAAGAGCATATCAAAATATGGGGTGGAAGTTGGGAAGATTAGTGCCTGTGTGTGGAGGAGATGGCTATCCTATATTTGGGTAGATCTTAGATGATAAGGACAGAAGGTCTGTACACTATTAACTAGTCTCTGGTTCGAACTGGTACTAATCCAAGTGGTGTCATGCCCTGGTCCCTATAGGCCACTGTCTTGTCCCTTGATTAGCATCAAGTTTGGCATATTGAAAGCTCCATTTCCTATTTACTCTGTGCTTACAAATGCAGTAACATATATGTTACTATCTTCGACCCCTTTAAGTCTCTCATTCTGTCCCATTAATTCACAAATCTAGAGTCAAAATTAAGAAGGAAAATTCAACTTGTGCTGAATGCAAAATTCACAAAAGCAAAATATTTATATTACTGTTGTGTATGTATGAATATACTGTGCCTTTTACTCGATCAGACCCATCCACGCATTTTGCAGACAGCACCAATGAGAGAGAGCTCTGTGCATCATCCAGGCTTGTTCTCAGCCAAAGGCCTATGTCCTCTTGTTTTGTTCTGCCCTTGTCCTTGACCCATTCCTTGCCTCTAACTCCACTCCTAAGTTTGTCTAGCCCCTGACCTTTTAGATTTCATCTTCCACTCCAGACCCTAAATTTATTCCTTAGAACTGGTGACAGATTTAGCATCTTTAGTGTTTCCATCTCCAATGTGATTTTATGCTGATCTTTGTCTACATGTGTTTATGGATGCACACACACTAAGTAACTACCCTCTGGATCAAATCTGCTAGTAGGCATTCACCTAGCCAAAGTGGTCAGAGTTAAACACTTCACCATCCTAAAGGATTAATAACGAAGTCCCCTTCATCCCTAATCTAATCATTCATATTTGACATTATATTCCCTCAACACTCTGCTCTCGTCTAAGTGAGGATCTGGTAATGCAATATAATCCAGTCTGTCACTAGTTCAAGTGTGCTAGTGGAATTTCTCCTAAGAGTTAAATACATATTTTAATTTGGTCTTCTCTGGATTTTGTTATTTAAGTGTTAAAATTTCTGTTAAATGGAGGGAGGACAAGTAATTCGGTAGTAAATGGGGACTCCGGGACTATTAAACCTTTCAGGATGGAGACTCACCCACTCGAAATACTGAGTGAATTTTTTATTTTACCTGTTTTACCACTGAAGAAATCCACAGGTGGGAAAGCAGATGGGGAGTAGAAATAGTACAATGAGACACATGACTACAAATCAACAATATTTTTAAAAATAGGTGCTGTGCATTTACAGCAACATGGATGGACCTAGAGATTATCATACTAAGTGAAGTAAGTCAGACAGAGAAAGACAAATCTCATATATCTCTTGTATGTGGAATCTAAAAAAAAACAAAAACAGATACAAATGGACTTACTTACAAAACAGAAATAGATTCACAGACACAGAAAACAAACTTATAAGACTTAACTGCATGAACACACTTTACTGTCACCTTTCTATGAGTACTTACTTAGTTATCACCATTAACTCATAAATAAATGGAGGAACAGAGAAGTTAAGTAACTTGCTCACAACACACAGGTAATAAATAATAGAGCAGGGCTCAGATTTGGGAATTTTCACTCAGAGGCTGCATTTTAATTCTTCTACCAAGCTGCCTATAAAAGGGATGGTGAAAATGAGATACCTCCCAACTCCAGCCCCTGTTCCTTTGAGCAAGTGGGAGACATAATAGCAGTATATCTGTTTATATTTCTCCTTGGGGGGAAACCCTACCATGAACTGGGAGGGGGACGGTGCCTTGTTGGTACTCAGATAAAATGTAGAAAAGAGTGAAAAATGACTACTAATAAAATTTAATCCCAGGAAATGCCAGTTGCCTGCTGTAAGTGCGTATAATTCCTCGGTATTAATGAAAGATAAACACTGAGCCTTCACAGGAAGCTACTTGGTTTGGGTTGCAATAATTTTTGACATTCAGGAAACTGGCACTGCATACAGAAACATAAAGGACTTCTATTGTACTTCTCAGTGGTGATAAAATATTCCAGAAATAAATATTTCACTTTGTTCCCTTCTTAGTCAAATTACCCTTGCTGCTTCAATAGATTTTTCTAGTATTTAGGGCAACCTGTCCTAACCTCAGTTGGAAGGAAATGAGAAAGACTCCCTATATACAAGATAAGACAAATCTAATAGTTGTGTTTGCAAACATCAAATAGCAGTGGGCTCAAGAAGTGTGATGTAAAGCTATCAATTAATTTTGATGTAACTGTATGCACCTGTGAACAACTGCTTAATTAAAGAGGCAAACAAATCTGTCTCAATAATACCTCACATTACTTGCACTTATGTGACTGTCAATTAGCTCGAGTGGATAAACACAATGGAAGAATGCCATGCAGACTTCTGGTAAAGGAAAGAAAAAAAAAAGATATAACCAGGAGATATGGGAATAAAGAAAGGAGGACCCACAAATAAATATGGACAATTCTCGTTGGCATAAATATCCATTTCAATAAAGGAAATGAAAGTAGATGCTTTATACTGAAAGGACCAAATTCCCTCAATCACTGGAACAAAGAAAATGAAGCTTTCATACACAAATATACATCAAAAGGAAAAAGAAGGGAGCATCTGCGCTGCTTGCAAAGACAAGCTTAGTGCTGGTGTTTTATTTCTATATAAAAGAAAGCAGAATGAATCCCTAGGTTTCTTATCTCTCAAGATAATATTCTACCTCAAGGTCTCTTCCAACAATTTTACTTTGTCCACAGTTCTTTAGTTCTTTCCAGAAAACAAACTTTGGTGAATGGGTTGGGGGAGAAAACGTAAAATTTGTGAGAAGAGTGAATCAAGGCTCCCTCTGGAAAAAGAGATGGGTTATACAAGTTGGTAATTTCCAGTTGTCAGGCCCGGCCCTGCAGTGATTGATTTTGTTAATTGAAAAGAAAGGACTATGGAGTTATGAGATTGAAAACTGAACAGGCAACATTTGAATCATGATGAAATTACGGCCCACCACTAAAAGCCTCCTCCATCCTTTGTTATCACAGGGGTTAGTGAAATAGTCGTGGCTTTTATCCAGGGCTCTTGAGGAAAGTTTCAATGATTTCTCAGGAAACCAGATCAAACACTTGCAGTATTACTAGAGAACAATCCCGACAGCCCTCTGAACCCACAGAGGGTTGGAAGCTTCTTGAGGGCTGGAGTTACATCTTTTTCTTGGTTTCCTGAGTGCCTAATTTAGTGCCTGGCACTAAGTTAAAACAAACTTAAATGAAAATTATCCTTTTTTAAGCCCCCTGTTCCACCCTCACCCTTCTAGTTCTTGAGTTTTTGAGGCAGGGATTAGGTTTTATTTTGTAAGTGAAAACACAAATGTAACTGGGAGAAAGCCAGTCTCACTTAACATAGTGGTTTGCTTTTAAGCCCTTGTTTATCCTGAGATATAAATCTAGAAGAGAAACATTTGAGGGATTGAGTGCCCATAGGCGTGGCCCATGTGTATGACCCAAATACCCATATGACCGTACAGTTTTCTTAACTTTAAAGTAAATGCACCTTTTCTTCTTTCTTTCTTTCTTTTTTTTTTTTTGGTAACTTTTGATCCCCTCCACCCATTTCATCCACCCCCTATCCCCCCGACCTTAGGCAACCATCAATCTGCCCTGTATACCCATAAACTTGGTTTTTGTTTTCATTTTTTTGTTTTTGTTTTGGCTCCATATACAAGTGAGATCATGTGGTATTTATCTTTTTCTATCTATCTGCCTTATTTCACTTAGCATAATGCTTCAAGATCCATCCATGTTGTCACAAATAGTAAGATTTATTTTTTTAAAGTTTCAATAATATTCCATTGTTTACTACCTTTTCTTCATTTATCCATTGATGAACATTTAGGTTGTTTCCATGTCTTGGCTATTGTAAATAATAATGCAAGAAAGATGGGAGTGTAATCTTTTCAAATTAATGTTTTTATTTTCTTTAGATAAATACCCAGAAGTGAAATTCCTGAAACATGGCAGTTCTAGTTTTAATTTTTTGAGGAAATGTCATACTTTTTCCCATAGTGGCTGCACCAATTTACAGTCCTACCAACAGTGCACATGGGTTCTCTTTTCTCCACATCGTAACAGATGTGAGGTGATAGCTCACTGTGGTTTTGATTTGCATTCCTTGGTGATTTGTGATCTTGAGAATATTTTCATGTACCTGTTCATCATCTGTATACCTTCTTTGATAAAATGTCGATTCAGATCTTCTGTTAATTTTTTAATTGGATTGTTTGTTTGTTTTCTGCTATTAAGCTGTATGAGTTATTTATATATTTTGGATATTAAACCCTTGTAAGATATATGATTTGCAAACACTTTTCTCCCATTCAGTAGATTGCCTTTCACTTTGTTGACGATCAAAGGCACATTTTTAAGGCAAACACAAAGTCATCTTTTAAAATAATGCCTTAAATTACTTGCATTTAGGTGTCTGTGATAATATGTATCAAATATAGCCCATCACCTGTCTATGTAAATAAAGTTTTGTTGGAATGCAGCATGCTAATTTGTTTATGTGTTGTCATGGCTGCCTTCATACTACTGTGGCAGAGTTGATTACAACTATCATATTTATCATCAGGCCCTTTATAGAAAAAGTCAGGTAACCTCTGATATAGTTGATGTGATTATAATTTTTTTTTAATGCTTAGCAAATTTCAGGTACTGTGGTGTATCTCATCATCTCATTTACAAGGTTTATTTCATTAAATTAACACAACAAATATATGCAGTTGATTTGATTTTTACCTTCATTTTCACAGTTCAAATTTAGAGAGGTTAAGTAACTGGACTGTTGTTTAGAGACCAACCTATCTTAGACATCTGCTTTGAGACCATGCTGCTGAGCTGTTAGGTGAAATTCTTGTTTACTCCCTTTGTATTTCAATAATAATCTGTAATTACTTAGGAGGACAATTACCACACAGTTGCTATTGTTGATTATTTGTCCTGCCACCTTCCCACTGGATAGAACTGTGACATGTTCATCTCAATCCCTGCACATATCTCAGTGATTGCAACATTGTACGTGTCCTGAACTCTTGTTAAGTGAATGAGTGAATGCCCATATTTGTGTATGTTGGTGTAGCAGGTCACTCAGGCTGCCATAACAAAGTACCATAGACTGTGTGGTTTAAAGTACAGAAATGTATTTTCCCATCTTTCTGGAAGCTGGAAAGCCCAAGATCAAGGTTCTGATAGGTTTTGGTCTCTGGTGAGGGTCATCTGCCTGGCTTGCAAATAACAACCTCTCACTGTGTCCCTACATGGTGGAGAGAGAGCTCAAGTGTCTCTTCCTCTTCTTATAAGGGCATTAGTTCTATCTGATCAGGGCTCCACCCTTATAATCTCATTTAACCTTAATCCTTAATCCTTTCCTTAGAGGCACTGTCACCAAGGGATTAAGAATTCAACATATAAATTTTGGGAGACACAATTCAGTTTATAGGAGGTAGTATGGCAGACATTATTGGATGGTTGTCCCAACCTCCATTTTCAGTCCTCTTCATCCCCATTGTCTGAACCTGTAAGAGTTAAAATTGTTGATTGAAACTAGAGGAGGCCATATGACTGAGATCTGACAAAGAATTGACACCTGTTAGTTCAACCCATTTCCCTTTTTCCTTCTTTCTGCCTGAAACACAAACAGATGATGGGAAAGCTGGAAGGACCCTGGATCCTCAAAGGCACTGATGATCTGCACACCAGTGTAGAACTGCCTATTTCTTGCTTTCTTGGTACATGATACAATACTTGCAGCCAAGCGCAGTCTGATTTGACCTGGCATGAAGGAAATGACTCTATCCTTGTTAGAAGTACCGGCAGTAGTTTTACCACTAATTAGCGCTATAATCTACAGTAAGCCCTTTCTCTCTGAGGAGTTGAGCTAGATGACTGCTAAAGTTTCTTCCAGCTCTAAAAGTATGTGATTTGATGGTTCACACATTGTGAACCATCAAATGCCCTTACCATGAATACATTGGCAACAAGCCAGAACATTCCCCAATAACACAATAATAATGCTCTTAAAGAAGAAGATTATTGGAAGAGTTTATACGATATTAATACTATTGTTGACTTTTAAAAATATTTTTTAACCTTGCCTGTAAAATCTTGTTGACCTGGTGTTTTCTCTCTGAGAATTATTTTATAATTCTAATGATTTATTTTCTTAGAGAGAGAACTACGATTTGCTTGAACCAGTAAGAACTGACAAAGAATATCACAGTCTCCCTCCTGTTCTGCTGGTTGATGATGCTGCTCTCCTATGTGTCCCTGTGACTCCCATTGACCCTTAAATATACTGTTAAGCACATATTTTAAACATGACAAGATAATCAATAAATCTCATAAATATTGATGTCTTACAGAGGAAATGCATCTTCTACCTGAGATCAGCCTATGGAGTGCAGCCCCCATCCAGTCATTCTTCATAAGTCCTATAGAAAGTCATTGTCACATTATTTTTGCTTTCTTACTATGTCATTATAGTGTGTGTCAAGGATGCCTGTCAGGCACTTGTACCAACAATGTTTTGAAGCCATGACATCATTTTGACATTAATTTCCATTTTTCCATTATTCCATAAGAAGCCCCTAACATCTCTTATTTTATGGCAAGCTTTTTACTGTCTAAGAACTCAGAAATCAACTGTGAATATTGCTTCCATGAAAAAAAAATACAGAAAAAGACAGGTTGGTTGTTAATTGATGTGCTAAGGATTAGCATAATCTTTGTATATTCTGGTAACATGATATACAGTGATTGAACCAATCCCCCCCTTTAAGTCTCTGCCTAATGACACCCCCATTTTTCAATTCCTTAATAGCCACTAGCCTTATGGAAGGAAATCCTTGGCCTCACCAAGTACTTTCATTTCCAGGAATAACTCCAGTGTGAATGAGATAAAATAGTGAGAGCCAGTGATTTTTCAGAGTACTTTACACTGTCACCCACCTCATCCAAGTCTGTCGCACTTACAGTAAGTGGTTTCACTAATATCCTTCAGTTTATTGATGCCTCCTTCATCCTTCATTCCATGTTTGCATCTGGCTCTGTTGGGATGAACTGTATTTAATATAAAGTGCTGCTCTACATCCTGCAGGAAACCAGGTCTGATTCAGGGGAGTGAGAGCTGTAGGTGTCCTTGGAGACTGGAGGCGTGACAGGCTTGTCCTGGTCTTTGAGGAAGCATTTCCTTAACTAAAGGGGCTCGCTGTGCCCAGATAGGTGACAAAACGTAACAGTCCATAGTCTGAAAACAGAAAAAAAGTAGAGGGATTTAGTAGAAAAGTAAAGATGAGTTCTTATCCTAACTGGTGTCTTATTATATAGGAAATAAGTGGAATAAGCATTGCAGTCTCAAGAATTTGATTTGAGTTTGGACATTTAACATTTTTGTAATAGAATTTAAAAATTCAGGGCTTTTTTGATGCTCAAGCTTACGGTAAAGTTTATGGGCTCTGGAGCTAGATTCTCTATGTTCAAAAACTGGTCATGTCACTTACAAGCTATGTGACTTTGGGCAAGTTATTTGGCCCATCTGTGCTTCAGTATCCTCATCTGAAAATGGGGATAAAAGCAGAATCTTACCTGATAACGTTGTTAGGGAGAGAGAGTTAATTCACTAAAGTGTGCCAGGCACTGTATTAACAATAAGTTAATAAGTGCTTATTCAATAAACATTAGTTATCATCAGCTAATGGTCATTTTTTCAGCATTCTTTATGAGCACTTGCTTCTTAGGGATAAAGCACCAAATATTCTCAGTGAGCTACAAAGCAGCATCTGGTCAGACATTCATCCTAGAGACTGATGGCTTTGTGAGGTGTCCACTTGGTTCAGCTGGACTTCAGTCCCAGAATTCCCTTTCTGGTATGTTTCCAGTTAGGGTGGGCTAAGAAGGATATTCTCTCAGTAGAGGTGGAGGACAGAAAGGAAGCAGGAGAAACTTTTCAACATACACATGCAGTTATTCAATTATACACTAACCTATGTGCTGCTATGAAGGAACTTTGTAGATGTAATTAAAAGCCCTTAATCAATTGACCTTAAATTAACTGAAAGAGTGGGCCTGACAATTTTATGATTTTTTCATTCTTACCATCTATTATTATAATTTTTGACACAGTATTTCATAATATGTTTTCTACATTTATCTCATTTCTCATGGCTTCCTCAACACTGGACCACAATGTTCAAATAAAGTGAAGCCCTTCAGAAAAGGACTGAGTGTGGTCAGTCCCTGAGTGTGGACTCCAAGCTTCAGCTCATGCTCCTGAGACTTCATCTTGCTGGAAATCTTCCTTTCTTGACTGCCTATTCGTGCATTCCAAGCTTCACCTTGTGGAGTTCTAACTTTCTCATGATCTTACCTTCCTGACTGCCTGCCCTAGAGACTGCAGGCCTGCTTAGCCAGTCTCCACATTTTTGTAAGACTATTTCTTGTAGTAAATCTATCTATCTATCTATCTATCTATTTATCTATCTACCTATCTGTACCTATCTAATCTATTTCTTACTAGTTTTGCATCTCTGGTTGACCCCCTAACTGATACATAGGCTTACCAGAGTAAAATTTTGGCCAAGAATACTACAAATTTGAACTCATTTAAAAATGCAAACCCAGTCTTTGAGATACCTGAAATAATTAACCATGTGGATAAGAATTATAAAATCTTATTAAAATAATTGTGTAAAAGAGAGATAATTCAGTTGCCACATTAGATGTCACTTAAAATACACTGATACCAACGATTAATTATTTGAACATTGGGAACTGGTAGTGAAGCAGCCATGAAGATAGGATAAATGAAAGAAAATGAAAATTAGAAAACAAATGGAAGATTGTGTCAAAAATTATAATGAGAGTGAAGCAGAATAGAGAGATGGTCAGATTTCTAGAAGACTCAGGTTTGGGTAGAAGAGAATTTAATGCAAATGCAAAGAAGGCAAAAAATTTTCAATTTCTTTTTAAAGTATAGCTAAAAAGATGTAGAGCAAAAATGACCAGGGGTATACATAATATGGAAAACTCTAGTGAGATAATTAATTCATACTATACAGTACATTTGTATTAAATGTTGAATGAAAGAAACAATTAAATAAAATGCATCCAGACAGGTGTCTTTTACTGCTTTCTACAATCTCTCTCTCTCTTTTTTTTAAATTCAGTTAGATACTACCAGAATATAAATTAAATTACTTACTGGAAACAAGTTGAGCACTTTTAGAAGCTGAATGAACTCTTTCAGTAGAGGTTAGTAGAATTTATCACTTTACAGCCTTAGTTTTATCCCTATGACCTTAGATATCAAAAGAACTTTAAAGTAAGTAATATATATATATATATATATATATATATATATATATATATCTTTCTCTTTCTGGGTATTTTGTATGAAATCTGCTTGACAGACCATTTAAGAGGAAGGGAAAATGATGCAATCTTTAAATACAACATAGACAAGCTAAAAATAGGACTTTATTGCTGAACACATGGGAAAAGAAAGGAGAAAGGAGGAGAAGTTTGATGGAAAATACAAGGCTGGTATGCTTTGGAAGACAAGGACAAGAGCCTAATTAAACAGAAATAAAGGGTTCAATAACTATATCTTTTTATTACAATGTCTTTTTTATAAAGAAATATCACAATATTAAGAATTTGGAAAAAAATAATTCCCTATCAACCCAGGATGCCATTCTGTTATCATTTCCTTGCTTTGTACTTGATGTTGAATTTTTGGAATGTATTATTTTAAATTGGGGCAAGGCAGGAAAATAATACACTCTCCTCCCCTTTGTATTCTTTAGTAACTGGAAAGAAGGACCTCCTCTTGTCCTAACGCTGCAACTCTGGCTCTCTGCAGCCTGGCTGTCATGAAACGTGGGAGTCATGAAGGAAGAATTTGGCCCAAAGAATATGAGAATAACGTGTGGATGATTTACTGTCAAAGGATAGTTATGCATAATTGCCAGTCATTGGGGCAACTTTCTTAACATCAAAGCATATGTTTTTGCTTTATATACCAATGCAAATACAACTTTAACTCATTCACTGGTGCAAGTTTACACTCTGGTATGTGTGAGTTTTCCTTAAATTGACTTTTTATCTTTTTAAGGGAAGTAGTATATTTGTGTTAAAATACGATGGAATGCAGCATGATGGGTTAGACAGAATAGTGGAGGATTGAGAGTCCTGAGTTCATTTTTAGTGCAATGGATTTTTTCTTGCCTTTTACAGTGATACACAGGCAAATTGTCAATAGAGGAATCATTACTCGATACCAAAAACTTCGAAACAATCTTGATCACACTGTTCCCTGGTCAGTCAACAAATTGAATATGCAGGCTATAGCTCATCCTATACTAGGATCTGTGTAGAAGATACAAAATATTAATGACATCAATAACTAGCCTTTGTATACTGCTTGATAATTTTAAAAAGGCTTTGGCATTCATTATCTAATTTAACTCTCAACATGTAAAGGAGCAGAAGCATATGAGGCCTTCTTTTTTTTTTTTTTTTTTTTACAGTTCACATAAAAATGTTTTAATAGAAAATTACATTTTTGTTTTTTTTTTTTTAAACATCTTTATTGGGGTATAATTGCTTTACAATGGTGTGTTAGTTTCTGCTTTACAACAAAGTGAATCAGCTATACATATACATATGTTCCCATATGTCTTCCCTCTTGCGTCTCCCTCCCTCCCACTCTCCCCATCCCACCCTTCCAGGCTGTCACAAAGCACCGAGCTAATATCCCTGTGCCTTGCGGCTGCTTCCCCCCAGCTATCTACCTTACTACGTTTGTTAGTGTGTATATGTCCATGACTCTCTCGTATGAGGCCTTCTTGAAGATAGACTGCTGCACCTCATCACCCTCCCCCCTCCCCCCCCACCCTGTCCCCTGCCTCTTGTTTGCAGAAAAGCTTTAGCCTTTGAGGTCTTCCCTGGGTTCCAAAGAGCAAATTTAATCAGAGAGCTGAGAAAATGCAAAACAAAGGAAAACAGTCAAGCAAGACAACATAATAGTTTAGCCAAAAAACAAAGTCAAGGACCTTTGGTCCCTCCTCAAGGGCTATAGAATATGCTGAACCATATCCTTGAGTTGTTTTGCAGATACTAAAAACTCCACCAAGTGGAAAAAGTTAACTGCATGCTGATTACCAGCACATAGAACCCAGACCAGTTGGAACCAGAAGGTTGATGACATTCACTCCTGAAATGTCACTCCTTTACCTCACCACCGGCCAATCAGAAGAATGTCCACAAGTTGATCAGGCACCCCATAATCCCCTCCCTCACACTGTCTTTAAAAACCCTTCTCTGAAAGCCATTAGGAAGCTTAGGTCTTTTAAACGTGAGTTGCCCATTCTCGTTGCTTGGCTCCATGTTGGGTACCTTGAAATAAACGCTGTACTTTCCTTCACCACAAACGAGTGTCAGTAGATCGGCTTTACTGTGTGTCAGTGAGAGGACTCAAGTTTGGTTCCGTAATAAACGTACTATATGAACTATGTATACCTAAGCTTCAAACCTTTTATTAAAATTTACAAGATGTACAGTAAATAAATAAATTAAACCCTCTACAAAGCAACAAATATAAAAATAAATTAGTATATAGATAGAGTAATTTATGTAATAAATTAGTATATAGACTGGATGCATGGGTGATTATGAACCTATATACTTATAGTGAGTTTTCACATCATGTAATTTGTGCATACTTTCTTTTGGAACGATTTTTTGAACTGACTTATGAAAGAAACGATTTTTTGAGTTGACTTGTGAACGAAAATATTTTCATTTTGGAGATGTTTTGGTCAAAATAACTATTATCCAACGTTCAAAATGATTTTTGATTGTCTTCTAAAAATTCAAATTTGCCTTTAAAAGATGCAAATTGTGAATTTAAAAAATGCTATGAGGCTTAAATCGAATTTGAAAATATGTACATGTACATATATACTACCACTGGGGAAATGTTACCTTCATTTAGATATGTAACTAAGTCCTCTAATATTTGTTACAAAATTTCATACCCTAACACATTTCTATGCCTCAAACTTAAAATATAAAATAAAAGGCTAATCAAAAAACACCAAAGATGCCCTCAAGATAGAAGAGAGTTGAGGATTATTTTTACTGGAATGATACCTGATTTGATGATATCTGATTTGATACCCTGATGGGGAGTATAACTGAAGAGATTGTTTTGGATAGAGGAGAAGGTATACAGCTCCTTGAAGGAACGCATTATCTAATTCTATTTTGGGTTTTCCGTCCAAAAGCACCATGTCCTAGGACTGAACTACAATGTTCTAGTGAGGATTAAGCCCCTCAAAACCAAAGGCCCAAAAAAAGAACACAAGAAATTGGAATTTAATAGATCAGACTCAGAAACACAATGACATGGTATGAAATAGAGGTCACAAACTGAGCCAGAAGGATCTGGGTGTGACTCTACAGATGGGCTGCCAGGAAGCTCAATTTTGTGACACATCTCTCTCAAGTGTAAAGAGCATTATTATGGCAATTGTTCTATGTAGTAACTTTACTACTGATGCTGCCTTAATTGTCTACACTTATATTTTTTTGCCTTTTTTTTTTTTTTTTTTTAGTTATTCAAAAATAAGTTGATATTGTTGTATCTTTACTGTCCACTATGAATTCACCTCAGGACAAAGATAAATATAAGATAAATTATACATTAACTGGTTTTACTGAATGGATGGTGAGAAAGGGTCATACCATCAATTTGAAATACATGAAAAAGGGGAAGCACTATGTTTAAGTTACTTTGGCTGAAAAATGATGCAAATGACCTCATGATGGCATGTACTTGACTACCTGTTTGGGTTTCTTCCTTCCTTTGTCTTCAAGGCCCAATTAATTTCTGCTTTTGAATTCATCAGAGCCAGATAATAATTGATGCAACTGAGTGACAATTAATTCCATAATATCTATAGATAGAATCTATATCATATTTGTGGAGGGTGGCAAGTAGACAGGCTAAAATGAGAATCTTAAAGGTGATAGCAAGAAGCATAACTTGCTCATTCAGTCATTTAGCAAATATTTATTGAGCTTCTAGCACATACCAGGCACTTCCCTGAAGAGTGGAGAGACAGAGGTGAATGAGAAAATCAGAGGCTCTACCATCCTAAGGTCATCACGTGGAGGGGATGGCACAACACAAATGCTCAACGTGTTAGAAGAAAATTGTCTTTAAGGAAAAAGTTTATAAAAGCAAAATGTAGAGTAGACTAGAGCAGATAGGTCTGGGGATAAGGTCATGAAAGAGAAAGAAAGCAAAAGAGACATTGGTATTTTCCAGTGTTAATTTCCAAAATAAGTAATATTCAACTACTTAGCCTGAAGACCTAGAAGATTTAGTAAGTTAGAAATGATAGATGTTAACTAGAATTATTGTGGTGATCATTTCACAATATATACAAATATCATTAGGTACACCTGAAACTAATATAATGTTACATGTTCATTGTATCTCAAGTTTTTTAAAAAAGGAAATCTTTTAACAACAATTTAAAAAAAGTGAAGGGAATTGGGAGAATTATTTGTCAGAAGAAAGGGGGTGTATGAAATAAGAATGATTTTCCACATAACAAGTTTCTGTGCAGTAAGCAAATAGAAGTGTGGGTGGAGGAAATTGTGGAGAAGAAGTGTATAGAACAGCATTAAATGTAATTATCAGAGACAGCAGAAAGTCCCCTTAGATCGCCAAGAAAATCATCGAATGAGGCATTGAAAGAAAACACTTTTCACCCAAATATGTACTTATCCAGAAAAGCTAATTTTGCCACTTGAGTACAAAGCATTTACCTTGTAAATACACATACTTGATTTCTTTTGCAAATAGTAAATAGTAAAAGGCACGAAGGCCAAATACAGATATTAACGTTTCTTCGATATATTCTTTGACTTTGTTAATTAAGAAGTTAAGACAGATAATGAACCTCAATTTTCTATATCCCTATGCAAGTAACTGTGAAAACATTTGGGCCACTGGAATGTTGCTTATTATACGCAAAGGGAAAATTCCATTTTAAATATTGATTTGAGCTGCCCAGTTCTGATTGCTGCCTCTGAATTATCACTTCTTCCCTAGTCAGGCAACTGAGTTACTGAATCAGAACTCTGCAAAGAAGCAAAATCTCCATCTTGTAAGGACACGAGGAATATGACTGCCAATGCAGGTCAATCAAGTTATAATGGGCTCTAATTAGCACTCTGCAAGCTGTTAAATTCTTTACCTGCAGCTGAATGGCTGTTAAAAAGGTGTGATATTTTTTCTTTCCTTTGAAAACATCATAGAGTTTAAAATTTTTCCCCAATCTCTTTCTTATACCTTCATGTCCATAGAAAGAACCAAAAAAGAAAGAGAAAATGTGGTTAAGATTCAAAAGGTTGTTATTTTGCAACCTGTTGGGATCATTGGATACCTACATGGCTTCTGTCCCTCAGTTTTTAGGTCTGTAAAATGGGATAGGAACAAAAATACCTACCCTGCAGAAGCATGGTGAGGAATAATTATTGAATGTTTATCATGTTCTTTGAAGATAAAGAACATGATTCATGTGCTAAGGTGTTATAATCACAAGCCTAAACCCAGGCAGAAATATCAGAAAAATTAAAGCTAGCTTTGAACAAAGAGAAAATTTATTCTTGATGAGCGTAGTTTTATATTTCTGACACTAACACAAATTCCACAGAATTAGAGATTTAAGGCAAAATTATAAAGAGATCACTTCTCATTTTACTCCATCTCACATGACTTCTGATCTTGAACTAGAGAGCATAAAGCAATCTGTGCTTGAAATGGACGTATTTCTCAGACGGTTATCATTGTTCCTTACTCATCCACATGGAAAAATTAATTTAGTACATGCAGGTGTAAGTGTAATTGTGCATGAAAAATTATTTACAAAAGAAAGCAAAATGATCCACTAATCATATTTGTGTTTGGTGTCTCTTTTCACTTCCTTTTTGAGTTATATAATTATAATTATGGTCTTAGAAAATTTAAGTCACGTTGTGTTTTTTCTGGTGTCTATTTCAACTTAGAAACACTTCCACATTAAAATTGTCATCAGTGAACATGTGAATACCCATTCGATGATTTACACTTTAATAGATCCTATTTGGAACTAAATAAGAAAAGAAAAACTGTGTCAAAACTTTCATGGATCTCAAATTTAATTGAGACAACATAAATACAACAAAAAGTGTCCAAACTTGCCAAATATCGAAAACAATAGACTTGTTCTCAAAGAAAAATGATGTTGGCCAGGAGAGGGGAAAAGAAAATGAATTTTTCAAATTTGTGTTTATATTACTTATTCTATGGTTTTTTTTTTCTTACTCTTAAGTGTTGAGAGACTTTTAAAAAGCACCAATGAAAAAGAATCTACTGAAAAAAAAATCAGTAATTGAAAACTCAGTAGTTGAAAAGAGAGAAAAGTTAAGAACCGGAAGTGCCAGATCATTGAGTAGGACTTGCCTGCTGCACTCCATGATACTAGCAGCCAGGTCTTAAAGTGTCAGCTTCTATGGATTAGCAACTGCCACATGTATATTCTCTCACTCAGGGTACTTGTTCTGAATTTCAGACCTATATTGAAATGCTTACAGGTCACCTGCAATTGCATGTCCTGCAGGCACTTCAAAATCTTTTGTATAAAACTGAATGCATTAAATTCCCTAACTTTGTCCTGCTGTATCTTACCTCAGTTAGTGGTTCTGCTATTCTCATAAAACGCTGGCTTAGAAACCTGAGCTTCACTCCCTAACTACCCACATCTATTCCATCACCAGGTCATTAACAGTGTTACTTCCTAAGCATTGCTCAAATTTGTCCCCCATCCTAGTTTATGTCACAGTCATTCTTTGGCTAAAGGAGGGTGTTTCACTTAGATGTCTTTATTTCAAGTAAGAGAAATGACTTCAACTTTCTGAAGCAAAGACCAAGAGTTTATGAATAAGATCGAAGGTAGCTTTCAGAATCCCAGGGCAGGCTGAAGAATTTGGCTTGAGAAAGAACAGGAAAAAGAATTGAGGCTGCAGGAGTGAATAATGGTGCCTCTGTTGATTTGAATGAAAGCCAAAAAATTTTGGAATTTTTTGGTCATTTATCTCAAGGGCAAAACTCTATTAATTGAATGTGATTTTCCTAACTTGAGCCTGGTGCCCAACTCTTGGCCACATCTAGGTGCAACATTTTGAGGGGGTTCTTAGATGCTGAGCAGGAAGCCACTATAAGATGTGATACTCTCCTTCCTAAGTCTCCTTGTTTCCAATATGACATCCCTCCCTCTCCTCATCCTGCTCTGCAAAGAGCGACCTTCCTGAATGTAATGTATGTATAATGAATGTAAAGAGAACAATGTTATTCCACTTAAAACCCTGCAATGGCTGCCTATTTATCTCAGGAAAACAATCCTCACATCTTCATGAACTGGCCCCTCCTTAGATAAATATCTTCAATTTTTGCCATTCTAATCCCTCTCTCCCCCTATGAAATAGCACAATTTGTCTCAGGACTTAATGAAGCTCAGGTTCTTTAAGTCTCAGTGCAGAAAGAATTCAGTGAGGGACAAAGTGGTAGGTAAGAAATGGATTTATTAGTATAGGACACTTATGAAGGACACAAGTGGGCAGGCAAGAGGGCTCTGCCCCAAGAACTAAGTGGGCTACATTTTTATAATCAAATGAAAAGTGGGGAGGGAGAGAAGTGGGTTTTCCAACTTCTTCCTCTTCCTTTGTAAAGATGTTGTGGGAAAATGGGGTGTGAGAGGGTGGTCACATCCCAGGTCTCAGGCAAGTTTCTGGGATGGGCCGCAAGTGAGTGTCCTTGGCCTCATGCAGGAAAGAATTCAAGCGTGAGCCATAGTATGTGAAAGCAGGTTTACTGAGAGAGATACATATTCCATAGGCGGAATACAGTCCATCTCAGAAGGCAAGAGTGGTCTTGAAATACGGGATGGTTAGTTTTTACGGGCTGGTTAATTTCATCAGCTAATGAGTGGGAAGATTATTCCAACTATTCTGGAGAAAGGGCAGGGATTTCCAGGAATTGGGTCAGTGCCCACTTTTTGGCCTTTTATGGAGAGCCTCAGAACTGTCATGCTGCCAGTCATGGTGCTGGTGGGTGCGTCATTTAGCATGCTAATGCATTACAATGAGCATATAATGAGGCTCAAGGTCTATTGGAAGTCAAATCTTCTGCCATCTTGGTAGGTTCTAACCAGTTTTTGTCACATCCTCTATGGCTATGTCATTCTTTTAAAGATGGTGCCCTGCCCCCTTCCTTCCTATCTCACCTATACTCTCATGGCTTCCCGCCACACTGAACTTCTTTTGAACCATTCCATACCTTTTCTTTAGGATCTTTTAAAATATTCTCTTCCTAAAACTATTCACTCTCCTCTTCGTCCCGCTCCTGTGTCCCATGTCACCTTTCCCAGCATCGTTCTGTATTAAAACTGAATGTATATGTGTTTGGTTTCCTTCCTTGATATAGTGGATTGAATAGTGTCCTCCAAAAATTCAGATCCGCTCAGGACCTCAGAATACGTTCTTATTTGGAAATAAGGTTTTTGCAGGTGTAATTAGTTCAGGTTCTGGAGAGGAGCTCATCCTGGACTTAGGGTGAGCCTTACATCCAGTGATTGGTGTCCTTATAAGAAGAGCACAGAGGCAGAGGGAAGACAGAGATGAATGAAATAACCAAGGTCACGCGCCCCTGGAAGCAGAGATTGGATTAATGCTGTCGCAAGCCAAGAATTGCCTGGGGCTCTGAGACCCTGGAAGAGGCAAGGAAGAATCCTCCCCTAGAGACTTCAGAAGAAGCATGGCCCTGCTGACACTTCAATTTCAGATTTCTGGCCTCCAGAACCGTGAGAGAATATATTTCTGTGGCTTTAAGTCACCAAGGTTGGGATAATTTGTTAAGGAAGCCTCAGGAAACTAACCCACTTGACAGTACACTCTGTAAGTACAGGAAAAGAATTATTTTGTTTAATTTTGTATCCTAAGACCTTAGCATAACTGTCATATAATTGACTTTCAATAAATATTTGTAGAAGGAGTAAATAAAGGCAAGTTCATCCTGTCTTCCCCACATCTCTAGTACACTAAGTATTGGCTCTATCCTAACCCATTCCCATCCCCATCCTGAGTGATATCATTTCTCTGCCTTAGTAATCCACAGACACAGTAGATTAACACCTATTAATACCTATTAATACCTACTCTTAAATAGTACCTCGGGAATATTTAAGATAAAGTACATGTGGGAGAATATACCTCCTAAGTAAGATTTGCATTTTATCTAGAAAAGAAAACAAAGGCTTAAACTAGAGAAAAAAATCTCTTGGTGTAGGATTTCACATCTAAGTAGAAAATATAGGAGATATTGTCTTAGACAAAGGAGATAAACTTGCCTTTCTGAAATTGTCTTCTTTTTCAGATTCTGTAGATTATATGACCTTGTCTGACCCCAATCTTTAGCACATAGATCTTCTAGTTAATAATTTTAAGATTTTACCAAGCAGACACAAATATCTCAAATTCCAGAACAACATCTTCTGGGTAAAAGATTAGTAATTTGATTAAAAAAAACTCAAAACAGGAAACAGTGCCTATCTAGTTTCCTGCACAAAGGTAAATAACTGATGATAGACTCTGCCCTGGAACTAGACAGAGCCTCTATTTTGAATGCCTCTTTGCAGGACATTGGCAATATTGATTGACTCAACCTGCTTTCAATACTCATATACTAAAAGGATATCAGTTCATTTGGAAGCCACAAAGACATGAGCAAGCTAAAATAACAAAGACCTGCCTATGGATTCAGATCTCCACACCCTTTGTGGGGCATACGTGCACACACACATACAGACACACACACACTGAATGTTACGTAAGGTATTTCGCTCTAAGTATATCAATTAGAATTAAGAAAAGAGTTGAACTTCCAGGGTTATTAAGAGCTCTTTACTCACCAGCTCCATCATTCATTGTCCAATCTCACAAATGGAATCACAAAAGCTTGTGGAGGCACAAGCACTCACCCTAAAGAGCTATATATTCTGTGTTAATATTCCAATTTTGAAAATTCCTTAGATGACACATTTTAAGATTGCCTTGCAGGTAGAGTTTATGTTGAAGCCCTCTGGCATCTCCTAACAAAATGTATATCACTTGTCACTTATTATTGTACATCAGAAAAGTCTGAAAATTTCAGGAGTAGGCATTTTAAAATGTAGTTTATAATATGCAGGCAACAAGCTCTAACTGGGTAAAAGTGTTTTTAAAAATTCTATAAATTAATGATATACTTGAGTATAAAAATGTAGACTCCAATTGTCTGCCTTATGCCAAAAACAAGTTTTCTGGAACTTAAGATATATAGTATGATTTTTAAAAATAAATTTTTTGCTAGAAAGCAAGTATTATAAATTTTGATCGTCTTTGGAAAAATAAGAAGTATCACTTATCAATTCAGCTGTTTTTCAAGCGATGCTTAATTGAAGAAACTTAAAATGTTTTGCTGATGACTGAAGGAAAGCAGATTGGCTTAGAAAGTTGATTGGGAGCTTGGAAGTATTACAAAGGAATAATGTTACACATGTACCCAGCTAATGCAATGAACAAGTTCTAATTCACTGGGCTCCAATATTCTGTATATGCCCAAGGGAAATGTAGACCCAGACTGCCTGAGGGAAATTTGGAATATTGAGATTTGGAGGAGGAATCAGGCACGTGAGCCGCCTTCTGATTCCTGGCTGAAGTGATAAGGTCATCTCCTTCTCTCATCTCCCTCCCCCATGTTTGGTATGTCACAGCAATGTTTCTCACCTATTTAGGCAAATAAGCTGAAAAATAAAGGCTAAGGAGAGAGTGGTCTTTTGAGCTGCTCCATTTTGGAATGGCAACTCAAGGATGTTACTGTATTTCCTTGAGGGATATATGACAGCCACAACCTGAACAATTTCTCAATTGTTGGACCCTATCCTGGGGAACCTAGCCTCTCCCATCTCTGCTAACTGCTCACCTCCTCTCTGTGCTGAGTCTCCTCTCTACTAGGTTTTATTTTGTACAAAATATCACTTTTTTTGTCATACACCTCTGCCCCCGTTTACTATATTATCTGCTGTCCTTCACAGGGATATACTTAATTAGTTTACCAAAGGGAAATTCCTGGATAATTCAGATGACTTTCTATTATTTCACACGCAACAATCCACCCTTGTAAACAATATTTTCACAGCAATTCTGATTTGGAGTCATTATAAGGTCTCCTGCTTATAAAAGCAGGGGACAGGAAAAGTTGACAGTTAAGGGACACTTTTCCAGACACTTGATCCAAATGCCCTAGAGAAATTCTGATTAGCTCGGCTTAACCTTTATGTTGAGTTTCTTGAGCCAGGTTTTTATCCCTAGTCCAGTAAACTCTGGTAGGGAATGGATAGGGCAAGACATTGGTTAAAACTAGATAATAGAAGCTGTTTTTGAAAAAGAATCTCTTTTAAATGGACAGAGAAACAAAGACTTCAACTGGAATTCAACATTCAACTGGCCCAAATCCCACGCTCCCTCCATTCCATTATATCATAATGATTGCTTTTTTTTTTTTTTTTTTTAAACATCTTTATTGGGGTATAATTGCTTTACAATGGTGTGTTAGTTTCTGCTTTACAACAAAGTGAATCAGCTATACATATACATATGTTCCCATATGTCTTCCCTCTTGCGTCTCCCTCCCTCCCACTCTCCCCATCCCACCCTTCCAGGCTGTCACAAAGCACCGAGCTAATATCCCTGTGCCTTGCGGCTGCTTCCCCCCAGCTATCTACCTTACTACGTTTGTTAGTGTGTATATGTCCATGACTCTCTCTCGCCCTGTCAAAACTCACCCTTCCCCCTCCCCATATCCTTAAGTCCGTTCTCCAGTAGGTCTGCGTCTTTATTCCTATCTTACCCCTAGGTTCTTCATGACATTTTTTTCCCTTAAATTCCATATATATGTGTTAGCATACGGTATTTGTCTTTTTCTTTCTGACTTACTTCACTCTGTATGACAGATTCTAGGTCTATCCATCTCATTACAAATAGCTCAATTTCATTTCTTTTTAAGGCTGAGTAATATTCCATTGTGTATATGTGCCACATCTTCTTTATCCATTCATCCGATGATGGGCGCTTAGGTTGTTTCCATGTCCTGGCTATTGTAAATAGAGCTGCAATGAACATTTTGGTACATGACTCTCTTTGAATTTTGGTTTTCTCAGGGTATATGCCAAGTAGTGGGATTGCTGGGTCATATGGTAATTCTATTTGTAATTTTTTAAGGAACCTCCATACTGTTCTCCACAGTGGCTGAACCAATTCACATTCCCACCAGCAGTGCAAGAGTGTCCCCTTTTCTCCACACCCTCTCCAGCATTTATTGTTTCTAGATTTTTTGATGATGGCCATTCTGACTGGTGTGAGATGATATCTCATTGTAGTTTTGATTTGCATTTCTCTAATGATTAATGATGTTGAGCATTCTTTCATGTGTTTGTTGGCATTCTGTATATCTTCTTTGGAGAAATGTCTATTTAGGTCTTCTGCCCATTTTTGGATGGGGTTGTTTGTTTTTTTGTTATTGAGCTGCATGAGCTGCTTGTAAATTTTGGAGATTAATCCTTTGTCAGTTGCTTCATTTGCAAATGTTTTCTCCCATTCTGAGGGTTGTCTTTTGGTCTTGGTTATGGTTTCCTTTGCTGTGCAAAAGCTTTGAAGTTTCATTAGGTCCCATTTGTTTATTTTTGTTTTTATTTCCATTACTCTAGGAGGTGGGTCAGAAAGGATCTTGCTGTGATTTATGTCATAGAGTGTTCTTCCTATGTTTTCTTCTAAGAGTTTGATAGTTTCTGGCCTTACATTTAGGTCTTTAATCCATTTTGAGCTTATTTTTGTGTATGGTGTTAGGGAGTGATCTAATCTCATACTTTTAAATGTACCTGTCCAGTTTTCCCAGCACCATTTATTGAAGAGGCTGTCCTTTCTCCACTGTACATTCCTGCCTCCTTTATCAAAGATAAGGTGTCCATATGTGCGTGGGTTTATCTCTGGGCTTTCTATCCTGTTCCACTGATCTATCTTTCTGTTTTTGTGCCAGTACCATACTGTCTTGATTACTGTTGCTTTGTAATATAGTCTGAAGTCAGGGAGCCTTATTCCTCCAGCTCCTTTTTTCGTTCTAAAGATTGCTTTGGCTATTCGGGGTCTTTTGTGTTTCCATACAAATTGCGAAATTTTTTGTTCTAGTTCTGTGAAAAATGCCAGTGGTAGTTTGATAGGGATTGCATTGAATCTGTAGATTGCTTTGGGTAGTAGAGTCATTTTCACAATGTTGATTCTTCCCATCCAAGAACATGGTATATCTCTCCATCTATTTGTATCATCTTTAATTTCTTTCATCAGTGTCTTATAATTTTCTGCATACAGGTCTTTCGTATCCTTAGGTAGGTTTATTCCTAGATATTTTATTCTTTTTGTTGCAATGGTAAATGGGAGTGTTTTCTTGATTTCACTTTCAGATTTTTCATCATTAGTATATAGGAATGCCAGAGATTTCTGTGCATTAATTTTGTATCCTGCTACTTTACCAAATTCATTGATTAGCTCTAGTAGTTTTCTGGTAGCATCTTTAGGATTCTCTATGTATAGTATCATGTCATCTGCAAACAGTGACAGCTTGACTTCTTCTTTTCTGATTTGGATTCCTTTTATTTCCTTTTCTTCTCTGATTGCTGTGGCTAAAACTTCCAAAACTATGTTGAATAAGAGTGGTGAGAGTGGGCAACCTTGTCTTGTTCCTGATCTTAGTGGAAATGCTTTCAGTTTTTCACCATTGAGGATGATGTTTGCTGTGGGCTTGTCATATATGGCTTTTATTATGTTTAGGAAAGTTCCCTCTATGCCTACTTTCTGCAGGGTTTTTATCATAAATGGGTGTTGAATTTTGTCGAAAGCTTTCTCTGCATCTATTGAGATGATCATATGGTTTTTCTCCTTCAATTTGTTAATATGGTTTATCACATTGATAGATTTGCGTATATTGAAGAATCCTTGCATTCCTGGAATAAACCCCACTTGATCATGGTGTATGATCCTTTTAATGTGCTGTTGGATTCTGTTTGCTAGTATTTTGTTGAGGATTTTTGCATCTATGTTCATCAGTGATATTGGCCTGTAGTTTTCTTTCTTCGTGACATCCTTGTCTGGTTTTGGTATCAAGGTGATGGTGGCTTCGTAGAAGGAATTTGGGAGTGTTCCTCCCTCTGCTATATTTTGGAAGAGTTTGAGAAGGATAGGTGTTAGCTCTTCTCTAAACGTTTGATAGAATTCACCTGCGAAGCCATCTGGTCCTGGGCTTTTGTTTGTTGGAAGGTTTTGAATCACAGTTTCAATTTCAGTGCTTGTGATTGGTCTGTTCATATTTTCTATTTCTTCCTGATTCAGTCTTGGCAGGTTGTGCATTTCTAAGAATTTGTCCATTTCTTCCAGATTGTCCATTTTATTGGCATAGAGTTGCTTGTAGTAATCTCTCATGATTTTTTTTATTTCTGCAGTGTCAGTTGTTACTTCTCCTTTTTCATTTCTAATTCTATTGATTTGAGTCTTCTCCCTTTTTTTCTTGATGAGTCTGGCTAGTGGTTTATCTATTTTGTTTATCTTCTCAAAGAACCAGCTTTTAGTTTTATTGATCTTTGCTATTGTTTCCTTCATTTCTTTTTCATTTATTTCTGATCTGATTTTTATGATTTCTTTCCTTCTGCTAGCTTTGGGGTTTTTTGTTCTTCTTTCTCTAATTGCTTGAGGTGCAAGGTTAGGTTGTTTATTCGAGATGTTTCCTGCTTCTTAAGGTGGGCTTGTATTGCTATAAACTTCCCCCTTAGAACTGCTTTTGCTGCATCCCATAGGTTTTGGGTCGTTGTGTCTCCATTGTCATTTGTTTCTAGGTATTTTTTTATTTCCTCTTTGATT
The DNA here is from genome assembly GCF_963924675.1 of Phocoena phocoena. Taxonomy (NCBI): domain Eukaryota; kingdom Metazoa; phylum Chordata; class Mammalia; order Artiodactyla; family Phocoenidae; genus Phocoena; species Phocoena phocoena. Next base: position 47,393,631 of record NC_089236.1, on the reverse strand, counting down.
TCTTCAGTGATCACTTCATTATTAAGTAGTGTATTGTTTAGCCTCCATGTGTTTGTATTTTTTACAGATCTTTTCCTGTAATTGATATCTAGTCTCATGGCGTTGTGGTCGGAAAAGATACTTGATACAATTTCAATTTTTTTAAATTTAGCAAGGCTTGATTTGTGACCCAAGATATGATCTATCCTGGAGAATGTTCCATGAGCACTTGAGAAAAATGTGTATTCTGTTGTTTTTGGATGGAGTGTCCTATAAATATCAATTAAGTCCATCTTGTTTAATGTATCATTTAAAGCTTGTGTTTCCTTATTTATTTTCATTTTGGATGATCTGTCCATGGGTGAAAGTGGGGTGTTAAAGTCCCCTACTATGAATGTGTTACTGTTGATCTTCCCTTTTATGGTTGTTAGTATTTGCCTTATGTATTGAGGTGCTCCTATGTTGGGTGCATAAATATTTACAATTGTTATATCTTCTTCTTGGATCGATCCCTTGATCATTATGTAGTGTCCTTCTTTGTCCCTTTTAATAGTCCTTATTTTAAAGTCTATTTTGTCTGATATGAGAATTGCTACTCCAGCTTTCTTTTGGTTTCCATTTGCATGGAATATCTTTTTCCATCCCCTTACTTTCAGTCTGTATGTGTCTCTAGTTCTGAAATGGGTCTCTTGTAGACAGCATATATAAGGGTCTTGTTTTTGTATCCATTCAGCCAATCTGTGTCTTTTGGTGGGAGCATTTAGTCCATTTACATTTAAGGTAATTATTGATATGTATGTTCCTATTTCCATTTTATATATTGTTTTGCGTTCGCTACTATAGGTCATTTCCTTCTCTTGTGTTTCGTGTCTAGAGAAGTTCCTTTAGCATTTGTTGTAAAGCTGGTTTGGTGGTGCTGAACTCTCTCAGATTTTGCTTGTCTGTAAAGGTTTTAATTTCTCCATCAAATGTGAATGAGATCCTTGCTGGGTAGAGTAGTCTTGGTTTCAGGCTATTCTCCTTCATCACTTTCAGTATGTCCTGCCACTCCCTTCTGGCTTGTAGGGTTTCTGCTGAGAGATCAGCTGTTAACCTTATGGGGATTCCCTTGTGTGTTATTTGTTGTTTTTCCCTTGCTGCTTTTAATATGCTTTCTTTGTATTTAATTTTTGACAGTTTGATTAATATGTGTCTTGGCGTGTTTCTCCTTGTATTTATCCTGTATGGGACCCTCTGTGCTTCCTGGACTTGATTAACTATTTCCTTTCCCATATTAGGGAAGTTTTCAACTATAATCTCTTCAAATATTTTCTCAGTCCCTTTCTTTCTTTCTTCTTCTTCTGGAACCCCTATAATTCGAATGTTGGTGCGTTTCATGTTGTCCCAGAGGTCTCTGAGACTGTCCTCAGTTCTTTTCATTCTTTTTTCTTTATTCTGCTCTGCAGTAGTTATTTCCACTACTTTATCTTCCAGGTCACTTATCCGTTCTTCTGCCTCAGTTATTCTGCTATTGATCCTATCTAGAGTGATTTTAATTTCATTTATTGCATTGTTCATCGTTGCTTGTTTCATCTTTAGTTCTTGTAGGTCCTTGTTAACTGTTTCTTGCATTTTGTCCATTCTACTTCCAAGATTTCGGATCATCCTTACTATCATTATTCTGAATTCTTTTTCAGGTAGATTGCCTATTTCCTCTTCATTTGTTAGGTCTGGTGGGTTTTTATCTTGCTCCTTCATCTGCTGTGTGTTTTTCTGTCTTCTCATTTTGCTTATCTTACTGTGTTTGGGGTCTCCTTTTTGCAGGCTGCAGGTTCGTAGTTCCCGTTGTTTTTGATGTCTGCCTCCAGTGGCTAAGGTTGTTTCAGTGGGTTGTGTAGGCTTCCTGGTGGAGGGGACTAGTGCCTGTGTTGTGCTGGATGAGGCTGGATCTTGTCTCTCTAGTGGGCAGGTTCACGTCTGGTGGTGTGTTTTGGGGTGTCTGTGGCCTTATTATGATTTTAGGCAGCCTCTCTGCTAATGGGTGGGGTTGTGTTCCTGTCTTGCTAGTTGTTTGGCATAGGTTGTCCAGCACTGTGGCTTGCTGGTCGTTGAGTGAAGCTGGGTGCTGGTGTTAAGATGGAGGTCTCTGGGAGATTTCCGCTGTTTAATATTATGTGGAGCTGGGAGGTCTCTTGTTGACCAGTGACCTGAAGTTGGCTCTCCTACCTCAGAGGCAGAGCCCTGACTCCTGGCTGGAGCACCAAGAGCCTTTCATCCACACGGCTCAGAATAAAAGGGAGAAAAAGTAGAGAGAATTAGTAGAAGTATGAGGAAAGAAAGAAGGAAAGGAGGAAAGGAAGGAAGGAAGAAAGAAGCAAAGAAGGAAAGAAAGGAGGGAGGGAGGGAGGGAGGGAGGAAGGAAGGAAGGAGGGAAAGAAGGAAAAAAAGACAGAAAGAAAGATGATACAGTAAAAATAAAATAAAGTATAATATAGTTATTGAATTAAAAAATATTTAGAAAAAAAAAAGGGACGGATAGAACCTTAGGACAAATGTTGGAAGCAAAGCTATACAGAGAAAATCTTACACAGAAGCATACACATACACCTTCAGAAAAAGAGGTAAAGAGGGAAAAATTCATAAATCCTTCTCCCTGAGACCACCTCCTCAATTTGGGGTGATTCGTTGTCTAAAGGAGGGAGGGAAGGAAGGAAAGAAAGAAAGAACGAAGGTAAAGGATAATAAAGTTATTACAATTAAACTTAATTATTAAGAAAAAGAATTTTTAAAAAAAAGTCATGGACGGATAGAGCCCTAGGACAAATGGTGGAAGCTAGAGTATACAGACTAGATGTCACACAGGAGCATACACGTACACCTTCACAAAAAGAGGAAAAGGGAAAAAAATCATAGATTTCGCTCCTAAATTCCACCTCTTCAATTTGGGATCATTCCTTGTCTATTCAGGTATTCCACAGATGCAGGGTATATCAAGTTGATTGTGGAGCTTTAATCCGCTGCTTCTGTGGCTGCTGGGAGAGATTTCCCTTTCTCTTCTTTGTTTTCACAGCTCACAGGAGCTCAGCTTTGGATTTGGCCCTGCCTCTGCGTGTAGGTCGCTGGAGGGCGTCTGTTTTTTCGCTCAGACAGGACGGGGTTAAAGGAGCCGCTGATTCGGGGCCTCCGGCTCACTCAGGCCGGGGGTTGGGGGATGGGGGAAGGAGGGGCACTGCGTACGGGGCCGGCCTGCGGCGGCAGAGGCAGCGTGACGTTGCGGCAGAGGCCGGCGTGACGTTGCACCAGCCTGAGGCCCGCCGTGCGCTGTCCCGGGGAAGTTGTCCCTGGATCCCGGGAACCTGGCAGTGGCGGGCTGCACAGGCTCCGCGGAAGAGGGGTGTGGAGAGTGACCTGTGCTCGCACACAGGCCCCTTGGTGGCGGCAGCAGCAGCCTTAGCGTCTCCCGCCCGTCTCTGGGGTCCGCGGTTTTAGCCGCGGCTCGCGCCCGTCTCTGGGGTTCGCGCTTTTAGCCGCGGCTCGCGCCCGTCTCTGGAGTTCCTTTAAGCAGCGCTCTTAAACCCCTCTCCTCGCGCACCAGGAGACAAAGAGGGAAGAAAAAGTCTCTTGCCTCTTCGGCCGGTGCAGGCTTTTCCCCGAACTCCCTCCCGGCTAGTCGTGGTGCACTAACCCCTTCAGGCTATGTTCAAGCCGCCAACCCCAGTCCTCTCCCTGAGCTCCGTCCAAAACCAAAACCCGAGCCTCAGCTCGCAGCCCCGCCCGCCCCGGTGGGTGAGCAGCAAGCCTCTCGGGTTGGTGAGTGCTGGTCGGCACCGATCGTCTGTGCAGGAATCTCCCTGCTTTGCCCTCCGCACCCGTCGCTGTGCACTACTCCGCGGTCCCGAAACTCCCCCCTCTGCCTCCCGCAGTCTCCGCCCGCGGAGGGGCTTCCTAGTGTGTGGAAACTTTTCCTCCTTCACAGCTCCCTCCCACTGGTGCAGGTGCCGTCCTTATTCTTTTGTCTCTGTTTTTTCTTTTGCCCTACCCAGTTACTTGGGGAGTTTCTTGCCTTTTGGGAGGTCTGAGGTCTTCTGCCAGCCTTCAGTAGGAGTTCTGTAGGAGTTGTTCCACGTGTGGATGTATTTCTGGTGTATCCGTGGGGAGGAAGGCGATCTCCGCGTCTTACTCTTCCGCCATCTTCAAGGTGCCCCCCATAATGATTGCTTTTGTCTGACTGTTTTCTTGATTTGACAGGCACGTCTTGGTGATTGCATTGGCTTTCATGGTTTTAACTACCATCTATACCCAGTTCTATATCTCCAGTGATGATCCCTTTCTGAATCTTAAACTTGAAACTAACTACCTGTTAGATATAGTCATTGGGGTGGCCTAGAGATCACATCAAACCACACTTATAGAGTTACTCTGAGAATGAGAACTAATTCATTTAAAGCATTGGAAAGATTGCCTGAAAGAGTAGATATCAATACAATGGAGTGTTTATTTTTACTGTTTCCATCATGAGGCTCATCACTCCATCCCTACCAAATCTATCCTTCCTTTGTATCCTCCCAGCTCAGGTAACTCACTGCCGCTCACCCAGCTGACCACACCAGAACCCTGGGTGCCATGCTGAATCCTTTCCTCTCTGCAATCCCACACATCCTACTAACTGTATCTACCAAATATTTTTTGAATTTTTATGTTCTCAGGTATTACCATCAATGCTGTCCTAAAGCCCCAAAGGGAAAATAAACATTTCTGAGAAGAAAACAACAGTAGCAGGGACAAGGCCATTGATAGCAGAGTCGTGCCACTGACGGCACGACAGCACGAGATAAGGAGTGCTGAGGTAACGAAGTGGAAGAAAGTCTGGCAGAACCAGGAAGGTGCTGACTCAGCTCAGACAATCACTGAGACCGGGGGTCTGCAAGTGAAATTAGATGAGCACAACATGATCAAGCTCTGGCTGCCCACAAGGAACATCAGACAACTGAACTGCAAACCTCTGCATGCTCATGGGGGGGCGGGAGAGGGAGTGTTGACCATGTGGTACCTTAAAAAGGAGGCCCTGACTTTGGGACTCTTAATTTCATTTTCTTGTTATGATTTTTTTTTTTTTTTTTTTTTTTTTTTTTTTTTTTTTTTGCGGTACTGCTGTGGCCTCTCCCTTTGCGGAGCACAGGCTCCGGACGCACAGGCTCAGCGGCCATGGCTCACGGGCCCAGCCGCTCTGCGGCATGTGGAATCTTCCCGGACCGGGGCACGAACCTGTGTCCCCCGCATCGGCAGGCGGATGCTCAACCACTGCACCACCAGGGAAGCCCTCTTGTTATGATTTTCATTTGAGTATTAGAAACACCATCATACCTCATCCCTAGAATTATGCTGCCTCCCTTTAATTGTTTGACCAAGTGTAGCAAAAGAAAACAAATGAGATCTCTCTCAGTTCTGTTTCACACTGCTGAAACACTGTAATTTCATAAGGAATTTACCACGTCCTAAATAGGAAAAAAGGAAAATGATTACAGAAATACAAACATCTTCATCACAATTATTTTTCTAAGTTATCGGGTTTTGACTCCACATTATGAATTTAGGATTCAAAATACCAGTATAGCTTGCCTTTTCTCCCAACCCCAGCCTGTCTCCTCTTGGGAGATGAAATCTTACCTTTCACCTGCCTAGGACCAGTCTCCCAGACAAACTGAATCCTTTTAGTTTAGTTTTTTTTTTTTTTGGTTTAAGACAAAATTACAAATTCTAGGGAGACCACTCTGGGTGTCTCCATTCCTTTCTAGTTCCTGATCCACGATACCTGACCCTTCAGAGATAATAGCAGGAAGATTCCTATGACTGATGCCACATTGCCGCTGCTCTTCCCAGCTCAAGAAGAATGCTAAATCTCCTCTCTACTTGAGACTGGACGCTCTGTGGGGCCTCATCAGAGTTTCCCTATTTTGAAATCTATATCTAACACAGCCTTAATGTTGTAATATTCATGGAAACTAATTAAACCCCCAAATCACACTGATACAGTATCTTCACAAACACCTCCAGGACCTGCAGTTAGATTATTTTCATGAAATCATTCTGCAGCAAAGTATATGTTAACAGTTGAAAGCAACCTTTAAAAACAGTTAGTCTAATGTACTTGTCTTAAAAATAAGAATTCTCAAATCCAGGAAACTCAGCTACTTCACCCCATCCCAGGATCTCCTCCTCTCACTAATCTTACTAACTCCTACCATTACTAACCATATCTTTGGTGTCCCATAGAGAGATCTGTGAGCAGCCCAGATCTGTTGATAGCTTACATCCCAGGCTCTTTCAAGTAACTTCCTTTCATCTTTACCATTTTATAACCCTGTCTCTAAACACATTCTTACATCTAACTTTGTCCTTTACTTCTGGATCTTTATTCACACCTTGGAGCCATTTCTCTAACATGACCCTTTAATTTTATTTAGGTGTGTTTTTTGTCCTGGCCCCTGACCACTGCCCCAACACTGCCCTGGTTGTTGATCCAAACCTTCTGCCATCCTAGTCAAGGCCCCTATGACACACTTGTTCATGTAATCCAGTAACTTCCAAATCTAATTTCAGAAAGAGTCCCCTGAATTGATACATTTATTTGTGTATTTACTAAATGTGAGGGTGTACCACATTAAAGTTTTAATATCTGTTAATCTTGATCATGCTATTGATATTATCTTTCTTTTAGAGTCAGTATCGCAGAGCAATTAAGAACACAGGCTCTGTGTGGTACAACGGGAAACATATATCAATATTTGTTCCTTTTTCCTGGTTCCTGGTACAAGGCTTCTAAAACCCTTAAAATATCCAGAGTGATGAGTGTCTTTTGTATGAGATGACTGGTGCTTGAGGGCCCCTAGATAGCTTGAAGATGGGGCCTGGTCACCAGAAAGAACAAGACATGATTAGAGAATCAAAACTTTCAGACCCATCCCCTATCTCCCTGGGTTAATGGCCAATGGCCAGTGATTTAATCAATCGTGCCTACATTATGAAACCTCCATAAAAATGTTTAAAAACAATTGAGTTTCAGAGAGTTTCCACATCAGTGAGCACATTGAGGTGCTGGGAGGGTGGCATACTGGAAAAAGGCTTGGAATCTCGATGCCCCTTTCCCCATTCCTGGCCCTATTCACTCTTCCATTTGGTTGTTACTGAGTTATATCCTTTATAATAAACTGGTAATAGTAAGTAAAACCACTTTCTTGAGTTCTGTGAGCTGCTCTAGCAAACTATTGAACCTAGGGGCAGGGTCCTGGGAACCCCAAATTTTTGGCCAAGTCAGACAGAAATGTGGGTAACCTGGAACCCAGTGCAATGAGGGAGGTCTGTGGGACTGAGCCTTTAAACCTATGAAGTCAGACACTAATCTGGGTAGTTAGTGTCAGAATTGGATTAAATTGTAGGATACTCAATTGATGTACAGAGTTGGAGAATCAATTGGTATGAGGAAAAATCCCACACATTTTGTGTCAGAGTGTTGTGAGTGAAGCCAGCTTATCCAGATTTCTAAGGTTCAAATCCAGATTTCACCAATTATCAGCTATGTGGCTGAACAGGGCAAGAGGAAGACATTTAGAGATCTAAACACTGAAAAAATTTAAATACCCAATTCTAAGTGGGATTTCAAATAAAAACAATTCTAAACCAATAAAATAATCCTGAAGACCACTCCAATGCATTTAAGAAGGAAAAATAAAAAGATTTTTCTAATTATTTATCCTTAGATTTTTTTCCTTGGATGGTACAATAAGCATGTGCTCATTTTGCTTCCTGGGACCGAGGCTTCCAAAATAAGCCCTACTATTAAAAACCACTTTGCAAAATATATTTTTCATATCCCACTCATTCTTATGCTCTGTACCCTCTTTATTTCTCACCAGCTTTGACCTTAGCTTTACCACCATTGTATTTGGAGTCTTTCATGTATCCCACATACATTGGATATTTGTAACTCTGATCCTGGCTGTTGACCATGCCCTGGTTTTTCAAGAGCTAGGCTTTGTCTCTCTTATTAACTGCCAAGCCATCCTTGATTTTGTGTTTTTGACTTCCATTTTAGAACTAAGAACTTATAGCAACAGTATTATTTAGCTTATGTTGGGCTAAATTTGAAAATCTACAACAAATCAAAGCAATGTCTTTGTAAAGTTAATACATTATTACAGCCTACTGATTAAGACATTTTGTGGCATGGACTTGCCAACATGAAGATGCTTCCTGGATATTTAAGATGTTATTGACTTCTAAGCTTCTGTTACTACATTAAGATGAAAATTGAATTTGGCATCTTTTGCTCTTGCTTGTTTCAGCTTTCTAAAATCCTTGTGGTAGCACTGGGACTGTCAAATCTAGTCTTGCCCAGCCTCCTCTCCCAGCTTTAATTAAGGAATAAGCCAATTAAACTCTTTCCCAGGAATCTGAATTTCTATGAAGTTACAAATGATGAAATTTATTCCATTACCAGTTAGTAAAAGAAACTATCCATGAGTTCCTGACTGAGATCCCCAAAGCTGCATATAATTCCTTTCAATACTCAGTTTTAGTTGTTAAGCTTTTCCTTTGAGTATATGAGTTACCTAGTACCATTTCCATAAAGCCCTTTTTGTTTTTCTTTCTGTTTCATACAACCAAAGAATTCTAACTGAAACAAAAAGTTTTTCATTAATTTTTACCATTGACATATCTCCTTCAAGTGTCAGAGCTATGCTTAATCTCCAAATGCCAACAGGCATTGAGAATAGTGTCACATTTAGAATAGGTCGATACATATCAACAAAGGCGACTTTTGTAGTTATCGCAGGAGTCAAGTTTCAAGATCACTTCTATACTCTGCCTGTGTAATGTACACATAGGATATGATCAGAAGTCTCTTTGAGGATCCTTCTTCATAGATAATGTTGCATTCTTGGTTATATAAGCATTCATGCAATGATGGATTTATTAATACATGATACACTGCAAGATTTGTTTCTATGCTTATGACAGTCCTGTACTATCTATCTACAATATACCAGATTATATTGGTTTATTCTCCATAAGCACAGAAACAAAAGGAGTAATCATCATGAAAAAGATCAGTAGATTTAATTACTTTAAAATTTTAAAGTTCTGAATATCAAAAGAAAATATTCAAATCTTTTGATTTAGTAATTCTACTCTTAGAAATTCAGTCTCTGTTTTCCAAATATTAGGCAAAGTTGGCAAACAATCTAAATATGTAATAATAAGGAGAGTTGTGTTATTCAATGGAGTTTTGCACAGCCACTCAAAATGCTCATATTCTGGCATAGAAATTTGGAAGACAGCTGAAGTTTACATTCTAACTCCACCACTTTCTTCAAAGACCTTGGGCAAATTACTTGACCAATTTGTGCCTTATTGCTTTCCTCTGTAAAATGGAGATAGCAGTAATGCACATAATATTGTTATGAGATTTAAATGGATTACTATATGTAAAATTATTAAAATAGTGCCTGGTGCAAGCACTAAGGAAGACACAAAACTGTATATGTTGTGTGATTATAACTTTGTTTAAAAACGAAATAGAGTACAATTTAAAATTCTAGAGAGATTCCTCAAGGTTTAAAAATTATTTAATGGGACAGTGGAATTGTGGCTGATTTTTTTCCACCAAGTTTCTTTATTTTTTTTAAAGACATTTTATAATGAAAAAATAGGACTTCCCTGAATCACTTTTTATGTTAATCAAATCATTTGATTAACTGCACAAAATTACATATATAACATCATCAACTCTCATGTAGCATCATCGAGAGTTAAGAGGGTGTCAATCAGAGAAACTTAGATTTCAAGTCATTTCTAATATGTCAAAATGACTTTTCTTTCTAGAAAATAGATCTTGATCAGAAAATCACATTGTTATTATTCCCCGGAGAAATTATGTCCTTTTGTGTATGCTATACTCAGTCCATACTTTCACATACAAGCTTCAGTTAAAATCAATGTCTGATGACTTTAAGTTAATTTTAATACAGAAAACATGTTAAAGGAGTGTATAGCACATGCCAGGACTACTCAGCATAACTTAAGGGAGGATAACGAATCCTTGGGAAGACACCAATCTTCCCTGGTCAAGATCTATGTTAATTTTCAGAGAAGCTTTTAAGGGAAAGATTTTCCGATTTGGAAAACACTTCAAAAGAACTTAAAGTGCTCTTGGGTCTGGTTGAAACCTCATTTGCAATGATCAGAGCTGTGTACCAGCTATACTATGATTTCTGATAATGGGTTCTGCTTTAATTTCTGTTGTTTCAGGAACTTCTGTAGATAAAGCTCATCTATGCTTGTCAGTCTTATCACTCTGAGATGGTTAGAGCGTTAGAAGCAGACTAATTGGGATAGCTTAACACTGGCTATAGGAGGAGAAAATCCTCCATGACTTACCCCAGAAAAATAGTTACCACTCACTGAGTGCTTAGAAGGTGTCCAATATCTTACCTAACGTGAATGGTTTGACGTGAAAACTCCCAATGAAGCTTTACGAACTTTCTTTGTTTCAACCAGCTTTTTCCCAAGACTTCTTAAGGACCAAGAAGAAAGGCACAACCTTTTTTCAAAGTTTGTTTGCTCCTGCCTACTATCTCTTCCCACACAGAAACATCAATAAAATGAGATAGAGATCAGGGAGCAGAGGACCTTCTACTGAGATCCTTGGCTCAAGGGCATAGATTCCCATAGATTAAAGGGCTACTGGAGAACTTCCCTGGAGGCAGCCTAGGCTGACCACTAGCCAGCTGTGATATTCCTCTGCAGACAGGACAGCACAATACTCCATTCTGATGATGTGTGCCGAAATCCAGGATCTGTACCTATGTGGGCCTTCCTTTCCTCTGTGTGCATCAAATTGATTACTTGAAATTTCTTGTTTCTTTTTGTTATTTCAAAAACCACTTTTGGGAATCTGCCTGATAGCCCAGTCTCTACTTGGGGGTAGGAAACAGTGAAGAGAGCTAATGTTTATTCTATTCCGAAGATTATGGTCCTTTTCTTTTCTTTCTGGCTATGCCTGGCTCCTATCCTACAAAGGCTCCTTCCCTTCCCCACAGAATCCCATTCCCATCCTGTTGACTGACATCTCCTAAATATAGCCCAAACCCTAAATATCAGCTGCTGTATTAATGCCCATTAATATCATTGACTTACCAACCCCCTTTCTTGGATCACATTTCATCATTTCAGTTGTTTGCATGAAAAATGCTATTCCCATTGAATGCCTTGCTTTATAGTAAACAGGATCTCATTTCTCAGCCCCTTAATTTAGGTCAGTCTTTCTGCACTATCAAGCTGATATGGGGTCGCATCCTAGCTCTTCCACAGCAACTTACAATCAGCTAAACTTCAAATCCTGAAGCTTGAATTTAATACAGTGTCATATGTAAAACGGAATTTTGCAATAAATTTAAGAAAATGGAACTTAATGTATCTTAATAGCTCTTCTTGAGCCTATACTTTCAGTTGATAATAAGCCACATCACTGAGGAAATTATTTCAATGATTGAATGTATCTTCTAACACAATTTTAATTTGTTAAAATCCATAAATAAGAATATTTTTTAAAATATGTGCATAACAGCTTCTGAAGTAGTTATGTATTTCTTTTAAATCAGAAGAATTGATTATTAAAATATGTTCATGTAACTTAAACCACATATATCTTAGCAAATGAAATATATTCATTATAAGAAATACTGAGTTATATCTTTCAGTAGAAACTTTGTTAATTGATCTTCACTTAACCAATTTCCAAGCAACAAATTTAAAGCTGGCTAATTAAAAGAGAAAAGCAATTTATTGAATAGATAGGCTCTGCAAATATTCAGGAAAAGGGAAGCTTGAAAGCCAGCCAACCAAACTAGGGTAATACTTTAGGCATTTGGAACCCTGGACACTGCATGAATGCCCATTCATGAAGACACTGATGCTCAACACCACATGAATCTTCTAGTTCTAGGCTCTGAACATGGCAGTCTTCACTGCGAGCAATTTCTCAGCTATCCTCAATGTTATATTCTCCTAAAAGCCAAAATCCTGATCAGGAGAGACTGATTATCTGACGCTCCTGGAGTCACTTTTGCCCCAGCTCCAGGAGATAAGGAGAGACTAGAGCTTCCTCTTTGGCTTTCACAGGGAGAGGTGAAAGGATAGATGGCCTTTCAACAAGACTCACACAAAAGGGTTTCCCCCAGCTAAGAAAAGCATGTGGATATTAGGCTACAAAAAAGGACAGTTGTCCACCCAGGTAACTATACTTACTCACTCCATTCCTTTTCACTTCAGATTAAGCGTTCCCACTTTATACCCGAGGGATTTAATTTTTAAAAGTCATAATTAGAAAATTTTTATATTTCTACACTAGTTGTCTAGATAGAGAAGAAAGGGATACATATGTGTACATATGTACCCAGGGATACACAGACACACACATGATATATATGAAAATCTAGGGTTGAAATGAGTTTGCAAATTCATTTCAAGGATAATATGAGGAGAAGGATATGAGAGGAATTCTGGTTCTGCTAATGGCTATTAGGTAATTCAGAGCACATTTCATTAAATTCATCAACAGAAAAATAAATTTTTAACTCACTTCAAAATATCAGTGATGTTACAAGATAGCAAAGGAAAAGTAGATGAGAGCCAATGGGAGAACAGAGGCCCATGGGAGGGAATAATACTGACATTTATGGTCACATTTACCCAGAGGGTATTTGGTAAATCAGAGGAGCTGATTTGAAGTGGAGAAACTGAGCAATAATTTTGAAAGGTTGTAGAGCTGAGAGTCAGGGATTGGAATCTAGAACCTGTTGGAAACAGGCCCCAAATATGCCCCAATCACATTAAGTTGGCAATTCCAAAAGACTTCTCTGTAGTAGCAAAAATGAAACGAAAATGTAGGCTTTTACAGGTAGTGTGGCTCAGCTTCAAATTACTTCAATCTAAGAAAACGTTTTAACTAATTGTCATGTGTCCTTTACATGTCATTTGTTCAAACACAAGTGATCTCTGGAGGACTCTCTTAGACCACAAAGTATTTCTATGTGTAATTTTTGCAATTACACTGTTTCCCACAGCATAAAATATTAACAAGGCACACAGTGAGACAAGGCATAAATTAAAACTAGCAGAAACAAGAAATAATAAAAATAGCCCTGTATGGTTTCCAAATATTGAAGTAATAATCTCTTTTTGTCTATAGAGCTTCAAATCATCATCTCTTCTATGTACAAGAAAATAAAAGACAATTTGAGAATGCCAGCAAAGGCCTGGAAACTGTTTTTTTAAAAAAAAGAAATTCAAGGATTGACCTTTAAAATAACTGAAATGAGAATTTGGTGGATAAATTTAACATATTAGACAATAATGAAGAGGAAATTAGTAGATTAGAAGGTAGGTTAAAAGAAAACATCTACCAGATAGGATAGAGAAACAAAACAATGGAAAGTACAAAAGAAAGAGTAAGAGGCCGAAAAGACAGAGTGAGAGGTCTAACACACATGTTATTGAAGCCCAAAAAGAAAAAGGGAGAGAGAATAAAGTAAAAGCAATATTTGATGAGATAATGAATAAGAACTTTAAAAAAATGTAATGAAGGACTTCAAGCCACAGATTCACGAAGCTCTACTAGCACAAATTAGAATACAGTAAAAGACATCCACACCTGCTACACATCATAGTAAAGCTTCCAAAATCTAATGCCAAAGAGAAAAAAAAATCCTTAAAAACAGTAGAAAGCATGACAACCTAAAAACAAGCCACAACCAGATAGTCAATTGATTTCTCAATAGAAAAAAATGAGATCATATTTTTTAAGTGATGAAAGAAAAAATATTTAAATAATTTTAAAGAGGATAAAAGTGTAAATATGTGGGTAAATTTAATTTGACTGATGGCATTCATTAATAATAATAATGTCTTGCAGGGTTTAAAATATAAAGATAAAATAAATGACAACAGTAGCATATAAGTTAAGGGGATAAATAGACTTAAGGTGTTCTGAATTCCTTGCATTATCTAAGAACAGGAGAAAATTATAAATAATTTTAGACTTTACAATCCAAAAATTGTATGCTGTAATTTCTAAGAAAACTAGTACAATAATAGTAAAGAATATATAACAGTAAAAGAAAATCCAAGCAAATGGGAAGGGAATGGTGAATGAAGTAACAAAACATAAATAATCCAAAGGAATAAAGAAGAGAAACATAGTATGGGTAGAAAAGTAGAAATCACTAAATATGTTTATTTAAACTCAATTGTGTCAGTAATTGTATTAAGTTACATGATCTAAATTCTCCAATTAAAGATAAACAGAGTCATAGAGAATCAAAACCAAAACCCAACCATATGCTACTTACAGAGACACATCTGAAGTAAAAGAACAAAAAATGCTTGTGAACAAAAAATGCTTGTAATCAAAAGATGGAAACAGTATGTGATGCAGAATTTAAATGAAAGCTGGAGTAGCTGTATTAATATCAGACAGCTAAGACTAATATTAATAGATATTAAAAGAAGACTTTTAAAAATTGATAATGATAAGGAGAGGCACTGCATAATGACAAAATATGAAAGTCACTAGGAAGACATAATACGTCTATATTTTTTTAAATTTAGTAACAGTTTCAAAGCTAAAATTAATAGAATGTAATGAGAAATAGAAAATCCAAAATTTGAGAAATTTTTAACAGAATTTTCTCAGTAACTGATTTATAATCACGTACATATCTGCAAGGGTTTAGAAGCTTTAAACAATTTAAAAAAGTGGGATTAGTAAACCTGACCTAATGGATATCTATAAAACCTTGCATCCAACATCTGCAAATAATACATTCTTTTCAGAATATGTGAAGTATATTATACATATATAAATATGTGGAATTGTTTTTAAAATTGATTATAATCTGGCAATAAAACAAATCTCAACAAATATCCAATTTGTTCCTGACCACAGTGAACATAATCTACAAATCAATTTTTAACAAAAAGTGACTAGAATATCTCATATGTTCAGAAATTAAGAAATATTCTTATAACAAATTCTATGAATCCAATAAGGAAATCACAACTGAATTATAAAATGAAAACAACATATCAAATCTTGGATGATACGACTAAAGTTTAGAAGGTTACTGACAGCTTTAAATGTATGTATCAGAAATAAATATAAGATCACAAGGTACTAAAAGCATAATAAAAAAGCATGAACAACTTGGTGCTAGTAAAATTGAAAATATGATCAAAATGCACAAATTCCTAGAAAAACACAATTTACCAAGTATAGCAAAAATATATTAGATATATGAAATATTAAATTTGTACATAAATATCTTTCTTTAAGAAAACTCTAGGCCCAGATGGCTTCATGTTGAATACTACAAAATATTGAATGAAGAAATGATATCAATCATGCAAAACATTTTCCATAGGCTGGAAAAGAAGTCTGCAGAGCAGGTATTCACCACCTTTATATGAGGCTAATATAATCTTGGTCAAAAAGCCTGAAGACAACAAAAGTAGGGAGAATTACAGGAAAATCTCACTTAACATAAAAGCAAAACTGCTAAACAATGTACAAATAAAACAAAGGCAGGAATATATAGAATATTCATATATCATGACCAACTTGTCTTTGTCTTGTCATGTTTATTCCTAGAATGCAATGTTGATTTGAAAATCAATCAATTTATTTCATTGTATTAACAGAATAAAGGGGAAAATCATTAGATTGTCTCAATAAATGTGGAACTACATCTGACAAAATTTGTGTTAAAAATTCATAGAAGAGAAAGAAACAGAGGGAATTTACTTAATTTACTTAGTAGAAGATACCTACAAGAACCTTAGAGCAACCACATTTAATAATAAAATATGGCAAAATTTCCCTTTGAAATTGGAATATTGGAGACAAAATTTAAATGTCTGTTATCACCATTCAGTGATATTCAACACTGTCCTAGAGATTTTCATCATGGAAAGTAAGTCAGAAAAAAAAAACAAACATAAATGGTATAGAGAGAAAGACATAAAACTGTCATTTTAATGTGATGATTATATTTGTTGAATATCCAAAAGATTATAGAGAGATAAATTATTAGAATTAATAAGTGAGTTTAGCAAGACAAAGTCATATAAAAAATCAATTGCATTGCCATAAATCAACAACAAATGTAATCTAAAAATATAAAATACAGACATAATTTATAAACTTTCAAATACCTAGGAACAAAATACATGCAAGACCTTTATACAGGAAACTATAAACATTAAAGCTAGAAAAATTAAATGGAGAGATATACCCGGTGTGGACTCTTGCTACATAAAGTGTGGTCTACTGACTAGCAGCATCAGCAGTATCTGCGAGCTTGTAAAATAATCAGAATCTTGGGCTCCATCCCAGACTTACTAAATCAGAAATTATATTTCAACAAGATCCTCTTGTGAATGGCACGCATAAATGAAAGTCTGAAAACCAATATGGCAGGATCTCAACCCTCTCGAAATTACCATATAGATTTGGGCAATCTGAATCAAAATTCCAATACATGTGCATGTAAATGTGAATGTGTGTGTGTGTGTGTGTGTGTGTGTGTGTGTGAAAGTTGATACTTTGGTTCTAAATTGTGTATAAAAATGCTAAGGGGGGCTTCCCTGGCGGTGCAGTGGTTGAGAGTCCGCCTGCTAATGCAGGGGGCACGGGTTCGTGCCCCGGTCCGGGAAGATCCCGCATGCCGCCGAGCGGCTGGGCCCGTGAGCCATGGCCGCTGAGCCTGCACGTCTGGAGCCTGTGCTCCGCAACAGCAGAGGCCACAACAGTGAGAGGCCCGCTTTCCGCAAAAAAAAAAAAAAAAAAAAAAAAATGCTAAGGGATGAGAAGAGCTAACATATTCTTTAAGAACAAGATGGAGAACTTGCTATATTGAATTAAGACCATATTAATTAGGGTTCAATCAGAGAAGTAGAAACACTAAGACGTAGATATATAACAGATACGGACATAGGTAGATGAGTGTGTGATTTCAAATTACACAATTGTGGGACCTGTTTGTTGGCTTTGCACCTGATGCTGGAGCTTGAAGTCTGCAGGGTAGATAGTTGGACGGGAAAAGTGATGTAAGGTGCGTAGAGCAAGGCAAACCTGAACCCATTAGCATGAGCTGGAACACAATAAGCACAGAATGAAAACTGGGTCAGTTCATACTGCTTCCCATCATTTTTTTTTTTTAACTGAAGAATTTTTGACCTACAATATTACATTGGTTTCAGGTGTACAACATAGTGATGTAGTATTTTTATATAT
Organism: Phocoena phocoena; assembly: GCF_963924675.1. Taxonomy (NCBI): domain Eukaryota; kingdom Metazoa; phylum Chordata; class Mammalia; order Artiodactyla; family Phocoenidae; genus Phocoena; species Phocoena phocoena. The sequence goes on along the minus strand of NC_089236.1, from coordinate 47,376,323 downwards.
TACACACCAAACAAAGTTATTATAATATCATTGACTATATTCCCTGGGCTCTACATTACATCCTTGTGACTTATTTATTTTCTAACTGGTAGTTTGTATTTCTTAATCCCTTCACCTATTTCACCCATCCCCCACTTCCCTCCCCTCTGGCAACCACTAATTTATTCTCTGTGAGTCTGTTACATTTTGTAATATTTATTCTTTTGCTTTGTTTTTTTAGAGTCCACATATAAGTGAAAACATAGAGTATTTGTCTTTCTTTATCTGATCTATGTCACTAAGCATAATCCTTCCAGGTCCATCCATGTTGTGACAAGTGGCAAGATTTTATTTCTTTAATGGCTGAATAATATTACATTTTATATCTGTATCTTCTTTATCTATTCATCTGGCAATGGACACTGAGATTGCTTCCATGTCTTGGCTATTATAAATAATGCTGCAACAAACATAGGTGTGCATTTATCTTTTCAACTTCATATTTTTATTTTCTTCAGATAAATACCCAGGAGTAAAATTGCTGGATCATATGGTAGTACTATATTTAATTTCTTGAGGAACCTGTATACTATTTTCCACAGTGGCTGTACCAATTTGCATTCCCACCAACAGTGTATGAGGGTTGCCTCATATAGTATAATGTGAAACTCCATTCCCTCTATGTTGGAGAAGGGAGAAATATTGAGAAGAGATCAAGTTGTCCTCTTATTGTTCTTACTAGACTCTGGGCTGGAAAAGTGAATTCCCCTTGTCTTCTCTTTGATCCAAGATGACTACCACCTCGACCTGGGAATGACCACATCAGCCATCTATTCTGAAGGCTACTTTCAATTTTCCCAATGCAGAAAGAGGTCATAGCTTAAAATCCTAACCTTTATCTAAGCAGGGCCAAAAGGACAATAGATATTATTTTTATATCACTGTCTTTGAAAAGAGGATGATAGAATGAATTATAACAGCTCCTTAATATATGGATTTACGAGTACTGAAAGTCAAAACATATATTCTGAAGCTAATGAAGGGCACTAAAGACTGCCGGTACCTCAGTTACTTTAGTCCACTAAGCACAGCTTTATTGAGTGTTTTTGTTTTATTTGTGTGGTACAGGTCACTTTATTACCATCCTTAAGATTCTTGTGGCTCTTATACTAATCTTTTCAATTTTCAAAATGCACTAGAATAAAACACTTAGCAGACAAACTAATTTTTTTTATCTGAACTCACACACCAGCCAGATGCATTCTGTCACATCTTGCTAGTATATGCTGTTTGATGTTGTGCATCACAGTATTTTTTTAAAATTATTCACATAGTGAATTTGAATTTATGCAATAATTTAGAGAAAATGCTCTCTTCGTTTGCTTTTTTGCCTCTATTTATCCACATCATTTTTTGATTCAAATGGCAAATCTCCAGTTTTGAAGTTTTATGCTAGGGCTTGAAATCCAAGGAGGGTGAGTGTTGTTATTTTCATTGTTTGGGAAACAAAAATGTACCTCTGATAATTTTTGTCTTTGATTACTGCTTCTTCAAAGGATTTAAACCAGAATGAAAGCCTTTCAAATCTTCAGAGATAAGGAGACATGAGAGTTATTCTGTATGCACTGGATAAACAGATGTCTTAGCTTTTCAAACCAAACCTGAAAAATATAATTACAAGCTTCATCAGAAAAAAAGAACAATTTTTGCAGGTGTATAGTGTTTTATACTTTACTAATGTGAAATGGAAGAAATAATGTCACTTTATTCCTTTTTCTTGTCTAAGAATTTAGTTCCAATTAACATTTCAGAAAACTTTTTTTCATCTCAGGAAGCAGGATACATTCCACAGGAGGGAAAAAAAAAATCTTTTCTTCTTGTCATTTTGGACATGAAGAAGCACCATAAGAAACATATGTATAAACTGCTTGGGAAGTTGAGACCCTAATTGAGAAATGTCAAGTTGATAAAATCTAAATTTCATCCATTTACTCAGTGGACCAAACCTTATAATCAGATTTATTCTGAGATACCCATTGACTTCAGTGAGAGTGTCTCATATGGAATAATTGCAGAATTTAGTTCAATGCTACTAACAGAATAAAAATCCACTAATACACTTTGCATTGTGTCAACTGATGACTTAAACTGGATAACCTGTTCTTTGGATGTCGATGGCATTGTTGCCCACTGATTCACAGCAGTATGGAAATGAACCTAATGATGCAAAGAAACAATCTCTATCCATCATGCTTTCAGCCTTTCCAAGATAAAAGTACTTCTTACTTACATACTATGAGGATAAAAGAGGAAAAGAGAATCATGCCGTCCATTGTCCGTTCTTTGTGCCAAATAAACATGGGTAATTTTGAAGTTTAAATCTAAAGTGAAGATTCAAGTAACAACACAACTTAAAATTCAAGCCCCTTATTAAATATCCACTTTACTGTATTGAAACCACTTTTGAAAACACTGCCACCAGCTATGCCATTGAATAAATTCTAATTCTTTTGGTGATGGAAAAGAAAAAATGGAGCCGATATACTTAAATGCCTCCTCTCAGAGTCAGGGTTCAGTTTTGCTCAGCACTGTGTCTTCAGGAACTTAATGCTTACTTGACTAGAACCTTAAAATAAACCTCAATATATCAATTTTGAAATTTAAAGATGTTGAATGAGAAACTCTACATTGGCAAAAATGTGCTGTGGAGAACAAAACTGATTCTCAAAAATTGTCTCGTTGGTGGTTAAAATTGAAGTGGACATTAGAGATAACTTAGTCTATTTTCTTTATTTTAACCAGTAAGGAAACTGATGCTTAACAAGGAGTTAAGTGACTCTTTAGGGGTGGAGTCTGGCTTTATTACAGGTCCTGTGATGTGCTACTAAGAGTTTACTCTTTTGCCCTTGTTACCTTCCACTGGGTGCCAATAAGAACAGTTGCTGCTAACTTGGCCAGCCATTGATTCGGACACCGCACAGGACCCATCTCTTCCATTCCCTCTCCAGTCCAACAACGAGGATGTGTTCTCTTTCAAGACAACTCCCTATGTGCAAGTGATGATCAAAGCAGCTATCTTGTCTGAACTCATTGACGTGGCATTCTTGGGGGAAAAAAAACATGTACGTGGATAGGTTGTGCTGACTAATACGAATTATTAAACTTTTTTTTTTTTTTTTTTTTTTTGCGGTACACGGGCCTCTCACTGTTGTGGTCTCTCCCGTTGCACAGCACAGGCTCCGGACGCGCAGGCTCAGCGGCCATGGCTCACGGGCCCAGCCGCTCCGTGGCATGTGGGATTTTCCCGGACTGGTGAACGAACCCACATCCCCTGCATCGGCAGGCAGACTCTCAACCACTGTGCCACCAGGGAAGCCCAAACATTTTAAGGCAAATTTGAAAGTCGGTGTTTAAGCCTAAATATACTCATTATTATATCTACTTCCCTCCTGACATGGGTGGGATAATCATGACAAGTCTCTTTAACCAGATTGATTCCTGTTTTCCTTTCCTTATCTCCTCAAGTGAAATGGCCAAAAATAACATTGTGAGACATTTCATCTACAACCAGTAGAAAAGGACTTTAGAATTTGCTTTTTATATAAAATTATTGATTTTATATTTTGTGTAACTATTAGTGTTAATAATAACTATTATTCTACCAGTATCTTGTGAAGAAGGCCTCTTGCATTAACTAGGCAAGAAATCTTTTCCTTTATTTTTCTTTATTTTTATCAATTCAGGGTCTGTTTCAAGCCCTGTTCTGCTCAGTGATGGAAATATTAATTCAATCAACTCAAAGTAAACTCAGTTAATCTAGAGATTTATTTGTTTGTTATTCCGTTTCACCTGCAACTGTGGAATTTTCTCGACCTTCACTTCCCTTAACACTTTTCTTTTTAATTTTATTTTTTTAATTAATTTATTTTTATTTATTAATTTATTTATATTTGGCTGCATTGGGTTTTCATTGCTGCACACGGGCTTTCTCTAGTTGCGGCAAGTGGGGGATACTCTTCATTGTGGTGAGCAGGCTTCTCATTGTAGTGGCATCTCCTGTTGCAGAGCATGGGATCTAGGCACACGAGCTTCAGCAATTGTGGCACACAGGGTCAGTAATTGTGGCTCACGGGCTCTAGAGCACAGGCTCAGTAGTTGTGGCACACGGACTTAGCTGCTCCGTGGCATGTGGGATCTTCCCAGACCAGGGCTTGAACCCATGTCTCCTGCATTGGCAGGTGGATTCTTAACCACTGTGCTAACAGGGAAGTCCTTCCCTTAACACTTGCATCAAAGTTTCAAGGACCTTATATAGAATCAAAGTTTAATATTCTGGGGGTCTAATATACAGCATGGTGGCTATAGTTAGCAATATTAAGTCATATACTTGAAAGTTGCTAGGAGAGTAGATCTTAACTGTTCTCACCACAACTACAAAAATGGTGATTATGTGAGGCGAAGGATGCATTAACTAACCTTCTTGTGGTAATCATGTCACAATATATACATGTATCAAATCATCACACTATACACCTTAAACTTACACAATGTTATTATGTCAGCTATAGCTCCATAAGCCTGGAAAAAAGAAAAAGCTTAATATAGTCATTACCTTTCTACACTTGCATCTGCTGAATTCTCTGTATTAGTTTTCTAATGTTGTGTAACAAATTATCACAAACTTGGACACTTTAAACAACACCCATTTAATATCTCATAGTTCTGTAGATCAGAAGACCAGGTGTGTTCAATTGGATTCTCTTTATAAGGTCTTACCAGACCAAAATTAAGGTATCAGCTAGATTGGGCACTTATCCAGAGCCTCATTCAGGTCTTTGGCAGAATCCAGTTCCCTGTAGTTGTAGGACTGAGGTCTCTGTTTCCTTGCTGGCATAAACCAGGGGTCACTCTCAGCTCTTAGAATCACTTTCCAGTCCTTGCATGTGACCTTATCCATCTTCAAGCCCAGTAAGTGCTCACTGCCTGTGTTTTGAATCTCTCTGACTTTATCTTTCTGCTTCCAGCTGAAGAAAACAAATGATCATGTGATTAGATTAGGTCAGTTCATTTGTTATTGGTAAAGCATACAAGAACCTGCTTGAAGGTGGCTATTGAGAACAAGTATTCCCAGTGAAAGGATCAAACTTCCCTAGCCTTCTGGAACTCACAAGGAAGCCCTTAACATTAAGAATCTTCTTTTATCATTCTTAAAGAGTTTGTTTCCTTCTTAGTTCCTCCCAACTGTTTGGGAGATGTTAGTTATGACCCTATGTGCTTTCTAGGCATATGGAGCAGTAACAACCTTCCTGAGTGCCTCCAGTGAGAATGGGTGAATCAAGGCTGAAAGTCCCAAGCCTGCTCTTACTCTGTCTTCATGTCTAGTGATTTTCTTTTAACACTGAACAGTACAGATAATATGATGTTTAGATTCTGGATTCTGCTATCTTCCATTGAAGAACCTTGATCTTGTTTCACCAGACAGTTCAATTACTGCCTGATCATCTTGAATTTGTGTTGTCTTGGTTTTTAACTTTGATAGTGTGAATCTGTGTGTTGGAGGACAGAAGGAATGAAAAGTGCCCACCAAACTGAGAAAGTATCTTGAGACTGAAAAATGAGGCAGGCAGCTCCACATAATCAGTGGATCAGTTTATTATGTGGTTACTTACTCACAGGTAGATCAGGATTGGGCAGACAATGACCTGAAAGCATCTGCAGCTTCATTCTTCACTGTGGAGAGCTATTGGGACAATTCTATACTTAACCTAGATTCCGGGAGTAGGTGCTTGGAAACAGGAAGTGCTTTTTTTTTGTTTTTTTGTTTTTGTTTGTTTTGGTTTCTTTTGCGGTACGCGGGCCTCTCACTGTTGTGGCCTCTCCTGTTGCGGAGCACAGGCTCCGGACGCGCAGGCTCAGCGGCCATGGCTCACGGGTACAGCCGCTCGGCGGCATGTGGGATCTTCCCGGACCGGGGCACGAACCCATGTCCCCTGCATCGGCAGGCGGACTCTCAACCACTGCACCACCAGAGAAGCCCAGGAAGTGCATTCTTAATTCAAAATTAATTAATGGGGGAACTAGTCTTGCAGCACCAGGAATATGTCAGTGAAGGTTTTCATCATTGTTTGGAGACTAACAGAGCATAGAGGCCACCTGATCTTAATAATTATTAAACAATATATATTAACTACAAAGCTCTTTATGACAGAGAAGTGATTTACTACAAAGTATAGTTTTGGGTAGGGTTAGCAAAAGGACAGGAGAAACTGTAAGGGCCCAAGATGGTGTCAGTTATGTTATCAGCCGTTCACTGTGGAAAGTCTAAATTTTTCTCAAGCCTATCCATCTTGGGAGGACTCAATCTCTAGACTGCCTCCCCATGGAAATTGTTAGGGTGTGGCTTTAAGCTTTGCTAATGTGTGTTTAGAGTAGGTCTTCCTCTAAAATGTGGTCCTTATTTCTAAGGCAGAGCACTTCTGGTATCTCCATTGGATGCCAGATTTGCTAATAAGGTGTTAACATTATCTCTCTGCTCTGGCAGGACTAGAAATCCAGCACTGCTGATATCTTAGCACTGCTCAACCTCTAATATTTTCTTCATTCCACTCTCAGTTTCATAGGAGCTACTTTCCAGTAATCCATGGGATGTTCTCCTTGCTCATATACAATCTAACCCTATAGACTCACAGGAAACTTCTATATGGACTCCTGTGCCTCTCTGCACATCTATCTCTTAAAAAGTATTCTTCCCTAAAGATTCTAGACACTTCATCTGCCCCAGACTCTGACCTCTACCTCCTGAGTTTAGCAGGACTGTTGTCTCTGCCCTGACTGCAGTTGTCATCCTGTAGTTGGATAATGGTCCCATAGCTGAGAACTGGATGATTGCAGAACTTTCTTGTTTCTTTTTCTTCTGTTAGGGACCAAAGTTCTGTAATGTGTGTGATCCAAACCTGAAAACTCTTATTTTATATCTTTTTCCATTTCTCTATGTGTTTACTAATAGAGTGTGCTAATCCTGTACCAGTTACTCAGTCATGATTGAAAGTACAACTCAAATTGATGCATTTAATCCCTAGGGGCGTCATCATTCTTAGATATAAAATGAAAGATCTTGCTTATAAGTGACCTTATTGTTTTAAATGCCTTGTTAAAATGCAACAGATAGAAATTTCAGGATTTATTCAAATATGAAGATGTCAATTTGATATTTTAGTGAATCTCTCCAAATGCTGTGATTTTCAAATTCTCGCATGTCTCTGTGTGTGCTTTTTAATTTAAGTCCTCATTTGCGAGCAACTCAGCGATGGAGCTGTATTTACTTCAATATTAAAGAATGCTGTGCTGTTATACATTAATTCAGCAAATATTTATTGACTGCAACTATGTTTCAAGAACCACAAGATTTGGTGTGATACATAGTTTTTACTAATAGATTTTAATATTACCTTCTTTAATATCATTTTTTGTATTGTAAATAAATCTGCCTCCTATATTCCTCAATGTTCACTTTTATTCTTTTTTAGTAATTCATTGCTTAAAACATCATTTATCGTCCATTTAAGATGTACGGACTCTGTTGCCTGCTGGGTATATAATGGATGACTGAGACTTAATACCTACCTCTAAGGAGCTGTGTCTATTAAAAAAAGACTTAGGCATATGAATAGAAAAGTTAACTAATAAAACCATGCCCCAAATATTTTGGGGATACATATGAGAATAATTAATTCTGCCAGAGATTTCTGATGAAAGTTCCTGGAAAGGGTCAACTTTGAGCTGGCAGCTATGTGAGAAAACTCAATGAAGGCTAAAGGTTTTAATTCTGATCCTAGTAGTTGTTGGCTATGAGATCATTACATAATTTTGTCAGTTTCATTTTGTACATTTTTCTCAGCTTCAGTTTTCTCCACTCTAAAATGGCGATGATAATAGTGACTTTGTTGTTTTGTTGTAAGGATTAAATTTTTTTAAGTTCAGAAGTTTAAGAATGTTTATATTTATATGCATAAAATGATATTCAGCATTACTTTATGTTATACACCATGACTATTTTACTGCTGGCACATGTGATTCCATTTATTTCCCTAAAATATGGGAATTTCCATCTGTATATTCTTATTTTTAAAATGTTCAGTATAAACCATGCATAAATGATCAAGTCTCAGGAAATGAAAAAAATCACCAAGAAAAAATACTTTTCTTTGTTAAGTCAGGAGTTACACTAGCATTTTGCAAGGTTCCAGGATGCTACTGGATATTTCTATTCTCCTTGGATATTGCTATAGGTAAAGTAGTTTGTGCTGAAATTTTTCAGAACCTTAGCATTTGTCTTATGGGTTATATAGTAACATATACTTTTTGTACTTTTTCAGAAAAACACAGCCTGCTGTTATGAATTTGTCACATTTTTTTCTGCCAAATCAAAGTTCCTGCCCCAAATTTCCTATTTCTGAATTTCTATAACCACTGTTTCTTTTTCTCTTTCATGCTTTATCGTTATTTTTCTTCAAAATTGGTTATCAGTTAAGGACTGTTTTAGAGAGGTGGATTATTTCATTGTTCTCCTTACTAGGTTATCAACCTTATTAAGGAACAAATAAATACAATAAAAAGTACACATTTTAAGTGTATAGTTTCAAGTTTTGACAAATTTATATATTCGTGTAACTACTACCACAACAAAATTAGAGATGATTCCCATTGACCCCAAAAAGAGAGTGCCTTGGATATTATCTAAAAGTTTAAATGTTTATGTAACTATCTGAACCTTGTGTGTCAATAAAACCTGGCTCAAATTTTGGCAAGTTATGGCCGTCTATGGTTTCAAGGACTTTCTTTAGCAATTCATGACAGAAGTACCACCGGGGTAGCTTTTCTTGTACCAGTGCCTACAGAACTTGGAGTTGAGAAGAATTAGAAAAATAAACAGAGAGGAGTGTGCACGTGTGAATGTGCAAGCAATGCACATTGTTTTTATTCTTTCAGAAGTTTCCAGGATAGGATATGGAAGAGTCTGGAGGCTCTTTCTTTTCTTCAGTCATTCCAAAGAGACTGAAGTGTGTGCTGCTTTGTTATTTGCTCCCCAGGACTTTCTGATTTGTTTGCTGCTCTCGTAGTTGCTGGGTCTTCCCCAAACTAGTGCTTTTTCTGTGGATAATTCTGGTTTCAAAGATAGCCATAAAATCTAAAACTGTATTCCAAATAGCTTTTCCCCCTCTGGAAGCAAAGCACTAAAACTTTGTAGTATATTTGTATGCCCTGGATGTTGACTTATGTGTATTTTGCATGTATATGTGCATGTGCATGTGTGTGTGTGTATGTGTGTGTGTTTTTGTTAAGAGCCAATCACTAGCTTTCATGTAGAGAGGAATGTTGTCAAATAAATATGCATATAAACTCCTATTTATTGAACATGTAACTATTATAGCAACATAAAAAATCAATGTTTGTCCAATTATTTTCTGCAAGCAGTGTCATGCATTGCAGCGCAGTTTCTCATTAGATTAAATCAAACTGTTATTAAATACCATTTTACCAGCTGTTACTGTATAAAGGGTGAACAGAACAGTTTGTAGCAGCAAATATGTAGCTCTCTGGCAAGTCTCTTTGCCAACATTGCTACCAGCTGCATATATTGTTTATAAGAAACAAATGCCCTTAGTGGTTTTTGAAAAAATTTTATTGAAGTGTGGTTTTCTTCCCAGTACAATTTCATATGTTTCTTGGGGAAAAAATGTTGCCAAAGCCTGTAAAGTAAGTCACATTCAAATCATAATTGCAAGTATTTTCAGCTTTAATTTAGAATAAAATGCAAGAATTAAATCACTAAAAGGTAGACGTATCAAAATAGAGTCAAATAAATGTCCCAAATCCCCCATGCAGATTTTATACAGCAGGTTTAAAAAAATACATTTCCAGTAGTCTAAACTGGGATCTAATCAAATAGTTAATAGCCAAAGCTTCTTAAACATTGTCCCAATATGATATTAAAAGGACATACTGCCCAACTTTTAGCCTTATTTCCGAGTTTTAAATAACGTTTCTTAACTCCAGTCAAAAATTTTACCCTAACACTGATGTGTATAAAATTGATGACTAATAAGAGCCTGCTGTATAAAAATAATAAATTAAATAAAATTCAAAAATTAAAAAAAAATGTTCCCCTAAAGATAAGAAACTGAGAGACCTAGATGCTTAAGAGTTTGACCAAGATTATGCAACTTATTAGTAGGCAGGACCAACAACTCACATAAAGTCCAAGGATACCATTTATATTATTCAAACATAATTCGAGTTTTATTACTAGAGGTATAGACTGCAGTATCTGATCCAATTTCAATTCACTTTTGACTATATCCTGCTGAACAACAAAGTGTTTATAAGTTATAAAGCACAAGGGATATACAAAGAGTTAGCATTCTAAACTACAACAAAAATGAAATTTTAATGTTAATTTGTATGAAGGCTTTACAAAAAACATTAAGAATTTCAAGCAAAGAATTGTCATCCTAAGTATAAAATTATCTATAAGATAATATAAAAGAGTAATTATTTCCTCATTATATCATTAGCCTCTTTATAATTTTTTCTTATCCTCTTCTAATATTTTCACTTCTCTATGAACAAACAGATGTCTATATATGTATATAATGCTTATATATATATATATATATTATGTGTATATATATATGTATTGTGTATATACACACACACATACATTGATATGTAATATTATGTTGGAAAATATAAGAGCTTGCTTAGCTAAATAGAAACTTAGTTTATATTGCCCTTCCTCACATGCTTTATTCTCAGCTTAACACTTAGATATCTTTTCAGCAAATTAAAATCATTGCTCCTTCTGTTCTTCACCATGAATTTCACTGCACACCTGAACTCTGAGTTAAATCATTCTGATTATTAAGATGCGGATTTTTGAAGAAAACAGAAACAAGGAAAATAACCAAAGTTTCTGCCAAAGTGAATGTACATCAATAGTCAGATGGAACTGAGTAATGGCTGCCCTAGAGATGGGCATAGATGCCCTCCTTTGCCAGAGTCATCACCACTCCTTAATGTTTTATGCCAGTCCACTTCATGCACTTACTGCCAGGCTATTACAGGCAATTACATTTGAAACCCCTGATAAATATTGAAAGTGGCTAGAAACTCTTCAAGAGGAATCATTTGTTAAAATTCAATTCTCTTTCATAATAAAAAAAAAAAAAAACCCCAAAACTAAACAAAGAATAGAAGGAAAATACCTCAACATAATAAAGGCATATATGAAAAATCCACAGCCAACATTATACTCAGTGGTGAAAGACAAGCTTTTCCTCTAAGATCAAGAACAAGGCAAGGATGCCTGCTCTCACACTTCTGTTCACATTGCACTAGAAGTCCTAGCCAGAGCAATTAGGTGAGAACAAAAGGCATCCAAATTGGAAAGGAAGAAGTAAGATTATCTCTGTTCATAGATGACATGATCTTATATGAGAAAATTCTAAAAGTTTTACCTACAAAAACCTGTTAGAACTAATAAACAAATTTAGCAAAGATGGCAGGATACAAAATATACACACAAAAAGCAGTTACATCTCTGTACACTAACAATAAAAAATCTGAAAAGGAAATTAAGAGAACAATTCCACTTACAGTGTCATCAAAAACAATAAAATACTTAGGTATAAACTTAACCAAGGAGATAGAAGACTTTTAAGTGAAAACTACATGACACTGCTGAAAGAAATTGAAGAAAAAAAACAATAAATGGAAAGACATCCCACGTTCATGGATTAGAACACTTAATCTTGTTAAGAAGTCAAAACTATCCAAGGTGATCTGAAGATTCAATGTAATCCTTATTAAAATTCCAATGTTATTTTTGCAGAAATAGAAAATATCATCATAAAAGTTTTATGTCATCTCAAGGGACTTTCAATAGCCATAACAATCTTGAAAAAGAAGAACAAAGTTAGAGGGTTTATACTTCCTGTTTCCAAAACTTACCACAAAGGTACAGTAATAAAAACAGTGTGATGCTGACATAAAGACAAACATAGCCCAATTGGTATAGAATAGGGAGCCCAGAAATAAACCTTTGCATGTATAGTCAAGTGATTTTCCATAAGAGAGCCATGGTCATTCAGTGGGAAAAAGACCATTTTCTCAACAAATAACATTGAGAAAACTAAATATCTAGAGGCAAAATAATGAAATTGGATCTTTACCTTACACTATTTGGGAAAAATAACAAAAAATAATCTAACTAAAAATAAAAAACTATAAACATTAAAAACTATAAAACTCCTAAAAGGAAACATGGAGGGAAATCTTCAAGGCATTGGATTTGGTGACAATTTCTTGGATATGGCACCAAAGAACAAGCAATTAAGGAAAAGACTTCATCAAAACTAAAATCTTTTGTGCATCAAAGACCTCTATCAACAGGCTGAATAGTAAACCCAAATAATGACAGAAAATATTTGCAAATCTCATACCCAGAACCTATAAAGAATGCCTATAACTCAAGAACAAAAAAAAACCCCTAGATAACCCAATCACAAAACAGGAAAAGGACATGAATGGATATCTACCTGTAGAAAATATAAAATAAGTACTTAAAAAGATGCTCAATGGCTATTTATAATGAGGTGGATAGACATAGAGTCTGTCATACAGAGTGAAGTAAGTCAGAAGGAGAAAGACAAATACCATATGCTAACACATATATATGGAACTTAAGGGAAAAAAATGTCATGAAGAACCTAGGGGTAAGACAGGAATAAAGACACAGACCTACTGGAGAACAGACTTGAGGATATGTGGAGGGGAAAGGGTGAGCTGTGACAAAGTGAGAGAGAGGCATGGACATATATACACTAACAAACATAAGGTAGATAGCTAGTGGGAAGCAGCCACATAGCACAGGGATATCAGCTCGATGCTTTGTGGCCGCCTGGAGGGGTGGGATAGGGAGGGTGGGAGGGAGGGAGACACAAGAGGGAAGAGATATGGGAACATATGTATATGTATAACTGATTCACTTTGTTATAAAGCAGAAACTAACACACCATTGTAAAGCAATTATACTCCAATAAAGATGTTAAAAAAATAAAATAAAATAAAAAATAAAGAAGATGTTGGGGGTAAAAAAAAAAAAAGATGCTCAATGTCACTAGTCATTAAGGAAATGAAAATCAAAACCACAATGAGGCACCACTTCACACCCATTAGGATGACAATTATGAAAAACAAAGCAAAACCCAGAAAATAGAAGATAACAAGTGCTGGTGAGGATGTGGAGAAATTAGAACCCTTGGGAATTGCTGATGGGAATGTAAAATGATTATAGCAGCTATGGAAAACAGTATGGAAGTTCCTCAAAACATTAAACATAGAATTACCATAATATATGGCAATTGCTTTTCTGGGTATATACCCAAAATAATTGAAAGCATGGATTTAAACAAATAATTGTACACCCATGTTTATAGTAGCATTAGCTGCAATAGCCAGGTTATACTGCAAAGCTAAAAGAAACCCAAGTTTCCATTTACAGATGAGTAGACAAATGAAATGTGACATATATATATATATATATATATATATATATATATATACAATGCAATATTACTCAGCCTTAAGAAGGAACGAAATTCTGACACATGCTACAACATGGATGAAGTTTGAAGACATTATACTAAGTGAAATAAGCTAATCACAAAAGGGCAAATATTGTATGATTCCACATATATTAGATACCTAGAGAAGTCAAATTCATAGAGACAGAAAGGAGAATGGTGGTTGCCAGGGGCTGAGCAGAGGGAGAAATAGGCAGTTATTGTTTAATGAGTACAGAGATTCAGTTTGAAAATATGAAAATATTCTGGAGATGGAGAATGAAGATGGTTGTGTAACACTGTGAATGTACCTAGAGCCACAGATCTGTACACTTAAGAATGGTTAAACTGGCAATTTTTATGTTATATATATTTTACCACAATGAACAAAAAGTGGGCAACTGTTTGCAAAGAAGAATAGAATAACAGAGGTAATGGAAGACAAGGAATGTAAAGAGATAGGCTGTCTGGACTTGGGAGTAAATTTTAGACAGAGGGTGGAAAATGCAGCAGAGAGACATTTTGGGGGAAGCATTTACTGTTTGTGTAGAAAATATGGAGAATAGTAAAGAACTGAGCAGAGATAATTTTTCAAAATCTTTTGCTTTATATTAAAAATTCATTTTCTTCTATTAATAGTCTCAGAGATATGTCAGTAATGAACTACATTGCTTGTAATTTATTTTGGTTGATGGGCTCTTTTTTTTTCGCGAATCCACATGGATTTTTACACAAATCCCAGGTATGTTGAGGTTACACACTTGTTTGTTCAACACTTATTAAGAACCTACTATATCTCCTTTTAAGGTAATTTCAGAATTAGAGAACAGGAATTTAAGATATATATTAAAAGTGTTTATTCTTGCCTTCTGAAATAACATGAAGGAGACTTGTACATATCCTCCTTTGAGTTGACCTTATCCTAAATATCCCCAAAAATGTTTGTAGATTTTTTTGAAGCATTAGATCTTTCCAAATTTGATTTGCTCCCTTAGAAAAACAAATTGAAACATTAAAAAACAAGGAATGACCTCTTTTGGTGGAGAAGTGCTAAATGTTCTATTTTTAAAACAACAAATGAACAGAGAAATGGAAAAGGGCAGAATAAACATTTCATTTGACAATCTGTCACATACAAAATCGAGCAGCGAGCCTGTGATGAACGGACCACTACCACAGATGAACCGCTACATATGGAAGGAACAATAATTTCTCCTTGAATGCTCTTGCTTTTATTCTTCTTCCACAATTCTCTGTAAACTTCCAAACGCAGAGCATACAAGCATCAATAGAGGGGAAAATGAAGACATGGCAAATTCAAGAGCAAATGTGTAAATTTAATTTACCACTGAAGAATATGAGAAATGTGCATAGAGAGCTTGAAATTATGTTTTCATCCTTTAAGATAACAAGAGTTTTCAGCCTTCTATTGAAATAAGTTCAATAGGAGAAGCGTCTTTTTTTTCCAAAACACTTTAGAGTTAAAATTCAATTGGAATATCGAATTAGCTTTCTTCTCAGGAAAACTCCACAATTTATCTATTCTTCTTGAAAGATTGCTTTGTTGTTTTTTTTTTTAAGAAGAAAGAAAGTTCTGATGAAAATCCTACAAATGTTTGGATTGATGCTATCAAAACAATGCATGATCTCTTTAGTGTATCTGAACCCCTTGTTCCACTCAGCAAAACTTTTCTTGGCCTTTGGACAGCTCTCATTCCCATTTGGTTTTATGACTCTCAATCTTTTCAAGACCACTGCCTAATAACTTTCCACTCTCCTCTTTCTCCTGTAAAGGAACTCGTCAGGTTATGGCCTTAAATGAACTTATCAGAAACCCACTGCTTTGCATTTTACCTTCTTACATATATCTGGAAACATCCTATTTTCTTTACAAAAAAGTGCTTAAACTCATTAAATGTCAGATTTTCACCTGTAAACCGGGGTAATATAGGGTGGTATATGAATTGATTAGAGTTAATAATAATAGGTGTATTACTCAGGATTCTCCAGAGAAACAGAATCAGTAGGAGAGAGAGAGAGAGAGAGAGAGGTTTATTTTGGGAATTGTTGGCTTAAACAGTTACGGAAGCTGAGAAGTCCCACAATCTGATGTCTGCAAGCTGTTGGAAAGTCAGAAAATCCAGTGGTGTCATTTAGTCTAAGTCCAAAGGTGTTAGAATCCAGGACTGATGTTGCAAGTTCTGGTCTGAATACAGAATTCCAAGAACCAGGAGTTCTGACATAGAGGGCAGGAGAAGATGGATGTCTCAGCTCAAGTAGAGAGAGAGAATTTACCTTTTCTTTGCCTTTTTGTTCTGTTCAAGTCCTCAATGGGTTGGATGATGATAGGGAGGATGATCTTTACCAATTCAAGTGCTAATCTCCTCCAGGAACAGCCTCACAGACATACCTCGAAAAAATGTTTTACCAGCTATCTGGACATCCTGTCTAGTTGACATATAAAATTAACTATCCCAATAGCCTAAATGTATTGAGTGCATTATGTGCCGAGCACTGTTTGCTGTCTAACCTTGGGACCTACACCATGGTCCAGAGGTTAAAGCCCTGGATTCTGGATTCAAACTGCCTGGTTTGAAATCTTGCCAATTTTTTTCTGCCAATTATTACCACGTCATCATGGGCAGGTTACTTCACTTCAGTGTATTCATCTGTAAATTATAGTACCTACAGGGGCTTCCCTGGTGGCGCAGTGGTTGAGAATCTGCCTGCTAATGCAGGGGACACGGGTTCGAGCCCTGGTCTGGGAGAATCCCACATGCCGCGGAGCAACTAGGCCCGTGAGCCACAACTACTGAGCCTGGGCGTCTGGAGCCTGTGCTCCGCAACAAGAGGCCGCGATAGTGAGAGGCCCGCGCACCGCTATGAAGAGTGGCCTCGCTTGCCACAACTAGAGAAAGCCCTCGCACAGAAACAAAGACCCAACACAGCAAAAATAAATTAATTAATTAATAAACTCCTACCCCCAACATCTTAAAAAAAAATTATAGTACCTACCTCATAGGGCTCTTATGAGGAGTAAATGAGTTATTAATAGTACCTGCTGTTTGTTAAATAAAAATATACTTACATAGAATGAATACATCACATTCTAAATACTTATGAAGTGCTTGAATATCATGAACACTTAATAAAAATTTAGTTATTATTCGTCTGTGTTTAGGTATATTAGTTTTTATAGTATTGATGGGGTTGGTAACTGAAAAACAGAGTCATTAAAGCAGGAGTGAAAGACAACACCTAGAGGTCTGACTTAACAAGACCATCTTTCTCCCTGGCCAGTCACAGGATCGTTGTTTCTGTAATAGCTGGAGAGAGTCGTGGGGGTGGGCAGGGTCTTCTGTGAGAATGAATATAGTCTTCTTAGGAATTTTTGCTGTTCTCCTTTTCCACATATCAGGACTTCCTCCAGCTCAGGCACTGTGGAGAAGAAATACAATTGCAAATTCTCTGACCACTGTAGTATCTTTTCCTAATAACCTTGTGTGTGGGGGGGTCACAATGCACAGTTGGAGACATACTGGTTTAAGTTATATTTTGTCTGATGGTTGATGAGTGTGTCATATGGGACAAAATCAAAGGCCATCCTGGGGTTGAGACGTATTGCATTTATTGCTTTTCTGTTATCTACAATGTGCCTTGCTCTGTCAGCAAAGGCTATTAGATTGGTCTTTGATAATTTGCTTTTCTAACTCCTGTTAGTTATTACTCTGCAATCTTAGTGTTTACGAATTGATTTTCTGATGATATGCTCCAATATTTTTCCATATACTAAAGCTAACATGTACTGGTCTATAATTTCTAGCATTTAGAAAAAAATTAAACAAATCTTTATAAAGATTTCTCATCTCCTTTAAGCATCTCTCCCAACACCTATACATCCTCAGAATAACTCAGCCAATTTATTATTACACTGCAGGGTGGTTGCCATCAGTCCTGCTGAGAAAAGCACATACACGTATTCTAGGTGATTAGACTTTACTGCTTGTATTTAATCTTGTTATCCTTCCTTTTTATCTCTCTCTTTTACTCCTTTTTCTCCCCACCTCTCTACCTTCTCTCTTCTTTCCTTTGCTATACAAGTAAAAATAAAGGCCATGTGAAAAAGTACTTGCTATGAACTTCCTTTAAGTTTCTATCCCTCCCATAATGAAATACTGGTAAGCACCTCCCATTCCAAGTCCACTGCGCAATGCTACTCCTCTCAGAGCCACTTAAAAACCAAATTCAAAGTCCTGGGAAGATCTAGGAACAAGCTAGAGCTGAGGCTGTCTTGGATCTGTAGCCATATAGATATAGATATAGATACCAGAAGACACACACACACAACTGAAACAAAAATTTTGCAAGCAGAATGTAACTTTATTGCATGTGATAAAGGATATTTTCTAGTCTATTCTATTTCAATATAAAAAAAATCTACTAAATTCATTTAATAAGCTACCAGTGATTTGCAGTTTGAAGAACCCTGCTCTAGAGGTGTCTGGACAAAAGGGTTAAGAATAAGCCTGCCTGAAAAACTCAAAGTAATACATGACACTAAAATAGAAGTCTTTCTCTTTTCATGCAGAGCTTTTTGTGTGTGTCTTTGTATGTTGTGTATGTGTGTGTGTACATGTATACGTGTGCCACGTGATAATACACTGCTTATTTACTTTAAAAAACAAAATATTTTTCTCAAAAGTAAGTGTATCAGGATACTTGCCTAATTGGAAAGCTCTTTCCATGTAGCTGCAGCCACTGTTGTTGTCCTTTTGCTTAGGGAACACAGAGAAATGAGATCTATCCTCTGTATTAATTTATGTGGTATGTATTAAAGGCATTAGGAGAAAAGTGAACTGGAGGGGTTTCACCTTTGCAAAGTTTGGTTTCAAAGTCTGGAATTTGAATTTTGCTATTGACTAGGTAATGAAACAAATTCAATCTTGTTTTAATGACATTTAATATTAATTCTTCCTCTCTTCTTTTTTACAGGCTCCGGACACGCAGGCTCAGCGGCCATGGCTCACGGGCCCAGCCGCTTCGCGGCATGTGGGATCTTTCCGGACCGGGGCACGAACCCGCACCCTCTGCATTGGCAAGCGGACTCGCAACTACTGCGCCACCAGGGAAGCCCTCCCACTCTTCTTTTAAAAAATAAGCTGAACTTGAATCTTAGGTAAGTGATATTTACATTTGTTTCACATGTAAATGACATATTTGTGCACATACAAATGTGTGCATGCTAGTGCACTCTGCTTGTACTTTTGATGTTTTATTCTCATTATGAAGAACCTGGAGTAACAAAGCTGAGAACTACCATTATTAAAACAGAAAGAAAGCATCGGAATTGAACATGATAGTAACAAATAAGATTTTGAGAAAGCAGAAGGAATTGTAATTAAAAGACAAAGAAGAACCTAGGATTCAGCCATGTAGAAAGCAAACCCTGGCAAGCAAAAACATTAGAGTCACATACAAGATTCATTAGGTTGAACAGAAGCAGCAAAATCCCAGTGTGCGACTAGAAAAGATGCAGACGTTAGATTTAGAAAATGAGAGTGATTTTAGTTGAAGAAGTGAATGGCTCTAGGCTGGCACGAAGAGATATTTTAAAATGTAGGACTAGCTTTGGGGACTGGGTTTGGGAGAAGTTGTCAGTGTTAGGATGTAAGGGAAACAGTGCCAGATCAGAAGAGTCCTGTTTTGTAGCACAGGAAGGAGTAGATGGAGGAAAGTGGCTGCTCAACTTGTTGGTTTGCTTTCACTCAAGTTTGTGTCCAATCAGAGTGCCTCTACAATCAGCAAAATGCAGAATATGAGAAACTCCAAGGATTCTCGCTCTTTCAGCAAATGATTTACAAGGGGGAACACGTACAGTGAAAGAATTAGGAGATCTATCAACCAAAAGTAATGCATGGACCTTCCTTGCATCCCAATTTGAACAAATTAACTCAGAAAAAACTGTATGAGACTGACTATTGGGGAAATTTGATTTCCCCAACATTTGATGATATTAAGGAAATATCATGAATTTTTGAGGTGTGATGGTATTGTGAATGTATTAAAAAACAGTGCTTATTTTTCAGTAGTACATATTAAAATACTTAGGGATGAAATTACATGATATCTGAGGTTTTTTTCAAAGTAAAGCCATATTACAGGCAGGTTCAGGTAAATGATAAATTTTCCAAGGCCCAGGAAAGGAGTGTTTGCTGAGAATTTTGTCTCCAAATGGGTGGGCCACAGAAGTTCTGATTCTGTGATTATGAAGAGAATCAATCATGCTCTATGTGTGACATTATGACAATATTTCAGAGGTCTTTATTAATATCCATTTATTAATTATTATTAATTATAACTTATCTAAGTGTGCCTAGGAAAAAACCCTTGATATGAGGATCTCCCGCTATATCTTTGTTCCTGCTCTTTTTCTGCACCCTCCTTGTCACTGTCCCCACATACTTTACCATCATCTCTGTAAGTTCAATGGCTGTGTTGTCTTCCAGCTCAAATGCCATCCCTACAAGAAGCCTCAAATTGTTCCCTTCTATGGATGAGACTCTGTCTTGACCTCTTTTATGACATTTACACACTCTGCAACATTCTGTAGCTGTGTCTCTACATGTTCCTATCCTCAACTGAACCAGGAGCTTCTTGAAGACAGGGTCCATTCCAATCTGCTATGTCTTTGTATCCAGTCACATTCAGTGCTTTGCTTGGCCTGAAGAGGGCCTCAGTGAATGTCTATTGACTGATTTAAATGAATAAATGGTGAGCGAAAATGTTTCCAGGAAACATCTGCAAGGAAAGGCGAAAGCAAAACAACAGCATCACTTTGGATTGCTGTAAAGTAGTCTTCAGAGATGAAGAGATTCTTCGAGACTTAATTAACAATAAAAACTTCATCAACTCATAACAGCAGCTAGTTTTAGTTGCAGCTTTGCCACAGAGCATCCTTCGCTTTCAATAGCAGATCAATGGCCACATTTTGTAGAATGGTTTGCTCATAAACTGTCAAAATCCAAACAGCTCTTTGGGACATAAAGTAAGATAAACTGAAGTGGAATCAGCTATCCTGAAAGTTAAACTACTCCTCTAAGTACAGAATGCATGTTTACTGTTTCATGAGCCTGTTGGTAGTTTCCCTAAAATGACCAACATTAGAACCTTGGAAACATTTTGCAGATTACACCATAGCCATTCTTGTCTTTTCTCCTCTGTAACGATTCTATAATGTGTTCATTATGGGAAAGCACACCCTAACAATGCCTCATTGCATTTGAAGGGAGCAATGTTTGAAAGAATTGCTGTGAGTCCAACAATCATTAAGAGATCATGATGTACAGACCAAAACTTCTTTTCAGAGAAGTTCATTTGCAGCAAGGCTCCAGGGCTGTATACTGTTTGCGCTAGTTTATACCCTGCTGCTAAATACTTCAGTGGTTGGAATAAAAACTGTCAAAAATTTTTAAGTTATTTGATGTTTTAAAATTTTTTATTTTAAAATAATGCAGAATAATAATATTGACACTCTTTAAGTTAAGGGATAATTGCAAAAGATTTTTTTAAATGTACAAATCTAATTATTGCAGCATAACTGCAGAGAAAAAGAGAAGGGAATAATTTTTGATTCTATATGAGGTAATGAAATAAGTAACCATCAGACAGTGAACATTTTATTTGTTTTCACAGTAATCTTGACAGGTAGATAGATGTGGAGAGACTGGCTATTTTCTCCTCAAATTCTTTCCTTTGGGCCGGGACTCAGGCGGGGCAAGTGAGACATCTAGGGATACAAAATATGTGGAGGCACCCGTTCTCAGGTTTCTGCAAATACCAATCCTGCACTCACAAGACTCTACCCTTGCCTGACCTTGAGAATGAGTGGCTCCTTAAGTTTTCATGCTAAGCACATTTCCTGTTTCACCCTAGTTCCAGCACATTTCTTGCTGGGTAATTAGACATTTCCCAGCCTGCCAAATTAGGAGTTTTCTTGTGACCAAATTCTGTCCCATGGAATAGAGATGGAAGAAGTGTTTGCCCCTTCCACTTGTGATCTATGAAATCCTCTGAATTACCATCTTCTGTGGTATTTTTTCTGTTTTTCAGCTGAATAGAGAGGACTTTAAGGACCTAGGGGAGGGCAGAGCCACAATTTGGAAGGAATCTGGGTTGCTGACTTGCACCTTAGAGAAGAAATGCTCAAGAGAGCTACCTCAGCAGGTATGCCTGTGTTAGGTGCTCAAGTGAGTGAAAAATAAACTTTTGTTATCTTAAGACAGTAAAATTTGGAAGTTGTCAAGCATTTAGCCTCAGATTTATGGTAGGTATAATTCACATTTTTCTGGAGGAAACTGAGGCTCAGAGAGCTTAAGTTAGCTGCCTAAGGTCATATAGCCCGTGATGGTAAATCTAGGAGTTGAACTCTAGTCTATCCAACTCCAAAGTTCATGCTTGTTCAACCTGCTTCCATTATGTCCTAGACATTACTGGAAGTGACTACCAAGAATATACTTAATGAAGGCAGCAAATCTTTCCAAATATGTATGCAATGTGATAGTTTCTCCAACACATGAAACCATAGAGGTTTTAAGTTAAGATGAAATGCCACTCAAATGGCATTGTCCTTTTCAGTAAGCCATTTTGGGTAGGTAAATTTACTTGCAAAAGGCAGCCCTGTTGTTTGGATTTAAGCAATTCCAGAAGGCTCCTCCCACCCCACCCCCCTCCACACACACATTATAGCCCCTGCTTTCCACTTTGGTTCACCAGATCCTTCCAGAAGCTGACTCTGGTTTCCATTAGGTTCAGCCCAAAGATTGTGGCATGCGAAAGTTGATGAAATAATAACATGTCACAGAGAAGAAATATTCCCCCTTCTTCTTTATTGATCCCCAAATTTTTCTGGGAGAAACTCCTATTCAAACAATGAAGCCATTATTATCTATTTGTTACCCTTGCAAAAGAGAGCTCATTTAGAGATCTATAATCTGCAACATGAACAGATATACAGGGTCTGTTTGCTTTTTTGTGGAGAGAGGGGGCAAGCCAATTACAGGGAGCAACACAGAGACAAGGGCAGGAGCACAGCCTGTGGAAGTCCACTTTTGAGTCATTTCTTAGCACATTAGCACTCCAAACAATGAGGTTACCATTTTTTCTCTCCTCGGAGCAAATCAGCAAGGAGAGATGTGGACTCAAAAATAAAACAATGAGATACCTTTTACTTCTCCATGGTTTTAATGAATCACTCTATGGCAGTTTCCCTCCCAATGATTCCTAACTGGGAAATGTGGAAACATCTACCTTTCTATATTGCTTCTTTTACAATTGGATAAATAAGGACTCAACATAATGTAAATGTTGGCTTCCTTAATTGAAATAGTGAAGTAACGTGGCCTGATGGAAGACCACAGTATTTGCTTTTGGAAGAGTGTGGTTATTTTTTCTGGTTCCTTTAAATACTAGATAAATAATAGAAACATCATCGAATGTCTCTAAGATTCTATTTCCCATTTATAAATTGAACACATTAGTAATACCTGAATCACAAGGTAAAATGATACAGATATCCTTATAATAAAATTGATCATGGAGGATAAAATTAAACCATTTGTATGATAGTGCTAATTACGGATATTCTTTATTATTTTTTATTTCTCTGTTTTTCAGGTTTTGTGATGTCACAGTAAACTGAGGTATATACAGATATAGAGTTAACAAGAAATGAGCATCTTTTTTAAAGGGCACTGCTTACTTGGTTTGGCCAGCGAAAGCACCACAAGTTTGATTACAGTTTTCAGGTAGAATGACTTTTCTAGATATCCTTTCAACCATTTTTTCTCCACCTACCCTGGGAACTCCAATAGAGAAAGAAACATGCCTGTACTGTTCTCTTTCATACCTTCGGCCTCTAGAAAAGAACTTTCAAAAAATACACACATTCCTAGTATTCTGTTCTAGATACATTCCTCATCACACTAGCTAATTTTATCCACTCTCAAGATTTCAAACCATATTTATGCTGAAGAATCTAAAGTATGTATCTCCTGATCTCTTGATGTCCTGATATATATATATACATACACCCTTTCCCACACTCAGCCGTCTGTGTACATATCCTATTGAATTTTCTGCAGATATATTTTTTTAATTTTTTATTTTTATACAATTTTTAAGGGTACTTTCCATTTACAGTTACTGCAAAATATTGGCTATAGTCCCCGTGTTGTACAATACATCCTTGAGCCTATCTTACACTCAATAGTTTGTGCCTCCCATTTCCCCCACTATATTGCCCCCCACAACTGGTAACCACTAGTTTGTTCTCTATATGCGTCTGCTTCTTCTTTGTTATATTTACTAGTTTGTTGTATATTTTTATTATTTTTTTAATAAATTTATTTATTTTATTTATTTATTTTTGGCTGCATTGGGTCTGCATTGCTACTCTTCATTTTGGTGCGTGGGCTTCTCGTTGCGGTGGCTTCTCTTGTTGCAGGGCATGGGCTCTAGGCATGCAGGCTCAGTAGCTGTGGCGTGCAGGCTCAGTAGTTGTGGCTCGCAGGCTCTAGAGCGCAGACTCAGTAGTTGTGGTGCACGGGCTTGGTTGCTCCGCGGCATGTGAGATCTTCCCAGGCCAGGGCTCGAACCTGTGTCCCCTGAATTGGCAGGCGGATTCTTAACCACTGCTCCACCAGGGAAGTCCTGTTGTATTCTTTAGATTCTGCTTATGTGATGTGATATCATACAGTATTTGTCTTTCTCTGTCTGGCTTATTTCACTTAGCATAATGCCCTTCAAGTCCATCCATGTTCTGCAGATATTCTTTTTTTTTTTTTTTCTGCAGATATTCTTAAACTCAACAGCCAACAGGGATCTCTTGACCTTCTCCCAAATTCTTACTTTTTCTGCTTTTCGTTCACCAGATGATGACACCATTCTTCATCTAAGACAGGAGTCATCAAACTACAGCCAGAGGGTTAAATCTGGACCACTGTGAATTTGGCCTCCTTGAAAATAAAGTTGCATTGGAGCACTGCCATCCCATACATTCACACACTGTTTCTGGCTGCTTTTGCACTTACAACCACAGAGTTGAGTAGTTGCAACAGAGATCTTATGACCTACAACCTTAAAATACTACCTGCTCCTACACAGATAGAGTTTGCCAATCCCTGATCTAGGGCAACCAAGGAAGAAATCCAGGACAGATCATTGATGTCATCCCAAGCCCTGTCCCTCATTCCCTCATCCAATTAATTTCCATATCCAGTTCTTTTTACCTCCTAACTAGTTCCTCAGTTCTCTCTCTGTCTCTGTTTTTACTATCATTGAGGCCTAGTTTGGGCCCTGATCAATTTTATCCAGACTATTACAGTATCTTAACTGCCCTTCCTGCCATTATTCTTGATCATCCTATAAACATCCTCCACACTTTAGTCAGAATCACTAATTAAAAAATAAATTTGATTCTATCCTCCATTCCAAAAATTCCCTTTTGGCTCTCTAACAACCAAAGGATTAACTGTCATTGCCATGACATAGCCTACAAGAATCTGGCACCTTCAAATATCTGTGGCTTCATCATCCACCACTCCTTGCTCTATTTTAGTCTTTAGCGTCACGAAACTACTTACTGTTCCCCTTCAGGCAATATGCTATTCCTCACTTGTGTTTATGTCTTTGTTCATGCTGCCCTTTCTTTCTGGAATGCCCTCCCAATTCCCCACCTTACCGCACCTGACCAATATGCACACATTTTTTCATTCTCACCTGTTATAGCCAAGGATGGATCTCACCTGAGAAAACAGAGTCCTCAACTCCTCCATCTTAGTGACATGGATTTATTTAATCCAGAATCCCTTTGTTTAAGCTAGTTTGAGTCTGCGATTGTGTTTTGCTTTTTTCACTTATAACCAAAAGAATTATACTACTAAATATCCTCAATAGTCTAAGAGTACCTTGAAGAGAGGGACTGTGCTTCACACATCTTTTTTTTTTCAGTGTCTCATGGAGTGCCTAACACATAAGAGGATCTGAAAAAATATTTCCTTAATTAATAAATATATTTGTAGCAAAGCCTTGAAATTACTCTATGATGTAAAGCCTATCTAAATCAATAAATTTACTCTAATTTAAAATGACTGAACTTACACTAGGGATTGACTAGGAATTGAAAGCCATATAAATTCACCAATATATAACCAGTTTACACAACCTATGATAAATAATATTCAGTAGGTTTTTTTTTTTTTTTTTTTTTGCGGTACACAGGCCTCTCACTGTTGTGGCCTCTCCCATTGCGGAGCACAGGCTCCGGATGCGCAGGCTCAGAGGACATGGCTCACGGGCCCAGCCGCTCCGCGGCATGTGGGATTCTCCCAGACCGGGGCACGAACCTGCGTACCCTGCATCGGCAGGCAGACTCTCAACCACTGCACCACCAGGAAAGCCCTTCAGTAGGATTTTGACAGCCACTTCTAATCTACTCTCACTAGGAAACTCTCATAATCTTGTACCTATGGAAAATGTCCCTCCCTGTTTTTATCCAGTTGTTTAATTTGTTTTCACTGGGTCTGTGCCATCTCCTCATCTCCTGCATCTTACGTTGTTCTAGGTTTTATTGAGATTTCTAGACAATACTGGTTTTCAACATGTTTAGCTTAAAACATTTGAAATATTTTTATTCTCCCCAAAATTCCATTTTAAGTCAGACTATTCATTCAGTGTATTTATTGAATTACTAATGCAATACTTCACAAGTCTGGGTAACCCTATTACTTCCAATGCTTACTTTGAACAATGTCTCCTGCCTGTTAGCCCAAGAAGAAATTCTCTTTTGGTAAACCTGTACTGGAAGAACTTCATTCTATTGCACTGCAGCTTTCTTTCTTTTTCTCATGGAAATGAGAAAAATTTTACAGTCTCTTCCAACTTTCTTTTTTTTTTTCCCATCAGAGTCACCATATGCATTTCTACCAGTTTATGGCTCAGGCAGCTTCTGCTCCAGATCAGCAGATCTTAGTTGCTGTATCTTTCTGGACACACCTGTCTCTCTGTTTGCTCTGAAACCTCAGCTCCCTGAAGAGTCAATGAACAGTCCTTGATTTTCTGTTTGTCCAGTTTCTTCTTGCAAGGATAGAAGTGATGACTTCCAAGCTCTTTACATGTTGAGTCACAAGTCAGCCCATGCTTTTTAAAGAATAAGAGAATTGTCTCTGGGATTGAATATAAACTTTCCCAATTCATGTAAACTGATAATCCAATTATATTTTAGATGTCACTAAACATATATGTCAGCTTTCAGAAATAGTGATTTTAACATTTAAGTTTCATGCCTGCTTTAAGAGATCTAAATCAGAATAGTATTCAAAAAAAATAAATAACTGGTCTTCCAATAGTTTTACCACTCATGTGCTAGTCATGATATCTGCCTGATCAAAACTTGATCTAAGGGAAATTGTTCTGACCGTATGGTCACCTATTATGGATGACACTACCCAGAAAGAAACGGAGATTCTGACTTAAAAGATAGGAATTTGGAAAGGCAGAGGGAATTAATCACTAGTGGTGGGAGAAGTAGCTAAAAGAATATACCACCAGAAACCATTATGCAGAGAAGAAACAGAGAGGTGAAGGTCACAAGTGAGTCAAATATATAAGGAAGCAGGATACAAGTAGGCAGATGCTTTGAGGGAAGAGCAGAAGGTGTGGTGGTGAGAAAAAGCAGCACAAACCCAGAAAAGAGCAGACTGAAGGGAGTACCGAATCCCGCCAGCAGTAGGTACTTGAGGGGAAGGGGAAGCGGGGGTGGGGGGGGGCGAGGTGTCGTCAATGCTCCTACTGTTAGAATTCCAGAGAAGCCTGTGGGGTTTTGAAAGCTACCCTACACCACAAGCAGCACCAATTCTTACAGCAGTGAAGATCAGCCCTATTGTGGTTCCAGCTGCCATTGAGTTCTGCTTGGTTACTTTTCCTGGGTTTTTTTTGGTTTGTTTTTCGTTTTGGGGGTGTATGTGTTTTTGTTTGTTTGTTTTTGGTAAAATCTACCTTGGCTAAAGGTCTTAATTCTTTATTCCGAAATGTCTCCAGATAATAAACATTTTTATCACTTAAAATAACTTGATCGGGCTTCCCTGGTGGAGCAGTGGTTGAGAGTCTGCCTGCCGATGCAGGGGACACGGGTTCATGCCCCGGTCCGCGAAGATCCCACATGCCGTGGAGCGGCTGGGCCCATGAGCCATGGCCGCTGAGCCTGCGCGTCCGGAGCCTGTGCTCCGCAACGGGAGAGGCCACAACAGTGTGAGGCCTGCATACAGCAAAAAAATAAATAAATAAAAATTAAAAATAAAAACAACTTGATCAACTCTGTTCCATAACCTTAGAGTTTATCCAGGGGAGGAAAAGTCAGACCAAATGTCAAATTTTAAGTAAAAGAAAAAATTTCCATACCAAACATAAAATAGGTAGCTAGTGGGAAGCAGCCGCATAGTGCAGGGAGATCAGCTCGGTGCTTTGTGATCACCTAGAGGGGTGGGATAGGGAGGGTGGGAGGGAGGGAGACGCAAGAGGGAAGAGATATGGGAACATATGTATATGTATAACTGATTCACTTTGTTATAAAGCAGAAACTAACACACCATTGTAAAGCAATTATACTCCAGTAAAGATGTTAAAAAATAAAATAAAAATAATCACATAAAAAGAAATTCCATAGTGTTTATCCTGAAACCTTTTCAACATCTTTTCTATTCATGTGCTTCTTCATAGACACTTTACCATCCTCCAGCTTCCATGATGTTAATTAATAAGAACAAAATGTTAATGCATACATGGATGCTAATGGTGGGTTAATGTGTCAGTTTTTCCTAGGTAACATATTTGCTTTTGAAAGTTTTTCCACAGTACAGATGGAGGCTGGAATCAGATAAAAAAATTTATTATGGTTATGATTAATGTCATTCCGTTTTTACCCAGGTGCTGCTTTGGAACTCATGCTGGTAGCCTTGGAAAAGAAATTATATTTGTCCCACATTGTTATACAACTGGATGCTCCAGCTGTCAGAATTAAGTTATTGTTGATTGAATACATTTCAATCAAATCAATATTTTGATGAGTCCCTCTATTTTGTGCATTTGTTTCACAATGTTTTTGTTTTGCTTTTTTTTTTTTGCTATACAATAGGTCCTTGTTGGTTACCTGTTTTAAATATAGCAGTGTGTACATGTCAATCCCAAACTCCCACAATGTAAATTTATGAAGCCTTTAATATTCTCTATCACATGACTCTCTAGATTTCTTGTATAGGGCACCTTAAACCCATTTACTTTTTGTAAGATTCTACCGTTGCATTTTCCACATATCCACATATCACAATTCATTCTTACACAACATAATAAAACACTTCAAAATTTCTCTTCCCTATTCTTCCCCTCCCTTTTTCTATTCCCTTGATATTATCCAATTTCAAAGATTTAAGCTAATCCAAAGAATAAGAGAAAATTCAAGAATTTTTTCAAGATTCATAAATAAGATTCAACTTAGAATTTAGAATACCCAACTTTCACTTAACTTTTGGAAGCTACACTAAATTTTTAAAAAAGGATTTCCTTCCTTTTGCAGCAGTGGATTTCTTTTTTTTAAACTATGCTTGGAAAAACACTAGATATTCTACAGAAAACCTCAAGTGCCTTCCCATGTAATAGGGTGAAGACCAGTAGACAGTGCCAAGACAGAAATCTCTTGAAGAAAGAATCTTACTACTAAAAACAAAAAGTCTAAAATAGAATTTAATACAGTAGATACCCATATACTTCCAGTCCTAAGTATATCACACAATCAGTGAACTACTACTACTATTAGGAAATCAATAGAGCTGAATAAATAGTAGTATGATCTTATAATTCAAAAACTAAAAATAAGTGCCACTATTTTTTTTTAACCAGTTTTATTGCTCTACGACCTAATGATGTAGAACACTTATTTTCCAAAATAATTTAGGATCATTGTTATGTATAAGTAATTTCATGAGAAGTTTCGACCTCCACTCAGAGAGTTGATCAAACTTCCACCGTGCCAGACCATTAAGTCATTTTTGTTTCCTCCTTCAGTACCTGCCCTCCAAAGTGCATACTCTGCAGGTTAATCCACAGGACATAGTGAAAATGCCCAGATGTTCTCTGGAGTAATCCAACCCTGCATACTGATCAATCAGAGAATACATTGTCTTGCATACTGATCAGCCTTGAAAAATAAGGTTCACTAGCAGTAAAATGGAGAATGAAAGCAATCATCCACTTAAATTTGGATGTAAACATGATTTACCTCAAATACCCAGACAACTGCATAAAAGTAAGAGTTGTTACATTTTTGGTTTTGTTTTAATTTTAATTTTCTGGCAATTGCTTTGGATCTTTTCCTTTTGCTCGCGTAGACCTTGGGAAGGTCATATTAGTCCTATAAACCTGTAAAGGAGTAATTTGAAATACCATAAATAACAGAATATATGGGCACATATTTATTTGGGTTCTTTAAAATAAAAATATAAATTATTCACATTTTTATATGCTCTCAGGTTATAGGTGATTATCACTGTGCAAAATATTGTACCATGGATTCAATTTCTATTACATTTATACTAGCACACTATGATTTATAATCCTGTGAAGACTCATGTATTGCAAAAACATTTAGAGAAGTATGTAATGTGCACCAAATGGAAGAAAAATCTGCTTTTTTAAGGAATATATAAATGCATCCTAAGTGCATGCCATTTGATTCATATACAGCAGCTTTCAAACGCTGCATGCAGTTCACAAGCTATTGGTAAGCATGCTTATTTGGAAAGTAGGGATAAATATGTGATGGAATATGCGAACATTTGATAAAGTATGATCGGTATCAAAAGTTATAAAAATTATTTATTGCTTACTTAGCCAAGCTTCTATAACTCTATTTTTGCTAATATTTAAAGAGAACAAAATAAGAGCTAAGACTAATTTTAAATTTCTTTTATGTTTTCTATTATATTTCTAACTTGTATTCTAATTAGGAACTCCCAAAGATCAAGAATCCCCAGCTTCCTTGAGCAGCTGGACTCCCAGCTGGGCATGTTGTATGTGTAACAGCTTCAGTAATTTCCTTTCTTTTCATGTGTCTTTTCTCTAGGTTAGCTGCATTGTTTAGAATGAGATTTCCTTTGTAGTCACTACTGTGTCTATTGTTTTGTTAAACAACCTGCTTCATAAACTCACATTTTACTTATTTTAATCATTACTAAAAATTTTTTGGATCAAACTCTTCTTGCAAAAGCCCTTCATTCTTACCATTATTCGAATATAAACTCAAATATATTTAAAATAATTGTTAAATATTTTATATATGATATTTAACAAAGGGTTGATCATTATAAACACATTAAACTTTGTGATGCATAATCACAATTTAAAATAGCTTTTATTATTTAGTTTCATAACAGAATACAGAAGACATACTGAGTAATGATAATTAAAGAATATTCATTTTAGAGCTTAGAGACCCTCCAATTTAAAGAAAATCATAGATGATTGAAGGGTTAAAATATAATCTGAATGAACAGAATTGGGATTTTTACTCTGGAGTAGAAGTGGTTAAAGCTTGACTTTATAACAGTGGAAAATAAGTCAATCACCCAGTGCACGGATACAAAATTTCAGTCTAAGCTTAAAGAAGAAGATGCAGCTTCAAATTTCTCTCTTCTCACTGCCCTTCCCTGGAGTTTTTTCTCCTTGGTATAGGCCATTCTAACCTAGGTATACAGATACAGCTGCATGATCACAAGAGGAATTCATAGAGAATACTGGATAACACAGCCATGCTGTGTTCCATATTTGTATGACACAACCATATATAGCACTTAACTCTGAACAATAAATGCTATGTATCAGTCCCTCATGATAGTCAAAGAACTTGGAATCATAGACAAAAAGGCCTGAGTTTTAGAATTTTTTTTTCTGCCCTAGAATCACATCTGTTGTTCAGAATCTCATAACCCATTAAACATAACTCAGTCGCTTAACGAAAAATTTCCTAACTCATTCCCTCAATCAAATTGATTAAGAATCTAGAAGAGTGAAAGAGGGGACGATGTTTTATAAGAGCTGATTTCATATCTTTTCATATCTAGAATTAAATAGTTCATCTAAGGAGGGATCATAGAGATCATTAGATTCAGAATATTCTTTTCACCTGCTAATTTGCTAGTTGGCTTTGGATAACTAAAAGATATGGCTTATGGCAGTGCCTTAAAAAAAACTCAACAAAATTACCTCCCTCCCTCCAACCCCTGGAAAGTGGTGATCTTTTATTGTCTTCACAGATTTGCCTTTTCTAGAATATCATATACTTGGAATCATGAGGTACGTAGCCTTTTCAGATTGGCTTCTTTCATGCAATAATATGCATTTACGGCTCCTCCTTGTTATTTCTTTTTATCACTGAATCATATTCCATTGTCTGGATGTACCACAGTTTATTTATCCATTTACCTACTGAAGGACACCTTTGTTGCTTCCAAATTTTGGTAATTATGAATAAATCTGCTATAAACATCCGTGTGCAGGTTTTTTTGTGGAGATAAGTTTTCAACTCTTTTGGGTGAATACCAAAGAGTATGATTATTGCATCATACAGTAAGAGTATGTTGAGTTTTGTAAGAAATCACCAAACTGTCTTCCCAAATGGCTGTACTATTTTGCATTCCCAGCAGCAATGAATGAGAGCTCCTGTTGCTACACATCTTCACCACACTTGGTGTTTTCCCAACATTAGCCATTCTAACAGATATGTAATTGTAGCTCATTGTTTTAATTTGCATTTCCTTAAACGATGTATGATGTGGAGCATCTTTTCATATGCTATTTACCATTTATATATCTTCTTTGGCAAGCTGTTTATTAAGGTCACTAGCCCATTTTAAAATCTGGTTGTTTGTTTTCTCATTGTTGAATTGTAAGTGTTCTTTGTATATTTTTGGATAACAGTTCTTTATTAGATGTGTCCTTTGGAATATTTTATTCTTTTTATGGCTTCTTTTCTCATTCTGTTAACATTGTCTTTTGTGGAGCAAAAGTTTTTAATTTTAATGAAGTCCATCTTATCAATTTTTTTTCATGCACTATGTCTTTGGTGTTGTACTTAAAAAGTCATTGCCATACCCAAGGCCATCTAGGTATTTTCCTATGTTATCTTCTAGGAATTTTATAAGATTTTTTTTGGCACTTTACATTTAGGTCTATGACTCACTTTGAGTTAAGTCTGAGAAGGTATAAGGTCTGTTCTAGATTCATTTTTTTACATTGGATGTCCAATCGTTCCAGCACAATTTGTTAAAAGACAATCTTTGCTTCATTGTATTGGCTTCGCTTCTTTGTCAAAGGTCAGTTGATTATAATTATATGGATCTATTTCTGTGACCTCTGTTCTCTTCCATTGATCTATTTGTCTATTCTTTCGCCAATACCACACTGTCTTAATTACTGTAGCTTTATAGTAAGTCTTGAAGTTGGGTAACGTTAGCCCTCTAACTTTGTTCTCTTTCAGTATTATGTCAGTTATTCTGTGTCTTTTGACTCTCCATATACACTTTAGAATCAGTTTGTTGATATCCATAAAATA
Source organism: Phocoena phocoena (assembly GCF_963924675.1). Lineage (NCBI taxonomy): Eukaryota > Metazoa > Chordata > Mammalia > Artiodactyla > Phocoenidae > Phocoena > Phocoena phocoena. The sequence continues at coordinate 47,343,065 of NC_089236.1, read as the reverse complement.
ACTTGCTAGGATTTTGACTGAGACTGCACTGAATCTATAGATCAAATTGGGAAGAACTGACATCTTGACAATATTGGGTCTTCCCTTCCATAAACATGAAATTTCTCTTCATTTATTTGGTTCTTCTTTGATTTTGTTCATCAGAGTTTCAGAGTTTTCTTCATACAGATATTGTAAATATTTTGTTAGATTTATACCTAAGTATTTAATTTTTTGGATGCTAATGTAGACGGTATTGTGTTTATAATTTCGAATTCCACTTTGTTGTTGGTATAGGAAAGCAATTGATTTTTGATATTAACCTTGTTATAATTGCTCATTAGTTACAGTTTTTCTCTTGATCCTTTCTAATTTTCTACATAGATGTGTTTCTTTTTTTACTTGTTTTAATAATGTTGTTAAGAGAGAGACTTCTTGTATGCTACAAAAATGTAATAAAAATTGAGAAATGAAAATTTTAATATAATTCTCAGACAGTTAAAATTTTCTAATTTTAGGGAGTTTGTAGAGTTCTTCCCATATAGTAGAAATTCTCTCTTTCACTCAGGAGCCATATTTAGTAATTTAATAGCAAAAAAAAAAAGTAGGGGTATTAGGGTAAAGACTTAAGTTAATGCAAAAACAACAAAAAGTCCAACAGAAGTTGCTTAAAGGGTTGTTTTCTTTTTTCTTGTGGCGAGGCTTCCTTGCTTCATATGATTATTCAGAAACCTATGCTTCTTCCATTTTCTACTATTCTCTAGGATGTATTTCTAATTTCTGTGAAAGCTGTGCCTCATCTGCGTTCTTACACTTGTGAGGGGTATACGTATGAAGAAGCAAGAACACAGACACAAGTTGTGACACAGCTTTGACCCTGAAATGTTTTAAGAACTAGGTCTGGAATTGGCAGCCACCATTTATGGTCAAATGCCATTGCCAAGAATTTAGTCACATGGTCACAACTAACTGCATGCCATGGGGTGAACAGGAAATGTATTCCTAGAGAGACATGCCAGCTACCACTCTATTACTATGCAAGAAGGTGACAACTTACTTGGCTAGACAATTAGCAATCTTTGCCAGAGTAAGTTAAAGCAGAGAATGATGATGATGATGATGACGATGATGATGAAGATAAACATACCAATCTTGACCATTTTATTTTAACTTAAAACCAAGTCTATATTTATTTATAAATATTCCAATATAGGGCAAATACTTTCCTTTGAAAATGGACCTATCCCAATAAAACCCAACATAATCTTTCTTCCATTAATTATATTCATAATGCATTTCTATGATATTATGTATTGATTTTCTTACAGTGAATTAAACTCACAAAGCAATATGATTACAAAATAACTTTTAGGTTTATATTTTCTGCATTTTTTGTAGCTCTCTTGTCCCCACCTGAACTGACACCATTTTAATGACATTTTAAAATTTTATAATGTTTTACTTATATGAAAAGTCTTTATGCAATATACTATTAAATTATATTATTACAATAATAAGAACAATTGCCAAAACAGATTCAAGAACAAGCAACTGACCCTGCATAAGTCCTCAGCTCACCTGGCAGGAGCAGAAAGGGGCTGGAAGTTCTAGAAATTCACCAACGGTTGTGAGCATCCCCTGTGCCAGTAGCATCAGTTCCTGCATTGTATCAAGAGAATACTCAATGTCAGTTAATCTAAGGAGTTGTTTATAATACATTTTTTTAAAGGGAACTATTATTTTGATTTATAAAATCAAAATTTTATATTTTGGCTGCGTTGGGTCTTCATTGCTGCACGCGGGTTTTCTCTAGTTGCGGCGAGCGGGGGCTACTCTTCGTTGCGGTGCGTAGGCTTCTCATTGTGGTGGCTTCTCTTATTGCGGAGCACGAGCTCTAGGTGCGCAGGCTTCAGTAGTTGTGGTTCGCAGGCTCTAGAGCGCAGGCTCAGTAGCTGTGGCACACGGGCTTAGCTGCTCCGTGGCATGTGGGATCTTCCCGGACCAGGGCTCAAACACGTGTCTCCTGCATTGGCAGGCAGATTCTTAACCACTGCGTCATCAGAGAAGCTCCTAAGGAGTTGTTTAAATGGAGATTAATTCACAGAGGGTTTTTTTGTTTTTTGTGTATTTTTTACTGCAATTAGAGATGTTTGTCTATGGTGGCATATGGTCCTAAAAATAATTGGAGAATAAAGTATTTTCTTGTTGACTGTTGATAGGAGTGTACAGATCTAAGGCTGAACTAAAAATATGCTTACATTCATACACCAGCATGGTTTATCTAATTTGCATGTAAGAACTGCTATATTATGTCTATTTCGATTTCGTGTAACTATAGGTTTGCCATTTAGAAGGATAAATATCCTGAGAATTTTTGCATGTGGTAGGTTATATCTAGTGACTGTATTATCCTTTAAATGTGATATATAGCTTCAAGAACAGGAAAACATTCACATTACAGTAACATGTCTTTTCGTATTAACAGCCACAGATAAAGGAGTTCCCCATCTGATGAGGGTGAAAATATTGTCGTATATACCAAACCTATTCAAAATACTATTGTATATACCAAACCCATTCTTTAATTCAGTAGTTCTCAAACTGTGTGTCTTCAACAGCAGCATTAGCAATACCAGAGAACTTGCTAGAAAGGAAGATTCTTACATGCACTCCAGGCTCACAGAATTAGAAACCCTCAGATAAGGTGCAGTAATCAATTACACCAAATCCTCAAAGACCTCTCAGAGGAGAGTTGAGTCTGTTCCCCACAGCACTCTGCACCTACGTCTGCATCTACAGCACCCATGAGTGTGTGCTTCTGTGTCTGTCTGTGCAGATTTTCTTCTGCAGTCTTCCTCCCCTCACTTCTGTTTTTCAAATTTACCAACACATTGACAGCAACACCAAAGTCTAGCCCAAAGTGATTCTAGTAGAGCAGTATGGCTTCTGGATTGGTTGCCTGTCTGGGTTCTAGAAACTCATCATTTTAGTAACAGGTCCCTTTATTTTCTATTATTTGTTCCAGCAGAATTAACATTAGGAAAATTATTTTTTGAAAAAGGAAGAAAACAGGTATTCCTAAAGAACAATAAAGGGTTTGTCTGTTATTTGCATTTTAGTATTCAATTTATAAAGTGTTTACTGAACATTCAATATGCATCTGGCACGGTGACATACATTAGGGGTAAGAGAACATTTCCAACGTGTATTCAATATTTTTTATCTTACATTTGTGATGGACACAAAGGTTATACAATTCTGCCAATCTTACACAAAGTAGCACTTACTAAGGCAGTTCCACGATTTTGTAATAATGTAGGTTCTTCTATAAAATTTACCCAGTGTGATGCTATTATTTTTAGCTGGCAAATTTTGAATGGGTTTCAAAGATTGGTAACATTTTCATATTTATTATCAAATCATTCATTTCTAGAATTATCTTTTAATAATATATTATTATATTAATTAATATTTAGATTAAAGATATCTAATTATATGTCTCATTTTAATTTTTTCTTCAATATGGACCAGCAGTATTATTAGAGTTGTTCTTTGTATAATAATTTTCTGACATTCCCAAAGGTATTGTTGGACCAAACTTATTATCATTTATACTAGTCTCTGTTACAGATTTTTCTCCATTAGCTTAAAAATGTTTGCCAGCGTCTCATAAAGCTACTAAATCTGGATATATGTTTTTTAAATGATATTATTTTCCAGGTGGCTTTTCCTGGTTATTGTCAAATCAAGTAATCATGACTCAGTTACTTTAACAATTGAAACAAAACAGTTTATAATTCATTATTTTACAAAGGTATGCCTATTTCATGACAACTACACCTTTATTATTGGCATAACAGAAAAAAAGGCTCTTGTGGTGAAAAATGAGAAGAAATTAAGTTGGCAGTTTAGAATGGAGAATGACACTTAGTGAGCTCTGTGATTCATGTCTAATAATCTATCCTTCTAACATATTCAGCAGCTAATTATAATGCTCCTCTAAATCAATCTGGTTTATAACCATATTTTTTAAAAGACTACTCTTCAAAAGCTAAATATAGCCCCAGACTCCTCAAAATTAGAGTGTTTCCAGGAAAATGGTGACTTTAAAAGAAATGTTCTAAATGTCAAATTTGGACAGTTGAAACCCTAGAAGTGATAGCGCTCAATGAGTCAAGAATTTATTCTACAATAAATTTACATTTAAGGTTCTGAGCAAAATCGCAACTACTTGTCCTAATTTTGGAGGTCTCATTGCCTTTTTCTGCAGTGCTGGCTTACTGGTTGTGCATTTTAACTATAGTTCATCTCTGTGATGAAATGGCACATATATGTTTCTCTTAAAAATACCTTTTCACCTAGATAATTGAGAGCTGCACTCTAAATTTCCACAAAAAAGCAGTTTGCCTCATTGACCCTTTACCTGTTAAGGTAAAACAAAGTAGAATAACTAGGACTAAGTATTTTCAATATACTGGCCTGAATTGCTCTAAAATCTAGGGTTTTCTGAAGGTTGGAACTATATAGTAATAAATATAGAAATAATAATCCTACATAATATTTCCTCAAACCAAACTTATTACCTTACTTAAGTCTTTTTTTAAATGAAGTATAGTTGATTTACAATGTTGTGTTAGCTTCAGGTGTACAGCAAAGTGATTCAGTAATACATGTATATATATCCATTCTTTTCCAGATTCTTTTCCCATATAGGTTATTACAGAATATTGAGTAGAGTTCACTGTGCAATCCAGTAGGTCCTTGTTGATCATCTATTTTATCTATAGTAGTGTGTATCTGTTAATCCCAAACTCCTAATTTATCTCTCACCTCCCACTTCCCCTTTGGTAACCATAAGTTTGTTTTCTATGTCTCTAACTATCACTTCCATCTTAAAAATATATTAATTGTATTCATTTTTTTAAACTGGCAATGGGAAGGTGACAAGAACCCAAAGAAAAATATTGTAAGTATTCAAGAACCTACCAAATTAACATAACTTAACATTCTACCAACTATTATAAATTGAGAATACTAAATTCTCTGAAATATCTCTAAACTCCAACTTTAGGTTTGGTTATGTAGGATACAGCATCATTCACTATTCGGTGTTAAAACATGCATTGAGTTGTTCCCATTTATACTGCATCAAAGCAGTTGAAATCCAATTGAAAAGTTTCTTTAGACAGCCATTGTGTGGGAACATGATGTCAATATTAATAAAGGCTGAATTTCCCCTTGGCTCACTTCTTACAGATAAGCTTTTCAATAATACACTGCTTGCACCAAAGGTCTGATGGGACTGGGAATAGTAAAAAACACTAATAAAAGAATGTTGAATGTTTTTATATTAAATTTCCCCACAGGCAAACTGAAAAGCCTACTTAAAGAACGCCAATCAACATGGCACTTATTAAATGTAACAAGAGTCCTGTTACAACAGATCTTTAAAGTCCTAAAAATGAATTAGGAAATAGGGACAAAAGACAAATGTGCATTCATTTTTAAGTGCAAGCCCTGGACATCTCACTTGATGTGCACTAAATTGGCCCTGGCTTATTTGATCTTCAAAAACTACCCATTTATGTGAGCTCACAACTTTTAAAATTCTTTTACTTAAAAGAAGTAGTAGACTCTTTTACCTAAAATGAATTCTAGATATTTGTCTTACTAACCTATCCAGCAGAAAAAAAAGATTTATACAGAAATTGTCATATTCTACTTATTTAAAAATTAATAAAAGAAATAAAACACCAGGACAGTGACTAAAGTAATAACTGGATAAGCTGGAGATAAAGAAGCAGTTGTTTAAATTATTGAATGTGAACCTAGCAGATGCAGTGCAACTTAGAGCAAAAATAAACACTTGGGGTTCTTGAATATTTTTTCAAAATAACAACTCAGGGTTTGTTGTCTATTCACGGACTCACCAACCATCACTTTTATCTGAAGTTAAGCAGTATTAAGGTGGTGACAAATATATTAAATCTGCCCATCTCTGAGAACTAGAACCCCAGGCTGAGACTAACTTGGGTTCAGCAGTGGAAAAAAAAAAAAAAAAACCTCAGTTGCTAAACATTAGTTATTTCTCAAAGATAGAAGAGAAAATGGGAGGCTTCAGGATAAAAAGTAATGGCTTAGGGGCTTCCCTGGTGGCACAGTGGTTGAGAGTCCGCCTGCCCATGCAGGGGACGTGGGTTCGTGCCCCAGTCCGGGAGGATCCCACATGCCACGGAGTGGCTGGGCCCGTGAGCCATGGCCGCTGAGCCTGCGCGTCCGGAGCCTGTGCTCCGCAACGGGAAAGGCCACAACAGTGAGAGGCCCGAGTACCAAAAAAAAAGTAATGGCTTAGGACCATTTTTTTTTTTATTATGGATTCTAGAATTCTGTTAAATCTCATGATGTTTTTATTTCCTTGGAAAACAAAGAACTTTCCACAAAGGAACTTCCCGTAAAATCAAATTAAATTTCCCAATGTCCAGGAAAATAAGGTTTAAAAAAAATTTTTTAAGTGGGCGTTATTATGATAAATTCCAGAATAGCATAAATGACATACATCTCCTACCATTCTTCAACAAAAATATATTGATTGTATACAATGTATTTGACACTATATGTTTGTATATGTATATATGCATACAAAGCATTTTAAAAAAGCATTTGTACTTTTAAAAAAATTGAATAAGTCTTTCAAATACAGTTAGTCATTCAACTTACTTGGACTTCTCTATAAAAATTAAGCAAAATTTTAGTTAAAACTTATAGAAGATGATAGAATCTTTGAATTTCAATTTATGGATTAAGAAGTAAAGCTACTTGCCTTTATGGAATACCTGAATAATTTATCAGCATGACTTTCACTGAATTTTATATTACAAGTGAAGTTTGCCAAGATGCAAAAAATTGGTCAGGATATATAATATTTTTATTTAGAGTATTATGTATTTCTTTTCAAATTCAATTTGAATCCTCAGTGTGGAGAGAATTTCAAGATTGGGCTCAACTTTTGGACACTTTCAGAGCCGTGGCAAGTTCTGGATTTTTATTGATGCTTTGATCAGAATACAATTTATCTATTTTGAAATACAGTAAGGTTATTTTTTCACAAACATCATACACTCACTCTATTTTCTTTACTGGCATTGTTTTATGTCAGTTCATACAGTTTTGTAACTTTATGTTGATCACTAATAAGAATCTGTTGTGAATATAGAGCTTTTTCTCTGATCTACTGTTTGAATTTATAGGATTTATTTTTGCTTTGGGTTGTGGAATTTATTACAACTAAAGTGTAATTCTGTTATTTGTAAGCTCCTATAAGAAAAGATTCATATCTGAACCCTCTTCGTATCTTACCTGGTGCCTATCATCAGACCTTACAATTTGTAGATACTTAATTAAAATATTTTCTTAGTAATAATAACAATGTGATTTTTTTCCTAAGGAAGATACTGAAACATAATCTAAAAGTATCATGAACTGAATTTGTTTAAAGTCTTTACTTTTAAAATCATTTACATAATATTACAACCCTAATGTTCCAGTTTTGAACTCTGTCATTTTCGGTACAATTAAAATTACAATTAAGATAGGTTAAGTCTAGTTCAATAAGCCTTTCTCTTTTTGTAAACACCAAAATTTCATTCAACTATACATAAATACATTTTATTCTTTTCTTGAAAACAATGGTGACAAAGTGGCACCTCATTCTTACTCCTTCTTATTTTTTGGGATTTTTTTCATGGCATTTGTATCCTGGTGGCTGATTTTATAGTGTAGGCAGTTTGGTTGTTCCAAGTGAAGTGGGAAAATGGCATTTAATGGTAACTGAAGCTAAAAATCAGATTAGCATGACAACTAAAACAAAAACAAACAAACAAAAATCTCTAAATTTTTCTCTTCCCTTTTGATCTAAAATGAAACTTCACAAAAGCATATGTTTCCTCTATATAGAAGGGGGAACTTACTCTAATTATTTACACAAGTTCTCAGAACATCTGCTCATACTTGTTTGTTAAACAGTTCTTACATTTGATTTCATTGGTAGACCTACACTAGCATCCCTGAAGATCACATAATTATGCAAAGTTTCTTCGTAAACTGCAAATCAGTGTAATGTTACTTCTCTAGAGTAAACTGAGACCCTACTACATTGCTCGTTGCCACAATTTTAATTACTCAGATACCAATGTAATTTGGTCTATGAAAAAGATGTCACATATAGCCTTTAAGCGGCCATATATCTGTGTGTCTTTAAATTTATACTGAACTTTTCTATTTTCCCTAATCTTCTATTTCCTCTTAAGTATGAAAGATGAAACTAAATATTTAAAAGTAAATAGCAGCTTAAATTTTTCTATTTTTTTTCTACTGGATTATCTTTTTTTTTTTTTTAATTCCTCAGTTTCCACAGATTCTAACAACTAACATTTTGGAAATATAAGTCCAGACCTGATCTTGTACAGCTATAATATTGTTTTGTGTCCCTTGTATATAATACAACTTCCACTACAGTTATATATATTTATATTTTATAAATCCTGCCATTGGTAACTTCTGATGCAATGTTGCAATAATATTTGGATTATGCACCAAAGTGTGAACACTTTTAAGAATATTCAAAATTTAAAAAAGGAAAAACATAACATTATTGTTATGTTTTATGTTATGTTTAAAATATATTGTTCTTTTATTTAAACTCAGTTCAGTACATGGACAGAAATGTATGGAGACAACAGTTTTATGTAAATACTTAATATGAGGTAAAAATTTTTAAAATCTAAGCATTGCAGTTAATTGTTTGTGATGGTTTCATGTAGTTCTTTATAAATAAGAAACAATATTTAAAAATGAATACCAGAACATGTCAAAGTGATCTATATATAATCAAATAAAAATCAGACAATTTGAAGGCAAATTATTCTAAAGTGCTTCTAAGTTTCACCCACTCATGTCTCTGACATTTCTTTTCCTGTTACTGAATTTGACAAAAAGATCTTTGGAAAAGGGAAGAAAAAAGTTTTTTTTTTTTTGACATTAGACTTCTGAGCCTCAGTATCTTCTGTCTGTAATTTGAGAATAGATGTTCATCTTATCTGGTTATCATAGAAAATCAGATGATTAAAAACTAAGTAAAAACTGTGAAGACATAAATATGATGTAATATGTGGAAGGAGAAATTTATTTGATCTTATATAAAACTAGTTATCAGTAAAAACATAACAGGGCTAATCTAGAAAACAATGTTCAATGCATTTACCCAGCCCAACAATGAGGTTTAATTGGGGTATTTTACATATATGCTCAAATCTTCATTTGTATGGTAACATGGTCTAGTGATTAGTACACTGATTACAAGTGAAAAATTCAAGTCCGTTTTCAGTACCATTACTCACCATTTATACTCTGTGGGGGAATTTTTAAAACTGCATGTCCATATTTTTCTAACTACAAAATACTTGTCACAAAATTGAAGGATGTCTGAGAGTGAATAATGTTTGCTCTTACCTCTGTGGAGAGAAGCACCATAGAAATACAGTTCAAACTTTAAAACATCACCAATGTGATGTTCAAGTTGAAAGTTTCACAAAGTAAAGAGAAAAAGATGACATCCATTTCAGCTTTTTCTCTTTCCTTGAATTTCTGATTTATATGACTCAAAAGGTTAATATTAGTAAAGCACAGGGAAAAGATAGTTATCCAAGTGATATTTTTAGCCATTTCTACAGGTATGATATATTAAAGTGTGCATTTAGGAGGCCAAGAAATTTAGGAAATAACACACATTGCAGTTTTAACATTGCTGACTTCTTGTCCTAGATACAAAATGATCAACTTGGAAAGCCATGATTATAGTCAGAATTTGACTAGAAGAGACAATAAGAAGACCATAATTTCAATTCAGTTCTTTTTAACCCAAAGTTATTGGGCACCCATTCTGTAACTGGTAACCATTTTCCAAATCATAAGTAAGTACACTGGGATGGAAGAAATCCAGTGAGGTGAGGGGGAAGAAAAGTTGATTAAGATGTCTTCAAGGAGCCTAAAGTCTTGTGAGGCAGACATATTTAAACATGTAAATAGTACAAGGCAGAATCAAGTAATTGCCATTTAGAGGTTCAAAGTGCTTTGAGAGCCCATAGGAAGAAGTAATTAATTCTGACTTGTACTGTGGGGAAAGCTTCACGGTAAAGAGCTTTTGAAAAGGGCCTTGAAAGAGATGTAGTAATTTGGTGGGTCGAGAAGGAGAGGACATTCCATGCTGAGTCAGGAACATCAGCGAAAAGGTACAAGGTCTCCCTCAGGCCTCTATGAGCCAGACAGAAAAGCTTATATATTTTAATTGGAAATTTCTCTAACAGTAAAGCAGCAATGCAAAGACTGATTTTTGTATTTTCTTTTTCTTTATGTATTCTTATCAAACAATTTATCTAGGATTTTTGGCATTCTGACAAAACTCTTCACAATGCTTAGTGCAAAATAGTTTTCCTTGCACTTTAATGCTTGTGTGTTTCAAATTTAAACAGTATTTATAGCAAGTTAATATCTAATCAATAATTATATGTATTTGAAGAAATGCATAACTTCATTTCCTATAAACAGATATTTTCTAGTTTAATTTATTAGATGAAACACATTTATATAAAGCAGGCCTTGTTTTCCTATGAAATTTGAGATGCATTTTACCAGATTGTTTGAGTTGAAATGTTTGGTAAGGAAGCAGTAAAATAAATATAAACATCATTGCATGCTGGATATTTAAATGAGCTATAAAATTAAACTTGAAGCCAAACTTCCAGCACCTTGTAACATTGTTCCTAACCACATGAAGTCCAGAACTTTAACCCTTTTACTTACCTTGCAGTAGGAGAAAGAGAGTGTTTTTTTCTTTTTTAATCTTTAGAATCATTTTTAAAGAATGTTTATACCAGATAAAAATTGGAATCATTATTTTAAATATTACATGAATGTTTGGGAAACAAGGAGCCAATGTTTCATTAATTTACTTTATTAATAGCTATTTTAAATGGAAAGCATTGTGTTAAGATATAGTTGGTAACAATAATAGATTTGTCCAAGGGAATGAAGGACCTCATTATTTAAAAATGTTTCTTCTTATAGCTACTACTAAAGTTACTCTGCCTACATTTTACTGGTCATTATTTTTAAAGAGAAATCCTAAAGTAAATTCATTTCTTTTTATTTTTCTTGTTTTACCTACAAATTTCCAGTGTATATTCCTAATATTACAATAAGCAAGGTTAATGTGATTACCAAGAACCATGAAAACATACCTATTATCCTTTATGCCTGCACAGTCCAAAGCACATCTCTGGATCCAGGTTGGAGTTGTAACAATGGATTGTTACATGTGCTGGCAATGGATTGGATCCTGTGGCTGATGAGCTGGCGGGAAATCGAGAAAACAGCTTTCTGGGCCAGTTGGGACTGAAAGACAAGCAGACAGGAAGCTAAAGGCTCTGCTGTGATGCATCATCATATCCGGCAGCCCAGGATGGAAACCGGAACTCCCAGACAAGAGCAAAGAGGTGACGGCCATCAGGAGACAGCTGTTTCCGAACTGTAACCCAAGAAGCACACGTATTCGATTAAGAAAGTATTCTTTAACCAAATATGTTTGAAAAATTCTGCATAGTGTGATCCTTTCCAGAGTAGTTGTGAAGTACATTATCAAACAAAACACATAAATAAATACTTCAGTAAAGCAATCTGATTAACTTTCTTGAACCTGTGTTTTCTCACACTTAAGCATGGAACAATTTCTTGGAACACACTTCTTGTTATTCAGACCACCAGTTGGAAAATGTTGCCTTATGACATTCAATTTGTACAATATTAACTCACTTTTTAAAATAAGATTCAAAAATAGAGTTTAGAGGGCTTCCCTGGTGGCGCAGCGGTTGAGAGTCCGCCTGCCGACGCAGGGGACACGGGTTCCTGCCCCGGTCCGCGAAGATCTCACATGCCACGAAGCAGCTGGGCCCGTGAGCCATGGCCGCTGAGCCTGCGCGTCCGGAGCCTGTTGCTCCGCAACGGGAGAGGCCCCATCAGTGAGAGGCCCGCGTACCGCAACAACAACAACAAAAATACCAGATGAAGTTAGTATGCAAAATGATCATTATATTAATTGACAGACTGAGAAAAATAATAAAGCTTTTATGGGCAAATGGATTTCAAAATATAATATAAATTTCTAGTAGTTTGGCAGAAAAATAAATGATGGAAATGAAAACATTTTGAGAGATTGTTCATACTATAAGTTCTCATAAACAACTACTAGAAACCAGTAAGAGTCTCTGTAGTCTCTAGTATTCCCAGTTGAGATTTTTATCAAAAGGTCTGTTTCTAAGATTCAGTAAATAATATGACACCACAGTGGATAGACAGATTCTACCAAATATTAACCCTGTTAGCCTCATGTCTTCAGGGTTCAGCGCTGACCATCACTTCAGGTTATGCAAAGTGTTCAAATGACAAATCGGGTAATGCCCATTTTCGCTGATAACCAACCATTGCAAACATTCCAGTCTTTTGTCAACACAGCTGGTTTGGAGCCATCCATCAGTGCTGGGAGTTCTGTCATATGCATTTAACTTCAGCATCAGCCAGCAGCTCAAAGTCTTTTTACTAAACACTGTCATTGCCACTGTGAGGATGGGGAAAAGACAAAGCTAAAGTGTTTTTTTAGGTTTTGCTTTGTTTTTTAACTCGTCATTATGAGCTGTTATTATGATGATTTTTTTCTTTGTTGAATCACTGACTCTGGTGTGGAAGGCAGGAAACCTTTATAGGTAATCTGCCATACTGCTTCCTGAAATTCTATAAAGTCTTTGATTGGGAAGTAAGGGTCTGAGTCAGTTCATAACAATTGCTGCATTGCTTGTTTTAAATTCCAAAGTGGAACAATGTGCCTTCCCCAGGACAATATTCATACCATATGCTTCTTAATGTTTTGATTCTCTAGGGTACAGTTGAGCAATCTGAACATCAAATAATGTGTTCTAGCCTCCCCAGCACCCAGGTCATATTCTGGGAATAAATTAGGCTTAAAGAAGTTCATTGACTCTTTTAGGCCACTGGAGTACTATTTAAGGAATCACATGTCGAGGACAAAGGGTGTTGCTGTCTTTCCAATATCTGGAATAAAGATTTATTTCAAGCCTTGGCAGATGAATGGACCAGCTAATTGTCCACAGTTTAGTCTTTGGCTACAATATGCATATACATACTTTTGGAGAAGGTGATCATATCCAGTGCATATTGAGATATGGTGAAGGGCAAAGGGGGATGTTTCAAGACATCATGAATCAATAATGAGATCAATTCATATATTAGCATATCATGCACTTGACGTGTTCAAATTTCTTGGTTTTATTATTTGTTTGAAGAGATAAAGTTTTAACAAAGAGGTTATTACTTCAGATGGACTCTAGTATATTCAAGAAGATGAAGTCAACCTAAGTGAAAACACATTTGATAGTTTAGGTCTATTTGAAAGAGAATTTCTTTTATGAGAGAGAAAACTGCAAAGACAGAAAGAATGCCTTGAACATATAACTAATAAAAATATCTTTCCTTCAAAGGGCTCAAAGCATTTTAATAAGTTAACTTGCCCTTATAACTTCTTTGTCAGAATTTTGAAACCATAAAACAAACAGAAACTAAACCATCTTTATGTTTATTGTCTGATGAGAGGGGAAAATGTCTTTGCTAAAGAGAAGGATCCTCTTTGAAAGATTTGCTGCTATGCAACTTGCCTTTTCAGTCCCTGACTCTGACTTTTCACACATGAAAAAATAAATAAATGTACACATCTCTTTACTGTCTAAGCTCATCTTACGGAACATTTTTTTTTCTCTGCCCATTTAGCATGAGTTTCTGAGACCCATTGTGCACAAAGATTACTGTGTCATTGATTAAACCTGTGACTAAGGATGAGCAAATAATTTATCATTTTAGTTGTCTCTTAAAAGTTGATAATTAGGATGATACCTGTTTTTACTCTTGATGATATCCTAATTATCCTAGAGGTTGTAAAAGTATTTTCCAATTGCTCGCACTGTATGGAGAACCAAACTGGAAAAACAAATGAAGCAACTGCCACAGGAGCAAAGTAACAAACTGAAAATAACATGAAACAAATTGGATATATAATTACTGAAGGAATGAGTACTGGGAGGGTGAAATATAACAGGCTTCACAGCGAAGGGAAATTGGAAGTCTTATTAGAAGTAAATGATAGTGAAATGCCAAAAAAACACTGAGTATTAACTGTATTAACTGAGCTTTCGATGAAAAAAAAATTGACTGTAAAAAATAATGGGATTTTATTTATTAAAAAGCAGCAAAAAAAATAGAACAAAAGTACAAAAGCAGAGTCTAATTTAATGTATTGGCATCAATCCATCAAACATAGACCAGTCCGGTTTTCCGATGCTGATCTAAAACCCCATGGATCAGTAAAGAACTCAGACTTCTTTATGCCACAACCGATGCTACCTTAGTCTAAATCACCATTATTTCTCTCATGATATTCTTCCATCTGGTCTTTCTGCCCTCACTCTGGACTCCTCTATAACGTATTCTCAACATAGCAGCTAAAGTGCTATTTTTAAATGTTAAGATTCATGTCACCTGCAGTTCTATCCCACTGAGAGTAACAGGCAAATTCCTAACAAGTCTATGTGAACTGCCCTCTTTATGCTCCCATTACCTTTGTTTTGGGGTTTTTGTTTTGTTTTTTATTGTTTTTTGAATTTAATTTTTATTTTATATTGGAGTAGAGTTGATTTACAATGACAAGGTGATTGCATGACTTAATCACCTCCCAAAGGCCCCAACCATCCAATAACATGACCTTGGAGTTTAGCTTTTAATACATGAATTTTAGGATGACACCGACATTCAGTCTGTAGCACACACCAACAGTATTCCCACCTTAGGGCCTTTGCACTGGCTGATCCCTTCACCTGCAACACTCTTCCCTCAGGAAATGAAGGCCATCTCTTTTTCACCTCTTTCAAGTGTTTGCTTGAATGCTAACTTCTTGATGGCTCCTATCTTCACCAACCCATTTAAATTTATAATCCACTTAACCACACCCACCTTCATCTGTGTATTCTTGATTTCTCCCACCATGCTCCTTATTTTCCATTTCAGAGATCCCTTTCTAGAATTCCAACATATTATAAAATTTATTTAATTATGTCTATTTTATGCACACCACCCTCCATCATTAGAATGTAAGTTCCAGAAGGGCAGATTTTTTTTTTTCTCTTGGTATAGGAGGTTGGTTATGGACACTGATATATTTCAATTACCTTGAAACATTCCAGGCTTTCAGTCTTATATTACTTGAAGACACGTAATATAAGAGAAACAAGTATTACAAGAAAGAAAAGGGTTGTATTCTAGCCACTTTTGTAATCTCTCACTTTAATTCAGCATTTAGTTCATAATATTTATTCAATATAAGTTTGCTGAACTGAACTAAATCTCTAAGAATTTTTTTAAATTTCTAAGTTGATTTTTTAAGAAAATGTAACTAATATTCCAGGGATGAATGGCAGTTGAAATTTTTGCCAGAGACTGTGGGGAGTTTTATTGCCTTTGGTCTTTTAAACACTGTTATTCTCAGATTTTTCGTTTGCCTGTTTTATTCTATGATCAAACTAGTACTGAAACTTATAAGCAAATGCTATATTTAATTTATATTTGATTATACTTAATCTATGCTGCAAGCCTAGATTTTTTTTTTTAATTTTTTAAATTTATTTATTTATTTATTTTTGGCTGTGTTGGGTCTTCGTTTCTGTGCAAGGGCTTTCTCTAGTTGCGGCAAGTGGGGGCCACTCTTCATCGCGGTGTGCGGGCCTCTCACTATCGCGGCCTCTCTTGTTGCTGAGCACAGGCTCCGGACGCGCAGGCTCAGTAATTGTGGCTCACGGGCCTAGTTGCTCTGCGGCATGTGGGATCTTTCCAGACCAGGGCTTGAACCCATGTCCCCTGCATTGGCAGGCAGATTCTCAATGACTGAGCCACCAGGGAAGCCCACAAGCCTAGATGTTTTTAAAGAATGTATGTTTGTTCCATTTGGTTGTTTGTGTTATTTTTTGTCCCTTGTGGAACTGAACTCTTCAGAATTTTATCTGTGATTCTATTTGCCATTGTTTTGTCTGATCTGGAATTTGGTCACAAATAATTTCTTTTTGAGTCATCTTTTAAATAGTAGAATTCATGTAAGAAAATTCTTCTCTCTGCATTGTACTAAGAGTTGCAATAGAATATGTCAATCCTGAAGAAAATATACTACAAGCATCTGTGGAATTGAGAAAAATACTATGGCATACCTGTATTTTATGGAATTAGAATTACCAGTTGATAATAAGAATACAGATCATAATTAGTTTGGGAATCCTTTGGGTTTTGTGGATGAGTGTGTATCTGTGTTTGTGTGTGTGTGTGTGTGTGTGTGTGTGTGTATATATATGTGTATGGGGGGGCACACACATTGTTTTTGATGGTGGTAGTGGTGGCAGCTGTTGTGATGTCCTTATTTTTGTTTTTCAGAAAGAGACAGAGGATTGGTAACGTAAAGAAAGTAAAGGCAGTAAGTAATCACAAATTGGACTTCAAGCAGGAGGAGTCCTGAAGTGCTTTAGAAATTGAAAGGAAAGGTTGAAATAAGTTGAATTTATAGAATGCTCCTTTAAATAGCATTTCTTATAAATTATATTAAATGTCAAATTTAAGTCTGGTTTTCTATTTTGTGTTTGAATTCTCATTGCTGCACCCTTTTAGAAGAAAAGCAAAACATATTTTTATGAACACATCAATAAGTTGTCTAGTTGTACTCTATTTTCTGGGTGGAAAATTCACTTTCTCTGGCTAGTCTAAGACCCTTCACTGAAATTTTCTATTAATTTCATTGGATTTTAAAAACCTTCTGTTCCACAGGGAATAATTTTTGACTCATTCACGGAAGGAATCAACTGAGAAAAATGTTATACTGCATTAGGATCTAGGGCTCTTGTGAAACTGAAGTGGTTTTGAGTGTGTAAAAAATTAGTGTATCCTAACGTTCTGTATTTGGGAAACCAGATGTAAAAACGAGAAGAAACCAAATCTAAACTGCTAATAAAAATGTATTATGTAACAAAGAGTAATATGAGTTTCAGATTCTGATCCTAACTTTTGGAATCTTGCTATATCAATTTCCATGGGATTTCAAGTCAGCTGAAAAATTACCTAATATGTGTGTGCTATGTGCGTCACACTTTTTAAATCTCATTTAAAGAGATGAAAATGAACCATTTGGAATGTCTACTGAATATATGTGTGAATTTTTAAAAGACAAAACAATAGTTTTGGAAGGTAGCATAATCTGCATCTTTCCCTGATGTTATGTCATAGGTATGAAGAAACAGGTTTTAACCAGCCTCATAAGCAGCAAGTTCAAATCAGAGTAATAGATCATTTTCTCCTCTTAATCATTTGACATTTTGGAATTTAGTAATAGTATCCTACAGTAATGCTTTTGAAGACAGACTGTTGATTTATAGCAATATGTTACAGAAATCATATTCTACAGTTTACAAAAAGAAATTTTCCATTAATATATAATGGATATTAAATTATTAAGCAGAAATAGTTTTCTTATTTACTAATCTACTTGAATGCCCATATCCATCTCTCTCCCTCAAAAAATTAAAAAAACTCTGTCAGAATGGAAAATTTTGTTTTGAAAAATCTTTTAAATTATTTTATATCAGTTGCCAATAAAAACTAAAAGCAATCCTTTGTTTTAGCAATAATTTCCTAATTAGTTAGGTAACAATTCATAGTTTTCTAAAATGTCTTCTTATTTATATTTATTGGTTGATATAATTTTTAATACAAAATCCTTCTTTTCATATTTCCAAGTGTCCTTGTTTGATCACTTTTCTCATGGCAGTATTTTTTTTTTTTTAATCTGAACTCACAAACGGTTCTGAAAATTGGAAAAGCTCTAGTGATTCTATGATGGGGTTCATAGATGCCACAGTTTGATATATGAATTATGCTATAACTCTAAAAATCATAACATTTACAATTCTGAAAGAGTTACCAAGTCCATGATTTATTCCAAAATATAATGCTGCTTTAATGTCTTGCTTTCCTGATCTTCTGATTGTGATGGGTTGATGGGGTAGTCTTGTGATTCATGAGGATGGCTCATTCATTATTTTTGAGTGGGATAAAGATAGTAGAGCTTATTTATAACTCCCTTAATTGTCTGAAGCTAGAGATGGAGGTATAAAATTCTACAACTTAGTTTGCCCTATTCTTGCTTATGTTGTATCACAAGGACAAAGATTCATTAAAGAGACCTTTAAAATGTGTTAATCTAGGTACTTTAATGAAATTTGTTTGCAAGGCAACCTATCCCACTTATTATGCTTAGTAGTATTCATACATAATGGTAATGTGACTGCTCATCTCTAAACCATTAAGGAAAGAAATATGAGAAAAGGGGGCATGATGATTAATTTGGGGTGGATGGCTTAGAAGTTTTTTGCCTTTTAAAGCAAACTATGTTTCTCTTACTTAGCCTTTTTAAAAAAACATTAAAAATTTGAATTAAAATATGCAGTAGACCAGGAACACTGTAAAATTGAGAATATACGTAGTATTTATCACCATGAATAAAGTATGTGAAATAAAATTAATGCATAGTTTCTAAGAAGTTAAAGGTTTCAGTATTTCATAAACATTATATCTGAAAAATAAATGTCTTTTAAGAATATTTTTCCTATAGTTTAACATTCTTTATATTGTCAACCCTCTTTCTCCCCTTTTTCAGGGAAATAAATGTCCTAGATCTTTTATGATTAATCATCCCACTGTGCTTTAGATCTCATATTGTCCTTTGAATTATCATTTTTTTCCCTTCTTTTGTCTTTACTCATTCCTCTATTCTAGCTAGTTCCCCAAATACTAAATATATGCAACAAACCACAGCAATATGGCTATGAATCAAACCACCTCAAAACGTAGTGGCTTAAAATCCATAAAGATTTAGATTTTGCTCATTAATCTGAAATTTGGACAGGGACCAGCATGACTAGCTCTCTTGTAATCCTCTCAGTAACAGTGGTGATGGTTCAAAGGTTGAAGACTAGAATCATCTGAAACTTGCTGTCTCACAGGTTGAGAGGTTGATGTGGGCTGAAATGTAGCTCAAGCTGTCAGCCTGAACACCTCTCCATGTGGCCTGAGTTTCTTCACAACATCATGGCTGGATTAAGGGACAGCATCTCAGGAGAGAGGAATCCAGACAGAAACCAAATCACTTTAATGACCTTGCTTCCAAAATCACGGAGCATCACTTCCATGACATTATATTCATAGAGGCATCCAAGAAGACCTGCCCAATTTTCATTTAATTTAATTTTTAGTTTATATTTGGGTACAGTTGATTTACTATGTTGCATTAGTTTCAGGTGTACAGCTAAGTGGTTCAGTTATATGTATACATATATCCATTCTTTTTCAGATTCTTTTCCTGTTTATGTTATTACAGAATATTGAGTAGAGTTCCCTGTGCTATACAGTAGGTCCTTGTTGATTATCTATTTTATATATAGTAGTGTGTATACGTTAATCCCAAATTTCTAATTTATCCCTCCTCCACTATCTTTCCTCTTTACTAACTGTAAGTTTGGTTTCAAAGCCTGTGAGTCTGCTTCTGATTTCCAAATAAGTTCATTTGTATTGTCTTTTTATATTTCACATATAAGTAATATCATGTGGTATTTATCTTTCTCTGTCTGACTTACTTCACTTAGGATGATAACCTCTTCCATCCATATTGCTGTAAATGGCATTATTTCATTCTTTTTTATGGATGAGTAATATTCCATTATATATATGTACCACATCTTCCTTACCCATTCTTCTGCCAGTGGACATTTAGTTTTCTTCCATGGCTATTGTAAATAGTGCTGCATGAACATTGGGGTACATGTATTTTTTTGAATTATGGTTTCCTCTGGATATATGTCCAGGAGTGGGGTTGCTGGGTCATATGGTAGTTCTATTTTTAGTTTTTTAAAGAACCTCCACACTGTTCTCCATAGTGGTTGTACCAATTTATATTCCCACCAACAGTGTAGGAGGGTTCCCTTTTCTCCACACCCTTTCTAGCATTTATTGTTTGTAGATTTTTTGATGATGGCCATTCTGACCAGTGTGAGCTGAGGCCTCATTGTAGTTTTGATTTGCATTTCTCTAATAATTAGTGGTGTTGAGCATTTTTCACGTGCTTCTTTGTGTCTGCTTTGGAGAAATGTCTATTTAGATCTTCTGCCCATTTTTTGATTGGGTTGTTTTTTTTTGGATATTGAGCTGCATGAGCTGTTTGTACATTTTGTAGATTAATCCCTTGTTGGTTGCATTGTTTGCAAATATTTTCTCCCATTCTGTGGGTTGTCTTTTTGTTTTGTTATAGTTTCCTCTGCTGTGCAAAAGCTTTTAAGTTTAATTAGGTCTCATTTGTTTATTTTTGTTTTTATTTTCATTACTCTAGGTGGGGGTCCAAAAAGATATTGCTGTAATTTATGTCAAGGCATATTCTGTCTAGGTTTTCCTCTAAGAGTTTTATAGTATCCAGTCTTACATTTAGGTCTTTCATCCATTTTGAGTTTATTTTTGTATATGGTGTTAGAGAATGTTCTAATTTCATTCTTTTACATGTAGCTGTCCAGCTTTCCCAGCACCACTTATTGAAGAGACTGTCTTCTCTCCATTGTATATTCTTGTCTCCTTTGTTGTAGATTAATTGACCATAGGTGTGTGGGTTTATTTCTGGTCTTTCTATCCTGTTCCATTGATCTATATTTCTGTTTCTGTGCCAGTACCATATTGTTTTGACTACTTGGTAGTATAGTTTGAAGTCAGGGAGCCTGATTCCTCCAGCTTTGTTTTTATTTCTCAGGATTGCTTTGGCTATTTGGGATCTTTTGTGTTTCCATACAAATGTTAAAATTTTTTGTTCCAGTTCTGTGAAAACTGCCATTGGTAATTTAGTAGGTATTGCATTGAATCTGTAGATTGCCTTCAGTTGCATAGTCACTTTGATAATATTGATTCTTCCAAACCAAGAACGTGGTTTATCTTTCCATCTGTTTGTGTCATCTTCAATTTCTTTCATCAGTGTCTTATAGTTTTCAGAATACAGGTCTTTTGCCTCCTTAGGTAGGTTTATTCCTAGGTATTTTACTTTTTTGATGTGATCGTAAATGGGATTAGTTCTTAATTTCTCTTTCTGCTCTTTCCTTGTTAGTGTATAGAAATGAAAGAGATTACTGTGTATTAATTTTATATCCTGTAACTTTACAGAGCTCATAAATGAATTCAGTAAAGTTGCAAGACCTGCCCAATTGTTAAATAGATCTACTTCTTGATGGAGTACTGGCAATGTACTGAAAGAGCTTGAGAGAGAAGTACTGCTGTGGCCATATCTGCAAAATGCAGTCTTTCAGTCTGCCCATAAGAATTCACATTCCCCACATGTAATATGGGAAACATGAATTCTCACCCTCCTCCAAGAACCCCCTAAAATCCCATTTTAGAATCAGACTCATGCTCAGATATCAGGATCTCTTCATCTAAATCAAGTACAGGTACTGATGAGGCCCCTCCGGTACATTTCTTCAAGTATAGTCCCTTCAGTACAGTTCTTAATCTGAAGACCTGAAAACTAAAGAACTATCTCTTCTTCTCCACTCCTAACATATAATTGTGAGACAGACCTTGATAACCACTATAGGCACTTCCATCAGAAAAGGGGAAATGGGGCCTACAGTAGTCACTAATCCACAGAAATTCTGAAATCCAGCTGGATAACCCATTGCTAGTTCCTGGATTGGGCTCAGTACTACTGCCTGGAGATCCATCATAGCTCTTTGCTCTTTGGACTCTTGGGTCTGCCTTCTGGGACACCCTTCATTAATCCATAAAAAGTGACTGTGATTTGCCACTGAGTACTTTTCTCAATCTCCTTCTTGCCCATAGTAGTATGGGGATCCAAATATCTCTTTTCATATCCTTATCTGTGTTTGTTAGTTCAAGTAGCAGTATTTCTAGTAGTAAAGCTCTTTAAACTTTGTGAATTTCCTATGACTGCTACTGGATTTTGGTCCATTAAACAAAAGGCACACCCATGATAAGTGATTTTCTAACTTAGGCTTCCTGTAAGGTTGTTGATTGACATTATCCCTAAGATTCTTAGATTTTTAGAGTCATCTTTGATTTGATCTCTGTTCTGAAATTCTTTCTATATTTGAGAATCATGTTGTGGTTCAGTCTTGTAGTTTTAACTCAGTAAGTCTGGGCTCCTTCATATATTTTCTAAATTTTGCTGGAAAATAGAATTATTCCTTTCTAATCTATTTCTCTTCTCTCATTTTATAATATCAACAAGAAGCCGAGTGGACTTTCAGTATTTTTCCTGAAAACCTCCTTATCATCTAATTTATCATCTATCTACGAATCATCTAATTTATCAGGAATTTTACTGTTTTCCATGTCATCACAAGCAATAGGGCTGCTAAATTTTCTGTTACTACATAACAAGAATTCCCTTACTTCCAGATACCCACAATCTTTTTGTCACTTTTGTTTAAACCCTTACTAACAGCCTCCTCGGGGGCCATTAGTTTTTTTTAACAAAAGTCCTTTAACAAAATGCTCTTCTCAAAGTTTTTCCAGCTTCTACCTACTGCCTGATCCCAAAGCAAGTTTTAGGCTTTGTTATAGCAGCATACCACCTCAAGTACCAAAATCTGTTCCTATAATTATGGTTGTATAATAAACCATCACCAAAACTTAGTTTTTTAATATATGCATATGTAATATGTATATATAAATATTGCATAATATTGCCAAATCTACAATTTGGGCAAGTTCAACAGAGATAGCTCATGTCTCTACTACTCAAAGGCTGGGAGCTGGAATCATCTATAAGGTATTCAACTACATGTTCAGAAGTTGATGCTGGCTGTCACCCGAGATTTTTTAGTGGAGGCTATCTACATCTGACCATGTCATATGGTTTTCATAGCCTCACACATGGTTGTTGCTTTGAAAGGCAAGCATTCCAAAATAGGTAGCCAAGCAGAAGCTAGATCTCCTTTATGACCTAGCCTTCAGAGATACTCATTGTCATTTCCTCCACATTCCATACATCATGCATCACAAAGGCCACATCAGTTTCAATGGCAGGAGAAATAGAGTCTGCTTCTTGATGGAAGAGTAGCAAAGTTCTGCAAGAGAATGTGCAACCAGAATTATTGCTCTCTATTATTCAAAAATACAGTCTTACAGTCTGTCACATATTATTACTATTTCCTTACCTTAAATTCCTATCTCAACTAACTGTAATCTTGCTTCTTATTCTTATTTTTAAAACAAAGAAACAAACTTGCACTCAGCTAAGAGGACCAATGATCTTCAACCTTTCATAGAAGTTAATGATTTTCAGTCTTCAAATTGTTTGATTTATATGCTTTATTTGACAATATTGGTAATCACCCAATTCATGAAATATATTCTCTATTGTCCTCTGCCTCTATACTGAGTATCATCTTTGATCATTTTCCTTGAACACTCTTTGTCAATAACTGATGCCTTTTTTTTTTTTTGCCTGCTCCTTAAAAGTAGTTTTCTCCAAAACTTGGACTTCAGTTCATTTCTCTTCTTATTCTGCATTTTCCTCTAAGCAATCTTCTGAAACTGAGTCTCCAGTATGTATTTCCACTTGCTACTTCTTTCTTAAATTTGAGATTCCAACAATTGATTGGACATTTCAACATGAGAATTTCACAGCTACTTTATATTCAACATTTATAAAACCCAGGCTCTGTATCTTTACTCATAAAATGTAATCCTCTTCTCATATTTCCCAACTTGGCTAAAGCCTTTACTCTTCACCAAATCCCAACATAAAAAATCTAGTCTTCTACCTTCTGCCTTCAACAGTACAAAGTGAAACACAGATTCATTTCTGTCTTATGGCTCACACACCCAGCTTGAGGACAGGGCCCTATAGCATCTCGTTCAACCTATATCCAGGTAAATTTCCCACCTAGGTTGCACTAATCATCCAAACTATATCAGAGTCTAAAAATGCACTTTACACTCACATAACTTTGCTCACATTTTTACTCCTATTTTAAATTGTTCCCACTCATCATCAGTCTGGGAAGCATGAGTACATCCTCCATTATTCCACAGATATCCCCTCTCTAACAAAACCCATTTGACTTCTCAATAACTTCTTAACAAAAATAACAACTTGCTCCTTTGTGGTCATACACTATTTTTGTGTCAGTCTCCACAAAACTGTGAGCTTCCTGTGGTCAAGAACCATTTATTATTAATCTCTCACTCCTTTACATGTATAATTACAAGTCACCAATTTTAATCTAATTGACTTTTAAACAATCTACACTGTTACCTTAACTTTGACTTCTACAAATTACCTTGCTATACTTAACTCATACTTTGGAATATTTTCTATTGAACAAAGTTTGAAGTAAATGTAATGGAAATATTTGACAACTGCCATATGTGTTTTGGTAGCATTTCCATCTCTGTATGTTTAGCAGTGTTTGTGCAAAGATATGAGTATTTTATTGTGGTGGTTTTCAAAGTGTGCTCCATGGAACCCCTCCATGGAGGAGCCTCAGTAGCTTCTCTGAGCAGGGGCTTGATTATGCAGAATCTAAGCACAGCCTTTCTTACCTGTCAACCCACCAGAACAAGTTTACAGATTAGACTTTTGGACACATCTTTATTTTAGAAAGGTTTCTATTATTGAAATATTTCAATGCACTGTTTATTGATTTTTGCCTTTATTCTTTTTGTTTTCTTAAAGAGCTAAACTGGACAAAAAAGACTAATAGTACTGAAAGGAATGGTTAGCCTCATAATTTACAGATAATTTGTTAGACATTAAAAAAATCTCAGTTGGCTGTCCCAGAACTTAAAGCTGTTGAATACATGTGCAACTATGACAAAAGAGAACACAATTTGCAGAGATTTTTCTGAAAAGCAAGCTATTTCAATAATTAAAGATTTTATAACATTTTATCACTGTGGAAAAGAAATCTACACTTATAAATATCATATGTTGTTTGATTTTCACATTTCTGACTTTAACTTTTTGGGAATATATTTTTATATAAGTATGGAAGACGTCCTCCATTCATAAGTGATTGATTAGTTGAATTGAAATGATGAAAGTTCTGTTTCAAGATTATGTGTCTTTTATAATAACACATTAATATCACTTGTAAAATCCATGGACTTTTAGGAATCTTATAAGAGGGTCTACATTTCATTGTGCCTTAACCGACCCACCCATCTTCTATACTTTATTTCCCCAGGGATGGGAATGGGACTCCACAAACCAAATTTCTCTTTTGCCAACTGGCCCTCTCTTAGGCTGCTAATCATGAGTGCCTGAGGGAACCTACAGGAGAAAAAGAGAAAGTGGGGCATCATTCTCTCCTGTTTGCTTTCAGCTACTCTCAACAACACCCAGCAGAGCTTCTTTACCCTGACCGACAATCACAGATTGCTCCAGTAGCAGTAATTGATTTGTTTGCAGTTGTTCCAACACTTCTAGAAATAACTTCATCAAACCCTCCAGAGACGGTGATATCAGTTGCCTGATACCCCCTCCTTGAATTGAATTGGGTACCAGCCTCACACAATCCCTCTTCTTAGCTTAGAGACCCCACACCATCGAAGTAGACCCACCCCCATCGAAGACCCCACCCACAACCTCCTCAAGCAACTGAGTTATGGCTTCTCTAAGACTCAAGTTTAATAATACTAACCTCTTTCTTTTGTTTACCTAGTCCTAGGGGTGAAAGCTGCTTCTTATGGTTACCTTTTACCTCTTTGTTTTCTAAAAAGCAAGGAGGTAATGTTACTTTATTTTTCCTTTGTATATTATAGGCATTAATAGGAATATGTTGGATAAAACAAAATAGTATACTGTTTTGATATTATTTATATTTTCCTCCCAAGTTACCTACAGTAGTTTTGTTTAACACATTTATATATTCATACATTTTAACCTTGCCAGTGTTAAAATTCCTAGAATTTTAACTCTAGTTCATAAAACTAACTTATTGTCCTCAAATAACCTCATTTTATATGCTAATTCTTTCCTCTGTCTCTTTTGCCTAAGGAGAGTCAAACTTTCCCTGGGGCAGTAGGGCATTTGTCCAGTTATGTATAGAGTAACCTGTACTTTCCAATGTCTTAGAGACATTCCTGAGAAGAAGAGAGAATGATGACCTCCATTTTGTATAATGTTTCCAGAAAGTTTGCTCATTTATTTCCATCTGTTTGTCAGAGCTAGGTCAACCCTAAAGACACTCGCTCTCACCCTCTTTTTTTTTTTTTTGGAAAAAGGAAGAAAGGGAAACAAATATTTAGTGAAACACAGACTGGGACATTCAAGAAAAAGGTGATCCTATTGATAATAGGAAACTTAGCAGCCATAACAGTTTCACTATCAAATACATATCAGTCACTCAAATAACAATTATATAAATGTTTTAAGTTTTCCTTGTAAAATGAACTTTTAATGTTGGCAGGTGCTTGAATCAGGCATGAATTTCCAAGGAAAATATTTAGAGTACCTTTGGATGCACTTGAATACAGAAAGAAAGGTTGTTTTATTAACATATACACACTACTATATATAAAATAGGTAACCAACAAGGACCTACTGTATAGCACAGGGAAGTATACTCAATATTTTGTAATAACCTATAAGAGAAAAGAATCTGAAAAATAATATATATATGCATATATATACTAAGTATGTATGTATAACTCATCACTGTGCTGTACCCCTGAAACTAACACAAAATTTGAAACAAGAAACTTCACACTAATGTTTGAAATTACATAGAAATTGTAAGAATAGAAAGATAAGGTGGATATTGAAAAGTGGAAAAAGTAGAATTTGAACATAAAATTATAGTCTGAAAAGTTGAAAGGGTATAAGGCAGCAGGTAAGTTTTAACTTATCTATTGTAAATTTAACATGTGAATCTTATCTCTTTAGGAAGATACATTGCAAGAGAGTATAGACAGCATTTCTGAAACATGACAGTGAGTTACAACCCAGGATGGTGATGTAGCAGACAGGAAGAAGTAGAAGCAGATTTTCTAGTATGTTCCTCATAGTTTGGTAATATGAGTGACAGTGGAGTAGAGAATAGATGAACAGTGTAGAGGTCTCACATCTTTCATTTCTATAATATTTTCAGTATATATACTTCTGAGTTTTTAAAATACAAACCATCAAACACAGCTAGTGCCATGTACTCCAAATTTACTTTGGATATGACTTAAGGTTAACAATGACAAAGAATGGAGTTTGAGTTACTATTCTTTTGCATGTGATTTTAAGGTTATGAAAAATGTGAGGTCAAAAAGTCCTTATCCATTAGTTCTGAAAATGCTCTCATTTGACCATGATTGACAATTTTTGACAATGATTGACGGACTCTGTAAGCCGTGATAAAAAATGACAGCCTTGAGTATTTTGAACAAGTTACATTTTAAAGGAATTAAGTTGCTAATGGATTAACAGTGGTCAATGAAGAAGGAGCGGGCCATTACTTTTTATGGATTACGGGATTATCATTCCTTATAGAACACTGACAGTCATTCTTACACGTCCTTCCTGAGATTCCAATGCAACAGAATTCTCTTTCAGATAAGATTTTCCTTTATATGAAGCCCAAGTTAACCTGTTAGTTCACTCACTATGCTTTAGGATGTTGATAATTCACTGCAGAACACTGAGGTCCTCTTTTCATAGTCTAATATCATCTTTCTGAATACACACATAGTACTTTTTCTCAAATTCATGAAAAATGACAGGACAATTAAACCAAAATCATATCCAGATATCACACTCCCTCTGGAGTCAGATTCACATTATTATTATAATTCTGACTAGTTTTCTAATGAGTTAACAAATTCTTTGGTCTTGTACCATAAAGTTAATGTACCCATTTTTAGTTCTTAAAGAAAATCAAGCTTCTACTATGAGCTTCATTCATCTAGGCTCTTATCTAGAAAAAAAGGATGATTTTTGCAGTATCTAAGGCATGTAAGAGTCAAACCAAGTAACCTTTCAACAAATCTCTCAGTAAAATTTTGTCCCCTAAGAAAATGCTTTTTCTTAAAATTCTCCACTTTTGTCAATAGTATTAATATACTTTAAATAAATGATTATCAGCATTTATTCATCTTGTTTTTTCACTCTCTACAGCCAGTTCCAGTTTGTTTCTAAATATTGCTAATTTTCTTTCTATAACATTTCTTGTATTCTTCATTTTCTTCTAATTTCCACAGTCATCACCTTTTCTGTTGTTCATATCATTAAGAGTAGATAATACAATGGCCTCCATTAGGTCCAAAACCAAATTGTCACCAATGCAAAATAAGGAAATCATGCTTAACAGCAGTAACATGTATGGAAAAGCACAAGAGTAGTGGTTGACAATACATTTAATGTTGAGCAAAAAGCTTATTATCCCGGGTTGCATATTAGAAAGACAAGCATTAAAAAATTGAGTTTAGGACAATACGATATAACGAGCTTTGGGATTTCATGATCTAGGTTTGAATCTTGATTGCGTGATCTTAACTCACAGTTAGATTTCTCATCTGCAGAATGGAGATAATATTAATAACTATCATTTATTGTGTGTTTATCATGAGCCAGGCAATAAGTGCTTTATATGTCTCACTTCATTTAACCTTCATAGTAACCCTGCTAAATAAATACCATTATTATCCTCACATTACAGAGGAAAATATTAAGTCCGAAGATGGCAAATTAATTTTTTCCAGTATCACACAAGTAATATGTGACAGAACATGAATTCTAAGCTCTGGTCTCTGATATCAGAGCCTGTGGTTTCATCACTGAGACTTGAGTGAGATTATGCATGTTCACAACTGACATGGGTCAGGTACATAGTAATTGTTTAGCAAAAGTTGGTTTCATTTCCTTGTAATTTTGTGACAGGGGAAAACGTTTTGTATTCTATTACAAGTTAATCACTAAAGGAATGTTGCCTATAAGCTTAAATTATACATAATGTCCCATCTCTGGGAACCCTGCTTCCCAGGTAATGAGCATTAAGTTAAAATACTGTTTAGCTCACAGGAAACATCCTGACCAGTTCCACCTGTGAATGACTGCAGGGAGGAAGAAATTAACACATCCCCTCCAGAGGCTGATGGGAACAAGGAAGTGTTTGACATTCCTCCCTCCCCTTTTAGTATAAAAGGAGCCTGAATTCTAACTCAGGCAAGATGGTTCCTTGGGGCACGGAGCCCACCATATTCTTGGTTATCTGCCTTTCTGAATAAAGTCATTATTCCTCACCCCAACAACTCGTCTCTTGATTATTGGCCTGTCATGCGGCGAGCTTAGACTCGGTAACAATTTCATTATATAGTGTGCTTGTTGGAACATACTTTAGCTACTAGATTCATTTCAAGCTTCCACATTAAGAATGTGTTGTCATCTGAAGTGAGCTAAACCCTTTGAAGAATGAGTAGGAAATTGAAATGCATCATACGTAGCCACAGTGAAGTGTTGGGCATGTTCATTCTGAAGGAAAAAGGACACTGAAAGCACATGATACCTGACTTCAAGGTAAAAAGAAAGAGAGACAGAGAGAGAGAGAGAGAGAGAGAGAGAGAGAGAGAGTGTGTGTGTGTGTGTGTGTGTGTGTGTGTGTGTGTGTGTGTTGTATATGACCCCAACAGAATAGAACTTGATGGGTGAATAAAATATTTATTTTAAATCAATGGGAAAGTTCTTTCTAGTAAACAGAATTGCCCAAGGGTGGATGGACTGCCTCAGGAAAAAATAATCCGATTGTTTTCTGAAACACAAAAAAGCATACTACACCTGGCCTTTGTTACATTCAGAGTCTTTGGCTAGAATCATCTTTTTATGAGATTGCTGGTTGAATACTTGAGCTCAATTATATCACCATGCTTACCATGCTTTGTCAAGCTCTACCCAGGGCCCAAATATGATAGCCCTCAGCCACTTGTCTTACTGGTACCCTATCATCCTCTTATCTTCACAGTTTTGGTGTCCCATCACTCTCCTAATTGTTTCCCCACTGCTACATCCTCTGTCAACACTTTCCATTTGTTTGCCAGAAACTCTGATCCATTATTAACAAACTACTTTATAGCACCATTCTCTTCATCCAGTGCCCTATTTGCCTACTTGTCTACAAAAATCTGACATTCCCATGAATCAAACTTTCCCCCTGTTTCACGCTCCTGTGTCAGCAGCCCATTTTCCCCCATCTTTGTACCACAGGGTCAAGACATGGGTTTAGCTTCTTGACCTTCAGGGCCATTCCAAACGATTACTCTTTAATTCCTCACAAGCATGTCTTCAAGGCTCCTGTCATGTAGCTATGTAGCCCTCTGTCTATCCTTGCTGTTTTCTTAAAATCTCCACATTTTTTGAGAATTTTGCTATTTTTCTCACTAGTTGACTAGACAGATTGTAATATATACATTATTGACCAATCCATGCATTGTGGACTAGTTCCTTGCTCTTCATAGCTCCAGGTTCCTTTTCTTCTGCTGTCTTTCAGAAATGTATTTCCAAGATTATACTCTAGATAATTCTCACAGCTGTCATTGAGCCTGACATACACCAAAAACTGTATCTGGTTAATACATTATCCCTTTATGTTACCCTACCCAGATTCACTGTTGGAATTGAAACTTGAACATCTCACTTCAAACATCTCAATTTATCTGATTCAAATCTCCTATGCTTTTCTCTTACTCTTTACAACCTCTTTCTCTGATCCTCCTGGACAATTTCTGTCTCTCATCAGAACTTTACCTCCTTACTTAGGTGCTTTAGATTACATGACCCATCTTTTCAGTTGCTTAGTTGCTTTTATTCTTTTGTTTCTTACTCTCATTCTTTCATCTTATGCTGAAAAAATTCAGCTTCTGGAAAGACTCAAGCCCTTCCCATCTTAAAACAATGTCACCCTTGAACAAACATTCTCCTCTAGCCACCATTACTGGTCCCCTTTGTAGGTAAAAGTCTTGAAACTTCTTGAAAAATCCCTACAGTTGGTATTTCCACTTCCTTTCATCCCATTCATTCCTTATCCCACTCTAATCTGGCTTCTGGCTCCCCCCCCTTCACTGAATCTACTTGAATTGATATCTACATTGCCCTCAGTGTTACCAGATCCAGTGAAATATTTGCTGTGTTCATCTCACTTCATCTCTCTATGGCAATTATTATGTTGAACACACATCCTTCCTGAAATCCTCTTCCCTCTGAGCTTCTGTGAACCTTCTCTCCTAGAGTCCCTCCTTTCTCTGTTTTTCCTCTTCTATCATCTTCCAGTACTCTTGTTTCTCCACCTATATTTAATATATTATATACTCTCCCTAAAAGACCTTAGGCAAATTCAAAACATTCAGCTACCACACATGCACTGGTAGTTCTCAATCTCCAGGCAAGGAATAGCAGAATCAGAGCACCACCCTTCTGTATCAGACTGCTTTGTAAACATCTCCACATGTCTGAACCACACGCCACTGCATAAACTCAGCTTTTCAGCCTTTTACCGGAAACTTCTTCTCTTCCTTTGCTGCCCATCTCAGCGTCTGGCACCATGTTGTCCCAGTCAGAAATGTGAGTCATTTTGCATTTCTTTCTTTCTTCTCCCCGCAACTACTCTGTCACGAGGTATTATTTCATTTATTTAAAAACATTTTATCAAGCACTTGTTATATACTATGACAGAAGAAAGATGCATAGAAAGGGAATTAGACAATAATGTGGATGCGATGTTATGAAAATACATGTAAACTCAGAGAGTCGGATTGAGTAGGCTTGCTTCACATGTCCAAGCCCATCTTTGTCCTCTCCTTTCCTTTTCCTCAGTCACTCCTGCTTTTCTTCTACTTTGCTGCAGTCTGGACCCTTTAATCTCTCTTCCTCACTGTTGTCAGAGAGACCTTTACAAAATGCCATTTGATCACGTCACTGGCTGACTTTCAAACCTTAAGTGGTTCTCAAGGCTGTCATGCTGTAGTTCACAGTTCACGGCTGAACATCCGTGTAGTTCAGCCCTTCACATTTAGTCCCCGGTCTTGTTTCCAACCTCATCTTCCACCATTGCTTCGCTTGTTTTCAGGTCTTCCTCACATGGTGTCTTTTACCTGGAGCGAGTGAGGTTGTTTCATACCTCTGCATCTTCTCACTTATTATTACCTTTTCCTAGAATACACCTTCCCTTATTATGCTCATCCAGCTAATTTCCAGGATGTCTTTCCTGATGAGCACTACCTCAAGCCTTATCTATCCTTCCTTTGCTTCCATATCTCCTTTTGCATACAATTCTGATGGCAATTCTCAATTCATTCACCAAGTATTTATTAAGCACCATATAACATGCTTTAATTTACCTGTCTTTTTTCTACACCACACTGTAAGTTCCCTGAGTGGAAAGATTATATTTTATTTTAGGGTAGAGTCCCAGAACCTAGTATAGGTATATAAAGAGATGGCATGCAATAAATATATGTTAAATGAATGGGTTCCCATCACAAGAGTCACTGAAAGAAGTATATTGTATTAGTGGAATTTATTGGGAGACCCATCACTAGTTACTAGGATCTCTGGTCCTAGAACCAGGCTGTTTATATGAACCATAGGTTTAACACATTAACTCTGTGTCCTTGGAGAGTTTAATCTCCACTTCTATAAATGTAGATAATAGTAGTCTCTACCTTACAGAATTGTTAGACGATTACATTAATTCATACACATATATATAATGCACTTAAAACAGGGTCTGGCCATAGTAAGAATTCAATAAATATCAGAAATAGTTGTAACCAGAGGTCCAAAACCCACAAAGTGTCTACTTCATTATTAGACATTAGGCTTCAGAACCAGACATCTTATTGATTTAGCTGATCTTCAACATTCCTTCAAACTCTAAGGTTCTATGTATATATGATAATTGTCATGCATTTCATGTAGTATTTGAATAATGTCATACAGAGTGAAGTAAGTCAGAAAGAGAAAAACAAATACCAAATGCTAATGCACATATATGGAATTTTAAAAAGCGGTACTGATGAACCTAGTGGCAGGGCAGGAATAAAGATGCAGACGTAGAGAACAGACTTGAGGGCATGAGGGGCAGGGGAAGCTGGGATGAAGTGAGAGAGTAGCACTGACATACATACACTACCAAATGTGAAATGGATGGCTGGTGGGAAGCAGCAGCATAGCATAGGGAGATCAGCTCGATGCTTTGTGATGGCCTAGAGGGGTGAGATAGGGAGGATGGAGGGAGGCTCAAGAGGGAGGGGATAAGGGGATATATGTATACATATAGATAATTCACTTTGTTATACAGCAGAAACTAACACAACATTGTAAAGCATTTATACTCTAATAAAGATGCGAAAAAAATAAATTAAAAAATTAAAAACTATAACCTTCATTGTAAATAATACCAAATTCTTTTTGGTGGAACAGTGGGAGGACTGAAAGTAAGCTAGATCTGATACATGCCAATTACAATTAATTACAGAAATTAATTTAATATTTAGTCTGACCTCATTCCCTACTGACTTATCTCTTCATTCCCTATTGAGCTTATGATTTATAGGAAAATTATAAATCAATTTTTTCAAAGCCTGATAGCATGTGGAAAATTCAGGTATGATCCAGGTAGGTCTCTATGACTTAGGTATGACTCTAGAAGCAGGAAGAATCTTAAGACAGTGTTATAACTTGATGCCTGATGAATAGTTGAACAAGTGTTCCTAATATTCTTTCTGCATTTCAAGAGTACTAAATAAATAAAATTTGTGTCATCCCTTCATCTTTGCTTTCTCTTTCTCTCACCTTTGCTTTCTCTCAAGAATTTAGTTTGTTCCCTTTACTACGTTGACTGTTTGTGCTAAGCTTACCATCCCAAAACATTCTACCAGCTCCTATAAACCAACACAAATGCACCACAAAAATACCTAAAAACTTGCAATATCTTGATTGATGATGAGTAGGCCTTGAATAGGGATACGGAGCATAGAAATTCAACAGTTAAATATTATATATATAAGTATAAAATTTGAATATTCAGGACTTCCCTGGTGGTACAGTGGTTTAGAATCCACCTGCCAATGTAGGGGACACAGGTTCAAGCCCTGGTCCAGGAAGATCCCACATGCCATGGAGCAACTAAGCCCGTGTGCCACAACAACTGAGCCTGCGTTAGAGCCCGTGAACCACAACTACTGAGTCTACGTGCCACCACTACTGAAGCCCGTGCGCCTGGAGCCCATGCTCCACAACAGAGAAGCCACTGCAATCAGAAGCCTGTGCATTGCAACAAAGAGTAGCCCCCGCTCACTGCAACTAAAGAAAGCCCGTGTGCAGCAACAAAGACCCATGCAGCCAAAACTAAATAAATAAATTTTTTTTTAATTTGAATATTCAAATATCGTAACCATCTACAAAAGGTTTTATCATTATTCTGGTTATAGAATTTTCTGTTTTTAGATGTATTAATTCATTCAATAATGGTTTTTGGGTTTTCAGTTACTACCTGATATATGCCAGACACCATTTTACTACTGGGGATACAACATAGTACGAAAGAGGCAACAATTCTTACCTTCGTGCTGCTTAAATACATAAGTATACAAACATATAAATATATGTTCTTTATATATCCTATAATATATGACAAATTAGTAAGAGAAAAGATGAGCTAATAAAATATAGCATCAGGATTTAAACTGACAATTCACACAAAAACATAATAAGCATGTGGGAAATATTTCAGTAATCAAATGGAAATTTTATTTTTTTTTTTTTAATTTTTTTTAGAAGATGTTGGGGGTAAGAGTTTATTAATTAATTTATTTATTTTTGCTATGTTGGGTCTTCATTTCTGTGCGAGGGCTTTCTCTAGTTGTGGCAAGTGGGGGTCACTCTTCATCGTGGTGCGCGGGCCTCTCACTGTTGTGGCCTCTCTCGCTGTGGAGCACAGGCTCCAGACGTGCAGGCTCAGTAGTTGTGGCTCACGGGCCTAGTTGTTCCGCGGCATGTGGATTCTCCTAGACCAGGGCTTGAACCCATGTTCCCTGCATTAGCAGGCAGATTCTCAACCACTGCACCACCAGGGAAGCCCTGAAATGGAAATTTTAAAAAATGAAATACAAATTTCCACTTTTAAATCAGCAAAACATATATACATATATATGTTTTGCTGTAGTTTATGAGAAAAAAATTGACAATATGTAGAAAGACTTAAAAACATGCATATTCCTTGATTCAGAAATTCTTGAACTAAGAATATGACATAAGAATTTTTTATATTAAATTTGTTATTTCTATTTATTTATTTGCTTGTGCCGGGTCTTAGTTGCTGCATGTGGACTCCTTAGTTGTGGCATGTGAACTCTTAGTTGCAGCATGCATGTGGGATCTAATTCCCCGGCCAGAGATCAAACCCAGGCCCCCTGCACTGGGAGCTTGGAGTCTTAGCCACTGTGCCACCTGGGAAGTCCCAAATTTGTTATTTTTAAATTTGTTTGTTACTACTTTTATTATTTTTTTCTTCCAGTTTTATTGAGATATAGCTGGCATACAGCACTGTATAAGTTTAAGGTGCACAGCATAATGATTACATACATCATGAAGTGTTTATCACAATAAGTTTGGTGAACATCGATCATCTCACATAGATACAAAATTAAGCAAATAAAAATTTTTTTCTTGTAGTGAGAACTCTTGGCTTTACTCTCTTAACAATTTTCATACATAACATACAGCAGTGATAGTTATATTTATCATATTGTACAGTGCATCTCATACTTATTTATCTTATAACTGAAAGTATATACATTTTGACTGCCTTCAGCCAATTCCCCCTACCCTCACGCCCCAACTCTGGTAACCACAAATCCGATCTCTTTTCTGTGAGTTTGTTTGTTTGTTTTTCAGGTATTAATATAATTGACCTATAACGCTATGATAGTTCCTGTTATACAACGTAGTGATTTACTATTTCTATATATTTCAAAATTATGACCACTGTAAGTCTAGTTATATGTCACCATACAAAGATATTACATAGTTATTGATTATATTACCCACTCTGTATTTTTCATACCCATGATTCATTGATTTTGCAACTGGAAGTATGTACCTCTTAAACTCCCTCAACTATTTCTTTCCTCCCCTCATCCCTCTCCCCTTTGGCAATCACCTGTTTATTCTCTGGGCCTTGCAGTCTGTCACTAGATCCACCACTCTTAACCAGCCATTGTCCTAAGTTGCCGCTCCATGAAAGAATACAAGAATGTTCCCTGAAACATTGTAACAGCGAAAGAAAGCAGAAGGGAAATTGTATACTCAACAGTAGCAGATGAGTTAAATAAATTATGACTTATCCATACACAATGGAAGACTAGTCAGCTTTTAAAATGTTTTATATTATATTTGCTGACAGGATATATTGTTGTATTTTTTAAAAGTGTACTCAAAAATATGCATTCAGTGGGATTCCATTATGAGGATAGTGAGATTTTAACCTTTTTGTTTTGTTTTATTTGCTTTTACTTATTTTTTCTCAACAAAAATAACTTGCTTTCATAATAATAATATTATTACATACTTATAACGTGTATTCCATGCCTGGCTTTTACAGTTAAGATTGTGGTACCAAAACTAGGCAATAATACTACATTATATACAGAAGTCTGTCTTATTAAAGCTTTCAGACTGGAGGTGTTACATTTTTAACATGAATCAATTTAATGTAAATATCTTATATATTTTTTAAAGGGTCTGAAAGAGAAGTACCTTTCTAAACATACCTACGTAGTTTTCTGGCAAAAATTCCTAAAATATCTTTTACCCATTGAAAACTCAAGAGAACTACACAAATTCTATTAGTGCCTGGACTGCAAAAAGCCATAATGAACTTAATATTATTGCTTTCCAAAATATAGACCTGTTCTTAATAGACTATTTTAAAATAGGAATTGCCTTTGGGGGTCAGTATAACAAAATTAAGATCAGTTTATAAAGCCTTACAAAAGGTCTGGTGGCAGCATTAAAATGTCCAGTGTAATTATTGGTAAGTTCTTTTATTGACACATCATCTTCCTTCCCAGGCTTGGTTTGTAATGAAGTGGACTGACAGATCTCTGACTTTTCTTCCAGAAATTGCATTTGTATTGTGCTATTTTCCTAATATATAAAGGTTACTTAAATTTATCTTAGTCAAAGTCAAACTTAAAGTTGTTAGAGCTGAGATGGGAGACTGTTCAAAGTTTGTCTTCTGTTATTTAATCTGAAATTAGTTACTGAGGCAAATTCAAACATAGTCATCATGCTGTCAGCTCCAATGGGCAGGAGATACTTCAGTGGCTTATTCTTCTAAGTAGTCTTCTCTACACAGTCCAGATTGAGACCCCTGCTACCCAAGTGGAGTCTGCCAGTCCATCTCTTTACATCTTCAGGAGTTTGGTTTCTGGTTAGTGTCTGTTCTCAAATCTAGCATCCTTCTTACCTTCCCCTTAATGTTAAAGGCTGGCTAAAGCAGATGCTACTTTTATCACATGGTGTAGTCTAATGCAGAGATTGGTCAAACAGTTTTGAACATCTAAGGGCATATGTATAGCATCAAAAAATTGAAATTAAAATGACATTGAGATTTAATAACCAGGTCCTTTAGAAACACACCTCCATGACTTCCCTGGTGGAGGAGTGGTTAAGAATCCGCCTGCCAATGAAGGGGACACAGGTTCGAGCCCTGGTCTGGGAAGATCCCACATGCCATGGAGCAACTAAGTCCCGTGGGCCACAACGACTGAGCCTGCACTCTAGAGCCCAAAAGCCACAACTACTGAGCCTGCGTGCCACAACTACTGAAACCCGCGAGCCTAGAGACCATGCTCCGCAACAAGAGAAGCCACCACAATGAGAAGCCGGTGCACTGCAACGAAGAGTAGCCCCCACTCACTGCAACTAGAGAAAGCCCATGCGCAGCAACAAAACCCAACGCAGCCAAAAATAAATAAATAAATTTATTTTAAAAAGAAGAAAAGAAATACACCTTGGGTTTTTTCTACAGTGAATTTTATTAAAGACACTAAACACCCTCTTCAGTGCTTTGTTTTTAAAAATAAGTCATATTACAATGCCTCAGAATGATTTGTATCAATAAATATAATGTTTATAATTAAATACAGAAATATTTATGAAAGTGCACTTTATATTCTGAGTTGTTTCATATTTGTAAGCAAAAAATCTTGAGGATGTCTGGGTAGTTCCATATTCATTGTCATAGCAGTGCTCACCAAGATTTGGAATTGATTTCTTGTTAAGATAAGACTTTCTAAGAGAAAGCCTAAAAGAAAATTTATTCCTAAAGTAGGATAAGAAAGGCCTCTGATTTATAGGGAAACTACTGGGAGAGTTGAGTTATGTGAAGGTCTGAGGATGTGTGGTGGCTATTGATCAGAACTGATATCAGTTTTCAATATTAGACATCTTTTCTGCTGGCTCTTGAAGTGAAAACTTTTCTCTGGTCTTGAGATCTGCCTGTTGCTATGCTTGGGTAGAAGAAATAATTACTTTTGAGAAAAGCTCTTTTACAATTTCTGACCAAATTTTTTGTTTCTTCTATGACTTCTATGTTGATTACTCTATTTTCCAACTCTTAAAAATAAAAGATCAATGATAATATTCCTCTTCTCTCTATTGGTGTGTGGCTAGCCTTCCGAAGAAAAAACTGGCTCCCATTAGTAAAAGATATATTTAGAGAGAAATTGGATTCTTTCTTATTTTTACTTGAAAAAACTGTGTATCAAAAGAGTAAAAGTTATGGTCAACTTTCAGTGCTAAAACAGATATCGCTGGAAAAGAAAAGCATACATCCTAATATAGTCACAAGAACCCAGCCTGTCAAAAAAATTCCTAAATTTCATCATCGGCTGTTTCTCACATGTCAATTCATGGATGAAGGGTACATTGTACATAAATAGTCCATGCTGAGTAAAGCAGTTAATTAACAATAGTAACCCACTTAATATTAGTCAAAGGAGTAGCTTCCCACAGGAAAGATTATACTGGACTTGAAGTCATCACTCGAGTCATTTAAATTGACATTGGGTAAAGCACCAGAGGACAGACAGTAGAGAATACACCTTCACTGGCAGAAAGAAGGGGTGGAGAGAAGGCGTAAGAAAAATAAAGACAGATTAAACTTACTGAGAGGTTTATGGTATAAAATTTATTTTTCTGATTCTTGAAGAAAATTTAAATGATATATCATTTTACGCTTCTGTACTTTTATTGTTGCCTAGTATTACCTAATTTTTCTTTAAATGAAATACATGAGGCAAATAACTTGTGGGAGAAATTAGTTATGGTCTGGCAGCTCAATCTGCTTGAATGTTTTGAGATCTTCTACCTGAGATGTGTACATAAAACTTAACTGTACATGTAAATATTATAAATAATGTTTTATCCAATTTACTGTTATTAAAGATTCCCTTAAGATTTAAGAGTTTAATCACTGTACTTCTCCTCCACCATTATGGTGTGCCTCACATCAATTACTTAATTCTAGGCATAGATTTCTATTCTTAGAAGCTTTATTGAAGTCCCCTAGTCAAAAAACATAATCCATACTGGAATGTTAGTGGTAAACCTCAGTTGCATAAATAATGGTGATCCTGTGTAATGAATAATTTAGTCACACTTTAAAAATAATTCGTCAGCAACATGTGAGTTGGAAACAGGATGAAGTACTAGCATATGACTGCTATCCAGATATTACTACATGCAGAATGTTGCATTTTATGACATCACTTTGTTAAACTATGCTTCCTTGCCCTTATGGGCTCCATTAAAAATCAACAGTTTTAGAAAGCCATAGCACTGACATCCCACTCAAGCTTGAACAGGTGAAATTTGAGTAAATGTAGTTCAATCAGTGATCTCTTACCAGCAACTAAATCTAGAACCTGGGTACAGTGAATGACAAGATTATAGCCAATTCCCTATCTGCTAGTTAACCATTATCTTTCTAGTATAAATCCAGCACCATGTTTGAGTTTATGTATCTGTCCTCCTCTAGTTTGATATCTAACTCAGTGGTTCTCAATTAGAGGTGATTTTGCACACACACACACACACACACACACACACACACCACCTCCCACCTCATCCCTGGGTTACATTTGGCAATGCCTGGAGGCATTTTTAGTTGTCACTCTGGGTGGGAGAGTATCTAGTGGGTAGAGGCCACAGATGTTGCTATATATTCTACAAAGCACAGGACGACCCTCACAGTGAACATCTTCTGACCCAAAATGCACATACGTGCCTACGATGAGAGACCCTTGTGACTTACTCAAGCATCCTCATCCTTCATTAGAGACAAAACCCTGGATGGTTTTAGGCTTCTGTCCGACTTGTTTTAATCTATGAGAAAATCTTTAGGGAACAAAAGTGTGGCAAAGACCTTACCATTCTAGATTAGACCATATAAACTCGGAGTCTAAGAAGAACATGGCAGGTGATACATACAAGTTAGGCAGTCAGGATCCTGTGTGCCACGTGCTGACGGTTTTAAGGGAGCAGCCCCTGTCCAGCTCCAGGAACTTGAAGCCCGGCAGGAGCAAAGGTTTACTGGTATCAGAGCTGCTAATAAAAATTAATTCTCTTTTAAAAAGAGAAGCCAGAAATCTTGTTTTTTTTAAATGTGAAGTCCCTTATATTTTAAATGTTTTTGGTTCTATTTTTAACAGACCAGGAAGGCCAAACAAAATACATCTGGGGATCAAATTCAGTCTTCTCACCATCAGTTTTTTTACCTCTCTTCCCCGTTCTGATTTTCATGGGTGTATTCATTCATTCATTCTTTTCACTTAACAGACACTAATTGAGAATCTATTATGTTGATGGTGGGAAAATAATGAGGATTATACAGGAGCACACAGAATTCTTCACTTTTCTGAAGTGGTGAGTTTCTTGTTCACTGTCTATCCTTCACTGAGGATCAAGCTGACTCTTATGATTCTTAGTAATGTGTTTTGAATTAGTTGATCAATTGATTGATTGACCTCATTTCATTCCCTTAGCAACTCTTCCTATTACAATGGAAATATATACCTGGATCTCTTATTCTTCAATTAGCAACTCAGAGCAACTCAGGGACAGTGCTTTGAAAATTAAAAGTACTAAATTTAATGGCTTAGAGATGTTCTACTCAACAATTCATATCTTCCATCTCTTCTGCATTTTCTTCAACTCATTTTTAAAATTTTTAACTTATGCCCATCTCTATTTTATCACAACTAAATGACTTATGGACTTAGGACTAAATATTTTAAAACTACTTTACTTTGGTCCCATTCCAGGCACAGAACCCTTAAAACCCTTAGAAATCCCTAAACAAAAGAGTGATAAAGTGTCATGATGTTCATAACAAACCCCTTTCCACCACACTTGAGTTTATGTTAATGAGGTGACTTTTAGAAAGAATCTAAGGAAGGGGTTTAGTTGCCAGGGGAAATAACCATGTGATTAGTGGGTTGGAACTTTCAGTCCCATCCCCTTGTACTCCAGGGAGAGAGAGGCTGGAGGTTGAATTAATCACCAATGGCCAAAGATTTAATCAATCATGCTTACATAATGAAATCTCCATAAAAACCCAAAAGGATGAGGGTGGGCAAGCTTCCGGGTGAGTGAACACATGGGGATGGGTGGAGTACAGAGAAAGCATAGAAGCTCTGAGCCCCTACCCACATACCTTTACCTCTTCTTCTCAATGTTCATCTGTATCTTTTAT
Organism: Phocoena phocoena; assembly: GCF_963924675.1. Lineage (NCBI taxonomy): Eukaryota > Metazoa > Chordata > Mammalia > Artiodactyla > Phocoenidae > Phocoena > Phocoena phocoena. Next base: position 47,301,087 of record NC_089236.1, on the reverse strand, counting down.
AATACTCTTTAAAATAAACCGGTAAACATAAAAAAAAAAAATTAAAAGATGAAAGTACTTTAAAGAGTACAAACAGATTCTGGTAGAATGAGAATTTTGTCTCTAAAATCAATGTCATTTGCATAGACCCTGTTATACTGATTTGTGTGTTTTGGACTATGTCCTAAGAACCTTGTACCTAATAACTCATCTGATTCTTTCAACAGTCCTGGGAGATTATTTTCATTTTGTAAATGAGGAAACTGAGTTATAGATAAGTTAAGGGACTTGATCATTATCACAGAGCTGGTAAGTTTTGAAGCCAGAATCTGAATCCTGGCCATTTGTAAAAGCCATTGCTCTTCACTATTATGCCATAAAGATCAACAGAATAAATATGTGGACTTAAAGTTGGGATAGGAGGGCAAAACTAGAAGAAAGAACAAGTTCTGCACTTCACCCTTCCCAGCGAGTCTCTGTAGAGTTTAATTCTTGCTCTATCTTCAGGCTCTGACACACACACACACACACACACACACACATGCACGCATGCGCACACACACACACAACATTCATAAGGAGTCAGACGTCAGACCTCTAAAAAGCTTACATTCTGGATGACCCAGAGCCACAGTGCTGAGTCTGAGCCACATTTCTGCTTTCTGCGAGGCTGTGTTAACACTGGCTGTCTATCCTCACTCCGTGATGGTGAGAATTAGGTTAAGTAATTTTTGTCTTCCACACTCTCTTCCAAGTAATTAACCCAATTTATACACAGTTTTATCTTTTAAAACTAACGCCGTCATCAACCGCAATTGTTATTTAGCTCGAATCCAGACTACTGAATCTCTTGTATATTTGCAGATTTTTAACAATTAAATTTCTCTACTTGCAAGTTTCAATTTTAGATAAGAAAAAAATAACCTCAAAAAGAGTAAGATTCTTGTTTAAGATTTATTTTTTACCTAATTTAGAAAACCCACTTAAATAAGTATGCATTCTAAAAATATGAAAGAAACAAGACATTTTTGGTTTTGTTTTTTTTATAGTAGTGTGTATATGTTAATTCCAAACTCCTAATTTGTTCTGTCCCCCCCGCCCCCAGACTTATTTTTGAATTAAGGCTTATCCTCAGATGACTCAAGGAAAGAATTTTCTTAAAAAAAAAAAAACAACACTTTCTGTACAGTAAAGGGAACTCATTGCATTAGTTGCCTACAGTATTAAGAAACTAATAATTGTTTTTTATGCTTTTCATGCCTCTTAATTTAGTAAACATATAATTGAAAAGCAAAATTTCACAATAAAATAATATAATTTAGTTCATGTTGCTATGAGAAAGTAAAGGGTTTCCTCCTACTTTCGTTTATTAATTTTCAAATAATGTTTAAGCGCTTGTAATGATAGTTCTTTACAAGGTAGTAAATATACAGTTATCCAGACTGGGTTGAAAACTAATTACCGTTAGAAACTGAAGCATTTAGGCTTGTTGTTTCTGCAAATCAAACGACTCCAAATACAATTTTTATTTTAAATCCAATGTGCAATGATCCAGGGATAGCCTCTCAATGCAAACCATAATCTAAAACATCTCTCTTATCGTTGTTGGTAAGCAAGCCAACTGGAACTTTAAAATGTGGCTTGGAAAACAGAAGTTGGGGAGACAGGTAGTGAAAGCAACAATTTGAAAGAACAAAAGAAAAAAATGAAGCTATTCAAAAAATTTAAAGTTTCTTTCAATGCAAATTTGCGGAAAGGAAGAAAATACATTATCTAAAGGAAAATATCAAACACTATACAAATTAGGAGATATGTCCAAGACTAAGTGAACAGGGTTTTCTATAATTCTCATTGACACTGCTTGCTGTAAATCCTTTTCCAGTGATTTTTTAAAAGTTAATTTATTTATTTTTGGCTGTGTTGGGTCGTCGTTTCTGTGCGAGGGCTTTCTCTAGTTGTAGCAAGCGGGGGCCACTCCCCACCGCCGAGCGCGGGCCTCTCACTGTCGCGGCCTCTCTTGTTGCGGAGCACAGGCTCCAGACGCGCAGGCTCAGTAGTTGTGGCTCACGGGCCTAGTTGCTCCGCGGCATGTGGGATCTTCCCAGACCAGGGCTCGAACCCGTGTCCCCCGCATTGGCAGGAGGACTCTCAACCACTGCGCCACCAGGGAAGCCCTCCAGTGATTTTTTTTAACAGAGCCACACATTTTTAAATTAGTGTTAGCATAAGGTAAAGTAGTAAGAGTAGGAATGGGGAGTTTTACTGTTCAAAAGGAAACTGAAAGTATGAGAACATAAGATATCCCATATTTTTATTCATATTTTTAAATGATCATATCACGTTAGATTTTCAAAGTTATTTCTAGACAAGCCCTTTAAAAAGACACGTGAGGGTTTTATTGCCACTGAATATTTCCAAGACTTAGAAATTAAAAAGTTAAAACACATTGCAGATATAAAAATAAAAACACTGCAAATGTATAGTAAAATTGTGTTGATGTTTATTACTGTTTTTTAAATGAGTTAGGTGACCACCAGAATACATATGTCAAGTGAAAGTGAAGAAATTATTGAAAATGTTTGTGCTTGTGGGTTTGAGTCAGGGTATGGGGAGATCAAAGTGGGAAAAATTAACTTTGAAAAATTAAAATATTTGATTTAATAGCAAGCTGGCTGTGCTATTTTAGAAACAAAAAAGTGACGATGTATATTGTGTAATATCAAAAACAATTACAATTGCATATGCACTGACTTCATGACTGTAGACAGAAAGGGATTCAAAGTCAACAGCAATCCTATGAAACAGTCTTTAAAAGTTTACATAAGACGATAATGTATGCAATCGACATGTTCTTGAAAAGTTATGGGCAAACATAATTTTTACACTAAAGCTTTTTGTCATGCTAGGAGAGAAAACATTTTAAAAGAAATTCCTTTTAAGAAGGATTAAAATTTCTATTTTAATCCTTCTGTAAAATAATCTTATTTTAGTATTTATCATTTATTTGGTAAACTGGTTCACATGGAGATATACTTTTTGGTAATGAATTCTTACTTGTCAAAAAGTAAATTCCTTTAGGGCTAACTCCAATTTGTGTTTGTTTACTTTTGTCCCATGTTTTAAACACTTCCTTTATTTTTGAATACTACTCAATGATGGCAATTACTGGTGAGCTGGAAATAAAGTAGAAGAATGAGAAAAGTGGCTGGATGGATGAAAGTGGAATGAAATGTTCATTCCCTTGGGCAACTTCTTGACACTATTGACATAAAGTGGTAGAGGAAAGAGACTGATCATCCACTATAATATGTATCTTTTCCTTCCCAACTTTGTCCCAACTCTCCATTAGAATACTTAAGAAAGTGACATCACTGCTTAAGAGACAAGAAATTTGAATCTGACATCTTTCCATTCCCCATTCAATAACAATAGCAGAAAACCACAATAATGACAACACTAATATTTATTGAACAATTACTGTGTCACTATGAAAAGCTGAACATACACCTCCACTCTCTCTCCCATCACTTTTCTCCATGAGACTACTACTATTTTGTATTATACTTATTTTACACATGTATTGTCTTTCTCTCTCCACTAAAATGTACATTCCAAGAATACCCTTAATGAGAAAGTTAAATAAGCAACACAAAATCCACCCCTTCGATTTGTTTCTTTTTATGTGAGATAATTATTTTCCTGCAATATTTTAGTAGAAATATTTTGTTTCCTACAAACCTGGGGAAAAGGCAGGGGATTAGTTAATGTAAAGAACCTAATATAAGAGTAAATGTGGAGTGTAAGAATAACAGAATGAGTCTGTTGCGTTTGAATTTTAGAGAATGAGATGTTAGGAAAGGTAGGAGGGGCCAGACTGCCTTCAGTGGTGCATCATGATGGAAAGGCTACATATAATGAGGACCCATCAATGATTTTAAGCATGGAAGAACCTGATTCAACTTTTCAACAGCTCTTTCTGGGTACATTGAGAATAGTAGACTTTGGCCGGAGTAGGGCTGCAAAGTAGAATCCTGGAGACAAGTTAGGAGAGGACTACAGTAAGCCAGACAGAAGATGGTGATGCAGCAGAAATAAAAAGGTAGAGTGGACACATACACATACTGATGGTAGAACCAACATGATTTTCTTTTTTTTTTACATTTTTATTGGAGTATAGTTGATTTACAATGTTGTGTTACTTTTTTATTATTATTCTTTTCCATATAGACCATTAGAGTATTGAGTAGAGTTCCCTGTGCTATACAGGAGGTTCTTGTTAGTTATCTATTTAATATATAGTATTGTGTATATGTCAATCCTGATCTCCCAATTTATCCCTTCCCCCCCCTTATCCCCTGGTAATCATAAGTTTGTTTTCTACATTCGTGGCTCTACTTTTTTTTGTAAATAAGTTCATTTGTACCCTTTATTTTTTAGATTCCACATATAAGCGATATCATATGATATTTATCTTTCTGTGTCTGACTTACTTCACTCAGTATGATAACCTCTAGGTCCATCCATGTTGCTGCAAATGGCATTGTTTTATTCTTTTTTATGGCTGAGTAATATTCCATTGTGAATATGTACCACATCTTCTTTACCCATTCCTCTGTTGATAGACGTTTAGATTGCTTCCATGTCCTGGCTATTGTAAATAGTGCTGCAATGAACATCGGGGTGCACGTATCTTTCGAATTATAGAACCCACATGATCTTCTAATTGATCTCACTAAAAGTAAGCTCCACGAAGGCAGGAATTTTCTCTCTCTTGTTCATTGTGAATCCCTGGTATCTGCAAGAGCCTGGCACATAAAGATGGTCTATTTGTAAATAGTGTAATAGAATATTTAATTTTTGTGTTTGGTTTGGTTTTTAGTGGCTTTAGTCAGCAAAATTAAAAGATGGAAACCTGATGTTAGTCCACAGAGTGTATATATATATATATATATATATATATATATATATATGGGAGGGTGGGGGAAGAGGGATACTTTACTGAAAACCAAATGCCTTGGAACCATTGTTCTAAAATACACCCTTTTAAAAATCATCTCTTAGCATCCTAATTAAAGCTGAAAATAGTAGATGGAGGGCTCAGGAGTTTTCACTGTATATATACAGATAGATAGACAGATAGATAGATATAGATGTATATGAAGGGGTACATGTGTGGATAACTGTTACCACCTATGTTCAAATTAACTCTGTTCTATCTTTCCTAAGCAAGAGTAAGGTAAGCATATGCCTTTTCAAGCACTGAAAAAAGTAATCCCGTTTTTAATGATGAAAGTAATATAACTCTAATATCCATACCGATGAGAGATCCTTTGCAATGAAAAAATACTTTGCTTTTTAACTTTAAGTTATTGTTTTTAGAAACACAAAAGTTTTTCAGCTTTATCTATAATTTCTCCTAAATTTGGCTAAGTTTAATTACTTTCCATAATAAATCTTCTAACTGTGAGACTGGTTTCTAAGTCACTACTGTAGTCACAGCAATGACCTCAATAATCAGAGTGTCTCTCTTGTGGATATTTCTAAATAGAACTGATGCAATTTTCCAGTCTAATTTATATAAAAGGAACTGATCTAGGCCAAATAATATTCTTCGGTGTTTGTATTGGAAGAAAATATGGAAACCTTCTTAACATTCAGGAACAGTTCTTACTCTATAGATTATGACATTCTATTTATATTGTATTGGAAATTCATAACATATTTTCTTTAGCTATTGACTTGCAAAATAAGGTCATATAATGTGAAATGGATTTTTTACATAATCAAGTAGGTGAATGTTATATATCTTCACAGATTATTCCTTTAGAATCAATTATATTCAAACATTGTATAACAAGAATTTAAATCTTTATAGGAATGTGAAGTAATTATTGTTATGTGGATGGCTAAACTGGAAATTGTACAACTCACTTCACAACACATGTGGTTGTCTTGTCAAGGATAAACTTGGGCTACTCCAGTGTCTAACAGAAATGTGCACAAATATTGTGGAATAAAGCATGACAGTATTACTTGACCCATTCAGATTTGTTTCCTTTAGCTAAATAGACTCATTTTTTCAAGGGCTTTGACATTATTCATTAATTTGTATTTCAGACATGAACCTAAAGTGACTGCTGCTCTTTGTGAATATCTAAAGACACCATGTCTCTCTGATAATGGCAAGTTAAGAAAGGAAACCTCTAAGTACGGATGTATTATTATTTTGAATTATTTCAAATGGAACTCAGCTGATTTCCCTACAAAATTAAAGCAACATGGTAGCATGTCCTCTTTCTTGATCAATATATATTGCTTCTTAGATATAAAGTATAATATTTATGCAAAGTTGAAGATAGTATATGAAAAGTTTTCAAAAATCGAAATTATGCAATGCAAAACTTAAACTCCTTTGAGTTGTCAAGTCAGAGTCTGTAATTGCTCCTTTAATGACTGTTAATTGTTACTGTTTTTATCCTCTTAGTTTTTTTCTTGTTTTATTTTTTTTGTTTGTTTTGTTTCTGCGGTACGGGGGCCTCTCACTTTTGGCCTCTCCCGTTGCGGAGCACAGGCTCCGGACGCGCAGGCTCAGCGGCCATGGCTCACGGGCCCAGCCGCTCCGCGGCATGTGGGATCTTCCTGGACTGGGGCAGGAACCCGTGTGCGCTGCATCAGCAGGTGGACTCTCAACCACTGCGCCACCAGGGAAGCCCTATCCTCTTAGTTTTTAAACAAAAGCCTGTGGTCCATGTCCTTAAGAAGTAAACAAACAGTCAATAAAGCTGAAAGAAAAAGAGCAAATCTCATAGAAGCAGTGTTGGAGCAGTGCTGAGCAGCCCTGTCTCTACCTTAGACTCCCCGCACTTGAGTTCTGGCTCAGCTATTTACAGAAATGTGGTGGTGACTTTGGCCAAGTGGCTTAACCTATTTTTGCCCATGTCTTTTCACCTGTAGAATGGGAATAGTAATAGTATCTATCTCACAGTGTTGTAAAACCTAAATGAGTTAATATTTGCAAAGTTCTTACTAAGTGCCCAGCAAATTCTAAAAATGTTTATTGTCTAATATAGATAATATTCTTTTATCAAAATAAAACTTTATCACATGAAGTATAATAATAGTAACTCTGATTTCCATTTACCAAGAAGGGAGTTTTGAAATAATGAGAAACTGCTGAAACATGGCAATGGTAATCCAATAAAAAGAGAGTTACCAAAACAAACAAACAAAAACAAGGTATGGGGTTTCCCTGGTGGCGCAGTGGTTGAGAGTCCGCCTGCCGATGCAGGGGACATGGGTTCGTGCCTCGGTCCGGGAAGATCCCACCTGTCGTGGAGCAGCTGGGCCCGTGAGCCATGGCCGCTGAGCCTGCGCGTCTGGAGCCTGTGCTCCGCAACGGGAGAGGCCACGACAGTGAGAAGCCCGCGTACCGCAAAAAAAAAACCCAAAAAACAAGGTATGATATAAATTATCTTTAGTCTCTTCCTTATCATGAAAATTAGCATCAGGAACTTTGCTGAAGCACTTTAATTATCGTTATGTCAAAACACAGGTAAAACCTATAAAATATTGGTTTTCTGTATTATGCTGAAAATCATGATTTGAGTTGAGGTATAACAAATATATTTTCTTCTTTGTATAAAATATTACTGACAGTTATCAAAAAAATTAAGGAACTCTTTAATAATTAGTTTTAATAAAGACCAAAAATCTTCTGGAAAATAACTTTTTGAATAGCAGGCCAGCCCCTAACAATTGTGGGCCTATACAAGAGTATAACTGAAGACCCACAGAACATATGTTTAAATAGGTGAAGGCTGTAAAACAGGTTGACAAACTATTAAGTAAAATACATCTTCCCACCTTGACAAATATACTTCATAACAACCGGAATGGCCAGATACAAATTTAATAGACCCCTCAGACCCCTTGGAGATCCACAGCTGACTTCGATCTCTAGCACCTCTCCCTGATCACCTGCCCCTTCTCATCCTACCCGGCCAGCACCACAGGGTTGCCTTGGCATGCATTTGGAAGCCCAAAGCCTCATACCAATACTCAGTCCTCACCTTCCTCAAATATTTGCCCTCTGGTCAACTTTCAGACCTAAAAGTGGCCCAGTTAGTCCTCAGAAATTCAGATCCCAAGAATAGGCATGTGCCAGCTTCAAGAAACTTGAGTTGGCTTATTTGGGTAGGGATTTCCACGTTTTCACGTGTACTTGGTCCCCACGATCGCAAGAATTTCTCACCTTTTTGGAGAGATACACAGGACTGAGGCAGGGACTTCTGCCTGGGGGTACTGATGAAGAGAATAAATCTAAGATTATTTTCATAAACCACACATTAACTCAGCCTTACTAGTCATACCTGGCAAGTAGGTGATTTAAGGGCATAATAAATATTTTTCTACTAAAATACACTGTTTAGACTGAGTGACTTACTGCTCCTGGATTATTTAGAATGATATGGTTTGTTTTGTGCAACATTGGCCTGACCCATTTTCCTTAGATCTTCTTTATTCCCACAAGCTTCATCTAAAACAGTGACCTCATCGACTTACTTATACAAGTTCAATGTGGTCACTGATTCAGTTTTTCAACCATTCAATAAGTATTTACGAAGCATCTAGTATGTGTCAGGAACAAACACCAGCACTGGAACACAGTGTTCCAAAAATAGACACCATTTCTGCCTTCCCCAGACTTAAAGTCTAAGGGAAGAAAATCACACAAACAAGAATAATAATGATACTGTGTAATAAGTGATACCCTGTGAGTTCTGAGAGCACATAGATGGCTGCTTGAAAAACAAGGCAAAACTTTGTTAGGGAAAGTGACTTTTGAGCTAACCCCTGAACAAAAGGTAGAACTCAAATAAACAAAGAGTGCTTGCTTAGTATGGGAGATGTAAAACAACCAGAGTGAAAGAATATATATATTCTTACGAAAGAACACATTAGAGAGAAAGAGAAAGGTATCTCACTCAATATCATTATGGTTAGTAAAATTTGAAAAGAGAAATAGCAAGTGATGATCAGGATGTGGTCTTCAGGGGTCAGATCATGAAGGACCTTGAAACTCATGGCAAGGACAGGACTTGACTCTAATAGTGATTAGGCAGGTAGGGGGGCATGGAAGGGCTTAATGCAGCATAGGCATGATCTGCTTATTGTCTTATCAAAGTCACCCTGACATCAGACCAGAGAATTTTCGAAGTCCTGTATCATCATACAGGCAGCAGATAATGGTGGTTATTCCAAGGACATGGTAAGAGTATTAAGAGGAATCAAGTGATTGAAGAAATTGGAAATAGAACCTTACTTAGCAAGTAGGACTTGCTAGGTGTTTGAGTATAGAAGGTGAGGGAAATGAAGAAACAGAGGATGAGTTCTGGGTTTCTGTGTTGGGCAACTAGATGGTAAGTAATCACTACTAAGATGAGCAAGAAGAAAAAGAGGTTTAGGTTGCAGGAGAGAGAGGGTGAATGAGTTTAAGATAACGGTAGGACATCCAAGTAGAGTGATGTCTATGGCCAGTAGAGACACTTAAAGAAGAGAATCAAGTATAGGAATAGATGTGGGTACTATTATTGCATAGAGAGTCCATGAATTCATGGTAAGGAGCAGAAGACTACCAGAGGGAGTATGTGGTGTGGGAATAAAATTTAGAGGGTGGAACTCTGAGCATGGATTGGCAGAGAAATAAGAAATTATGGCGAAATGGGAGAGAGACTAGAAAAGAACATGAAGGATGGTGAAGGGAATTCCAGAAATTTTAAATGCAGATGAGAATTTTTTTAATTAGAAAGAAAAAAAAACTTGAGTGTCTACACAATGCACAACTTTATATTTATTCAGACACACCCTCATATGCACAAGATTTTTCCACCGACTACATATACTTACAAGCATACCTATCACACACTATATATACACCCACACACATTCACAGACACCATGCATAGCTCCATAAACCCACAGGCACGGCAATACCACCTATAGAAATTTTCATTCATTAAATTTAACCTCAGGTCTCTGCTAGTGTATTAATTATTAAGGAAGTCTACCGATTTAAAATGAGAAAGCTTTGGTTTGTGGTTTCAACAAGAACATGGTTCACATTTTCATGGGCACAGTAATACTAGCGTAGGAAATGGGCACAGTAATACTAGCATAGGAAAGTTTTGAGATTTAATTGATGTTTACCAAGTGATTTGACAGCCTACGATGAAAGATGTTAGGTAACGCTGTTACTGTTGCTGGGATTGACGGTGGTGACCTACCGTAGCATTTGAGTATTGCAATATCCTAAACCACAGTGTAATCCAGGATGGTAAAACACAAGATATCATTAGATGACTTAGAAGTGGTAAGGCTATCACTAAAATGTCCTGCTGGTTATTTATGTTCCTTTTTTTTTTTTTTTTATAAATGTCTGTTCCATTTTAGCCCTTATTTGTCATGTAGCTCTCTCATTCTCTAATTTGTCCTAACATTCTAGAACAGTTTGGCTGAGCTGAAAGGGACCTTGGGGATCTTCCAATTCAATTTTTAATTCAACTGAAGAAACTGAGTCCCAAGCTTATATTATTTATCCCCAGATCGCCTAGTTAGTATTTAAAATTTTCTCCTGCCTTCTGTGTTTTTCCACCAGAGAATATTTCACAAACAAGAAAATCATTCTGAAATTAGGATACCATACCAGATAAGAGATCTAAGAAAATGTCACCAGTTATAACAAATAAGCAGATTAACAATAGCTATGAGAAAGATGAAATAGCACTTTTTAAAATTATTACAAGGGATACTTTACATTTAATATTGCATACAGATTGCCCATTACTGAAGAAAACCAATACACAATAGGGACATAAGAGCAAGAAGAAAGTAATTAAAATTCATGAATTACAATTGAGTTATATAGGTTCATCTATTGTTAGTCTTGGTGAAAGGAACAAATTTGTTTTCTCTGGATTTCACAAGATGTGATTTATTTATTTATTTTTAATTTAAAAAAAATTAACATCTTTATTGGAGTATAATTGCTTTACAATCGTGTGTTAGTTTCTGCAGTATAACAAAGTGAATCAGCTATATGTATACATGTATCCCCATATCCCCTCCCTCTTAAGCACTCCTCCCGCCCTCCCTATCCCACCCCTCTAGGTGGTCAAAAAGCACCGAGCTGATCTCCCTGTGTGATGCAGCTGCTTCCCATTAGCTATCTATTTTACATTTGGTGATGTATATATGTCAATGCTACTCTCTCACTTTGTCCCAGCTTACCCTTCCCCCCATCCCCATGTCCTCAAGTCCATTCTCTGTCTGCCCCTATGTTCATCAGAAACTTTCTTTTTTTTTTTTTTTGATTCTATATATAAGTGTTAGCATACGGTATTTTTCTCTTTCTGACTTACTTCACTCTATATGACAGACTCTAGGTCCATCCACCTCACTACAGGTAACTCAATTTCGTTTCTTTTTATGGCTGAGTAATATTCCATTGTATATATGTGCCACATCTTCTTTATCCATTCATCTGTCAGTGGACACTTAGGTTGCTTCCATGTCCTGGCTATTGTAAATAGAGCTGCAATGAACATTGTGGTACATGTCTCTTTTTGAACTATGGTTTTCTTAGGGTATATGCCCAGTAGTGGGATTGCTGGGTCATGACTTATTTTTTTGAACAAATAATTTTTTAACACAACCCATGTCCCAAGTACTCTGCTAAGTTCTCAGGATTAAGAGGAAAAAGAAGAAGAAAAAACACAGTTAAGATCTTTGTTTTCCTTTAGTTTTTAGTAAGAAGACAATAAACAAAATAATTATATATTTTAATCAGTGCTATAATGAAAATAAAAATGGTTGCTTATTTGAGTTTCTAATTAAGATTGAATGGTCTAGGAACAAGGTGATATTAGGTTAGAAACCTGAAAGATGATAAGGAATGAGACAAGTAAAGAACATGAGGAAGACTATTCCAAGCAGAGAGAATGACATGACTAGAGGAAACTTGGTTTTAAAGAAACAGAAAGAAAGCCAGTGTGAGTGGCAAGCAGTGAATAAGGGAGAGAATTGGGTGAGGACAAAGTTGTCATCACATTGCGATACTGTAGAAATGAGGTTAGGGAGTTTGGACCTTTAGTGTTAGAGGAAACCATAGAAATGTTTTAATTATAGCAGTAAATGGTTAAATATATATTTTCAATAGATTCTTCTGATTATTTTACTAGAATGGGTTGTGGAAGAAGCAAAGAATGAAATGAGGGAGAATTGCTAAGAAACGCTGTGGGGGTCCAGGTGAGAGCTGCTGGTCAACCTGGGCTGAGGGAGTGACAATGGAGATGGAGAGAAGGAGCAAGAGTAGACTGTTGACGAGGTGGATGTGATGGAGAAGAGGGGGAGAGGGATGAGTATGACTCTGTGTGTGGGGGGGGGGCTTGAACATACGTGCATAGCAGCACCATTGACAGTCACTCTTCTCTGAGCTTTTCTGGCTACAAACCACTCAAAGTCTGGTCACACCTAAAGTCTCACTTCTTCGGAGAACCCTTCCCTGACACATCCATCTGTGGTGTAAGTCCCTATAGGTATTGTCTCATAACACCCATCATGATACTTACTATGTTTAGTCATTGTTTTTTTGTGATTCTTTTTCTAATTCTCTTTACCCAGTAGACTTGTCTATTTGTCTATTTATTCATTGCAATATCCCTAACATTTAGCAAAAGTCTGGTACATGGTAAATGCTCAATAACTGTGTACTGAATAAATAACTGAATAAATAAATTCCTAATTCTTTCTCACTTCTTGCTCCATAATATATTTCCCATCTAGAATCTGCAAATTAGAGAGAGAGAGGTACTGAACAGTACCAACAGTCCAATCAATTAAAATGTTAGAACATTTTAGGGTAGTATCTATACGATACTGTAATGGTGGAGACATGGCATTCTACATTTGTCAAAACCCATAGAACTATACAACACAAAAACTGAACCCTAATGTAAACTCTAGACTTCAGTTAATAACAATGTATTAATATCCATTCTTCAATTATAACAAATGTACCACAGTAACTCAAGATGTTAATAATAGAAGAAACAAAAGGGGGCATAGGGGTATACATGGGAGCTTTTTGTACTTTCTGTTTAATTTTTCTGTAAAACTAAAACTACTCTTAAAAATAGTGCTTATTAATTTTTAAAGTGCTAGAGAAGGGAAATGTGTCCTAAAAGAGTTGTTTATGGATCAGTTACAGGGGAAAATTCTTCTTTCTTCCTATGCCCAATACTCACCAAGGGTCTCATCTCATTTCCACTTGTTTTCCCTATCCACTTACTTGTGAGTGATAAATGCAATGAAACAGTAGGTGTCTTGAAATTCATGCACAGGCAATTTCTAGTAAAATGGATTGTGTTCCACCAATTATTTCAAATTCAGTTGTAAGGAACTCTGATATACCTGCTTTTCAATATAGGCAGTGTTATCACGTGGGGCTTGGGTGCCAGGTTGGGTTGGTTTATTCCAAAAAGGAGAAAAAAAGAGAGAAGGAGAAGAAAAGCCACTAAATATTTCTAACCACTTGCTATGTGTCAATAACATATATGCCCATGTATTTTTTTTCTGCGGTACGCAGGCCTCTCACTCTTGTGGCCTCTCCTGTTGCGGAGCACAGGCTCCGGACGTGCAGGCTCAGCGGCCATGGCTCATGGGCCCAGCTGCTCCGCGGCATGTGGGATCTTTCCGGACCAGGGCACGAACCCGTGTCCCCTGCATAGGCAGGCGGACTCTCAACCACTGCGCCATCAGGGAAGTCCAGTCCATGTATTTTTAAATCTACTCAGCACATTTGGAGCTAGTTATTATTATTGGTATTTTGTAGTTGAGGAAACAAAGATTTAAAGACGTTGAAAACTTGTCCTGAGTCACAAAACGTGGAAATGGCAAATTAGTCTTTCAGTGAAGGGAGTGGAGGTAGTTAGATTGAGATAGGAAATAAAAGCAAACTACATGTATATGCCCGGGATATTTGAATGTTAAATTTTAATAATTTCTGTAATATTTATATTAATATTACTGGTTTTAAAATTCCCAGAGAAGATATTTTGTATAATTACTTGATATGATATATTTAAAGACTGAAATTTAAAAATCATCACTAAAGATTTTCTACCTCAGCTAAGATGTCTTTTCTGTCTACTCTCTTCTTTATGATGGAATAACAATCACTTCCTATCACACACAGAGTAATTCTCCATGTACATAAATGCCTACCCTAGTGCCTCTTCCACAGGCTAAATATTTAGCCCAGTCTTACAAAAAAATCTAGTCCTGAATGTTGTGCAGTTTGTTCTATGAGAAGATAAACCAGAGATCATTGATATGCCAGTGTGTAAAACAAAACTCTTACCAAAAAATCATCCTTTCATTGGATCATTTTGGAGGGACTTGTGTAATGATGTGTAGTGTGAATTATGTTTTTGAAATATTGGGATATGCATTCTGTTTTAATTTTCTTGTACTGTCTTCTGTGTAATCTTCCCACAGGCCTCCATGTAGATATGGAGGTAGGGGTGGAATGGGGGGCCAGGGAGGAGAGAAGGATTAGAATTGTCAGATCAGGGATGCAAAAATAAAGAGTCACTACTCGGTTTCTGAAGTTCATAATAGGAAGTTGCAGCAAGACATTAATTTTGAGAGAGAAATTTTGTTTGGGGGAAATGAATTCTCTATATTCTTTAATGCTCATCAATACATTAAGATGAAGTCAAGAGGAATAACACATTTCTTCCAAAGTGAAGAGAGGCTATCTCTTCTTGCTATAATCTAAATGCACAGACCCCTTGTCCTACAGAGAATGTGGTTATGATATAGGACAGTGACTTTAACATATTTTGACTAAAGCCCTCAGAAAAAATGCATTGTGTCTCATGATTCAGTATACAAGAAGAGATGTAAAATGAATATATAACCATAGCTAAATAAATGTCTTAAAATGGAAATGAAAACTTCTTGAAATAATAATTTAAATTTATTTTGTCCTGATATTTTCTTTTCTTTTCTTTTTTTTTTTTTAAATAGAATGGAGGGCACAATTTGCTAAGGTGTTTCAACCTGAAGTTTGAGAGACACTGACAGGTGGAGGGATGTCTTTAGAAACATCCACATGAAGGGAATTCTAATAGCAGAGAAGCTTCGGAGTTTCTTGTTCTCTTTCCCCCGGTTTGATGTTCCTAATGAAGGGCACTTGCCAAGCTGTCCAGACCCATCCTGGTGGTATCGACATCATGGCAAGCCCAGTGGTCCAGCACGGTTAGGAAAAGGGAGAGCCTGGATTTTGTTCTCCAAAGCTGTCCTTGGACCACATGCAGCATGATCAAGGCCTAAGCATTTTCATGCACACCCAGCAGGAACACATAGTATCAGAGATAAACTAGTGGGTGTGGGCAGCATTGGCGAGGCTGAAGGGGGCCTCTGAGGTAAGACTACAGAGAGGATTGCTGAGGTTGCTCTCATATGGCTTCTGAGCCAGTGTAGGTCATAGTGGCCAAGGCCTTCACCAGATCAAGGGAGAGCCCAGACCATGAGTTGTACCAACAGCAGACATTAATTTAACAGCAAAGGACAGAATTCATCATACCTCAGAGGTCACACCAACCTTGTTTTTTAATAGAAATGGCCAAAATAGGCAGATAGTAGGGTCTGTTTCATACACACCTTCCAAGACTCCCGTGGGTACATCCCTTTAGGGAACCTAACTAACATCCAGAATGCTCGCTGGGAGAGAATCTGGGTAGTGTACTTTTTAGTTTTCCATGACAGAAAGTGAGTGAAATGAAAGTCCTCCACTTCTAGAATGCAGTTAAGAAATTAACTATACTACTAATATTAATAATGATAATAAAAACTCAGAAGTGTAAGAGATTAAATGTCCATCAAAAGAGAAGTTATTGGATCAATCATAGTATTTGTCTAATAAAATAAAGTTATTGAAAAATAATGGGGATTTATGAGTATAAGAATCATTCAATTCTTTCATCCAACAAATGTTTATTAAGTTTCACTCTATAAGGTGCATTATTAAATGGAAAAGGCTTAAAGTCATGTTATATGATCCCATATGCAATTAAAAATCAGAATATATGTATGTATATGTCAGGCCAGGCTTTCCATGGATTATTTCATTTAATTATCCAGACAACTTGTTATCCCCACTTCCCAGATGAGATAGATGAGGCATAAAGATATCAAGTAATTAGTCCAGTGTGAATTAACTTGTCCCATGGGGAATAACGCCAAGATTTAAACCCAGACACACTAACGACAGAATGGGAAGTTATAATAATTTAGATTAAAGTTATAGGTAATCTGTACTGTTTTGAGTTATTCAAAGACCATCTCATTAATTTGGATTTTCAATGTGCTGGTATAATTCTGTAGGTAACCATTTTGAAGTTTTGGCTTTGTTCTCTTCATTAATAAGGACATATTTTTCAGTATTTTCTAATTAGCAATTTCAAAGACAGTATTAAATCTGGATACAAGAAGTGAATTGTCAATTTGCAGGTAACATTACTCACATCTTCCCTATTTAATCATTTGCTCAAAAAATGGTGCTAATGTGATCTATGTATAAATATACTAGTTACATCACAGTGTTAGCTACACAACTCTCACGTAACAAAACCACTTACATAGTTATCATATACTTCTTAAACTTTATTGAGTTATAATTGATATAAATATTTTACTTTAACTGTGGTTTTGAAAAAAGAGATAAAATTATTTCAGATCAGTTTAATTAGTTGCTTTTTAAAATATTTAATAATTAATTATTATGAGACTTATAGTACCCTGAAATCAAATGTTTAGTTTTTCAGATCTAATTGTATATGTTCTTTGGATGTATCTATTACTTATTAAAAATATTACCCAAATTACTACTTTTATTTAGACACCTGTAAAAATGCTATAAAAAAAGCAACCTGTGGGGCTTTCCTGGTGGCACAGTGGTTGAGGGTCTGCCTGCCGATGCAGAGGACACGGGTTCGTGCCCCAGTCCGGGAGGGTCCCACATGCCGCGGAGTGGCTGGGGCCGTGAGCCCTGGCTGCTGAGCGTACCCTCCAGAGCCTGTGCTCTGCAACGGGAGAGGCCACAACAGTGAGAGGCCTGCGTACCGCAAAAAAAAAAAGCAACCTGTACCCCTAACCATGGGCACTAGTTATGTCTTGGTCATCTTGTCCTCTTATACACTTTTTCCAGAAGCTCTTCTGTTTTCATGACAGTAACTGGTTTGATGCCTTGATTTCTCCCCAACCCATACATTTCTAACTTGTTTTTCACACGAGCTACATTCCTATATCTGTAGCTGCCATGTAGGATCCAGAAGACAGAGAGCTTCTGTATTATTTTTTGATGCATCCTCACTGTCATTATGTGTGTTTAATGCACAGCAAGAACTTAAATATTTGTTAAATAAAATGAATAAACGAATGCAGCTTCTGAGTAAATAAGGCCGCTTTATTCATTAAGGTAAAAACTATATTCACTACCTGCTTTGTACCAGGTTTTATGCTAGACTCTAAAAACAGAAATATAGGGGCTTCCCTGGTGGCGCAGTGGTTGAGAGTCCGCCTGCCGATGCAGGGGACACGGGTTCGTGCCCTGGTCCGGGAAGATCCCACATGCCGCGGAGCGGCTGGGCCCGTGAGCCATGGCCGCCGAGCCTACGCATCCGGAGCCTGTGCTCCGCAACGGGAGAGGCCACAACAGTGAGAGGCCCGCATACCACAAAAAAAAAAAAAAAAAAAAACAGAAATATGAGCAATACACAGTCTTTTCACAGAGGAGATCAAGATCGATTTGAAGTACTAAATATGTAAACAAAAATCTAATATGCTATTTTATATGCTAGGAAAATAATTTGGTTGAATATAACTTAAACAATTAATTGTGTCAAATATGACTTAATCAATCTAAAATGTGTGTCAAGAGTTTTCTTAAAACCTCCTTCGTATAGAGTAAGACTTGAGGTCTTTCTTTATTATTTGTCTCACATGAAAGATATATACAGATCTGACAGACTAAGCCAAATTCAGTTATCAGAGGCCCATCCGAAGTAGATGGAGGGGAAATGAGTCTCCCCAAGCAGGGGGTAGACCATAGATGGAAGGTAGAGGGAGAGGGGTAGCACTTTGAAACTGACAGTGATGGTTGGTTGCCCATCTTGTTAGGGAGGGGGTTGGACTAGAAGAGGCAGCAAATAGCTTAGGAGAGCTGGATCAAGGTGATGCTGGGAACAAAGGAATCAAGATCAGAGGAAATGACGAAAAGGGTCGTATTTATCCTTGGCGTGTTTCTCCTTTCTTCAGGTCTCCATTTCCATATATTTGTTCTCTCCTTTCCTGAGCCTAAATCGACCTCTATTTCTCCCTCCTGCAATTCTTAGTCTCATCTCAAATTCTACAATATATGAACTTACGTATGCTTATATTTGTTTGAAAGAAATATATAGCTATGTTTCTTCGGTATTTTTGTTATTTAAGTGAGTGAAATGTACTATATATTTGTCCTTAACAAAACTTGTCATTTTCTTTTTACTTCTATGTATCTCTTAAATATTTTTCCTTAAACATTTACTTCCATTTAGCTCTAGATTTAAAACAAAAAGTTTTTTCACTCCTGATACTCATAAGCCTTAAATTATGTGATATCTAGTCAACTGTGATGTAACTTTCTTTTCAAATATGAATATTTTAGCACTTGAGACTTTGCTTCCTAGAGTATATCATATTCCACCAAAGAGTATTTTAAACTAGCATCTCAGATAAGCTTTCAGCAGAACCCAAATTTTCTCTGCCCACCCCTTCTTGTTGCTCTTAACCTGCAACAACTTAATCCTTGCCCTGAGTGATTACTCAATAATTATTTTGTGGGAGGCTGAAAAGATTGCCTGAGGGCCTTCAGCCTGCAAGTCTGGCCCTGATGCTAACCTGGGGTGTGGAGTAAGGGAGGGGTGAACTGAATCTCTTCTTGGTGATTCAGGTTTTTAGTTAGCTGGAAGTGTCAGATGTGTGAAACTATTTACAGGCAAGGATAGGAAAGAAACATTTCTGAATCAATTAGAGGCATGTGAAATGTACACCATCCTTTTCAGCCAATCACAGACGACGAAAGGTATCCCAGCAGTATTGAAGAATGATTCAGTTTTAGAAGGATGGTTCTCAGACAAACATGTATCCAAGCATCCACTTTGTGCCTTGAATGAGCCAGAGTTACTGTAATCGTTACCAGCTCTCTTCTTTTTTTCCAACATGTTCACATATCAGAAAGTTGAATTCATGTAGTTTTTGATTTCTATGTCATGCAAAATGAGATGCATATTTAATGACACGAGAAATTATGCAGTGTTCAAAAATAGGAAATCCAGAAAATGAAGGCATAAAGGTAAAAAAAAAAAATCACAGCTAAGTATACATAAATTGAAAGAATGCTCAATTAGAACAAAATGCCAATTCTGGCTTCTAATACTAGTTTACCTCTTAAATACAAGAGCTATATTAAAGATTATGACAAGCAATCTAATTAGATAACAACACTGGAGTTTAGAAAAACCAACATAAATCTCATTACAAAGGGATAAAAATATTTTGGATCCATACTACTTGGTGAGGATATTCTCAAGCAACTGTTTGGTGGTGAGCTTTTAGGAAATAGAATAGCAAGAGAAGGGGTAGAAGATAAACAAGAAAAGTAAGGAGACTACAGAAAAAGTGGATAAAAAATGAGACGTGTCTCAAAAGGACCAAAATATTAAGTTGGTGACTAATGTGATAAAATTTTATAACACAGGTTCACGGGCTTAAAATAAAAGTAAATTAACTTGAATAGCTTTAGGAGATCAGTAAATGATTAAAAGAACAACAAATATAAGTCACATTTTCCCTCCAACTCTGTTAAATTCCTAGACTTGAATAAGTAAGTGCTCTGGACCCAAACTTAATATTACCTATTTAAAAGACTCTAACTTAACATTAGGAGATCCCAGACTCTACAATTAACATCCATAAACCATTAGCATAAACTAGTTCTGAACTGGTTTATAAGATTTGAATATCTATGACACTGTCTATATCCTTCTGGTCCTATACATTTTTGTCTGGGACATAATTGCCTGACTCCTCAAAATTCTATCTCATACTTAATTATATGTATGTGTAAATTTCTGTGCTGTATAATTGAATATAGCAAGTGCTGGACATTTATTCATTACGATATCTACAAATAAAGTGAAAAATTACTTAGCTCCAGAAAACTGAAAAATAGGAAAAAAATCATTTAGACAAGGCATAAAATTAAGTGGTAACTAGGATGTCAAGACAGAAAGAATATAGCAAAATCTTCATCTTAAAATCCTAAGGCTTTTTTCCCCCACGTACATTTGTTTGTGTTAAAGTCTTTAGCATCATAAGTATGAAAGGAATGAATGCAGATATTTTCAATTTTTTGTCTACAATATCCTTTTTTAAAAGAAATTGAATCAGCTAGAGTTAAATTTTCTATGTGAAACACCACAGAGAAACTGAACAAGTATAGAAAGTGAAAACAGTGATGTGGCATAATTATGAAAACTTCGAGAAGAGTCATGGCAAGTACAAATTGATTATAGACTTTAGTCTTATTTGTTGTGACATTTGGGGAACAAAGATTTAGAAATGCATGTCAGGGAAATGTTCACACACTATCCTATTCCGGTGGTCCTAGTTTCATTGGGGATTTGCATATATTCTTAAAATTATTTTACAGCTCTTTGACAATTTTCAAACAACTCTGGGACCTCAGCCTGCTTAGAATGAACGTAAAATAATGAAAGAGGAATGCACAGGATGGGAACAGCTTTTCCCAAGATCTCACCCTCAGAACTGCCACAGCCTACAGAATAGCCTGGGGCTAGTCACAATCTCAGCCTGTCAGTTTCCTCACCAGGGAAATGGGACAACAACATTTCTCTATCTGGTAGAAGTGTTAGGAGAACTAATTAATCTTTAGAAAGGGCTTTGAAATTCTTGGATAAAAGGTACTCAGTAAGTGCAAAGTGTTATTATGATTATTTTAATAGTTATGATTACTGAGTTGTTAAACGTGCACTGGTCTACTACCCTGCAAATTCTAGTCTGACTGGGCACTGTGGATAACATAGAAAATGGGTTAAAATACCTAACTTTAATGACTTTTAATTTGGTTTACAGTATGACATGGGTGGGCAGGACAGGTATCTATGTATTTCTATTCCTCCATATTTAAAATTAGCTTTTGTTTTTAAATTCTAATGGTGAAGTCCTATTTAATAGGTGAAAGGTACTAAATAGTGCCTTTTATCCCAAAGAGTCATAAAGTAATTCAGTGCTGAGTTTCACAAACTACCAGAACAGTACAAGTGTAGTCTGCACCAGCAACTCCTGGAAGAAGCAGACCCTGTTGCTTGGGGGACAACAAGAAAGAGGTTTGAAGAAAGAGGTTTGAAGAAAGAGGTTTGAAGAAAGAGGTTATCCAGCTTTTAACCAAGACTCTGCTTGACATGATGGGGAGAAAGTCAGGCAGATTTAACAAAGCAGCACAGGGACTTTCCTGGTGGTGCAGTGGTTAAGAATCCACCTGCCAATACAGGGTACACGGGTTCGATCCCTGGTGCGGAAAGATCCCACATGCCACGGAGCAACGAAGCCCGTGTGCCACAACTGCTGAGCCTGCGCTCTAGAGCCCATGAGCCACAACCACAACTCCTGAAGCCCGCATGCCTAGAGCCTGTGCTCTGCAACAAGAGAAGCCACAGCAATGAGGAGCCCACGCACAGCAACGAAGAGTAGCCCCCGCTCGCCACAGCTAGAGAAAGCCCTCATGGAGCAACAAAGACCCAACGCAGCCAAAAATAAATAAATAAATATGTATTTTAAAAAATGGAATACATTTAAAAACAACAAAAAACAAAGCAGCATGTTGGGGGGTTGCGGGTAATGGCATGGAGCCGAAAGTAAGAATTTCAAAGGAAGATTTTTAACTATAGTAGAGAAAATCGGTATGGAGTAATCAAAATGAGTCAAAAACTCACCCGTATGTTCATTTAGATTTTTAAAAAACCAATGGTGAGGAATGGGGGGAACATAAAGAAATACAAGGAAACTGATGTCAACATAAAATATTTTAAATCAAGATAACTCTCAGTGGTTATACCCCAATTAAAAAAATAAAATAAAAAGAGAACTCTCAGTGGTGGAACAAAGTATTTCAAGTTTTAATCATTTGGGTTTCTTGAACCTTCCATTTATCATAAGTGTTCCTCTCTCATGAATCCACATTACATAATAATATACAGAGGGATAAAGAATAAGTATATGCATAAAAAATATTTATAAATCAGAATCTGATTTTATCTTTGTGTTTTGTGTATCTGAGTCTGATAGAAAATAGAAAACTGTTTCCTCTAATCTAATTGTGTCTCATCTGTGTGCCACAAAACAAATGTAAAATCCAGGAATTTTTAGAAATCACAAGAATTATAATATTGAGTCCCAATTAACCAACATATTGAACTAGTGGGAAATAATCATTCCTGCAAGAAAGTTAAGAACTTTAGTCTAAATGTAGAAAACTGAGATCATTTGTCACAGATAAGGTGCCTATAATAAAATAAATACAATAGGAGATCTCAATAGTTTATTTAAATCCAAAAGAGAAAGTGAACTCAATTTCCATGCATCTGGAGAGTCTATGCTGTGAACTCTGCAAGTGAGGTTCATTACATTATGTTAGGGGAGAGTGATCAAGGTTATGAATTTTCTTCACTCTTGTGCCCTTCAAAGTCACCAGTTTACAGGATATTTGGAAGACGCTGAAGCAGAAAATGGATATCTAGTTTGCTTTGATGCAAGCAGATGGCCAGGTCATGGAAACTCTTTGAAAAGATATCCTCGGCTGCCTTTTTTTTTTTTTTTTTTTTTTTACATAAAAGCTAACAAGTTTCTTAGAAAAATGGAAACATTTAGGATTAAAAACACAATTACTTCCTACAGCTGTTATGAGGACAGGACAAGAAGGTACACTTAAAGCATTTAGCATGGTGCCTGCATGTAGTAAGAACTCAATAAATGTAAAGTATTATTATCATATGAAAATTGAATTTGATGTATGGGAGGGATGAGGACTGTGGGCTTCTGTTCAATTTAAGGGGCACATTCCTGTGGTCCCAGCTGTGTGAAGGTAGAATATGCTGCCTCAAGAAGCAATAAAATCTTCGTCTCAAGAGAATTCCAAGTAGGCTGGAATGTTACCTAGCAGTGCTTTAATCTAGAATTCACACTTTAAATGGGTAAATAGATGATTGTCTCCAGGTTGAAGGTAATATTTTCCTCCATCTGGAGATTCATTGATGCCAAGTTCTCCACTATATATTTTTTTTTTTTTTTTTTTTTGCGGTACGCAGGCCTCTCACTGTTGTGGCCTCTCCCGTGGCGGAGCACAGGCTCCGGACGCGCAGGCTCAGCGGCCATGGCTCACGGGCCCAGCTGCTCCACGGCATGTGGGATCCTCCAAGACCGGGTCACGAACCTGTGTCCCCTGCATCGGCAGGCGGACTCTCAACCACTGCGCTGCCACCAGGGAAGCCCTCCATTATATTTTAAAATCTAGACATTGATGTCTAACATTTTTTAAATTGAAGTATAATTGATTTACAATGTTGTGTTAGTTTTTAGGTGTACAAAAAAGTGAATATATATATATATTATTTTTCAGATTATTTTCCATTATAGGTTATTACAAGATATTGAATATAGTTCCCTGTGCTATACAGTAGGTCCTTGTTTATCTATTTTATATATAGTACTGTGTATCTGTTAATCCCAAACTTCTAATTTATCCCTCTCTCCCCCCTTTCCCCTTTGGTTACCATATGTTTGTTTTCTATGTCTGTGAGTCTATTTCTGTTTTGTAAATAAGTTCATTTGTATCATTTTTTTAGATTCTACATACAAGTGATATCAAAAAATGTCTAGCCTTTTTTTTAAGCTAAGTTGCTTTGAAGTCATATCAGTTAATGACAATTTCTGCACAGTAAATAAAACAGTAAAACCTTTTTAAAAGGGAAAGAGAGAATCTATCCTGACCCAGACACATGCTGCTTCTCCTGGTCCCTCCTGAACACGCACACGGCTTCTGTTCATCCTGCCGGCCATCCCACATAGACTCTCATTGTTGGGGGAAAAAATATAGAAGCATTTATAATTGAATTTATGCGTCATATTTTGTGTTATCAATGGTTATTGTGGTAAAATATATATACCATAAAATTTACCATCTAACCATTGTTGAGTGGCATTCAGTACATTCACAATATTGTGCAACAATTCATCCATCTCCAGAACTTCATCTTCCCAAACGGAGATGCCTTCCCCATTAAGCAGTAACTCCCCAGTCTCCATTCCCCCCAGACCCTGGTAATCTCTACTCTATTTTTTGTCTCTATGAATTTGCCTATTCTAGGTAACTCATATAAATGGGATAATGCAATATTTGTCTTTTCTGCTGGTATTTTCATGCCAAGATTTTTTGTTAATAAAAAGACTGCCTTAATATCTCTGGCTATGTGGATAAAGTCTGGGCCCAGCTTAGATTCACCTTGTCTCTTAAAGTTCCTTGTCGTCCACAAAATTGCTTACAGACACATTCGGTATGGACTCAAAAAAGAATTGTGCCCTAACTGGATAGACCTTAAAACAAACAAGAAAATCTTAGACTTCTAAATGCGGTATTAGTGATGTGACCAGAGTATGTTAATGGCTGATACTAAGCTTTTAATTGTGCACTCCTGCAAGGGTAAATTTGCCTAAACCACTTTGGATCTGCCGTTGTGTTGCTCCTTTAATGCATCTTTAATGCATCTAAAAGTTAATAAGCTATCGTTATTCATTATTCATTTATGACCAAAAAAATCGTAAAGCCTATTTACAAAAAGATTTCTTATCATTTGACCAATTTTTGCAAAGCATGGATACTCTTGTCCTAATTCTTACCTTTAGTCAGAGTCAAATTTTTCTCATGATTTATACCCTTTGTTGGTTTGGTTTCATTCCATTGTGATTTTTTCTTTAATGTTTCTGTGATTTGGGACTTTTTTATGTTGTGAGGATCAAGAAAGGGTTTATAAGCCCCAGTAGGTGGAAGTCCAGAGATAAGTAGGCTCCACTGTTGGTGGATTTAGTGGTGACTCCTTTTTCTTTCTGCTCTGCTCTCTGGGATATCTGCTTCAACTCAAGTCTCCTTTCCAACACGACTGCTGAATGCCTGCCAGAAGCAGTCAGGACCACATTCCCCCACTGCCACCTGTAGAGACAGTGAGACTATGTACTTCTGTCTAAGCATCACAAATGGGAACGCCAAGATTCTTTGTACCCCTAAAGACCATGCCCACCACCCCTGGACGTATGACAGTGATCCAGAGACTAAAAGAATGTGCCTACTGGCTTAAGGCAACTGAGGACTATTGCTGGGGAGCAGTCAGCATTTTCCAAGGTACCTGGGCTACCCTACTGAGTTAATTCTTGGAAGGGGAAAGAGGAACAGGAAGGAATGGGTGCAGATCCATCACAGTATGACTTATTCTCACATCCCATGGATAAAATGCAGAAATATTTTTTAACTTATTTAAAATTACATTGGGAAGTATGAGACAATTATGGTCTCAGGTGGAATATTCCAACTAGATAGCTCTTTACTACTTACAAAGCTTAGCCATATGACCTTTTAATTGCCTAATATATAAATCTGGGAAAATAGTGATAATATTTGGATAAAGGATGGCACACAGAACACAAAAAATGACTCTCATGTATTTTCTCGTTGTCATAGGATAAGAAAATAAGATGCCTGAAAAGGCAGAGTTTATCTCTACAAAGAAATATCTCATCTATTCAATCAGTGATTTCAATCTTTATTTCTAGCATAGGAACACTTTCTCTTAGTAAAGTGGAATAAAGAAAAATAAAATGCAAATCCAAGAAAGTTACTTTGGTTCATTTGAGGTAGAAAATCCTCAATACCTTCCTACACTTATTCTCCTCCTTCTAGCAATTATATTGCTCTCTGCTTATTTTTGCAATTAAGATAGGAAGAGCACGAGTGGAAAGTTAGGACACATGCAAAAATCTGGACTCTCCTTTCAAATTTTTTAGTATATGTCTTTGGAAAAGTCACTTAGGATAGGATTTCCTTTCCCAATTTCAAAAAACCAGGCCCTTATACCGATTTCAAAATTCATTCATTTGGTTAAAATGTTAAAACCTCAGATATTACATTTAAATATATACCTCCAGCTCTGTCTCTGGCTTTACAGAGAACTGAGTACCCAGACCAAACTTTAAAAACAACTAAAAATTTTGATAAAGTAATTTTTAAAAATCTTCTTAAACACATCCGTTAGTTGATGAGAAAGTAAGATATTCTGAGACCAAGAAGTAAATGAAAAGGGGAAATTCAAGGCAGAAGCAGAACAGTAAAACCTGGTTTAGGATGTGGGCTTTAAAAACATAGATAAATTCCAGCTTTCAGTTTCCGGACCATGCTGTCTCCTCCCTCTTTGCCTTTCCTTTGCTGCTTGTGGAACATGGCCAAGGCTGAAGAAAGCAGGGGAGTCAAGGAATTGGTGGTATGTTGGGGGTTCAAAGACATATCAGAAACTGGTGGGGTTGAGGATGCAGTTTGTCTCAGGAGGTGGAGTGGGGCTGGGGGTCAGCTGAGCAGTCAGCAGAGGAGGAGGTGGCAAGACCATAGTCTGCGAACACAGCAGAAAGCCAAGGCCAAGGAGGTAGCTAGCATGTTGGGGATATTGATCACATACAAGAAGACTGGACAAGTAAGTAAATACATTGAGCGTAATGGAAGTCAGGTTTTTCATTATCAGAACACAGAGTGTGGCGAAACTAAGCTAGAATGAACACAATGGTATTGTTGGATTGGGAATGGAAATATACATGCTCACAGGAGAGATAGATGCTAGCTAGTTAGCTACTTAGCTAGCTAGCTAGCTAGCTAGATATTAGAAATAGATGGAAATAGATATAGGAACATAAATCTGTGTGTGACAAATGTTTTTTTCTGATTATTTGTTTATAAATATGTATTACACCCATACATTCCCTACCTTGTTTACTGAGAGAGCCTAGAAACAACAAGACATACATAACAATGAGCACATTGAACATCCAGATCTTGGTTTACTATATACGATCATCCACAAAGAACTGGGATTCCTGGTAGAACTGGTAGAAATAGCTAATTCCAGGACTGGGACATGAAAAGCAGAGGATGGACCTGGATCTTGTGCCAAAAATAAAGGAACCTCCAAAGAATGATAGCGGCATGTCAATATGACAGCAACCAGCTGGAATAGGCTCTAACTGCCAAATCTCAGCCAATTTTAGCATGAAAATAAGAATACTAAATGGATTACAATGATTTAAATAAAGTAATAAATAATTTGGGAAGAAGAAAAAGCCCCTTTTTACAATGGAATGACAACTTGTAAATATAGAAAGAATAATGGAAGTAGATGAGTATTATTTGGCAGCCACCACAGTGCTGGTTGATTCAGGTAAGTCATAAATAGATATTAAAAGGCAAGGGAAGAAAGTACAAAATTTAAAAGGTGGTACAAATAAAACCACAAAATACGATGATAGATATAAAACAAAAATATTAGTGATTACAGTACGTGTAATTGGACTAAATGACTCATTTAAAAGACAAAGAGTGGGCTTCCCTGGTGGCGCAGTGGTTGAGAGTCCACCTGCCGATGCAGGGCACACGAGTTCGTGCCCCGGTCCGGGAAGATCTCACATGCCTCGGAGCGGCTGGGCCCGTGAGCCATGGCCGCTGAGCCTGCGCGTCCAGAGCCTGTGCTCCACAACGCGAGAAGCCACAGCAGTGAGAGGCCCACATACCGCAAAAAAAAAAAAGAAAAAAAAAGACAGAGTATCCTACTGGATTTAAAATAAAGGCAACTCCTCAAAAGGGATTAAAGACTTTAATGTGAAACCCAAAACTATAAAATTATAAAATAAGAAAACATAGGGCAAAAGTTTCAGAACTCAGGATTTGGCAATGATTTCTTAGATATGACACCAAACGCACAACAGTAACAACAAGAAAAATAGGTAAATGGGACTACATCAAACTTAAAAACTTCTGTGCAGCAAAGGAAACAATAGAATGAAAGCAATCTCCAAAATGGGAGGAAATATTTGCAAACCATACATGTTAATAACCAGAAAATACAGAGAACCCACACAACTTAACAAGAAAGATACACTCCGGAGAAGATATACAAATGGCTAACCGGCATATGAAAAGATGCTCAACATCACTAATTATCAGGAAAATGTAAATCGAACCCCCAATGAGAAATCACCTCACACCCTATAGGATAGCTACTATTTTTAAAAAGGGGGAAATAAGTGCTGGTAGAAATTAGAAAATCAGAACTCTTGTGCACTACTGGTGGGAATGTAAAATGATACAGCCACTATGGGAAACAGTGTGAAGATTCCTCAAAAAATTAAAAATAGATATACCATGTAATCTAGGAATCTCAGTCGTTGGCATATATCCAAAAAGATTGAAAACAGGATCTCGAAGAGATAGTTGCACATCCATGTTCACTGCATTGTTAACTATAACTAAGAGGTGGAAGCAACACAAATGTCCATTCAATGGATAAATGGACAAAGAAAATGTGGTAAAAAAAAAAAAACTCAGGCACAGTCCAATTCTGACTATTCATACCACATGACATGGGGCTCAACGGGAACAGAAGCTGAACTGCTCTGAAGATGGAGGGGAGATGAGAGTCTGGAGATGGGAATTGAGCAACTCTTTCAATGCTATCATGTTGAGTATGATTCTGTCTAATGAGAGAAATCTGTTCCCAGTGGAGACGTCAAGTAAAGAGTTTCACAGCATTCTCAAGTAAAAACAAAACAAGCACCCAGAGAAGCCATACTAAGTTTATAGGTAACGTAGGCAGCATTACCTACCATGCACTGAGTGAAGGCAACATTTTGTTTCTCTAGTTGATAAAATTGCAGAGAAAGTAAAAGTCAAACAAGAAAGCAATCAAACTGGGTTTTGGGGACTAAATATAAAGAGCCAACTGCTCAGCCCAGCCTAGCAGAGGACCAGGAGAAAGTGATCCACAGGCCTAGGGCTATACAAAGCAGAAATCAGGCGCTCAAAAGTACTGCTGAGGTCCCCCTACCTGGGGGAAGATTTTCAATAGTTTTCCTTTAAAAGGGAAAGAACAAACATTTGCATTAGAATCTCATATATGGTGTTTCTGGTTTGCTGTGTTAACATTTTTTTGCCTAAGTCTAGTACAATTGTAGGTAATTCTCACTTCTTAAGAGGAACTTGATTATTTTTAAAGAAACTTTTATTTTTTGTTTTGTAAAGTATTAGAAAAATTCATTGGTCAAGACAAGTGAATATTATTAAGTATGACTTGGTTATCACATATAGGGAGTGGTGTTCCTTTATTTATTACAGAATCTGAATTTATGTTTTCCACGTATGTTTCATTTCCATCTGTTTGAAACTATTTAACATCTCCCTCCATATGTAAGTGCTATTTGTATCAAAGTGCATACCAAAGACTTTGGGGAAAAAATTTATTTAAAATAATAAATATATTCTCTCAGAAAAAAGAAAATGTAGAGCATACATACAATGGAATATTATTCAGCCTTAAAAAAGAAATAAATCCTGTCATATGCTACAACATAGGTAAACCTTGAGGGCATTATGCTAAGTGGAATAAGCCAGTCGCAAAAATACAAACACCAAATCCTTCCACTCAGGTGAGGTATCGAAAGAAGTCAAACTCATAGAAACAGAAAGTACAATGTGGTTACCAGATGCTGGCAGGGAGGGGGAAATGGGGGTTGTTGTTTATGGGCACAGAGTTTCAGTTTTGCAAGATGAAGAGGTTCTAGAGATCTGATACATAACAATGTACATATAGTTAACATGACTGTACTGGGCACTTAAAAATGGTACAAATGCTAAATTTTGTGGTATATGTATTTTATCACAATTTAAAAAACATATCAATTGGTAACAGAAAGAAAGAGAGAGGGAGAGGGAGAGAAAGAAAGGAAGGAAAGAAGGAAGGAAGGAAGAGAGGGAGGAAGGGGGCTCCATAGTGTTTACAGAGACACCGTAAAATATAACAACACTGAAAAGATAAAATAAATGGATTGTAAGGATTATAACTGATGAATACTAAGCAAATTTTAAAAGCCAGATGTGTTTATAAAAATATATTAGACAAAATAGACTTAAGGAAAAATGTATTAGCAGAGAAAGTGATAGTCACTTAAAAATAACATTTCAAATCACCAGAAAGACAGATGAGTTCTAATCTTGTTTCACCTAACAACAGACCTCAAATTATTTAAAGCAAGACATCACAGAACTATAAGAACTAGACTAATTTACATAGTGAGAGATTGTAACAATTTTCTTAATAATGATAAATCATATAGTCAAAAAATCAGTAAAATTATGAAAGCTTGAACCACAAAATTAACAAGGTTAACTTAAAGAAGCACATAGAACACAGAACCCAAAATTATATACTTTCTTTTAAAGCACACATAAAGTATTTAAGAATACTGGTTAAAGTTGTATTATATAAACCACTACTCTAAGAATTCCTCAATCTTGGCATTATTGACATTTTTGTCTGGATAATTCTTTGTTGTGCATTGTAAGATATTTATCAGCATTCCTGACCTCTACCCCACTAGATGCCAGTAGCACTCCCTTTGCCCACCTCTCCCCACCCACCTCTCTCTGCTGTGAAAACCATCAGTTTCCACTGTATTAAAGACTTAAATGTATAAAGGAAAAATCAAAATTTTTTAAAAAACTAAAGAATAATTTTGTGCTCTTAGGGTAGGGAAAATTTCTTATGCAAGACACAAAAAGAGAAGTCTATAAAGAAAAGAATAAGAATTAGACTACATTCAAATTAAGAATGTCTGCTCATCAAAAACTATCCCAAAGAAAATACAAGCCACAGAGTGGGGGAAATAAATTTTCAACAAATATAACTGCCAAAGAATTAGTATTCAGAATACATAAATAAATTCTATGCATCAAAAATAAAAACATAAATGGTGCAATTCTTAATGGGCAAAGGTGTAGACATTTGACAGAAGGAAATCCAAAAGGCCAAAAAGCATATGAGAAAATTCTCAAACTTTGTAATAAGGAAATGTAAATTAAAACTGCAATTGGTTTCCATTTCATACCCACCTGGATGCCAAATTTCAAAAGTTTCAGATTATCAGGTATTATGACAGATATAGAACAATTTTTGAAATGTAAATTGATATAATAATTTGGAAAACAATTGACCTTATCTAATCAATTTGAAGATGTGTACACCCTACAATTATGCAAGTCTGCTCCTAGGTATATACCCTAGTGTCTAAGTCTGCTCAGGCTGCCATAAAAAATATCATAGACTGGGTGGCTCAAACAACAGAAAATTTGTTTCTCACAGTTCTGAAGGCTAGGAAGTGCAAGATCAAGATGATTGGTCTCTAGCGAGAGCACCCTTCCTAGCTTGCAGACAGCTGCCTCCTTCCTGTGTTCCTACATGGCCTTCCTTTCTCTTCCTCTTCTTATAAATTGACCAGTCCTATCAGATTAAGACCACACCTTAATGACTTCATTTAATCTTAATTATCTACTAAATTCTCTATCTCCAAATATTGTCACATTGGGTGTTTAGACTTTGACATGTGAATTTGAATTTGGGGGACACAATTCAGTCCATAATAACCTAGAGAATGTTTTGCATACGTCCACCAGTTAACATGTACAAGAATATTCACAGCTAACACAACTGCCTGGTGAAACCCCAGCTGAACTAATCTGTTAATCATCAGACACATAAAAAAGCTGCTGTAAAACATACAACCCAGCTGAGCTGACCCAGACCAGAAGTACCATCCCAGCCTTCCCATAAAAGCACAAAATAAATGAACTAGTGAGTTTTTCTTTTTTTTAAACCACAAAGTTCTGGGTTGTATTGTTATGCAGAAAAAGTTAACTATAATAGTAGACAAGATATTCTAAATGTCTCTGAATTTACACAGACTTCAAATCTATCCAACTTGAATCTAATGAACATATGCTTGTTACATGCATGTGTGCCATTTTCTGGGATTATATAGGACAACCCCCATTCTCTAGCTGATGAGATGAAAAAATGAGATAAAACCCATTCAAAATTTAAACTTCCCAAGGTAAAAATAGTAGTTCAAGGCAATAATTTTAATAGATTTCACAAGACATTGAATTGGTAGCTAAATAGTATACAAAATTAATGATAAGAAAAGCATTTAGGCTCAAATTATTAGGAAATTATTAAAGAAAAGGTATAATGCAATATTTAATTCATTTATTCCTTAATATTTCATTCATTCAAAATTTGTTTTGTCATTCAGGTGGAGATTAATCTGTATCTTGAACAAAGCAAAGTTCAATTTGAGGATTGTTTATGTTAAGCATCGTGTTAAGAGATGATTAAGAAATGATTGAGACCCATTCCCTGTCATTAATGAAGACAGATAGATAAAGCATAATAAATTATAAAATAGAGATATACACAGGATAATGTGATAGCATAGACATGAGATAGTTTGCTCTTTTGTGGGTTTGGAGAATCTTTCTTGGAGAGTTATCCTGAAAGGGGAGAAAGAGTTAGCTAAGCAAATAAATTCTGGAAGAGATACTCATAAGCAAAAGCCAGATATGTGAAATAACACGGTATATACATATTACTTGTAGTAGGCCAATTATCATTCAATGAATACTGTGTACCTTCTATATGTAATCACTATACTGGACAGAGAATACAATAAGGAATAAAATAGAAATGTGCTAAAAGAACTTATTACCAGTAGATACAGTCACACAAGAAAAAAGTTAACAATCCAAAGGAAAATTAAAAGTTATGAAAAACACTATCAAGAAAGAGAACAGAGTGCTGTTAAAAGTCTAATAAGAAGCAATAGAAGTATTTTTACCACAGGAATAGCATGATTTAATTTACAAATTCAGCACTTTAGACTTTCTAAAATAAAAATCACACATGAGGGGCTTCCCTGGTGGTGCAGTGGTTGAAAGTCCGCCTGCCGATGCAGGGGACATGGGTTTGTGCCCCGGTCCGGGAAGATCCCACATGCCACAGAGCGGCTAGGCCCTGAGCCATGGCCACTGAGCCTGCGCGTCCGGAGCCTGTGCTCCACAACGGGAGAGGCCACAACAGTGAGAGGTCCGCGTACCGGAAAAGAAAAAAAAAAAAAAAAAAATCACACATGAGAGTATTCAAATACAAAACAGAAAAGGAAAAGAAGGTTTTTAGGTCAGGCTCAGTACTATCTTGGACTTCATTCTGTCAGTTCTGAATGGTCAGTTTCACTGTAATCCTCAGACCCTTCCAATTACCAGATGCCTTGGTAATGTCATCACCAACTTTTTTTGGAGACAGACCCAGGGGGCCGATCTTGGGGGCCAGGGCAGACGTGGCCCCATTGAAGAGTTTGAAGTATATGGACTGCATGGCCAGATTTATATGGAAGATATATTCAAGTTCCAGTGTGGATCCAAATATAGTGTAGATGGATGAAGGGCAAGATTGGGAAAGGCAGTCAGCTAGGGGACTCTAGCAACATCCAAGCAAGAAAAGGTGAAGACTTGACAATCATAATTTCCTTTTGCACCAGAAGGAGTGTCATTAGAGAATATAGATCAAGTACATGAGGAGTGAGGTCTAGCATTAGAGGAAGATTTAGAATAATCACTGAAGGAAGACAAGATGGAGCTGATTCAGGGCACATCAAAGGATTGTTGAATGGCCCTCTGTTGGTACAGGAGATGATACATTTTCATAGTTGTATAGCAGACCTCTGATGATTTGTCTGTCTAGCACTTCTCAACCTTTCTTCTGGAAAAGTGTCCCCCATCTAGAAAACTCCACAGCCTCCACGTTCAGCATATCCCTCAAGTGTGAGCTTCAGTGCTCTTAAATTACTCTGTCTCTTTGGCTACAGTGAGTGAACTGTGAGTGAATATTTGTCTCAATCCCAAGACCTGTACAATCAGTGATAATTAACGTATCCAGAACCACGCACAAGTCAAAGTTTTTTATATTAACTTATTTAATCATCATAAAAATGCAATGAAGTAGGTACAATTATTATCTCCTTTTTTCAGGCAAGGAAATTGAGGCACAAGATGGAAACTTGTCCTAGGTCACACACAGGTCAGGTTTTGAATTCTAGGTGTGTTACTTCACATCCCATACATTCTTAACCACTATCTAATACTGCCCTTGACAAGTTTCTTCTCCCAGAAATATATATCTGCCCCAAGGTGATTCAATCAAAGCTCTGTCTTGGATTTCTGAACTTAGGGATCAGGAAAGCTAAACTCAATCCATCTCTGGTGGTAGAGTTAGAAGCACCGGGCATGGTTGCCACTAGGTACCATGAATGCAGCTGTGTGGGAAGAAGCCAGACTGAGAAACTGAGGAAGGCATCTAGAAAAATGTGTCTTTAGGGATCAGAAATGATATGAGGTAAGGTTTGAATCCCTGGCTGTAGTCATCTCTGAGATCAACTGGAGACCTGACCAACCTATTAACATGATGACATGAGCTCATTCAGCACCCTTTCTGGATAAAGTAGCTTAAATTTAAAGCTGGCAACTGAGAGTCATGAGTAATTAAGAATACTAATCTGCATAGCTGTGGAAGCATCTTTAGCAATGCTCCGTCATCCAGAGGGACAGCAGACTGCTGTGTGAGTCCTGGCCGGGGATTCACCAGGCCGTTATGTTAGGAAGCCAGAGATGCAAATAAGTTGAGCGTGTGAAAGATAATCAGGTGGGAAAATAAGAGATTCAGAAGGGAGTATATCATAGTGGGGTACACTGGGCAAGTAATTTAACCTCTCAAGCCTCAGTTTCCTTATATTTGTTTTGGGATAATAGTAATTGCCTACCTTTCTCATGTGCTGTGAGGATTAAATGAGATTTATATAAAATATTTAACACAGTGCCAGGCTATAGTAATCTCTCCATAAATGTTATTATTTTAGTTGAGGTATGTACCCAGTGCTATGGGAGCATAGATCCTCGGAGAAGGGGTTGCTTGAGGTGATATTGAAGGACAAATGAGGTCGGGTAGGTAAAAGGAGGCAGATATTCCCTACTTCTATGTTCCATGCCCGTCTGTTCAGCCCCTAATTTACAATACAGGTGATACTAGCCTCTCCTATACACATTCCATAGGGGCTAAAGTCATACTCCAGAAAATGTAAATAGATGGCTTCAGTGATAAACTCTAAGTAACATGCAAAGCCAATAAAGACCAAAACTTAAATCCAAATTGCTGCTCTGAATTTAAATTTTCAGTTTTTTTCTTTGCAACCAAAATGCATAATTCTTAAAGCACTAGTATACATGTAATCGCTTCATCGCTGATGAAATCTCTCCTACCTGTACCAAAAGTGATTTCAGCTTGTACTTTTGCAATGAATGATGAAGAAACTTCCAGATGGAGAGGTTTAATTTGTGAGATTTTCCCTAGTCTATTCACATTGGCTTTAACTTCCATTTTAAATTACAGAGAGAATTCCCAAAATTTCAAAAAGCCCCAAGAGATCCAGTGAAACAGCTAATCTCTTTCTAGGAGCATGCTAACAAAAGCAATTTCTTACTGAGCTATATGCTACCCAGTGGGACTGATAATGAATCTGCATTATGGTAACCTTTATAAGAAGGGAATATAAGAAGACCTTTTGGGGAGGTGTATTTATTAGGTGGGGAATGTGTCTTTCCGCATGTGGATTCTTCTGTTTAGATCCACTATTCACTCAACTATGCCAAGAAAGACCTTCTGTCTTTCTGCTTTCAGCAACTCTTCTGAATTTATAGTACCCATCCTATTACATACCACGATGTCAGTAAATATCAAACACCAATGTGCTGTACAGCTTTCTTAGTGTTCAATTTCTCTCATTTAGAAAATGCACTAGATTTGCATAGCTGATTGCAGGCTTTATACTCATTTCCCTCTAAGATTTATAGAGTTCAAACTTGTTAACACAGAATACTGTGTTTGCTTGTTTGTTTATAAATTGGAGAGGGAAAAAACAACTTGTATGTCGTCAACCAAGTATAGAGAAGCGGCATTTACTGGGAGTCTCCTACAGAGGGCACCTTCACCTTATTGGAAACCCAACTGCAAGAGAAACTCAATGGTTACCAGAGAAATAACAAAATCTTAAAGTCAGAAGCACTCCCTTGTTTGTGCTAACCAGTTTTCTTCTCTATAGTATCTTTGTTACCTTATCTTTAATGGAAAAGAACTGGCACCCTGTATAATCATTTATAGATATGGGCCTGTAACACTAACTTATTATTATGTTCAGCTTGCCTGTGGGAGAGCTGGAGATAGCTGTTCATATTACCTCAGAGGCAACAGATCAATGAAAGGAAGGGAAGGACAAGTTTTGAGCTGCCTTTTTGCAAAAATGTCCTTTATACAATAGAAGATATTTTTAAAGCATTATATCAGAAAACAAAGGCTGATAATAAAGTGTTTACAAAACAAACTTTTGCCGTGTTATTATGATTGTTAAGTGCTTTTAGACTGAAATTACTTAAATGGAAACGAAAAGTAAATAACTTTTGGATACCAAAAGTACAATGAGTTATAGGCTATAAATCTAAAGAAGTAATTGCTATTTTGAAAACTCTGAAAATAGGCATGTGGGAGTATGTGTGTGTGCTGCAAAGAAATTCCTTGAAACTGTTTCTGTGTATCTAAACAACTGTGAAAAGATATTTTATTGATCATGTTATAATAAGAGATTATCAAACTATAAAAATATAAGTACCTTTTTAGAGAAAATATGATTTTTAAAAATGATCAGAGTAAGTGCCTTTCACATCTGGAGGACTTCAAATACAGCATTACTTTGTTGTTGATTTTGAATATCTTATGTCTCATGATGGCTACATAAATCCAGTATGTATAAACATCACTTTGTATATTTACCTTTGACAGTTCCTGATTGGGAGGCTTCTTTTGGGTATTCAATAAGTGGTAGTCAGATTTATGAGGATATTTGGCTAAGAAAACTTATCAAGAAACTGATGATGATTATTCCTAAATATTAAGATTAAAAGCAACATTGAAGACATGAGTTTATTTCTTTACATTTGTATATAAAATGCTGTTTGTTTAGTTACTGAATGCACCATCTGATACCTATTATATTTACAATAAAGCTTATCAATTATAATTATTAATTCCGTGTTTTCGTATTCTGTGCCTAGAAGTAATTAAACTTCCAAATGCTATTCTTGGCATATAGTATTTAGGAACATTTTAGTTTTCCTTTAACTTAAGCTTGAAATAGATTATAAATAAGTGTAAATGAGTTTTAGCGATTAAAATTAATTTGATCTTATGTCTTTTTAATGTTTTATCTGGTCAAGATCCAAAGCTTTCTGTTAGGATCAAAATTCAGACTATTGGAAATTTTAATTTTTCTTTAGTAATAATTATCATTAATTTGTCAATCAAATCACTTACATAAAAGTATAACAAAGAATAGCCTGGAAAGTATGTACTTAAATGTATGCACACACTCTTATCAATGTGTTTCAAAAATCGGTTAAATTAGTTTCTGTGGGAAAAAGACCCATCTTCTTGTTCAGCAGAGTTGGTGGCCTTGTTCTAGAAAATACCTAGAGTAAGGCCCTAATCACCTGTCCAGGCGTTCCTGCCACGTTGTTGACACTTCCTGGTGTTCAGTGGTGTCTCCCATTCTGTTGCATTCCAGAGCTCAAGGCGCTTCTTTGAAGATACAAGGCCATTCAAGTCTTCTTGACTTTGCAGTTTCACTCTAAAGGGAGAGTAAATGAAAAAGCCACGCAGTTCAGACAATTTAAATGGGGCAGCCGGAGGGCATGGTATTGCTCTATTGGGAATTGCTTGTGAGTGATCCCTGAATCATCTCTTGGAAAAGAAGTAGAGAGTGAACTTTCTGAAACCAGGCTGAAAAAAGGATAGGAGAAAGAGGCTGTCTAGTCCTCTGTGGAAAAGCAAATCAAGGCTAGTAAGGCACTACAGATAAGCAATGTGTTTACGTGATCGACTGCAGGTTTGATGCCTGATTTTGCAAAACACTTCAACAGGTGACTTTTACTGGTGGATACTGCCATGTTCTAACCTAAGGAAACCAGGGGTAGTCACAAAAGCCAAGGAACCCCAGGGGTTTTTACAGTTTGACTAACTTTCTAACGTCACAAACTGGTTAAGTATTTCTCAAGATCTCAAAATCTTGTTCCTGAAATAACAGTATTTCCCCAATTCTTTTTTAGAATTCTCCCTTCTACTCATGAAGCATTGTAGTACATAAGCACATACATCTAAGCAGTCACTGAGAACACATCTAGTGGCTCTAGTAGACCTTACAGAAATGCATTATACAGGGGTAGAAACAGGCAGAGAAGCATGAGTCTAGACCCACAGTCTATTATTTTCTCAGTTCCCTTACATATGAAATGAAAAAAAATATTTTCCTTTGCTGATGTCAGAATAGTCTCCTTCAAGGATAGCTAGGGGGAAGAAAATCAATGAGGACTTGAATCTAAGACCTGTCTTAGGCCTCAACTCCTGTGAGTATAAAGAGAAGTTCTCATATTTTGCTAATTGTTAATTTCCTCTTTTGCAAGATCAGAGATGAGTGCAACGGACTGGGAATGTTCTGAGCTTGCCTCTGAGCTCTGAGGGGAAGAGCAGAGAACCATTTGTGATTTCAAGCATGGTCATTGGAAGGGGAAATGGCAAATGAAATCTGCAATCCAAGGATTAGATGATCTGCGGACACCCCTAAGGTGAAATTTCAATGATGTTATGGTCAAAAGACTCAACTGAGATAATCTATATGAAATTCTGATCAGGATGAATATCTTTTTCTTCTTTACATCCTCAGCAACCAGTATACAATCAGTACACAAATAAATGAGCTTTGTTATGAACATTGAAGTGATGGCAGTGTTAAAACAAAACCATACAAATCCTTGCATACACCCTCTGCTTACTCACATTTGGGAAGTAGAGCTTCTTTCACACACAAACTTAAATACCTTTCCTCATCATCTGTAGCAGCACTTCAGAGTATACTTTCACTTATATTTTCAGCCTTGATGAAGACTCCTCAATGGCTCCTTGAGTGACTAACAAGATTCTTTCTTTATGGGTCCCAGATACAAGCCTTTGTTATAGGACTAAAATTCTCTTTTCCAGCTCTCTGAAACCCAATTTATTTGCATCTCGAGATTTTTGCCTTGAGAATTTTCCTAAATTAGCTATATATTAGAACAAAAATGAGCATAACTAAAATGTTGTTAGTCTTCAATATCCTGGTCTGAATCAAATGATATATTATTTGGGGAATGAGCAGTTTATACAATTTGGAGACAAAGGAAATGGGTGGAATAATATAGAAGCAGTTTTAATTATCCAGCTAACTTTTACTGAGCACCCAGCAAGTGCTAAGCATTATATTCTCTATCTGAAAGGAATGGAAATGACTTGAGACCACCTGAAGAGAAACATATCAACAAGTGTAAAAGCCTAAGATAATTGCCTTACCCACTGGAATGTATGGTGACAGTTATTATCTGCAAAGATTCCTGGATGTGCTGAATGTTGTGCCAATCAATAAATTATAAAATCTGATTTATACAGGAAATAGTTGTTTTCTTTAGTTCTTTTTTTAATTACACAAGTGGGGCTATGCTGGACATGTGAATGAACTGAACTCTGGTTCAAAAACTAAAATGACTTTGCAACACATGGGGAAAGCATGAGGCTGAGGATGGCAGTAGTGCAACCCCTTCCCTGAGTACACTCAGAGTCTGTACTTTGATTATGTTAAACAAGAATAAAGAGGCCTGTGAAGAATTCTCAGAAAGTAGTTTCTTATATAACACCCTGCTAGTATCCCACAGTCCTCTCCTGAAAACTGGTGGAGTGAGGGGTTGATCTGGGATGATCTACTCAAGTAAAAAATTAATAACAACAACTTGGAACTTGGCGAAGACATTATCAGTAGAGCGTTATATTACTCTCTGTACTGGTAATTTTTTAAACGGTTAATTTCTAATTAATTTCTAAATCTTATTTTTACTAGTTGAAGTATAGTTAATTTACAGCGTGTGATAGTTTCAAGTGTACAGCAAAGTGATTCAGTTATACATACATGTA
Organism: Phocoena phocoena; assembly: GCF_963924675.1. Lineage (NCBI taxonomy): Eukaryota > Metazoa > Chordata > Mammalia > Artiodactyla > Phocoenidae > Phocoena > Phocoena phocoena. The sequence continues at coordinate 47,260,696 of NC_089236.1, read as the reverse complement.
TATATATATGTGTGTGTGCTTTTTCAGATTATTTTCCGTTATAGGTTATTACAAGATATTGAGTGTACTTCTCTGTGCTATACAGTAAGTCCTTGTTGGGTACCTATTTTATATATAGTAGTGTGTGTGTGTTAATCCCAAACTCCTAATTTATCTCTCCCCCCGCACCCCAACTCACATCTCCTTTGGTAACCATAAGTTTGTTTTCTATGTCTGTAAGTCTATTTCTGTTTTGTAAATAAGTTCATTTGTGCTATTTTTTTAGATGGCCTGGTACATTCTCAGAGCAGTTGTGTTCATCATTTTCCATTCCGTTGTTCAAAAATGCATCTCCGTCTCAGGATTTAACCTTTGCTAAAGCATAGGTCTGAGACAATCACAACAAAATACCTTCCCCTTAAAAACTAGGACTTCAGAGCCCTGTTAAATCAAAAGAAAAATTCTTTCTCTCCTCCCCAGTCTCACAGCCTTCAGGATTTTAAATGGTAATGACCAGTTCATTTGAGAAAATGGCATTTTAGTGCTTCCCCTCACGAGCTCTTAAGGCATATAAGGTGTCTCTTTCCCAGGGATGTGCACCTCCTTTTGTTTTCTGGCATTACTGGAACTGACCTGGCATGGATCACTGGGTGAGCAGGCAATCTTAAACACTTCTCATATAAATTACTGGTTCCTTTCTAAGTGCAATTGCTCACAGGGTAATACACCATTTCACAACTCTGATAGCAAAGTCTCTTCATTCTACTGGGTTCCACACACCCCCAGGAAATGAACAGAGAAAAAGACTGATGGCCGTGTGAACCTCAGAAATGTACAGCCTGGTTCAACCTCGAGTATGTACATCGTGAGCACTTTGGTATCTTTCAACTCTATTCCCTTCTGTGACTCCTCTCAAATCCTCTTTTCCTGCTTTAAAACCCATCAACAAAAACAAAAATATCAATATGACACACCTATGTGAACGCTATAAAAAGCAAAGCAGTAACGAATACTATTTTTCAAAGTAAATTCTATTTTTCCAATTTTTCAGAAAATAAAATAACGCTCACATTTTATGCTCTACATTTATTAGGTAGAAATGACCCATCTAGCTTCCATGCAAAAGAGGCTTACCATTAATTGAGCACTCCAAGATTCACTGGTTGCTCATCATTGCCACATTTTCCAAACCAATGTCTTTTTCCCATGAACTCTAATGACAAGGTGTGTTTTTACTGACAGTTGACTTGGATCAGAGCTTGCAGGATTGTATTTCAGGTTGTGACTCTGTAAAACCCTGTAACTTTCTTTGAAGTTAAACAGTGTCAGTCTGTTTCCATGTCTGAATAACTCTTAGAAGAGCCTGCCTGACCCAAGTCAACTCACTGAAACACACTATTTCCCCATAATTGATGTTCCAAATGAATGTCCTTTCATAATAAAATGTGCTGGAAAACAAAACAGCTTTGCATCCGGCACAAGTTGCATCATAATTAAATTTTATTTTATCCCATCGAGGCATGCTAAATGTTGAGCAAAATATAATTTTAAGTAATTTGTTTGTATTCTTATCTGTAGGAGTTGGAAATTAACAGCATTGCTAGTTCGCGTTTACTGTTAAGCCTGGAGAGCGGAGAGATTGCTTTGCAAACATTACAGTTATTATGTCTGCAGTTGGTACTCTTTGTATAAATTATTGATCAGCCAGCTTATTTTTCTTTCTGCTTAATGGATATTATAGCATAGTTGTTTACAACGCTATAGTTAAGGTTGTGTCAGCACTTCCATTATAATAAACCCCCTCTGTTACAGGGGGTTTATAACTTGTTGTAAAAATTTGCTCTGGGCCGAAACTTGACATACAAGATCTTGAGCTGGAAGGTGGCAATTGTTATTCTTTCAACTTAAAAAAAAAAACATCTCTTTGTTCTGAAGGGCAATAAATAAATAAACAGTTTATTCTTTTTTAACAATCCTTGAAATTTCTGACTTCAAATAGAACAATTTTTATAGGCTATTTGTTGGACAATGACCTCTTCTTTTATTTAATAAAGCAAAGAGAAAGAAAAAGGACCAAGATAATAAGTTAAAACAAAAACAGAAAAGCAGACAGTGAATCAGTAGAAACTTTTATAATTAAGTTTAATACATTTCTCCTAACATTGCAAAATCACACCATAATTTATGTTTTAAATTAAACATGCATTTACACTATGTAAGACTTCTTTCCACCCCCGTTCCCAACTATGTATCCCTCGAGCAATTCATACATCTTAATACTGATATTCTTTAGAGAAAAATGAGCTTTTGGTTATTTAAAAAGAAAGGAGTATGACAATTAGAAAATGCCATATATGAAAAGGTGCAATTGAAGGTACAATAGTTCCTAGAAAACTAGGGATATAAATATCCACCTGACTTTTTGACCTTTAATCCAGTCTGCCATCCCTCTTACCATTTAAGAGATGAAGGGAATTAATCTCAATTTATATCATTATTTTTGCTGCTTTCTTTTATGATCCAACTCTAAAATGCTCTCGCTATGGCTTGTTTGTTTGCTTTTTTTATCACATATTTGCCTGTGCAATTCTTAATACCAACCCCCAGATGGAATTAGGACACTTAACACTGGAAGTAAGTAGTGATGGGAAAGTATAACCAAATTATCATGGAGAGTTGACTACTTGTCGTAGAAATGATGCCGTTTGGAGTAAGGAAAACCATTCCATGATGATTTTTTTTCTTTGTAACTGTTCTCCTCTTTGCTCCTCTAACTATTCTCCTTTCTCTCCCCCGACATGGGTTTAGAGATTTCTTACAATATGCTCCATAAGCAGCAAAGTATTTTCGGCCAACATGTCACCTTCATTTTGAACCAGGAGAAAACGGGGTGAGGATAGAAGATTAGGGAGGGAGGAACAGTAATGCCAAATTGTGCCATTTGGTTCTGACATCTATGTAAATGTGAACATGAATAGGTAATTACTACATGTGTTCAGTAAGCATACATATATGGTCCATGCATTCCCATGCTGGAAAACAAGTCAGAGTTACTTATGACCATTTTGATCACTCCTTTATTAAGAACGGCAATTTGTAATAAAAAGTTTGAGCGCTTCAAGTTATAGTGTGTTCAGCTCCCCACCTTCTGTCCTTTGGGTAATTTATCACCAAGCGCTCTGCACCTGATTAGAGAATGTATCCTTGAGATAAACGTCTTATTCCTTGTTTGAGGAGGGACAGGAACTGGAAAAGAGGGAGACTGTAGAAATGAGACACTAAGTCAGAAGTTGGAACCCCAGGTGGGGGGAGCAGAGACAGAAAGTGTAAAGGTACGGAAGTCTTTGCTTAAGGTAGTTAGGGTTTATCTGCTGAGCTGATTGGTGAGGTCGTGTGTCTGAGTTAAAAAGGCTTGAGAGAGTTACTTGGCATAATTTCTCCATCTTCAACGATTTACTACTGAAGTGCAAGCATCAATTTTGGACTCTCTCCTGAGAAATGTTTAACAAAGTCAGTCAACTACTGGTACCCTGTTATCTTTCTAGATTTACCTAACTTGGAGAGCTCCTTTGTAAACCTCTGCCTGAAGTTTGTCTTTTTTTTTTTTTTTTTTTTTTCTGTTAAGGAAACAGGTCCATTAGTAAATACACAGATGTAAAAATCATCTTCCTCTTTACTTCGCCGTTGTGATATATCTTAGAATTGTTCAGAAGTGCACCCTATTGTGAAAGCTATTTGTGCCGGGTGTGCTAATGCACTCTTTGATTGAGTGAATTAGCAGTCATAACAATCTGGCAGTCTGGCCATAGAAGTGTGCTCAAGTTGATTTGTATTATGGCTGGACTGGAAAATCTAGTGTTAGTTGTTTTTTGCCCTGGGGCATTGTTTGTACCAAACTCCACTTTTCATTTAATTTTCCAATATATTTTGAAAGATTGAAATGCTTGTGATCAACATTTGATCCACTTGCATTATTTAAAAAAGAATTCTGAAAGTAATTCCAGATTCCAAAAAACCTTGCTTTCAATTAGAGTAAACATAATTAGAGTGACGTCGTGCTCGGAATGGTAAGTCTCCCTTTGAATCTATTAAGCATGTTATCTCCTTGTCCTGTCACTGAAAGGAATTCAGTATATATCTGAGGTATACATCTGTATTTTTCTGTTCATGCTTCTAATAGAACTTGGGGAAAAATTAAAAGAATAAAATTGCACGGAACCTTTTCTTGTTGTCCTTTCTGCATATTCCCAAATTGTTTCTGCTTCATTTAGTGATGCTATAAAAAGAGGATACTCAAAGCTTTCAGGAAATTTTGAGATATTCAAGAAACATTCAGATATGTATTGCCTTTAAGTTATTAGAACATTTTAGTTTTTTTAATATTCTATGAAATCCACATTTTCAATCTTAATTATATCAATTGCTATATTGAAACCGTAAAAATTTAAAGACATGACTTATCCTAGCTTTGTCAATATTTGTATCTTTCTTACAATCCTCTGCTTTGCAGTCATTTACCAGAATTATAATGCAGCATGAATATAACTTTAAAATGACTATTGATTACAGAGAAAGCTTTGTGAAATCATTTAGTCAGTTTCCCCACTTGAGAAATCAGTGAATAAAATAGGTCAATAGATAAGGATGGAATGGATATAATACAGTGCTATGCCTCCCTGGGTTATAAAAAGGGTCAAAAATGAATCCCCATAGAATTCATGGTTTTATACTTGTAAAATAAAATGATACTTACCAAATCCCAACTCTAAGTCCACCTTTCTACAGATTTATTCTTCATTTTTAAAGCACAGGTTTTGAAAGTATATTTTTATGTTTCCCTGTTTCAACAGAAACATTTCCTTGTCACTGTTCCTTTTAACCAAATAGGATGCCCTCATCTTCAGGCTAAAGTGCCTGTTGTTATCCAGGTATTCACCGGGACTTTTGCTGCAACAGCTAGTCTGTATTTTCTCAGTCTCCTGCGACCTTACAGCTCTTCTCAAAACTGCATTTCCTACTGAACTGAACTCTGTCTCCTGTGCCGATTTTTGTTAAGTAATAGATGGTGAGCCCTGAGACCACTCTCTCTATTAGTTCCATTCACAGGGATGTCTTCGGGGGCACGGAAGGAGGGGGAAGGGGAAGGGAGGGGCCAGGAGGGGGCAGAGGGAGGGAAGAAAATACCCTCCCTGAACTGGTACAAGCTCAGCTTCAAACGATATCCTAGGAAAGAAATTAAAGACTTCTTAATTAGTGCAGCAATTAAGCTTTCTTGGTAGCATTTTAATCAGCATAGGCCCTATCAAAGGACAAACAGAACAATTTGCAGGTCTTTGAATTTTAAACAGTCTTATTGATTTTAGCACAATACGTCTTCACAACACACAGGGAGAATTTTCTAATATCAGTTACAGTACTCTGAGTTATGCTTATGCAAATTGAGTGCAGGTTGGAGAGGAGGAGATGGAAGGAGAGGACCTGAACCAAACAGAGATGTAAAACAATAAACAACTAAGACAAAAGCTTGGAAACCTAAAGATGTGATAGGAAGAGTGGGAATTTGAAATCTGTGCAGTTGATTTATCTGCTGTTATGAAATACCATTTGCCTTAATCTCTGGTAATATTTCTCAAAAAAAATAAATAAAAAGAAGAAAAGAAATTTGAATTTTTCCAGGCTTTTCTTTCCTACATATTTTAATTTCCATTATGTGCCTTTTCTAATCCTATTGTTTGATCACCGGGGTAAGTGGTAGTTCCTAAAAAACGGTTTAGAGACCTGAGATGGGGGGTGAGGGGAAGGAAGCTCCCATTCAGTTAGGGGCAGGTGCCCCAAGCCCTGCCTCTGAATGGAGCACGTGCTGGGAGACCCAGGGTTCCCTGCAGAAAATTTGGACTTTGCTTTGATGCTGGGTGGGATTATGGCTTGGTCAGCTATCATTACTTCCTGTCCGTGGCTTCGGAGTGTGGCAGGTATTAGGTGAGTGACAGTTTAAGGAAATATGAGAAACGAGAATGCTTAGAGCAGATTTGGGGCATTTAATTCTGATTTTTTCCATTTGTGGGTCTAGAATTTAAAACGAAGAAACTGGTTTAGCATTTTAAAAACTAGAGCAGAGTTTATTAAAGTTGTGCATGCAATTCCAAAATAAAATTAGTAGACATAAACACTTAAAGAAGTGTTCTGATGTATGTGATATATATCCAATCCCTATTTTTAACTGAAGTCAGATAAGAGGAGTGAAAATTAATATAAATTATTTCTGGATATATCAAACTACATTGGCTAACTAGGCAAAACAACTGTATACACTTTAGCTATCTTATAGAAGTGAATCTACTTTTTGGCAACAATCAATTTTCTGAATTCTTATGACCCAGGAAAGACTCCTGATATAACTGCTATGCCCCAAAAAGTTTAGTATAAACTTAGACTAATTAGTCAACAGTGCCATATTTCTCTATAAATATTTCCTGCACCTTTTGACACTAAACTTCAAAAAGGTTAAAGAATTAAAATGATAAAAAGAAACGTGATAATAATTTCAACACTACACTGTGAACCCGATGCTAATAGTTTATTTTTAAAATCTGTCAAATGTTAAAGCACTGTTTCTATCTTGTAAAGTTAATGAACATGTGCAGACAGGTTTAAAGCACAATTATTTAAGATTCCTAGAGATATAAACAGAGAACAGACTTGACCTATGCTCAAATCACAGGTTGGTCAAAAATCCTTGAATAAATAGTACTTTCATGCAACAAGTTAGAAAAGGGAAGAAAAGCAGAGATGAAGGCAAAGAGGAAGAGAGTCTAAACTCAGCCTAGTGTTTTTAAGCATAGCCTCCCTTTCTGCCTTTACAAGTCAACTAGCGAGCTTTGTTTTTGTTCTTTTCATTATTTACAAAACATATTTCTACAAACTGAGGACTTTCCCAAAATACAGTGATACTTTTCAAATACAATATATGTGTGTGTAGATTGTGTGTGTATATACACACACACACATATAGTTACTCACCTAACACATTAGCAACTAGCCTTGGGTTTTAAACGATATGAGGATGGTTGGCGTCTGTGCAAGACAGCTGAATTAATTATAGAGTGCTAGGTAAGAAAAATTAGTGTGTTGTTTCCCCCCCACTTTCTAAATCTTCAAGGGTGCCTTATCTCTTCGAATTCTCTAGGTATGATTGGCATTTCTGACCTGCCTTTGGGGCGAAAGTGAAGTTATTCTCAACCATCCACATAATGGCAAGCATTTCTTTCTTTCCACAATCTATTAGGAAATGAGGGATTGAATGCAGAGCATTCCATGATTCTTAAACGATTTCAGACTGACTTTTTTCCCACAACTTGAAAACTCTCCTGGAGTTTTCAAGATAGTGAAGATTTTTCACTATCTTTAAACAAATAAATAATTGAACCGACAGATAAAATAATCAGATGCAGAAAACATGCGCTTTGCTTCCACATGGATTTTCCTCAGAATAATTTCTTAATTATCATGAAGGGAGAGGATGTGTTTTCATTTATATCTCATTGCAAAAAACGAGCGGAGATACATCCTAAATCCTTGAAGGAGAGCTCGGAGCGCTCTGGCTCCTCTTTAAGTTGGCAGACGATTGCTCAGAAGGTTTTGGAAAAAATTACGAGTCTTCGCGGAAGAAATGGAATATTAAGACATGCAGTCTAACGGTAGTAGAAGAGAAAGAAGTAGATGATCCCTCTTTCCGATCGCCACTTCTGTGTCCGGGCTTTTCCTCTCCGTCCCTCCCATAGTTTCTTACTTATCCTCCCCCTCCCCTCCTCCTTTTCTCGCTCCCTCGCTTTCCCTGGGTCTCGCGCTCTCGGAGTCTCTGCTCCGAGTTCCTGGTTGGATAATTTGGGTTAATACTAGTGAGTGAGGTTTTTGCGGCTTCAAAGGGTATTTCAAGTTTCCGGAGCTCCTCCCCTCTGCACCGTGTGACAACAACAACTCGTCCAGCCGGCAGCCTGCACTTTTCAGCTCATTTTCTCTCTGTCATTCCCCGCTCAATCTTTGATCAATGTACTTGCCAGGGAGAACCCAAGTCCTTCAAACCTCCTCCTTTTCACCTTCATCCTTAACTTTGTGCTAGAGCGGGACCCACACAACAACAGCCGACCCTCCCCGCCCCCACCTCCAAACCAGCCCCCGATCCCAGCCCCCGGAGAGGACTCGCATTTCGACTTGCGGGACACTTTTGTGCGTTTCTCTCTAGAGCGCCTCTCGCGCTCGCCCCTCCTGCGCTCGCTCTTTCTTACCCTCACCTCCTTTTTCCCCCCTTCTCTCCCTTTCTCCTTGTCGTTCTCTCTCAGAGTTGTTGTTGTGGCCCCCTAGCTCCTTCTCCCCCCCCGCCCCCCTTTTTCCCCTTGCCCTCCCCGGGGTGTGTGGCAACTTTTTCCCTCGCTTGTCCTTCTGTTTCCCCTTATATGTGACCATGGCAGTGCCGGCGGCTTTGATCCCTCCGACCCAGCTGGTCCCCACTCAGCCCCCGATCTCCACGTCTGCTTCCTCCTCCGGCACCACCACCTCCACCTCCTCAGCGACCTCGTCTCCGGCTCCGTCCATCGGGCCCCCGGCGTCCTCAGGGCCAACTCTGTTCCGGCCGGAGCCCATCGCTTCGGCGGCGGCGGCGGCGGCGGCGGCGGCCACAGTCACCTCCACCGGCGGCGGCAGCGGAGGCGGCGGCGGCAGCGCGGGCAACGGAGGCGGCGGCAGCAACTGCAACCCCAACCCCAGCCTGGCGACCGCCAGCGGCGGCGGCGGTGGCGGCGGCGGCGGCGGCGGCGGCGCCTCCAGCACCCCCATCAACGCGAGCGCGGGCAGCAGCAGCAGCAGTAGCAGCAGCAGCAGCAGCAGTAGCAGCAGCAGCAGCAGCAGCAGCAGCAGTAGCAGCAGCTGCGGGCCCCTCCCCGGGAAACCCGTGTACTCGACCCCGTCCCCAGTGGAAAACACCCCCCAGAATAATGAGTGCAAAATGGTGGATCTGAGGGGGGCCAAAGTGGCTTCCTTCACGGTGGAGGGCTGCGAGCTGATCTGCCTGCCCCAGGCTTTCGACCTGTTCCTGAAGCACTTGGTGGGGGGCTTACACACCGTCTACACCAAGCTGAAGCGGCTAGAGATCACGCCCGTGGTGTGCAATGTGGAACAGGTTCGCATCCTGAGGGGACTGGGCGCCATCCAGCCCGGAGTGAACCGCTGCAAACTCATCTCCAGGAAGGACTTCGAGACCCTCTACAATGACTGCACCAACGCAAGGTAAAGAGCGGGGGGCAGCCTCCGCCGCCCGGGGTCCCTTCCCACCGGTCTCCTCGCCCTTCCCTCGCTCCCTTCAGGGCGCCGCTCGCTCCGCGCGCCCGCGAGCCGCGCGCTCCGCCGAGCGCGGCCCTCTCCTCTCTTTCTTCGGGGCTCGCCGGCCGCTCCCGACCCTCGGAGAAGTTGGCACCTCACCCTGCCCAGACCGCGCTCTTCCGGCCGGGTCCACCCCTTGCGGGCCCGGGAGCGGGGTCGCAGCCGCTGTTGCACGCGAGAACCCCAAGCCTCCGGGCAGAGGGGGCGGGAAGGAGGAGGACGGTGCCTTTCCAGGGGCCACAGCGCCCTTCCTGGGCCGCGCCGGCGTCAGGGGACCCCTCTCAGCGCGGCCGCCCGTGTGCGCGCTCCCTCGGACCCGGGTTCCACCGCAAGGCGCGGGACACTGGCCTGGCTGCTCGGAGGCGCCAGGCAGCATCCCGGGGGCGGAGGGAGGTCGTGACCCTGCTCGGCAGGGTTCGAGGAGCGGGAAGACGCGCTCCGGGTGAGGGCCCAGCGAGGTAGCCTTGGGAGTGGGTCACTTGGAGGTCGGGAGGGGGACGGCCCCAGAGGCCGAGAGGCCGGCGCAATCCCGGGGGACCCAAAGCGAGTTCAGCTCCGAAACCCCTAGGGCAAGCCCGCGGAGGGGAGGGATCTGTGTGTGCGCGCATCTGTGCGTGTGTCCGCGTGTGAGCGTGTGCGTGTGCAAAGAAGATGAAGGGGTACTTTTGCCCCGGGGCAGACGCGAGGGGACCGTCAGGGTCCCTTCCGTAGGGGGAGGTGACCGGGTGCCTGAGACTCTTGGAAGCTGAACCGGAGAGATGGGGAAGGAAGACCACAGCTTGCTCTCTCTCCAAACTGTTCTTTTTTTCTTTTCCTTTTTTATCCCTTTTCTTTTCTTTTCTTTCTTTCTTTCTTTCTTTTTTTTTTTTTTTGTTAAGGGTTAGTAGCTCACGCAATGAGCAGGTGCAGGCTTTGCACTGGGATGCTCTGTGTACCTGAATACCGGTGCCATGGCTTCCCCAGCCCGGCAAAGCGCGGGAACTCTATAGAGGCCACGGGACCTGGAGCCAGGCCCGACCAGTTTTATGCTAATGAACGCTCACTGGGGGAGGATCTACTGAGAGGGGGCGGGAGTAGGGTAACTTGGCAGTTTCGGGGTAGAAGTGATCATTCCACCCGCTCTCACGGTTCCGTCTTGTTCTTATCGTTGGCTGCAGAGGGGAAAGTTCAGAGATACCGGGTAAAAGCGAGTAGGGAAAGTTGGAGTCTAGAAGTGAGCGCGTGGGAACTGCGCGCAAAATGTGCGCAGCGACTTCGGTACCCTCCAAATAAGTTTAAAGATCGGGAGAAGAAGCGGAGTTTTACTTCTTTTGGGTGTGTGCCCCTAGGAGAGCTAGGGAAACAGAGGCGGCAAGGAAAGAGGCGCAGGACTAGACCAGAAGGAAACCGGGGTAGAAAAGCCCCTAGCTATTTCTTCCTTGGGAGAAGACTTCTGGCTAGTGCCCCCGGAAGACTGGAAGACGAAAAAGACTCGAACCTCCAACCCAGTAAATGTCTTACCCTGACCTAGCCAGAAACTCTTTTCCGTGTTTATTTGCCATTCTTTGCATCGGGCCATGGGTGTATATCTGGGTTTTGAACCTTTATTTCTACTATTTTTGGGTGAATGCTGAGCACCCGCGTGTGTGTACGCGCACGCGTGCCCAAGAGTCTGGACAGGTGGCAGTAAAGATTGAGGGGGAATCTTGATCACTAAACGTCATTTACGGAGATAATTGGAGTCCTTGGGTGTTCAGAAGATAACATATTTGCAAAAAATCTACTGTTAAAACAAGTTGAATCAGGGCAGAAAATTGTTGCGGAGTTGTTACAAAGAATGCTAGTCGAAATTTGAAGCCAGTTCAGATATGATTGTGGTGAAATTGCCTACCTATCCAGTAGATTGGTGAAGTGCTGTTTTTCTTAGTAATCAAACCACTCTTCTCTTGACTCTTCTTTGTGTGTTTCTTACAGCACACACTGTCCTAGATAATTAATGGCCATTGCACATAACACGCAAAAAAATTGGTGGAGAAAACTCCCTTCAGAGACTGCAATGTTATAATCAATTTAAAGCAGGTAGTGTACACCTCTTACAATTATCCTCTTGGCGTTTTTTTTTTTTTTTTTTCCAGAAATTTCTGAAAATTTGGAATTTTCAGGTTTTGGAATTGAAGTCCTCACCATATGGTTGGAGATTATTCTTAAAGTTATTAGGAAATAATTTTAAAGTATTTTTTCCCTGAGGTTAACAAAGCCTCTGGAGTTAAAACTTTCAGAGCCAAGATAAGTTAAATCCAGTAAAACTGTTTATTCCTTCAAAAATATCTCATCAGTACTCTAATTATATTTCAGTCACCTCGTTTTAATACTTTACAATGAAATGTGTTATTCCAAAACTATTTCAGGTTAAAGTTAAATGTGTTAAGTTTGTTGATTTACTATTGCATTTTGATCTTTTATCTACTACAAGACTTTCTCAAACCTAAACACATGCAAATACTGAAGAAGATGTGTAGTTGTAGATATCTGCCTAGGTTTTCCTAATTCTGCCACTGACTAAGAAAATAGAAAACTTATCATTGAACTCCCTCTCACCAAAATATACTGTTTGCATTGTGATGCATTATTTTTTAGTGATAATTACAAGTGTTACTGTCTTATTTCTCAGCGTTGGAAACAATACCTAAAATATTTTTATCTTGAATTTACAAAACTAAAATTACCCTTTTCATTCAAGTCCAGTTTATGCCCTCACTACTAAGATCCTTTTTCATTCATCTATATATATTGATTTCTTTCATTATGGTTTCTTTCTCCTCTGGCTACTTAAGAGACTATCTAAAGGAATAATTTATGCAAAAGATAAGAGGAACTGTGCAGAAAGGCAAACTATATAAAATAATATGTACATAGTGTGCAAGAAACATTAAATCTTAGCACTCTCAGCTTTTTACAGAACATGTATTTAATTATGTCTCTTAAGAGTATTGAGATACCAGAGAATCTGAGGAACCAAAATTTTTGATGTTAAGGAAAAGAAGCGTTCATAAACTTGCTCAAAGTGGCTCAGTAAGTTAGTAACAAACCTCGGAGTGGATTTAATTTGCTTGGGGCTATTGCATCTGTGTGCTATCTATGAAAACTAGAATAAATGTTGAAGCCATCTGTCATTACCACAAGGAGATGAAACAGAGACTGTCACCTCCTTGATAGTAAAGCTAAATAAAATAGGGGTCTCAAAGCATGAAAGAAAATATAAGGAAATATATTTAAAAGTTGTCAGACGACAAAGTCTGACCTTGATCACCTTCCTCTAATTATTATTTTTCAACTAAACATTAGTTGCATGAACTTGGCTGTTGCAACAGAGGTCACTTAATTAACTGGTAACCATTAAACAACAACAAAAAAAGAAAAGTAATTATGTACATGGTCAAGTCTCTGAGTCAGTTGCTTGTTTGTAGATTTGGGTTAGCATTCAATTTTCTGTGAATTCAGGTAATAAAAAGTGACTGCTCTATTTTGTCATCAAAAATAATTTTTTTTTTTTTTTTTTTTTGAGCATTGCCAGAAGTTGATTTTGTCTCAGGATCTTCCAAACCAGCTTGTGATTTGGGTCCTATGTAGCCCTAGATTTATGAAGTTTTTAACTTGGAAAGATTCCAGTTAGTTTTATCAGACATTTTATATAAATATACATATATTTACAAACAGTATTCTTTTGTCTTAAAAGTCAGTACCATCTATTGACAGCAAATTGAGAGACTACATGTCTTTTTTTGTCCAGTGGTAATATATGAATGCGGTTTTAGTATAAGAAGTATAAAATATTTTCCAATTCTTGGCTCTTTTTTTGTCAGAAGATTTTTAAAATAAAAATAGCATATTTATTTAACATTTCCTCCATTGCATGCTATTCAATGGCACGGACTTATGCATTTATGCCTCGATGTAGAAAGTTTCAACACAATACAGACTCCCTTCTCACAGATAATTATGATACTTAGCACAGAGAAATTCAAAACTTACTTCAAATGAAGAGAGACTATGCTTTTGAAGTTTTTGTATTACAGTCTATTAATGGCTCCTGTAAAGCCTGATGTCTCGTCGTATAACATTTCAAGAAAAATATGGCATAATTAGAAGAGTAGGGCCTAAAATGTGAAAGTTTTTTGGTTCCATCACTTATCTCTGCACACTTTTTAAATGTTAGTAAATTGCAGTTTAATAACTAATACATAAATAAAATCTAAGAATATGCTCACCTCGGATTTACCTTGTTTAATCACATTATGTTGCAAGATACAAATTCTCAAGTTATTTGGATAATATCTTTCAAACCTGTTTTCTTTCCCTTGGAGTTAGTCTCCAGTGATATCATAATCATTATTGTCACAAAGTGCACATAGTTATGAGGATGAAGATGGTTTACTTTCTGAACTCCACGGTTAATGCCCTGAGACACTTAATTTGATTTGCACATTTAATATTTTATTTTGTGATGCTTCAAATATTATGTATAATAAACTACAAGACAGGCTTGTTTTTTTCTTGTCAGAGTTTTCTTGTATAAAATTTTTGTATTTGCATTTAAGGCAGAATTTTTAAACTTCATTTAGTCTAAATCTGCTGTTTTTTTTGTTTAATCTACCACATTTCACAGAAGTTGCATATAAATTATTGAGAACAATATTAGCCACTCTCTTTGCCTCACTACCTTCCCCAACCTTCTGAGTTGTGACACCCAATATTGATTAAAGTCTAGGCTGGATTCGAGCATAAATCACTCTTCTCTTTGGTGATTTACCATGTGTGATTCACTAGCATACAAAAACATAATATGCTTTATTGTTTCTCATTTGCTGTTTTGTTTTTGGAATGTAAGTAGCATTTGTAGCTTAATGTGCTTAATGTGCAACCAAGAAGTTGTTATTTTAGGAACAATTTGTGCTTTGACTGTCAATTAGTATTATTTTACCTTTCCAAGTTATTTTACTAAATTGTTTCATACAGTTGCCTTTGTTAATCAAGTAAAATAATCATTTAAATTGCATTGTATTAGCAACATAGAACACATGTATTGCAAAATATAATAAGAAATGAAACTCTCACAGGTTGTAAGCTGTCTCCCTTTGAATCTTTGTCTGAAGAAATTAGTTTGAAATATGCCGTCTTAAATAGGTACAGGTGAGTCTTCTAGATTTCACTAAACATTTTGGTTTTAAAGTTTTCATTACTTGATTCTTTAGAAAAGTTCAACCTTGCCTGAATTTAATCTTTCCAAGATTTCATTTTCAGATTGTTCACCAAGGGGGAAAAAAAATCACATCAATTTATATACCTTTAAAATGACCAAAAAATGTGAAAAAAAATTGATATTAACTATTTGGATATTTTAACATGTATTTAAGATAAAGTTTTATCATTTTATGTTTGAATTGTTATGAGAATAGAATGACCTTAGCATGTGCCAACATGTGCCATTCTCTTTACTGAGTTACTGCACTGTGATTGGTCAGTCGTGTGTGTGTATGTGTGTGTGTGTGTGTGTGTGTGTGAATGCTGCAGCTAAAAATTCAGTTAAGAATACATTAAAAATACATTTATATTTATATTTTCAGACTTAGAGACTGCATTAAGGAGGCTCTTTTCCATTATATTTGTTATGTTCAATAATTTATTTTTTAATGAAGAAAACCTGACTTAAAAGCCCACCAAATGGGGCTTAGATAAGTGGACTATCAAAGGCTCTGATCTGCACAGATACGTATATCTCAGGCATACCAGTGGCTCTGTGAGCCCACATTGTCCTCAAATTCCTTTACTTTCCTTCTCCCCAACTTGTCAGAAGTATTTCCAATCAAAAGTATTTTTTTTTTTGCTACAGTATCTGTCCTTTAAATAACTTTTAATTGCTGATGTTTGCTTTTTAGAATACATCACAGTATAGAAGTGTCTCAGTTAGAATAGTGAGGTTAGCTTACCAAATTATTTCTTTGGAAAGCAGGAACACCAAGGATAGTATATTTATATTTGGTCTAGTAGTTATTATATTCAGTCTAGTAATTAGTTATTATTAGATTAAGTGGTGGATCATTTTATATTGATGCACCTATTTACTTTGGGAAGGTTTTTGAGAATCTTTTAAGAGGGGGTCTATTACAGATACCTGTCCAATTTAAATGTACATATTTATTTTATAAGTATTAATATCCATATAATCATATATAGAGAATGATGCAAATCACTACATGATCCAAAATCAGAGACCTTGAGCCAGGTGCATTTTAAATTTCTTCTGTGTTCTGATTTGGATTTATCTTATAAGATAGGAGGATTCTAATTCACTCATTTAAGAAAAATTTGCATGTGGGTTTTTCTAAATTGGATATAGAAATGTCCAATGACTGAACTTTGTTAAAGGTGTGGCCCTGTTGCTTTCTGATTCATATTAGCTTGGAGTTGATCCAGGATATCAAGCTGGGATTCTTTTGCACGTTTAAATGTACGTGACTTGAGTGAAAGCTGTCAAAGACAACTTACTAAACTGGAAAACTCACTGTGTATTTAATTTGTCTTATATTTTTGTGCTTATAAACATATTGTAGTGTCTAAAAGTCTGCAGCATGACAACACACTGAATAGCCAGCTGTTTTAAAAAAAGTTTTAGAGAGTAATGATTAAAAAAAAACAGTTTAACTGAAGCATCTAAAACATGTTATTATCTAAGATGAATACACTACCTAGAATATAGTGCATGTTTCTTGCAAGAAATAGGAATTGTTTACTATGATTTGAAGACTAAAAGTAATTTAACTATAGGTAGATTAATAATCTTGCAGTGGATTTTGAAGGTAGTATATATATTTGACAAAAAATTGGATATGCTTTTCAAGCATGATTTTCTCAAAGCAAATATTGAAATGGGCAACAAAGTAGATTGGTTACTTTTGGTTAGTAACATTGAAGAATTGAGGAATGTTTTCCTTTCCTTAGAATAAATAAAGGGAGGGGTAAATGAAGTATTAAAAGTCACAATGTAACTTATCTTTGAATTTATATATGGTATCAAATGTTTCTAAATAATTAGATTACCCCTGTAGTCACAACAGGAAAAAACAATGCTTTTCTTCAAGGACAAGGAAAATATATCAGGAAAGAAAGAGTACTAGTCAAAAGGGAATTATTTTATAGAAGCACATACAATCATTTGCAGTAAATACTTGCTAGTTCAGTTTAAGGGATATGGTCATTTCTTAAGTAAAGGTAATGAAAATAAATCTCTAGAGTATATTAATCAAGAAATATTTCATTACATTCACATATCAAGCAGGTGAAGTATTTTGTTAAAATCTTAAACTGATTGTATTCAGAAATTGTATTAATAGCAGCAGTAGGTCAGCTGTTTTATTCATAGCCTTATATTTTAAAAACATTTTGTTTATGTATGAACAAATCACTGAAGCTGTAACTAATCTTTGAACCCATCACAGCTCTGCTAAAATAGATTGATATATTCAACAGTATTAATTCTTATTTTATATTTAAAATATCTGTTTTTTTAGCTTAATTTTTGGAAATGATATATATGTCTTAAGTTAAGGCAGTTTGTAGCTTAATAGTGCCTCTGGATTTTAAATGAATAATTTGGAGCGCTTTTCTTTGTAATATCACTGTTCACACATTTTATACTAGGGTGGATGTTCTTGTGTATGCAACAAGTATAACATTTCTATCAGTATTCAAGAGATCTTTGCGGTGGATATTTTTGTTTATATTAAGCTTAGCCCATTTGTGATCTATGTATTTATGCTTAAGTAATTATAATCCCTTTGTTAGAAAAGCTTTTACGTATATGTATTTGTGTTTGTACACACACACACACACACACACACACACACACACGAGAGGCATGTAGAACATAGGGCCAGAAGACCAACAAGTTACTTATAAAAATAGCTTAATTTTGCTTTCTGTAATTCATTTAATATAAAATAACACATGAAAAGCCAATTCTACTTTAGTGAATGACCATAGAAAACTATATTTAAAATTACTTTTAGGGTGAAAGATGTAGTTTATATTTAAATGTTTTAAAATATAATTATAAATATAACATTATATGGTTATTAAGACAGTGATTAAACACTTACCTTGATTTTCCTAGACGTTTATTTTTATGATAACTAAGATATACTTTTAATTCTCTACGAAAAATATTTATAACTGATAAGTATTTTATTGTATGAAATCGACATTAAACTATTAGGTACTAGAATCTGTACATTACTGAAGAACCTTTAAAGTGCTTGATGTCATAGCACCATTTCTTTTATTGGTTTATTTCATTGCTGCTTGCACTTTGGAGTAAGCATATCCTTTAAAATCAGTGGATAAATGATAGGAAAACAATATCATAATCTAAGAAAAAAAGATTGCTCTTCTAAATGCTTTACCATCAATGAGATGAGTTAGGAATGAGGTCAATGGGTTAATCTGCAGGTCTACATAAGGAGATGTGTATTACCACTTCTTGCAGTGGACTGTAATTGTCTTTGAAAATACCTGGTAGAGGTCCAGTTAAATTGAAATCAATTACTTTCTCAATCATTCCATGGCATATGTCAAGTCATTACGTCATTGGTAAAAGTGCAAGCATGCATGCATTTTTTTGCAAAGCAGAAAGAAGCTTATAAAACAGTGATTGCTTAAAGGACTCTGCTTCATCTAAAGATTGAGGGATTAAAAAAAAATCACTTGGACATAGTAACTTAAAATGACATTTGGTAAGAAGTTCATCTTTGCATTTAGTTGTCTAAGTAAAAACAATATTTCATATTCCTTTCTGCATCATCTGGTATGTATATATACTTAAAAGTTAGTGAGAATGGTTTCAAAATATTTTATGACATGTGACCTCTGACACCTTTATTCTTATCTTCTAAGAACCCTCTGACAAGTATATATTATAATCAAAGATGAATATATGTCTGCTCTTCACTGATTTTTTTTTTTCTTCACACCATTGACAGTACATGCAGATTTGAACTTGTAGCCAGGAACAGTGCTTCCATGCTTCAAATTGCCAGAAGACCCCCAGGGATGGAAACTTGACCTGCTTTTATGAAACCATAGAATTACATTTATACAAGTTACCCCATGGGAAAGGAATGAACTGATCCCAATTCAAACCTTAATATTGGAGCCTTCTGGGTCAAATTTGATTTTTCTTTCTGTTAACACCTGTTTAGCTCCCAAATTTACTAACTATATATTCTTAGGAAATTTACAAAATACTATTCATGAATGGCATTTCACAGTTAAGCCAAAGTGCCATCAGAATTTGGCAGCTATTCAAGTTTTCACATGTGACTAAGATGCTACTTTTTAAAACAAAATATCTACCTTTCAAATATATATCCTAGATGTTAAAAGGTTAAACACAAATTTGTTTAATTGGACATGGGAACATTTATTTTGTACTTCTTTAAATTAATTTCTCTCCACAGAAGAGTCAGCCCAAGTAGGGGAAGAAACTTTTTTTCAGGGAGTTATTCCCTGTGATAACATTTCAGAATACAGATTTTTATATGAGTATATTTAATTTTTCTTAGATTCACATTTTGAGAGGTTAAAGTTCTTATTGTATTTTTAGTTGGATCACTTGAAAGTTTTCAGAAGGCTCCTTTTGCCACTAGCAGTAACAAATGAAGATCGCTGACAAATTTTATATGTAAAAGCCATTTTTATTTTAGTTATGTGGACTGGGGCTAAGTTGGAAAACAAAAATTAATCATAGGTACAAAATAAAGAGGTATTTAGGTATGTATAGTTTGCTTAATTTCTGGAATATCAAAATGCTATATCATATATCTATATATATATAAATGGATAACTGATATAAAATGGTAGGTTTATAATACCTCTGCCTATAATGGGTGATATTAAATGACTACCATTAGATTTAGAACCTACTTCTTCATAAAGAACAACTTGCTCTTGATCTTATATATACAGAAACATTTTATATAAGGTAAAGCAACACATATACATATATATCCCCCACTCAAGTATATGCAATGACAAAAAATAATTCCATGATTGGATTTTGGAATTGAGGTTAGC
Source organism: Phocoena phocoena (assembly GCF_963924675.1). Classification (NCBI taxonomy): domain Eukaryota; kingdom Metazoa; phylum Chordata; class Mammalia; order Artiodactyla; family Phocoenidae; genus Phocoena; species Phocoena phocoena. The sequence goes on along the minus strand of NC_089236.1, from coordinate 47,241,235 downwards.
AAGTTCCTTTTCCAATAAAAATTGGAAAGAATTTCAAAGATCTTTCACTTCCTTTTTCACTTAACATTGGTAAAATCATTTGGATAATTGGCTATTTCCTTACAAGAACTAAACATAAAAATTCCTAATAAGAATGGTTATAACAAATCAATGCTTGGAGTGTGGAAGAAAAACATTGAGATTTCCAATGGAAGGAATACCACTTTTCTTACTATCATAAGTCATGATTATCAAGGAGAAAATATTTAGGGTTTTAAACATATGTTGCTTATTTCTTATTGGCTGTTCTGTGACAAAAAAAGAAAGCTCCTTAACTTTCACTGTAAGCTAACAGTTTTCTGCCTTGCCTCAACACATCATTTGAATGAAACTGAAAATTAAGTCAATCATTTGGATGTTTCCTAAGATCACTCTGTTGCCATATTTATAAAATAGTAACATTGATTAAATATTTCATTTAATTTAAAAGTTTGACCCAACTAGTTTCATGGTTATTTGACATGGCAATTGGTCTGCACATTCTCTGACTGTGAAGGAAGGAATGGAGGGAGGCAGATCACGTGACTCCACAACTTCATGCTGTTCTTAAAAGGAATCTAGTTAGGAAAGGCAGCTTATTCTGACTTTTGTAATGGCGATAATATGAAGTTTCTATGACCTTTGTCTTCCAGTGGCACTTTGCAGCTCAATTTCTAATAACGATTGATAGTATACCAAGTGAACTGCAAAACAAAACAAAACAAAAAAAACCCAAAACACCTTAAAAAAATCTTGCTATAAAGTGTGTGAAAGGAGAGGTGGAGCTTTTATATTTTAGATAATTCTCTGTAAGTAGAGTGATCCTTAATTTTGCACAGAATTCTACACCGTACCTCATATAGGAAGCCTTTAGACGCCAAGCTAAATTTCGTCCTCTTAAATATCTTTATCATCTAAATTGTCCTCATAATAAATCCTCTTTATTTTTGGTAGACACTCTAGTGAAATTTTGCATGAAATATAAATCCATATTTACCCATAACTATCTATCCCAAAACAGAACAAGCTGGGTTTTTGAGCTTTTGATATTTAGATTGGATTCCTCTAATTCAACAGAGTGAAAATATGGTTTATTTTTATTTATTTTCTTCTAATTTAGGAAATGACATTAAAATGGTATATATTTGATCTGAAGTAAACTTTTTTGCTCTTGCTTTTGGGGAGTGGGTTAAATAAGGGCCCATGACAGGGACGCTGTTTGTTTTTCACAAAAGTTGTTTGTGATTTCAGGTACTCTTGGGAAATCTCTTGATCAGATTCACATCTGTTCCTGTCAAAGTGGGTGCTAAGATACCGGTCACCCAGCAACCATATCCAAGAGGGAATTGGGCCGATAATAACTTCAAAAAGGAATGACAGATGCTAGATTAGGATGAAAGACAAAATGCATGAAAAATGAGCTTGTTAGAATCAAAAATTTGTTCAAGCACCTTTATGCAAATTAAATGAATATTGAATATTTGCATGCATTTCTACTTTTTCATTTGATTGAAAAGAAAAGAATAGCACATTTAAACTCACAAATGTGACTTTTTCTTTTGTACTAATCAGCATACAAAGCTGAATCTCTTTTTTAAAATAATCAGATTAGCCACCTGGGTTCTTTATATCTCTACTAAGTATATTGCAATGTTTTTCGTATAACAATGGTACTCTTTGGGACAACTTAGTTTATCTAATTTTTTTCATAATAAGCAGTCTCGTGTGAAGGTTATTTTAGATAAATATAAATCTATTTCTTGAGAAAGCATTTCAAAAGTAACCTTATCCTATTGTCCTTGAAATTGGTTAATGTACATTAATAAAAGATCACTCAAGATGAGTTCACACCAAAAGCACAGGCTTCTCATTGACAGGTTAAATAACAATGCATTAAAGTAAAGCAAGGTAGTATTCCTGAAATGAAAAAAAGTAGACAGAAAGATCGCTTCAAAATTTAAGATGCTTTTTGATATATTACTAGTTTTTCTATTGAATTGTTTACATACTAATCAGAATTTAGAAGAGCCTGATAAAATGTAGTGATTGAGAGAGGTTTCTGAGTCTCGGTTTAGCGATGTATAATGTGGTCACGTAGAGAAATTGATTTTCTTCAGAAATTAATTAATTTTTCATATCGCCCTAAGCTGCAGTTAAAAAGAGTGCATACTTGTCTGTTTTTTCCAGAAATATTGCCTAATCATATTAATACCATTGCCCCAAGGATGAAAAGATAATTGTACAAATGCATTTGGAAATATGTATCACTGAGTATTTATGATTAAATTATGCAAATGACCTAGCTCTCATCCTTTCCAGACCCAGATTGTCTAATTAGGATTGATATGCTGAATAGATGTTCCAGAATTTGAATACAAGCATGTCCAAGGAGCAGAAAATTGGAAATGACAAGGCTGAAATCCAAAGAAAAGTGTCTTTCGTTTCTATACTTTGTTAATGTGCTGTTAGCAGTTGAGGGTTTTTTCCCTCCCTTTGGCTATTTTGTGACTCGTATGTCCATATTAGAAGCAAGTATGCAAAATGAATTGAACTTTAGCAAAAAGCATTTCATTTCTATTTGGTGCCTATATAAAGATAATAATTCCCTTGTCATTCAAAAAGAACATCACTATTAAGTTGCTTCAAACAGTGTAAACTTAACCTTAACTGAGTGAAGTTTTAAAAAACTTCCTTTGTATTGATATCAAACCTTTATTTCAAAGCTAGCTATCCAAACTTCATGGCATACTGTTGTAGTATTTTCTAAGGATGTGCTTTCTTGAATCTACAGTTTATTCATTTATTCATTTACTTAAATACCTATCTCCTTATATTTGGAGAAAAGTTTTCCAGTAACAGTTCTGATTAGCGGGAAAAAAGCATCACTTTAAATGTAACAATGTTTGAATTTGAGGTCCTCAGCAGGCTTTCTCCCTCACTGATTACACTCATTCATCTTAGATGGAGGGGTGGTAGTGAGGGGGTAGGAAGGGACTGAACTGTCAGGACTCCAGCCTTTGTTAAGCAGCGGGTAGTCACTGCCTCTGAACCCGCCTGGCTCCTGCTTTCCATCTGCAGGATGATGGATTGCTATGTTTAATACATTTCAGCTTTTGTCTGTCATAGTGTGGACAGACAGTACTATCAGTGATTTCAACAGTGATTAGGGAACAGTTTCAAATCCCTCCTATTGGCCAGACAGCTTCCAGGAACATCTGATGAAACATATTCATTGGCGCTCTCACCATGTAAGTGTGTAGTTTAACTAGGCAGAGATTGTACATTCACTGTTTAAACCAGTGCTGAAGCCCACTGAGAATTTTACTGGACCATATATCCACTTTAGGACAAAGTTACACGTGACAATATTGTAACAACATTGGGGTCTCAAACTAAAATATTTATCTCAAGTAGTCCCAAGGTAAGATAAATTTGTATTCTTTAAATCGTAACAGCATATGTTTAACGGCAGAACTGTATTCCGTAGGCTATGATGTCAATTGTTGCTACTCATCAATATTGAGCTGTCCAGCTACATTGGGAGGGTAGAATGTGAGGACTATGTTAAAACAATAAGACATGACATGGCATGTGCTATTCTGGGATTTGCTGAGCTGTGGGTGCTTTGTGGTTCACAAGTCCAAAGAGTGAATGATTTCAACAACCAGAACACCACTATATACAGCTCAATATTTTCCCTGGAGTGTCTTATTCTATTTATAAAACTGGTGCTAAGAAAATACAATTATCTAAAGGAAACCAAAATATTCTTTTAAACCATTGGTAACTTAGGCAAAGTTTTATTTGGAAAATTGGACATATCTAAATCAATGGAATTTTACTAATACTATTACAATGGACCAAATGTAATGTAAATTACAAAGTAAATTTAAAAGTGTATTATGAGCATGGAGTTGCAACTCTCTGAAAAAACAGGTAATTATCAAAATACTTAATTCAGCCAAAATTTTGCAACAAAAATCTAAATCAGGAAGAGACACGTGTTTTCAACTAATCTCTATTAATAGGGAAGATTAAAGAAAAAGTTTAGATAAGTTAGCCCCAAATATTCAATGAGAATAAGAACTCCAGAATATAAGTCCCCAATTATATTTTCTCTTACTGATATGGTTCTTACATTGCAAAATTTTCACCTGAGATCCTTTCAGTAAAGGTTTCTCATTTTGAATATGGTTACAAATACACAAACGCACAAATTCACGCATACACGGCATACCATGTTTCTTTTTAACCAGTTCAATAGCTAAACTTGTTGGCATGTTGACATTGCTGATTTAGTAGTAAGGGCAGGTGGGGCTGTGCCTCCTGTGAGAGTTATACAAACATTCATATATTTTGCAGCTTACCTTGTTCTTTTTTTTTTTTTGCATCTTTATTGGAGTATAATTGCTTTACAATGGTGTGTTAGTTTCTGCTTCATAACAAAATGAATCAGTTATACATATACATATGTTCCCATATCTCTTCTCTCTTGGGTTACCTTGTTCTTTGCTTTATTTTAAGGCTTGTCTTATTGAAACGGTGTTCAGCATAAAAATTGTGCCTTCATTCAGCCTATTCTAAAGGAGTCATTCGTCCGAGTAAATCGAAGGTATAGCTCATAGTAGACTTCTGTACAGAAATTGCATAACTGGGTTTAAGTAAATCTAGATTTTTAATCAAAGCTGTTCACAATTTATATAGCACATAGTAAAATAATGTACCACCCCTCAACAACTGCCTAATCATTCTAATGTGTGGTTGTCACATCTTTAGTCGTAGAGTATTGCATATTCATTTATTGCCTTCATAGTGTGGGTGGGGGACAGGTGGGGAAGTGGCAAAGAGTTTATTCTTTTAGAGAAAGATAAGGTATTAGGGGACAGCTATTAGCAGGTCACACCCCCTGAAATCACTGTGATGTGCAGAATTTCTACCAAGTCAAATGGAAATGCATGGATGAGGCAACTAGAGTTAAGGTTCTGAGCTTTGAGCTCTCAGCAGCAGATTGAATGGAAGAAGAGGCAATGTTGAGTCAATACTCTGTTCTAAAGCAGAACCATCTCCTGGGATGGCTGTCCTTACCCTGCTATGTTCCTTCCCTTAACTATTTGTTAATAATTTTTAAGGAGGTAATCAATAATCAGTAGAAATTTAGGATTAAGGATCTGGCTGGGGGATAAACCTTTAAGAGAGGAAAGGAGCTCTTATACCATATAAAATCTATAGACACTTTCCCTCCAAATGTTATAGAAAATGTGTTTGGCAAATGCAAATGTGTATTTTGCCCATAGGTGAACTATTCAGAATCGTATCTCCTGTAACATTGGGAGTGTGTGTGTGTGTGCGCGCACGCGCACATGCATGTGTCCACATGTATACTGTAGGTTGCCAACCCCTGTTATACACATTGTTAGTCCTATGTTTAGTTAAACACCATAATTATCAAGTAATACAAGTCATTTGTCTTACTGTGGTTAAACAAAGAAAAAAATGTGTGCTAAAAACTAAATGAATGAGTTTCTCAGGAAGCTAAACGAACAAGTTTGTTGTCTGAAATGTTTCAGAGTGGAGGAAGCTTAGAACCCCCTTTAATCTATTCCATCCATCTCTGGCCACAGTGAGAGTGCACTGGCTTCTATGTGTGTGCACAGCAGCTCTGGGCTTAGCGTCCAGCTATTACTGTTTGGTGGATCCACAGTTTGGGGGAAAATAACGAGTCAGGCCGGCAGGTTCAACTTCTTTTTTCTCAGGAGCTTCCTATAATGATTCCACCTCTAATGAGGTGAATTACTACTGCATGAAAAAGGAGAAAAAAGGGTTTTGGCCATCTTAGCTAATAAATCACATTGACTGCATGGCTGATCAGATCAATTGTGCATAAATCAGTGCCTTAAAGAGTCTTAAACTAAGATTCTACCAAAGACCAATCGATCCACCAGTTTGTGTAAAGACATGGTATCTTGCCCATAGCAAACTGAACAGGAGTCCACAATAGTGAAACAGTTAATATGCTGTCAGATGTTGAAATGAATGTTTTCAGATCTCAAGGGTACGACTGTGATGAGTAAAGCAGTTGTGACTGGGTTGCGTCAACTAATATGTTTTTGTCTTTTCTAGTTCACTTTTATTTGTTAGCAAGAAAATGTAATTCTCAATACATATACAAAAACTAAGTTTTGAAAACTTTATCAACAAGTGTAAGTTTGGGGAATTGTTTCCCACAAAGATATTATTATGTTATTTCAAAAAGAAATTATTATTGCTATCCAAGAGGAGTATTTCATTACGATAATAGCTGTAGATTTGAGATTTACTAATCTATAGACAACCTGGGGTCATGAGAACAATCTGGAAACTTGATTTCAAGTTCTGATTCTATCAGTTACAAACTGGGAGATGTTGGATTAGTCAGCTGGAACTTTCATACTGTCAAATGTAAAATAGGGATAGTAAAGATAACTTTTCTATTTATTTTAAAAGAAGGTTGTGAGGATAAGAATGTGATAATAATTATTTGAAAGCACTTCAGAAATAGTAAGGTGCTTTTCAAGAGTTGTTATCTGTTTAGAATTCCCATTACTTTTTAAAAAATTGAGACATAATCTACATATTGTGTAAAGTTTAAGGTTTACAATTATATACTTCAAAGTTGCTAAGAGACTAGATCTTATATGTTCTCACCCAGCTATGTTCTTTTACCAGAACCATGCACAAAAGCATAAAGAAAAATCTATTTTGGTTTTTGCTGTCACACTCTTCTCCTCTTTCTAAGGAAGTAACAGTGAAATCACAACTATTAAAAGGAACTTGTGAATTCTGAAAAATTAGTCTTTTTATAAATACAAAGTTTATTAAAGTTTTATTGCCATTAACTTTCAGACATTTTAAATAACAATTTAACATGACAAAATCTTTGAAAAGCAAGAAAAGATGAAATATAGCCATAGCATCTGCAAAGGAAATAACATTTTGTTTCAGGGAGTATGACATCCAATAGCTACAGTAACCGCTATGCAATTCACTATAAAAACGGGAGATTCTAATAAGTTTACATCAGGTTTCTCTTCCTTTTCTTTTTGCTAAAACAGGTATTATTGAATCTTTGATTTCTTTTTAAGTTGCCTAGAGCATTCTATTATAGTTAAGTCCATAGGATTTTTTTTAACCAAATATATAATTTATAATTATTCTCTACCAAGCATCTCAAAATCCTCCCAAATGATTATTTTCTGGAGTCTCCTGTTTTGAAAATAAATTTGGGATAGGCATTCAAGCATCTTAACATGAAATTTGGTGTCTGCCAAATATTTTGTGAACTCATCAATATAATATAATGTTCTCTATCTCAGAATACTACTTGTTCTGCCTTTGTCTGTAGATTTATGACAATGTCTTGACATTTTTGTAAATTATGTAACACACATAGTTTCTCCCTTGTTATATTGTGAAATTTAGTAGGTTGTTGAAATTGGATCTGATTGATTTTCTCCTTAACATTTGTCTACAAAAGCATCTCATGTCTGAAATTCTCCAGAGTAGGGGAAATCCAGGAGGATTTCTTTTGCTGCATTCTTCCTTTATGTATCTAAAGTTTTGAAATATTTGTGATCTGCTGTTAACAGTTTTAAATGTAGTTATGGAGATGCTTGCTGATAGAAGACGGTCTGGTTATTTCTTGAACTCATCAATTAATTTTAAAACTTGAAGAAATTTAATTTCTGGTGACTAATAATTACCTCCCTGTGATTTTTCTAGACTATTATCTTGCATTTATCTTGTTAAAATTCTCAGGTACTTTCTGGCACATAGTAGGCACTCATTACAAGTAAAATTGACTTTCTTATAGAATTTTTGTCTGCATATTATTGAATTATATTAAAATACTTTTATGAGATTCTTAGTTTTAGGGAATTTTGGTTATAACCAAGAAATTAAAGCATGAATAGAAATGTATATGTTTTAGATTTTTATGTAGAAATGAAAAATAAAATGAAAGTATATTTAACATTAGTTCTTAAGTATAATATAAGGTGTCAAATTCTGGAATGTATCCCATGTTTTTGTAGTAGTTTAAGCACAAATAGTTACACTTTGTGTTTCTTCATATATGTATAATTTAATAAGATTGAGATTTTACCTTTATCTCTATTATTATTATGGTTTATCAGATTAATTATGAAAGGTCACAAAACTTATAAGTTTTGAAGTGTGTACAAATTTGAATTGAGTATATTCATATGCAGTTTAAAACCTTACTATTGATAATAAAAATTACAGTTACGATTATTAGTGATTACTGTTTGCTAGATGTTATCTCTTTCATTCCCCATAGTAACCCTAAGAGGTAGGTTCTACCTGCTTTTAAAGAAAGATAAAGGTACTAAGGCTCAGAGCAGTTAATTAACTTTACCAAGGGCATACAGCTAGTACATGGCGAGTAGAGGAAACAGAATCCAAGAAATTTCATTCCAGAACTTTTATTTTCTATTTTCCTATTCAAATAATACTTAATCCATGACTCTAATCTAGATTGAAGTTTGAAGATTATAAATTATTTGGAAATAATAGTAATAATATAATTTTCTTTAAAATATTCAAGATGCCACTCCTATTACTGAGAGGTTATCATTCCCAACAGATATAAATAGGTTATTCTTGAAAGCTTGAAAACCACTCATCTGGGCATGTAATTGAGATTTAAACATCATTTGTATAGTAGATAAAGTCTGCTATAGGCAGAGTTTGTGACAACACTTCCCAGTTTTAAACTGGGAAGTAGCCATGGACAATTTGGGGTGGTGCCTATTTTCTTTCACATGTTGTTCTTCAGAATAAGCTTCCTCATCCCATCTTAATCATCCACCTGGATGCAGTCTTCCATCCAAGTAGCTTGCCATTCTTTTTGGTGTCTTTAGATCTTTTTTTTTAAACTTCTTTTTCACAGCAGAAAAAAAGTACTTTGCTGTTTTATATCCTCATACTCCATATGAAGAACTTGTTTATCAGATTGGCACATTGCTGAGATTTGCAAGTTCCCTGGTGGGGTAGGTGCGTCATTTTGTTCATTTACATCTATTCACTTTAATCAAGTGTGGGAAATAATGTTTTTTAACCAGGTAATATCATGTGGGAAAAGTGATGGAACTCTTGTTCCAGGATATCTACAGTTAAGATAAGGAGTTCATGTTGGTAAGAGCTAAATATTTTGAGTATTTCTGTTAACGTTTAGTGTCTCATCAAAGTATTGCATATGTGATATATGGCACAACTCAGGAACAAAAGGGTGTCATTTCGTACTTATTCAAGAGAGAAGGTATAGAGTTTATAAATAGTATTTAGCAATGACAGCTGTAATTTTGATGGTGGTTTGCTAAATTACATCAACTGTGTGTTGAAAAAGTGGCACGTGCCTTGATGTTTCTATAGTTTTCTGCCCATTCCTCTGATCTTACTAGCGGACTCGTTAAAATGCTTTTCCACTGCCACCTTTCTACTATTGCCCTGGTTGTCTGTCCAGGATGATTTGAACTATTTCCTCACAACCTTGTTATTTCAAATTAACAATATTATGTGAAATAAAGTAAATTCATGGAAGTAAATTCATTCACTAGTTCTGCTATAAATTTTAAGTATATTGTTCAGTTGTAAATTCCATTAGTTCATGCTCTTAGGATTCTCAAACCTTTACTTCTTCCTTTGTAACTTTCAGTGCTAAGATTCAGGGGAGAGCCTCTTCTATGGAAAGCCAAGAATGGACTGAAGGAAGCAGCGCCATTTTCACTTCTGCTAGAGACCTCTGTCTTAAAGATCTGACTGTGGTTTTCTCCAACAATCAAATCGAAATTTGATTTTTTACATTTATGACTTCCCTAAGGAGACAGTCACACTGTTTCACAAACAGTGTGCTCATTTAAATGCTTGTTAGAAGTACACATATCAGGTTTAAGCATTAGGCAAAGCTTCCTGTAACCTTAACAATAAACGTCTTTCTAAATGATCCTAACGTGCGTCGTCCATCGTCCACATGCTTTTTCCTTCACTCAACATACTGTTGCATCAAAGAGCATTTCAGTTGGGTCTTGATATATAGAATATTTGAACTGAACTTTTTTTCACTTGTATGTGTCTAGTAAACAAGAAACGCTTCTTGTGGAAATTTAAATTTTATTATAGTGTAGCAAATTTGGAATTTAGAGTACTGGTGTTTTCAAAATTGAAGAGAGTCCTAGAAGCATCAAGACTGTATTTTAAATCACTTTCAGGTAATACAGGACAGTAAAAAAGAAGCCATATACACTTTTCATAAAGTGGTGGTTTCAATATTGGAATGTTAGAAGCACGTCTAGTCCACTGTGAAATGTTATTGAAAATTAAGATTCTTTTAAATGAGCTATGTCTCACCTGAGCTCACTTTGTTTGCCAGTGTTCTAACAAGACATCCGGAAGACTTTGACAAGTCAGAAAAATAGATAGCTACCTTTTGACTGGAAAATCATTTTTCAGTCTATTATCAAGCTTGCTGAGTAAATTGTTGGAGAAATACTTTAAGATTTAGCTTTGAATAATAGGTGAGTATTTAAGTGTCTCTTTTTTTTTTTTTTTTCTTATCTCCACTAACAATTCCGTATAATCCTTTGATTCTTTGCCATCTTATTTCCCAGTCTGTTTTGGGATTCATTCTCTTCCTGCACTCTTCACTTTCCTCAGCTCTCAGTGTCCTTTACAAAGTTTGCACTATGATATTTCCTATTCTGTTATCAACACAGTTTTTTGTGCACTTACAGTATGCCAGGCACAACCTAGGTATCTCACTTAATTCTCACAACAGTCCTATCTTCATTTTATAGAGGAGGGTACTGAGTTACAGAGAAGTTAAATAAATCACCCAAGGCAATGAGTGTTAAATGAGAAGATGACGTCAGGGCTTCTAATTCCAGATCCTACACTCCTAACTACTAAAAGACTCCTATCCTAAGGAAAGTTGCATACACCCATTTTGAGCTTCAGCTTTCTCACTTGCCTGTCAGGGAGCATAAAACCTAACCAACAAGAAGAGGATTTACAGAAGGGAGGTCAAAAGTTAAATGCCATAGCAAACTACGTAGAGGTTAGTAGGAATACACAGAGGTTAGTAGGAATACATAGAGGGTACTAGGAATACATAGAGATTAGTAGGAATTCAATAAATATCCTTTGCCAGGTCCTATTTGGGAAAGAGAATTCAAGAATTAGCACTTATAGTCAGGCAATGGAAAAGCCATGATGTTGACTTCCTGTTGGCAGTTTTTCAGTGACCTTAAAAAGCCGTAGACTGGTTTTCCCCATTCCTAGACAGTCAGTCCTACTCAGTAAGCAATGCTTGTTTGTCTCCAATGTCACAAACAGATATGTTTGTTTAGAGCAGACTCAAGGCTGGCAGTTGTAACTAAATATAATTTTCACCTACATTTCACAGTTTATTCATGGTGAGAAGTGCTTCTATTCAAGGATCCTTCCAGTGGACTAAGAAAAATGGGCATATCCTGTCACTGACCAAGAGTTTCAACTTTAGGGTTTTAGGAAAGATGAAATTGAATAGAGAATTGCTTTCTCATTAGAAAATAGGTAGAGTTATTTTTAAAGTTCTATTTTGAGTTGCCGTACCACACACACACACACACACACACACACACACACACACACACATATATATATAATTATTATATTAATGCTGTCAGAAATCCTGGGAGGAAAATATTACAGTACATAGAAAAGAATTTAGAAGACAATAAATAATAAATAAGTAAACAAGTAAATAAAATGGTTCAATATCTACAAAGTTTTTCTAGTTAAAATCTTGTGATTTTTATGGTGACACATATTTTGTGCTCCAGAAAACATTATGGCTATCAGGAAAATGAAAGTCTTCTTTATGAAAATTACTCTTGGAGCGTCCTAAAACATACTGTAAAATACTCCCTTGGGCATGTAGAACAACGGTGCCACCATAATGTAGATACAGACTAGGAATTTTTTGGTGTTCTTCCTTAATTTTACACATGCTCTTTATCATATTTTAAGACAGAAAGAAAAGTGATAAAGTTTTCGTCCAAGTTCATAAGTCATATCTCTCTTGAAGTCCAAGCTTAAAAACATGAATATGAAGAAATCTAAAGTCAAATCTATCCGCTCAGATACTTGTGTGGCCTTTAGGACTTGACTGTGTTCTTTTTACATATTTTTTTGCCTTGCTCTATTTTCCTTTTATCACTCTCTTCTCCTTTTATTAATTTTGCTTTTTTCATTGTTCTTTATCCTAATTTTGTAGTATTAGCAAAGGATGTATCTACATTAATGAATTTAGGTATTCTGAAATTAAAGCAAAATAAACAGACATAAATGTACAAATGCCTAGAATGATAACTATAAAAAATGGCCCCTGTTATTTTCCAGGGATTGATTGTTGGCCTGGCTGGAGATTGGAGATAGGGTTATATCTGTTAATCAGGGGTCAGAGATTGGGTTGCAAATAGAGATATTGGCAAAAGCTCAGGAAGGGCTCTATGTCCTAACATTAAGGAATTTGAACACTATATGGTAGATGATGAAAAATCATTGGTAGATTTTTTTCTTTTGGGAGATTTTTAATTGGAAGAGTGATATGACTGGATTTGTGTTTTGGACAGATAACTGTGACCCTAGGAAGTGTGAATTAGTAACATTTTAAACTAGAGACTATAACAATAATCCAGTTGGAAATAACTAAGGCAGCAGCAGTGGAGATTGAGGGAGGAAAACAGAAAGAAGAGAAATTAAATTAAAATGGATTTAGTAAGATGTTCGGGGAAGGAAGAATGAGTTGGGATTAACTTTTGAGTGTTTGATGAACAAGGCTGTCAGTCATAAGACCATGAAGAGAAGAAGGTTTTGGTGAATATAAGTAATTCCATTTCAAAGGCTTTAAGTTCGAGATGCTTGTAAATTATCCAGGTGATGTCAGAAACACATATTGGGGATTCGTGGGAAAAATCAGGAGTGAAGCCATCGATTTTGTTGTGAACTTTTGAAGAAATATTGAGGGAGAAGTTAGGAGCCGTGGGTTGTGGCTGTCAAATAATGAATAAGGTTTTCCGAAGGATTTGATAATTACTTTATGAATTGACAAAATTTTAATAATCTCTCTGATATTACAAAACACTGCTGGTTGTCTCTTCTGGTTTAAATAACGTTTTGAAACCACATACATGAAATTTTTACATTAAAAATTATTCGTTATTCCCAGAGGTCAGATATTATTTTTCCATTATGAATTATTCAGAGTTAAATGGCAGTCAGAGGTAGAGACTTACAAAGAGCAGGTCCTTCTATGCTGCTGAGTCATGATTGTGACTCTAAGAAATAGCTTCATTGTGTCTGATTCTAAGCTTGTAATAATAATGAGTGTCAAAAGATGAGAACATTCTGTACCGGAATTTGAAAAATACCACTGATTAAAAATGAAAGCTCTGTTAACAGAGCTCACCTGAAACTCTCAGCTGGCCTTTTGGTAAGAAAGCCGCTGCAAACCACTGAGTTTGGCTCCAAGGAGGGCAGCAGCAGATCCAACTTGAAGAGTGAGTTTATGGGCTGACACTGGGTGATTTAATCCAATGCTAGAAGGCAGGACCAGTGTTAAGGACTGTGTTTTAAAATCAACATTAACAATTATGAACAGCAAAAGAATATCATGATACCATTTAAAAAGCAAGAGTGTATGATCTACTGTAAATCAATCTCAACATTGATAAAATAAGATTGCTTCAGAATTACTTTTAAACTCAATATTCTCATACCAGATGCCTTATAAACATCAATGAACTTTGTTTTTGGTGACATGTTTCTTTCAAGGAATTGATACCAGAATTTTATTTCCTATATCCTCATTTTATTAATAATACTATTTATCTAATCATAGCTAGCCAATCTAATTCTTAGAGTCTGTATAAGAGAAAGTCTTCTGCACTAAATTGTTGAGTTTTTTGTGTGCACAAAGTGTCTTTTTTAATAGGAGAATATATTTATAATCAAAAATAATTTAGAGAGCTATTACAGTCATATTTATTGGGGAATAATGCTCTGAGCTTACTGAACTCCTTTTTGCTAAGATTCCTCTATTAATGTGACTGTCTAGTGCAGTACAAAAATTATATATTCAGCCACAAAGTTTTACCTGCAAACTTCAAAATATCTATCAGCTTTTGATTAACAAAAATTATCCCACTCAGCATGAGTCTATCAGTTTGCATTTAGTTTTGAATTTATATATATATATATATATATATATATATATATATATATATATATATGTCTTTATTGAATTTGTTACAATATTGCTTCTGTTTTATGTTTGGTTTTTTTGGCCATGAGGCATGTGGGATCTTAGTTCCCCGATCAGGGATCGAACCTGCACCCCCTGCATTGGAAGGCAAAGTCTTAACCACTGGATCGTGAGGGAAATCCCTGAGTTTATATTTTTATTGTATCTGCTTACTAATAATTAAATGCAATATCATCATGATTTTGAAGTTTAAGTTTTTCTAGCCTTTTGTAGGTAGGCACTACTTAGAGTTTTCATACTGACAGGTCTACTTGCCAGCCTTTATTCTTTTCCTCTAAAAAGGTCACGATTGATTTGATTGGTGAGGGAATATAAGTGGTGTTAACTTTTTCTGTTTGTGTGTTTAGTTCATTTTAAGGTTTACCAATGTTGACCATCTATACTTTATACCTACCTGGGAGAGAGCAGTGATAACTGGGAATCGTAATTACCCATATTTCCAGCTCAGATGTTGTTATATTCTCACCACTTAACTTCAGCAGAATGTTAAAAAGCATATTTTAGAAACACTACTTTCCAACTGAATAAATAATACCTTCCCTGAATGTGTATGAATATAGGATATCTTTACCACTGAAGTTGGTGAGGTACAGTTTCATAGTAAGTCTACCCAAAAGTGTTCAAGAAAAAAAGGTTCTAAATATTATCATACGTGTAAAGTTACTCAATGCATAGAGATTTAATTTAAAATAAATTCCTAATGAGGGAGTATATTTAGTAAATATTCTCTTACATTTGCTACTAGAGAATGCTGCATATGCATTTTGTCCTTAATCTTTCCTATTTCACATTGTTATTACTCTCCCTTTACTGCTCAACAGAACTCAAAAAAATGTATGTGTGTATGTGTGTGCGTGCATGAAGTGATGGTAGTTTTCCATCTGTTTTATGCATCTATTCAATGCATATTTGTTACACACTAAATAGGTGACAGGCATTCTTCTAGGTGCTTTGAATACACCAGTGAGTATAACAGACAAAAACTCTGCCTTCATGGGGCCTATATTCTAGCGGCCAGGGTTGGGGTGGACAGACAGATGCTAAATAATAAGCATAATAAGTAAGCAAATCACATAGTTTTAAGGTGATAAATACGCTAAAAACAGATTGGGTGAGGGAAGTTTGAAGTGTGTGTGCAATGGGACAGTTGAAATTTTAAATAAAGTGGTCAGAGTAGGTCTCATTGAGAAAATGATATTTGAGTCAATATTTAAAGGAGATGTGAAGAGCCCAAAGGCATTTTAACAAAGCATATTTCTCTTGGCATTTTCTCTGGCTTTGATATCCAGCTTAGGAAAGGAGGGAAGTGTGGGTCAGAGTTACTGCAATGAGGCTTTTCCTTATATATAAGTAGGGAAAGGTTAAAAATTTATCGCAATTCTAAGGTACAAGAACATAAAATAAAATACAGCTAAAACTTAGGCTTTTAAAATCTGTCTCTGCCTCTTGCTGACTCTTTGATCTTAGGCAGTTTTTTAAACACTGTAACATTCAGCTTACTCATCTCTAAAAGTCAGATAATAATACTTATATTAAATAAAATCATTCCTATTAAGCACTTAGTACAGTGACTGACATTAACTACTCAATAAACATTAAGCATTAATTTTTTAATTTAATATTTTAACCTTAGTTTTTGAAAATGCAGAATTTTTCAAAGTCTACCAAGTGGAGCTTTCTTTCTAAAGAGAAATTTTTGAGTATTAAGAATTTTCCATTATGGTACATTGTTTTTCTTTATGGTCAAAGGAATAAAATGTGTGATTGGGAAGATCTGCATACATTATTATTAGGCAATATCTGATCAAAACAAGGTAAGACTGTTACCAATACCCCAAGCTGAGTACCTAGGATCAAGTCTGTATTTAAGGGTTCTGTCCTTAGTTGGTGTTTCATAGAAATATTTTAATTTCTCAAGTTGGTAAATAGACTCAAGTATTGCTATTCATTTAGCTTGTGTTAAGAAATATTTAAAATCCTAAAGACAATAGAGGATTTCGAGGTCTGGGTAACTTTAAAAGGCACTAGAACATTTCTAGTAGAATATTAGAAAGCCAGTCTATTATGCTTTAATGTAAACTTTCTTATTGTGATATTTCCTTTGCTATTGACTTTCATCATGCCCAGCATGGCATAGGTAGGCCAACCATAACATTTACTGGCAAAACTGGAACACTCTTAGAATAAACACAGGCAGTATTAACAATTATGTTAGGACAACAGGTAAAATCTAGGACCATCCCGGGCAAATAGGTTGTAGGGTCATGGAGCTACAAAGCAGCTTTTTCACCAACACGGAGAAGTTCTAGCCAGTAGTTTAGGGATGAGCAGTCTTAAAAAAGTATGAGATAATTGTTACCTCAGGGATAATTTGAGTAGACAAAACAAAATTACCTTCCTTGGAGGCAGGCCAGGAGAGCAGAATTCTTACCCTTGTTTTTTATTTTCATTTTAATAAGGGTTATAGAGTTTCTCATGAATGCCAGTGGTTACAAAATTGATTAAAAGCTCATTTTAATTTATACTTCTTAAGACATCTTTTTTTAGTTGACTTCTTCAAGTCTTTTTGCTCCATTTCTTGTATTTCTACACATCTCAATAAACAAGGCCTACATTTGCCTTGGCAAGCTTTAGGTATCTCATTTACCAAGAGTACAGGCCGGTTTGTTTTTGAATAGACTGGTAGTTACTGTTTTCAAATAGCTGCCTTTCGTCTGTTTTGGTCTTCTGTGACCACATGGGCCAACATTCCCAATGTTTTAGCCACAGTCTTCACCAGCAAATATGTTAGAAGACTAATGACTTGGGTAGGGAGTTGGGGAGAAACAGGAAAATTTTTTCAGGCTTGCTTTTTCTGTCTCCTTGTGCTCTGTCTGACCAGCAAATTTCTGGACCAAGCCTCAACATTAAATTCCTCCACCATGCGTGGACAACCACTGAGAGAAAGAAGAGGTGGGATAAGGAAGGAGTCAAAAAAGCAGAGGTAAAAACACAATGGAGCATTTTCAGATTGCTAATACATCAGTAACTATTTAGCTTCCAAAAGTTATGCTGCTTCTCTGATTCTCAAATCAAGAATATATGCATAATGGAATATTACTCAGCCATAAAAAGAAACAAAATTGAGTTATTTGTAGTGAGGTGGACGGACCTAGAGTCTGTCATACAGAGTGAAGTAAGTCAGGAAGAGAAAGACAAATACCATATGCTAACACATATATATGGAATCTAAGAAAAAAAAAAAATGTCATGAAGAACCTAGGGGAAAGACGGGAATAAAGACACAGACCTATTAGAGAATGGACTTGAGGATATGGGGAGGGGGAAGGGTAAGCTGTGACAAAGCGAGAGAGAGGCATGGACATATATACACTACCAAATGTAAGGTAGATAGCTAGTGGGAAGCAGCCGCATAGCACAGGGAGATCAGCTCGGTGCTTTGTGACCACCTAGAGAGGTGGGATAGGGAGGGTGGGAGGGAGGGAGACGCAGGAGGGAAGAGATATGGGAACATATGTATAACTGATTCACTGTGTTATAAAGCAGAAACTAACACACCATTGTAAAGCAATTATACTCCAATAAAGATGTCAAAAAAAAAAAAGAATATATGCATTATTTCTATGATCTCAAATGAGTATTATTGCCAATATCATCTTAGAGTCCCAGTTATTTTACAATGTCATGTTAGTTTCAGGTGTACAGCACAATGATTCAGTTTATATATGTATATATTCTTTTTTAGATTCCCTTTCATTGTAAGTTATTATAAAATATTGAGTATAGTTTCCTGTGCTATATAGTAGGACCTTACTGTTTATCTATTCTATATCTAGTAACGTGTATATGTTAATCCCAACCTCCTAATCTATCCCTCCTCCCCCTTTCCCCCCGGTAACCACAAGTTTGTTTTCTATGTCTGTGAGTCTCTTTCTGTTTTGTAAATAAGTTCATTTGCATCTTTTTTTTTTTTTTTTAAAGATTCCACATATAAGTGATATCATTTGATGTTTGTCTTTCTCTGTCTGGCTTACTTCACTTAGTATGATAATCCCTAGCTCCATCCATCTTGCTGCAAATGGAAAGTCACAATTTTTAAAAATTATTTTTATTACTATTAGTATAGTGTTTTTTTTATAACTTTATTATTTATTATTTTTGGCTGCTTTGGGTCTTCATTGCCGCGTGCAGGCTTTCTCTAGTTGCTGCGAGTGGGGACTACTCTTTGTTGTGGTGCGTGGGCTTCTCTTGTTGCGGAGCACAGGCTCTAGAGCGTGGGCTTCAACAGATGTGGCACGTGGGCTCAGTAGTTGTGGCTCGTGGGCTCTAGAGCACAGGCTCAGTAGTTGTGGCATGCGGGCTCAGTAGTTGTGGTGCACGGGCTTAGCTGCTCCGTGGCATGTGGGATCTTCCCGGAGCAGGGCTCGAACCCGTGTCCCCTGCATTGGCAGGAGGATTCTTAACCACTGTGCCACCAGGGAAGCCTGAGAGTCACAATTTTTGAGATGGGAAAAACTAAACCAATTTTAATAGTGCATCAAAAAATACTATGTCATTGAAATGCTAAGATGGCTACACCTTTTATAAAGAGAGAGTGGGTCAAATGCAGGCTAGAGAGAGAGATGTTGTGAGGAAACAGAGGCATAAAAAAGTGTGTGGAATTATTTGCTGAATTCTTCAGGTTCTGACTTCATTCTTGGGACTACTTTCTATTATATAGGTAGTGATTCCAGAAATGATGCCCCATTATAGTATTTTTAGAGGTACTCTTGGGCACCATAGCTCTAGATAGTAGAGATTAGGTGGATATTCAGGGTCTTTGAGACTGGTTTACTTCACTGACTTGTTATATGAGAACCTTGCATCATCCATTTTGCCTCTAATCATGTTTTCCATTTCTGGTGTGTCCTTCGCTCATAACCCCAGTTTTATAACACTTGCTGTATGTATCAGCACCCATTCTCTTTCCAGTGCTCAGTTGTAAACAGCCTCATTATGAAAAATATAGTACTTAAAAACATGGCACAGATGTGGATTACTTCAGCACAAGATTAAAGAGATTATTGAGAAATGCAGTGGCTGCTGAAATAACTTTATCCTAAAGGGCATTTCACTATTTTAATTGATTTTTTTTTCTGTCTATTTTATTAAAAGGGTCCTTGGAGAAGGTAAATGGTAGATTACTTCCGGAAACAAAGGAACACTTAACTTATCTGTTATGACTACCAATGTGTCCATACTTTCCTAAAGTTAAACATTTTCTCATCATTTCAGAATAGCTTATAATGATGAATAAAATGATGTGGACCAGTTAGTTCTAACTCTAGCTAGGGCCTACTTGATATCTAAATATCATGTGCAATTTGGGAAAATTCACCTAAGTTTTACTTATCTGTGGCAGCTTTTTGACAAGAATAGGACTCACAATTTATTGTGTCAAATACAATCACTATTAAAATATTTTCTTATTTTAACTTCCGAAAGCCATACCTCGCCAAAATTGCACGACACTATCAGAGGTCTTTACGACATCTCTAAGTTACAAAAGTTTAGATGACTAAATAGTCTTATAAATCTCAACGACTCAAAAGCTTATAAAGCCCTCAGGGTCTCTTGTCAAATCCCAAAGCTGGGGTGGACTCTGGATTGTGATGTTCATACAAGTTCAGATAGTTAAGTTTAAAGTTCAAATATCATTACCCCCTCCCTAAATTGGCTGATGTAAAAAAAAAAAAAACACATGATGTTACATGATATGTTTGTAAATCATAGTTTTAGTCTAGCCACACCTCTGTTTTCTACTAGTCTGCTTATACTTCAAGTGATGGTATGTGCAGATTAGGTTTATGACACTTTCAAATAAAATTCAGTTTATGTATATTTTCCTCTCATACGTAGAAGGAAAACCTTGGGTCTTTGTCATTTAGACACAGGGAGACAAAGTAAAATGTGTGGAAGTGAGGGGTCTTCATGGCCTCTCAAAATACCACAGCTCTGTGTTTGAGTGGGTGGGATCCACATCCAGAAGACCACAGAACCCATAACTGAGTGAATTCCTGCTGCAGGCACCCCTCAGCTGATCTTCCCCAATCTTCCTGACCCATCCCTACACATGGATCCAGTGCTTTGGGATTCTTTTACATCAATGTTGCCTCTTCCCTACAAAATATTTTCTTTCCTTGTGGTCTTCAAAAGTTTTTTCTCAAATAGATCTAAGGAGGGAACATTTTGAAGGAGTGACAACTTCTCTGTTAATATCTTTCTGAAGCCATATGGGCTTCATTTTCTCAAAAAAAAAAAGGAATTCAGTTCACTTTTCTTAATTGCCTTCTCTCAAAAAAAAAGACAAAGAAAAAATGCAGAAACATTTATTTCTTTCCTTTCTAGAATCAGTAGGAGATATTTAAGTATAAAAACAAAGTAATTCAGTGTTAGCTTTCCTGTTTAACTTAACCAAATACATTAAAATGAGAATAAACAAAGTGAGAGAAGAAATGGATTCAATTGAACCTAACAGGCTGGATACCACACCTTCTCTAACATTTTAATATTTCAGTTAGTGGAAAGTGTCACTTTGAGAAGCTAAATTGATCCAGATCTATCATTTGAAGAAGTTCCTCTTCTATCATAACAAAAAAATTTTAGCTTGTTCTAAATCTAACTAGCATCTACTTGATTTTTAAATATCATTTGCTATTTGGCAAAAATGAATATAAGTTTTACTTATCTACAGCCGCTTTTTGGTAAGAGTGGAGATTGCAACTTATTTTATCAGAACCTACTATTAAAACATTTTCTTAGCTTAACTTTTCCTCCTACTTCCCACATTAAAGAAAAATAGCAAAGCACACTTCTTTTTTATGTTTATGTAAACCTCAGGCATTTCAACTAATGCTTGCTTTTGACAATATCTAACATGTTGGAGTCAAATTATTTTACTGTTGGGGAGAACAACATGCCCATTTTAAAAATGAATTGTTGCCTTGTTGTTTGTATTCAAGAGCGATAGTATACATTTAGAAGAAATAAATATTCTCTCCTTTTGTCAATAAGAGATCCACTTCATTTATTCCTATTTAGTTGCTTTCTTTTTGTTGGGATTTAGACTAATGAGAAAATCTCCGAAAGATTCTTGACTGTCTAAACACCAAGCACGCAAATGCTTCTTAATAGAAATAACACAAGAAATGCGTTCAAAGACAATACGTCGCCTGAGAAATTCTTGTGTGCTGACAGCTCTCCAACAGTGTTGTCACAGCAGGAAGACATCAGTTGAAGAAACAGATAGTGACCTCAAAAAAGTCTGGTCAGCAGTGTGGACAGGGTTTCACAAGATTATAAATCACCCCAGGGTCACTCTGTTCCCACCATAAAGAGAGCATGGTCGTTTTATTGTAATCTAATAAGAGATGGGAGCAAAGGACAGCTCCAGTGTGTGTTTGCAAAAAAAAAAAAAAAAAAAAATTCTTGATTACAGTTTCAAAACTATACAGTTTCCCTGCTCTTGAAGTGCAGATTATAGGGGTTAAGGCCATGTTAGTATTGGATTACCTTTTATAGCTGTATGTTATCCTCCGCTTCATGAATCAGAAAGTACTTAAATTAAAGTGAACATTTGGGAGTAATCCCAGTATGGAGCATGGTGATAGAAAATTAATCATGATTTGGTGATAGATTATTAAGCCTTTCATTGGAAGGGGGCCTTTCACAGAATTAGTGAAGTAACTCTCGAGTGGGTATATATATTAATATGGAAAAATACCCATGTATACAACAAGTTACGTTAGGATTGGTTTCATGCAGAAATGATTTACTAGAAGAAAACATGCTTTTATATAAAACTGTGTAAAAGAGATACAAACATTAAGTCTGGAGTGAATTACTAGCAGATTTGACTGTTTCTTGTATTCTTAATCTTTTTTTATAATACTAACTTGTATTTGTTAGTTTACATGTTTATTTTTATATGCTGTTTAACTAAGTGGGTACTAAATATTTTAAATAACCTATTCTGACACGAGTGAAGCTAACAGTTTTATCTTTAAAATATTTGGGAATCAGAAAATCACTCTAATTAGTTTAAGGGTTACTGAGGAAATGGTAGCGAAAAATTTGAAGTAAAACTCTAGCTTTGGTGACATTTAAAAATGAAACATCCCTCTTTATTTGCCCTAACAACACTTCATGTGGTGGTGAAAAGAAGGCTTTAACTTTATTCAGTCATTTTATCATTGTACTTAAGCTTCGTCTTCAGCACTATTTGATTTATATACATTTCTGGGACCATAATCAGACGTCCTACCAGTTAAATGGATTTTATTCCCTAACTTATCGCCTTTGCTTTGTCAGTTTTTTCCTCTGGAACCATGCTGACATCTAGAGATAAGTCCTATCAGTCTTAGGCTATTGACTGAATTTTGATTGTGAAGAAGCCATCACTTAGAGAAAAACAGAGTGAGGTGTTATTGCCAAGGATATATTTTATGTTATGGGTCCAAAACACAAAGGTAAATAAGATGGAGTCTGTAGCTCTTCATTTTTTATTAGGCATGAGATGGACTTTGCAGGCTATGTTCATTGTCTGTTTTCCTTTTCCCTGTAGAAGTCACAGACCCCATGGTTTTCCTGTCATTTACTTTCTTGAGCAGAGATGAATGTGAAAGGGAATACAGACTCTCGAAGGATATTAGACTGGTCGGTTAAACATAGTGGGTCTTTAATTCATCTCAGTTATTTTTCTAGTTGTCAGTTTCTCTTTGTTTCTTCCTCATTTATATATGCTTAAGTAGGTGAGGAGGCAGATTTCAACTGTGTCTCTTTGTCTAATAATGTCTCCAGTGCTGCTAAAAAGTGCCATTCCATGAACTGGAAACTGGAAATGATCAATAATATCTAGACAGGTTTCTTTCCTTTTCAAATATAGAAAACACTACTTTTGTGACTTTCACAGCCTCCTTCCAAAGAACAAAAGCTCTGACTGTCATTGCAAATTCAAGCCAAACATCACCAGGACAATAGTAACCAAATCCTTATTCTAACTTATTCTAACTTTTACTCTGTCTCCCAATGACTGCAATAAGAATTTTGCATATAGAAATAAGATATATTTGATCTCAATATCTCAGACCTCTTCTGAATCTGTAATGTTGCAGATGAGTTTCTTACTCTTATTTTATTTTCAGTATTTATTATAGTAACAATGTAAATGAATATATCCACTTAAAATATACGGTGATTTTAGGAGAGTAAGCTATTTGATTTCCTATATGTAGAAGACATATCATCGATCATTCATAGCAGAAATACTTCTCTATGTCTACACTCTCCCTAGCTAAAGCTTATAAATTAATTCACAACAACCCCCATCAAACACTGAAATTTCCCATATAACTAAGACTTGCACATAGTCATCTCTTTTACATATGTATTTTTTCTTGGTAATCTTTATTGCTAGACGGTCTCAAATAGAATGTAAGTGCAAATGCCAACATGTATTTTTGTTAGTGGCACTGAATAGACTGCTTAAGGTTGAAAAACAAATGTACTTACTTTGATTTATCACTTGTGACATTAGCATGTACCATACTGCTCTCTGGGAAACAAAATGGTTGCACCTGAGGACAGTGATATAAACACTACTTTGATTATTTGAAACAAACCATTAGGCTTTGATGAAAGAACTATTACCATGGTGGATCCTGTACAGGGAGAGAGTGCTTGGATATAATGGATGAGCAGTCTGCAATTACTTGTTTAGAATTTAAAGAAGTCAGAGCTTAGTTTTCAGGAGGAAATAGACATATGAAGTGAATTGAGTTTTATATGAATTTATATGGCAGAATTTTTACAGCTAGTACATCCTCAGTTGCAGTAACTCTATCTGTAAGATCAAATTCATTCAAATTAGATAAACTTATCCTAGTGCCAAATTAATTGTGATTTTAAATGAAGTCTAAAGTTATTCTATTACATCTTTCAAAAAGAATTTCCCACATGGAATTTTGTTAATTTCCATCTAGAGACTAAAAGGTGTTTTCTTTTACTTACACTTTTAAATGCACATACACACACATACACAAAATTAAACCTAGTTATGAATTGAATTTATCCTATATGATTTGTAGCAACTTTACATAATTAAAACATATAGATGTATATAGATAGATATAGATATATATACACCCCCAACTACCTATCTACTAAAATTCCCCACTACATGGAAATTTTATTTCAAAGTCATAAGTTAAGCTAAAATATTTAAGTTCCTGAGAAGGGTAACTCTTCTAACTTTCTAACATTAGTACATTAGTGTGGATTAAATGTCAGATTAGACAATTTTATCTAATATTGAAAACAGAATTCAGGGAATAGGATTTAAGTAAGTTTATGTGGGAGGGGAGTATGGAAGATGAGAGGGCAGGAGGGGACAAGTGGATACAAGAACGTCAGTAATAGCTTTAATGAGTGGAGGGTTCGGGAACCCAGAGGCAAGCCGAAAGACTGCAGGTCTTAGATATTGGAGAGTGCAGGACAGAAGTGAGGGAGAATGGGCCATTCAAGGATGAGCCACCGCAAGCGAAGGACTGTCTGACTGAGAGGGCAGGACAGAACCACATGAGGACCACACAATGAAGAATAACCCAGTCTTTTCCCCAATCTTGCATGAGCCTGCTCTAAAACCTCATAACCTACTTCTGTGAACAGTGATGAGCATTTTCCACCCTGTGTCTTATTCAAATAATTTGCTTTTGTAGATGCACATTAGGCTGATGCTGAGGTTTTATGGTTGAATATATGATTTGATGCTATACACCTTGGTTTGTAGTACAAAAAGTACAAAAGTTTAAAAAAGATGTTTTAAAACATTATTTTGATTAATCTGCATTCCATTTGGAGGTAGATGGCACAGGTACAATTAGCTTCATATACCCAGGAGGAAATGTGGGTTTCACAGGGAGCGAAAGAACTTGCTTAAGGTCAAGGACAGTAAGCTGCAGAGAGAGAAGCAGAACCTGGATTTTATCTTTTGGTCTAGCGTGCCTTCTGTTAACTTGTGATGCAGCTTTCCACTTTTGAAAGATTGTGGTTTCCTGATTCAGAGGCTTTAAGTCTTCATCAGAAGAGTTTAGCACAGAAAACAATGCCAGAAAAATTTTCCCTATGTGATTTTATTTGTAGTGTATTTCTGTCTTCTTTATGAGTAAATTTTGTTTGCAGAGGGGAGGAAGGATGGCTTCTGCTTTATGGCATTAAAGATAACCAACTTGTGTTGCACTTATGGGCACAGCACCTGAATTTACATACCTATATTGCAGAATTCCTTTTTTCTCAACCCAGTTAAACAAAAGCTATCAGAAGAATTATAAATTTACCAAATAAACTCAGGTGACTATTAAATGATTTTATGAGATTAATGGCACCGTTCTTTGTTGCTGTCCACTCCACGGTGCAATCGCTCTAAAATTCAGTTGCTAATTTTCCAAAAAAAGAAGCAGAGACAATTGCCATGAAAAAGGATTTGCTATTTAATTGGTGCCTTAAAATCAGGGAAGTTGGAAACCTTAATCAGCTATATATTTATGACTTTTTTCTCTATTCTTTTCCCTCTACTTCAACTGGCATGCAAGTCTGAAGTTTTATTATCAGTGACATAAATTAAATTGTAAATGTTAAAAGGGCACTGTCCCATTGAAGGTGAATCCAATGTTTTTATAAACTGAATAAGGAACGTTCTATCAATGACCTTATTCTTCTGAAGTACGTTGACAATCCTTTGATGTAGTCATCACTCCTTTGCTCTCAGCTTCATTCTTTGCGCCTGCTGGCGCTTCTGCTATTATGGAATCATTTCCTGGTTGAATGAATGTTTTCTCAAGTTTGGAACTTAGTACACAACCCAAGGATGCCTTACCAATTAAGCCGCACATTTATTTTGTTTTTAACTAGCCTGGCATTGAAGGCTGTATTCTCCAAATTAATGAAGCCCATGTTGTAATGATTTTTAGGTTCCTACAACCAGAGGAGGTGATCTAGTTTGTAAGGGCCCTGTAAGTCTATAGGCTCCAGATCCAGCCTTGCCTACATCCCTGAGACCGTGATTAGAACATAACCTCCATAGATACTGGTAAGTTGGAACTATTCAAGCTGTTTAGAGGCATAAAATTGGATTTGTGCTCTGGAGTTTGGAATCTAAGCCTGCACCAACTTTTTCCTCTTCTGCTCTATCTCTTTATTTTCAATCAAAAATCATTTTAAATTTAGATGATAAAAGTGGGCCTAGCATATTAGAACCCATTATCAAGATGATAATAATCCCATTCTCTTAGATGTTCTTAATCACTGTCCTAGTGGAATTTGAATGTCCTATGGGAACTCTCTATGGAGTTAATTGGAAAGCATTCGGAAGACTTAGGTTCAGGGTTTGTGATGCTTCCCTATTCCAATCTATGGTTAATGAGAATCCAATCAATCATCCCTAGCTGAGTAGTTAACAAACATTCTATGAGGGTCTTCTTGGTTAGACACTCTTCTAGGTGCTGGAGATAAAATGGTAAATAAAGCACTAGTTTCTGTCCTCAAGGGTCTAGCACAGAACATAGTTATAAATGTATAAACATGTAGGTAAACTAGGCATAATTACATATAATAAACCATATTTTATTTTTGTTTTTAACAGCTTTATTGAGGTCAATTAATATAAAATCTACACATATGTAATGTACACAATTTGATGTAAAGTTTCAATTATACAAGATGAATGTGTTCTACAGATATGCCCTACAACATAGCTCCTATAGTTAATAATGTTCTATTGTGCTCTGAAAATTTGTTGAGAGTAGATCTCATGTTAAGCGTTCTAACCTTACTTTATTTTACTTGCACCTTCATGCACACACAATTACAGGTTGTTATGGTAGCAGAGGAAGGGTGCCCAAAGAAGTCTCTATGGGATGGCATGGACAAGTGTGGAAATGGGAGGGCAGGCAGGTTATATATGCTTCTGGCCTAGGTGATATCTCAGCTGAGTTTCAAAGGAGGACTAAAGGGAGGGAAAGCATCTGGGCACATGAGCACAAGCTTGCAGATAAGAAACAGTTTGTATAGCTTACAAAACTGCAAACATTTTCAGGAAGAGGAGAAGGAGAAAATTCTTGAAAGATAAGAAAGGTCCAGATTAAAGGAAGTTTCTTTCACTTTTTTCCCTGGACTGATTTAATTTAGAATCATTTCAAAAAAAGCAAAACCAAACCTAAAACTAGTGTTTATCTAGAAAAGCAGTATACCATACACAATCAGCGTCAGGAAAGGAAATAATCAAGTTGACAAATATGCTTTGTATTGATATGTATATACTATATGCAACATTATTTTGTTGCTATAAAAAAGTTTCTTTTCATATTAAGCAGTCAAATTGACATTTCAATACACATTTTAGCTTCTAGTTTTTAAGATGCAGAATGTGCGATCTAGATGGATATGCCAAAGGCAATGGACTCAGGGTGTTAATTCTTTCCATTGCTTTAGTTTTACATGTACATGGATACAGCTGTTTTTGCTGTTGCCAGATGTTAGACCAGGGGCTCCAAGAAGCTTTTCCATATATCAGCTGTTTCCCAGAGGTAAAGTATTATAACACATAATAACATTCTTGAAATATAAAGGCAAGTTGTCTTTATTTTTAGGTGTCAATCATAAATATATTGAATAAATATGTGTCCACACAAAAACTTGTACACAAGTGTCCGTAACAGTCCAAACAAAGAAACAACCCAAATGTCCATCAACTGATGAATAGCTAAATAAAATGTGGCATATCCATACAATGGAATATTATTCAGCATTAAAAGGAAATGAAGTGCAGATGCATGCTACAACATGGATAAACCTTGAAAACATTATGCTAAGTGAAAGAAGCCAGTCACTAAAGACCACATGCTATATGATTCCATTTGTAGAAATTGACCAGAATAGGCAAAATTACAGGGACTTAAAGTAGATTAGTGGTTGCCTATGACTACAGGGTAGAGTGGAGAGTGACTGCTAATGGGTATGGGATTTCTTTTAGGGGGATAAACATATTCTAAAATTAGATTGTGGTGACGCTGGACATCTCTGTAAATACACTAAAATCATTGAATTGCACACTTTGAATGGATGAATGTATAATATGTGAATTATTTCTCCATAAAGCTATGAAAAAAAGAGTGATATATTGAAAGCTTGGATAAGGAGGTGAGATAAATAATGCAAAAGTATCAACTATGCAAATATTTCTTTATAATGTTCTTAAATAAAATATAGAGACTAAACTAGTAAATAAAAGAACAAACTAAATGTGAAACACATAATTAATAACACTATTAAGGGCATATTTTTCATTGTTTCATTTAAATTTTTTTAACCTTTAATCCATCAATTTGGGTGAGGTATGAAAATTAATAAATTAATAGCTCACTTACCTCCCAAGCCAATCAGTGATGCATTTCCCATTTCTCCTGTGAGAGTCTCCTTAATTTAAGGCTTGATTATTTGGAACATTTTTTGAATTTAATAGTATGTTTTCCTTCAATTATTAAAATAAATTTTAAGCAACAGTGTTAAAATTCCCACATCTACAAATGTATAAAATAGTGATAACTTCAGCCCTATATTGCTGGAGGAAATGAATGTTTTTGGACAGAGCTTCTACTTTATTGACTTTATGATAGGCAAAACACATGCATTTTAGGGCAAATTCCCCCATTGTGTAAACTACTCCCTGGGAGTAAGTAAGAAATTATATTAACTCTTTTGATGAAGTAGTAATTGAAATAATACCCTAGTGACTTAGGGTCATCTAAAGTTGCTAAAGAAACTAAATGGAGAATTGTAGTTCAGCTGAAAGCTGAACTCTAGTTGCAGACCTAGAAAATACTAAATAAAAATCAAGTTGGCCATGGCTTAGTTTGCCCCATTGGTTCTTTTCTTCCCTCTCTCCTTCTCTCCTCATCCCCCATGATCCCTCACCCTCTCACTCTCCAATTTATTTATTTCTTATTCCTTATGAACATATTCACTGAGCCCCTGCCACATGCTGGGCACACATTACTCTTTCTACAGCAGGAGTTTCACTTCTCATTACTTAGCCTATTTTTTTTTTTTTTTTTTTTTTTTTTGCGGTACGCGATCCTCTCACTGTTGTGGCCTCTCC
This sequence comes from Phocoena phocoena, assembly GCF_963924675.1. Lineage (NCBI taxonomy): Eukaryota > Metazoa > Chordata > Mammalia > Artiodactyla > Phocoenidae > Phocoena > Phocoena phocoena. Next base: position 47,211,668 of record NC_089236.1, on the reverse strand, counting down.
CGTTGCGGAGCACAGGCTCCGGACGCGCAGGCTCAGCGGCCATGGCTCACAAGCCCAGCCGCTCTGCGGCATGTGGGATCCTCCCGGACCGGGGCACGAACCCGTGTGCCCTGCATCGGCAGGCGGACTCTCAACCACTGCGCCACCAGGGAAGCCCCTTTTTTTTTCACTTCTCATTACTTAGTATATTTTTGTTGCTTTCCTGACATTCAGCTATCGATTGTTTGTTCAGAGTATTAGGAAAAGTTCCTCTCCTCTTTCCCAAATTGTAGTATGTCAACTTGTTATAGGAAATGGTTAGCATCATTTTACTCCTTCACTTTCTAAGTAATTGTTTGATCTTAGGTATACCTTTCTGAGTCCCAGCTGACTCATCTTAGTAATATAGTAATAATAATATACAATGTTCATGGTTATTATGCAGATAAAGCTTAATGACCATGTGTCTTTATTTTTAAATCTTGGCTGATTGTAGACAGTAAATGACAACTCTTTATTGAAGACTCTATATACATAATACCACACTAGGTAATAACAGTTTCACAGAAGAAATGGATTACAGTTTCAGATCAATTTCTAGAAACTTACATTTCTTTTTCTTATTTAGAATAATATAATTTTATTACTTCTTTTATTACGTGGTATGTGGTGACAGGTTGAAGGGATTTTGAGCTAATGGAAAAAAAATAGTGCTATCTCTCTTTGATATCCAATGAAAAATTGGAATTTACAAAGCAAATTTTGGCAAGTTTTGGTTATAATTCCTGTCAATTATCCTTCTATTTTGAGTGGGGGAAATGTATCTCAATAATTGTACATAATTTTTTTTTTTTGCAGAAAGCATCAGCCTTCAGATGAAAAACCTTTTTAAACTAGTATCATTTAGCCTCCATTTGTTGATGAATTTGGAATACTTTCATATGATTTGCACAGTGATTATCCTATAACTATGTTGGCATAGCAAGCATTTTGGTTTTTTCAAGTTTATAATAACTTGGCTTGAATGCCTTTTTAAAAACAATCAAGATACAGATAAGTTTCATCTACAATCGCTTTCTTATAGCTCTAAGTTTAATGCTACCTTTGGCTCTTTGTGATATAACACATTAAATGACTTTCTCAGCTGTTCCATATTTTAGATACAAATTTAACACTCAGGAGTATTTCATTATATGACGGTTTTGATTATAATACCAAAATAAAAGAAAATGCATTTCTCAGCGCATCAGTGAAAAAGTTTAAATAAGTTAATCACATGTCTTTATGAGGTCTTTCATTTCATAGCTCGATAGCTTTGTAAAGTTCCATTGTCACTTTTTAGTATCATTATGTGCATGCATCTAGAAATGGGAGGTTTAGCTAAGATATGAGGCCCTTTTAATTTCTGATTTGAACACATTGACCCTTTCCTTTGTCTTAATAAGTAGAATAACTCTGATTGCTGGATTTTTTTTTTTTTTGGATTTTTTTAAATGGAAACATGGGATTGAATAATTTTGCTGTCTTTATAGCCTGCAAAAAAGGGCATTTTGAAGCAAGTGATGCTTTTGTCTTTTATGTTTGTGTACAGAATAGGGATAAAAACCCATTTCTTGAATATTTTATTTTTCTTATTTATAAAGTTAATGATACTCTGCAGAAAATTATGAGTCAAAACATGCCACCACCTTTGTGGAGGTAACTGTGTTATTATCTATGATATAGTCCCCCAAAGGTATATTTCTATATATATATTTTTTGTAACTATAAAACTATAAGTTCAAATATGTAAAAATGTGTTTATTCTTTATGCATAATATATTATTTTCAAATTATGATTTGGCTTCTTTTCTCTTATAGAACTATTAAATTATTAACAGTGAAAATAAGTTTTTGTTTTGTTTAACTAATTAATTATTATTTCATTTAATTCTTTCCTCTTTCCTTTGAAATCACAAAAGTGGACTATTAGCCACTTATTCCATCATGGAGACTTTGAAAAAATAGTACATCCTAACCTTCCTCTTAAATTGTGGTTCTAAAGTGACAGGTTAATTTCGAATTCAGTTTTGATTGAGCATATGCCACTTTTTACATGCTTTACATAACTAAAATAGAGCTGTCTTTAGAAATCCTTGTATTAGGGAAATGAACTCTAACCAAGGTAGATTTTCTTCAATAAATGCCTTTTCAAATTCATTGCAACTTTTTGGAAACATGCAGTGTATTAGACATACTAAAGAGACACAAGGGGTATGAGAGAACAATACCAAGTGCAAAAAAGAGCACTTTTCCTTAATTTAAGCTTTCCATTAGAAGGGCCTTGAAGAAAGCAAAGGAATTCTTAGTTTTACTTTTCCTGTTTCAAAGGTAGTTGTAGTAATATTAATCCATGTAACATTCTGCAAGATGCAATTTTGATCTTTTGTAGATAGCACTGTTCACTACAAATAGAGTGGCATTCCCATTTCTTTTCCATGTATAGTATCATTTAATTTAACATAGGCTACTTTCATAAATGACACTAAAAGAATCCTAAGCATATTTAAGATTGGATATCATTGAAATGTGTATGTGTGTATGTGTGTGTCTGGGCGCATGTGTGTGAGTGCAAGAGTATAATTTTACTGGTTTATATTTTAAGAGAGAGTAAAGGAAGTGGATGATATTCCATGTGTTTAATAGTTACCAAAAAGGATTTACTAAACAATATCGTGGTAAGGATACTGTGAATATCTTAAATGGTTTAAACCACAGGGTGATGCTTGGATAGAAGAGCAAAAATAAAAATGATGTCTTACTGTAACTTAAAACAATAGTGATACTCATAATTCAAGTGCATAGGTCTAAAAAAATAAGAGGTTTTCCTAAGCATTTCCATCTTATAGGAACGTTTCAAGTATAAGTTAAAGACTGAACGTTGTGTGGAAGGAGAATGCAGAGCAAATATTATAGAAAATAATATTTTAATGAACAAGCTACTTCTTATTTAGAATCTTAGAATAACCAGACTAAGAAGGGACCTCAGAATCATCTACTTAACTTCCTCAGTTTACAGATGAGGGACTGAGTCTCACAGACAGGCTTCATGACCCAAAAGGAGAGGAAGACTCTATAATATTGGAGGAATGTTGGAAGTAGAGGACAACCATAGAGGAAGGATCTATTGTAATAAATAGACAATTTCATAATCATTGTGATGCACTCTTCTTTATTATAAGAGTTCCATTAGAAAAGGGACTGGAAACTAATGGTATGATTCATTTCACAATATATTTTGAGACTTTAAAAATGGATAGCAATTAAAAACTGCCAAATGTCCAGTGGGGGAAAAAAAGGCACAATTGTAGATGAAGTGTAACTTGCTATGGAAGATTTGAGAGCTGAAAGACTGACTTGGTACTCCACCTTCAAAGACAGTTTTGCAGACAGTTGTACCCACTTGTGGAGCTGGATAAAAGGTTGATGGAAAATCACTATTTAATCTTACATATGGTTTTCTGGTCATCCCTGACCATCTCTTTTGTTTCCTGTCTCACAGAGAAGTTTTGAGGCTATCCATAGGGAGTTTATTCAACTTTTAGAGCAAAGAAAATTAGGTGAGTTCCAGGTGTAATGCTTATCATATCTTGTGAATTACATCATATCTCAACTTCTCTACTCCTTGGAGGCTTCAAATGTAATCTTATTCCAGTTTCAGTATTGAAAAAAAAAAATCTTTTCTCTAAGGTATTCTTCTTTTTCTTTCTTTTGTCTCACATTTTTGTTGTTGTTTGTTTTGTTTTTGGCTTGTTGGGCTGTTGTTAAGGGGGAGTGAAACCCTTTTTATTTCATCATTTAGCATAAACATTTTAAAAGAATTTAAGTCTTAATATTAAGATAGGATTTTGATGGCAAAGTAGTGGACATTTTACTGAATTGAATTCTTAAAATTTCAAAATATGCCAATAATCTGATAGAAACTTACATATTATATATGATATATGTACCTACCTATGTGGGAAAAAGCTGTTTGTTACTAGATAGGCACTATTACATCTATAGTATGTGGATAAATAAGTTATTTTTCAATTCTAGTAAAATAGAAAAAAATAAGACTAAATCAGTTAAAAGGAAGTAAACTGCATAAAAGGATTAATCTACTGAAGTCTATGTTCACAAACTGGAGAAGCGGATGAACTCTCTTGAATGGGGCCATCACTTCAGGCAGTTTGATTAGTAATCTGTAAAGATACATCTTCTACTGTGTCCACTTATGAACTTTTCCAGAGTGGGTCCTGGCTTTCTCAGGCTGTGTCTTCATGAGCAGACAGATTTGGCCACTTTGAAATACAGCTATCAGCTCTAAGGATCTTATGGGCCTGTGTTCTGGCCTAGAACTCAGGTATTAGATTGGCAAGGTTCGTACTTTGGATATCTTTCATTTGAGACGTGATTGATGGTGTGATGAGATCATCAGAAGAGAAGGCTGAAACACCTTTTTCCTTCCCATGTTTGTTTTCTCTTTTGCTTGTTCCATTTGAATATAATTGCCCTGCTACCACTGTCAAACAGTTTTTAGAGGACAATTGATAATTCTATCTTTTCTTCATAGAAATCATACGAGGAAAATGATCAATTAGAAAAGAACACTTCTAATGCTCTTTATACATTTGAGTATGGATTTATAACTGTATGTTACTCTACTTGTGATTTTAATTGATTTGCATTTCCAAAAAGGTATATTAATATTTTAATTTGACATATATTGAGTTCTTTTTTTATCCCAGGTTTGATGCCTTTGTCCAAAGTGAAGTCATCAAGAGAGTATTATATGAAACCTAAAAATTGAAACTTCAAAAATTCTAATGTATTCCTTAGCACTAGGAATAGAATCCAAGCATCCTACCACGACCTAGAAGCCCTATGCAAAGCTTCAGCTAGATTCTGTCGCATCCTTGGGAATTAAAAAAAGTCGTCTCATAAGCAACCAAATCCACTCAGTAGCAGGAGGGTATTGCCACTGACTGTGTGAAGCAAAGCTTGCCTCTTCTTGGCTGGATGTTAGGGTAAGGGCGTGGTGACAGGCACTGGGTCTTCCTTGAGACATCTTAGCAGGCCCACACACTTCTCTGACAAGGTTGTAGATCCAGTTTCCTTCCACAGAAAGTCTGCCCCCTAATACCTTCCTGTGAGTAATTTCAGTCTTATCCATTGGGTGTCAGTTCAATGAAACTGAGCCATTTCTGGTTCATCCTAACATTGCCCACATCTTTTCACCCTAGACACCCTTTGTCATGCTATGTTATTGTTGTTTCAGACTTTATCAATATCTAAAAGCATCTTATTTGTTTTCTTAGTTTTGTTTTCTCCTCATTAGTATGTAAATTCTTTGTTTTTTCACTGTTGGATTCTTAGTGCTGAGAATAGCACCTGGTACTTCGTAAGGAATCAATTAATGTTTGTTAAACGAATAATGAAACAGTACCTTTACACTCTCTAATTTGCTCTTATTCTCTCAGTAATAGAGAATGGAGTTTGTACATGCTTATTATTTTTGCTGGAGGATGGAAAGGAGGGTATAAAGAAAGGATCAGTTCTTAATGTATTTTTACATCCACTAGAGAAGTACCAAGTATACCTATGACCCGGAAAAAGGCTTTTAGCTAGAGGCTGCCAATCTCAGTCCAGGACCACATAAAATAAAAAGACAGAGGGTGCCATGACACTCTGCAGGTTCTGTGCTGGATATTTTCCATGTGCCCCTCAGATCCATACTACATCCTTTGCCACTTGGCCCTGCGCTCCAGGAGCCAGATTTTTATGGACTGTCTTACTGGTCTCTCTTGCCCTCTGGTTCCTGGATGTGTTCAGCCAATGGAAAGTGCCAGCTGAGATCAGCAGGAGAGAATGGGGTCAGGACATTTATTTCCCTTTCTCCCTTCTTGCTGCCTTAATGAAGGATGGCTTCACCCCTCCTCCAATATCCACAGTCCTTGCAGGGCAGCCCCCTCTGGTTGCAGTAACCGTTCCACCACCTTGCCCTTTTAGGTTTCTCACACCTGGCAGCCCCAGGGTACCACACTCTCCCTTATTGGTTTACTTCATCTCTGTTGATGCTTTTGAAAATACTCTCTAGGCCATGTAACTCTTCTCTGTTACAACATTTGAATGGACCATACCTGTGCTGAGACCCTGATAGATACACGTCCCTTCCAAGTGTTGTACTGGAAACATCACTCTTAGACAAGTTATAATCCCGGGATGTAGTGTAGGATCTGTGCATACCTCCATGACTTGGACCATTCCACTTATCTGGGTCATGGTTTGTCCTATCAACAGAGTAGAAAGGTTGGATTAGATGACCCTCAATGTTCTTTCCAGACTTTTTTTTTTTTTGCGGTATGCGGGCCTCTCACTGTAGTGGCCTCTCCCGTTGCGGAGCACAGGCTCCGGACGCACAGGCTCAGCGACCATGGCTCACGGGCCCAGCCACTCCGCGGCATGTGGGATCTTCCCGGACTGGGGCACGAACCCGTGTCCCCTGCATCGGCAGGCGGACTCTCAACCACTGTGCCACCAGAGAGACCCTCTTTCCAGTTTTAGTATTATATATTTTCCTCTCCTCATCTTTATTTTTCTTCACATGCACAAACTTGCCTTTTCCCAAGAAGTACAGTCCAGGCAAAAGTGGGACATGCCACTGAATTTTATGACAGTATTGCTTAACTATGTCTATCATTTATACAAAGATAGTGTCTTTTCCAAAGTAGTAGTATTTGTATTGTTATTACATTATCAACTTACTAATATAGATATGTAGATATTTTTATTCACATATTTGATTTATCAGCTTGATTTATCAGCTATTTTCTAAATTTTGTTAGTTTTAAGACAATCTTTTCTTTCTTTCTTTCTTTTTTTTTTGGTTAATCTGAACTTTAAAACCTGGTAGAGGGGCTTCCCTGGTGGCGCAGTGGTTGAGAGTCCGCCTGCTGATGCAGGGGACACGGGTTCGTGTCCCAGTCCGGGAAGATCCCACATGCCGTGGAGTGGCTGGGCCCATGAGCCATGGCCGCTGAGCCTGCACGTCCGGAGCCTGTGCTCCGCAACGGAAGAGGCCACGACAGTGAGAGGCCCGCGTACCGCAATTAAAAAACAAAAAGCAACCTGGTAGAAATTTATCTTTTTCTTATGTTGACAAAGCCTAAAATTCATGGTTATGCATGTTTAGCATTAAGTATTATACCTTTAATGTGAAATCTTGCTTATATCATTTATTAAGTTTTATTCACTTGGGGAAATGTTACACCACTTTCCTAAAAACCACTTGAAACATCGCTCAAATCAGTGTTCCAAAAGGCAGTTACTGTTTGTTGTTGTTGTTTTTATCACTCTACCCTTTAATAACTTTTCCAGTTATTTTAAATTCTGATATGCCTAGTTGCCTTTCCTTTTATCAATGGCTATGAATGCTATTACCACCTTGTTTAAAAATGTGTTATTTCACAGACTGAGTCTGTATGTGAGAAAAAGTGGTTCACCAAGTTAAGGAACAGTGTTATTTTAGGCAACGGTAATACTGAATAACATTGTGCATCTAAGCCTGACTCTCTCTCCGCTACTTCCATTTTTTTAGAGGCACGTGAATACTTTCAAACCCACACCTAGAAAACAGTCTGTGGTCGTTTTTACTTGGACAGTCTTGCTCCAAGGAATATTTGGACATTAGCATAAAGGTTGCACATGTTATACAAAGTGTAATTAAAGAAGCTTTGATCCCCAAATGTCAACTAGCTTGCTAAGTGTCATAACAAAGTGTCAAGCATCTGGTATACAGTTAATTTGTAGTCATTAACTCCATATTGTTGATGTGACAGTTTGTTAGCAAAGCAAGCTTGACAGTTGCATTTTGTTCTTGATTGACACCTACAGACCTCTGCACCCGTTTAGTTTACATTCCTGTTGAGGTTTCCTCAGGTTACATTTTTACTGCTTAATTTCCCCCAACTTATTAGTTGAAATGCTGGTAAACTTTTAAAAACATATGCTATGTTAGCACAGAATTTCACATTTCAACTCTAAAATGTTCTAAATTTATAATAATGCTGGAAATAAAGAAATACTTGATGATTTTTATTTGGAACCTAAAGATTTGTTCAAGTAATACGGCAACCCGTGCATTATTCTGATGCATAATTGTCACAAATAACATATTTATAATATAACAATTGCTATGGCAATTAATCTAGTCAGCACTAATTTCTTGTACAGTTCCATTAATATTTCCACTTTTCAAAGGCTCAGAAAACAGATAACTGGATACTTCATCATATTCTTAATTGCATTGATTTAATCCAAAGAGTCCATTACAATCTAATTTCAGTCCTTTAATGTTTTAAAATTTTACTTGTATTGAATTATATGCAACTTGTTTGATGCCAGGTTTTTACCACTGTTATTAATAGAATTCCATTTTAAAATGTTTTATAAGATACTTCATTCCTTACTTTCATATATTCTCTTATTATATCAATCCTGCATTCATATATGTAGGGTAGTATGTTAGTGAATTGTGTGAAGTAAGAATCAAATATATTTTTATAATATACTAGAATATATAATTAATACAATCATAGTATGTGAATTGATGGAAATAACTTATTTAATTCCTGCAGTTTGGGTTGGTTGTGTAGCTAAGCTAAGCAATATGTGTAATTCATAAACCCACAAAGTTGTGGCAACAATCAGAAAGTTTCGTACACCAAAGGTCATTTTTTTTACTGCCTTTTTTGGAGAACTTTGACTTTATGGACAAACACAATGAAAGTTTTTAAATTTATATCCACTTCATCTCATTTATTTTCCCCTAGCAGATAAGGCCGTAGTTAATTCATTTGTTGACAAGATCATAATCCACTTCTTTTACCACTTGCATTAATTCTATCCTTTGCCCTCAAATAATACAAGAATACAACATCACAGTACAGAAAGTCCCCGGCCTGGGGCCTGAAGTCTGAATTCAGTCCTTCATTTTGTCCCCACTTTGCCATATCACCTTGAATAGATATTTTTATTTATTTAGGCTCCATGTTTCTTGATCGGTAAAATGAAATCACTGGGCTAGATCATCTCATATGTTTCTTCTAACTCTAAAAATTATAAATTCACGTGTTATTTTACATTATGATTAGGAAAGGACTATCCATTTAAATATTGATATGATGTGCCTCTAGAACTTGTGCTTTTGAGCATTGTATGTTTTAACCTACCTGACTTTTCCAGCACATCACTAGTCTGTTAGATGACTTGAATGAGAACTAGTCAAATGAAATTATGTTGCAATTTTGCTCTTTAACCTGTTCCATGGTATTGTTGCTTCCCTTTCCCAGTTGTACTGTCTTTGAGTTGGTGGAGGAGTGAATTCTCCTTTAGAATGAAGACAAGGAACCTCATTTATGGCAAAATGAGAAGATAGCTGTGGGTGGAGATGAGAACAAGGGTCTGGAGAATTATGGGACTGCAGCTTGAGTGTGAGCTCTCGGCTCTGATTGCTAGCTTGATCGCATGGTAAGACCTTAGGCAAGTAACTCAACTCATAGGATCCTTGTTTCTTTATCCTAAGTGTAGACTGATACCTGCCTTGTAGAATTTTGTGATATTAAATGACACTGATTGTGGGTAAAACATCTGATCCTTGGTAGGTGCTCTATAAATGGTAGTCATGTTTACTAACTTAGTAAACTTAGACTACTTTCAAGTTCAATTCAGTCGCTCTTTCTCTCTGTGAAAGAAAAAAGGTAAAACCCATTTCGTAGGACTGACGTTCGTGTGAGGACTGAGTGTTGTGCCTAGAATATAGTAGGTACTTAATAAATACTTTAATGTATAAAGTCCATTATCTTTGTTTGAAATTCTAAATATGTTTAAGGAACTAGGCATATCAGACAACGTTTTAGTAGAAGCCAAGTGTAAAACCTATAGAGAGAAGTTTGACTTGGCAGTAATTGTATGGAAGAGTAGCTATGAGTTTTCACATCTAACAAAAGTGGGCACAGGACAGATCAAGAAATTTGAGGCTGCTGGTCTGTGGTGTTATTTAGCAGTTATGTGGAATCGTGATTGGATCACCAAAGTGTGATTTCATTGGGTAATAACTCAGTGACAGTTTAGGTGATGTAAATAACTGAGTTATAAATTCAGTCATGATGGAATAAGCATTTTCCAGATATCTTTTTGTGTGTGTGCGTTGCCCATGACTTTAGCCTCTTCTTATTAAGAGAAATCCCAAATTACATGGTAGCACAGATTTGATTGGTTACTATATAATAATATACAAAATACACATTAATAGGGCATTTATATTAAATGCCTGAGTCAATTGGAAATGGACTTCAGGGAACTGTTACCTTATTTATTTTAATTTATGTACATGATGACACCATTCTGATGCCCCCTAACCGTCACTGACTTGTCTTCTAATACTGATCAGAGTACATAAGTTTGGAATAAAGATGTTTTTGTTTTTGTTTTTGTTTGCGGTACGCGGGCCTCTCACTGTTGTGGCCTCTCCCGTTGCGGAGCACAGGCTCCAGACGCGCAGGCTCAGCAGCCATGGCTCACGGGCCCAGCCGCTCTGGGGCATGTGGGATCTTCCCGGACGGGGGCACGAACCCGTATCCCCTGCATCGGCAGGCGGACTCTCAACCACTGCGCCACCAGGGAAGCCCAAAGATAATGTTTTTAATCTAAGCTCATCAAGATAAGAATACACTTTTAAGAGTGGAAGTTGATTAAATGCTATCAAAACCGCCATAAGTGTGCAAAATTATTCTATAGCTTTAGGCTTTTAAAGAAAGACAACAGGGCTTCCCTTGTGGCACAGTGGTTGAGAGTCCGCCTGCTGATGTAGGGGACGCGGGTTCGTGTCCCGGTCTGGGAAGACCCCACATGCCATGGAGCCGCTGAGCCCATGAGCCATGGCTGCTGAGCCTGCGCATCCGGAGCCTGTGCTCCACAACGGGAGAGGTCACAAAAGTGAGGGGCCCGTGTACCGAAAAAAAAAAAAAAAAAAAAGACAGCAAAACAGACATGAAAATGTAACATCAGAATGTACTATGCTGATATATTCTGTGAGAGAGGCAAGTGGAAATCAAGGATGATGAATAGGTCAATTTATATCCTTAAGAGTGGAAACTCATTTTTTTTTAAATTACAGTGCGTATAAAATTAGAGCTCTATGCCTAATATTTAAATATATATTCCTTGAGTTTAACCCATTGTGAAATATATCAATAAATCATAAATCCAGAGTAAAAATAAAATATGTGGAAGGCCACTGTGATCCTTGCAATTAGTACTGGGAGCACAATTTTAAACAGTTGTAGGACAACTTAATTTGTGAGTCAATTTCTAAAGATTTTAACCACATGGAAAGGCAGAAAAATGTGTAAACTTGTAGACAATGAGGAGAAATAAAGGAAAATACTGTTCAGTTCATTCTGCTTTAACTTATAAACACTTAAGATCAACTTGTAATGAAAGAGTCAGTTTTAAAATACCTTTTAACAGCTTATATAGACTTTCAGTTTCCAAAAATATTTTTAACAAATATTAACTAATTTGCTCTTCATATGAAAATACTATTAAGCTTATTTTGTAAAAGTAGAAACTGAGGCTCAGGGGACTATATCAAGAGATGCTTCGATTGCCTGCATGTTACTTGCTCTCTACAGCAAGATGGCAGGTAAAATAACAAAGAGATGACAGGAGGGGTATATTGCTCACTTCATATGCTCAAAATCGAAGTACACTCATGATTTTTTCAAGACTTTTCTCTGTGGTTTCTTGGTGTTAAGTTAGATACTCTCAAAGATGAATAATTAAATGGTAAACTAGTGGTCTGTGGAGGTAATGCAGCTCTCTGAGAGAGCTTTATTTCTGTTAGTCTATAGTTGTGATGAAAAAATCAGATGGTCCCTATCCAGGACTTGGAAACTGCTTTAATTTCAAGAAACATTTTATTTCATAGGGATTTGTGTTTTATATTCAATCGTTGTGTAGTATATATTAGACATATGAAACATTTCTGTTACAGGCTTCTTTGGTACAGTATCAATTAGGCATTTTATAATTTCAAATTAATATTTTAAAAATTATTTTAATACTTTACCCTCTGATAATTCTACCTAGGTCTTGTTGGAGAACTCTAGGGCCAGTCTTGAAGAAAACCTTTTATGTGTATACGTGTAATACAATATCAAAGAAAGTCATAATCCAAATTTTGATATATTTAGTCAAAGTTAATAAATTAATAATAAACTTCTTTGCTTGGCAAATATAATCAGATAGCTCAGATTAGGTTAGATGTTGATGTAGCTGTAGCTATATAACTATAGCTATAGATACATATATATATGCATACATATATGTGAGTTAGTATAGAAGGGAGGTGAACTAGTTCTCTTATCTCCTTCAAACCAATATTATAAAATATTCACAAGATGTTATTGAAAAAACATTCTGATTCATTAGAATGCTTCTCCATACTGATTTTCTTGTTGAGCTGGGACATTGGTAATCTATACTAATGAGTAGAAGAGCCATCGCAGATTATAGCATTTTGGGAATTAGCAACTAAGCAAAACACACAAATTAAAGAATCAAGGGCATGATAAAATGTACTGCATCATAAAACCTACTTGTTCATTTATTTTGACAAGTATAGTTTAATTTAAATTATTTATGGTGCTTTGTACTCCACAAGTAACTGTAACGTAGTGAATTCTGTTAAAAATAATGAAGTTGAAGCTGTATGAGCTTTTAGTTATGATTGTGCTAAAAGATTAGGGCGGTCAATTTATCTTTTCTCTGCCATTTCTACAGGCAAATTCATAGTATTCTTTCTCCCTATTCAAAATTTAAAAAGTCACCTGAGTCTATATCTTGTCAATGCTTTTATAACTTATGCCTTAATTAATGAATTCTTTGGGAATGAGGCTCTTTTATAAACAACTCATGCTAAACAAAATTTCCGACAAATCCAATGATTTGTTGTAGGTATTCACTAGTCTACTAAATCGCATTATCCCTGTTAAAGCTAACACATTGGTGGTTACATATGATAAAAATATTTGCTTGACTGGACTTCTATTGTAAAGAATATTATGACAGAAAAGGACACTGATTTGGGCATTAGATAAACCTGAGTTCAAATCTTGATCTCTTCCATGTTCTCTAACTTTTCTTATATCTGTAGGTAGATTAATTCTTTGTAAATGGTAAGATTCTGTGAGTGTTCAATAACATAACCAAAGTATTTAGTACAGTCCCTGGTATTTAATAGGCTCTCGGTATGTGTTAGTTGTTGTTATATTAAATATTGTTAACCTCTGCAAAATTGTGTAATTAACAAAGTTGGTCTTCAAATCAGCTTCCCCTTTTAATACTTGTGTGTGTTATTTTTCTTTCAGTGATGGTGACTTTGTTCTCTCTATACCTCCACCCCAACGAACACACACACAGAGTATTCTCTACCATGGTGTTCTTGAACACTAGAAAACTACCTAATCTTTACTACTCCCTCCTCAGCCTGTTTCTCTGAGGATTCTGAACACAAGGGATTGAGCATTTGAGAAGTAGGCAAATAAATCTGTGTCTTTTCTCTTTAGCTTCTTTTAACATTAGGATCTGCATATTAGTTCATATTTAATTATAATATCACCATATACTTGCTCTCCTTACTGCTATATCTCGATACTTATATGTCCTATTAGTTTGTGTATTGAAGAATTATGTCATTTGAGGACATACATTTTGTTATAAAGTTGTTATTATATAAGATTGTGTCCCATGTAGAAGGCAGGACATCTTTGTTTGGAAAGAAGAAAAAAATGATATTACTGTATGTTTAGGAATAATAACATTTATTTTTTTCCTTCTTATAATATTTTCCTTATATATTGAGTACACTGTCTTATTGAGTTTTATTTATTAATTAGTGGCACCATTTTCAATGTAATCTTGAGTGCTCATATTAAGATTTCTAAGTACATTTTTCAGGATAAAGGATTTTTTTTTTCCTTTTCACCTGTTTTCTATTTGAGGTATATTATGAATATCTCATCAGATTAAAGATTTTGATAGTCATGAAGTTATTACTAAGAACATAAATGACAAAACTTTATAAAAGTATAACAATCAATCATCCATTTTATTTCTCCCTTACGAAAACATTTAAAGCATATAAATGGTCTATGCTTTACAGTATCCTTCAGAATTACAACTATGTTAAGAAATCTAATCTGTATGCATCAGTGTTCATTCCCGTGTTTGTGCTGGCTTTAAGTAGCAGCACTGCTTTTAATTGTGAGGTTTTAAGTTCTGCAATTAAGATTTACCCTTTTTACTAAGAGGGTTGAGTGATAGTTTTTGATTTACTTTAGACAGTTTAGACAAATTATATTTAAAAGAGCATAAAGATGCACAGAGCATTTCCTGATTCAGAGAAGGTCAAAGTGTCTTAGTCGCATTTTTGAAAGTTTTACCTTGAATAACTAATGATACTTCCCGTTATATTGGCTCAGCCTTGCTTAAGACATACAAGCAGGATGTCAAACTGCTCCAAAACATCTACTCCTTTGAAAGCAGTGACCAAATGACCTTGACAGAATAGGGAACATGATATTTAATATCTTATGGTACTATATTAAAATTACCAGAAAGAGATTACATTAGTGCCTCCAAAGATGCTTCTGTTTCTCTTTTGATTACTTTTGTGTTTATGAAGATAATGAGAGTTCTTTGCAAACTACTAGAAAATTTGTTTAGAGCTTTGACCATAGCAAAAGTATTGTAGAAATTTTGCAAACAGATGTTTAATTTAATCAAGGGAGACCATAACATGGATAACTGCGGTCAATAATGAAAGCTGAGGTCACAGAAACAGGTTTGTGGAATACTAACAACAAAAAAATCGCTTGGAGACTTTCTAGAAGCAGCACATTAACGAGGAACTACAAATATGAAATAGCATTTAAATTAATTCCTGAAAAATCTGAAGATACTGTGTAAAGCAGTGAGAAAAGCATTTCAAAAGTGTAGAAATTCGAGCAAAAGCAGTTTGAGCTCTGCTTGTCATGCGTTGGTGTGGTGGGCCAATTGGTCCAAGGTTGGAGGATATCAGAGGTAAGGTAATGGTCAGGTCATGGAAGATCTACGTGTCAGGATGCTAAGCAGGTGAGATATATGATTCGGGTTGTGTTTTTAGACTAAATAAATTACTCTGGGAACATCATTTGATGGGGGAGATGTTACCACTAAGAAGAGCATTCAGGAGACAATGGTGATCTTTAAGGTTTGAAATTATGAGGACATTTTAGGCTTAATTTACCCAGGCAGTGTCAGTTGAGACATAGACAATATGATAGATCTAAGAAATATTTGAGATTTGGACTGGGAGACATTGCTGTTTGGACAGGAGTAAAAATTGGGATGTGGATTAATTTCTTAGAAACATTTTTTAATCTATATTTTCTCTGTTGATTTGTAGAAAATTAATCACCAAATGTTGATATTAGCATCCATGTGATGTAGTGACTGAAGAGAAACTATTAGATTCTTATTTTCAGAAATATTTATAAACAAAAGCAGTAATAGCTTAAAATAAAAACTTAAGTTATTTTTTGGCTTTAAGATAATAAAATTTTACTTTGACCAATCTTAAAGCCACATGCTTCTGTTTTCTCCGTGAGTTTGTTAATGGCAAATAACAGCTGCTATTTTTACGTATTCAGGGATTTTTTTTCTGTTTTGCAATCTGTGATAAATACTGGCAGAGCATTATAAAATGACAGGGGTGCTGAAAGTGTGAATGAACTGGCAAACATGAGGTTCCACTATTTATTTTAATCTCACTGAAGCTACAGTTCTGAGTTATAAATATATTAGCAAATAATTTTATTGGCATGTTTTTGTGAGTTTTTTGGATATAAACCCATTATTTTCATAGCCAGTTGTTAATTTAACGTACATATTAAAAGTGCTGATATAAGGATACTGATTTAACTTGTTCATTCTGTTCTGCAAAAGCAGAGACGGCCTTCGGCAAAACTGCAAAATGCCATAAGTACCTCTTTTGTGCCTTCCTGCAGTTCCTTCCTGGAAGGTAACTCTGCCCTGGAGTTGTCATATTGCCACCATCTACTTCCCTTGTGTCCTGAGCTCCCATGATGATTTTTTCTCCTTATTTCTTATACTACAACATAAACTCGTGTCTACTTTATCATGTTTAGATTCATAATCAACTGATGAAATAAATTAACTAGTTGTGGGATGTTCATGAAAAGGGCATGACATTTTGGAAGAACTCTATCTTTTTGTATTTAATTCCCATAAACCACTCTCTCCATGGAGCTTTTAGACTCAGTAGAGGAGGGTGATGATATCATCATAGGTTAATAAAGGAAATATCTGGAGGCAAGTAGACCAAGAGTTGTTAATAATATTGTGAGATAATACTGAGCTTTGAGAAATCTGATCAGGAAACTCTTCATAACATGTAATACTGCTTAGACTTAAATAATTTTATTTTGATTAGAATGACATTAACAAGTGCTGATATGTAATAGGTAATGCTTAAGTTTTTGTGCTTAAGTCTTTATACTTAGGGTAATTACCAATGGCTGACTGCTTATAAGGCAAAAACATTTAACAAATAGACCAAAATTTTTCCTAGTTAAAAATAATGGAAAAATTAAATTGTCAGACTATATTATCGTACATTCTAGGTGAATTCTGTGACAAGTAAGGTCTATTATTTCAGTGTGTAACATCAATGCCATAGATCAAAAGGAAACTTTATAATTCAGTGCTGTGATTCTAGAATGTCTCGTGAAAACTATGAAGTCTCAGCAAAACACTCTTGACCTTTATGGCTAGACACCTGGTCAATTTTAAATAATCTAGGATGACATTTCTTGGAATACCCTCAAAATTCCAATAAACTAAAGAATTGAAAAACATATCTCTTTTAAAAATTGTCCTCTATTATCATCGGATGAAAAGTTTCACAAAGAAAAGAATAGAGAAATAACGAAGTATTCAAATGCATTTTATTATCACATTTCCTGAGCAAATATGAGAACTGTGTGCTTTATGTCACTGTACAAAGAAACAAAAATACCCCAAGAAAAATTACTAAAATTCCATCTAATTAAAAAAAAAGAAACAAGCATTTTCAGAACTCTAATGGTAAACCAGGGTATTCGTTACATTTCAATTCTGTATTTCTGACATTTACAAGGACGACAGACAAAGCAGAAATAAAATGTTATGTGTTTTCCTCAAAAAACAAACCACAGCTGGTGGGTTTAATTTTCTTCCTACCAGCCATGACAGCAGCCTTTTTAAATATTGAAAGTGTGAATTAAAGCTTCTGCAAAACAGTTGCCATATAAATTTCCTTAACCACTATTAATTATATATGAAGTATCAGAAAATTGTCGTGACATCGTTGGGGTGGTTTTTAATAGGCTGAAGATGGCAAATGTTGGATGCTTTGAGCTTACCAAAACCTCCCTGAGAAGATAGTTGAGTGTATACATCAGCCTGTCCTACAAACCATCAAAAAATTCACCTTCAGGGGCTTCCCAGGTGGCGCAGTGGTTGAGTGTCCGCCTGCCGATGCAAGGCACACGGGTTCGTGACCGGGTCCGCGAAGATCCCACATGCCGCGGAGCGGCTGGGCCCGTGAGCCATGGCTGCTGAGCCTACGCGTCCGGAGCCTGTGCTCTGCAACGGGAGAGTCCGCAGCGGTGAGAGGCCAGGGTACCGCCAAAAAAAAAAAAAAAAATTCCTTCGGGGTTCCTTCCTTGATTCCTATTCTCATGGCACTTTGATGGTAATTAAATATAAATTCGAATTGAACTTTTATTGAGTCTCTACAATGGTACTGTCTGATAGAACTTTCTCTAATGATGAAAATAGTCTATGCCTGCAGTGTTGAATTCAGTAGTCACTGGCCGTATGTGGCTGCTGAGTGGTTGGTATGTGGCAAAAGCATAATTGAGGATCTGAATTTACATTTTATTTAGTTTTAATTAATTTTGATTTAGATAGACACCTAGCTAGTGGCACCTATATTGAGCAGTGAAGCTCCATAACATGGAAAGTACTGTGTTCCAGAGAAGATAAAACCAACCAACAAACGAACAAAAAAGACTTCCCATATCGTAGGAAAAATAAGATAAATATGTACGTAAATGATTGGATATAATGCAAGTCAGAATGCTGTAACTAGATACACCAGAAAAACCAAAACAAGCAAAAAGTGGGGAGACACCAGTTCTAGTCTGTGATGGAAGAGAAGGGTTTATGAAATTAGTAAAAATTTAGACATGCTTTGTGTAGTACCTTGACAGTTGGACCTAATTTACAATGACATTCCAAGATGGAAGGAACTCTGTGAGTAAAATCGGGGCATTGGAGAGTAGAGGGTATATCATGTATGTGATATCATGCTAGTGAGTGATAAGATTTAGCTGGAGGGTCAAAAAAGAGGAGCTTTGAATATTGGCTAGGGCCATCACATCAAGAACCTAAACAGGATCGGCAAAGTTACAGAAGGGAATCTCTAAAGAGGTAGGGAGGCCAAATAGGAGGTGATGAAATAGCCCAGGCAAGAGGTATGAGTCCAGAATTCAAGTGGTGACAGTGATAAAGGAATGAAGGTGGGGCTTCCCAGGTGGCGCAGTGGTTGAGTGTCCGCCTGCCGATGCAGGAAACACGGGTTCGTACCCCGGTCCAGGAAGATCCCATATGCCGCAGAGCAGCTGGGCCTGTGAGCCGTGGCTGCTGAGCCTGCGCGTCCGGAGCCTGTGCTCCGCAAGGGGAGAGGTCACAGCAGTGAGAGGCCCACGTACCGCAAAAAAAAAAAAAAAAAAAAAGAATGAAGGTGAAGGGCATGGATTTCTTCGGTGCCTTCTCCTACACCTGCTCATGGTAGCATATTAAACAAAAATGGGGTTATAACTCTATTCTTCCTGCACATGCTGTAGTCTTCTCAGTTTAGTACCTAATTATGTTTTATAGAAATGTATTGTCAATTACCCAGTCCTAGGCACAAACAGGTAAAGTTACAAAATGTCTAAGAATCTAGCAGGATCTAATGCTTTAAGGCTGGTTTTAAAGAGAGGGTGTTGAGATGTGAGGAAAGCTTTTCGTTATTAAATTACACTATTAGATAGTGAATGGATGGGAGGAATAAAAAGGAAATATAGACTTTCTCTTGAGAAAGCTGATTTGAGCCTTATTTCATCTTTGCAGGTGGTGGAAAAACTTTAAAGCTCTCTCCATGAAATGAATGTCTAGTGGGTTTGATGGTCTTTTGTTTATGATTTTTTTAAATTTCCTTTTTTTTTTAATTGAAGTTGTGTTAGTTTCAGGTGTACAGCAAAGTGATTCAGATATACATATTATATATATATATATATATGTACTTTTTCAGATTCTTTTCCCTTATAAGTTATTATAAGATACTGAGTATAGTTCCCTGTGCTATACAATAGGCTATCTATTTTATATATAGTAGTATGTATATGTTAATCCCAAACTTCTAATTTATCCCATAATTTATGACTTATTTTTGAATAAGAATTTTAAGAGTACTTTAAGTAGAAACTTCAAAATATAAGGGTAAGTGGTACATATAAGGAACCCTTAATCCTTATATATATGGTAGTTACAATTTTTAAACTTGGGTAATTTGCCTATTTATACTCATGGGCAAATGCATGAACTTGGTGCCATGTAAAGATTTGTCATATAGGATGTCTTTCAGTTTAGAATCTATAAATATGAATATAAAATGTTCAAATAAAGAAATGAGAACCCCAAATCTTTAGTAATTATCCTAGTTTAAAAAAACACCTAAAATATATACATGAACACTTGTAAAATTTTGCCAAACTGTTAGATAGGGTGTTTGTTAAGAATCAGGTTGTGTAAGGACATTGCTAAACAGGATGTGAAAGCACCACCAGGCATCTTACAAATACTCAGCATATCAGAGATCAGACAAATGTTCAACGCAAAGTTTCAGCTTGTTCAAAAATGCTTTCTGATGTTGAACTGGTGTTTTTTTCCCCATAAATACCTCTCACTGGTATGCCTAAGTTTAAGAGAGGTTTCAAAATCGTACGTGAGAACTTACCCTGAAATGTGCTCATACACTTCAAACTTCTACTCTCAAGTTATTATCACAAACATTTTTCATATAATTAGGAAAGTTTATTTTTCATATACCCTGGGTAGATTTTGGAGGCAGAAAGATTTTGTTTTTTGCCAGCTGTTTGTTTAAACACGCAATTAAATCTCAATTAATACTGCTTCTCTGCATACTTTTAAAATTTTTGCTTCATGTATCCCTTGGCTTGTAAATGTGTGTGTGAGTTTTTAATAAACCAAGCTCTTAGCAAATTTAGAATGATGGTAGCAGTTTTACATTTTGAGTGTGTGTGTGTCTCATACTCTGAACACAATTATATAGTCTTCATTCCTAATTAATTTTTGTTTTCATTATTCGCAAAAGGCTTCAGCTCTTTAGTTATTAGATCTTCCTGGTTTTGATTTAAATATATCGCCTCGCTAAAATTTTATATATTCACTAGTTTATGTTAATGTAAAAAATAAAATATTTTTCTTTCTCTTGTCTGGATGAGAGAGTTACAATATGTTACATTCTCTGGTTGTCCTCTGTTTTTGCTAGCTTTAATCTTAAAGCTGAAAAAATGTCCAACTCTTTGTCTTTCAGTAATTTAGTTCCACCAGGACAGGTGAAATATGTCTTATTTATATTTGCATATAAACGAATAATGATTCAAACAATTATTTAATATAAAGTAGAAAAAAAAGGCATTAAATGAATTCACAAATCCAGTTGGCCACTGCTTGTAACTCAGAGCCTAAGAGCTATATTTCTAAAGTTGTTTTTCCTCCCCTGTGCATAGGCTAAATTTAAATCTATTCTGGAATATAAGAAAAATAAAGGATGGTGAATATTTGTTAAAAAAGCAGACAATCTGAAAGGATTAAAATGCTTTAATCAGACAGAAAAAAAAGGCTTTGGCCACTTGATTAGGGCTGATTTCCACCATCTGCTTATACTTACTGAGGATCTAGCCCTGACTGAACACTAATTTGTGCACTTCCTAGAAATTGAAATCTCTCAGCAAGCAAATTAACAAGAGCAGGGATTCAGCAATAATGGAGCTCCTCGGCTTTTGTTTCCATCTGACAGATGGACAGGGTGTGCTCAAATTGAATTCAGCTTTAATTGCATTGTGCCATTTAAAATTTTATCTGCTCCACAGATTTTGTTTACAGGTTTCAGGATTCCAAACCTTTGGAAGTTTTTGTCTTTTTTTTTTTTTTTCAGTACTGGGGGAGATAAAGAACATTGTAATTCTGTGGGAGTGGGAGGTGTTCATTACATCTCCTTGCCCTGAAGGGTGGCACATTAAGAAAAGGAATTATGTTTTTTAAAGTCTGGGGCAAATGGGAAACAATTCAAAGTTTGCATATGTTCAAATATTGGCAGCTCATAAATAAAAGTAATCAGAAATGCTCCGTTTCCTATCTAAATAAGAAGGTAATTTGCCTTGTTTCAATTAAAGCGTTTCAAAGTTTGCCTGTTATCAGCCCATCACTTGGAACCTTGCACTCCTGAATTCTAGAGATAAACTTTTTTGTAAATGAATCATGATATTTTAAAATTACTTTTAGTTTCTGCTTGATTGATAGTCTTCAGATAGAAGTGACTTATATAAACTGTTCTTTTGAGCAGAGGTATAAAATACTAAATCATTTAGGCATGTCCTAAGCATTCCTGTGAATCTAACTCTGAAGATGCGTTTGTTACAAAATTGCTTGTCAATCTACAAGCATTTCCTCATAAATCTATGGCTTAGTAGGTACTAAACTGACATTTCTGGTGGCAAACAGAGATCCTGAAAGCTTGAATATACCATCATAAGATTTGATTTGCACCCTATTTATGGGAAGATTGAAGACTTTCAGCTCTTGAGCACCTTGCCAGGAATGACTGAATTCGCTTAACATAAGGCAGATAGTTCAGAGTGAGGAAGCGGGGGAGGGTGGGCTGCCTGGGAGAGAAGGGTGGGCTTCTCCAACGTCTAGAAGATGCTGTCCTGTGTTTATCCGTAAGTTATATGTGTGTAATGTGCACTGAAAAACATCTCAAAATATTTTATCTACTTTAAAATACATAGTTTCTATGTGTTTTATTTAGCTTTATCCCATCATTTCCTTCTACTTAAGACTAATTTGTAAATGGCATATTAGCCATGTGCAATATCTCCTTGGAAATGGCATGGTATACATTTGTTTATTATTGCAGAGGTCTCCTCCAGGGGACTTCTTAAATTATTAATAATAATTAAAATGATCAAAGAGCAGTATCTGAAGGACTTCACATTAGCCACTAAACTGTAGTTTGTGGATCAAGCAATTCCATTCTAGAAAACTGGCTTACATTTTATCAGAATGGACTGTTTTAATATTTTTCCGAGGTCTCAGTTCAATGAGGATTTTGAATCCTGGTTAAGAAATCAAGTGTAGGCGTTTCAGAGAACATCTTAGTTTTATAAAGTTTAGAAAAATCTCTTCTGATAATTCTTCACTTGCTGTGCCTACTTTCTTCATAGACAGACAGTTGGAAGAAAAGGTGTCTATTATGAAAGAGCAAATGTTATCATTGCTAAACAGAGAGCGTAACAATCTAGAAGGGACTCCATTCTAAAATTTTTAGCTTTTTAATGTCTTTTAAACAGGGCGTCACTGAAACCGATAGAGAAAGCTGATCTATAAAATATGCTTGCTTCTTCTAATGTTTTCCCCTTGTGCTTTTCAAATTGTGTTTATTTATTTTACTTTTTAGCATTCTGTGTATGTCAAATTAGATCTTTCACCTTTTTATTCCCCTTTGCTTCCTTGCCGGCATTGGAAGCATCTGTGCTTTATTTTAGTTTCTTTCTTGGATATAATTCACAAAAATGATTGACTTTGTATATAATCATAGCAAGTGAGAGCAGAATGGAACCCTAGATATTATCTAGTCTAACTTACTCCTTAGTCTAACTTACTCCTTTTACTGATGAGAAAACTGAGACCCAAGAGAGTTAAAATGAACTCACTTAAAGGCAACCCTGTGAGTTCTTGGAAAGGCCAGAATGAATACCCAGGTCTCATGAATCCCTTATTAGTGAGATTTCTGGAAACACTAAAGACTTTATGACTCTGAATCCCCCAGCCTCAATAACTTTTACTGCAGTCTTCACTGTAAATATAAATAGAAAAATATCCATAAGCTGAACATTTAATAAGGAAAATTAGAATATACAGACATATAAAACATATGTACAATTGAGACTTTTTCCATCAGAAAAGGCAGAAATCATTATTTCTCATTGCCAGTAATGCCTGCTGCATTTATAACTCATAGTCATATTTTTCTTTTTGGCCCTTCGACATATTTTCCATACCTAGAGTATAAGCATTTATGTGCAGATTCATATGCTTCGATTTTTGGCAGTTTTCAGCACCACATGGCCAGAGTTGCGCCACATTTACTTAATTGGGAATTCCATCAGGGACGTGTCAGTCAGGGTGCTGCATGCACCTCATGTTCTGTTCTTGCCAACACGGTGGTTGAAAGCTGGTATGTGATATCTGTCTCGAGTTTATAGTCTGGTACAATAATGTCATTGCCCCATGTGGCAAATGGTGTAAGCTATTGTAAAACTGTTTGTCTATGTGATTAAGACATTGCTGCAGTGTGCAGCACCAGCCAATTACTTTTTTAATTTAATTATAGCAGAAAAAAGAGAATCGCAAAATAGAAATTCTTGTTGTAGGGAATATGTAAAATGTAAATTGAAGAGCCGTGGAAATTTCATGCATTGGCAGCCTGATTTGTTTTTTATTTTCAATGTGTTTTAAAGACGGCGTTTCTTCAATGCCCTAAAATAAGACATAGCAGCATTTAGTAATTACTTAGTTCCACATCAAAATAATTATATATAGTATGCACTTGTGATCCCCTCCGCTATATATGAATGTAAAAATAAACACTTCAGGGCCTGTATCAGTTTGTACTTTTAGACAGTGTAAATAAAGCTGAATCTTCAACTTTCAAATTAAAACTGATAACCTAGGGCATTCAAGGCTTTTCTAAAGGAAGGGGGGAAACTTTAGCTTGCCTCAAAACAGGTTGTGTCTCTGGAATGCTTCTGGGACTAAAGAGATCAATTAAGTTTGTATAAACAAACAGTTGGAAAAAAGCTACTAAAACAACAGAGGAGAGAGCTCTCTATTGGGCTCCAGGGGCCTGGGGGAGCGAAGTTTCATTAACTGGATCTGAAGTCCTATGGCCTTCTATAAACAGGCATTAATTAAAGAATGTAAAAAATAAAGTTTCAGACCTTGCAATATGTTAATGATCATATGATTCAGGGCCCGAGGAAGGGGAAGAGCAGCAGAGGTCATAAAATAAGCATGAAGCATTTAATATGAGTGCTTGGCAGGGATTTCTGCAAATTAGTTGGTTATTTGCTGGTCCAAAGCAAATTAAGGTGATTTTGCTTCACTTGCTAATTTTTTATGTGCATGCTTGGCAAAATGTTTTTCACAAATGGATGAAGGTTATTGTTAATGGCATAATGAGAAATATTAACATATTTAAATAAACCCGAAAATTCTGACACACAACACAAGCATGCAGTTTTTATTTAACACAGACATTGAAATTCTATCAGGGACTGAAGATGATTTTCGATGAAATTATGGAACATGCCCAAGTCATAATGTTTAGCATTATGAATGCACCTTAAGAACTTATTTTCATAAGTTTGCACCAGTGTTTTTGAATAAAGGTTACAGGCGATTGTTGTGTATATATAGCAACTTCCTTTCAAAAATCAACTTTTGCAGTCATTCGTTTGATAATGGAGAGGGGAGAAATAAAACAGGTAAAAGTCTACCCTCAGTGGAAGATACTACATTTCGGGATGGTTTTTCTGAGAGGTGGCATTTTTGAAATTTTGGGTTTGGTGACACGCAGCCTGCTGTCTTGACTGACTGACTTCTCTCCACCTAGTGTTATTTTAATTTTGACGGGGATAAATGATTCTGTGCTTAGGGATTCCTATTTGCTTCCCCTTAATGGTTTTACTTTATCTGAGTACTCCAAGTTGTGTTAAAAAATTGGAGCCACTTCTCTAGAAGACTCTTGAAATGAGAGTGAAGCTGTTCTGTCACTTTAATTACCACGAAGTTGCACAGACACACCGAATTTGGCAACACAGCCTTAGATAGAAGGTGGGGCTGGAGTAGGATGCTACTATTGACATTGTTCTGTTACAGCAATTTTAGATGGACAAATTGCAGTTGAGAAAATTTCATGACTCGGTAAAATGAGCAATGATGACATCTGTGGATGCGGGTCTGTTCATATCTTTGCAGAGCCTTTAGGGAAATAAATATCTCGGAACATTCGGTGAAGTGAAGCTCACTCAATAAATCAACCTGACACAATAACACTTCTGGCACATGAGCCCTACTTCTCTCCAGCAACACCTACCCCTCTGTGTTCCTGTGCTACCAAATGGTGTCTCCCCACAGGCCTCTAAATCAAATCAGAGCACACAAATACAGTGAGAATTTATTGGGAATTGGTTTTGTTCGGCAAAAACATTACTTATTAGATGAACTGAAATGCTAATAAATTTTGACCCTTTAAGGACTGAGGCAGGTCAGGTGATGTGCTGGTTGGTGGAAGGTGTCTAGAATGATCTTAAGAGGAACATCTTACCGTGAGGTGTCCTAAGTTTTATGAGGATTAAATTTCTGATTTTCAGCTGGGTATTTTCTTTTCACATGACATGTATCATTTCAGAACACCACATTTTCTTTTTTAAATGCTTCAGGGTGAAATTAGGCTATTTGTGTTAGTAATCCTTAAAGTAAAATAAGACACAAAAGCTAAAGGGTTCTTAGGTGCCTGCATGCCTCTGTCTGCGTGTGTATTAAAGCAGTTTTGAGTGAAAAAAGTATAGAGTAGCCCAATAATGACAATATGCAACTAAATATTTCTACCATAATTAGTAGAATGATTATATATCAGGTAAGAAAGTGAGAAAGGAGATCATTAACATGAATCATATTAGAACTATTAATACATGTGAAAGGATTATATTAGTTTAGATTTATCTGAGCTTTCTATGTTTGAAATAAGAAGAGAATGTTCATTTTTCTTTCTAAGGGAAAAAGAATAGCTGGTTTCTGTTTTCATTATAAATTTCTTTTAATAGAGATAATGGTTGAAGAGGATCAATAGGAAAAACCAATTTCTTATTTGTAAATATCCTTAGCTCTCCTTGGGAAAAACTATTCTACAAGGCAAAGTTTCATGGTGTATTTTCTAATTGAATATGTTTACACGAACTGTTCAGCATACAATATAGTCCTCTATACAAATGGTGTGATGTGTCTCTATGTGATTTTCTTTTTTTAGGTGATTTCCTAATTAACTGTAGCCTTTATAATTAGCTTGAAATATAATATTTCTAGTGTGTTTACCTGCTGAGTCACTTTTTCGAATAAATATGCCTTGGGAGATGTTGGAAATATTTCTGGAAGGAATGTTTGTAACCTTAAATCGTTAAACTGAAACGTGTCATGCCTTTCCAGTGGGAATTACTGATACTAAAAATTTGGTGGTAGGTCAAAACTTTGTCATCGGTCAGATTTGTAGAAGTGATTATATAATATACTATGTGTTATTGAAAAGGAAAAAAAAATAAATAAGACTTTTATAATAACCATAGATAGTTTTACCTGTTTATAGTTTTGATCTGTAAGGAATGATTCTACTCTCCATTTTTTATTCAACTGAAAGAAAGCTTTTGTAGCATTATTTAATATTTTACTGTAATCTGGTACGAAAAGACAAGTAATGTTATTCTAACTCCTTTTGCATGAAGAAAGTGACAATACCCAAAGAATTGAAGCAATTTTTAAACTTGCAGCATTAGAAAGGTTAATGGTTATAAAATATGAAAAGCTAAAAGGGATTTCCTGAAATTGTCTTGTCCAATAATATAAGGCATTCCAGAAAAAGTGTTGCTTACTCCTGTATTAAAACTCCTGGGAAAGCAAGTCTACAACCTTGCCTGGATGCTCATGTCTCATAATACCTTTCTTAAGAAATAGTTTTTTAATGTTTAGCCTAATTTCTTCTTGCAATAAATTAGTCATTCTAATAACTGTCCACCACATAAGCACCCATTTACATGCTAGTTACCATGCGAAGCTAAGTACATGAGCTTTTTTATTTGATTCTTCTAACAGTCTTATAGGACAAATGTTATAGTCCTGATATTAGAGCTGCAAAACTGATGTGTGAAGAGGTTAAATATCTTGATCAAGTTTATATAAGTAATAGGAGGCTTGGGTTGGATATTTTGTTGATTTCAAAATCTGATTTGTTTTGGTTTTTGATTTTTGTCAGTAACACAAATGCTTAGGACCATTTATTGCCCTATGTCAGGCAGAATGCTAGGTGCATATAGAGCAGAATCATATGGTTTGTTTACTACAGTTTTTGGAGGAACTCTGAATAAACGACTTCAGTGTAAAATGAGCATGCTGTGAGATTACGGACAGAGAGTTACTAGTTCTGCCTTGGAGAGAAAGAAGGCCTTGGAGAAGAGCTGGGAGTTCAACTGAGTCATGATGTATATATAAGTAAAAAGGCAAAAAAAGGCAATGAGTCAAGAAAATAAACAAGGTATGATGTGGGAATACAGGAAGTTCTGTCGTTGAATTGTACAGGATTTGGGAGAACCATTAAGAAATGAGGTCGTTAAGCTAGAAATGTGAACTCACTCCTGTCTTTACAGCATTCTTTAAGTACTTGAGTCCCATTAGTGTCATGTCTTTAGCTTAAAAGACCTCATTTCTTTATGTTCTGATCATTTTGCTTTGTAAGTGGAGAAGCCAATCTGGACATGTGCTTCTAAGTAAGAAATAGACGTCACTGGGAACTGTGATATCTCATTTCATACTCATTTTTTTTTTTTTTGCGGTACGCGGACCTCTCACTGTTGTGGCCTCTCCCGTTGCGGAGCACAGGCTCCGGGCGCGCAGGCTCAGCGGCCACGGCTCACGGGCCCAGCCGCTCCACGGCATGTGGGATCTTCCCGGACCGGGGTACGAACCCGTGTCTCCTGTATTGGCAGGCGGACTCTCAACCACTGCGCCACCAGGGAAGTCCCATACTCATATTTATATTATTCAGTGAAATAAAATTTCGTATTAATTACCTGGGAATTCAAAGAATGTTTTGTTTGATTCAGTGAAATTTTCTTTTAACCGTTTATGGCTCCGGTTTAAAAACACTGTATTCTAGATATGTTATTTGCTGGCCAGGTTTGAAATATGGTTAAGATTACCTGGAAAAAGAAGATCTTGAATCATACAAAATAAGGTTCCTCATTAATGGGCCTTAAGTTTTTTGTTTTCTGTTTTTATTTTTTTACTTAAAATGATGGAAAACTTAAAACACTTGTACTCGAATGTCAATTCAAAATTTTAAAAATTAATATAAGGAATTCTCTGTATATTCACCTTTTAAAAGTGGCTTTCATTTGTTCTAAAGGAGATTAGTAAGTAAACCTATGTGATGATGACAGAACATCTTGATATAGGGATACCATGTCAATGTGCTGTTGTTGGTCAGCCCCGGCCCTTGCAAGACCCCCTTTTATGGAATAATGCATAGCTATGCACTTGAGAAAGTGGTAAAGGAACCACTGAAGTTATAGACGAATTGGAGTCATTGAACATCTGGTCATGCAGGTCATCTTATTGAATCTCAGGTTTCTAACCTCTTAAGTGAGTTGACGGAGAGCATGGGCTTGGATTGGCTGGGCTAATATCCTGCCTTTGCCACTGATTAGCTCTGGGACTTCAAGAAAGTTACTTGACTTCTCTAACCCTTTCTTTATCTTTAGGATAATAATTTGACCAAATCTCACAGATTATGGCAAACACATTATGGTATGTAAAGGTCTTAGCAAAATGCTTGCCTCATAATTAGATCTCAAAAATATTTGTTAAAAATTGTCATTAATGGAAATGAAAAGGTTTTAGGACTAGAAGAATGATGTGGGTTCCAGCTCCACCTCTCGTCCTCATTAGCTGTATGTATTTGGTGTGACCTTGTCAAGTTACTTAAACTTTCTGAGTCTCAATGTTTTCACTTAAAAAGAGATCTCATGCATTGAGAAGTAAACTAAATAAAATAGATGCTCAGATGGCTAATTCAGATGATTTCCCTTTTACCTTAATAGTCAAGAGCAAGGGAACAGAAAGTTTCAATGGAGGGAGGCTGAGATGGGAAATCTCTCATCCCAGATGTGGGATGCAAGTTTAATTCAGATCCTTTCTCCACTTTGAAAAGCTTTGAAGAGTCTATCACTTTTTTCTTGACTCCTAAAGATTTAGTTAGCCAGCTTTGGAATGAAAGTAATGGAAGTTCCGTTCTTCAATAAATAGGTGTTCTAATGTTATCCTTCCTAAAAAAGTCAACCTGAAGATAGTTGAGAATTTCAGACATTTAAGTAAAACTGATAACTAGTTTTACTCTTTATTCTATTTTCTGCTTAACCATAACACTACTCTTGGAACAAGTTTATGGATGTTTTCATGTGACCCTCACCATTTCAGTTAAACGTTAAAAAATGTATTTTTCTCAGTTCATTTGGTACTTCTTCAATTGAAGGTGGCTACCACAAAGGCTAAAAAGATGTTCCAAGAGAGACAGCTTTACTATTTTGTAGCTTTCAGATTATTCCATTTTGTTCAGCTTACCTTTCCCTGTCATTCCGTTGCCTCCATTTTCATGAAGAGTCAGGAAGAATTCATGCATCTTCTCCCAGTTACCTGATATTAATATTTCTTCCCAGTAGAACGTGGCCTATCAGAACTAAGACCTAAGAACTTAATGTCTCAAAAATAGTATGAAGTCTAGGTGAAGCAGAGTGATGGCCAGCCACCACTAAGAGTATATGGCTCTTTGTAACGGTATGCTCATGTATTATATTTCCATTTAACAGAGGGTAACACTGAGCATAAGATGACTGTGGGTTGAAATATGTTAACATTTTATTAGGCTGAATTCTCATTCTAACATCTTAAAATTTTCATAAAGTGAGTTCTGTAATATTCTTTGTTTAACATGTATTGTATATAAAATATTTTCAGGATTTATTCTCTAATATCAAAATTAAACGTATCCTTCATCTTTATGGAAATAGAAGAGAATTAGTCACTATCTTCAGAATTAAGTAAAAGTTGATTGATAATCATCCCTATTGTTGTTTTTTTTTCCCTATTGCCTGGATTCCAGGTATGTGTGTTTTTGTTTGTGTATGTGTCTTGTGTGTGTGTGTCTTTGCCAAACGCTTATTTTAGAAGTTATGTTTCTTTTAAATCAACAACATTGTTCTGCTTTTATTTAATTATTCTATCTACATTAAGTTTTGGAAACCGGAATGGAACAGAATATGTCCCTTATTCAGAGAAGTTTACTGGACGTAGAAGTTATAGTAATTGTATTGTTCTGGGTTTTATATGAAATGTGAAGAAATATTAAGGTGGTTCCACTTGTATAATATAGTAAGGAAGCAAGATCTATAGGATAAGAAACTAAGAAGAAAAATAATTGAAAGGAAAAACAAAGGACGAGTTACAAAGACAGACACAATCACAGGTGCCAAGTGAGTGATATAATCGAAGATGATTACTGGATGGAGGAGAAGGTGACCTTTCCATGAGCTGAGGTGGTTTTGGAAGAAGGGGGTTCTAGCTGGTGCTAGACTTTACAATCCTGACCCAGACTTGATAGCTGGATATATGAGACGAGCAAACTGTATTGGAGCTATCTGCTTTTCTAACATACTTAAGTTTTGGCTGGACAATGCTAGTTTTGATGAAATTTTTATGGCTCATCAAAATATTTATAAACCCCTTTAAATTTGTATTTAATTATTTTTTTACTTAAAATGATGAGGAACTAAGAATTCACTTTGAAGGTCATAACTTCAAGAATAGTTCTACACTGTTATTGTATAATAAATTATCAAGAAAATAGTGGTTCAGCATTAGCATAGGGAGATAACATGAATTCATCTAATGTAAACCTTTGTTAGGTATCCAAAGACAGCTGCTTGCACATGGCATGCTTTTATCTATAAGCATTGAAAGTTAGCCCTGAAGAATAATCTAGATCAGGATAAAGGATGATCACTATAATATGCTCGAGCTAATTTTGGCCCATTAGATATCAACACACGCTCTATATGCTATGTTGGGAAGATCTGGAACTCATTGGCATGTCAGAGTTTCAGACAACTATTTGGTTTTGGGTTATTTTTAGGCAACATAATGGGTCATTTGAAGACCTAATAATATGTGTTTTGTTTGGCAGATTCTATGTTCATATGTTGTTGATATGGATCATTTAGCCTATACTTCAATTACTAGGGGTTCTCTGAACTGTTTTGTAAATTTAGAGATAGTTGCTTTGATCCGGCCATAGAATAAAACAAGAACACCTAACTAAATAGCGACTAAATAGCCTTTCATCTTCCCTTCAAAGCAAGGAAAAAAAAAAAAAAATCATTGCAAAGTAATGCTCTTCTTGTTTCTTAGATTTTTGACTTCCCCAATCACCTGAAAGTTACTAACATTAGTTTGACTTGCAAAGTCAATATTTGTAGAAATTCTTCTACGTAAGAGAGACTGAATTGAATGAAATACTATTTTTCAATTATGCTTTTGGGTAGTTTTTATTGTAATCCTTCCATTCTCACAGTATTTAACTCAGAGTTTCTGCTTTTCGCTTTACAAGTGATGTAAAAGAAAAAAGATCTTCCTTAAATACAGCATTCCTAATCACCAAATGTTTATTAAATCTCTCCATCCATGCATTATGCCAAGTGTCAAAGAGTAAAATGGTAAATCAAGTCAGCAAAAGAGTTATATGGACTCTTTTTTCTTCATGCTTCAAAATTGTAATTTGTGGTCCAAAGGAGGCATTTTAGAATTGGTCTCGTTGGGTATAGTGGAACATTTAGAGAAGTTTCAGTTCAAAACTTTCATGCATTAAGAAAAGCTATGCAGTAAAATCACTGAAAGGTATATAGATTTGACTAGAGCATTCATTTGTTTTTCTTTTGCACTGTTAGGGAAAAAAAAGTCTGTTTCAAATCCTATTTGTCCCTTATCTCTGTTTGTTCAGTTGTTTTTAATATCACATACTGAAAGAATTTCAATAGCAGTTTCACCATGAAGTCATTTGTTATCCTTCAGCAGGCTTTTGCCTACTGAATTGTAAAGCAGTTCTGACTATTTGCATCCTCCAGATGGAGCGGCATATAAACACTCCCAGATATTTCTGGTAAGTATGAAAAAAATATCTTATTTGTCCTTTCTGAGAATAAATAAGAGAATGTCAAATTTTATAGACTAATAAATTTGTATGCCGGCAGTGACATTGAATCCCTCATGGCCTGCAATGTCACAGACCCTGAGAAACACCATTTTTTTTGTTTGTTTCAAATGAATACTAGATAGAAGCTCAATAAAAAGCCAGAATTTGATTGCATTGTTTATGTTTGCCCAATATTCTAATTCAGTTGCAATTTGCCATGGGGAAATGCAATTTACATGTTTCCCAGGCTTATTGCACAGCAGTCACTCACACATACATGTTAGCGTATGTCAGAAACAACACGAATGGGTTAAGATGTCCTTTAGCATGAGTCTGCAACAACTGCCCTCACCCCCACCCCATTTTAAGATTAATTTTTATGACATACTCTTAGAGCTGTGGAAACATGGGCTAGGAAAAGGGGTAACCTAAACATCTAAACTTTTACATAGAAAAACTTTTGATATGTGTATATATGTTGACTTACTCCCAAACATGTGATTGACTCAGAAATGGTACTCTGCAAGGGATAATTCAGGCTACATCAGTTTAAGCAAATCTTTATGCACTTTTCCAACTTAGGAGTAAATTTGTTTCTTCTATTTAAATCAATATGCATAATGTAGGGTGTCTAATCTTCATATTCAGTTAAATAACTAACCTCCGCAGCATCAGCAGTGATTGACAGTTTAATACTGCTTTTGCACTTACCAGTTTTTGTATTACACCTTCTAATTTCTTCCTAAATTAAATGCATTGTGCTCAAAACAGAATAGTCATATATTTCACAAAGTAAACAAGATTAAATAATTTCACAGATAAATATGTATATGAAGCACTGAGAATTTAACTTTGCTTACTTTATCCATGTGCAAAAAAAGGAGTCTTGTGAACTGAATACAGCCTGATTGTTTTCCACTGATTTTTCTGAAGAAAGAATTTTAATAATACATAATATTTCTTTTCTTTCATTGGGGCAATTAAAATAGAACTTAGTATCATATTTGTCAGTATTGATTTGACTTATGGAATAAATTTCTCTAAGTGAGTTTTAGTTGAATGAAAGTACATCTGAGATATAAATATTTAAAATCAATTTTAATAATACTTAAGAATGGATGTTTATAAGGGTTTGAAAACACAGGCTATTTAAGTTTTTACAAAAGCATGTCTTTATGCATTTTCTCATATTGTGATGTAAAAAAAGATGGGGTTCAACTTAGGTTTATTATTCCTATTTAGACGTATTAACCAAACAAGTCTAACTGTCCTTGATTTCTTCAAAAGTAGCCTTTCTAAAATTAAAAGTACAGTGTACCTTACCTTCTATGAGCAGATATAGAGGTAGATGAGGAGATGTTTGTGTGTGTAGTAGAGGGTGCTATGGCAGCAAGTACAAAGATATGTCTTTACATATTTGATTTTTTTTATTTGGAAATTATCACTTTGATACTAAATCCTTTGATTCAAGTTATATGTCTGTGTATGAATGTATCTGTCTCTGTGTATATATATAAAAACACACACATACCCACACATGATGCCACAGGTGTGGCACAGCAGCTATATGGCTATAAGATTCAGGTAGACTTACAGTCTGTGCAGACCCACAGAAAGTATGAATTGGAAAGAATTTTAGAGCAACTATAATCCAATCTCCTTGTTTTATAGATTGATTATCAAATTGATTCCCATTTAAAAGTTAAAATGGTAAAGACTGGATCAGATCTCACATCTATGGATTCTAAGTCCTGGCATCTTTCCTCCACACTGCCTCTTTGATTCTGGCATTATTATGTCAGTGAACTGCTTTGAAAATCTTTAGTGGACTAACATTCAACCTGCTGCCCAACTACAACCTCAGCTACTATCAATACTATGAATACTATATATATATATACACACACACACACACAAACGTATAATACATTTATATACATCTATTATATATGTGTATAGTATAATATATTCTATTATATATGTGTGTATGTGTACCATATACTAAATATATACACTATGTAAACTATATAAATACTGGTTTAAGTATTGCTAAATTCTAGACACCACTGTCTCACTTTTATTTCAAAAAAATAGTTCAAAAAAAGTCCTATTTGAAGGTCCTTTCAGTTATTAAGTCTCCCAAACATCTATCTTTTGTTTATTGACACGGGCCTCCCAGATTTCCGTTCTTTTTGTTCAACTGTAGTAAATTTGGCATTAAAGGATGATATTCGATCCTTGCTTCCTTTATAGAGTTGCACCAAAGTCAATGAGAATTTTACACGAAAATAAAGGATAAACTATGGCCCTGGAGTAGTCATTTAAGACTGCAGAACAGACCCACAAGACTAAGTTCAGTGCCTGGTAAAGGGTTTGTGTTAAATTTAACATTGCAGAAGAGTTTCCAGCTGTTGCCTTGCTATGAAGGAGGAGAGCTGCCTTTATGACAGATTACTGTCCTCAGGAGAAAGAGGGAAGTGGAGTGGTGCCACATCTCCAGTCCGTAGAGTGCTCTTCATATTCTGTGGCACTGATTTGAGAAGGCTCATAACTTTAATGGCTCCCTTTATCAGTTGTCATGAGTCTCGGCTGAAAATCCTAAGACCTGGGAAGGGAAGAACAGGAATGGGTATAACTTTAGACGTCGAAAATACCATTTTAAAATAAAATTACCTTTTTGTAAATTTCACACTGATGTTAAGTCCCTTGTGGTTTGTCACTCTTGCTAAAGTAACACAACTAGACTTTATTTGCCAGCTGTACTTAAAGATCTGGGTTTTATGTTTTTAAAAATGTCATCTATTCCTTCAATCACTTGTAAGTCCCCTCTAATCTCTTTTTAATGTAAGCACACTGGAGTTTTCCCTTTTGTTTGCTGCCCTTGCATTATTTACTTTGATCTGCTGTGAGAAAATCTGAAAGTGTGTTGTCCTAAATGCTAGCATCTCACCAACAAGATTTGAGGCCTTGTAGTTCGCATGGAAGAAAAGGCTCTTGTGTGAAGACACGGGTTTTGTTTAGTTCTCTCTCCCTGGTGGGAGCCTTAATTGCATTTTCTCTCTCTCACAGTGGCTGGCTAAGGAGTGCCTGCCTTCCCTGCTGATGCTGAAGTTTTCAAGCTCTATTACTCTATGACGGAGAAAATTCCTTGGTCCAGGAAGAAAAGGGTCAGATTAAAAAAAAAAAAGTGTTTAAATAAGTATTGTCAATTTACCATGCACAATAAACAGAAAGGAAGAAACAAGAGAAAGCCTTAATGTTTTTCCACCTGAAATTCTTGTGGAAGTTTTATGTAACCCAGTTTATAAAATATCTGATTCTAAATATCATGAAGAGGCTCAGTCCTCAGAGCAAAGAGGTTATACTTAGTATAACCAGTAAACAAAAAAATAGTAATTTGTGCCCTTTCTTAGGCATTCTAGGTGTCTTTCTAAGTCTATCTATCTATCTATCTATGATTAAAATATATATTCTGAAGGATATTTCTGGAGTTAATGTTAATTATTTACATATATGCCATTTTCAGCTAAGTTATAAACATCTAGTTTTATTAACCTTTCACTTTCTATTTTGACTTTCTGAGCATACAAGTGATGTGCTTGAATTCGTACATCTGAAATGAATATTTTAATTTTCTTCCCATCTGACAAAGTATACTTCACCTTCACTGGCTTTGAAGCTATAGCTGCCATGTCTGCTTCCACTTTCTGTGTTCTTCATCCTGATAGGATACAAGGCAATAATAGAATCTACTTAACATTTTCAATTTCAATGTATCTTAAATATGGAAGCTCTACTATTTGTAATGAGGTGGATGGACCTAGAGTCTGTCATACAGAGTGAAGTAAGTCAGAAAGAGAAAGACAAATACCGTATGCTGACACATATATATGGAATTTAAGAAAAAAAATGTCATGAAGAACCTAGGGGTAAGACAGGAATAAAGACACTAACCTACTAGAGAATGGACTTGAGGATATGGGGAGGGGGAAAGGTAAGCTGTGACAAAGTGAGAGAGTGGCATGGACATATATACACTACCAAAGGTAAAATAGATAGCTAGTGGGAAGCAGCTGTATAGCACAGGGAGATCAGCTTGTTGCTTTGTGACCACATAGAGGGGTGGGATAGGGAGGGTGGGAGGGAGGGAGACGCATGAGGGAGGAGATATGGGAACATATGTATATGTATAACTGATTCACTTTGTTATAAAGCAGAAAGTAACACACCATTGTAAAGCAATTATACTCCAATGAAGATGCAAAAAGAAAATAGTAAAGACAAAAGTTAGGAGGAGCCTCTACTAGATTAACAGAATAGAGAGGATGCTAAAAGGAAGTTTAAAAATGACTTAGAGGCCACAACAGTGAGAGGCCCGCGTACCACAAAAAAAGACTTATTTTACCATTAGAAACTGGGTATAGATACAACTTTATGAATTAGATTACCTTTGTCCCCCAAAACATTTCGGAATATTGCTTTATGACAACTAAAGGACAATTCTGGATAAAAAAAAAAAAGAAAAAAATATGGAAGCTCTACTGATCTTCATTCACAACAATGCTTGTTTATTGTTTGAGGCTTAAATGTCTTTATGTATATATACATAAACTAATTGTGTTTTTTAAAACCTATGTCTTGTTATTCTGACTGAAATGGATTACTCAAGCATATATTTTATTTTGCAAGGCTGTATTTTATTTCTATTGTTTACTCTTAAGTCTTGGTGTCTTAGGCTCTCTGCTGCCTTCTTAACTTTTCCATTCATAAGCTGTATTCCTTTTCTTCTTGTTTTTTCTTCTCCTGTAGCCTCCTTATACTCATACTTGCTCTGTTCTAAGCCTTTCTTCACAAGTGCCTGCACCTCACGGTACTTCCTGAATTGTCTGATCTTTGTTACTTGTCTGCAAGTGAGTTGAGAGAGGGACCATTTTAATCCAGAGATAGCAGTGGCATTTTTGATGGATAGGTGTGTAGACACCATGGAAAAATTCATGGTAGGAAATAGTATAGGATTTTTTTGTTGATTGGAGAGGAAAAGAGGAGATGTTAGGAATTTGAGTATTTGAAGAGAAGGAAGATGCTGAACGGAAAATGTGAAGATACCTTTCTAGAGGTTGGGATTATGGATTTTAACTCTGACCGTTCTCTCTCATTAGTAATCACTGGGCCTTTCACGCTTTGTGCAATGAGCTGAACCCAGTCAACAGAGTCTTTTCAGATATATTGAAAAGCAGTGATCCAACACATGAAGTGAAAACATCTCCTTGATACAAGAGTACACATGGCTTTAAGAACACATTAACATTATAAGGCAGATATGATTGTTATTAAAAACAGTGTCAGGAAGACTATTCTTGCTTTATTATCTTTAAACTGGTTAGTAATATAAAGGGAACCTTCTAAAAACTACTTTAAATGCATAATATGTATCTGAACACTGGGTACTTTTTTGGGTTGGCTTTCGGATGGTGATTTTTAAATGTTTACAGCAATCACATTTGGGTCCTAACAGCGTTTTTGTTTTTGTTTTATTTTTTTCATTGAATTATTAGCTAGCAGATAACATAGAGAGGCATACTTCCCTAATTTTATTCTTCCTAATTAGTGAAAAATAACATACAATTGAGGCAAATAAAGATATAACAGGATTTCTTAATTTTGAGGAGTATATATATTTAAGTTTGAGAATTCAAGAGCTAATTGGACCCTTATTAATTTTGTGTTTCAAAACGCTCATATTTTAGACTGTCAAAATTGAAAATAAGGAATGAATTGTATTTTAGGGAGTTCAAAGGACTCTTTTAGCATATTTTATTTTCCTGGAATCCCATTATATGGTTTAGTAAATACTTCTTAAAGTTCTTCCTTTTTCTGTTTACCATCACTCTACTTATTTATTTCAGAAGGAAGAAAGTTGTCAGTTAGGATCCATATATTGCTGAAGTCTTAGAACAGATCTAGATAATTCAGCAAATGGCTATTCTGTTTATCAGCCCCTTTTATTATGATAGAAATTTTTTATGATGAAGGCTAGGGAACCTGATTATTTTTTTAAATAGGTCAAGAAATGGATCAGAAAATCTTCAGGGGATTTATCTCTGTTTCTAGTACTTCATAATGACAAAACTGTCTTTGGCTAATGAGCATGTCTAGATGAATTCAAATATGTAGAGAAAGGGTAGGAGAGGGCAGTGGATGTCTAAGAGAATTGGTATAATTGCAGGGATTGAATTCAAAAGATTGGAAGATTGGAGATAGTTTGAGAGAAGTAGAAAGTGACAGAGCCCAGTATGTTAACCCAAATATATTCTGTTTTCTTAGAGTGAGTGTAAATCTCATAAACATAAGGGAAAATAGACCATTTTGTGTACCAATTTAGAACTAAAATAAATTCCCGACAACTCTCTGGCCTTAAAATTTCCATGTTCTCTTTCTTACATGAGCACCATATTTGTTCCATTTTTATTTTAGTACTACATTTACCCAATTACCCATTTTCTAGGCATTGACTGAAACAGTTTCTTGAGCATATTTATGGAATAGGCACTGTTTTGCCTACAAATTGAAGTTCTAGTAGTTAAAAAACATCTTAAACATAAGAGATTGGAAATCAGTGAAAATATACTTTTTGCATATATTATTTATTTATTTATTCATATACTTGATATCACCATTACAAATCCAAATATTATGCTCAAGTATATGTCACCTTTAAAAAAAATTAAATTTACTACATTGTTGTCCTTACGTTCTTACTTCTGTGCTAATACTTATTTTAACTTTGGCTTTTGTTACTTTACCTTGGGGAACCTCTCCTCCATCTTCCAGGGTAAGAGCCAACCTTATGTTAGTCAGTAAATACAGTAAGGTTAATATTATCTTGTTTCCATTTTTATGCCTCTCAAAAGGAAAACAAATCATCCTTAAATATAACCTAAATTACATTTTGTGTCTTTCCTTGATATTTTCTTCCATTCATTGTTCAAATGCCAGCTCCAGTGATACTTTCTCTGTGAAACTTTTCCTGCCCAGTTACTCTGAGCAGGAATTAAGTATAGCATAGAAAGGTATTTAAATTTCAATTGCTCCTCTTAAAATCTGTCCTAACCATTTATTCTCCTGTGCCCTTTCTATTAAATGTTGTGCACCAGAGGGCAGGTACTGTCTGTTGTCATGTCTGTATTCTGGTTACCTGGAACAATATCTGAGCCAGAACAGCTCAGTAGATATTAAATTAATTCAGTCCTTCTATAATGATTGTTTAAATTCTTTTATCTTACATTTGGGGATCACTGTCTATCCTCTGATAGGAAAATATAAGTAGAGGTCTTGATCTTGTTTTTATATAATACCAACTAAGTTTCAACTGTTTCTTGTCTGTAGGAAAATTTAAAATCCCATTTCTAGAACTTAATTTGAAAGTTTAGGCTGAGAATGAGAGTGCAAATTGATAGTGATTAGCTAGTTTGCATTAGTTTTTGTTGGTGTTGTTGCCTTTTATATTTTCATGAAGGCATCACGAAGGATCGAATTTAGACATCTTTACCTTTGAGTGTTAGATCCAAGAATCTCTTACATGTTCTAATCTTTCTGGTGATAATATCCTACCTCCTTTCTGTGTGCAAGTGCATGTGTTTGTATGTATAGCCACTGACTGACCAGATATGAAGCAACAGCTTTGTTATCTTTGATCCTGTCCTTTACTTGTCAACCAGTCTCTTGTTATTGATTCTTCTTGTAATAGGCTTGGGGGATTTTGAAGAAGTTGTGTTTTTTTCTTTTAAATGTTGTTAAAAGTATTCCTCTTACTTGGAAGGAATTAGATAGAAAAATTTTGATTTTGGTTAACAAATTCATCCCCGCCCCCTACAATAGCACAGCCTGATAATACATATTTTTTACACTATCTAAATTTCAAACATGCACTAATAACTATCATAAATAAATATCTCACTCTTCCTAAGATTGTTAGATATGAGAGGGAAACTAAGAAAGTCAATTCAATGAACACACATGAGAACTATGGGGGAAAAGTGATGTACATAGATGTCTAGATAGTTCTTGACTCAGCGATTCTTATGGAAGATTCATAAGTATACTAATAACTTTAATACAAGGCAGTATTCGATATAAATTTTACCAAT
This sequence comes from Phocoena phocoena, assembly GCF_963924675.1. Classification (NCBI taxonomy): domain Eukaryota; kingdom Metazoa; phylum Chordata; class Mammalia; order Artiodactyla; family Phocoenidae; genus Phocoena; species Phocoena phocoena. Next base: position 47,170,994 of record NC_089236.1, on the reverse strand, counting down.
GATATAAGATTTGCATAACAGGAAACACAAAAATGGGTGGTTGCATTTGAGAAGAGGTGGCCAGAGATGGGAAGTAGGGAGACAGGGAGAAGATTTTGCTGCATTTTGAAGACTTCAGTAGAGTTACCTGGGAGTAAAGGGGAAAGGAGGAAAAGTAGAGGGAAAACAAGTAACTCTATGGCTCCATAAAATAGAACTGGTTTTGTCTTGTTTTGTTATTTTCATCGAGCTTCTAATGTGGTCTGAGTTGTATGCACAGCACTCTGCAAGGATTAATTCATTACAGACAAAGAGGCCCAAAGAAGTGCCTTAACCAAACTATGCCTTACCATTTTCTGCATCCTATTGTCTAAATTGTGATATTAAAATATGAGCAGTTAAAATATAATTATGATGTTAAAATGTTAGTTGTTAACATATAGCTGTTCTTTTTCAAATATCTCTGAGTGGGTGAAGTCAAGTTTTCTTATAAAATTCAAAATCTAATTCTCAAAACTTTTATTCTTGCTTGTTTTATATATTTAAGTATTTAGCTCATTGTTTATGTGTTAAAGACTTGTATTTTCAGTGTACCTGTAGTTTAAGAAAGTTTGTTAGATGGGACAAAAGAAAAGGCATCAAAGCTAAATTTTGTAAAATAGCATCAAAATTTTGCTGAAAGATAGGAACAACTTCCTTTTCTAAATCTGTTCATTTGGAGTGCTAAAATTAAATACCACACGAAACTCCAACTTTCACCTATCCACCTTCCTTTAGTAATCATATGATAAATGAATGGCATGTTAGACCAGTGTTCCTCCTAAGATAACAAGCTTATGGAGTATAACGGGGATATTTATTCCAAGTTATGTCTATTGGAAACATTCTTTAAGTGGACTTGATAAATACATGCAGTTCTGGGAGGTTCTTCGTATCTTAAGAGAGATGATATCTATATAAATCAGTAGAGGAAAAGTTGTAGTTTACATTTCTTTAATTTATTATAAAAAGAAATTTTTGTCAGATACAAGATACAAATAGACTTTATTATAAGAAAACAAATTATGTCTTTTGAAAGCTAGGGCTTTTACTAAATTTCTGAACTTAAAATTTTCTTAAAATTGGAGGCATTTGGTCAACATTGTAGAGCTATAATCCACAGAATATTCATTAAAGAACTACTGAGTGTTCTCATTTATCACTGAGGGGAAATTTGAAAATGTAAATCACTCAGTTAATTCTTTTAACATTTGCTCTGTGGTCAAAGGTGAAGATGAGTAAAGTATATATCTTTAAAATATAACTTCATTTGAGTTGTATAAAAATCAAAGTATGAAAAATTAGAAAAGAGTGGATTAATTGTCAAAAATCCGGCTTCCAGTGCTATTAAGGCGGCCCAGTGTATTGGGATGAAGCGTCCTCAGTTGGAAACTGAGAGGATTACCTAATTGATTTATAAGGTCCAGTTCAATTATAAATGTTTTATTTTATAACTCACTGATAATTTGCATATACACTAAACCAATGTTGAGAATAATGGGAATATTATACACAAACATTTAAAATTTTAAATGACTGGCAGAGGTCAGCGAGCCTTTTATAGTTTGTCTAGTGAAAAAAAAAGAACTTAGGGAAAAATATAGCCCCAATCTGCAAGTTTGGATTAATTTTTATTTTTTAACTAGTGGACAGGTGTAGATGTCATCGTTCTGTTATATAATTACATATAGATTCACACAGCTTGTTAAAAATCTAGAGTATTATAATTGAGCACAGTTCCTTTCTTAGTCACACATGATTTTCCTAGAACAGGGGAAATGATACCAAGTTTGGTCAATGCCTACAACTCACCATGAAAAATTTGAAAATTTTGTCCATTTAATCTTCCTAATAACGCTATGATGTATTATAGGTATCGTTAGTCCCATTTCACTAATGAGGAGACTGAGACTGATTGTTCAAGTTACAGACCAGATTGGTGGAGACAAGGCTACAAGTCCTGAATGTCATGATGCAGCTCTGTCTCCCAGAAGAAGATGGAGATGCTCTCTGAGCTCCCATTTACTCCATTTGAAGAAATGAACCTGAAAATAACAAGGGGGTGATTGCTGTAAATCGCGGAAGCAGGACAGTGAAATGCATTTGCTAATAGGAATTATGGGATGCTGAGAGAACAAACAGTAAAATTTTAGTTGATCATGAAGATAGAAAAAGACTGCCTAGGCCTGGAGAGCTTTGAGGATGCTTATCAGATGTTTGCATCATAGGCCAAAAGGCTTCTGAGATTTCTGAGACAGGGTGGGAGTGGGGAATAAGGAAGGAAGAACAAGTTGTACACATCAAGTCAGATGAGAAGTCATTTAGTGGAGGTGAACAATGAAGACTAAAAAAAAAAAAAAAAAATTACCAGTGAGTTGCAAAGTAAAAGCAACTGCAGGGTTTATTTGCGGGGGTAGAAGAAACAGCAATTTCCAATGTGGGCAAGTAGGATTCAAACATACTTTTTATTTTTGTTCAGTAATGAAATGGAATGGTATGTAAGAAGGTGCTCCCCCAAAAGTTAGAAGGCAGCAGTAAAGACAGTTTCACATAATTTTATGAATAATACATTTTTACCAAAGGCAACTGATCCAGGACTCCAGGAAATCAAAGATTGAGAGTCCCCCTTTCTTTATCACTTAAAATAGCATCATCCAGACTAAAAACACTGGAATAACATTACACACTGGAATAGCATTACACAATCAAAATTTTATAAATCAAGATGTTAACAAAATATTGCATTAAAATAACATCTAAAGTTATAATACTGCATTATTTAATTTTTCTTAAGTGTTATAATTAAATAAATATGTAAACTTAATTCTATATTGGGCTTGTATGTGAAAATTGGTCCTGTTGACTCTCACTCCTGTAATCTGACCATTCAAAAGCCTGAAAATCAAAGGTTTATCTGGAATACATCCTAAAAATAGCAGTAAAATGTGGTCTCACGATGGTGCTGCCAACCCTGATTGTGAAACATTTTACTGTGGACTATTTCCCTTATAGATTGTGCCCATTAAAAATGTTTCTGCTAAAATTTGTAGTGTAATAGTGACTTTGAGAAATACACAGGAAGGAAGGAAATGTTTGATCAAATTACTGCTTAATTATTCCAAAGCTAGAGTGACTGGCTTTGTTTTGCCCTCCTTTACTGAGTAACTTCTGATGCAATCAAACTGAAAGTCAGGAAATTAACTTTTATGGAAATTGAGTCATGCATTAAATGCATTTCCAAGTCTGATACTGTTTATTTAGCCACCAGTAAAACTGAACTGAGCTGTACTATGAGTTGAAGGATCAGTACTTCAAATAAGCAATTCTGCTTCCTTCATTATCCTTACACTTGGCTGGCCAAAGAGTCTCTAGGAATTTTGTATTTTTATACTGCTATTTAAAAGAGAGAATACAATGTTTAAGCTATTATGGTTTAAGAGTTTTTAGTTATGTTTACCTGAAATGAAAAAAAATTAATGAAATTCTTTCTATATACTACCTATTGTTGCTTCATTTTTTTTTTCCTTTCCTTTTTATAGTGGCCTTCAGATAACCTTAACATCACAAAGGGAAGTCTGCCACAACTATATTCACTTCAGACTTTACATTTTACAACTAAGACCATGTTGCATATAAATAGAAAACAACTTCCTATAGGATTGCAAATGTATGTATGTCTTTGTATGTGCATGTTCATATCTATCTAACCATATCTATCCATCCATCTAGCTAGCTAGCTACCTAACTATATTTATAGAGAGAGACTCAAATAAATACAAAGATCTTAAAACTTTTCTTGATTATACTGAGACAGCAAACAGTGAAGTGGACATACATTATCTTTTCAAAATTCATGTCACAAGCTTAATTACTTAGTTTGCCTGTATGGCCATAGTCCCATGATAATTACTGTTGTCTGTCCATTTTCTGACGTTTGTCAGTATGTTGTACCACATTTACACCATCTTTCAGTCATATCTTTTGGTGAGAGTAATGGTGCAGATTCCATATTGCTCTTGGTCTGGCAATATATTTGTAAAGACCTAGACACAGTGGTCTTCCTAATTGTGGTCTGTGTTGATGAATCATCAGTTTACTTTTGTAGAAAGTTATAGTGACCCATTTTGTTCCTGGCTGTGGAATCATGCCTTACAGTTTTCTGAAGAAAAGTTGGATTTGTTAGACTGTAGTGTCTTTCAAGAGTATTTGAGGACACATACCTGGAAAGTTTGTTCTAGAATGGATAGCATCAAGTCTAATGCAAGAGCACATTGACTTGGAGTTAGATTAACCCAGGAACAGGTCAAAAGTTATTCAGCTTTTTAGCTTAACTTTCTACATCTGTAAACTGTGGATAGTAATGACTTCTTCAGAGATATGGTGTCAGAACAAAATGGAATAATGTACCAGGTTTCTGTCATATAATATGCAGTCAAGAGATGTTTGTTCCTTTTACTTCCCACATTAAAAAAAAAAATTTTTTTTAATTGTAGTGGGAAAGAACATCATCACTTTCACTCTGACACCTGCAGAGTGCCTTACAGCCTGCAGATAAAGGGAGTCATTTCCATCCAAAGAACACTTTATGTTATATTTTCAAGTCTATTTGCATATTGATGATAGAAAGCCTCCATTCTATGAAGTAGAGACAGGACCAGATTATTGTGTAATGTGCAAAATATGGAATTAATTTTTACCATCTTAGAAGGTAATTGCTTGATTTTCTGACTTTTTTTCATAGTAGACTATACGTGGTACATTTACGGTATAAATTCTAGTTATCTATACCAATTTGTAGTTGAACAGTACTGCAATTCTCACTGATTGGCGCGAACATCTGAAAATATGATTTTACTTCAGGGTACTGGTAACCCAGAGAGTCACACCACCGAATATCATTTTGAAAATCTGTTTATTAAAAACATTTGTTTGACATTAGAGCAGCTTGCTTTGTGTTTTTGTTTGTTTTGTTTTTTAGAGTCATAAGATTTATTACTTACAAAAATAGATAACTAATAAGAACCTACTGTATAGCCCAGGGAACTGTACTCAATGCTCTGTGGTGACCTAAATGGGAAGGAAATCTAAAAAGGAGGGAATATATATATACGTATAACTGATTCACTTTACTGTACAGCAGAAACCAACACAACATTGTAAAGCAGCTATACTCCAACAAAAATTAATTTTAAAAGATTTATTACTTACAGATTTCAGAAGCAAGGGGATACAGTGAGCCAGGGGAAGGACAGCCCTCCACCCCAGGTCACAAGCCAGCAGGAGCTAGAGCAGGGTAGCAAGCACCTAGTACTTACAAGGTGATTGGGGTGGAGGCTACTAACTTTTCACAGACTTAACTCTAAGTGGTTATTTTATTTTATTTTTTAAATTTTTTAAAAAAAAACCTCAACTCTACATTTTTTAAATTTTTTATTTTTTTATTGGGGTATAGTTGTTTTACAGTGTCGTGTTAGTTTCTACTGTACAGGGAAGTGACGTAGAGTTCCCTGTGCTATACAGCAGGCTCTTATTAGTTATCTATTTTATACACATTAGTATATATGTCAATCCCAATCTCCCAGTTCACCCCCCCCATCACTCTTTGTTGTTGTCATTGTTCTTTTGTGGTCTTTTTTTTTGGACAGACAATAGAGTGACTGGACTGTGCCATTACTCTATTTATAGGAAGTAAAATTAAAGCCTTAAAGACAAATGTGCATAGTTTGTGAACAAATGCAAAACAGCAACTTTAATGGAGATTATTTGTATGCCATTTCCATTGGTTTACTCCAAAGATATATCCTCAATGATAATAAAGTAATAAAAGATTGTTTTCACAGCTGTTTGTCTTTGATTACATATTTCTTTGAAGTACTGTAATAAGACAGACTTTGAACCTGGAAAGAGATCAAATAATGAATTGTTCTGCTTTGTGAAGCTTAAGAGGGGATTTTATTGTCGAAACATATAGTGCAACATATTTTTTCTTCTAACGGTTAAATAATGGTTGAAAGTACTATGAGATCATTACAGATGGACTAGATTAAAGGGCTTGGGGCCAAGTGTGAGTGATCGTTACCAAAAAATTGGTGCTTTGGTCTTAAAAGTTGGATGTTATAATTACCAAATATTTCATTGGTTTACTTTTGAGTTAAAATAGGATATTACATAGATGCTAGAATATATTCTCATATTTATAATATTTTTATCTACAGACAGTATAAAACAAAATTCCTGAATCCCAAGAGACTTGTTCCAAATTTCTTATCTACTACAGGTTTAGGCAGATTAAATTATGTGATTCTGTAAACTAAACTAAATGTCCTTAGATAAAAGAACATTAACAAGCATCATGTGGTTTTTTCTTTTATCTAAAATAACAATTTAGAAAATGCAGCAAAAAGTTCAGTTGTAACACTTTAAATAGATTTTCAAATGTTGCATATTAATATAGTTATAATTATTGTTATTTCAACCTAAATTTTCTCTTATGAATTGCTTACTATTTTGGGCTAAGCAGACATATGGTGGGTATTACAGAATAGTAGAATTAGGCATAATCATTGTAGCATTTTGTTTTGGTTCAACCTAGGTTCTACATATTACATAATGTGATTGTAAAGCAAATGGTAATAGAGTAGCCATTTCAATATTGTATATTATGTTACTAAAGTTATATTGAAACAAAAGACTGTTTTTGTAAATACTGAAAATTTCCTGACTATTTTAGAGTGAAAGAATAACATTTATGTGACTATTTGGGGATCTAATTGACTCAGTTTAATATTTTTTCCAAACTAGTTTTTGTTGTATTTAGAAGAAACTTTTTTCTTTGTTTAAGACATAAACCTTTCAAATGATAATTTTCTTGGAATGCTAGACAAAGGAATATTGTAACTTTAGAGATTTTTATGATGAAGGTGTGTTTAAGAGATGTCACTTTGATATTTTTACATTATGTCCTACATTTGTCAGCTAAAACCAGGATATTGCCTCAATGAGAAAAAGCATGTTCTGCACTTGTCAAAAGGCAGTAAGTAATGATTAAAATAGCAGTGTGAAACGCTAGGAGATTAAAGTGATGCTAATGATAAGTGAGAGAAGAAAAGGGCAAGCTATATTTTAATCCCTGGGAGAATGGTTAATGACTTCTATTGCCTGAGATTAAACTAAACCTGTCTCATCAGCTTTTTCTGCCTGGTGAAAAAAAGCTCTCTGCACTTTAATTTATTAAAGTCTTTTAAGGAAGCACATTGATCTACAGAGGTTAAACTTTTAAAAATTGTGCAAAATACACACAAATGCTTTAACAAAAGTGTGATTTTGTTGCTTTTAGTCATGCTCACAGATTTATAAAGAATTCATTGTCTGTGCCTTAGTATGTTTAATTGAGGAATACTAATTACTTAAAGTAGAAAGTTTATTCCTTTAAAAAACCAGAACATATTCATATTACTGTGTAGGCAAGGGACAAGTACACTGTAGAGGGTATCAGTCTATATGAAGAGATTAAATTACAGAAGTAATTATGGCATGGCTTGTTCAGGATAATACATGTACTGTTCAGAAAAATGAAATCCATTTTTTAAAAACGCTTGAACACTCTAGTAAATTATAATCTTTAAATGGACCAATTTTGTTAACTTTAGTCTATTTTTGCGAATTTCAACTTTTTTGATAATCTAATTTGTTGTCTAATTCTGGCATAGACTTTTTTTCATCCTTTACTCACCCTCAGCCATGATGTCCACCTTTATTCAACTAACATTTATCTTTATGCAACTAATATTAACCTTATTCTAGTGGGATAAAACGTGTGTGTGAGTGTGTGTGTGTGTGTGTATGTGTGTGTGTGAGTACTCTTGCATGTGTGCACTTAATGGTGTGGAGATAGGAAGGTGGAAAATTACAAAAAATTCACCCAAATCCTTTCTATAAGTTTGCAGGCCATATACTTAACATTTACCAACACTATACCCTAATTGTTTTAGGTTATCTATCATAAACATAATAATTCCACCAGATCAGGTAATAGTAGTTTACTGATTCATTGTTATAAGGGGAAAAGTTATTTTGACTTTCTAGAATGGTACACTTCTACTTTCTAGAGTTTTGTAAGTACTATTGTGGTTCAAAAGTTACTGATTTATTGCAAAAGTGGATTCTTATTTGCACTTAAAAAGTCAAAGGACCTATTAATTCAACTATTTCATGGCAGGGTGTATCTCAACTTAGAAGAAATTTTTCATTCGATCATTCTGGAAATGTTTTTTGAGTTTTTTTTTTTTTTTCTTTTTTTGCTTTTGGTGATGATGTTCTTTGTTATCTCATTATTAATACTCCTCAACCTTAAGAGTATATTTCTTTCAACTGACTAAACCAAGAACCACAAGTAAGATCTTTTCTAAATTTTCATTATCTAAAATATTTTTAAAACTTTATTTTGTATGTAACTTTTTAGGCTAGGGAGTTTAAACGCAATACATCCTTTGATGTTAATGAAACACCAGTTTTTCTGAAGGCCATGTAGCCCTAATGAGCAGCTTCTTATAAAAGAACATTTAATCAAGGTTTATTTTTAACTTGTTTAAACAGATCTAATAGTTTGTGCTGATTTCATTTCAGTATAATAATTGCTAGCAATCCTATTAGTAAGTCCTGGTACAGGGAAGTTAACACAAATTCCAATCTAATGAGAGTAGTGTTACAGCAAAAACGTGTAGTCAAGGAAAGATCTGTATTATATTGGACAGAGGCACCTGGCTATTCTGTCCATAGTTTTATTTCCATAAAATTCTCAGTCCTGAATTGCTAATATTTACATGGATTTTATTAGCTTTAGTTAACATAGATTCATATTGCCATTACAAGGGGGGAAAAGTTAATGAAAACAACACTTATTTTAGAGGGGCATTTTGAGAAAAGAAATTATATTTGCCAACCAAGCATATTTTGGTATAGCTCATTTGCTTATAATAAAGCTTATTATATAACTTAGTTATAATTTGTACCTAGAGCACATATAAAAATCAATCTTCTTTCCTTCTTGAGCTTCAGATTGGAGAAAATGAAATGTTACTGGATTATGGGACTTATAAATGTCATAATTGATGGAATTAAGGGACAATTTAGACTAGCAGAAAATAGTTTTTAAAATAAGTGACAAAAAAGTCTGGTTAAGAACCAAATGTTTTAAATGCCATTGACTTGCTATTAGAATTGACTTAAAACAACATTATGATACTTTAGGTTGTTCAATGAATGTGAAGATTTCATTACATTCAAGAATGAAACAACAAAAGCCAGAGGAAGACTCTAGTTGATAGTGAAAATGGAAAAAGCCAAGGATTTCAGGCCTAGTAATGAAGTGAATATCTGCCAAGTTCAGGTTATAATCTTTTAAACTTTTTATTACTTAATATGACATAGTGACATTTAAAATACGGAGAAATTGAAGAGAAATAATCTGGAGTGAATGGCAGAATTGATTTAAAATTTTAAAGCTGTACTAAAAGTATTCTAATGCACTGAAGGGCATTTGTAAGTTATTCATTGTTTATAGGTTTCTGATTAGAATTCCAAAGCATAATGTATTATAGCTTGCTTTTCTCATGATGGAGAAAGAATATTGTCTGTAGAAAATAGTGGATAGTAAAATTTAGCCTCTTTTTCCATGTAAATCATCTGCTTTTTGTGAAAGGGCTTTATGCATAGGATCATGCTGCATGCTATTAATTTCAATCAATAGCTGATATATTTGGTCTTCCTGGAAGATTTCTTTCTGAAGATTATCATTTATTGCTCCAAAAAAGTTAAAATCAGAGTAGTACCGTGAGAAGTGTGAGTTTTATATCTTTGATATAAAGAATAATTTTTCACAAGAGTACTAAAATCATGCTATTCTGGTAACCTGATAATTTGTCTCATTTACTACATTTGGTAACAGAGCATCCAGGTTACATTCTGTTTTTCAGAAAAATGACCCTAACAAAGTAAATATCACAATCAACAAGGGTGGTTGATGACAGTGTAGATTCACTGGGCTCATCCTAGATACACTGAATTTCACAATCTGGAGGTGGAACTGAGAAATTCATATTTTTAAAGAAGTTCCACAGGTGTTTCTACTGCACACACAAGTTTGAGAATTACTATTTTTAAAAAAATACAAAAAAAAAAAATGGGACTTTCCTGGTGGCGCAGTGGTTGAGAGTCCGCCTGCTGATGCAGGGGACACGGGTTCGTGCCCTGGTCCGGGAAGATCCCATATGCCGCGGAGCGGCTGGGCCCGTGAGCCATGGCCGCTGAGCCTGCGCGTCCGGAGCCTGTGCCCCGCAACGGGAAAGGCCACAACAGTGAGAGGCCCGCGTAACGCAAAAAAAAAAAAAAGTACCAACTATAGGCAAAATGGGAAGGGTCCATTTTTAGCACTTTGCACCTAAAATGAGCCTAGAAGACTAAGTAAGATATTCTGCATGGAATGTTTGTATCAAATCTTAAAGCAGTTAGAAAAAAATTTAGAAAGACGTGTGGCTTTAAATATGTTGAGTATATAGCACATAGATGTCAAATTTAGGGCATCTTCCACTGACACTGTATACTCCAATGAATTATGTCATCTAGCTCAAGTCGCTATTCTATCTTAACTGCAAACAAATGCACACTATTTGTATTGAATGCTTATACATGTGGCATTCTGAATACTAAGTTGGAATGTATTTACAAATCTTAAAGAACAGCGATGTTTAATGCACAGGTCACCATAGAAACTAATTAATAACTTTTATTTCTGTCAAGTAGTCTAATACAAATGAAAATTGTGGCAAAGGAATCATAGTATCAAAACTAAGACAAAAAGTACCAACAGTCAGCAAGTGTGCAATTGAAATACGTAGTGAAAAGTAACTCAGTGGTGGCTTGTTCTTAATTTCACTAATTATGATGTTAAAAAACTGTCCAGATAGAGTCCACATTTTCCTTGAGCTGTTTCAACAATTTAAATGGAATTTGGCAAACAATAGAAGTAGTATAACATCTATCAAACAATGCCAGGAAAGGTTTTCTGCTTAAAGATTATTCCATATTTTATTCCAGCTGCCTTATTTTGTTCTAAAATTACTTGTCTTTTTTGAATTAGGAAAGAAAAAAAAACAAATGGCATCTGTATAGCTCACTCATTGTGCTCAGGATCATGGAACTGTTCTTTATAGTACTTTAAAAACTGTATAAACTGTAAATATTTTACTTTCTTGAGGGCAAGTACTATACATTTTCTATTTTTTTCCAATCACATTTATTGAATGTGTTTTCACCTTAAGAAAAGCAATATTTAAGTATGAAGAATGAAGTTTCATTACATCTTGGCATATTCCACTCCTTCCTACCTTCATGGAGCTTCTCCCTGGCCTGGTCATTAGAGAAATGACATCCCTTTTGGGGCCTTATACTCATTCCACAAAGAGAAGATAGGACAATAGGTGATCTATAAGACATCTTTGTTTTGATTATGGCATGTTTTATTTCAAAGAGAGTGATGCTGTAAATATATCTAATGATTAAGAACATTGAGATAAAAGAAATATAGTATCATGATTGACCCATTAGCATCATTAGGAGGGAATGCTGAGGGTTATATTATTGAAATAATTTTAATGAAAATATACTTATTCTGAAATTTTAATTATATGATAGCCCATAATAACACCAATAGTAATAATAGGAATTTCAAGACTTAAACACATAGAAAATAAACTATCACTAAAAAGGCTAAATTTTGCTTAGGAGACTAAATTATATGTTATTGGAGAATATTGCTTATTTGCTGCTTAAAATATCCTTAATTTTAAGAAATCACATTCTTCTCATCTCATTGAAACTTACACAGAAGAAAAAGTGGTAAAGGGCTAGGAAAATATTATTTCATCATTCCTGTTCCATTAGAATTCACTTGGGTGGCTGAGAAAATGGTTTATGGATTAGAGAGAGAAGAACAAGCTAAAACATTTCATACCTTCATCTCTGATAAATTCCCCAAACTCATTCTTTGCATCTGAGCCATAAATAACAACTATGCTTTTTGCTAAAAAGAGCTTTTTTCCTACACCAGGTCTTTTGTCTTGGAGATGAATGCTATAATAAATTTGAAGTCTTAGGGGGGCATTGTTTGAACTATAACATTATGGTTTACAACTGTTGCTTCTATTATGAGGAGGATAAAAAGCGGCTATGAAGCTTGATCTCTGTCATAGAAATGGATTAATATTTCAGTCTTCAGTGTGGGTCAAGTGTATGATTCTCCCCAAAGCAATTCACCATGATTAATTTTTATTATGTGGGCATTCATATTCTCTTTATATTCTTTTGTATTTTATCCACCCACAGAATCACTCCTTGAAATGCTATAACTTAGATTTGTTTTTCACATAATAGTAGAGACACAGAATTTTTAGATTCTTACTAAAGTTTTAATAAAACCTTATGGAAAGAAGCGTCTAAAATTTCTTTTTTCTTAAAATTATATGAATAACTTAAACAGTAGTAGAAACTTAAATGATTGTATCAGTAATAATATTAAATTGGTTTACTGATAAACAGCTATAAATAGTATGATATTGCCAAGTAGTATGATATTTTAATTTTGCAGTGATTATATAACTAATCATTAGGAAAATGTAGTGTCACTGGGGGAAAATAGTATAAAGGTGTGATGTTTAAGGTCTGCTTTATCTGAAGGGAGGATCTTATCTAGAAAATAAGATTTCTCTGTCTACTTTTATTACCTTACTCGATCTATCTAGCCTATACTAATCACTACAAAACTTTGAAAACCAACTTTTTGGCTCTTATGTAAGTGAGAGCTTTCTTTCCCTTTCTTAGGAGGAAACAGACTTTTTATGCATAAGTAATTTCATGTATTGAAATTGTTCTTTTCAGGACTTTTATTCTTTTCTAGGTTTTGAGAAATTCAAGGAACTTCAAAATATTACCTTTCAGTACTTATATTAATAATTCCTACAAAGTGTTTGTAAGAGCAATTAACAAGTCTTACGCCTTTGTGTTACAAGTTACTGTTGCGGGCCTACTGCCTGACAGCCACATGTCAGTCATAAATTTAGGTGGTTCATGACTTCCACCTGCAGGGAGCTTGGCATCAGGTATAGGCAGTTACATGAGGAGAAAAAATTACAGTCACTGCGATCAGAGATAATAGAGGTTACATGATGTTTGGTGCAACTATATACAATTTAGTTTTGGTAGGCAGTAGGTCTCAAACCTGGCTGCACCTCAGAAAATCCTGGGCTGCTTTTAAAAATACTGAGGCCTAGACGCCACCCCCCACCAACTACGTAGGAATCTCAAGGGGTGAGTGAAGCCAGGCCATTGGAGTTTTAAAGCCTTCCCAGGTGATTATAGATCTTAATGTGCTTCCAGGTTTGAAAGTTGCTAGACTAGAGCTGAGAGCAGAAAGAGAAAGAGTAGAGAAGAGAGGGGGTGGGGAGGGGTGAGAAGGGAATTTGGAGGACAGAGTAGGATAGTGGTTATAAGCAGGGACTTGAGAGTTAGTCGGAACCTGTTTTAGACCCTGACCCTGTTGTCACTCTCTAATCCTGTGATTTTAGGTAAGTTAGTTATCCCTGGGAACATTACTTATAAAAGCAGCGGTCTTAAAACCCGCTTCCTAGGGTTGATAGGAAGAGTAAATAAGATAGCATATGACAGCATTTCAACAGTGCCAGGTACGTACAATGACAAATATTATTATTACTGTTTAAAGATGGGCTGGAGTGATAGGGGAGAGATGATAGAGGCTCTCACTTACCGAGTTTGGATTATATCCTCAAAGTATGAGGAAATATTACTCATGAGGAAGATTTTTAATACAGCTCATTACACAGCCAAATTTGCATGGTATAAGTAAAACCCTAGCAGCCAAGTAGGGAACAAATTGGACAGTGTAGTACAAATGGAGGCAAGAAGGCTAGTTAGAAGACTTTTTTAAACAAACCATGTAGAAAATAAATACGGTCTTTAGTGGGGCCGTGACTACAGGAATGGAAATGGATGTGACAGTTCCTTAAGGAGTAGAACTAGTGGAATTCAGTCACAGATTAGATGCTTGTTGGTGGACAGGATGGAAGGAACAGGTGAAGTCAAAAGTGAATGTCTTATAGGGCTTCCCTGGTGGCGCAATGGTTGAGAGTCCATCTGCCGATGCAGGGGACACGGGTTCATGCCCCGGTCTGGGAAGATCCCACATGCCGCAGGGCGGCTGGGCCCATGAGCCATGGCTGCTGAGCCTGTGCGTCCGGAGCCTGTGCTCCGCAACAGGAGAGGCCACAACAGAGAGGCCCGTGTACCACAAAAAAAAAAAAAAAAAGTTAATGTCTTATAAATGCCTGGTTTGTAGGACTTGATGGATGGTGCAGCAGGAAGGGAATACAAAAGCAGGAACAGAATTGGGAAAAGCTGACAAATTCATGGAGCTGCTATATTTGTGATAACTATGGAATAGCCAAGGGGTGGTGTCCAGAGTTAGTTGAATGTGTTGATATCAATGGGGGACCACTTATTACCTCACTTGAAATTTGGAATTTGGAATAAATGGAAACTCCTGGGTATGATGTTTTAGAGAGAGAGGGAAGACCTAAGAATGAAACTGAGTAATATTTACTTTTAAGGAAAAGCAGGAGAGGATTCAATGTAAAAGGGAGGCATGGTAAAAATATAGAAAGAAAATCAATTACAGTGTTGTTGCAAAAATTAAAAAAAAAAAACAATATATTTCATGATGTAAATGGTTGTCAAGATGCCTAAGAAATCAGTCTACTGAGAATTCTCCTAGTGGAGATGGAATAGTCAGATATTTACGTCATTGGCATATCTTTAAACCCTAAAAAGAAGAGAGCTTTCATGTGTTAAGCATATATTTATTGAGCACCTATTATATGCACAGCACTAGATCAGGCAATTATTAGATACCTGGAGAGAAACAGATCAAACTGATATGCTGGTGAACCACATCCCAAGGAAAACAACATTTTCAGACTTCATCACTGCCTTCACTCTTATATTTAGTTTGAAACTTTTGGGGGCTTGTTAATGTTTTTTTTTATGCTTTTATTGAACATTTTATTTAAGTTATGTTTACAGTTTTATACAATTAAGTGTACTGTAATTCTTTTGAGTAGGATGTGTGGGTATGCGATAGCTTTTTGGTCTTTATAATTAATATAACATAATATAATAAAGGCATTGACTATTGTGGTGAGAGTAAAATTAGTTAAAAATTAAGTGCACACATAAAGGCAACTAATTATTGATATTACTTATAGTGGTAATGATATTCGTACTTAAATGCTGCATTTTTTTAATGTCCTAAATGCTGGTACAGTCTGCCCTCAACATCCAGATGCAGAACCCATGGACATGGAACCCATGGAATAGGAGGACCAACTGTACTACTCCACTTTATGTAAGGGACTTGAGCATTTGCAGATTTTGGTATCTGCAGGGTCCTGGAACAAATCCCCAGTGGATACTAAAGGGTGACTGTATTTGCTCTACAGCCATTCATCTTTATATCCTGGTGCCTAAATGTTTGCTAAATGAATGACTGAGTGAATAAAAAATATTGCAATAAGGTAAAGAAGGGCATTTTTGCTCCTGAATATTTTGAAAAGGTTAATTTGTATTTTAAATCCAACAACTGTATTAAATTCAAAAAACATGTAATTATTTTGACTAGCATTTTCTGTTGAGCATGAGCCTTTATAAATGATATTCCAGTCACTTTTATTTTTATGATCAGTTATAGGCTTTATTATTTCTAAATGTAATCTTCTGTGCAAAGACACATGGAGGAAGGAATGTAGAATCTCCAATTAAGACTGGGATAACTTTGATTAGAGGTCAGCATAATATTAAGCACTTAAATATTCCAACCAAACAAAAACAACCAAACAGGCTGAAACACAGCTTGACCACTCAGATTTTATATTTTAAATCAGTATCATAGGGTTTTAGCATTTATGAACAAAAAGATATCTTGGAAATAACTGTCATATTTTATAAACCAGAATGACAGGCTGCAGGGCCAGCTGTCGAGAGCGCAGGCTTTGGAACCCAGCTGCCTGGATTTCAAACTAGACTTTGACACTTACCAACCATATAAGTCTGGATTTATCAGCTAAATGTTCTGTGCCTCAGTTTTATAATCTGGAAAATGGGCACAATAACATTGTATTTAATAAAGCAGTCCTAATGATTAAATGAGTTAGTATATGTATGATGTTTCAAACAAGCTCAACTAAATAAGATTCTATATAAGTGTTAATGTCTATGATGAAGATTTTGACAGTGGGCTCAGAGACTGTGAAGTCAAAGCAACATATATGGGAGATGATGCCCAAAACAAGCAGTCTTTAAACTTGTCTTTCCTTATCTGTGTTGTGAGCAGTTTTATATACCAGTGATAAGCCATTTGTGCTTGTTTGTAGTTTTATATGAACTGCAGTGATTAAGGAAAAATTATATTGTTAATGTGGTTCAATAAAGCCAAATTTAAAATTTTAATTTTGAAAATATACCTCTTCCTAAGATGCACATTCCTAAATCATTTTCTATCACATCATTTTTTTAATTATGTAAGTTTCAAGTGTACCGCATAATAGTTCAAAAACATGTATACACTACAGAGTAATCACCACCATAAGCCTACTTACCATCCATCACCACACAGCTGAACCCTTTACCCATTTCACTCCCCTCCACCCCCCTTCCCCTCTGGTAACCACTAATCTGGTCTCTGTATCTATGCGTTTATTTTTCTTAAATTTTGTTTTTGTTTGTTTTAGATTCCAAATATGAGTAAAATCATATGGTTTCTGTCTTTCTCTGTCTGACTTACCTTACACAGCATAATACCCTCAAGGTCCATCCAAGTTGTTTTAAGTGGCAGGATTTCATTATTTTTTATGGCTGAGCAGTATTCCATTGTAAATATACACCACATCTGCTATATTCATTCATCTGTTGATGGACACTTAGGTTGTTTCCGTATCTTGGCTATTTTAAATAATGAGGTAATGAACATAGGGGGCATATATCTTTTCAAATTAGTGTTTTCATGTTTTTCAGATAAATACTCAGAAACAGAAGAGCTGGGTCATGTGGTAGTTCTATTCTTACTTTTTTGAGGAATCTCCATAATGTTTTCTATAGTGGCTGCACCAATTGACATTCCCACCAGCATATACGAGGGTTCTCTTTTCTCCATATCTTCTCCAGCATTTGTTATTTCTTGACTTTTTCGATAATAGCCATTTTTGACAGGTGTGAGGTGACATCTTGTTGTGGTTTCGATTTGTATTTTCCTCATAATTGGTGAGGTTGAGCATCTTTTTATGTGTCTGTTGGCCATGTGTATGTTTTCTTTAGAAAAATATCTATTCAGATCTTCTGCCTAGTTTTTAATTGGGTTGTTTGTTGTCGAGTTGTATGAATTTTATTTATTTTTTTTGGAGGTACGCGGGCCTCTCACTGTTGTGGCCTCTCCCGTTGCAGAGCACAGGCTCTGGACGCGCAGGCTCAGCAGCCTTGGCTCACGGGCCCAGCCGCTCCGCGGCATGTGGGATCTTCCTGGACCGGGGCACGAACCCATGTATCCTGCATGAGCAGGCGGACTCTCAACCACTGCGCTTCCACCAGGGAAGCCCTGTATGAATTCTTTTAATATTTTGGATGTTAACCCCTTACCAGATATATGATTTACAAATATCTTCTCCCTTTCAGTAGGTTGCCTTTTTGTTTTGACAGTGGTTTCCTTCCTTGTGCAGAAGCTTTTTAGTTTGATGTAGTCCCGTTTGTTTATTTTTGCTTTTGTTTCCCTTGCCTTCAGAGTCAAATTGACAATAACATTGCTGAGACCAACGTCATTAAGGTTATAGCCTGTGTTTTCTTCTAGGAATTTTATGGTTTGAGGTCTTACATTCAAGTCTTTAATACATTTTGAATTAATTTTTGTGTGGTGTGTGATAGTCACATCATTTCTCTCACTTCATTTCAATTGCTTCATAGCACTTACCCATATCTGATACTTTCTTGCTCACTAGTTTTTGTTCAGTTGTTCAGCTGTAGTGTAAATCCAGCATGGCAGGACCTTTACTTGTCTTTTCACACCTGAACACAGAGAGCTCAGAAAAGTGCCTAGGACACAGTAGGCCCTCAATAAAATGTGTTGGGTGAATTAAGGTGTTGCCATAACCTAATCCAATGACATGGGGGAGTAAGTTTGATTTGAACTCTACTGAACTGATAGTGCATTTGTAGACAATACTTGATTAAAGTACCAGCATCCCCCCCCCCCCACCTTGTACCAGTTGTTTTACCTCACTGAGTCTCAGTTTTCTGGTCTGTATAATTAATACAGTTAATATAATAATATAGGCCTTTAAGGTTGTAGTGAGGATAAAACAAGTTAATAATGCACTTCACAGCCACTTAATTATCACTATTATTATCAATAGTAGTAGCAATTTTCTTACTTAAAATCATATTTTAGAAAATTTATTAATATACGCAATAGGTATTAAATCATCTATGCTTTAGATATTTTTATTAATGAAGTTAACCAAACAGTGTTGAAATGTTACATGTGGCTTGATTATTTTTCTTGATAATATTCTAACGATCCCCAACTCTTGATTTTATTATAAAAGTTATAAATACCATACTGTAGTTTAGGTCCTGGCTTCTCAGTATATGGCTCTGGAACCCACGGCATCAGCATTACCTGTGACTTTATTAAGAATGTGGAATCCCAGGCCCCACTTCCTATCTATTGAATCAGCATCTGCACTTTAGTAATCCCCCCCCCCACCCCGGGTGGTTTGTATGCATATTAATGTTGGGGAAGCATTAGTTTTAGGTGATATTTTTATTTTTTTATTTATTTGCAGTACGCGGGCCTCTCACTGTTGTGGCCTCTCCCGTTGCGGAGCACAGGCTCCGGACGCGCAGGCTCAGCGGCCATGGCTCACGGGCCCAGCCGCTCCGCGGCATGTGGATCCTCCCGGACCGGGGCACGAACCCGTGTGCCCTGCATCGGCAGGCGGACTCTCAACCACTGCGCCACCAGGGAAGCCCTAGGTGATATTTTTAAAGGAGGATAAGTATTTCAGAAATCTGAGGAAAGGAAAAAAGATCATGCAAATATTTCCCACTAAGCCAAGACAATTCGTGTAACTTCCTGAGAAACAATGATTGTAGGGTAGTTCAACTTAAGAGTTTTTAAACTGAGAGTAAAGAGGGGTTTGTAGACACCATCTGCTAGAGGAGATTTGTGCCTATTGCATAACATGGGGCCCCTCTGAGCAGGCTGTAACAAGTCCAGGCAAAATTGTCCTCTTATACAACTTGTACCTTCCTCTGTCCTATACTGTGAATTATAAAAGTGTGAAAACATAATGAATATTATCAGAATATTTAATAAGAAGGATAAAATAATAATTTAAGTAAAACAATTCCCCAAGGGACTAAAGATTAGGATTAAAATGAGAGTTAGTGTAGCATAGAGGTAATTCAACATTTGATTAAGGACTTAATCTACTTATCTTTATTCAATTCAAGTTTTTTTCAAATTATTAAGATTTGGTGAAATGAGAGTTATTTTTAGATGTTCTTGCCCCAGAGTATAAGAATAGATGAAACAGGATAAAAGGACATACGATCTGAAGGATTTAAGGTAACACTGATGTAGAGACAAAGGATATGAACATGATTACATTATATTCTGTAAGTTTCCTGAATCTGAAGTGCCATGTCAGGATTCTCTGATGTTTATGAAAGAAGTTATAGTTGAATGTGCCAAGTGCATTGTGTATTGATGATTGGACTGTGTGATGAAGATGAAGAGATTGGGGTGAAAAGTAAGAGAAATAAAAACAGAATTCTGATAATTGAATTGTATTTGGAAAGATAAATTGGTCAACAGCACTAAGGGGGGAAAAAAAAACCTTCACAAAAATACATCACGTCTTTCTTTGAGTTCATAAATATGCCAGTATCCATTTTTTCATTATTAGTAGACAAGGCTATGTCCTTTCCTTTGATGACGGTAACGAGTTCTATGACATTGCCACTTTGAGTTCTTGCTTCATTAGATTGGGTGACTGTTTATTTGAAATTGTAATGAAATATTTACTTTATAGAGCTATAAGGATTAACTGTGATAATTGAGTGAGGCTGATCTGGAGCTTTCAGTGTAATCGGCCCCCCTTGTTTGAATACAGAGTGCAGTGAGAATGAAGGAGCAAGTGAGTGTGTTTCTGCCTGTCACTTTCTTTCTACATGTTGCTTTTTCTTCTGGAGATAAGTGGCCCTAATGCTGAACAAATACTGGAAATCAGAAGCCACTGAGAATCATTCGCCTCTCGCTTTCCCATGGCAGCATGATAGACGCTCAATCAAAGAACCCCCTCCTCTCCGTAAAGCAACAATTTTGTCACCACGAGCAAATCCAATTGAAAAGTCCCTTGGCCTGAGAGGAGAACTCCAGTTGTCAGAATCAGCAAACAGAATGAAAAGAGCTAAGAGGAGTAAATTGGCACCTGGGGCCGCCGTGGTAGCCTGTGATAGGCTGGGGCATTGTGTTGGGTAGACATTCAGCCATTTTCAGATATAATGGGAGAAATTAATGCAAATGAGTCAATGGAATGAAATGCATTTTAATGCAGATTTGAGGGACTATCCCAAACTGCTTGATAACAAGTCTCTTTAAGAAAAGGCTTACATTGTGAGGACTCATTTTTTCCCCATTTCTTCTCACTAGTGCCTCATAAGGGCCTTTTGTTCTCTAAGTAAACTCTTTCTAAACTATTGACATTGCTCATTTATGTGAATTTCAGATTTTTTTTTTTTTTTTTTCCTGACAAAGTAGCCTTGGGTGATCTGGGAAAACGTTAATTGCGAGAGGACAAGGAAACTGGCTGAAACAAGAAATGTAATCATTAAGTGTAATGTTGCAGTTGTCTATGCCTCATTATAACATGCATACAAGGCAATAAAATGCATGTTTCACAAACAAATCTTTTGACAACTATAGTTCAAGAGCCTCCAGCTGTCCTGCTTTTTTACATCTATTTCTCTTGGTTTAGTAATCATTATTGAAGCTTAACTTTGCATTCCCAGAATAGTCCTTCATATTATGCAAGAACTGGGGAGATTTTAGAGAGTAAAAAGTTTGTTTTAAAAATTTTTTAAAATATTTGTTTCCCAAAGTTAACCAGAATTTCTCACTAATGTTTTGTTTTGAAAATGACACTTAATAATGGTGGGAGGGTGGGAGGGATCAACTCAATGTCAACAAACAGACACTCCTTTCACAAACCAATATTTAAAATATTTAGCTCCTTTAGTCTTTCTTTCCACGAAGAAAAAGCACTTGTTGAAAAATAAGGCTTCATCTTCCACGTTTAGGTTTGTTATGCTTTCTCTGGACTATAAATGCCATCTCATAATTTTTTTAAGGGACAAAAATAGTTAATCAGATGAGAAGGTCATCAAGTGTACCTACAGCTTGAAACTGGTGAACTGTCAGACTCACAAGTAAAGCAGCCAGAATGGGGGTTAAAAAAAAAAAAAAAGGTAACAGATTCAGCATTGTCCAAAAGTTCCAGACCAGTGATTAATGTGTAAGATAATGGACTTGGGAAATGAGTAAACACTCCCCATGCTCCCTGCTTTGTGCTTGAACGACTTGATGACAAGGGCAGAGCAAGGTGAGAATTTAAACAGGACCACAGGAAAAAGAAAAAGACAAAGGCTAGCAACAACACATGCGAGGGAGGGGAGTTTGTTGGTTTGCAGTATGGAAGGTACATAATAACTTTCTTCAAAGCAGGCATTAACTGTGTAATAATTTCAACTTCAACATGGGTGCAGAATTACTTGTAGAAATGATATGCTACTCAATCATTTTTTAATACAGCAGTTATTTATACTTACCTGTTTTCATTTATTTGTTCACTTCAACAGCCCCATTAAGAATTGAGTTACATATTCCATGCTCAGGAAGAGAGGATACTGTGTTTTGGTTTTGTTTGTTTGTTTTTTAATGTTATTGGAGTATAGTTGATTTACAGTGTTGTGTTAATTTCTGCTGTACAGCAAAGTGATTCAGTTATACATATGTATATTATTTTCCATTATGGTTTACCACAGGATATTGAATATAGTTCCCTGTGCTATACAGTAGGACCTTGTTATTTATCCATCCTATATGTAATAGTTTGCATCTGCTAATCCCAAACTCCTAATGAAGATACTGCATTTTCATTAAGTGGTGCATTCCAAAGTATTTCAGGCTATTACTTAAAGAATTGTCTAGACACATTTGGGGGCATTTTTCTACAGAAAGATTTCAAGACCTAAATGCACATCTGTTTGTTGCACCGCATTTCTTAGAAGTCAATCACTGGAACTAGAAACATAGATTAGTTTATACTTGTGTTTCTATGTATTTTGTACATTAAATCCTTTATTCAGGATTTGAGATTGCATCTTCCTAAATCTGCTTTATGTATTCAACCTTGAAAAGCCTGATGATAAAGAAGTTCTGTTGTGATGATCGACAACCGACTTGCTGCTTTCAAAGCACTTTAAAAAATCATTTTGGTTTCTTAACAATAGACCTGTGAGACTGGTATTATTACACCCATTTCAGTGACTAGGAAAAAAATCAGAAAGTAAATGATTTGCTCAGGCTAGACAGCGAGGGCTCTACAGAGCTAGGGCTTGGCCACTGATCCATGTTATTTTACGAAAGCCCCAAAGAAAATGCTTGTAAAAATCAAATAATATACTTTTATTGCTCCTGCTTTAGTGCTTTTGGCATTTGGGGCATTAAAATAGCTTTTCTTAATTTTGCTTTTGATCCTGAGACTTGAATTACTATGTATTGATTTAAGTGATATTTTAACATTTAATTGAATGCATGTTTATTATGAGTTACTGAGGCATAATATTAATTATTCAAGCTAAATAAACTATTTTTGCTTTATGTCAATAATGAGCCCTTTCAAAAATCTTCAAACGTGTGATACATTTTTACTGGAACTTTTAATACCTATTTCTCATGTTTTATGCATTGAATTTTATTAACAAGTAATCAGATAGTGGCCGTATATGAGTTTTTGGTTACAAATATATTATGTGGGCCGTTTTTTCTCCTGATCCTTCAAATTCACTATTGTCATTCTCACAAGCAAAAGGCAGCCATGCAAGTATATCCCCAATTTGGCATTTCTATGATATTTCTATTTGGTCCTTTTTAGTTTAAAGCAAACTTTTTAAATGTGTTCTGAAAGTTATGATTATTTCTTTTAGAAATCAATTATGAATTTCATATCTTTCTATTAAATATACTGTGCTTCTGAAGTTCTTTATTTATATTTTTACCCTAAAGCTTATTGCTTTGTATTATAATTATCTCTTTTTATATCAGTCTTCCTTGTTAGACTGTGAGTTCATCCAGTTAGAAGGATCATTTTCTCTATCTTGATCTTTGTTTCTTTGATTCCTAATACAGTGTCTAGGACATAGTTGGCATTCAACATAGTATTTTTTACTAAACTAAAATATTTTTTCTGTTTTGAAAACCAACCCTAAACCGTAATCTAAGTTCTTTCATCATTCTGAGAAAGTTCAAAGCTGATTTTTAAAATTCTTACAAATGATAAAGGTGGATGTTCAACTCTCTGAACCCTGAAACAGATATAAATGGAATCCCAGTAAGTCGGATCCAAGTACACTGCTAAATATCTTGTTTAGGCACTTTAGGATTTTTGAATTGAAATGATGTAACATTTTTCTTTAACATTTCACACTTTGGTGCTTTTCACCTTGTACTGACTTAACTAACAAATTACTGATGTGTAGTGAATAGTCATTCTGTTCTTTTGCCAGAGTATAATAATTTAAAAAGTAGGTATTTGCATATATTTGTTTCTAATGCCATGGTTAAAATAAATACTTTTGAAATTTATGTGAAAGGAGGAGGGTAGCCAAGAGACAGACTGAATTGAATTTGAAGACTGAATATACAAGTTCATCTCTATTCTTAGACATTAATTTATGGAATGTAATATCTCATATTTTTAAAGATCCACGTGTAGAAATGGATGGCTGCATTATTCCCTCTTCATCTACCTAATTGAAAGTTAGAATACATGCATTCTAGCCCAGGTTATACTGCTTAGTAGCCTTGGGACATCTCTGAACCTCAGGTGTGCCATTTGTAAAAGGAGACAAATTGGATTTGACTTAGAGACCTTCCCACATCTACCACTAACGCTGAGACCTTGAACAAGTGATTCACACTTCTGGGCCTCAGTTTTCCCCACTGCAAAAGGAGAAAGTTAAGATTAATTGCAAGCTTTGGTCAGAGTAATAAAATTAACACCCATTTAGTATGGTACACTATTGTAGCAATTTAAACTTGAGGACTACAGTTCCTTTGATAGCCATTTTGATACCTTTTCATTAGCATTACTATTCTGATGAGGGTCCACGTTTAAGCATCTTAACTATATAACAGCTTTAGTGTTTGAAATATCTTTCTGTTTTCTCAGTTCATGTGGTCTGTTAATAAATGCCCATAAAATAAACAGATCTTTCTTTTTATGCCATATTTGACTGATGTCTGCTTTAAAGAAATAAGCTGCATGAACTGGTGAGATATTCGCGGTTACGCTATTGAACACGCTTATTCAATATTAGCCAAGTTGAGTGTTTCTAGGCAACATCTCAGTATGTATAATTACCCTGAAGATGATAAAACAAAACTCATAGACAAAGTTAATCGTTTTTCTTGCTAATTTTCAAAGAGAACATTGAGATATTTTATGATGATCATTTCCTTGTCTTTTTGTCCTTCTACTGGATACGAACAGAATTATATTAAATGTGACGTGAGCAAAGAACAAAATGACATTTAATGATTGGTAATACATTGGCCTTATCCTTCCATCTCTTTGTTTTTATCTTGTTCATCAGACTTGCCTGCGATTCAGCGGATTACCAGAGAGTGGAGTTTTCCCTGTCTTGCCAAGTTGTGATGTACTCTATATTTGTGACAATTTTCCTGGCTTGTCTCAAAGATATAATTTGGCCTATATTTGTCTTTAATTGAATATTTTTTGAGAATTTCATGAAATACTTTAGGACATGTGAGACACCCTGGGGTATTACAAAATCTGGGCTGGAAAGCACTGGCCCAGAGAATGGTTACTAAATTCTGACAGCTGTTGGGTCAACGGGCTAAGCCATTTAACCTCCATAAAGCTCATTTTCTTTATCTGTAAAACAAAACTCTTAGTGCTGACCTATTTCATGGTTCAGGTTGGCAGCCCTAGAAAATATTGGGAGTAATCATCCCCTTGTGAAGTATTAACTCCTACGTGTCACAAAGACGCATCCAGCACAGTGCAAGATACTTCAGTGAGTGGCAGTGAAGGGGGCAAGTGGGAATAAACTGTTACTTGTAGACTGGCAGGAACTGCAAAGAGAGTCTCAGATTTTAAGAGGTATGTATTGAGGATCTTCATGTTAGGGTCGCTGGGTGGTGCCAGAAGGGAAATGGGCATGATCAGAAAGGAAGCACTAATCAGGTGAGCTGGCTGTGAAATTCCTTTATAAAGCATTAATAGAACAGTTTTGAACTTTGTTTCAGAAAGTCATTACTTATTTCGCTGAAACAGGATATAAAAAAAAAGAGAGAAAATGAGGAAAAGAAAAGCATTCCAGTAGAAAATGAACAGTGTGATTAAAGAAGATGTTAATCATGAGTCCAGTGATGGCAGAATTAGGTGCTCCTGATTTAGCATATTACGTTATTCTGACTTCTTGTACCTGTGGCCTCAACAAATTAGAGTATTTTGAAACAATGAAACGTTTAGTCATATGTTGACTATGAGAGTTAATAGAGTTAATTGTATTACTTTTGTATGATTTGTGCACATAGCAATCAATATTTCTTGTGTAGTAGGTAGGAACTTGTGACAGCTTGCTATTCTATGGGTCTTGCTAAGTGTGGGTAGCTGATCCCAGTGACTTTTATTTTAAAAAGGAAATATGGAATAATCCGAAAAAAATAAACCATCACAGATAATTGAGAATTGATTATATTTAACACACTCCAAAGGTGGAAAGTTCTAAAGCTCTCTTCCATTTGCAGAAGGAGTAAGGTAGCCTAGTAGTAAACATTGAGTACAATTTTCTCTATACTGATGCTAGAACAGTGTCAGCAATCTATGAACATTTGTGTTGTTTCAGATTTTGGATATATTTTGTTATTTCAGTATCTAGATAAAATGATAGAGACATTTTAAAAACTTGCATACTTATTGCTTTAAGCTATTACATCTTCCAGCAGATGTTGAAATAATGATTAGCCTTTTTTTGCATGTGGTAGTGCACAAACCTTTTAAAGGACCTATGAATTATTGCTTTGGTTCAGCATGAGTGCAGTAAGAAGAAATGTACCTCATCTGTAATACACTGTGTAGACTAATATCAGCTCCTTTTTTCTTATATTGCAGCGAGATATTGATCTGGTAAAATGGTACCATATTGGAGCTGTCTGTTGTGGTATTCATCATGCTGTCACATCCCGAGTGCCTTCGAGTTATTGGAAAGTGGAATTGAGAGAGTTCTGTCATTTGGTGTGACAGTCCATTCACAGGCCAGTCACTACGATATTTGCAGTGGTTTGCTTATTTTTCTAGCCGGGCTAGCTTTGGCCTTTGTAACAAGAAGGGCTTTCTATTGTCCTATGCATAGTGGTATTAATGGATCAGGTTTAACAGTTCTTTAGTTTGTCTTCCTAGTATAACATGACTCTTTTCTGGTCACTGCTCACACCTGCTGCCTGTCCCTATGCTGATGCATTGGGCTTTTTCCTTTGGGACCAGTATGTCTGAGTGTGGCTTCAAGCCCCCTAGGCTTTTATCTGATGGTGGTGAGGAGGTAAAAGATGAACTTTTATATGTAGAAAGCATTTCTTTCTTCCCACACTAAAATATCAGTTAATGTTAAAAGAGCTTTCAAAAATATAAAAGATACTGTCAATCTTCAATGACTAGATTAGGCAGTTTGAATGAATTATTTTTGTTTTGGATTCTTGCTGGCAACCTGATGATTTTAATAGAATGTCATGTTTTCTAAAAAAGCAGGAATGAAAGATTTTGTTTGGGGAAATAATTATTATCTACTAAAGAGTGTTAATATAAAATATATAAAGTGTTGATCATCTTTAGAAAGATAAGTTCCTGAAATTCTCAGTAACTGAAATTTCAGCTGTAGCTAAGTAACTGAGCGAGAAAAGATAGAGACAGTTTCCTGGTTTGTAGGAGTTTAAATGTAATTTAAATAGTTGAATAATGTCAAAGGAGGTGACTATTTTGATAGACAGTAATGTAAAAATTATGGCTACTGGAAACCAAGACTATAGTACTCTGGAAAAAGTATACTTTAAAATTGGCAGTTGAACAAAACTAAATATGCGAATATATTAAGTATTTAACATATGATTGTGCACTATTGTTAGTACACATTCACAGCAAGCACCATAATAGCCTAGAAGGAGCCTTTGGAGCGTTTATTAGCTATGACATGAATTTATATTCAGAGTTGTCCATATGTTTTCTATGCTATTCTTTAAAATGTCCACTCATTTGCTATTTTGCTTTAGGGAGATTAAAACCTCTGAGAAGATGGCATTTCAGTGACTTGTCTGTTCTTTCTCCACCCAGTATTTTAATTTATATCATACTGATTATAAAAGAAATGCTGAAGGAATCACAGAAACAAGAATGAGATTTTTGAAATCTCAATAAACAACACAGTAAATTTGATGTTATGTAATTATGGAATTCACTTCTAAAGGCTTTAAATATAAAGTAAGAAAATGGTGACAAATGTTTATCCACAGTGACTGTGTAAGTTTTGTGTAGAAATACTGATTTTTCATCTTAGTGACATATTTGGCTTAGTTTGCCTTATTGCTTGATATGAGATGAAGTGTACTATTGTAACAGGTGAGAAGCCATAAAATTTAATATTTTGTTCACCTGTAATCTGTTGTTGTAAGATATTAGTGTTTGCCTTCTCACTTTCACATTGACTCTTTTGGTTGCTACATATTTTTGAAGACATTTTTTTTTTTTTTAGATAATTTACATACACTACACCTTACATTAGGGCAAATTAGAGGTGAATATTTATTTCAAGTGAATCAGCATGTTAGATACTTACCATTTGGTCAAGATTATAAGGTACAGTCATTAAATAATTTTTGTATCCTATGGAAGATTTAGATCAACAAGCTCTTCCCTTATTGGAAAGGGCAGAATAGTAATGCTTTTGGCAAAGCCATTATTGTGCTATTGGTATTCACTAGAATGGACAGAAATAGAACATCACTGCCCTCTGTAAACAGTTTCAATTTGATCTGTGTACATGATAAAAATCTTGGCTTCTCAATGCATTTAGGTGCTGTCATAGCTGTTGTTGCCAAATAAGAATGCGGTGTGATGTTATTATAGTAAACAGCACTTAAGCACAGCTGGCAGAATTGATCAGGGCCGCATTAGAGTGAACTTCAACAGATGACTGACGCAGCAGAAACAATAACTGAATATGCAAACAGTTTTTGCAGTGAATGCTCTTGGGATCAGGCACCATTATTTTTGACTTTGAACAGGGAAAAGGGGCAGATTTGTAACCTCCTTCCATACAGAAGGGTTCTGGGTATTATGTAAACACCTGACTGCCATTTATAATGGTGGTTAGTTACAATGCAAAACTGTAGCCTCCCCTGACTATTTACATTCCATTAATTATTAAAGGAGAAAAACATAAACATCAGATAACTTTGTTTAATGTTTCACATAGGTTTTTTTTTTTGAGCCGTCTTTTTTCAATTAATGTTAGTCATCAAGAATTTCTGATTTAACTTGGACAGCAATGTGTGTGTTTCATTGACGATTCCCACCCCTTCCGTTGATTATTACAAGAGCTAACTGTGTGAACTACATATTGCTGTTTTATTATTTTAATGATTGAGTTCTTAAAAGCAAATAAGGGGGCTTCCCTGGTGGTGCAGTGGTTGAGAGTCTGCCTGTCGATGCAGGGGACACGGATTCGTGCCCCGGTTTCGGAAGATCCCACATGCCGCGGAGCGGCTGGGCCCGTGAGCCATGGCCGCTGAGCCTGCGCGTCCGGAGCCTGTGCTCCACAACGGGAGAGGCCACAACAGTGAGAGGCCCGCATACTGCAAAAAAAACCAAAAAACAAAAAACAAAAAAAGCAAATAAAGTAGAAATATCAGGCAACATTTATTCATGATATTTCTTTTATTCTTGGTTTTAAGGTCAATTTACATTTTGCTAATTACTAAAAATATGAAAAAGCCATGCAAGTAATAGAGAGAACAATTAAACAGCACTTTTATTTCCCACTTTAGCATTGAATTATTGAATTCCAAATAAACAATTTGCATTTTAAAGAAAATTAAACACTTATTTTTATAATACACTCCACTTAAGACACAGGCTAAATAAAATAGTACATTAACTTGCCATTAAGTGGTCCATTTCCTTGAAATACTAACTTTTCCCATATTTTTTGTTACATTATTAATTTCTCTCTCATTTATTCATCCATTCATATAAATGGATGCATTTATTAATTAAAAAGAAACAGTTGTGACATTGTAGCAATGTAAGGTACAGTTTCTCAGCCCAAGGATTAAGAAGACAATCAAAAATAAATAATTATTACATGGCAGGGTCAGTGATTGCTATTGGAATGCAGAGATAGGGTAACTCAAGAAGCCCCAATATATCAGAGAAAGCTTCCTGGAGGAGGTGATGTTTGAATGTAGACTCTAAGAGTGAGTCAAAAGTGGGAAAGAGAGGAAGGAAAAGAGTGCCACTGGCAAAGGAAGAGCGCAAAAGAAAGCAAGGATGAAAGGGAATCAGACATAATTCATGAATTCTGTATGATATTCATGCCCAACAGAGAGCCTGACACATAGTTGTTTCCATAAATAGTTGTTTGAAAGCATAAACCTTTGAGTTAGGGAAAGGTGTTATTTTTGTCTTCAAGTTGGCTATACTTCCTACTGGTGCTCCCCTATCTTTCATCATTCATCTACCCCTTGCTCTCTGTGAATTTCCTCCCTCTGCTCAGAAATGGGTCTGAAGAATTCAGATTTAGAAAAATAACGGTATTGTGGAAAGATGGGACCACCTATATAATGATCAGACCCCAGTGCATAATGAAAATATGGGGCCCCGTGTTCAAATATTATTAAGAATTTCAAGATGGCGGCAGAGAACATTAAGCCAAGCCCTGGGGCCTTCTGAAAGCGGGTTCCTGTGGATAGCATATGTCTTGGAAAGCCATGCAGTCTCCAAATCCTCAGCTTCCCACTTGTTTGCCTTTTATTTCCCACCCTCACAGTGCTTATTTTTAAAATTGACTATAATGACTGTGGTGTTGAGTTGTTGTGAGGCTTAGAGATAATGTTGATGAAAGCTTTGGTCCCTAGTTGGTTTCAGAGAATGGTAAAAATGACTAACAGTTTTTCATGTTTTGTTCCTTTCAACAATATTTATATTTTATCAGTGTGATATGTTTTAAATCGAAGAATGATTTAATCGTGCATTTAAAAGACATTCTTGGACTGCTGTCATCTGAAAGGAGGACACAGGAAAATTTGTGAAAATATTAACAATAATAATAGTAATAATGATAATAGTTTATATTTATTGAGAGCTTACTCTGTGCTAAGTACTGTGCAAAGTGCTGGCATTTGCAGAATTTTCCATCATTAATTTGGTGTATTCACACAGCTCTTATCTGATGTGTTCAACTTTTCTTGACAGACTGAAATAAAATCTTAAAAAAGTATTCTAGGGCTTCCCTGGTGGCGCAGTGGTTGAGAGTCCGCCTGCCGGTGCAGGGGACACGGGTTCGTGCCCCAGTCGGGGAGGATCCCACATGCTGCGGAGAGGCTGGGCCTGTGGGCCATGGCCGCTGAGCCTGCGCGTCCGCAGCCTATGCTCCGCAGCCGGAGAGGCCACAGCAGTGAGAGGCCCGCGTACTGCAAAAAAAAAAAAAAAAAAAAAGTATTCTAACATTATACATAAATAGAAACTAGTCATTGTACATTTTTAGACAAATTGAAATCTTGATATTTTACACATTATGTAGGTATTTGGATTTTGGATTGGTGAACAGGAAAAAAAATAGAAAATATTTAAAGTATTTAGATATTCTAGTTGGTGTCATTTTCACATTTCTGGGAAAATAAAGAGGAATTAGTGAACTTAATGATGCTACGAAGAACTGCACGTTAGTTAAGAAAATGCATTGTGTAGGTTTGAAGTGTTTGCATTATTATCCGAGCTAATAAAAAGGCACTGGTCTTTGAAAATATGAGAAGCATATTTCTAATCAGTTTGCACACGGCAGAGACAAAGATCTGAGAGTGACGTATGCTGTGGCAGTAGATGGAAAGGAACCCATTGATCTTTATCCATTGGTGCTCTCACATTGATCCCAATGGTGCAGGGTGTTCTGGAGATGATACAGAAAGCAGCACCGGGAACATCATCCTGATGGGGCAAGCAGTCCCTCCTCCTGGTTTCCCCTCAGTAGATTTCCCTGTTTAAAACTAAGAGGCTGAGCTGTGCTTTCTTCATCCGTTAATGATCCTCAAGTGGCATTTTCTCTTGAAAATCTTTTAGCTGCTACTTACAGTGTTCAGCTCTTTGGCTTTAGCATATGGTCTCAAGGTTGTCCTTCACACTAATTTCTTTGTCTTAGGTAATGTCTCCCAACACCCTAGCTAAGCAATGACATTGCTACCCTGCTTCAGTGTATACTTCATTTTCCTACCTCAATATTGTTTTATGGCTTTTTTTTTTTTTTTTGAGGTTCAATCAACTGAATATGGTTCACTCATGTTTATCTGAACCAATGCATGTGTAAAGCTGGCCAGTCAGTAATAAATTTGAAGTTTAATTTGGATGGCAAAGGTATCCTAAATTTACTTAATCTTTTTATAGTTAAGAGTCATCAGGCTGTCCCCATAAGTTCTCCCTATTGCTTTTCGCTTCTCCCCAGAATAGCTGGTTTGTTTATGGGGCAGGATCATGCGTAGACTGGGTGAGCCCTTTCTAACACCTCAAGAATGTGAAAATTGACCAAGGTGGTCTTGAAATTCTTACCTGAAATACTCACGGCTTCTTGGCTCTGAGAAAGTTGCTATAGTGCCATACAAGGGCCCATTAGAACATAGTTCAATTAGAATCCTGAGGGAAATGAGGCTTGGAAGGCAGAACTAAAATTTCCCTGCTTCCTCCCATGAACCCAGGAGAGACACTGTGAAGGTAAATATAGCTCCTGAATTTATCTAAACCAAATATGTACTGAGGAATGTCCTAGAATCCCCTAGGGCATCCCTGTAAGCAGGCGAGCTTGGGCATAAGCACTTTTTCAGTAGGGAAACTTGATTTTAAGAATTCTTATTTATTAATTCTACACAGTGTGCTGATTAAAATAACACAATTTAGTTTTAAACCTCATGGCTGTAAGTATGTTGAACTGTAGGTAATGTTTTCCTATTAAAGCTAGTTACTGTATAAAACAGATATTATGTATCAAATAGCTATTCATACATACAAATATAATATAAAACAGATAAATGCAAAAATAGTGTTTGGAGTTGCATATATAACTTCTCAATGCATGTCTGTTACTGGAGAAATGTGTGCTTCCAAAAGCTGAATCTTTTTGGGAGGAAATATTTGCTACCCTGTATTTACGATATGTCTTAAAATATACTTAAATAAGTAAATTGACTATAAATGGACATAGCTTTAGTTTGTAGTTAGTGAGATTATTAGAGGAGTCTTACTGTTTTTTGTGAAGGAACCCAGAAACTTCTGTAAAGTAAAATGGATCAAGGTTGGTACCAGCCACTCAAAGGCTTGATCAGATAACAAAGCTCGTCTGCAAATACCGTGGGATTTCTTTTACCATTTCTTTTAACTGAGTTGCTAAAGATGGGCACAGCAAGGAATGGGTTGCTTGTTGCTACAGAGGCATAAGAGAGTTCCAAACAGGTCCTTAGTGGTAAGATTGTACAGTGTCTTGGGAATTTTTGCAGTGGATTTCATCTTACTGAAATCATTATGCCTTTTTGGCGGGCTTAATTTAAAAAAAATATATATATATCACAGGTAAGTGATGTCACTCCATCAGTGACCAATAAAAATCCAAAGATTTTCATATTCTTCACCTCTAAGTTTCCACTTTCTCGTCCATAAAGGGAAGGACTTAATCTCTACATTCTTTTTTATCTCTATTTATGAGTTTCCTCTTCATTAACTTACATTTTGGAAGAATGTTCCTTGTCAATGATGTCACTTATGACATAATAATTACTCTTTAAGAGTATAAATAAAAGTTGTTAAGTTGTAAATATGAATGACCCTAATGTTTTGGGATGTGGTGGAGGAACATGGCAACTGCCTTATTTTTCCTGCAAGACACTAGAAAGCCCACCAGTTTTCTTGGGAGTGGGCACCCTGTTTTGTGTAGTTAATGGTAGTTTTCACTGTTGCTGTGCCCAGGTTGGTGAATTTTAAAACCACTCCTTTTGTAACATTGTCTTGGGGCACAGAGTTGCACAGCTATGCAAGGTCGTTATATGATCTTTGCACTGCTTGATGATTGGTTCTCCAGCAAGATTCACACTGAATTATTTCTTAATCTGGATGACACATTTGAATGACACAGATTTGTTGGTGGAAACCTGAAATCTATAAAGCTATGTTTCATCCAGCTTTCTGTGCCATGCCATGGTGATTTAGACATCCATTAGGATTATATATTATGACAGTATAATGCAACTTGTATATTCACCAAGTAGCAAGAAATTATTGCTTTTCTTCTCTTTAATACTGTGAGGTCAAATCTTCTGATGTGCATACTGAAGTTTGTATGATAATTATCTTTTGGAGAAGTCACTACTAAAGAACATTCATTTTTCACAAGCATTTATGTGGCTTTTACATATGTTCTCATGATAACCTCTAGAAGAACTTGAAGGAAAAAGAAGAGGTAAACTGAAGTGGGGACAGATGAATTCTTCAATAAATTATGGAAATAAAAAGTGGACAGAGACTTGTTTTGAAAAACTATAAAGCTAATGAGAACAATCTTTCATAATATCAGTGCCATATAGTTCACAACCTAATTGGATAACAGCGACTTAATTTGACATTCACCTCAATCTGTAATGCAGATAGTATAACTACCAATATGTATATGTATATATGTATATACAGATTCAGAGATGTTGATTTGCCCAAAGTAAATGAAAAAGTAAAACAAAGCTTCTGATTCCAAGTCTAATACTTGTTTTAACCAAACCTTGTTTGGTTGCTCATATAATTCATGGTTTACTCCAAGACAAAACTGCTGGAACATAAAAGAAAAATTCTGGAGTTTGCTTGGGCTTACCTACACTTTTAATTTATGCTGCTTCAATAATTTAAAACAGTCATAGAAGCCGCTTTCTTTTTTGTGTGGGTTCTCATAAAATTACATAAAAAATTTTTAATAGTTTTGTAGAAGTTATTTAAACCTCAACCCTAGTGGTCACCAATGTGCAATATTCTTCAAAGATAGTTGTTAAATCTGTGATTGAATATTCTTAGCAGCATATTCTTGTTGTTTGGCCATTTACTGTAAGTGTTCTTGCTTTCTTGAGGAAGAATCTATTTGTTCCTTGTTCCTATTTGGAAGGGCTACACTAATCTCTCATGAGCATGATGATCCTCTAGATATTTGAAGACTGACAAGTTGCTTCTTTTGATTCTCCTGCCCTCCAGGCATGAGCTATCCTATGCAGAGGATGGTGAGAGTTTTAGGTGCCTTGTTTCGGACACTGTACTTCATTCTCTTGCAAGTTTCTAAACTTCATTGCTAAATAAAATATATAAGGTGGTGGTCAGTTTATCCAAAGATTATCATTTCCAAATCATCAAAGTGTTCAACTTTTCAGTGTTGCTTTTTCTACCACTTAGGAGGGAGTCTGTCAGCGCAACAAATAAATTTATTAATTGCAATACTTTCAGTAAAGTGAGATTTTCACCACATGTCAGGATAATAAAATTTCCTTATTTACACCTTATCCGTCCTCTGTGCTGTTGAGCTTCGGAAGTGAGAAGAAGGCAAAAAAGGCATGTGGCTCCTTTGTTGTATTTTCTCTTACTTTCCAAGGTTTGGGGCTTCTATCAGCCTGATAAAATTTTTCTGTACACCATTGACTCCTGATATAATTAGGAGAAGCTGAGATCACAGGGAAAGAAATATAACTACAGAAGGATTGAATCATTTTATTTGAAAGAGACTCAAAAAGTTCCTTTTAAATATATCTTTTATCTTGTGCTAACATGAACATATTAGAAAACATTAAAAAAATTTTTTTCAAACATCTATATCAATCTTCCTCAAATGATTTTATAAAATCATAAGAACTGTTGAAAGATATTTAGGAAATGCAAATTGCCTAAGGAATTAAGTCCCACCTCTCTTCCCTGGCATAGAATATCTTCTAAATAAGTTTCATTCCTGAGCTTTGCCATTTACCAGCTCAGGAGACTTGGGCAAGATACTTAAATTCTCTTCATATTCTTATCTGCAGGAAAGGGCATATCCACCTCATAGAGTTCTTGGAAGGATTATACAAAAAAGTAAACAGCAAAGTCTCTGTCTCCTTGCCTTTAATAATCCGAACAGCAGCCCTTGACTTGAGACAGACCAGGCAGTCTTGTCACTGTTTCTCAAATATACTGTCATGATTTCTATCTCCATGTCTTAACTCTATTGGTGTCTCCTGCCTTGGCTTTTCTCTCCAGTCTGTTCCACATATCTAGAGCTTGCTCTGTTTTGGGTTCCGTAAAGGCATTCCCTGATTATTCCTTCTTCTGGTGATCTGTCCTTCTTTTTTACATTCACATGACACTAAGTTTGTCAATTATTTCAGAACTAAGCTAAGTGTATTGTATAGTCTTGTTTAAGTTCTGTCTTAGGGACATGTATGTCTTGCTTTCCATGCAACTGGAAACTTATTCCTCAACTTTGTTAAGCATACCACTGTGCAAATACCAAGACCTCAGTAATGGTTATTTAAAGAACTGTCCAATCAAGAAGCCAGTATTTTGGCCCTTATAATACATTTGTTATGTGACCTTAGGGGAAGAAACTTTGCCATAAGCTCCATAAATATCTTTGGAGAAATGGCATATGGAGTAAAAAGTATTAAAATACCTTTAGAGAGGAGATACTAAGTAAGAACAAGAGAAAAAGTGAAGGCAAATCTACTTATTTGAGAATTTTATATACCGATCCCTCTGCATACTGACCTTTGGAGAATCTTCTGGAATAAAGAAAAAGATTGAAATATTTCTAGCTTCTTAGGAAAAAATACAAGATGAAGAAGGTAATGATATTGAGATATTCAAACCAAGGTGACATTTGCAAGAGTCTGCAATTCTGGAAAGGGAGTAGAAACAAATACCTTTACTAATAGTAAAACATTTTTTTGATTTTCATTGTCAACTCTGTTTGGCTGAGAGAACCAAAAATAAAATATCTGTTTGTATTTTTCTTCTTTTTATTTTTTTCCAAGGGAGTAAATATTGTAACTATAGAGTTTCAATTTTAAAATCATGAATAGGGCTTCCCTGGTGGAGCAGCGGTTGAGAATCTGTCTGCCAATGCAGGGGACACCGGTATGAGCCGTGGTCTGGGAAGATCCTACATGCCGCGGAGCAACTAGGCCGGTTGCCACAACTACTGAGCCTGCGCGTCTGGAGCTTGTGCTCCGCAACAAGACAGGCCGCGACAGTAAGCGGCCCGTGCACCGCGATGAAGAGTGGCCCCTGCTCACCGCAACTAGAGAAAGCCCTCGCACAGAAACGAAGATCCAACACAGCCAAAAAAAAAAAAAAAAAAAAAAATTGGATCATGTAAAAATAATCATGAATAAATTTTAGGAATATCTCGTGTTAAATAAACTAATCAAGTTTGTGTTTGATGGTGATTAGAACATTTTGCATTTACAGTTTCAACAGTAGTTTGCTATTTGGAGAAATGAGAAGGAAGAATGAAAGGCTAGTAAAGACCATTGATACTTAGAAGCTGAACTGAGGAAAATGCTAATTTTTTTAGTAGTTGAATTTCCATAGATTATTAGTAAAAACTCTGTTTCCATGAGCTATATTATCATTTATTTTTTCCATTTTAAGTGATTATGTCTAGGTGTTGTTTCCTATAAGATGAGATTATTTTCTATATTATTCTTTGGCTAAATGGCTTATTTTTTCCATACGTGCTATAATAGCCTAGAAAATAATGGAAGAAATGTTACCTGGCCAAAAAGATTTGGGAAGGGGGTAATTATTTGTTTTAATATCTACCCATTATGTCTGTTTAATAATTTTATTTTTTATAGATTTAAATGTTAATAGAATTAACTCACATTTAAAAATTAGCCAGCAGAGTAATTTCTGATATATTTTAGATGAATCATTAATTTTATCAAGCATTTTGAAGGAATATTGTGTTATTTTTTTATTCTTTTCAACAGAAAAATGAAAATAAAATATTAAAGAAAATAAACAGGTAAATTGTGGGATTTTCTCCTAATAAAATGTCTCAATTTCTTTTCATTTAAAAACTTCCCCAATGGATTGGGAGTTTGCGATTAGCAGATGCAAACTATTATATATAGAATGGAAAAACAACAGGGTCCTATTATATAGCACAGGGAATTATATTCAACATCCTGTGATAAACCATAATAGAAAAGAATATGAAAAAGAATGTGCACATATATATGTATATAAATATATATATGTATGTAAAACTGAATCACTTTGCTGCATAGCAGAAATTATCACATTATAAATCAACTATACTTTAATAAAAAAAAAAAAAAACTTCCCCCTAATGATGAGACAGAATTGAAGTTCCTTCCTAGAAAAACAATGAGATAAAGTTCTTGTTTGATCAATTTTTTTTAATGCCAGTCTGTTGTTACTTAACATCACCTGATAAGGCACTTACCTGTGGGCATTTTGCCTTTCTTTTTTCTTTCCAATAAGCAAAACAAGAATCAATTATTGAATGCCTTCCACGTGTTTGGTACTCTGTACAGTAGAAGGTTGTGTCAAATATGCCATAGGCATTGTTTCAAGGAACTAGTTTGAACTTAGGTTGGAAGATAATATATATATAGCAAGTCAACTCTGCAAGAAAATAGAATAATAAAAACAGCATTTGCATTAAGAGAGGAATATATATATTATAAATTCAAAAAAGAGAAAAAGAAGGGGAAGATATATTCTGTTTCTCCTCCGAGTTATAATAGTTACTATTAGCTTTTTGTAAGAAAACTAATTCCCACTAATGTTTTATTTTGAGAATGTGTTACCACCGTTCTACTATGGGGCATTTCACGTCATGTTTAGTCATATGAAATAAGAAGTGATATACCTCACTTATGTATAAAGGACAAATGGCAGGTAGCAATGACTTTTATTTTTAAATAATTTTGAAAATATTGAATAGAATATTTAAATCAATATTTGAATTTATTTTTTTTCAATGTGAAAAAGGACCACACATTATACATTGTATTGTCATGTGACTATATGATCACTATAAGGAGGTTCCAGTAATCTTTCCCTTTGAGATTATTATGTACTGAGAAGTGACTGCTGGGAGATATTAAATGTATACATGAGGCAGTAGTTATGTCTCATCCAGCTTCACTGTTGATGCTCTTACATATGTATCGTTTAACTCTTTGAGAGTTGGTCCACCAATTTGCATTGTCTTAGCAGAAGCACAGCTTTTCTTTCAAGCACACTCATGTGACTTTAAATAAATCAGAATTCTACTGAGGGTTTTTGTTTTTTTTTTAAGTAGCCTGGAGTTTGCTTTCTCTGTATTTTTAAAATTTAAAACAATATCTCAGTCTAAAGTGTTTAGTTTTTCATTCAGTATGCTGTATGATTGCTTAATTTTAAATGTGAATAAAATGGTAGATGAACTTTGTAAAGAAAAATACTTGTTAAAGGTAAATACTCTTAAAATGATGCAGTTTTGTTTTACAGTAAATTTTTTTTTTGATCGGTAAAGGAGTGTAGTATTTGGAATTCATCTTATTTGATGTAGTAGTAAAAAATGGCTTGAAGAAGATATGCCAGATGTGTGATTTGGCTGTCTGCATCAGTCTTGAGAAAATAGAGTGAGCAAAGGATAAATCCAATAGATGTTGAATTACTTTTGCGTGTTGGATTCCAGTTAATGAGACAATGTCTGGATGCAATTATTTGGAAAGTTCTTGACCTTTTATTTGTACAAGTTGATATAATTATCATTTCATGAGGAATGGTTTTGAAATTCTCAATCCAATTTTAGTCGTCTGTTTATAGTGTGTCTTTTACTTCAGGAATCCTGGAAGTGTTTCCTACTTTTAACTTTTACACTGTACCTTCAAAAGCTCATGTGATTAGCTTCAAAGTGTCTTAGTTTAAGTTCTCATCTCAAACAATTATTCTTGCTTAGTTCCAAAGAGAAGTTTGAACAGTATTCCGTGATCCCCCATTCAAACACCCTCTTATTGTTTCTTTTTGTATTTAATGACAAAAAAGAAAAAAAAAAAAACAAGAGAGGGAAAATAAATGCACTCATAATAGTTCTTATCAGCCAGCTAACCAAACTTAACAGTCAAGTGACAACTTCAAAAGCCATTTGTGGCTTGTAGCTCCCAATTTCTCCAGCTGTCCTTTTGAGCAGAGTGGCCACTGTGGCTCTTGAGCTCTTGAAATGTTGACAGTCCAAATTGAGGTACGCTGTAACTGTATTGTGCAAACCACATTTAGAAAAGATGGTAGGAAAAAAGAATGTGAAATATCTCAATAATTTTCATATTAATTACGTGTTGAAAGATAATGTCTTGGCTATCCTGAGTTAAGTAAAATATGTTATTAATTTAATTTCAATTTTTTAAAGATCATTACTGAAAAATATAAAATATCCTATGAGGTTTGCATTATATTTTTATTGGACAATGTTGTTCTAGACATATGTTCATCCTCCTTAAAAACTGTTCACTCCTCAAGCCATGATGATTTCATCTTTTCTTTTCATTGACCAATTTCTCATCATAGTCATTGATTCACCCTTCTCTTCCATCTTTACAACTTCTTGTATGTTGGCTTCCACAAAAATTCTACTGACATTTGTCAACTTCCTCTGAAAGTAACAAGCTACCTTCAAAGTTGCCAGTTTGTCTCAGTTTTTATCCTGTTAAACTTTCTGTTTGTACCTCCAGCATTTGGCAGTTTTCTTTTAAAATTTTCATTATACTGGTTTTCATCCTATCATTCTGATCCCCTCTTCCCTGAATTCTGTTCCTCAACTAATATTGTAAATGGGTTTTCTTTGGCTAAGAAACAGTTTATAGTCCTTTTTATCAGACTGCTAACATTGGAAGTAGCGTGGGACAAAATCCATTCTCACCTCACTTACCCTGCCTTAATACCCCATTTTACCTACATTTCACAAGGTTGAGGTTTACATCTCCCTGTTGGTGGAGAATCACTTCCATGGTGACTGACTTTACTGATAAATATATATCAGACCCTTCAAGCACGTTGGAATAATCAAGAGCTATTCTTTCTTAAAATATAAAAAAAATTATTATTTGAATTATTATTTCTGGGCAGATGACTTCCAAATATATGTCCCTCTGTCTCCTGAGCACTAGTAGGACATGTCCAATTACTTGATGAATGTCACATAAATTCCATGACCAAAATATATTCAAAATTGATCTTCACTTTCATCTTTATTCCTCTTTCTGTTTCCAAGGGGATCATTTTTATTTCAGCCAGGGCTCTAATATTTTCAGTTATTATTAATAGAGAGTTTTCTTTCACTTGAAGTCGGCATTTCGTAAACTATTCTATCAAGAATTGTAAATTATAAGCTCTCTACCTTTATACCTCATATTCTCCCAACTTCACCATTCCTATTGTCTCTAGCCTATAATATTGCTGATATATTTGGGACATCTTAGATTTCAGGACAAATGATGCTTCTAAGTGATCTCCTTGCTCACAGTCTCTCCATTTATATTGAAAACAAACTAACAATGGCAAAATAAATGAACCAAAAAAAACCCCCAAAACCCTTCCATAGTTACTGATTGGTTATAAAAATAAAGATTATTCTTTTTTTTAAAAAAATAAGGCTTTTTGTGAATTGTTTCCAAACTACTTCTAGATTTATCTCTTACTTCTCCAGTTTAAATGATGTCTTAGCTAACCTAAGCGACTTGTTGTTGTTTATAAATATTCTACATTGTGTGGTTTTTATGCCTTTGCTTTTTGTCCCTATGACAGGAATGCACCTTCTCTGCCCAAATCCTCCTTGCCAAGGTCTTCAATTCCAAGTCCCTCTCTGTTCCAGAGCTCTCTCAAATGCCACCTCCTTCAAGCATACTTTGAAAGTTTCTCTTCTGAACTTTCACACCTTTCTCCCAACTTTTAAAAATGTCATTTAATACTGTGTTTATGGTGTTATAGTTATCCATAAACATGCTTTTTATTCTACTTACTCTCAAGAAAACAGGACCCATGTCTGACTC
Source organism: Phocoena phocoena (assembly GCF_963924675.1). NCBI lineage: Eukaryota > Metazoa > Chordata > Mammalia > Artiodactyla > Phocoenidae > Phocoena > Phocoena phocoena. Next base: position 47,129,182 of record NC_089236.1, on the reverse strand, counting down.
AACTTTGTACACTGCACAGTAGAGCACAGATGATGTAATACATCATGTACTATAAAAGTTAAGGAAATATTGACTAAATGAATGAATGTACTCATGTACATCAGATCCGTTAAGAAAACTTACTGTCATTGATCTAATCTTATTGATGTTTTTCTATTCTATGCATACTTGTAGGCTAACTGTCGAAAAAAGAGCACGTGTTTGTGTGGATTTGACTCCAACTTTCTCACAAAAAGTAACAATGCACTTTGAATGTGTTAGAATGCTCTTACGTCTTTCCTTCTGTCCTCTTACCCTCTCAAAAATACCAGACGGTACTCCACTTGTTTTTCTGCAGTCATGAATTTCTATGTTCATCTATTTTTTCAATTACGGTTTTTGGTCAAATGTGTTTTTTTTTCTTAAATTCTTATTAAGCTTTTCCATGAGTCTTTCTGGTTTCATCAGTTATATTGCCCCTGTGTTCAAGGCCTTTGTCATTATAGTTCAGTGAGGGTCCACCGCCATATCCTGTATAAGTAACCAACGAAGTTTTGAATGAATTTTATGTGTAATTGGTCATAGTGATAATCTATTCCTCTAAGGCAAGTCACAGAGCCTAGGCGATATTTTTTCCTATTCCTGTAAGCTTAATTTTCAATGATAATTATTATTTGGTCAGTGGAAACAGCCACAGCTCTTCTCTTAGACTCTGGTTCTTCAAAACTCTTTGCTGATACTTGAGGTAGTTGTCCAGAAAATACATGCATACTTCTAACACTCTGTTGACATTTACTTTACTCTGTTGACGCAGCTCAGTGCTTTCTGGTGGATAGGACCATGAAGATAGAGTTTTAGAGCATTTTATATGACCTTTTAATAAAAAGTGAGATGTGAAATAACCAGCAATCATTCACAGCTGCCAAAAATGGCATGCAGGACGCTTTCACCTTCACTGACAGCCACAGTCGGTCTCAACTACTTGATATTATCTAAAACAAATTTCTATTCTGTTGTTCTATTAGAAAAAAATATGGGTTGTATTATGAAAATATAGGTAAAATTTTGAAATGGATTACTTCCTGGGAAGTAAAAATAGTTGGACTTTTTTCCCTCAGAGTCGAAACTACTTGTAGAATAAGGAAACTGTTGGGTGAAGAAAACTAGCCCTTTCAGGCCCCTGGGTCCCATCTGAGCAATGCCTTTAAACAGATAAGAAGGGGTATATATTCAACAGTGTTTTATTTTTTTTAATTGATGGGTGTACTTTAATTGACTTATATAAAAAAAAGGATTTTATGGACTCAGGTTATATATAAAATATTCATTTTAAGAGAATAATATGAATTCTTTATGATGATAGATGAATAATTTTGAAAAATACTGTCATTAATAAAATGTGACCCTTTGATGTAAAACTGTAAGGTAATCAGCTTACTTCTAGGAAGTAACCAACCCCTTGGGATACTCTGACGATATGCGGGCATCTCACTGTTGTGGCCTCTCCCGTTCCGGAGCACAGGCTCCAGACGCGCAGGCCCAGTGGCCATGGCTCATGGGCCCAGCCGCTCCGCGGCATGTGGGATCTTCCCGGACCGGGGCACGAACCCGTGTCCCCTGCATCAGCAGGCAGACTCTCAACCACTGCGCCACCAGGGAAGGGAAGCCCCTGGTGATATTTATATATTTAAGGAGCTCTTGCTCCCTAGTGCTGTCCAATTACTTTCTGGTGAAAAAATAATTTCAATAACTCATAATATTCATAATACATACTAGTCCAGTGTTAATGTTATCATTGCCGGTCCAAAGAATGAATACATCAAATAGCAGTAACAATTTAAAGTAAAATAAAACATAGGTACATACGCTATATTGTTTTCCCTTTATTATTTCTGAACATTTCTTTCTAAAGGACCTTGCTATATGTTTAGAATGTATTCTGGAAATGATATTGGGGAAATAGTTCCAGTTAGAGAAAACGATATGAATAAATATAAAGAAGTGGGGAATATTAGTGGGAATAAAGAGAAGGAATTGGTGAAAGAAAATGCTAGAACAGGTGTTAAGGATCAGACCATAATGAGATTTCAGCAACGTGCTAAGGGGTTTGGAAATACCTTGTAGGGGAGGGAGTGGGTAAAGTGTTTCTGGAAGGGTCTAGATAGTAGATATTATAAGCTTTGCGAGCCATATGGTCTCTGTTGCAACTACTCAACTTTGCCACTGTAGTGCCAAAGCAACCATGGAAAATCCGTGAACAAATGAACGTGGCTGTGTTCCAATAAAACTGCATTTAGGAAAACAGGTAGGCAAGATTTGCCCTGCACACTGTAATTTGCTCACCTCTGCTCTAAAGAATAGGGAGCCAACAGATGGCTTTTTAAGCAAAGAAGAGGGGTAATTAAACTAAAGGTAGAACTGGGGCAGGAGAAGAGAGAAAGAAGGGGAGGGATAGATTAGATAGAACCTTTGAAATAGAGCTGATACATTTCGTGAAAAATTCAAGGTAAATTCAAGAAGTGGGCTTTCCTATTCTTGAAACTGGATGAAACAGTAGATAACGATGGAATCAAGATCACTAAAATCTTGGCAGGCTGGAATGGTAGATCACATATAGGTAATATAAAATTAATAGAGGTGAATGTAAGATCCTGTATGGGAAGAGTTTGAAATGGTTTATTTAATAATATTATGTGTGAAAATGATTTGGAGATTGTAGTTGACTGCAAGCTCAATTGTGAGTTGACAGTTTAAGGAGGCAGCATGAAAAAGGAAAAAGGTTCTGAGATTACCTCAGAAGAATCCTTGGAATTACAAGAACTAAAAGCATTTATTCTATCTGATCTTAATAATAACTTCTGAACAATAAAGCCATGTATTTTTCTCTTTATGGAGAAGTGATTTTGAGAAATCCAGGGCTAAGTTTCTTACAAGAGGGCATCCAGTTGAATTGAGCATATTTTCTCTTAATTTCCCAATATTTTACACCCAAGTGATTCTGACATAGAGTCTACTATTATTTGAGTGTTAATGCTACAGCCATGAGAATTAGCTAGGATGGCTAATAACATCTATAACAACCTTACATACATACATGTATGTATAATATATACCCGCATAATATTTAAAGGAACAGATTTAAATTAGACAACATTGCACAAAAGAAGTACACATCTCGTTTGAATGGATTTTTTGACTTTGCATGCATGACCCCTATGCTTATTACAAATATATTCAGAATTAGGCAACTTGTCCTTTATGTGATTGAAAACATATGTTTTACACAATTTTTTATTGCTTCTATGTACTTAGCTTTTAACCTAGGAAAAAGAAATGTGTAAATAGTTTAAATGATTCCTCTTGGAGAACAGGTTTGTACAGAGTAGAGTAGACTGGTAGCCCCAGGTGATAACTCTTGCCCTTTCTTGGAACTTTTGTACCTTTTGGTTACTTTACTTTTCTTGTTATAAAATTAATAAGGCTGATCAATGCTCATCGTACCATAAGGGAATGTCTTTGATCTTACATATTCTTTTATAGAAGTAATACACATATCCAGAATAATTTGGTAAGACAGTTTTTGAGAAGACCAGTAATAAAATGTTTATTCCATATTATTAGATTTACAGTGCTGAATACACAGCATTTTTACATGAAGGTGGAATTAGTAGTGTATGTTTCTGCAACCCAGATACCCATCAGGTTTAATCTACTTTAAAGCCTTGTTGTAAACAATTTTAGGAAGTACTGTAATTTTTGTTGTATGTTGAATATTACTAATTACCTAATGTTGTTCTTCTAGCGCGATTGAAAACTTCATCGCCTTACATATATACACTAACGAATTTGCATGTGCTTATTTTATTGTTAACTAATGCTAAAGTTTCTGTCCCCAGGTCTCTCACTGTGCTTTGTTATCGTTTTGCATAGTTTCCATAAGCTCTGAGTAATATTTTAATAATATTAAGTGATGTAACATAAATAGCAGTGTGTTGGCATGGAAATAGTTTTTTGATATCTTCATTTGATGGATATCAATCCTGATTACTCCTGATGGACCATTATCACCTAAGACTCTTGTCAAGGTTATTGCCATATTGAGGTTTTCCTTCCAGAAAATATATTTGATTTTTTCAGGAACAGTGTCCTCTTATTTAATCATTACTGTGTGTGACTTTTGAAATAATTATCTCAAAATTATATGCTTGAAATGAAATTTTACCTAACCTAGATTTTTTCTGTTCCTCTTGACATTCTAATCTATCAATATTTTCTGTCATGTGTGTGGCCGAGAATGTGGACTTTGGTTCAGAAATGCCGGTTCAGACCTGATTATTAATCAAGACATGGGTATGAAAAATAAAAAGAAGCTCATTCATTTGGGGAATAATTAATTTTAACCAAGTTTGCACTCTGGGACTTGAAACAGTTTCACCTCATCTGTACAACTGTTTAATGCAAAATCTCCAATATAAGTGAAGTGCCCTAGGTGATCTGTTGAATTTTTCTCCCTTTTTTGTCCATCACTCCTAGATCTTTTGTGTTCTGTTACTCATAATTCCTCCATCAGTCTGAGGTGAATTATTTTATAGCACAAAGTCAATAAAGAAAATAAAGCCTACCATATGATTTTCATTCACTTTCTATGGAATGGAGTAAGGTAGCTAATTATCATAATTCACTTACATAGTTAAAAAATCTCAGTAACAAAACAGAACCCGAACAGGTGGTTTGTATTGAAGAAATAAAATAAGCTTTATTATTTTAGCCTAGGACAATTCTTTTTCTATTACACATGACTTGGGTAGAATAAAGTAGACAGCTCATGCTGAGAAAACTGAAATGTAGAGAATGCAAGGGTTAAAACGCAGACAGTACACCCAGGAGTGTCACAGGCATGGATCTCTGAAAATTACGATGAACCATCCAACTTGAATGAATCAAAAGCATTAGCTGGTCTGTTGTTTGCTTTCAGTTTTGAAAGGCATTTTATAAGTTGAGCATGCTAATGATTTCATATCTCTGATCACATTTATAAAGGCATTTATTTCTCTTATGTTAAATGTATTTATAAGGGTTTAGTGACAATTACTTTTAAGTAAATTTTATTTACTTTCTAAGTTTAATTACTTAATGAGTATATATTTTTCTCTCTTTTGAAGCACAGTTTTTGTAAAGTGAAAATATTTATGATTATGCTGGTATAGTCCTTAAGGTCACCTACTCATTTCCTTAGACTCCTTGAGAATGACATCCACCTAAAAGCATCTCTCCTCATAATTTGACACTTAACCTGACATCTTTAGGTTTGAATTTGGGGAATTCCAATTTTGGGTTCTAAATATGAAAGCGTTTCCAAATAGATATGATCATAGTTTTGTCAAGTATAAAAAAGTAAGGTAAAATCCGTAGTATTACCAAATAAAATGTTCTGAATACTGAAATTAAATCAAATGCTTTCTTTTTGTACTGGAGTAGATGTACTCCATGGAAAATTAGTGCTTTATGAAAGGCACTTCTTCCTATTTTTTCACTTAATTGACATAAAAGAGACAGTATGTATTCAGACGCAGTCATTTTTGAGAGTGCTGATACATTCGTATATTTTAATTGTAGAAGTGCTGGACATGAGCAGTGTTTTGCATTAAATTCCACACCTGATCACATGCCTGTTGGAAGATTTCCAGAGTATGCTCTGGAAGGGACTGTTGCTTCCAAGTTGTGCCACTGAAATTAAGATCTACTCCCCAGAGAAGACAAGTGAATTAACACAGTATGCTTTATGCACAATGAAAACAAACTGATCTGGGTTACTTCTTTGCTTAGAACTGTGAAAAGTACAATAACATGTACTTACAGCTGAATGAGTGAATTCTATTTTTACCTTAAGCATAGAATCAATGATTTACTATGTGGCTTTGTTTTAGATTCTTCTGACATGTTAAGATTCTCTGAAAAGCTAGTTAGTTATACTAACTCTATTCCAGAGAAACATTCTCTGGCCATTCCATTTTCAACTTTTTATTACACATGAAATAGGCTAATCATTGATAGCAAGATATTAATGTTAAAAAATCAACAAAAGTGTATAGCCTACCTCTTTGTATTTTGCTTGCATGCATCAAACATATTTTAATAAAAAGAAATCATCAATGCCATACCATTAGCAAACAAACAATAATCACTCAGACATGAAGAAGTATTCAAAGACTAGAAGATTTTGGTGGTGAAGACAGGGGAAATAATAGAAATATGCACCAGGGCTGTTGGAATATCTTGTAGGGAATATCTAGAAAATTAGATTAATCAAGGAGCAGACATTTGGAAGAAAGTTTGTGTGAATGCCTGACAGTCTTGCTCTTTCCCTCATTTCAAATGTTGGCAGGGTAGCAGGCAGCTCCAAGGGAAATGTGCTCCTTTCATACTTGAGTAATTGATGAATTGTATGCAATATGCAAATGAGAATCCATAAATCTTATGAATGACAGCTTAATTTATGTGAGCCTTAATGAATGCAGGATTAGATTTTAATTAAATATCCTCAAAGGCACCCTGAGTAGTAGATTTTTTAGGCCTTGTTTTTTGAAAACTTGTTTCTCAAGCAATACATCTTACAAAAGCAGAAAACGAGGCAAAGGACTTAACCTATATTTTAGTAATAAACATTGTTTCATTTCACATAGGAAACAGCAAATTCAACTGATAACTCCTTAATAAAATACGTACAGATCTCTTTATTTTGTACACATTTCACTAAATTTGATTACTTTTAATTACTATTGGTCTCTGATATCATATGCTATTTTTAATTATAAGAGAGTTATTAAAACTTTACCAAAAAATACACTAGAGCTGAAGAGTTGTTTAATAAAAGATTGTATTAGATAGATAAACATTCAAAGTATCAAATCTAATTTGACTAAAATAAAGTCTTCCTAACCATTTTTTCTTTTTCAAAATTGCCTCTCTAGACAATATCTAATGAGATAAGATGATAAATAAGACTATTTCATACATGATATTTAATAAGGAGAATTGCATACTAAAATTAGACTGAAATGATGTATACTCCTGTGGAATAGTTATTTCCTTAATTCACTTTAATACCTTGAACTTAAATGTAGGTTTTCCATTGAATGTATATAAGATGACAAACATCATTTTACATTTCTGGTAGGCATCTACTTTTTGAATTAGAATTTTCCAAATTTAGTTAGGTTAAAATGCACATATGATTTGGTGTTTAGAAATCTTAAACATTTGTTTCTTTCACTTCAGGTATTTTCTTGTTAAATTACATTGGGCTTACTTTTTAGTCCCCATTAGTTGTCCCAGCTAAATCAGTTTTAAACTCTGATATAAAAGTATTACTTTGAGTTTTTTCTTGGTAATGCTACAAGTGCCTATGTGAATATAAGTATAAAAAAATTGCACATTTTTCTCTCTTAAGTGAAACTAACTTATATAGCTTCAAAATGTAGTTTATTAAACTTCCAGTGTTACAGGATGAATAAATTCTAGAGATCTCACGGACATCATGTTGACTATGGTTAACAATACTGTAGTATATGCTTGAAAATTGCTGAGAGTAGGTCTTCAATGTTCTCACCACACGCACACAAGATATGAGGTGTTGGATGTGTTAACTAACCTTATTGTGGTAATCATTTCACAATATACACATATATCAAGTCATTAAGTTGTACACCTCAAACATATACAATGCTATACATCAATAAAGCTGGGGAATAATGCAGTTTGTTCACCTAGTGTCTGTGTAGGTGTGTAGGTGTGAATTTCATTGAGAAGAATAGAAGTCTAAATATGGTAGTCGGTCAGAGGCTTTTACTAGAGCTGAGCTTCTGAGGTGGAGGTATCTGGAAAGGCCTTGAAATTACATGCACAAGTTTTGGTATATAACCATGTGTTCATTTTACTGACTTGATGAGTATATAACCTTCCACAGGTTTTCAAAGGGATTCATTATCTAAACAAATAAGCTACTATAATGAACAAAGTAACAGCAAATACATAACTTACTGAAGCAAAGTATATCTATGTAAAACCAGACAAAAACATGTAATCCATGCCTTATAAACCATATAACTTTGTAAAGGATCAATCGTGTGTAAACATGCTTTCCTTAACTCTTTCATTACTAATTTCTTTTTAAATACAGTATGATTTATTTTCAGAACAATATTTAAGTAAAATATCCTGCATTTTTGTTTTATTTTCCATGATTATTGCCATCTTAAATATTGTGGTGAATTAAGGAGCCCATTTCTCTAATAATTATCGTCAATTCTATCTAATCTATTTATGCAAAGAACACCTACTGACCAAAGTTAAATTTATATGTGCAAACAAGATGACAAAATAGTTCTAGAGAAGATATTTAAAAGTATTTTAGAAAACAACAAAATTTAACTGACTTTAAATTTGCTGTAAAGTTATATTTTACATATGTAATTTAATGTAAATATAGAGTTGCAAATTGTTACATGTTACTAAATTTGGATGTTCAGTTTTTATTTCAATCTGTCATTTTACATATATATTATATACGTATTACATAGTTCATACAATTTGATCAACTATATTGTGATTGTGCCAGTCCCTTTCCTTAAAGTTAATAAGCAAAGGTAAGGTAACATAGTGGACTAAAAGAAAGAACAAACTTACACTTGAATGAAATTAGAGTTTCTAAGATGAGTTTTAAAATTAGAATTTCATATTCAAGTCAGTTCACATTTATTTTCTCTCTCTTTCATCTTCTTTGTTGAAACTCAACTGAATCTGTGGCTTTATTTTCTTAAAGACTCCATTGCTCAAAACAGTTAAATCTGTAGCAATAAAAATACTTTTTTTGGAGATAACCCTCTTATTATGGTTTTGATGAGACTTGTTTGGCTGGAAAATTTTGAAACCTTTTTGGCTGTACTAATTTCATTTACAAAGCAGTTATTTTCAAACTTTTGGTTTTTAAATACTTTTAACAGGTTTGGTTTGACTAAGAGATAAGTTATAACCCACACAGACTGCATATATTTTTGTCTGTCATGGCATTCTTTGCCAGTTATAATATCCCTTGCTTAGACATATTTGCATTTGCAGTTGGGATTGTTGGAGAGAATTGTTTTTTCGTAAATCCAGAAGTTATAGTTAGTTGTGATTGACCTTTATTATAGCATTGAGATTCATTGATGAAGAAATATTTATCAGTTGAGTAATTTAGACTGTCAGTTCTTTGGAAACTTTTATTCCTCTAATGTGGTCTTCATTGGAGCTAATTGGAACTTTCTTTCAAAATCAAAATGGCCATAAATCATACAGAATTTTATTTGCTAGTTCCTTTACTATTTTTTCTCTGTTTAAAACTCTGGGCATAATGTAGTTAGTTTCACTTATTATTAAAGCTAAGATAAATTTCCTATGTGTTGTTAGATATAAATAATTAATACTTGATTCAGCTGACTTTGAAATGATTCATCTACTTTGCTGTGTGTGAAAGTAGGGAAAATTTAGAAAGGGAAGTATGTAATGTCTATGCAGCATTTCAAGAGAGCCTCCAACTCATTTTGAACAACAGGTTACAGAGGAGGTTTTAGGTAAATTTTTTTTTTTTTCCGGTACGCGGGCCTCTCACTGCTGTGGCCTCTCCCGTTGCGGAGCACAGGCTCCGGACGCGCAGGCTCAGCGGCCATGGCTCACGGGCCCAGCCGCTCCGCGGCATGTGGGATCTTCCCGGACCGGGGCACGAAACCGTGTCGCCTGCATCGGCAGGCGGACTCAACCACTGCGCCACCAGGGAAGCCATTTAGGTAAATTTTGATGATTTCAAGGTTTTGTGTTGGTCAGTTGGAGTAATTTAGTAATTTGAATTGGCACGCATCAAATATATTAATCACTGTAAATGCAATTACATTGGTTTATACATAAAAAGATCATTTAGCAGAGATTATTTGCCTAGTTGAGGACCACCAGCTGGAGCTGTCCAAGTATAGAAAACTGTTTTCAATACATTTTTGGAGAAGGTTTTCAAATTACTTTTCACTTGAACTAAAGTGGATAAATATAGTCATACACCCCTTAGAAGTTCTTATGATATACATCGTTTTATATTTGCTGCCCTTACTTTGAAAATTAAAATGTTTGAAATAGTTCCAATTAGATAGGAATTTATATTTCTGCTTTTCTTAGGTCCAAGTGAATGCCTGCAAATTGTTTTCAATACTGAAAAATCTATTCAGTCTATTTGAAGAATTTTTGCTCTACCCATCAAAATATTCTGAAAGGAAAGTGAAAACAAAAATACAAAATAATAATCTGTCATTTAAATTGTTAATAGAAGAGGACTGATATGGGATTAGAAAATTAGTTTTAAACAACTACACCTTAGTAAATCAGAGTCTGTCAGCCATATTTTAAAAAGAGCAATCAATATTTGAATCTTCTGTTCGGTAATGATTACAACCAAATTTAGTTATTGTGTCAAATGCAAGTGAACATCAAAAGAACTTTGCAAAATTACTGCTCAGATAGCTATTTATCTGTGCTGTCTGAACTTGTAAAATATCTTAAAACATGACAGCAAATATTTGGGGTACCAAGTGTACTAAGATACATCTTAGTAGCTTTAATTTTGTTTAAGATAGATAAATGTACAGCTGTCCTCCAATGTTGACACCATAAGCTATGGGAAAAGATTAAAACAAACCTGGAAACTCCTAGCACATTCTGCTCCTCCCATTTATAGAAGTATTCAGATGGTCCTGTGGCACTGCTTCACAAAATCTCCAAATAACCGTTATTCCATCACCAACCCCGGCTCCCAAGTATTGAGGGAGGGACGATCAGAACTCTCCCACTTATCCTCTGCCCATATGCCCACATTCAACCTACTTACTTGGAGAAAACCAAGAATAGTAGATTTAAACCCCATTGTTTGGATGCAGATACTGAGACCAGAAACTTTTGGATCATACTAACAAGCAAAAGCAGAAACCTGTAACTCTTGACTCAACATCCAAACCTCTTTCCTCATCTTGTGAAACTGACTGATATATTATGACTGACTTTTTAGTTCTTCATCAACATATTTAGAACTCTTATTACTGGGGAGGTGAAATAATAAATGAGAAAATGGTGTATATCTGCTTTGGAATCATTTTAAATGAATACAAACTTCTACATTGATATAAGCCACACTCACTACAATGATATTTGTCATGTGTTATTATCTAGGAATACCCTTCTTTCAATTTTCAACCAAATTTCAACCCATTTCCTATCAAGAAAGCTATTAAATAATATTTTTCATGTTCAGTATGATTTAGTCACAAGAGACTGCAATTAGAAATCCACAGGAATTTCACATGTAAGGGACCCCATCTCACACTTATTGAAAGGAAATGCCATTTTATGAATTATTTTTTTAAAATAAAGAAACAAGCAATCCTATGTTTCTATCCAAAGATATGAAATCTCATAGGAAATCTGCATTTGTTATCAGTCTCAGGAAGCTTCAAGGTGGGGGACTCTAGTGTTATGAGGAGGAAACAAAAATATACGGAACTTAAAATCATTAAGAATGTCACGAAGAAAAGCAAAAGGAAGATGGTTTCCTCATTTTATCCTGTGTTACTATATAGAAACTTGTTTATAGCAAATGGCATATGCTGGCTGCATACTACTAAGGAGTATTCCCTTCTAATAAAATATATAAATTATTCAGAATAATAACTTATATACTGGAATAAAAGTAACTTAAAGGTATAAACTTATAATTACCTAAGAGCATAGTTTCTAATTTTATCATTATAATAGATACACTATTCAAAGGAATTATTAAAGCATTCAGGCATATACTCATAACTTTAAGTGTCTATATTAGACCCCTTAAGAAGTAAAATGCTTTAATACACTGTCAAGAATTTTCATCTAAAATCTTTTATATGGACATTATATATTTTTTCCAACAAAATTTTAGGGAACGAAAAATACTAATAGAATTTCTGAATTGTTTTATGATATTACAAAATAAATAACAAGATAAGTTAAAAAAAATTCACTGGGACTTCCCTGTTGGTGTAGTGGTTAAGAATCCGCCTGCCAATGCAGGAGACACAGGTTCGATCCCTGGTCCAGGAGGATCCCACATGCCCCAGAGCAACTAAGCCCGTGTGCCACAGCTACTGAGCCTGCACTCTAGAGCTCGCGTGCCACAACTTCTGAGCCCATGCACCACAACTGCTGAAGCCCGCATGCTCTAGGGCCTGTGCTCTGCAACAAGAGAAGCCACTGCAATGAGAAGCCTGCACAATGCAATGAAGAGTAGTCCCTGCTTGCCGCAACTAGAGAAAACCCACATGCAGCTATGAAGACCCAACGCAGCCAAATATATATATATATAATAATAATTCATTGCACTGCAGATTTAGTGAAACAAAATTGGGAGAAAATAAGGACTAGTTTTTTTTTTAATCTTCAAAGGACTCGGTGATTATTTTTGTTCTTTTGAGATAGTGGCTGAAAATGAAAAATTGAGATTAACCCTTAATTGTAACATTGCTATCAGAAGCCTCTAACACTAAGCTGATTTTAATGTATACAAAGTCATATAATTATAAAATTTGGAATACCCCTAGTTACCAAATGAATAAAAGTGGCATTTAAGTGTTTGGCCCTTTAATCCAGAGCCCTTAGTAGATGAAAATATGTTCATCTTTTACCTCCCCTAGTGATAATTATAATTGTATTGTTGGCTCACATTTCTTGACTCTTGTGTAATTTAGCTCTGTCAGCATTAATCTCTTGGCTGTTCACATCAGTGGAACTAAATGTCTGCTTAATATTATGTAGGTTAGACGGTTGTCATCCTAGTTGGGGAAGAGCAATGAAAGAATTTACTGTGGTATTAATCAAATGTATTATAAGGGCACCGGGCCTAATATCTGAACATTTATACTACAGTGAAATCAGATTTTATCACTTGCATGTTTGGAAATAGATTTTTACTTTCTTCGTGTAGAGGATCAGTGATGGATTTGTTTCTTAAATATCCATAGGTTACTTTTCCTTATTTTTTTCAACCAGTGTTATTATTGTTTACTGTACAGTATTTATAACAGGAAATAGCAGAGGATCATCAAGAGAAATGCTTTTTATAAAGCAGATTTACATTTTCCTTTCAGTGTTTGATCACAGTTATATTTATCTGGGGGTAGGAATATTCTGACAGGTATGGGAGGGGAACTGCTTGATATAAAGTCACTACTGCAAGAAAATGAACCTTTTGGTAAAGACATCTTAGTTTGAAATGATAAGTAAAGTACAGAGAACATAACTATGTGCTATTATGTATCATTTTATTACCTTTATGTTGATCTTGATCTTTTATATGGATAGCAAAGCATTGGCAAAGGAAGACTAAATAGAGACATTTGTATAATACATCTTCGGCTGCAATGTAATCCTTACATCGAGGACTAGTTAGCAAGCAAAGGATTCATATTTCATTAAAATACAAAGAGTATTCTTTATAGCATCTGAAAACTTAAACACTGTGGAGTGCTTTGGAATTTTAAATGAATGGTTTCCATTTATATTACATTTTAATTTACTTAGTCAAACACATTTGTTAAACATGATTATGAGCTGAGCCTTGAACCAGACATAATGGCTGAAAATAGGGCAGCAACGTGTGTCTTTTGCCTGAGAGACAGAACAGATCATATTTGGAGAATGGAAAAGGATGCTGTTCAGAGGAAAAGATTTAAGACTTAATAAGACAGCAGGCAAATAAATATTATTGATAGGTCGGTAGAAACCCAAACTTCTTATACTGCCAAGCTCTCAGAGTTCATCTCTTTCCTTTCTCTCCCTTACAAGCTGAAATCCAGCCATACTGACTTTCCTTTGTTTTCCTGATCAGAACAAAGTTGTTAGGTTCTTTGTACTCACTATTCGTTTGCCTGGAACTCTTCTCTCTTTTATTGCACAGCTGGTAGCTTCTTAATACTTAAGCCTCACCTTCTTAGAGAAGTCTTCCTTGCCCTACTAATCTAAAGGCCCCATTTTCGTAGTCTATTCATCTATTTATTTTTGTCTTTCTCTGCCCAGAACCTTCCCTGGTAGGTATCGGGTTGACCAAGAAGTTCGTTCGGGTTTTTCCATAACATCTTACAGAAAAACCTGAATGAACTTTTTGGCCAACCCATAAACTTTCAATAAATGTTGAATGAATGACAAAACAGCAAAGATAAATACAGGAATAAAGGTGGAAACAGTCACTGTATTTCAGTGAGGCTTCAAGGGGCAGTTACTTTTTAAATCCAATTTTGATGGAAGAAGAGATGATAACTCCTCTCTCACCCAACAGGAAAAATATTGATAATGACATAATACATACAAAGCATTGAGGCTGTGAGGACAGTGTAGACAATTATCAGGCAGTTTTGACTTCTGGAAGAGAATCTATGCATTTAACTCCAGCACAACAAATTTTAATGTGCCTGTTACATATGCATGAAATTGTAACGTGAATACAAATGTAATTAGTTGGTGAGAATTTGGGCTAAGAAGTTGGTAAAGGGGCCAAAAGGCCAAAAGAAGAGGCTTGGAGATGCTACAGTAAGATAAAGGAGTTGTGGTATTCCTTGAACAGCAAATCCTATGAACAAATTAGCCATTCTCATATTAGGTCAAAGGCAGCCTTTCAAAGGTGGCCTGCAATGGTTTCATTTATTTTTCTTCTTGAAAAGTAGCACCAGAGGTTGCATTTACACAGAAGAAGGAGCCTGTTTTAAATGCAAATAATCATAATTTAAGCTTTTAACCTTAATTATCAGTTAAATTCTCGAAGACTTTAGTTGATTGTTGAAAGCAAGATACTAAAAACTGTGGATGACCGAGGTGATGGGTTTAAATACCAATGGAATGAGTAAGAGCAGTTGAGAAAGAAAGCTCAGGGCTTCCCTGGTGGCGCAGTGGTTGAGAGTCCGCCTGACAATGCAGGGCACACGGGTTCGTGCCCCAGTCCGCGAAGATCCCACATGTCGCGGAGTGCCTGGGTCGATGAGCACACCGCAAAAAATAAAAAAAAAAAAAAGAAAGAAAGCTCCACTAAAAGTGGAGGCATGAGAGCTGCCAAGTTATAATTTTCCGGAAGCTTGCTTTGCTATTACTCAATCATCTTGCCCGATGATCTTTATTTGAAAAGTAGTGGGTAGGATAGATAGTACTTGGGAGATGTTGACAGAGGAACCCGTTATTTGGAAATAAGCACCTAATTAATGAAATAGCAAATGAAATAGCAAATAAAATGAAAAAGAAACGGTATCTTTGAATACATGACTAACTGGACTTAGGATGGAGAGTGTGTTGCAGTGATGGGAATCATTGAATTTCAGATTAGAAAGAGGCCTCAGCAGTGAGTGAGCTAAAACCTGTACCAAATGCCAGTTGTCTGTTTTACAGTATCCCTGATAATTTGAATAAGTGGTCCAACTTCTGCTTGACGTCTGAAGGGACAAGGATTTCAGAAGAAGATAATTTTTGCCTCTATTTCTCAACAGGTCCTTCCTATGTTTGGCCGAAATACTCTTCCCGTTTATCTTTAAGCTCAGACATAAAAGGAATGAATTTAATCTGTCTTTTATTTGGTTACCTTATATTAAATGTTGTAAGTTTCCTATTATGTTCTAATCTCCTTTCAAAGCTTTTATTTTTCATGTGGACCATACCGTCTCTTTTTTTAAAAATTTATTTATTTAATTCATTTTTTATTTTTGGCTGCATCGGGTCTTCGTTGCTGCGCATGGGCTTTCTCTAGTTGCAGCGAGCAGGGGTTACTCTTTGTTTCGGTGCACAGGTTTCTCATTGTGGTGGCTTCTCTTGTTGCAGAGCATGGGCTCTAGGTGCGTGGACTCCAGTAGTTGTGGTGTGGTGGTTCATACTTGTGGCTCACGGGCTTTAGAGCTCAGGTTCAGTAGTTGTGGTGCATGGGCTTAGTTGCTCCGTGGCATGTGGGATCTTCCTGGACCAGGGCTCAAACCCTTGCCCCCTGCATTGGCTGGCGGATTTTTAACCACTGTGCCACCAGGGAAGCCCCTATATCTTCTCTTTCCTCTTCTTTTGTTCTGAATTTTGAACCCTTCAAACCTGTATTTATTCTTTTCTGGTATATGCTAAGTGATCAATGATTTTTTTTCAAACATCAGGATTCAACAGCCCTGAATAGCAGCAGACAAGGTCAGAATGGCTTACCCTCTCTAGTTCTGGTTACTCTAATTAACATTCATTGTCACAGTTGATTTCTGGGATTTTTTTTTTAATTTCTTTGGATTAATAATTCCTGATATTTTTAGCTGAAGAAAGGAAAGGGATGTTAGTCTCATTTAACATCTGAGATTTGAGTGGAAATAATGAGCCTAATGATTCATATGGCAAGTCTCAAATGTAACTGTACATCCAATGGGATATATCAAAGAATGGGTTATCATTGAATTCAGAAATGGTAGGAATCTGAAAGAAACTAGATTTTTTTTCCCTTTGACTTTATATTTATCTTCCCCCGAAAGTTGTCATGAAACGCACAGTTTACATTATGATAAAAAACTTACATACTATTTAGTGTAAAAACATTAAAAAGTATAAATGAGAAATAAATCTAAGAGATGGAGTTATACTTGAGCATAGACTAATAGAAATGAAATTTTATAATACTTGACCCTTTGTTTCTTACAAACTAAGTGCCAGAGATAGAGGCATGGAGTGTGTGTGTGTGTGTGTGTGTGTGTGTGTGTGTGTGCATGCACGCGCGTGTGCACATGATTACATACTCAGGTCCTTGCAATATCTGAGAGACTGTATTTTCATTTCTGGTCATCACCTTAGCAAACTAATCAATGAGGCATGAACTGCTATCTGCAGTGAAAGAAATGAAAAATAAACCAGAGATAATCCCTCAGTTAAAAGGTTATTCTGTGTGATAAAAGCTATTTTGTTAATTTATTTACTTACTGGTACAGTGAGATAAAGTGAAAGTACAATTAGGGAATTCTCGTTGAAAGGATTTTAAAGGGCAATGATGACTTAATATTTTGTATTATTTGATTGACACTTAAGAGTATTTTTAAAGTAAAATTTTTTGTAGCACATAAAATTCTAAATTGTCTTGCTTTAGTTTATTGTGTATTTTAAATTTCATACATAATTACATAATATAGTTGATTATTCAATAAAAATAATCCTTAGATGAATCATAACATTTAATATTAGATCTCTTAATTTAATGAAGGATGGTTATTTTTCAGAAAGGTGGTTCCTGTATTTTAATGTATCCTGGTAATTTAATGTATAGTGTATAATTTTTTGAAATATTAATTTATTTCTTCTCCAGGTGATTTATCCCACAAACATAACTTTATTTTTCTGTTAGTTGCCAGACTGTGTTGCATTCTGGAGAAATATAAATAAGTAAAAGATAGTTATTGCATTTAAAGGCTTCATGTGCCTAGACAGAAATGATACATAAATTATTATACTGACTTGGTAAGTATTATGGATGTGGGTGGAAGCTGGTGAGCCACATGTACATGGGAGATGAGGGAAGGAATTGATGTAAACTGGCTCAGGGTTTCTCCCATGGACAATTGATGGAAAGGGCATTTTAGGCAGAAGGATTAGCATCTCCAAAGCAAGGATATATGAAAGTAATTAGGTACCAACTACAGACTGAGGGTGGGAAAGTTTTGAGAAATTACACTGGAAAGAAATTGAGATGTTAGATTTTAAAGTTAAAGGGTCTGGTATGCTATGATAAGAAATCTGGTGAGCTGTGGAAGATTTGCAGAATGCACTGAAGGTGCTGGAATGTTTTTTCTGTATAAATCACTTAGGTCAATACACTACAGGGACACAAGGGAAAGGACTTGAGATAAGGCAGGAGCCATGTGAATGAAGAAAAGAGTGAATTAAGAAATATCATAGGTAGAATCAATAGAATCTGGTGACCATCAAATTGAGAAGTAGAAATTACACTAAAGGATATAGAGGAATTGGGATCACCCCTGTGTCTGGCTTTGGAAATTGGATACATTATGGTTTATTAACAGATATATGGAATAAAATAGGTAATGTGATGCAGGTTCAGGGTGAAAGATAAAAAGTTTACTTTTGCCATTGAATTTGAAGTGCTTGTGACATCTTCAGATGTCCAGTACATCAATGGAAAGACAGCTTTGGAACTCAAGAGAAAAGGGATTCCATATATATGTGTTAGCATACGGTATTTGTTTTTCCCTTTTTGACTTACTTCACTCTGTATGACAGACTCTAGGTCCATCCACCTCACTTAAAAGCTTTTGCACAGCAAAGGAAACCATAAACAAGATGAAAAGACCACCCTCAGAATGGGAGAAAATATTTGCAAGTGAATCAACTGACAAAGGATTAATCTCCAAAATTTACAAGCAGCTCATGCAGCTCAATATCAAAAAAACAAACAACCCAATCCAAACATGAGTAGACCGAAATAGATATTTCTCCAAAGAAGATATACAGATTGCCAACAAACACATGAAAGCATGCTCAGCATCACTAATCATTAGAGAAATTCAGATCAAAACTACAGTGAGGTATCACCTCACACCAGTCAGAATGGCCATCATCAAAAAATCTACAAACAATAAATGCTGGAGAGGGTGTGAAGAAAAGGGAACCCTCTTGCACTGTTGGTGGGAATGTAAATTGATACAGCTACTATGGAAAACAGTATGGAAGTTCCTTAAAAAACTAAAACTAGAACTACCATACAACCGAGCAATCCCAGTACTGGGCATATACCCTGAGAAAACCATAATTCAAAAAGAGTCACATGCCACAATGTTCATTGCAGCTCTATTTACAATAGCCAGGACATGGAAGCAACCTAAGTGTCCATCGACAGATGAATGGATAAAGAAGATGTGGCACATATATATGAAATCTAAAAAAAAAAAAAAATCGTTCTGAAGAACCTAGGGGCAGGACAGGAATAAAGACACAGACGTAGAGAATGGATTTGAGGACACAGGGAGGGGGAAGGGTAAGCTGGGACAAAGTGAGAGAGTGGCATGGACATATATACACTATCAAATGTAAAATAGATAGCTAGTGGGAAGCAGCTGTATTGCACAGGGAGATCAGCTTGGTGCTTTGTGACCACCTAGAGGGGCGGGATAGGGAGGGTGGAAGGGAGACGCAAGAGGGAGGGGTTATGGGGATATATGTATACGTATAGCTGATTCACTTTGTTGTACAGCAGAAACTAACACAACATTGTAAAGCAATTATACTCCAGTAAAGATGTTAAAAAATAAAGGGAGAAAAGGGAAACATCATTTCTAATATTTTAGAAGTTTGTTTTAATCATTGATGAATTAGACATCGATTTCATTTTTAAGCTGATCTAGAAATTATTGTGGGGTATAAAACTTTTCCATCTAAGAACTAGAATTTTGGTTACTTTCTCAGAAACAAGGGCCAAAGAAAGTTAATATTTAGAGCCCACTAATTCTCCTACTAGACTGAAAGTTACCTTTTTACTTATATAGTCTATTTGAGTTCCTTTCCTCACTGGAAAATACTCTTCATTTATATAACCCATATGCACTGATAGGTATTGGCAGCTATTAAAATTCCTGTTTGATGTCTTTACTCAGTGAAATCAGGCAGGGAAGGAGGAAGAACAGTAACATTAAAATAGAAATGGGATGAAGATAATGGCACAAATTGGGAAACTACATTTTTAGATTGGAAAAATGTACCCTTGGAAATCAGAGAATACACTGAGTTAGCTTTTTCCTGTATTTTCACTGTTCACATTCTCCTTATTAGGCACTTTATGATAATATTACCTTCTTTGACCATTTTATTTCAGATTTTAAAATTTTATCTGCCATGGCATCGCTTGAAGTTGTTAGGGAAGGGAAGATGTGGCTTCCAAAAGTTTAAGTGACTTGCCAAGGTCACACATCTAATAAGTGACAGCTTCCTTCTTCTGATCCATGGCCAAGTGACCTACTGTCACTATTATTCAGAGGCACCATGTTATGATGGGGTAAGCATAGGCTTTGAAATGAGAGATACATGGGTCTGACACAAAAATCTGAAATTCATGAGTCATGCTGTTGGATCAGTCAGCTCCAATTTCTTCATCTGAGAAGTAGAGATAATATCTGCCTTCTAGGACAGTTGGAATTTAAGTGAGATGAGATACCTTAGTCACCCCGGTACATAGTAGGTGTCCTACCTATGTTAGCTTTCCTTCTTCATCAGTCAATTCAGTCTTAACTCCTTATGTTCTCAAACTGGGAGAAAAGAGGAGCAGTGAACCCACTATCAAGATCTTAAAAGTTAGGTCAGTTGTTAGGCCAGGAGTCCCCTTGCTTATTTCATTTTTTCACTCCATGGTCTTTCCATCCTTTCTATTTTATTGTACACTTAAAATTTTAATCTCCCTTATTGGTGTCCTATATATTTGTTACAAATATTGATGACAGGCTTCTTAAAAACCAATCTAGAATTAAACCTGATATTATTCGTATTACTATAAGGGGAGTTGGGTGAAAATATTAAAACTGTATTTTTATAAGGAATCATATATACTTAATAAATTCCAGCACATCTCTTATTGTCTGTATTTAGTCTGGCAGTCTCTACAATGTGTGTTACTATATGTAAACACATATACCTACACAACTGAATCTTGACTAATAATTGACTTACTTGAACCAGTTAAAGTATGAAAAAAATTGCTATTTTAAACATTGTTTTACTTTTCAAAATGCTATTATTCTGGGAAGTTGCATTTTAAGGACAGCTGTTTTTACAGTGCCTAATGCCCTGGATTTTCTGGAGTTGTCCCTATTTCTTCATTCAGTTAACATTTTTTGAACTCCTCTTATATGTTGGGCACAATTCTTATTTCTTCTCATTGTTACGCTAAGAACTGTTGTTACTATAACCAAGATCTCATCCACGTGATATACCACTAATATTGGACTCACTGAAACTGTTTCTATGAAAGTGTACATAAAGCCCATAGAGGATAATATTCCGGAGGAAATATAACTGAGCATCTATTTAAGCAATGCAGTTAGAATTTGAAAGTAATTAATAATAGCTAATTTGTGATATATATGCTATTTATTTTAAGCATCTATAAGACAATTTGAAGGGGTGTCAAGTAATAATGGAATAACTTATTATATCATCCTTACTATAATATTAGTTTTGTAATATTGTAGTTGAACATTAGGAATTGAAAAAAGACTAAACCTAAACTATTCCCATAATGCTTATTTATGAATATTAGAAACTATATTTATCTCTTTATTTGTTCCTGGATATAGTCCCTTTTTTAAAAAACTTTGTTATAAAAGTACAAATTTTTGAAAACTGGATTTAGAACAGAAATGCTAATACTCCTTTGACTAAAAGAGGTGAGAATGTTATTACTACAGTTTAGTTCATTATTTATCATGCTGCAGTTACAGAAATAACATATCTCAATTAGTAAATTTAAATACCTTAATTGCCTATAGAAGAACATGAAAAAAATGTCTTAAGTGATGTTACATTTTAAAACGGGTTACTACGAGAATTTAGTAACATGAATTAGTTAAATGTAAGATCATCTAAATCTATGATCATTTAAATCATCAGCTCATGAATAATCGATCTAGGAGCTTTTATTTTTTGTGGGATTGGGCCTTATCTAGAAAAAAACTTTGGTATTGATATAATTATAAGACAACAATAATATATTTCTGTAGTTTACCATTTATTCCATGTTTTATGCACGTTCAGACTATTGAATTAATCTCCGAAACAATAAAAAGACATTCTTCACTAGAAATAGCCTGCTTTGCCTTGGCTTTGTGGCAAAATGACATTAGGGAACATACGTGGTTGTTGAACCTGATTGCTTTAGCAGCCCTCGGGTTGATAGTATCAGGTTCCAGCTTGCCCTGCTGGGTCAACGTGGACCCAGGCCTTTAAAGAGAAAAGTTCAGGGAAAGTTCACTTCTATTGTTTTACCATGGTTACAAAACAGAGAGGGGAAAAAAAAAAAGAAAAAGAAAAGAAATCTTGGGTTTGTGACCTGTCGCTGCCGTGAGTCCTTTTCTGTGTTCTTTCTGTTTTTGTCAATTAAATATTGCAACAGAGAAAATTAAAACTTAGAGGAATCTATAATGAATACAAGCCAAAATATACTCTGTTATCACTCGTAGCTAACCCCCAGATATATTCAATGACTGTTGGTGTCATTGCATCAAGTGTTTAGATTAGTTTAATTTCATTTAAAGCATTATTTCAATTTTTCCTCGGTAAGAAGTTTAAAATTTGTAAGGTTATAGTAGGAAAGATTTGTTGATTTTAGAGGGCAAGGGGAATAACTTATTAAAAGTAATTTAACTTCGATTAAATTTGTTGAAATAAAGTGTTGTTTTAACTTGAAGAGGGAGATCATAATTTATTATTTTATTCTGGCTGTAAACTAAAGCAACATTTTCGTTTAAAAGAATTTGTTTACCTTAAATGGTAAGGAGTTGTGATATGTAAGGGCCAGCATGACCTTGCTTGGAGCAAACTGATTGTTTTTTGAATATAGGTAAAAATTCAAACAAATTCAAAATCCTAAGTTTAGGCTATATTTGCAAATCGTGGAAATTTTGTTCTAAAAATATTTACTAAGTGTTAGTTGTGAGGAAGGTCAATGCCATCTAGTTTACTACATATTTTGTTCTGTGAGCCTATAAAATATTATGATTAAAGCAATACAGTTGGAGCAGTTATTTTATTTTAAAAACGATAATTTTAATGATACCCATATTGTAGGATGTTATCTGTATAACCCAGACAGAATCACGGCTTGATGATATTTCAATCTAATTTTTGTCCACATTTTATTTTTTACTATGAATTTATGTTTTTTAAAATGTTTTCAAATGGAAGTTCTAATGAAAATGGCTTTTTTTCAGAAAGCAGATGATTTATTTAAGAATACATTTTCAAATTATTAAATATATATACATTTACATAGATATATTAGATATTTCTTTAAGTAACAATAGTATGAGTCACTTTAGAATTTTTATAGTCATACTTTAAAATACTGTTTTACTTTTTATTTGTTGTGCATGGTAATGCTTAGTTTCCAGAGGTGAGAATTCAGAGAGGGAGGTACATATTAGAGAATTAAGATAACAGAGTAAGATGAATCTTTGTAACTTTTTAGAATGACACTATCTCTGTTATGTGCTCATTTGTTTATTGATCCTTTGCAGTTTTGATTAGCATAATTTATTTTCCTTGAAGTTATCTGTGCCAGACATAGAACTGAGCTTTTTCATGATCTAGATGGATAGTAGTGAAGGAAAAGGGAGAGATTTAAGTATCTATTTAAATTAATCACAATGTAGAAAGCACCAAAAACATTTCTTCTGTAAATTTTATCATATCATCTATATTATTCAAAAATAACATTTCTGCACTCTTTGTATAAATGCCTGAACATACTTCCAGTAACACCCAGATATAAGAAAATTTTAAATGGTCTCCATACTGCTTATTTTAGCATCTAAAAGATCATTTTTAAAAAACTAATTCTGACTGTATTTAGAAATGATGATCTTAATCTGTGATCCACACATTTTCAATGTGGTTTCTTCATATGTTAAAATTGGAAAATATTTAATTTGTAGCATATAGCATGTTTAACATTGCTGATTATCACTTCAGAATTAAAAAGACTGCTTGAATAACTATATCAGGCAGCTGGTTGCAAGTAACTTATGACTTTTGAATTCAGAGGTCATCTAGTCCTTCACCTACCGTCAGACAGGACTTAAACCTCAGCGAGTCAGGATAAATGGCTGCTCTCAGATGTTAAAAACCATCAAGAAAAGAGTCTACAGAGATTTTACCTGATAACCTATTCTAATGTTTAACTTCTCTAATGAGAGGAAAAAGTATTCTTTTCATATGTCATCTACGTACGTCCCTCCTGTTGCAGTTTAGGGGTTGATACTTTTTTTTAATGTTATTTTCCTGCTCTTTATTACTGTGTGTTCTGAATTTATTATTGGACAGATTTTTCCAGTGCATGAACTGTTAGAAATAAATCTCATGCATTTTCAAGAATCCAGCCTAGTATATGACCTAAACATATAATGCTTAACTTCAGTGGCCTTGAAACCATGTTTTCTTGCTCTTTAGAACCACTTTCTTCATAAATAAAGAGATATAATTGTTTACTTTTATCTAGAATAACAGTTTAGGGGAATTGCCTGATCCATTCCTGCTCCAGTGCAAAGAATAACTGTAATACAAATTGGTTAAAAAACATTTAAGTTTTCTATAATTTACCCCAGAAGTCAACTTTAAAGTTTCTTTCAAAGAGAAATTCTCCAAAGACTCTCAAGACCCAATGCAATTTTTAAGTAAATTGTATGCTTTGCAGATATTCCGCAGGATTCATTTATTCTGTTTTTTCATATAAGAATCTATATGAAGAGTCAGGAAAGGAAACGTTGGATGTTTTTAAAGTATTCTGTCATGTGTTTTACTACCTGACAACCTTAAATTGATATTTATTCAAAACCACTTTTTGCCTTTTAAAAAATTCTATGTCTTTCAACTACGTGCAGTTCAAAAATTTAAATCCCTTAGTGTGGCTTAAAAGATACTTTTTGATTAGCTCTTGTTTATTTTAATATCCTTTTTTTCCATAACACTCCCATCCCACTCATCAGATATAGTTTCATGCTTGCAGTCCAGATACAGGGCCCACAGAAATTCTAGCTCTCACTCATCTCTGGGACTTTCTGTGCTACTCTTCCAATCCCTTCCAATATTTCAATTTCCATGGCACTTTTTATTTGAAATTTGGCAAAAATGGGAGGTCCTTGAGATGGATTCCATAAAGCAAAATGCAAGTTTTTAAGAGAAAATCAATTAATTAATTTATCTACACAAAATTATTGCAAGGTCAAGGATTATAGTACTGTTGAAGTCAAGGGTTGTCATTTTCTTTCTTTTCTATCCCCCTTTAGACACATATGGTCTTGGACTCTATTATATTATCACATTTAAATACTATGATCACATTTAAATGAAAGATTTTCATGCACTTAAAGTGCCTGTTCAAATCTGTTGCTCATTTTCTAAAATGGAATCTTTTTGTCTTCTTATTATTGAGTTGCAAGAATTCTTTATATATCCTGAATCCAAGTTCTATTTCAGATACGTATTTAGTAAATACATCTTTATACGTGTATTTGTAAATACATATAATTTTCTCCCTGCTAAAAAGAAATAGATAAAATGTTTTATTACTCAAGGGCAAACTTTATATATTTTGGTGATCAATCAATATTAAAAAACAATATCCATATAAGTAAAGTTTGGCTATGAATAAGTTTTAATCATTTAAAAAATATTCAAGTGGGGCTTCCCTGGTGGCACACTGGTTGAGAGTCCGCCTGCCGATGCGTGGGGCGCAGGTTCGTGCCCCGGTCTGGGAGGATGCCACATGCCGCGGAGCGGCTGGGCCCATGAGCCATGGCCACTGAGCCTGCGCGTCCGGAGCCTGTGCTCCGCAACGGGAGAGCCACAACAGTGAGAGGCCCGCGTACCGCAAAACAAAAAAAAATTCAAGAACCATTAGAAAAATGGTTGACAAGATAGCAATCGTAAGCAACATTTTAAGATTATGTAGAAGTTGACTAAAAAAAACCTAATACTTGAAAGACATTAGTTTGCTGATTTGAAGTCTTGCATAAGCATTTTAGTCCAAAGTAAAATATTCAGTGTCTCTCTCCAGATCTGTATTTGGAAAAAGAGATTATATAGACTAAAGGGTCATTTTTGTAATTAATATGATCATACTCCTGTTTCAAAGGAATACGTTGAGAAGTGAAAAACAATTAATAAATCAACTGTTTTGACTCCACTGCATCAAGCTCATTTTTTTTAAAACACAATGACAATACTTCAACTGATGCCATTTACATTTCTTTTTTTTAAATTAATTTAATTTAATTTATTTATTTTTGGCTTTGTTGGGTATTTGTTGCTGCACGCGGACTTCTCATTGCAGTGGCTTCTCTTGTTGCAGAGCACTGGCTCTAGGTGCACGGGCTTCAGTAGTTGTGGCTCGCAGGCTCTAGAGCGCAGGCTCAGTAGCTGTGGCGCATAGGCTTAGTTGCTCTGCCACATATGGGATCTTCCCAGACCAGGGCTCGAACCCACATCCCCTGCATTGGCAGGCGTATTCTTAACCACTGTGCCACAAGGGAAGTCCCGTCAAGCTCATTTTAATATTAGTTTTTAATTTGACTTTATGGCATGTCAATTGATTGATTTGGTGTTATAGATAGAGGTATAGGAATAAACCATGCAGAAGAGATAGTTTGTATTTTGTATGCTTAATGAATCCTTGATCAGGATTTTGTTTCTGATGCTTCTTCATTTTTGGTTTTAGTGAAAATTGCTAATCCCTTGCTATAAAGCTTTAGGGGCCTCATTTATAGGTGACTAGTAACTTTTGAAAAAATAACATATTAGTCTCCAAGTATATTATCATTTTTTTCCATTTCAATGAGATTGGTGAAATTCTCTTATGTGCTCTCTTTCAAGATTAAAAGACAAATAGTGGGTTCTGTTTATAAAACACTATGTGCCCTTGAATATTTGTTTGCATACCCATCTCTTCTTCGCCACTTTCGTTGCCCTCTATAGCCTGTCATCATAGTTTATTTAAATTTCTTCATTATCTTCTAGCAAAGGTTCCACTTTCTAGTCTTTCTCCACAACTTCACATTTAGCACTAACTTACATTTCATTTCCTTGCTTCAAGTTGTCATTTTTCTATAAATCAAGCCTTCTAGCTAGGCCTTTAAGGCCCTTGGACATCTGATTACAAATTATTCTTTTAACTTCATCTTGCTTAGATATAAGAGCCTGATTATTATTCCTAAGCAAATTTTATTTCATGACTGTTTTCTACATCTTTTCTCTGGAATTATTTGCCTCTCCTCACATCCTTTCCAGATTCCAATCCTTCCAGTGAATTCACCAAATCAAATATCAACTATTTTAGGAAACTTATAGATACTCTGTCTCCTCAGTGTTCAATATCTGCCCTTGGCTGCAATACATACAGGCTCATATTCAAGGCTAGCCCAGTGCAAAGTGGAAATGTGGGACCCCTTATGATAAGAATTCAAGATGGTGACAGCAGAGCCTTAAATCCAGTGCAAGAATCTCTCTTAAGCACAGGCCCAGTCACATGCTCTGTTGACACTTTCTCAAGAAATTCTTCCATAGCGTACAGTTCACACCCTTACTGCCTATCACTTACCACATAATATTTGTGGTGTGTATGTGTATGTGTCTGTCACCCCTAGAGCTTGTGATTTCCATGAAGAAACACACCATGTATTAATCTTCTCTGAAGTTCTATAACCTTATAAATGTCCTCACAGGAAGAAGAGGCTCACTAAACTGTATTGAATTCAATGTGAAGAAAACTGTGGCGAGAAAAACATTCAAAGGTGTATTTCTCCAAGACTTACATATTAAATAATTTTGGGAAATAATAATCTCCCAAATATTTTTCAGAAAATAATTTTCAGAAATTAAAATGAAAATCATGGTTTATCAATAAGATCTTTAAGACAATTTCGATAATCAAAGCAAACCTTTAATACTGAAGCAGATTCATTGTAAATGTGAGAACTCAGTTTGAAATAGATTGCAAAGAATCATTTTAGAATATACTTAAGTTGATTCTAATATGAACATGGATGCATTTTAACATTATTCAACATTTTGTAGTACTTCAAGTAAGAATGCACATTTTATTCAGAAAAATAGAATAAAATTGTGTAGTGGAAGAAAATTACCATAAGCAAATAAAATTATTCTGAAAAAATATCTTGGCCAGTGAAATCATAAGGAAAACATCGTAGTTCATGTTTGTGAAGGAACTAATTTTATTTCTATATCAAATCAGCATGTTAAAAGAATGGAAGGTGTCCAAGTAATCACATAACATGTTTTTGCTAAATTTCAGATACTAAAAAAAGAAATAGCAAGCAAATTGAAAAATTATGTCTCACTGATTTGCTCATTTCAAATTTGAATATTTGCAAATATGCTATCTTGTTGGGATTTTAATTAAGGAGATGTTATTTTTAAAAATGCAGTTTTGTCATTTGTAGTAAAAATACAAAATGCAAATATTTTGTCCAATAGATTTCAATCAGTATTAACTTCTTAAATTTAAGCAGAATTAATAATACATGTACAGCTAGTTTTTTGCCCCTTTCTGTTTTCCTTATTCTTCATAAAATCTCAATGAAGATATACATAATAAAATGCCATTTAAAAATTCTGAAACGGGGCTTCCCTGGTGGCGCAGTGGTTGAGAGTCCGCCTGCCGATGCAGGGGACACGGGTTTGTGCCCCGGTCTGGGAAGATCCCACATGCCGCGGAGCAGCTGGGCCCATGAGCCATGGCGCTGAGCCTGCGCGTCCGGAGCCTGTGCTCTGCAACGGGAGAGGCCACAACAGTGAGAGGCCCGTGTACCGCGAAAAAAAAAAAAAAAAAAATCTGAAACGGTATGTGGTTCTGTTCTGAGAGCTGTAATATTTATATTAGAAGATACTTCGAATATTTATATGTGTTGAAGCCAGATGGTAAGGCTAGGTGATACTTATGATGAGGTTACGGTCACTATATTTTTAATTGATGGGGAAAAAATGGTTTGTCTCCAACAAAAAAAATTAAAAAAATAAATAAAAGATATTGTATGAGGGTAAAACAATAAAGGCACAAGTTCAAGATTAGTTGTTAAGGGGGGTGGGCTATGGAGGCAGAGAAATGATGGAGATAATTGAAAAGCACACTTAGAAAATTCTTATGAACTATATATAATAATTACTTACTGTTATAATGGAGACTTCATGGCCTTCTGAAAAGAGATGAGACAATATACTTGATTCTGAAAAAGAGCCGTGCTTCCCTGGTGGAGCAGTGGTTGAGAGTCCGCCTGCTGATACAGGGGACGCGGGTTCGTGACCCGGTCCGGGAGCATCCGCGGCTGGGCCCGTGAGCCGTGGCTGCTGAGCCTGCGCGTCCGGAGCCTGTGCTCCGCAACGGGAGAGGCCACAACAGTGAGAAGCCCGCGTACCGCAAAAAAATAATAATAATAAAATAAATAAATAAATAAAAGAACCATTTGATCTATGGATGGAAATGGCAGGTCTGATGGGGACTTACAGCAGAAAAAACTTTTTCTTCTAAGTCCTAGCTAATGATGGGATTGGAGAAGTTTCTTTAGTAGTCAACAAATTACCCATCCACCTATGCATTCATTTATAGGCTTGGGTTGTGTGAATTTGGTGAAGAATTCAAATTCATAGAAACAGTTTTTGAATAAATTCACTTTTAATGATGTTTAATGATGATTTTTTAAACGTTGTTTAAACCATTGTCTCCCATAAACTTTAGCCGCCCCTATCTACTCACTATAGGCAAATACTCATTTACAAATAGGATAGTTTCTTTAAATGAACCCCAGTGTCCCCAGAATTGTAGCCAATAACATTCTGGTCACTAAATAGTGCTGTAGAACCAATCTTTTTTTTTTTCTGGACATGGACTTTATTCTTATTTCCAATGAGGATTCTTTGGATAAATGAAGGTCAAATCTCAACATAAAATACCATTACTAGAATAAAATCAAGTCCAGGACTTAGGCCAATTTACCTTGACAATAATAACTGGATACTTAGTAGATATTTGATAGTTTTCAGTCCTGTCCTAGACCTGTCTTAATCACCATTATCTGCAAACACAATTGATCATTCTTTATATATGTGCTAGTAAATACAGGTTAGACCTTTTTACCATATCACTATCATAAAAATATAACTATAAAATAATATTTTAATCAAAATTTATCAGATAATTTACATTGATTTTAGCAACAAGGAAGCATATTTGTAATAAATATATTTTAACTTTTATTAAAGCCTGTTTATTTCTACCCTTCCTTATTTGAAAAGCGATTAAATGCCACCATAACTAGGTTAAAAGTGAGTTTTTATTACTTTGTTTTCAGTCAGTAAAACATTTTGTCCTGTAATAACTTCATTTTAAGTCTCTATCCACCTCTTTCTCATACTTGGACAGATTATTTTGGACCATTTGTCAGTAATCAAATTGCAATCTTTAGTCAGTCAAGGTTTATCAGTACATCCAAATCTTAACATGTAGGCTCCACATAATTGGTACCATCATTCAAAATGCAACTTTTTCTCCTCTTCTCCCTTAAGAATGAACCAAGAATTAGCTGCAGGGAGCATATTTGCTCTGATTAGGAGCCTGCTGTTATTCTTATGCAGATTCCTGACTCTACCCACAGGAGTCAAAGGCTTCGGGTCTCAGTATGTTTACTTCTGAAGCATTATATCAGCAGTTGAGCTGTGTCCTATATATGCTCTTAACATTTTAAGTAGTTATAACAAATAACTATCGTATTTATGATGCATCTTGCATAGTCAGTCTTAACTGCTGCAACAAGCAACACCAAAATCTCAGCGGCTTATGACAACAAACATTTATTTCTAGTTCACGATGGCATATGTAGCATCTGCTCACATTCCCATGGCCATAGTAAGTCCTAGAGCCGAGACCAAAGTAAAAGGAGTGGAAAACCTTCTACACTGAAGAAGTGTACTTTTCTCATACACTTTTCCTCGGGAAAGCATAGCAAGGACATCGAGGGGACAGCTAACCAATAATAGCATGTATCAGTCAATGTGAATTTATAAAATGCCTACTATCCTTTGACTCTGCTAATATCCGGATGCCATACAAGTAAGAAAATTACTTAGAGTTCTGCTTTAGAATTGAATTTTTGAAAAGAGAACATTTTTAAAAAGTGAGAAAAACCTAACCAATTACTATTTTTAAATCTAGATTGAGATGGCAATAAATATGTTAGAATATAGGTTGTTAAACAGATATTTGAAAATCCAGTCATATACATTCTAAATTAGTTCCTGAATAAGAGTGGCAAGGCTCTTTAAAATAATTCTTATATAACCTCTTGGAATGTTATAGTCTAATAATTTTTTCTCTTGTGCAAAATTTTTCTGAATTGATTAAATTGACTTCAGAAGGGATCTATTTTTTTCTCACTAATTTTAAAGAAGTAATTTATGGTTTAGTCCTTAAAATTAACTCTCCATTTGGCAGCATCATTTATGCTGCTGTCAGCACCACCTTTTCCTAAGATAATTATTATCATGTGTTTCAGGAAAGATGTTAGGGTGTATTTCAATGCTTTTATTTTTTTAATCAGCATTGTTCCTTGTCTCAATAAATCTCTGCTCTTATACAAGTTCAATGCTAACTTTTGCGTGACAGTATTTTCTGCTTCAATGTGGAGGAAAAATAAATTTAGAGTAATTGCTTTCAGAGGTTTATTGTCTTATAGGACTGTTGTAAGAAAATAGGATGCAAAGCATTTGTTAATGTTTGCTTGCTAAGCTATTGAAGGTAGATGTTTATATAAGCCCAGAATTATTTTCTTTCTTCCCTGGTTCATAGTACTCTAAGTTAATCAAGAATAAAATTCATTGGTGGCAAACTTTTGGAAATGATTTTGCAAGAAATGTAGGTTTAAATACACTATATAATTTTCACTTCAATTTACTACCATAAAGTTGAAATTTATATGAAAATCATGTGCAATTTAGAGGCCTTGTAAATTGAGAACTTATTTCATATTTTTGAAAGTACTTTAAATGTGAATAATTTGAGTGTTGCAGATACATTCCTTGTACCTTGCTTGATTTTTAAAACAGAATGGTGTAGCATGGGATAGAATGGGGAGAACATGGATATTTGCATAGCTTCATTCGTGCATGTGTTAAAAATGTTCTTTTGGTAAGAAGAAAGAGGAGGAAAAGGTTAAGGCAGAAACTAAAGCTTGCTTACTGTGTGCACAGGTACATGCATGAGCACGCGTGTGTGTGTATGTGTGTGTATAAACATATACACTTCTGTAATATGGAGTTGGCTGTGTTGTCAATGGCAGCTCTGAGCAGGAGGGGTTAGATTGTGGAGCGGTGTCACGGCACTTGGTCATCACATAGAAGATTAAATATTTCTGCAATGCTGTAGAGAGCAGTAAACCAGGAATTTAGGCTTCCATTCTCAAAACAAGCATAAATTCAAACACTATGAAACAGCATGATATTGAACAAACATTTACACCTCATTACAAAATCTGGGTTTTTCCTTATACTTCCTTTCTTTGGATTAATATACCATTCTGTTTTCCTACCTACACTTTATCATCTCACATAGGATCCATTCTGATTTTTATTTTCATCTTTCTACCTCACTGAAACCTTATTTCTTTTTATTTCTATTTCTTCTCCAAACCCTAGTTACTTCCTTAATTACCTCATATCAATTTGCCTTTCATTCTATCACTCTTTCTCATTTCCTTTTGTATTTGATCTTTCTGGATTCTGTGCTTTGATGTTTAAGTGAGTTCACATATATCTGAACCAAGAGCCATCAAATAGAAAACCTTTTGTAATAGGATATGGAGTGATATGCATCATTATATCCTGGGAAGACTAAGTGGTGAATAAAGTGGGATCATTTTGGGAAAACAACTGTGTCTAAAATTATAAATGTAATAATTATCTACTATTATACTGAATTATTAAATCTCAGATTTAAATATATGCCTACCTAAGAAAACATCTCGATCATGTAGTAATTTAAAAAGCATCATATTTATTGGTTTCATATACATTCCTATATATATATAACTATATGTGGAAAAAAAAGCTACTTAAATGAATCTGTGTTTCTGTGAAATAACACTGCTGTCTTGCATGCCAGTTAATAGCTTTTTGTGTGCAACTCATTTCTGCATGTATACATGTATCAGTCCTTCTTCAAGTTATTAATATCTCCTATGTGCTTAAAGATCAAGGAGAGACCTGGTAAAGGCTTATTAGCAAGTTTGATTTTAGATTTTAGGTCAAGAGCTGGTTTTGTATTTTTAATCTATAATTCAGGAAAACTTACTAGAAAATAATTCACTAAGTGAAAGTTAAAATTTAGGAGCCTTTAAATTAACTCCACTTAATTTAAAATTAATGGATTTTGCTTTTAACTTATTAAAAGGTTAATTTACTTTGAACTTCTCTTAACCAATTAAAAGGTAAGATGGGGTGAGAGATGTGAAAAGTTTGGAAACACCAACTTGCCTTAATTGTCATTTTCAAATATAAAGTTTGCATTATGTATTCTAGTTCCACAGAGGGGGAAAAAGGAAAGGAAATCTTCCTTTCCAAATATTAGAATATTAGTATATACATGCATACAGGGCTAGTCCCGCTGTCCTAGGGATCTAACCTACTCTACAGCACTTCCTTAAATGTAACTGTGTAAATTAAGGCTGTTCATTTCTCATTATATGTTCCTGAACTTCCTCTCTGAACAGCAGGAATGCCTCCTAGTTTGCCGAGATCAATTTTTTTCTTTGTCTTTTCTGTTTCCCTGTTCTCGATCCATTTGCCATCCCCATTGGCTTCAGCATGTGTGGAGAATGCCAGCATGTGTCCAGGCTGTGTGTGTGTGCATGCACACACACACATGTGTGCTTTTCATAGAATCTTGGAGTTCATTAGTCTAGAAGGGCAGGCAAACAGGGACTAGAAAACAACAGAAAAGGTACAATTAAAACTAAGACCATGAAATCAACCATTTTCAGCATTACAAATTCAAGAATATAGCAAAATAAGAGAAGCATTGCTTTTAAGTTTTTGATGCTAATCAATGAATGTTTTGACATAAAGTTACACTGTAGCATTTTATATATTTGACTGTAAAATTTGGTTGGGAGAGTTGATACAACTTTTGGCATTTTCTTCAAATATTTCTTCAAATCTCATGAAGAGTTTTGTGTGAAAGTTGAAAACGAGATAAATTCCTTGGTTGATTCAAAACATCTTCTATAGCAAAATTCTACCATTGTCTTTTTTCATCTTGTTCAGATTGATGTCTTACATACTAAGAGGCTCTCTGCTCATAAACTACTCACCAGACACCCCTCCATTCAGAAAGAGTAAATCCTGTCAATTAAGCCAACAAAAAAGAGTGTGAGGCATCTATACCAAAGAGGCCATGTCTTGTAGAAAGATGTGTTACTCATTCTTATCCAAACAGGGAGGCCTTGAGATTTAATAAAATTTATTGTTGAGGTCTAATTTATTGTTGAGGTCTAGAAGCCCTGTGTTTCAAAAACTGAAAAGCTGGTTTTCAGAAAAGTCACACTAAATATGGATGAAAAATGAAATATAATTCAAAAATTGACCACTTCAAGGTGTAATTAAAGGTGAGAGCTTTTTACGTAGTTAGCAATCCTAATATCTTCATTCATTTTTTAAAATTTATTTTTGGCTGCATTGGGTCTTTGTTGCTGCGTGTGGGCTTTCTCTAGTTGTGGTAAGCAAGGGCTACTCTTCTTTGCGGTGCGTGGGTTTCTCATTGCGGTGGCTTCTCTTGTTGTGGAGCATGAGCTCTAGGTGCGTAGGCTTCAGTAGTCGTGTCACGTGGAGTCAGTAGCTGTGGCTTGAGGGCTCTAGAGCGCAGGCTCAGCAGTTGTGGCGCACAGGCTTAGTTGCTCTGCGGCATGTGGGATCTTCCTGGACCGGGGATTGAACCCTTGTTCCCTGCATTGGCAGGCGGGTTCTTAACGACTGCACCACCAGGGAAGTCCCTCTTTATTCATTTTTTATCGTGTTTTTTTTCTTTAAGTATTTGATGTAATATTTTGTGATAAAAATGTTTCTTTGTATTTGCAGCTCCCCTTAATATAGAAGAGTTTTGGAAGCTGAACTTGTCCTAAGCTTTTCAACTTGTGGAAAGGAAATAGCCAAGTTATAAGTTCTAGGCAATAAAGTCTAGATGTTATGCTCCTAATAGGCAAGCAGTTTAAGGACCTATTTTTAATTATTTATTTTTACTTCATACTAATGCTTCTAAAGTAAAATACTCTTATATATATATATATATATATATATATATATATATATATATATGCAATTTTCTACTAACATATTCAGAGCAGTACGTTTGTTTCTCTTGGTTTTTGAAAAGTAATTTTTCTTTTAATACCACTGAAACCATCTCTGGATTTTCTATTTCAGTGTTTTTCTGATTCTAAAAAACTGTTCACTGCCAAATATTTAGAAAATTTCAAGAAACAAGTAAGAAAGCAAAGATACGATCACATATAAGAAGAAAACCACTGATAGCATGTATAAAATATGATCATACTGTAGTCTAATTTGTTATAAAACATAAAAATCTATGATGGATGTGTTTCTGTATCCTTTTATCTAGCTTTCTAATATATAATTTTAATGACCTATTGGAATTTCAGTCTAGGATACACTGTAATTTATTTAACTCAACACATATGTATTAACATCTAAGGTCTTATTCTTACATAGCCTCTGTCTCACATTACCTCAGGATGAATTCTTAGATTTGTCAGTTTGAAAGTATTGAGCTAAAAGTATTCAAATTTTAAATTTTGATACATTAGACAGAATGGGCCCTGAGAAATATTATGCAATATACATACTTCTACTAGTATAGTGTCAGTATTTTTTTAGCTTTGCCAATGTGATGGACATAATTGATATTTTATATTTGATCTTTAATTCCTTATTTACTAGTCAGGTTGCATATTTTTATAGGTTAATTAACTAATTATTTTTTTTTGCTGTTCATATTTTTTGCCATTTAATATTGGATTCTTCATTGTTTATAAATTAAGCTCAAGAATCCTTTGCTTTTGATTTATATATTTTCCTATCTTGTTACTTATCTTTCAACATTAGCTTTCCTAAATATGTTTTTAATTTCTGTACAGATAATTCAATCAATCTTTTTTTAATAGTTTCTAGCACTAATGCCATGCTTATAAAGTTCTATCTTATCTCAAGGATAGTTTTTTGCTATTTTTTGCTTTTTTTGCAATTTTTTCTGCAATTGTTAAGCATGTAATTACTTAATCTACTTCTTTAAATGCATAAAATGCAAATCTGTCTGAACTTTTCAAATAACTAGCAAATTGTTCTGACACCATACTTTATGTAATATAGACTTCTAGTGGATTGAAATGTAATAATTTGAGACTTTTTTATATAACCATGTGTATGTAAGGTAGAATCTGTGAGAATAAAGTTTAAACCAAAGATGGTTTATTTTTGATGATATAGAAGCATAGATTAAACCAAATGATTAGAAATGTACACTTTATTATGGAAGTGTGAAATAAATTTTCAAGTATATGTGTCTAGATTTTTTTAAACTAAATTCAGAAATGTGCATATTTAGAAGTGGGATACCTTGGTTGATGATTTCAAGAGCCACAGATTGCCATCAACTTAAAAATTTATGGAGTATTCTCTTTCCAACCACATCATTTTGAAGAGCAAAGACAGATTCAGAGCATTCAGTTAGAGGTAGGATAATGCAAAGAGGGCAATAACTCAGCAGCCTTCCACTTTATCATCGTTATCAAATTGACACCATACAAAACACTCTGACATGCCATAGCCCCAGCCTCTCAGGCACTTAAATAGCTACTAAGGCAGTGTAGACTTCAATGGCCATAGATCAGCAATAAGCATCTGTTTTTTCCTCCATGCACTCATTCATTCATTTAATAGATATTTATTGAGTCCTTACTTTGTGCCAGACACTCTTCCTATATTCTGGGAATACAGAGGTGAACAAAACGCATTCAAATATCCTTGCCCACATAGAGCCTATCTGGACAGATATTACTAATAAATAAATAAGTATGTGGTACTCCTAAACAACACTCAGGCTAAAAAGACGTCAGAGTGCGGGAGGTGAACTATTAACTGAACCCAGTGCCATGTTGTATGGGGGCTGGGGAAGGAGGCATAAAGACGTGTTACTGAAGAGTATTCTAGAAAGTAGCAATAGCAAGTGCAAAGGTATGGAGGCAAGCTTTCAAAATAGTAAATACATTTCAAAATAATAAATATATTTAGAGTTGTAGATAGAAATACAGCCTTGAAAGTGAATTTCAAAAATCATGTACAAATGGATATTTACTTCTGATGTAAATTTCTTCAGGGTAGAAACATTTTTATGATTAGCATCGTGATTCAGAGTGAACTGTGGCTCGGTCAGATGTGGTTCTATTCATCTCAGTCCATGACCTAGTCAAGTTACTTATTCTCCCTCCCATAATCATTCCATCCATCTGTAAAAGGGGCATAATGATAATATTTATCTGATAGAGCTATTGTGATGATGAAATCATATAATGCATGTCAGAGTGTTTAGCATAATCACAATCACATAGTAAATTCAGCTATTATTAGATATAAAAATTGGGGGGCATCATCAGAAAATCTACAAACAACAAGTGCTGGAAAGGGTGTGGAGAAAAAGGAATCTTCTTGCACTGTTGGTGGCAATGTAAATTGATACAGCCACTACGGAGAACAGTATGGCGGTTCCTTAAAAAACTAAAAATAGAATTACCATGTGACCCAGCAATTCCACTACTAGGCATATACCCAGAGAAAACCATAATTCAAAAAGACACATGCACCCCGATGTTCATTGTAGCACTATTTACCATAGCCAGGTCATTGAAGCAACCTAGATGCCCATCGACAGACAAATGGATAAAGAAGATGTGGTACATATATACAATGGAATATTATGCAGCCATAAAAAGGAACAAAATTGGGTCATTTATAGAGATGTGGATAGACCTAGACACTGTCATAGAGTGAAGCAAGTCAGAAAGAGAAAAAAAAAAGTATCATATATTAACACATATATGTGGAATCTAGAAAAATTGTACAAATGAACCGTTTTGCAAGGCAGAAATAGAGACACAGATGTAGAGAACAAATGTATGGACACCAAGGAGGGAAAGTGAGGGGTGGTGGTGGTGGGATGAATTGGGATACTGGGATTGACATATATACACTAATATGTATGAAATAGATAACTAATATAAAAAAAAAATTAATCTCTTTCTTGACAATAGCAGCAAACTTAATTTTCACTCTAATCTCATGAAAATCTGCAAAATTGTGAGCCATTATACTTCATGAACTATCACAAGTATGAATGTTATAATTAGATCATACATTTTGTTTCTTGAATGTCCCATTTAGACACTCAATACTTGCTTTGCCTCTTACAACATGATCTGCACTTACCAAGCTTACCCACTCCTTTCGGTTGAGTTTCACTATTGGACACACACTATTAGCTGCCCATTATATGGGAAATGGCAGGGGGACAGTGGTGCTCAAAGGCCTTACAATACACCTGGGACTGTAAAACACGTAAGAAACATAATAAATCCATCAAAATGGCCTAGAAATACTGTGCAGATGGAGCATTCATTGAGGCCTTAGCCCACCCACCATTCCTCATGCTCTATGTACTTTTTTGCCTTGGAGCCCTTGACCTTGCCATTCAAAAACCTTCAACACCTTCTTCTCACCTTATCTCCCTCAGTCAAAATCACACTCCTATTTCAAGACTTACCACAAATGCCACTTCTTTCTTTATATTATCTGAAAATTTATCCTCTTTAAAAATAATCACTTGAGACTTCGTGTCATAGAATAACTGCATATTTTACAAACAACGAGCTTCTTTTTGAGAAAGTGTTGCAATTTTGTGTCCTTCTCTCTGTCATGGCATATACGATGGGTCTTACCACCCAGTGGCTAACCAGCACATGTCTGTGGGCTCTAATAATGTGGGAAGGAACACGGAGTAAATCATCAGATCTATAGTCATGGACTTTGAGAGACGTTTTTCTGACCATGAAACTGAGGCAGAATTTTCAATATCAGAAAGTCTTCTAACAAAGAGAAAGATAAAGAAATGACCAAAATATGGAACTCTCTATGTTCTGTTTTTAAAAGTCAAAGTGTAATAGACTGCTCTATAATAAAATTTCCAGCACAAGACTTAATCAAGAAAGTTTTTCCATTTGAACTAATGAATAAGAAAATTTATACTTTTATTTGTAGTAACACTATATTTCAACATGTCTTTGCCTCAGTTTTCATATTTATAAAATGAAAATAATAATGTCTCCATCTCACAAAATTAGCCCTCAGAAGTGCTCAAAAGAATTCCTGTTGCACAAAAATAGGCCAGCTTTAAATGTAAACTATTATTACTTAGTCAATTTAAACAACAAAATTAAGGCAAAACTTTTTAGTATTTTAAATTATGATTTGGGAACGAATAAATAAATTAGAGAATATAGGAATTATTAGCATAATGATTGGGATTTTAAAAGCAGCCTCTGCACAGTATTGCAGGGGAAAGAATCCCATGATAAAACAATGTCTATTCAAGCTTGAAAGGACATTTGCCAATGTCTTCTTCAACTCTGTGGTGCAGGCAGTTTACATCATAATTTTTTATAATATCAAACATTAGTATTAAAAGACCATTCATTAAAGAAAACATTTTCATAAAGTATTAAATAGAATTCAATGAATGTAAATAACACTAATAACAATGTTTGGTGCTTATGTAACATCTATGTCAGGTAATGTATTAAGCATGTTATTGAATCTCTACAGGCTAGAAACAGCATAGCTTTGCCTGTCTTAATCTAATCCTCTCATTAGTTCATAGGCCCAGAATCCTCCTGGGAGTATCAGAAAGTTGTCAGGAGATCTCTGAATTCTGGGGCTGGTATCTGAATCTCTGTGCTTCATAACTACATTTCTTGACAGCTCCCCATGTGTTACACAGTGGAGGAGAATGGAGGATGTATATATTTTTTTTCTAACAGGTTTCTCAAATAAATTAGTTATGTACATTTTCTCCAGAGGTAGCAAACAAATAACTTGTCAGTGAAGGGTGAAAACACACAATTTAGTTTGAGTCAGCCATCTTACCTCTGCATTCACAAGCAGGAAGACAAGATTTTCTGAGTTCTGGCTTAGTAGATCCTGTTTTTAACTCTCATTTAAAACTACATCTCAAAAGATCAAGAGTTTAAGATAAATATTGTTTCTACTTCTGTGACTTATGTGTGAAAATGCTTATACCAAATTGTTGTTGTGTGTGTGTGTGTGTGTGTGTGTGTGTGTAGATTCAGTTACTTTGCCAGAAATTTATGGTTGTGATTACTTTAGAACATAAAGACTGATGCACACTTATAGCTTTTTCATTCCTTATTGTTGGTTAGCTATCCTTTCCTTACAAAATATTTTTTCTCGTATATTCAAAGCATATAGTAGCAACTTTGGTTAAGATTGAGATTATAAATATTATAGAAAAATGAAATAAAACTCATTTGAGTCATTTATGAATTTCCTTTTATGGATACACACCCCTGTTAAAGTAAACTTTTTTAAGGGGGATAGATCAGCTACTGGTTGGAGTCAGATTTTATCTACAGAGTTAATTACATAACACCAACTTGGACTCCTTTTTAGTTCCTCTAAAATGTAACATCACAAAAAAGATACATTTAAAGTAATTAAATGAATCATAATGTTCTGAAGACATTTAACCAAAAATCAGAGCCTATTACACGTCTTAACATTTTTCTCAAGGTCAGAAGAATGGAGACAGTATGGAGAGATGAGATAATGACCCATGAAACTATTTAACTATTTGAAAATGATCATGTGCTAGACTGTGTGATACTAACCATTTTAGGAAAGGAAAGATGAACATGGGTTTGCGTAATTCAGCATGTCATTACGGAAGTGTGTGTGTGTGTGTGTGTGTGTGTTTGTAAGGCAGGGGTGTGCCTCTGTGGTCTTTCCTTACTTAGCAACCCCTCCTCTTCTTCAGTTGACTAATTCCTGTTTGCTCACACCTCATCTTCCCTGAGGTATTTAACAAGATTTATTGTAACTATATATGTATCTATTGGGCTGACCAAAAAGTTCGTTCAGGTTTTTACTACGATGTTATGGAAAAACCCGTACTTTTTGGCCAATCCAGTAATTCCCCCAAATGGATTGAAAGTTACTTAAAGTCAGGGGTAGTATCTTGTTAGTATTTCCAGCTCACATTGGAAGGTCAGGCACACTAACATTTGTTTGTTGACTACATTAACCAACAAATATGGAACAGAGGCAGATTTCATGCTCAGGGCTTGGCTTCTAGACCAGATTGCCTTTGTTCACAAGTATTACTTTTTTTAAAGACTTAATTGTTTTTAGATCAGTTTTAGGTTTACAGCAAAAGATACAGAGAATTTCCATATAGTTCCTTCTACACATGCGTAGCCTCCCACTTTATCAACATCCTCCACTAGAGGGGTACATTTGTTACGTTGGATGAACTTACATTGACACATCATAATCACTCAAAGTCCACCTTTTACAGTAGGGTTCATTCTTGGTGTTGTACACTCCATGGGTTTGGACAAATGTATACACCATTACAGTATCACACAGAGTATTTTTACTGTCATAAAAAGCCTATGTGCTGTGCCTATTTATCCTTCCCCCTGCCCAACTCCACTCTATTACTTTTTATGTGTGGCATATTGAGTAAGGCATTTTACTTTCTTGTATTTCAGTTTCCTCATCAGTTAAATAAGGATAACAATAATACCTGTCTTAAAGGTGTGTTATGATTATTAAAAGAGTTAGATGACATTGTGAACTTAGCACAGGGACTAGGGGTTAGACAACATAATACAACTGTGACTATTTTATTATTTAATGTACTATTCCAAAATAAAATGAAAACATTTGGGAAAAGGGCATTCAGAGTGTTGGAAATGGCATCTCCTACAGAGAAGAATTGGATATTATTTTGAGATTAGAGCAATGAACATATATTGGGGCCAAATTCAAGATAATCTGCAAAAACAGAGCCATTGCACATATATGAACAGGGTTATGGTATGTCCCAGTGAGATAAAAGACTAAATACGTTACTTTTGGTTCAAACAAAATATAACCAATGTTAATTGCAGAGAAAATGTAGTCATTTGAAATTCAAACAGAAAAATTACAAGAAATGAAACTTTTTTCTTTGTGACTAGGAGTCCAGAGGTTAAATAAAAGATTGGTTTAGATATTGAATGTCTTAGCTGGAATATTTTTTAATATTAAATTTAAATTTTATAGAATATGGTTTTGAAGTATGACAGAAACTGTGAGAAAGAGGCCAATAAAGTACTAACTCATCCCAAAACTTTAAGAAAGCCATTTACAATTGTTTCCCATTAGTTTAGGATTTTCCCCTTAGGGGATTTCAGTCATTCTTTACTGATAATTTTTTTTTGCGGTACGCGGGCCTCTCACTGTTGTGGCCTCTCCCGCTGCGGGGCACAGGTTCCGGACGCGCAGGCTCAGCGGCCATGGCTCACGGGCCCAGCCGCTCCGCAGCATGTGGGATCTTCCCGGACCGGGGCACGAACCCGTGTCCCTTGCATCGGCAGGCGGACGCTCAACCACTGCGCCACCAGGGAAGCCCTTTACAGATAATTTTGAAACAGATGTGCTGTGGGTAGATTTATCTGTAGCTTGGAAGGCTTATGGGAAGTAGAGAAAGTAGTAAGGTGATTAAAAGGTTAAAACTATTTGGCTCTCTAGACAAACGTGTCATTAAATGCAATTTACAAACAGTATCCTCTTGTGAGAAATATCATGTATGTTGATGTATAACGTATGCAATGGAAAGGTAAAAATAAATAGTATTAAAATTTTATATTCTTTAATTTAAACTTTAAATTACATTAAATTACTCTTAATTCCACAAAATATTAAAAAATATGAATATACTTTTGAGATAAATCACTAGATATACTTTATAAAGTGTAATTTACCTTTGATGTGAATAAATAACTCAAATTGAGAGGAGAATATGAGATCTCTAATTTGATAAAAACAATATCAAAAAATATATTCATTAAGTAAGAAATCCATGATTAATATATTAAGTCTAAGATTAATATAACTAATGCATTTCATGGATTTTAAATTATCTTCTTAATGTGGCTATCACGTATAGATCCTATGAAAGGGGAGTGGGGACTTAAAAACTTTAGGGGCTAGATTATCCTAAGTATGTAACCTGTCAAACAGAGACTCTCTTTAGGATATTGGACTGTAATTAATTGTTAACACAATATGCAAATGCTTAAGTATAGCTTAGTTACATTCCAGTATGTTTTAACTTTTATTTTGGGGCAATTCCTATTCAGTATTTAATAGCTCCAACAGAGCTGGAGACCTCAGAAATTTTGTCAATGACCTTTGAAACAGGATTCATATAAAATAAATTTCCTGTACTACTTGAATTTTGAAGTCAGAGTCAGCAATAATTCCTCCTCACAAGAGTAGCTAATTTCAGCTCCTATTTGTTTTCTGTTTGTAATGATTTCAGTTTACTCGTGTTAACCTTGTGTTTTGAGTAATTATCAACTCATATCAACTCTATAGAATATGTGAATTGCTGCTTTTCTTGTCTCTGGAGAATACTTCTCATGTGACAATTGTCATATGGCCTATGACACAGAGCATGGCTTTGTAATGTTGAGAGATGAGGAATTTTTATAATTTGAATACAATCATACTGTGAGCACAGGTCTCTAAACAGATTCCCTGGAAATAACAAGTTTCATGGTAAACTAAGTTTTAGTAAATGCCTATTTCACCATGTTCTTAGAGCTTTATAGTACACTCTAGCATAGTGAAAGCTCTGAGAAATTGATCCACAAAACAAAAATATTAAAAGCTTTAGGAAGGGGACTTCCCTGGTGGCACAGTGGTTAAGAATCCGCCTGCCAATGCAGGGGACACGGTTTGAGTCCTCGTCTGGGAAGATCCCACATGCCACAGAGCAACTAAGCCCGTGAGCCACAACTACTGAGCCTGCACTCTAGAGCCGGCAAGCCACAACTACTGAGCCCATGTGCCACAACTACTGAAGCCCCTGCGCCTAGAGCCCGTGCTCCGCAACAAGAGAAGCCACCGCAATGAGAAGCCTACTCACCTCAATGAAGAGTAGCCCTGGCTCACCGCAACTAGAGAAAGCCTGCATGCAACAACGAAGACCCAGTGCTGCCAAAAATAAATAAACAAACAAATACACTCATTTAAAAAAAGACTTTAGGAATTTGTGAAGTTTTTCCACAAAATATATGTATGATTAATAAGTTTAATGGGGCATTTGCCAAGTTTATTTGAGCACAGAACCTTTTTTAAAATTTATTTTTAGCTCTTTTTTACAGGAAATTTTATTTTGTGTATTTGTATCTGTTCAGTTAATGTATAGAATTGCCTACTGTCTTAGTCTTGCTCAGCTTGCCAAACAGAATAGCATAAACTGGGTTGCTTAAAGAACAGAAATTTTTCTCATAGTTCTGGAAGCTGACAGTCTGAGATCAGGGTGCCAGCATGGTCAGTTTTGGGGAGGGCTCTCTTCATGGGTTGTAGACAGCTGCCTTGTCACTCTGTCCCCACAAGGCTGAGAGAGAGCAAGCAAGCTCCCTGGCATCTCTACTTATAAGTACACTAATCCTTTCATGAGGGTCTTACTGATAGGTCCTCATCTAAGCCTAATTACCTACCAAAGACCCAATCTCCAAATACCATCACATTGGGGTTAGGGCTTCAACATAGGAATTTGGGGGGAATATAATTCAGTCTATAACACCTGCCATGTAAAGAGTTGAGGGAATGTTATGTGTTCGTGCTTATGAGCCAGTAATCTGTATGCTTTCCAAGTGTACAGCTGGCAAAATTTCAAGTGCTTGCCCCATGGGGCTCGGTATTTTGGTTATGGTGGAAAACA
The DNA here is from genome assembly GCF_963924675.1 of Phocoena phocoena. Taxonomy (NCBI): domain Eukaryota; kingdom Metazoa; phylum Chordata; class Mammalia; order Artiodactyla; family Phocoenidae; genus Phocoena; species Phocoena phocoena. The sequence continues at coordinate 47,084,247 of NC_089236.1, read as the reverse complement.
TCTCTTTTATGAGTTAGTTCATAACCTATTTGTACTGAGAAGTACACATGTCTGGGACACACACCTACACAGAAAATGCAAAAATGTGTCTAAACAAATGTGCGATATGAGATTGAGAAAGTGCTCAAATTTGTCATCATTGCAAAAAGTAATGTATCTTTCAAAATTTTGCCAACTGTAGAAAAAAACTTCATGCAAAGGGAAAATAATGCTAATCATAAAAAAGGCTAATCAGCCTTTCAGACAACTAAAAAAAAAGATTCAACTAGCAACTTAACAAGATCCTTCTAAGGGAAAACTACCCATTTATAACCTGAGTATTATAAATCTGCTATGACTTTTGGTGAAATGTATACATACATTAATCTTGGGAAGTTCTTTGTGTTCTTTTATTTTGATATATCTATTTCATGACGTTGATTCGATCTGGAAGATATTAATGAGTATTTGTACTTTTCATATTTTAGATTAATTTTATAGTTCTCACAAGGGTAATATTTTTACATATAATCACCTGCGTTTTATTAGATATTTTAGAACTGATATGGAAAAAAAAGAAAGATAAGGAGGATAAATTATATCTGGTTTCTGCTATGGCTAGAGGTAATCCTCAGGCACTGATCAAGTTTAGCCAGAATCGTGATTTGTCCACAATTTGGAATATATGGCCAGAGTACTGAAGTGTTAAACAAATTAATTTTAAAAGTTATCTTCATATGTTAAATGTAGTACATGCTTATGACAGAGGAACTAAAATCTTCAGATGTAGAAAAACTGTAATTCTCCATCCAGTGATAATCCCTCCTAATAGTCTACTATGTTTCCTTCTAGTCTTTCTTTTTTTTATATGCATATTTATTGCATTTTTTACTTAATTTCTCTCTCTTGTGCTGTGGTATGCCATATGTGCAGGTTTGTATCTTGCTTTTTCACTTAGAACATAAGCATTTATTTCTCTTAGCATAAATTACTCATAAACATCCCCACTTTTTGTGACTCCATAGTGTTCAAGTGGGTATATAAATCATTAAGCAAAGTGTACTTTTTCAGTCAGAAATAATAATATATATATGGCTTATATATGTGAATATATATATTTCTCGCATTTCTTGGCTTGGTTTTGTAGAAGTTTACTAGAAAAAATTATGCAAGATATAAACACACAATTGGCGCTTTCCTGGGGTGAATAGATTGGAGAGGGCAAATGAACTCTTGTAGATTAATGGAGCAAGACTCCTTCCCCCCTAAATGCTTGTTGTGTCCCAAGACTAAAATCAATGCTCACTTGCTGCCATGTATTTTTCTTCTTCATTGTTATCCCACAGGCTATTTAATTTTATCTTCCCCCTCAAAGAAAGGAGTGTCTCTATTTTACAACTTTAATATCTAGCTCATTACTTGTTGTACAGTAGCTCCTTTCTTTTAGACAGATGGTTGAAAGAATTGAATGATTGAATGGAACCCTTCTTTCATTTCTCTAGACAGATAGGACTTGGAACCCAAATTTCTGTTTAGCAGCTACTTTCGCATTTCCTAGTTTATAGCCATCACAGTCTCTTTCTGGATTTCACGGTCCTCTACTCCAAATCTCAGGAGGAGAATGGAACTTAATTTCTTCAAAAGTACTGAAGAGGTTAACAGAAAATGGTGTTTGTGGAGGTTAGGAGTTGAAAAAAATGTACTGTACCTTCCTGTAGTATTTCAAATGCCTCTCACTCTTTTGATGCACTTAGCCTCTTTAAGTTAGATTTTGACTTCACTGTGAGTAAGCACACTAAATGGACTAGGGAGAGTTGGTAAACATCGTACAGTTGAGGGAGAGAGAGAAATTAGCCTGAGACTGATTTAATGATGTAGAGTAAGGAGAGACGTCTACCCAGTGATCTGTCTGAGAAAGAAACTTTTTTCAATCAGAACTGCAGGAAAGGATGTGCCAGAGTGGATTCCTACCAAGTGTGAGAATCCACTGTATCCACTGTGAGATGCCAAGTGTGGCCATCTCTAAGTGATTGCTCTGCTTTTTTAATGCAAATGGTTGAAAATACTAAAGGGTGTACTATGGCTCATATGTGAAGCTTGCCACAAACAATTACCAAAGTCATAAATTTTGATTTCAGTTAAGCTATTAAGAGTAATAATTTATTTAAGTGAGGTCTTCTGCTTTGATTACAACTAAGAGAGTTCAGCTGCTCTGATCCTTTGGGGGTAAATCTGGGTTACTGGTGTAGTAAGGAGGCTTGAAGGTGTCTGCTGTTGAGGCAACTGATCATTCCCAAAAGAAGTGCTTTTGCTAATTCTTTCACTTCCTCTTTTCAGTTAAGTTATTCTTTTTCTTTCCAAGTACAACTTATTTCTAACAAAGCAAGCAGGTCCACTTTTTAAAAAATATCTTGATTTAATCAGTTATTCAGAGACATTAGGTGGCTTGATCAAGGCCACACCTTCTAGTAAAGAGGTGGAGCCAGTATTTAAAGCTAGATGTGTCAAGACAATACAACCCATGCTTCTGACCACGGTACTACACAGCTTCTCCTGGAAGTTCCCTAAAGCTCTACTGAAAGTAATTTAAATATTCAAGTATTTTATAATTAAGTTATCTTCCTAGATCTTCTGGAGTTAAACCCTCTAACAGTTAGTGACCAAGACTGAAGTAAGGGTAAAACATCGAGGCTGTCAATAAGGGGACCTAACTTAGGTCTTGAAGAGATAGAGGAAAGTCTTGTTAATAAATAAACCGTCTAACTTCCTCTACACCAGGAAGTCTTGTATAACTCCAAGAAGAGCTCCCCTCTTGTTCTTAGGCAAAAGGATAAATGACTTGTCTTTTCTTCCAAATCTTTCTGTGGAGCGCCCCCCTGCCCCCATTCTCAATTCTTTGCATAGATATCTCAAGATTGTACTCTCCCCTAATAGTAAAGTAATCCCTAGTAGGGTGTGAGTAGATGGCTTTAGGGTGCTACCACCACCAAGGGTATTTGCATTTTAATGGAAGGCTTTAAAAGATCTTAAAGCTTCAAGACTAAAAGCAGTAAATCTGTATTAGTGGAATTGGAGGCAGTGTGATAGATTGGGCAGGAGCTATCCGGGGTAAAAAGAGCCCACTGGGTCTTTTCTAATCACAGTGTGAAATAAAGTGTTCCCACTTAGTAGCCTGAATTCTGCTTCCAGAGTGAGGGCTGTGAGGACAGCTCCTGTGGCCTCAGTAATAAAGTACTGCTAAACAGTTTCACCTTCTTTAAAAGCAAAACAAATTAAAGAACTAAAACTTTCAAATCTTAACTTCCTTTTCCTTTCCCACTTTCTCCACAGCATCTTGCTTGAGATCTCTCAATACTTGTATTCTTTTTCTCTGACCTTCATATGTGCATTTCGCTTCTTTAGACTCAGAATCCCAAACTTTTTTTGCATCTCACTTTTCATTTCCTGGAAACATGGAGACTACTGGAATTGATGAGGAATTTGAAGAATTGGGCTTAATAAATTGGGTTAAAATGTATTTAAATACATACAGTGAGCCAGGCACTGAGCTGTTTTAAGGACAAAAGACATATTTTATACACTTTCTGCTATACAGTCTTGGGAGTGAAACAAATAAACAGATTAATATAGTCAGGGCAGAAAGAGCTATAATAGAGTTGCTCACCATGAGCTGTCATAGTGCATAGAAGGAATACTCACTAGAAGTGGTTAGTTAGAAGGATGATGAAAGTTTAGTCAGGTAAAATGGGGATGAGAATGGAATGTAGTAAAAGGCTTTGATCGCAAAGGAGGCAGGTTGCAATAGAGGTAGTGTAATAGGAGACCAAAAGGTGGTGTCAGAGGAGACCAAAGCAACATGGGACATTGTTAATAAATTCATTAGGGCCAAATATAAACCATGAATGTAGGAATAAAAGGAAGAGATTGGAAAAGTAGACAGGGGCCAAATATTGGAAGGCCTTGGTACTGTGTTAAGGAGTGTCAATGCTCTAGGGAACTATTGATATCTTTAAGCAGTTGGAAAACATGATTAAATTTGCATTTAAAAATCATTCCAAAATCAGTATGGAAAGTTATCTAGACTTCACTCTAGGCTCTAGAGTGGGACAAAGCTGGAGGTATGTCTTGGAAGAGCTGTGATAGTAGATCAAATAAGAAAGGAAGGGATTGATCTGGAATATAAGTGTGTGGATAGAAAGAATGGGTAGAGAGATAACTTCCATTGGGATGGTGCTTGAATGTACAAAGGAAGGGAAAGACAGCTGAGTGCTGGATTTCCGGCTTAGTTAATTATGTGACATTTTGCTGAACCAAGGAAAAATAGGTTTTAATGGAGAAGATGCTGAATTCAGATTTGGACAAGCTGAATCTTAGATTATTATAGAACATCCAAGCAGGTATTTCCAGTAGACAGGCATTAATCTGTCTGAATCCCAGGAGGAAGCTTTAGGCAGTAGATAATATATTTAGCTGTTATTTCGTAACATATCAGTAATGTTTATGAAAGAGATTACTCAGGGAGAACGGAGACTATCAGAGGGCTGTTGATGGTCTTATGGCAAATAACAGGAGTTAAGGAATCAGCTTAGATGAAGAGTAATAATGAAGAATAAGAATAAGTAGCCAGAGAGATGCTTCAGAATACACAGGGCAGTGTCCTTATTGGTTAGCAAAGCAAATGCACAATTTACTTGCTCTTGGTTCAAAGTGCTCCAGGGTCTGGCCATAGGCAGTAAGTCTAACAGTATGGATTTCTGCCCCTCATTTTATTTGACCTGTTTCAACTCACTGGAAAAAATCTTGTACATTCATACATTTTCATGTTTCACTTCCTTTCACACATTCTCACAGGAGTGTGCTTTTCTTCCGTTCTTTTTCCTCTCCATGTCCAACCCATCCTTCAGAATTTTCTTCTAACCTCCCAGGACCATGAAATCTTATCTCCAACAGGGAACATATCATCATCCAGCCTAACTTCCCATTAGTGTTCAGGTTGCAACTTGCTTAGGACACAGCACATTCTAGTTTGCACCCTAGTTCTTTCTGCACCACATTTGTCCCTTTGGCAAGAGTATAAGTTCCTGAAGACTAAGAACCCATTCTCCCAAATTAGCCTCCATGGTGCACTGCTTTGAAAACAGAAAGAGCTTACTAATAATTGTTAAATGACTACATATATTACTTACACTAAATAATAGAGGTAGGATCTTTGAATCTTCTGATGAGACAAAGGCTCTCAGCTGAAGCTGACATGGAGATGTTAACTTATTAAGGATGTATCTGGAGGTTTTGATATGTCCTGGCACATATTGGCCAGAAAAATGATGGAAAAGCCTTTCATAAATGTATATTCATGATACAAAGGCAGGCAGTGACAACAATGCAAATTATCTTTGTTTCAAAAGTTGCTAATACTGTATTCTTCATGTTTTCCTTATACAAGGATGGTGAATACTTGTATCCTTTTCACCTTCTGCTTTTACAATTTTAAAACTTATCATTGTACAATAGGCAGGCAAAGGAGAAGTACTGCTGAAACACAAAGTATTTTTATTTATCCTAAAGGCAGATATAAGATGCTACACTGGCAGTTTCTAAATGATGTTCTACAAATAATCTTAAGCCTTTCCAATGTATTTTAGCAGATTTAAAGTAAGGCAACCTAGTGGGGCTATTCATTTAAATAGAATAAGGGTTAAATGATAACTTGACTTATCTTTTAAATGACAAAAAATAAAGAAATTGCAAGACCTTTTCACACATTACATATGTATTGTCATCTATCATCTAGATATCAGGCTAGCAGTGCAAAGTAATAAAACATATCATCGAAAAATGTGCTATAGGTCTGAATCACTCTTTCATTCCACCTCCCAGCTAACTGTAGTATTAAATCAAACAAGCAGAACATTTCCTTAGGCAGCCATTGCCTTTTAATTTCCTGAAGAACCTTAAAATATCATTCATTACAAGTACTACACATATTTGGTTTTTAAAATTCTCATAAATCAATAGCAGGCTGACTGTAATAATTATTACAAGTTAGTGCATAATTTTCGTGCTGAAGGCTGCATGCAGAACTTTAGCATATGCAAACGAGGCAATTCAAACTGTGTATAGATATTAATATGAAGAAGCAGGTAACGAGGTGCAGGCTATGAATTATGCATCAAGAGTGGCTGATCTTCAATGAGGAAAATGAATTCAGCATGTAATCTAATTAGTGATGGAAGTCTATTACATCTAACTGCAAAAGCAACTGTCCTTGAAACAAATTTATTTACAGTCCATGTTACCACTTGAAACAACTTTGAAATGATGTGTAAGACAACAGTTTAATTGTAAAAATTTTTTGTTTGTTTGTTTCAGTTCTAGACCTGGAAGGCCTCCTAAGAGGACTCAAAGTGTCACCTCCCCAGAGAACTCTCATATCATGCCACATTCTGTCCCAGGCCTTATGTCTCCTGGGATAATCCCACCAACAGGTAAGAGTGCTACCTACTGATGCAGAAAATATTCAAAATCAACCAGTGCCATAGATATTCACCCTCATCAGTTATATTTTGTTCACACTAAGATAATGTTACTGATGAGAATTTATTTCAAAACTGCATTATGATTATCATCATTTCTTTATTTGAAATAAAATTAAAGAAGTTTAATTGAACACAGTGCTAGGAGTTATTCTAATTAATCCTCTTGCTAATATCAAATGACAAATTCTTATCCCTACTTTCCTGTTAAGGAATTGAAGCTCAGAGAGAATCAGTAACTTTCCCAAGGTCAATCAGCTGGTCACTGGCAGTGGTTATTCAAACTCAGGTCTCTGGATTCTAAGTTTATATTTCATTCCACAAAAACTCACAAAATAGATTAGCATGCATCCAAACAAAAGACTATAACCATGTCAAACAGAAATATCTCCTGTTTCTCCCAAACTATTTCTGTTAGAAGCATTTGAAGGATGTTTATCACTAGAATTTTGAAAATGTACAAGTAAAAGAATAGTCTCGACCACAAAAGCTCTATACCATAAACAGCTTTCATAATGTGCTGCATGCAAAAACAGCTCGTTTGATTTTCACCACCTGGATGTGTTCATTAATTCTTTTATATACTTACACATGTCTGCCCACTTTCCATGTTTCATCCAGACTCAGAGCAAATTAAAATTATGATAATAATGATATTATTATTATATAACATATAGTATTTATTAATCCTTGCCATCATGAGAGTTTATTGAGGAGATAGATGTATAAACAGCTAATTGTCATTTCACACGACTGAAACAGGAAAGATAATCTGACAAGATAAGGAGAAAGTCTTAATTTTTTTCTCTGAATTCCCATATAAATGTTTGCTTTTTCTTTTGTAACATTTGTCTTTCTCTAGGCTGTAATATAATCATGGGTATCTTATTTCACATTCCATACTTTGTTGAAAGCTCCCTGGAAGCAATGGCTCTTTTAACTCACCTTTATTTTTGTGGCAGCGTCTGAACAGTTGGTTCACTTTTGTGCACCTTTATCAAATACCCTCTGAGTTGAATTTGAAGTTATTCACTTTATATATTTAACATTTTTTTAAGGTACCAAAGGTTCTTAAAAGTAAATAATTCACATTCCAAAGAAGAGTTGTATCTTTATGCTAATGTTTGCAGATGAAAAATTGAGAAACAGAAAAGTAAAATCCATAGCTGAAAACAACCCAATTACAGAGCAGGTATCATCATTTCTATGCGTTTACTTTAGTCATGATTCACAAGCTACTGAATCCTACTGCCTGAAATTCTAATTCCAAATTTGATATTTCGAAAAGGAGTAGGTAGCGTTTTGTTAAGGCTTAACTGTTTTTATTTAACTAGATAAAATTTCCTGATTTGCAGATTTGGCCGGGGCGGGAGTGGGGGGTTTGTACTACAGTCAAGATGGAAAGAAGATCTTAATTTTTCATGTTTTACGACTGAAAGACTCAGGTGTGCTAGAAGAAAGATGGAAGAGTCTTTGACTTAACTTCTCAATGAATATGTTTTGGGGCTTTAAAAAAACAATCATTTTAGCAATCATTATTTTACATTTGATAAGTTTGTGTTGATTCTCACTAATCACAGTTATATTTTGGGTGAAAAGTATTCTAGATTGTTTTTGTATTAAAATAGAAAAGATCTGGTTCCAAATTGCCTGCCAACATTTTAAGGTGAAAACAATAAATACTTCACTACCTAAGCAATGGTGAGATAAGGTGATGTCATCAGAATCTAATAATAGCAGCACCTCACATAATTAAGACCATAAAGTAACTTTGGGTAAGTGAAGTTCCTAAACAACTGAAGATCATAAGCTGAAACTCAAAATCAAAATATTAAGTCACAATTTACAATAGCCAGGACATGGAAGCAACCTAAGTGTCCATCCACAGATGAATGGATAAAGAAGATGTGGCATATATATAAAATGGAATATTAATCAGCCATAAAAAGAAACAAAATTGAGCTATTTGTAGTGAGGTGGATGGATCTAGAGTCTGTCATACAGAGTGAAGCAAGTCAGAAAAAGAAAAAGAAATACTGTATGCTAACACATATATATGGAATCTAAAAAAAAAAAAAAGTTCTGATGAACCTAGGGGCAGGACAGGAATAAACATGCATACTTAGAGAATGGACTTGAGGATATGGGGAGGGGGAAGGGTAAGCTGGGACGAAGTGAGAGAGTGGCATTGACATATATACACTAGCAAATGTAAAATAGATAGCTAGTGGGAAGCAGCTGCATCGCACAGGGAGATCAGCTGTGTGCTTTGTGACCACCTAGAGAGGTGGGATAGGGAGGGTGGGAGGGAGATGCAAGAGGGAGGGGATATGGGGATATATGTATATGTGTAGCTGATTCACTTTGTTATACAGCAGCAGCTAACACAACATTGTAAAGCGATTATACTCCAATAAAGATGTTAAAAAAATATTAAATCATTTTTGATAGATCCCTTTCTGAAATATTTTACACAATTCCCTAGCTTGGTGAACAGAGATACTGAAGATAGCTTAAACTTGACACATTATTATGGACATTCATTTTTGAAGCAGGATCATTTCATGTATTTCAATTGCTGTGCTGTCTCTCATCCATGCTTTTTAAACTTTTGTTCTTCCTGATATGTTGTGAGCCCAGAAACCAGGGTTTCTCTCAAGCTTATTAAGCATTACATTGAAACAGACCTTCATCAGTCATGTTCCAGAGAAAGATGAAGAAATGGAGACTCAACAGGAGAGCAGATTAGATTTGAAGAAGTGGCTTTTGGACAGTTTAATACTCTATAGAGCCCAGGGAATGTCTTTAAAACAGGGTGTGTGAGCTCACTTTTGCCTATTTCACTTAATTCAATTTTTATACATTTGTCCAAAGATTTGAAGCTGCCGTATATTTGACTGTTGCACATGAATTGTGCTGTCTTACTATACTCAATATGATTGCTCTTTTTACACAAAATTTTTCTAGATGGAGAAGTTTAGATTTTAGAGAATACAGAATAATATCTTCATCCCTTGGAGAATGTCATTCACTGTCTTAAAACATTAACTGGAAATTTGATCATCTTAAAGAAATCTTATAGTTCTCAAGAGCATGTAACACTTTCTCCCAAGGAGTACTTTTACTCGGGGAATATAATTCAATATGGACATATAGACTTTTTGTCCCAAGACTTTATTTATATTTGCTACTTTCTTTAAAAATAAAATGTTATTTTTTTCCCACAAGATGGGAAAGATGAAATGTGCTATTTTTTTAAAACAATGAAGAACTTATATGTCAACATTTTTGACATTAAGCAAACTAGTTTGAGGACATTTCTACTATATTTTTGACCTGTGAGTTAGAGTTTAAAATTTTTTTTCCAGGAGTCTATCGTTATATCAGTATCTTTTAAAAACTTGGAAATCACTTTTCTAAACCTAGCAAAACAAACAAACAAACATATAGATCTCAAAAAATAAAAAGAAAAACAAAGAAAGAAGAAAACAACCCACCCTCAAATCTCAAATCCTTTCTAAGATTTATATCATCGACTGCCTATAAACATTGAACTGTGATTTTTGTACTCCAAGTATTGCCATTTGAAAAGCATAAAAGATGCAGATTTACCTTCAAGGTTGCCAAAATTGATCCTGTGAAAAAATTTATTTATTTTGACAATTTATAAAAATCTGTCAATTTGTTTCTAATCATTCCCTCATTTTTCTTTTCAACAATTGAACATTGGAGTTAAATAATAATCTTTCCTTGAGGAATCTGTTTTTCAGAAAAATTCTGACTATTTTTATATTTTTAAAAAGTGTCTTTCCAGCCCTAAGATTATGTATTTAGGTATCTATAATATGAAAAGAAAAAACTTTGAGATTTCTTATGGAGTTTTTGTTTGCCACTTTGGTTGTTCAAGTGGGCTTGTGTGTAACCTTTGAAGGGGGCGTGGGCAGATGGTGATAATTTCCAAATTTATGGTTGTCACTGGATGCCATAGCAACCAGAAGTGGAAGTTAATGAAAGAAAGAAGGCTCTTTGTTGAGTCTCACAACACAACACCTCCTGTAGTGCTCCCTACATTTATTTGGACTGAGCACATGTCATAAATCATTTTTGAAAACAAATACCAGTTTGGAATAAATTCATCCTAGCAACAGAGTTCCAATAATATTCATACTTTTTACAGAATCATGTGTATTTTACAATTAAGGAAAGGGTTATTTAGAATTCTAAATACTCTCCTCCTGTGCCAGGAGTGCAACTTGGATAGCATATTTGGCCAACTTACTGATTTTATCTTTAGGGTAGGCAAACTAGTTTTGAAATACAGTTTTCATGTAAGTATTAAGAAGTAACTCAGTGAGTCTCAAATATTTGCATTTAACATTAAAAAAGTTATCCATTACCTCATTTTTTTCAAATATATTCAAATTAAATGAATGAATGATTCATAGTTTTGCTTCTTAGATACATCTTTTCTCTCACTGTGACCTCGTAGGCACATAATCAATATGCATTCAGGATAAAAAAAGAAAGCAATTGTGAACACACATGCACTATGATTAAAAGGTAAGAACTTATAAATGCAATTTTACCATTTTGAAAATAATACTAGACCAGGGCAATATTAACCAGAGTTCATCCCATTGAAACATTCTTTTCTTAAAAAAGAAAAAAAAAGATGACAAGAAAGTATTCTCATGTGGATTTATAATTCAAAGACATATTTTCAAAGTTTATATTCTTTATTTTTCTTGCTAAATATTACCAACTAACCAACAACAACATCCAAACTACCTATTTTTGTAGTATCAGCATTTGTAATATTTTAAATTCATTAAGCATTTCAACTTCTGAAGAAAAAATTAGTGTGTTAATATGTTTTGCATATTGAGAAGTGTATCATAACAAATGCATTGTATTCCCTGGGGAGACTTACAAGTGAGCATAACAGAAAAATGCACAAGTAAAACAGTCACAAATGGATTGATCTTCACTCACAAATTAAAACATAGCAATCTATTGAATGTCTCACTCAAAGAGTAAGTAAGATACAAACTATTTAAACCACTGAAGTTTATGTAGTATGTGTAAGTATGCATTTTCATAAATTTATATGTAGGGAATATTTGTGAAAGTTTAATCACTGGACATTTTGAGGGTAATGCATTTAGCTTATCAGTATTTCATGTATGTTTCCCTTTAAATTTTTCTTGAAGAGAAAAATTAAGTAATATATCTTCTTTTTCCCATTTTGGAAGGCCAGCCTAATACCAAACTTCATCATGTAATGTATTTAGTCTTAAAACTTGTATTGAACACTCTATTAGTTTCCTGTGCCTGCCGTAACAAATTACCACATACTTGGTGACTAAAGTAAATAAAAATTAATTCAGAATTCTGGAGAAGTTCAAAATCAACTCTCACTGGGCCAAACCAAGCTATCGGTTGGGCCACACTCCCTCTGGAGGCTCTTTGGGAGCTTCTGTTTCATTGCCTCTGAGTTTCTGGAGACTGCCAGCTTTCCTTGGTTTGTGGCTCTAATTTCTACCTTGTCGTGTATATGTGTGCGTGTGTGTGTGTGTGTGTGTGTTTATGTGTGTGTATAACTTCTTCCTCTGCCTCTCTTGAAAGGATACTTGTGATTGTATTTAGGGTCCATCAGATAATCCAGGATCATCTCCCCATCTCAAAATCATCAACGTAATCACATCTGCAAAGACTCTTTATCCATATAAAGTGGTATTCCCAGGTTGCCAGATTTAGGATGTGGGCATAACTTTGGGGGTCATTATCAGCCTTGCACACCCAGAAAGTCCCTGGTTGAGATATTATGAGGGGCCCAAGTGTGGTGTGGAAGAAACTCATACCAACAGATTTTGGTGTTTTTTTGTTTACTATAGTATCCCATTATGTATAATACGGCTTGCCACAAAGTAGATATTCAAAATAAATATTTGTTCAATGAATATGGCTAATATATGTTTAGCAAAGGATTTCTGAGAGACATGATTATGCCTCAGAGTTACAAATTTAAACACTGGTGTTATAATGCAGCTTATAAAATCCTATTAAGTACAGTTAGGCTCCAGATTAAAGATGCCGAGTCTAGTGCCTAAAGGAGGTGCACTCGGGAAATGGAGGGCATTATTTATTTGTTTGTTTGTGGGTTATGATGGCTACATTTAATCATTGTCATCATCCATTGATGAAATTTATACCTCTAGATTGATGCTCTAAAGAAGCAATATTTTCAGGAATAAAATGGTAACATAGAACATACTAGCCTTTAAAATTCCTGCATATATGTACTTGTACCCACAGTATCTTGATATAGAACTAATTTAATCCATACGTGAATAAAATGTAGCTCATAATATAACTAAATGCAAATATAGCTTTGGTATGAGGGATTAGATAATATATTTATTAAATATACATTATATATATATATTATATACACATCATAATCAAATATTTCAGTCAAATTATAATATGCCCTGCTTATTACTAGCATAGAAATTTATAAAAATCTTTATTTTCTAATCTCTTAGGACAAAGATCTGTTATTTTAGATTTAATTACATAACCACATATTACTAGACTTCTGGACAGGCCTCTCGTCTATTTAATTTAGAAGAAAATCACAGTCCTTTTTTCCCTAATTTGTTTCCCTCTTCCCAGTTTCTATTGAGTTCTGTAGTCTCTTAGGCCTACACTGGACTGGACTCAGTTATAATCTACTTAAACTTCTCTCTCAGTAGATTTGCAGTAACGAAGTTGCTAATATACTTAATTGACTAATTGCAAGGTATTTGCTTCTTTTTTAGTAATATGATGCCTCCTTTGACAGAAGAGAAGTTTATTTACAGAAAAGCAAATCAGATTTTAAGAGTCAATTTTTGATTATGATGGTGGATGGTGTGTGGATTTAGTGGGAGCTTTGTGGATTATCCATTTATCTGTGAGATTCTCATATAGGGTTCTAGTCCCTTGGTTATACAAAATGTCACGTGTTGTCTTTTATTGCTTGCTCTAATTTCTTGACCCGTAGGAGGTGCTATTACTATCTTATTTCCTTCCCTAACCAAGAGAAGTGAGAAATACATTAAATAATGTTCATTCAGGAAAAACAACCAACTCTGCTATAGATATATTTTGAGTATTCCTAAAGATGTTGTAGGACAAAAAGTCATACAAGATAAACAGAATTCTTTGTTTAATCTCCGTCTCTGTCTTTGATAGGCTTTCCCCCCTTTGGCTAACTTCCAAGCTTCAGTTTCTTCCCCTAATGAAGTAATCCAGCTTTGTTATTAAAGATTTAAAATTTCATGTTGAAATTTCTTTATATTTTCTCCATGCATATTGGAGATAAAGTTTACACTGTTATGCTCTTCTTTGTAAAGAAGTAGAGTTGCTAATTGCAAGTGTTGACAGGACCAGACATTTCAAATAAACTTGGCAAATGTCAGAAAAATAGCAGTATTAATAAAACCTGAATTCGATTTCCTAAAACATTCATTGCCCTAGTCATGAATGAACTTAAGACCTGATTTGAAAACATTCTACATAAAAAAACACTGAAAGATTTTATTTGGTTATGCAGTCGTATACACCAGTGTTGTACAGAGTGAAGTAAGACAGAAAGAGAAAAACAAATACCGTATGCTAACACATATATATGGAATCTTAAAAAAAAAAAAAATGGTTCTGAAGAACCCAGGGACAGGACAGGAATAAAGATGCAGACATAGAGAATGGACTTGAGGACATGGGGAGGGGGAAGGGTAACCTGGGATGAAGTGAGAGAGTGGCATGGACATATATACACTCCCAAATGTAAAGTAGATAGCTAGTGGGAAGCAGCCACATAGCATGTGGAGATCAGCTTGGTGCTTTGTGACCACCTAGAGAGGTGGGATAGGGAGGGTGGGAGGGAGCCGCAAGAGGGAGTAGATATGGGTATATATGTATATGTATAGCTGATTCACTTCGTTATAAAGCAGAAACTAACACACCATTGTAAAGCAATTATACTCCAATAAAGACGTTAAAAACAACAACAACAACAACAACATTGTGATAGAACTTCTGAAAGTGCTAATACACCTAAGCTTAATGGATAGGAATATAAAATCCAGAGAAAGGGTGACAACAATACAATTTTACTCTGCACTTCAGATGACATCTGGAATATTATATTCAGTTACGGCATTTCAATTTTTAGTACGACATTGACAGACTGTGAGAATTAAGAGAATAGCCCAGAAAATAGGGTTTTGGAAATATGGTGATGTTTAGTCTTAAGAAGACTTATAGAGGGTCTGAAGGTGGATGCTAGAGTAGATTCATACTGTGCTCTTCCAAGGACAGAAATTTAACTGATAAACAGTAATTACAGAGAGGTCTGCATTGGCTTCCATAAGAAAGAGCCTTGCTGCAAGGAAAGCGATCTAAAAGTGAAGTTTATTACTCATAAAACCTTAACTTTTCCTTCTGACAGAAGGGTTCAATAGGAAAGGGGGGTAAAAAGTTGTTAGCCATAGTACTTATGTTTAATTACTTTTTATGGGCTATATTGTTCACGGTACAAAAGTGTAATAGTTAAAAAAAAAATCCTTCATTGCTGGACCATCAGCCAAATCTGAAGGTAATTTTGCATTGGAGGGAGGTAGATTGAATAAGGCAATCTTGTTCCCTTCTAGTTATAAAATTTGATGATTCTATTTTATTTCACTTTGAATTATTCTAAACTTGACATGGGGCCTTTCTGGTTAAAGGGCATCCATCCTTTCAGGGTTTTATACTCATATTCTTTCATAGTTTTTGAGTAATTTTTAAAAATTACTTTTGAGATGAATGCTTCATATTTACAAGCTATCATACTGTTTGTTACACTGGTTTTCATGGATGGAATATTAACTCATAGGCAAGACTGTGACTATGGTAGGCTCACAAATACTTTTTTTTCCAATTAAAAGAAATTTTAAAATGTTTTTTCCTCCTTTGTCCTCGCGGACATTCTTTTAAGAGTACTCTGTGAAGGGGTCCATAGCTATAAGATTGATAGGAGAAAATGACAATCATTTAATATTATATAAGAGAATTTTTTTTAGCTGTGGTAGGATTTGGAATGATGGGTGGAAAAAATAGTATTATTTTAACCGGTAAAGATCATCAGAATTGACAGCAGAAAGATACGACTCTTAAGGGGATTTAAATGAAAGACCTTGAACTTTACTGTAAATTTCTTTGATTTGACTTTCCACTTTAAAAAATAAAGTCTCCAAGGAGGAGTCATTTCTCTTTTTCTTATTGGAATATAGTTGATTTACAATATTGTGTTAATTTCTGTTACATAGCAAAGTGATTCAGTTATACATATGTATATATTCTTTTTTATATTCTTTTCCATTATGGTTTATCTCAGGATATTGAATATAGTTCCCTGTCAATTCTTGAAATTTATGGAAATCTTCCAAAGATACAACTTTTAAAAAGTGTAATAATTGAGCCAGTCGAATATTTTGATCCTTTATTTCCTTCATCTATAAAAAAAGAATCTTTTCATTATGTCAAAATTATTTTTCTCATTAAATTTCCATGAATGTCAAATGACACAATTTATAACAGTATTCTGTAAATGATGAAGCTAGACAAAGATAAAGTGTTATTATCGTAATTAAACAGGCTGATCCAAGTGTTACTGACTATGATTGCTGACTCTCTATGCTCATTCCTTTGGATTTAAGAATAAAATTGATAACAAAAAAAAAAGTATAGCTTAGGTTTAAGAAGTCTTAGCTTGGCAAATTCAAATTCATATAAATGTGCACTCTATAGATATTCCTAGTAGAGGTAATGAACATTAAAATCTGGTTATTACATGTTTACTTTTCAGGGCTTAATGACAATAAATTCTTTTTATAAATTTTTATTTTGGGGCAGAATAAGACTTATGGATATGAAATATCATTGCTACTGTTATAATATGTTCAGTTCAAACTGTCATAGTCATATATTGCTTTTAGAAATATGCACACTACAAATGCTAGTGGACCTTAAAAATGAAGATTGCTTTCAATTGATTATAACTGTATGTTGTGCTATTAATTATTGGAAATGAATTGACATATACTGTAAACAATAAGCCAGTTTTCAAAATGATAAAACTGTAACCTAATTCAATAAATTGAATCAGATTACGCAAACACTTTTGCACTTCATTAAGGAAGTAGTCAGCATAATTAATTTGAGAGCATTTTATCATGTTCACTTGTTGATATATGGCTAAGGATATATATACAGTAGTTTAAACTATTTCCAGATGTACTTTTGTGCCATTTCACATTTTAACTAAAGTTACCATAAGCTGAATTCCTGGAGAAGGCCAAAATGGATTTGATTCTTTTATCTTTGCTGCTTTTAGAATACAATGAGTAGGTTATGATTTTCTTTAAAGACATATAATTTTTTTAAACAACATGACATGGTGATGTGGCTTCTAACTTGGAACTGAAAAGTCTGGCTTTCATTCTCTTCTTCATCACTTCTAGCAATGTGACTGTGGCTAACACTGTCTGGCCTCAGTCATCGCAAGGTAGATACTAGTACCTAAAACATCATTTTAGAGAGGAGGAAAAAATGCTAGGAGACTTGTCCAAAATTTCACTATTATGTGCTAGAGACAGTTTTCAATTCAAATTTTCTGACTCCAATTTATTGGTTATTTTCCTACATCAAGCTACCTTCTGAGATACTTAACTTTATCATGTATAAACCAAACATCATAAGATCTGCCTTATCTCCTACTTGATATGACTTTGTGAAGAACAAATGAGCTAATGTATCACAAAACGCTTTGCAAAGTCTTATATATAGCAAGATGTCATCTGCTATTTAGTTTTATTACAATGATTCTCGAAACAGGACTTTTGCCTTGTTCCAAATAGAATACCAGTTATTTATCTCTCAGTTTGAACACATCAATTCTGGGAATGATGAGCCCTTCCCTATATTTATGGAATTGGTTTGTAATCATTTTCTCAGTTTTTAAAAAATTGCTTTTGTATCTTCCAATTAGCTCAAATAAAATATTTTTCTCCTGAGACAATCTTCTCATGTCGACGGTTACGTTTTGATCTTCATGGTATGTAGGATTTTATGATTCATATTTAATTCGCTGAAATGCCTCCTAATGTCAAATCCTTTGATGGAATATCATTCAATCAAACATATTCCCATTAGTTTTCATTTAAGAAATGCAAATATATGTGGAGAAACTATTTTTCTAAATACATATTTTCTAACGATTTGAGTTTGCCTCCAGAGATGTAAGGATATGACTTAAAGGAACAGTGTGGAGTTTTTTTTTGTTTGTTTGTTTGTTTGTTTGTGGTATGCGGGCCTCTCACTGTTGTGGCCTCTCCCGTTGTGGAGCACAGGTTCCGGACGCGCAGGCCCAGCGGCCATGGCTCATGGGCCTAGCCGCTCCACGGCATATGGGATCTTCCCGGACTGGGGCACGAACCCGTGTCCCCTGCATCAGCAGGCGGACTCTCAACCACTGCGCCACCAGGGAAGCCCCAGTGTGGAGTTTTTAAGCATTAAAGGTGATGTAAGACTCTTTGTCTCTTCCAAAGGGCTATGAGATTATAAGTTGCTATTTTGGGTTAGACTTAAAAATGCAATGCTATATCATCAAGATTCTCTTTAAACGTGTATAGTATTTAATATTAAAGTCAATAAAATGTTTAATCCCTCTGATAACACATATTCCCTAGAAGTCAATTTTTGAGCGGTTCTTTTCCCTGTTAAAACATCTAGTTGAAAACTATTTTTTAAATGTGAAAATGTAGCATTGTGAAGGTTTTCAAAGTCTGTTCTATTTGGTTACCTTCACTCACAAATTAAAGCAGTAAATGCCTTTTGTATTACTTATTATCTTGTATTGCTTAATGAAATCCTTCTAGGGGATTATTATATTAGGGTAAAAACATTTCAGAAGAGTTATATAGAACCATGTTAATTCAAAGGAACATAAATGCAAGTATCTCTAAATTCCAAGAAAATTAATCTCTTACTATTAGATTATAACAGTATTTTGAAGTTATTTGAGCAAGATATCCATCTCATCATACGTAACCTTTAAGTTACTTATTGAATAAATTACATTTAAGGATACCATTCCAAGGAGAACCTGTTACCATATGACCTGTCCATATGAGTTGTCTTTTTGATTTATAACTGCAATTGCTTTCTCGGCATGGATTTCATGACATAATAATATTCTATGAATTTTTGAAATTACAGTGAGCTTCACATCAATCATCTCTAATAAAATATTATATGTATCAATGAGAGAGGACTACTGGAAGGTAGACATTTTAGAAATATGCACTTCTCCCAAATACCAATATTGTTATTTTAATGAAATGGGCAGATTGCTTTTTTTTGATATTCTTTAAATTGATGGTAAAAATGGTCAGCGTCATCACTCCCATCAGCTCGCTATTCTATATTCTTAATAGTAATCTTTATTTTCCTTGAAAGTGTTAACTGTCCATGCAGTTAATTTTGCCTAGACTACACTGTTGTTCTTGGCCTGAATTCAAGGAAATATACTGCTTCTGGGGTTCCTAGGCATTAATGTCTTAAATTTCAGGATTCTCGTTAAACACATGTGACATGGGCTACCATTATTTGTCCATGTTTCTTTTATCTGTAAGAATCAGAGAGATTTAAAGTGAGATCTTAGCTATGTAAAGAATTGAGTGTGCGGCTGTATTTTCCTCCACTTTCTCTTCACAAAATATTGTTGGAAATACCTTGAGTTATAGTCTTTCATGTGTAAATATTTATGCTATTCTATGTGAAAAAAATCGGTACCTAGAATTTGCCATTAGCATGGATTTCTTAAAGACAATGTGCATTTCTTAAATAACATATTTGGAAAACCTATGAATACATTCAAAGACAGCTTTAATTTTTAGAAAACATTTTAAAAAACTTTTTCAAATTTAGAGTCTTAACCATGTGGCTTAGAAAAGCCATGCCTATATTGCAGATGTAAAACACAAAAAGAGAATATTTTCACGAGTGAAAATATTTAAGATTTTCTTCAAAATTGTTGTTTGAGTTAATCTACAGGGTACTTCTTGTATGTCTTCTTTATAGATATTCTTGCAGTTACATTGTTTATTTACTATAAGACTTTGTCTATACATACTATCCAATAGAAAGAAATAAAACCAACTTATCAGATACATGTACATTTTACTGAAAAATTGCAAGCACTTTTATACATAGAAACAGTAGCTATGTCTATACTTTTTACCACTCTGTGTTGAGTTGCTAGCATGTTACCTGGTCAAAGCATTGTTAACTTAAAATGATTTAATCAATCAATATAGTTAATTGGTTAAAATAAGGTGGGGTGCAAACATCTACTGAGTAACTATTACATGGTAGGAAATTTGCTAATATCTAAAGATTAATTTATTTTTCATGTCAAACTATGAAGGAGGTCTTGCTTATCCCATTTTACCTACACATAAACTAAGGCACAATAGCTTAAATAACTTGCTCAAGTTGAAGAGAAGACCTCACTTGGGGCTGAACTCAGGAATGAGTAATTATAAACCCTGTTATCAGTGTATCATCCATTCCAAGGAATGCATTAATCTCCTTAGAGGCTATTTATATTTTGAATAGAATTGAAACAGGGTGAATTGAAATAAAAGATTTTTTAAAAGGATAGAGTCAAATTCTTAAAGAATATGTCAAATTTTTATTAACATGCTTAATCTTAGTTAGAAAAACTCACACCACAACTTCATGTATTGGACAGATTAATCATATTCTTGTATTGTAGGCATTCTAACCACTAGTTTAATATTGGGTGGAAGCTTAAATTATTTTAAAATAGTTTTATATTTTAAATAGTTGAGATGTTCAGTGCTTTGATTTGGAGGCTTGTTATAGAGGCAGCAAAAGAATAGGGTGAGTGATGTCAAAAATTATATTTCAGAATTTATAATCAAGCTTAATTGCTTAATAAGCCACTGTGTTTGAATTTTAATTCTAACCTGGCCATCCTTTTGTTAAGCATTTGTGGAAAAGCCTATTAAGCCTTTTTTTATTTAAAACATTGCACTTTGTTTGCTAAATAATGTAATGCTAGCAGACTGACAAGTGTTTCATGCTATTAGAGTTATTTCTGAACTTTATGAATAGTCAAGGATAGTGTAGTATTACTTGTTAAGTCCAAAGCATACTATTCTATCCTAAATAATTGAAGAAAATTTCTTAACTTTTGTTAATCATTTACTCCTTGGGCTTTCATTTGCCCTATTCTTCATTAGTAGTAAATCTCTATGCTATTACTTATTTGTGCAATTGATATACTACCTGGTTGAGGCATTGTAACAACTGGCTTCCAAGGGCAATTCAGTGTAGGCTCTTTGACTCCAAGAATTATAGCAATACTTTTCACTATACTTTATAAAACACTATCCTGTTTGATATAATTGGCAAAATAGTTGAAGCTATATTTGAGATATTTAATTCTTAAGTTATTATTGTAACATTTTGGAAAATAGAAAATTATATTACTTGTAATTCTACTGTGTCATGTACCATATTTCCTTTTTGTTTATAAATACTGAGTCCTTGCTCACTTATATACTAAATATGTACCAGAATATCCTATGTCTTTCTATTTTTCAATATGCGGTGAACCAGTTGTTTATAAATATAGTACACTATCTCAGAGCAAATATGGTGGATTCACAGTTTCATCATTGGCATCATTACAAATTTTATATCAGTCTTCAAAACCTAGGTTTAGAATTCCTTTATTCCCCTTTGTATTGTATCTGTAATAATTGTGAGCACTTGAATTTTTACCAGTTTCACATTAAGATCTCAATGAACAGGAAATAGAAACAATTTCAATAATTTATGCCTATTAAGCATTTCAAATTCTACATTTATGTTGTTATGCTATTTCATCCTGTTTTTCAAAGGGGAAAAAAAGTTGTTTCTGAAATTCTTAAAGAGTTTAGTCTTGATAGAAAAATGAAACTGTAGCATTTTTTATTTTACATTAAATCTCAAAATCCAAATAAAAGATTTGAATATTAGGATCTTGCTTAATTTTGACAGTTGTCTTAAAGTGAATTTAGTGTTTAATGAAATTTTCTGGACTGCTAACTCAAGACCTGAAGGGAACAATTCTAGTAGTGAGAAAGTAATTTTCTGGCCTAATTACACCTTCGACCTCACTACAAAGTCTGTCAACAAAAGTGCCAGGTTTGATCATGATTTTTTTTGATGTGTATTCCCCAATCTACTTCACACAGGAGACTTTTAACAGTAGCATTTGGTATTTGCAACCTAACTAAGATTTTACATCTGAGAATCAAGCCTCAATGTACTGTTGCCAGTAGGTGAGTCCCTTAAATCCCTTTTAGAGTTGAAAAATTATATATTAGTGAACTTTACATATTGCGCTCTTTGGAAACCTGCATGGCTATATTATTTGAGATGGCCATGCAAATTATATCAAGTATTAGCAAATGAATGATGAAAAAAATTGAACAGCTGCAGTCTCTAGAATCTATTTCTTATCTGTATTCACTCTAAAGGCCTACAGAGTTCTAATATTTGGGAATCTATACGACTGGCCTCCTATGGCGATGTGGGTCCCTGATTAGCCTCAACCACTAAATACATTTCCTTAAATTTCTGAGTCTGGGTGTCCTTATATTTCAGTGATATAATAGTTTATGTTTAATTGTTTAGATGTTAACTCTTGAATACTTTCTCCAATAACTCCTTGACCAGAAGACATTTAACTGCTGCATTAAAGATCTGTCGATGTTTTTCATCTGAACCCAAATTTTGCTCCCCAACCTGAATTATCTATCCTCTCAGCCTAGCCTTTTTTGCCTTCTCTTCCTCCTCTTCCCCCTTCCCTTGTTGAATTTTATTTAAAATAGTTTAAATGTCAAGGTTGTTAGTGAAACCTTGTGTTTAGTGGAGGCTACAGTCTGATTAGAGAAACAAAGTAGTGAAAGATAACTGATTGATGTTATTGAATTATTGTCTCGGCTCTTTCTGATTTTAATTCCTCCATCTACTTCTGATAAATATTTTTCTCAGAGTAGTTACACACACAGATGCACACACTCACACACATTCCTAATTTCTAAACAAGTAAGGGGTGTATAGTCATTAAACACAATATCTTAAATTTGCAGCTAATCAGAAATAAATATTTGTTATCATGAAACATACTCATAATTATATCAGAAGTCACTTTTGGAATACACACTTTAGAAATGGTTATTAATGTATTCAACAAATATTTATCCTGAGTTTCAGGAGTTAAAAGATAAATGACATTGCTACTCAATAAACTGTAATTGAGGGTACAAAGAGGCAATTACCAAGAGAGATATACAAAAGCACTATAGGTTTTGTAAAGAAGAAGAGGAAACAAGGGGTTAACAGGATAATCATTGTCATCACTGTGGAAAGTGGCATCTGATATTGGCTTAAAATGGGTATGATTTGATGAAAAAATTTATTTGTATAAGCACAAGTATATGAAAAATAAATTTGATAACATTTTTGTGAAAAAAAAGATCGGGTTTTACATTGATCATGAGTATGATACGACTGAAGGTTCAAAGCAATTATTGGTTGATTAATGAATGTATAATTTTCAAATCATTAAAGTATTAGTAATTGTTACCATCTATTGGGATTTATTATATTTCAGTTAGTAAGTTCTTTTATGTGTATTAGCTCATTTAATCCCTGTAATATGTCTTTGGGTAGTTATTATGGTTTTCATTTTACAGATGAGTAAATTTTGGCACTAATTTTTCTTGCTCAAGACTGTTAACCTGACTGCCAAGCCAGTCTCCTAATTCACTGTGCAATAGCCTTGTATTCTTATCAGCAGCATTGTGTTCATTTATGGTTATTATATTTGATCATGATTTTTAAAAATATCTATTCACCAATAATCCATTTCAATGTAGACTTTTTTTTTAACACTGACATTTGATGTTTTTAACCTAAGTATGATTTTTGCTTCTGGGAATAAAACCTCGATGTACTATGGCCAATATGGTGATTCACTTAAGTCCATTTTAAATTTGATAAATTATGTGGGTGTTAATGAGCTCTACGTATTGTACTGTTTTGGCAGCAGCCTTGCTTGCTTAGACCATATCAACAGTATTGTGTCCATTTATGGTTATTATGTCTTGAGAGGCCACAATAGAAAACAGTTTGTCCAAACTGGGTAATCAGAACTGGAAGTTATTTTCATAAGATTGGTTGAGGGAAATGAACATTTTTAGAAAAGAAATGGGGCTTTAGGGAAAGGGCATGCTTGCTGTCTTTGCATATTTAATAAAGGATATAGATTAATTGTTCATTGTTCTAGAAGGTAGGGCAAATAAGTGTCACTCATGAAAAAGAAAGACTTATGGGGCAAAAAAGAAAGTTCCAAATATTAGCCCACTGAGAAAACGTGTGGCCCACCAGGCTTTGATATCTCATTATAAATGTCTTGACGATTCTCTCCCAGGTGTGTTACAGAGGATTTTTTTTTACATTTAGGATAATTTCATAAAAATTATTATTATTAGTAGTAGTAGTTCTAAGATTCAATATGCTGACAAAATAAAAATAAATTATTCCACGGAGTCATTTTATCTAAAATTTTTTGATATTTTATTTTGGAAACATATAATCTAGCAAGTTTCACAAGTTTATATTCCTTTCCAATATTATACAGAAACAATGTAATTATTAAAATAGTTGTTTGAAATCTGAAATCCACACATTTGATTAAATCAAGTTTAGATATATTAATTTGGGTAATTTTATACATGATTGTCTATTTGAGTAACACTTCATTAATCACTCTATTGTGCAGAAATGGCCGTAACATTCCAGGGCACAGTTTAAACAATGTTCATTCTTCTTTCCTGATGTTTAAATTTATCCTTTGGCAGATCTAGGCAACAAAATAATAAAAAACATTATATTTTACCTAATGCATTAATTTTAAAAAATCCCAGGAAATTGATTTTGCTATGTAGTAAGACATTTTCTAGTGATAAAGTTCATGTTTACTCAAAATGATGCAGCCAAAGTATTACTGTTATACATTATAATAAACAATTAGGAAAACTTATAGAGAGATTTAAACATTTCTTTTCACTGTTTAGATTTTGTTCTATAGTGATCTTGTATCCTTTTTCATTTTTATTATTACTTTTATCCATAATACTTTCCAAACCATTGTACATCCATCACTAGATATTAGATATTTGTACTTGAATTTCCTATTGTCATTTCAAACTTGTCAATGACTAAAATTGAACCCATTATTATTTCTTCAATACCAAACTCAGCTGATTTTTCTGTTTTTCTTAATGGTAACTTATGTTTTAAATAATCACACAGGCTAAAGAGCTGAGAGAGTTCCTATAACTGCTAAGGCAATCTAACAAAACAAAAAGCAGCTTACACAGAAAACAGAATGTTATTTTACAGATTCATTTAAAGCTCTAACTTATTTTTTAAGCATTCATACCTTATGTCATATTATAATCCCAACAGCTTTTTGTGATACATAATAAAACCCCAGTTCACAAATGAGGAAATTGGGACTCAGTTTTGCTGCTCAAAATGAGAAAAGCTAGAAAATGGCAAAGTGAAAATTTGAATCCATAACTACACACCCCTGATCTTTCTATTGTATTCCTTTAAGGGGCTATTATTGTCATACGACCCTGATATGTTTGCTTACCTTATCTCTAGTAAGAATAGAATAGTTTTGTTATTTATTATATCTGTAGATCAAATTATTACTAAAAATATTTCTAATAGTTAAACCTCAAGTGAATATACATATTTTGTGTCAGATCTGGAATATTGACATGCTATATAGTCAAAACCCTTGTATATAATTATAACCCTTCTAACATTAAGCAGGTGACTGGACTACATATAAGTCAGGCATAAAATGCCCTGAATGTAGCAACATAGTGAATCAAGCAAATTACCAAAGGCAAAGCTCATTTTGTGCTCTGGGCAATTTCTGCTGCCAGCACTTATACATCAAAACTTCACTCAATGTACGATTGATTTTATTTTATTTTGTTTATTTTTAATTCCCTACAGCAAGCTATGTTAGCTTTGTAGAATGCTGTCCGCATCATTAGGTTCCTAAGAAATTATAGTTGTTTCAGTCATGGTTGACCAAAATATTATTCCCTTCTTATAGACCATGGATATTGGTTCTTGGATTGGTACCACTGAGCTGAAATTGTGTAAGGCTAGTGACTCAAATACACAACACACAGAGAGAAAGCATCAATGTTATTAGAAATATGAGCATCCGAAGAATAATGCTGTAAAATCAGCCGGGCAGTGGCCATTAAAGATATTTTCCAGTTTAAGGAAAGAGGTTCAGATTAAAGTATGAAAGTCCGGTCTTAAGACAGGAATGAATTCCTGTGTAAAATGATACATGTCTTCCTTTCACAGTTGCTTTTTATGTTGCTTTAAAACATGTCAAAATAATCCCCAACAGAGGAGCCTAAAAGGAATGTCAGCTCTGTGGTTATGTAAATCGAATTGAGTGCTTTACAGCAGGTTTAAGATTTTTATAACTCAGAAGTTGTTAACAGCCAGCTGGTTTGTATCTGTTTTTTATGGTTATTCTTGTCATATGCAGCCTCCACAATTTTTAATTATATTTTATGGTATGTGTTTTCCTCCTTTAGAATCCCTTAGCCACTCTTTGTTTCACAAGATATTTTCCACTGGGAAGGGAACAAGCACAGTGAAGGGAACAAGCACAGATAATCCCATCATTGGAAATACAGTTGTATAATTACTCACCACTAACAGCTCTATAGTGTGAAATGCAAGTAACTTTCCATTGCAAACACATAACCTTCTATTAGAGCATTGAAACTGCTTTAATGTAATAAGAGCTGCTTGAAAGTTTGTGAGCTGCCTCTCCCTAGTAAGTCAGAAACATGATGATTGTGCCACACTTTGTATTTCAAGTTTCTAAAAAATGATATATAGATCTTTCTTTTTTCTCTTTCTTTTTTCCTTCCTTCCCTCCCTCCATCCCTCCCTTCCTCCTTCCCTCTATCTCTCCCTCTCTTCCTCTTTCTTTCTTTCCATTTCTCTCACTTTTTGGGTAATCATCGTGTAAATTGATACCTGCCTCACAGTTAAGTTCTAAACACATACTTTGTTTCCTAATTTTGATTACACAGAAAGATAGTAACTTCCTTTGTATTATGGTTCTAAGAATCTCATACTCTGGTTACAAGGTATTGCTTATAGCCTCAAAAGTATTAATGAGTTTTCCTGAGATTTTGGATACCCTAACTAGAAAGTGGGGCTAATATTCAGATTTTTCTTTTAAGGAAAATGAAGTGAGTAGAGAAAAATGTTTGGAATCTGAAAGAAATATTTAAAATAATTAAAAATATGCACAGTTATCAAGGGAGTGTGTGTGCTTGTTTCACAGAGACATTTTTAGAGAAATCAAATCTTTGAAACAATACACACTATTTTTGTATTACTCCTTTGCAAAATGAAAATATGCCAACAAAACTTGTTCTTCAAATCACAGAATTTCCAGATTTGGGAATACAATGATGTAAGTTTTAGACATTTAAATAACTAAAAGAGAATATATTACTGATAATATTTCAGACATGGTAAGAATATTCAGACCAAGTGAAGGAGATTAAAAATATGTAACTATGATTTGATATGCATTATATAAATATGTACTGAATCTAGATTATTCAAATTTCACATCAATTTTGACTGTGTCATAGGAAATCCATGATGCATAATATGCAATGGAAACAATATATTTTATTATCTTATCCTAAGAACTGGTTTATGTAATCCAATTTTATTACTTTGATTGGCTAAATCAATATGATTATTATCACCAAACAGTATGTTCAAACATAACTTTTAGTGGCTTATATCATAGATATACCAGTTTTAAGCTCCTAGAGTTAAGGTTCAGAAATGTTTATTTTGAGCCATTGAACACATATATTAGCATTAGAGTATTTAATAGAAGTTAGTATTTTTTTTCTCCTTAGGACTAGGCATCTAAGTACATTTTTATTGACTTTGTCTAGAACTATTTAGGTTCATAAATGTGCTTTTGAAACTAAATTAAGACCACGAGGTAGATTTGTATGTTAATTATTTTGAGATTTGTTGAATCTTGTACTATATATGTGTGTGTCTGTGTATGCCAGAAAGTCAAATGAGCATCAGAGGAAATTGTGGAAAAAGATAAAGAAGTGTTTTTTGAATGCCAGCCATGTACAAGGCACTGGACTAGGAGGCATTTTATATCCTGTCTGTCATTCACTTCTCACAAAAATGCTATACAGTGTGTGCAGTTAGCCTGGCTTTAACATGAAGAATCCAAGTCTCAAGTTAGTTAATTTGCTCAAAAGGCCATAGCTAAGATGCTAAGAAGTAGAGGAGGCAGCTTTTGATCCGACATGTCTATATCTATCTATATATATATCTATATCATCTTCTTTCCCAGAAATACAGATTGACTGCTCAGAAATGTTTGGAGATAGGAAGATGTTTTGAATTTTTATGGGGAAGCTAATTTGTCAGCATTAAAGAGATATGATGACACTTTAGGTAAAAGAACTAACATTCATAATTTAAAAACAATATTTGGGAAGGAGAAATAAAAGAGAAAAAAATTGGGGAAAGAAAAGAAAACAAGATTGGTTAGAGAAGAATCAGCAAAATGTGTTCAAATTTTTGGTAAGATAAACCAGACAGGGAAGATTTACACTAGACAGAGTGGGTGCCTTAAAAAGCAGTTCAATTAGCTGTTTTTCCAGGACTAAGGAGTTATTAACTGACAAATAGAAGTTTTGGCCTGCTGCTCTATTCAGTAAGCAGAAGAAAAATTATAAACCAATGATCAGATTAAGGAAAATAAACAGTTGAACCGAAGTATAATTGGGTTGAACAGAAGTATAATTAGGGCATATGGAGAGGAAGAATACAGAAAGAAGAGGGAATGAGCAAAGTTTGACATAGCTGTAGGAGGTCTCACTCAGACTGGCAAGATGTAGCCCACCAACGAGGTCAAAGATAACATGAAACTGGACTGAGTTGAATGAGAAGAAGAAAGAGGCAAGAACAGTTTGCTGTAAAGACCCATATCTTAAATCCCAAATAGCTTAATTAAAAAAATTTGTTCCCCATACCCTGGGGCCTCTTGACTTCTGAGATGGCCCACATTCTGTCTATGGAGTGTGTTTTTCTCTAAATAAATCCACTTCTTACCTAAAAAAAAAAAAAAAAAAATTGTTAATGGTAAACTTTGAAGTGTGTCACAGAAGTGTCAAGCTCTTTAAATTATTGGCCAATTAAAATTTACCTTTTAATTTTCTTCCTAATTTATGTGCTTCGCAAAAATTGTGACCCTTCCAAAATTTTCCTTTAATCACTTTTTCTTCTTTGACTGATTAATTTAAACCAGGGTGACAGTTAATAAAGTTTTCTTGAGAATGTGAATGAAATTCAAATCCCAACAAATTAAAGCAAATAAAAGAGAGAAGGAAAAGAATGAAATAGTATTGTTATTCAGGATTGTGGTTATTCAGAGCACTAAAGAGTTTAAATGTCATTTCTAACTTTTTTTTTTTTGGTTAAGAAAGAGGTATCACCAATATCAACCTGCTACACCATATAATATCTTGATTTCTATATTCAAGGGATCAAATCTCATTGGGAGATAAATTTTACTCATAGAGTAATTAATAGTAATGATGATATAATAACATAGCATAGCATCATGGTATATGTGCCATATGAGTCAGGGAAGCAATAAGGGCTTAGAAGTTCAGAGGCTATAATCCTCACAGCTGTAGCCATCACAGAAGGCTTCTTGCAGAAAGTAAAACACACTGTTTTCAACTATTTCAAAGGAACAATCTGGAAAATTTCTAGTCTTGCATCTTTAACTTTTCTTTAAAGTTGACTAAGCTACAGTAGAGGTCACATTCCACACACACACACAAAAATCGATGCTGACATACGGACCCCAAGAAGAATCAGACATCTGTACACATGGCAAAGTAAGAGGTACTCTTTAACAGGAGATAAGCCTCCAGATTTTCCTCTAAGCCTGTCTTCCTTCATTCTTTCTTCAACTACCTATCAAATAGCCATTTTATCATTTTACACTATGTTAGAAGGATTTTTGTTTGCTCAACCTTCCTATGTCTTCACTCTCTGTGTATTTGAATCACTTTGTAAGCTAATGGCCAGAATGTTGGCATTTCAGACTTAAAGTGATTTGACATTTGTGAAATTCATCATTTATGAAACTTTATGTTCCCAAACATTTCTATGTACTTGTGCATTACAGTTGCACTTGGGGGTCAGTCTTTTAGTTCACTGAGGCCCATTTAGAGTGTAGAAGTTTAGGGTGTGAACTCTGGAGTGGACAGGTCCAATTTGAATTCTGACTGCCGCATTTATTTGCTGTATAATTTGGGGCGGTTACTAATCCCTTTGCACTTCATTCTTCTCATCTTGAATAATCTGTGTGTGTGTATGTTTATGCATACACATGCATACTACACATACTGTAGATATAGTACAGTTATTAGTATAGTGCTTACCCTACAGTGCTTTCTAAATGGTGGCTTTGGTTTTTGAAAACTCAATGTAATTTGTCAGTTCTGAAATTTTTGTTTATAACTGAGAAAATAGTATTTAGAAGAAATGATAGTAAATACTTCAGAAATGTTTAATTTTAAAGACCGTGATCTCTTGGTATGTGTAGTAGTTAGATAAGTAGACAGAAAGTATATTTACAGAGGGATATTCAACCTGAGGCTCTGCTTTTGTAGTCTTAATGTTCCAATATTTCAAGCATATCGGGAAAGAAAAGCACCGTAAGGCAAAGCTTTAAGAAGGCCATGCCATCCTAGGGGTAAGATAACTCAGGTGTCAGGTGCACCTATTACCATCGGTAAAGGGGCTCAGGGAGTGCTGGGCCTGCCCTTGCTCTGTCTGCAAAGTGAACTAGCCCCTGAGATCAGAGGAAATGACAGATTAAGGAGCAGTGCGGGCGCTGAATTTAATGACAATCTTACTTCACTGCAGCTTAGGTTATTTTTTTTTTGTTCTTTGGTTAGAATTTACTTTTAGTTCTTTGGTAAATGCAGTGTTGACTTTAGGACCAGCTGATGTTTGGAGGTGCTGTGCTGGGGTGAGTGTATTTTCTTCTGAGTAAATTTGAAAGAGTATGTTTCTTTGGAGCATGAACTCGGGGGGTGGGTTTATTGTACTGTTTTCTCCAGAGGCCTTGGAGGAGGACAATTTCTGTCACCAGGTGATAGGTCTTAAGTTGACCATGTGAAATTAACATTTTATAGGCTAAAATTGGTCAAATATCAGTGATTTCATACAGTTCAACCAAGCATGTGATTTTGCTAATTTCAGAATCTAGACTTAGAATATGTAGCAAGATGAGTTTCATTTATTTTGAATTGTGAGGATATTTGGATAAATTTTTGGAACTTTAAGCTGTCTTCTTCACTTATATATCATAATGACCATCTCATCCACACTTCTACATTTTCTGGATTTTTCTTTTCTTGTAGTGTTTTCATTTATTCATTCATTCAAAACCAGAATGCTTACTCTATGGAAGGAACAAGAGAGCAAAAAGAAAATTTAATGAGTCATGGCCTCTGCCTTCAATGAACTCAGTGTAGTTGGTTAAACTGGTAATTAAATAATTACAACATAATTCAGTAATAGCCATAGTTTAGATTTCTGCAAAATCGAGAGGTCGAGGCAGGGGAAGACAAAATCAACTCTGTCTCAGTGAAACAAGACAACTTTTTCTAGAAGGTGATAAGTGATTTTGGTGTTCATGCATAAGAAGGAGAAAGGGTATTCCTGGCAAAGAAAACAGTGAATGCAAAGGGATCAGATACTAAAAATGAAAGGTTGTTCTTTGCGGTTTTACATAGAATATAAAGTGGGGTCAGAGCAGTGACATGTTGGTGATGTACCTGGAAAGGTAGGTGAAGGACAGATTATGAAAGCATTAATATCGCCATGAATAAGGTATTTGGATCTTGTGGTATAGGCAATGGGTGATGTCAAAAATGTTAAAGCAGAGAAATGGAATGATTTAATTTTGTGTTTAGAAAGACAAGATAGTCTGTGGTGGGGGAAAGGAATAAAAAAGAAAGAGCAACTGTTTATCAGGGTGCTGATAGAGAATGGAAATCCGTACTAGTATTCAGTATTGCTTTCTAACCATCTAGATGAAGAGGCAGTAGCCTCACTCTTCCATTTGTGTGGCCTAGTGCCTTGCCGGTTCTAAAGGCAGATCAATGACACCATATATAATATTTACAATCGTGTGCATTTATTAGATGCCTGTGTCATATGAAACATAAGTTGTAATACAGTGTAATATGACAAATGTGAATTAAGTAGTTCCTCCCAACCTCAGGTGCAAATTCATCAAGGCTTCATTCATTTATTAAAAGTCTAGTGTAGGGCTTCCCTGGTGGCGCAGTGGTTGAGAGCCCACCTGCCGACACAGGGGACGCGGGTTCGTGCCCCGGTCTGGGAAGATCCCGCATGCCGCGGAGCGGCTGGGCCCGTGAGCCATGGCCGCTGAGCCTGCGCGTCTGCAGCCTGTGCTCCGCAACGGGAGAGGCCATAGCAGTGAGAGGCCCGCGTACCGCAAAAAAAAAAAAAAAAAAAAAGTCTAGTATATACCAGAGATAGTGCTAGAAGTTAGTAATAAAATATTGGATAAGGCATGGTGCCTGCCTCATGAATATGCATTATAAATATAATCTTATGAACATATGAATATCTGGGTATATGTGTGTGCTTATGTGTGTGTATGATACTAGTACAAATACAGCTTTCAGTTACCTAAAATTATATTCCAAATGTTTTCATAATATATTCAGAATCTTATGATGCAAAAATGTCTCAAAACTAAAAAATGAATTGCTATATTCCAGTTTTTCATTTTCATTCTTAAAGATGTATTAAAGTAATGAAATCAACGTAGCCTGTTAATTTAGACCTTTGTTTAAATATCAGTGGTTCCAAATAATCCCCAAAACCATAACCAAGCATACTTCTTAATCGAAATGCTTCTCCTTTTGAAGAGGCTATCTCCTTCACCTATTCCTCTGATGCTTTCTCGTCTTCCTCCATTAATTTCTCTCTCCTTTCTTTTTTTTTTTTGGTGTCTTCAATCTCCATTTGCAATTCACATCTTATCTCTTCCCACCAGTACACTCAGTTCTTCATTACTTAAAAAAAATGTATACCTCAGCAAAGCTGTCTTGCTCTCTTCATCAGGCTGCTTGAAAGAATCATGTACATTTGTTTCCTCTCTTTCCCTCATTTTGTTTGTCCCTGAACTTTCCAGCTTTTGCACCTTCTTTCCTGTGGCCTGTTCTCTTGAAAGCTGCCTCTGTTCTTGCCCTCTCACTCCCACCCTTTATTGTATGTAGGTAAGCCCAGGCAATGTTGGAGGATTTGCCATTGTCTCTCATTTTTCTTCTCTGGGAAATTTATTGACCCTTAACAGTTAACTAAAACATATATTGCTAAAATTTAATCTCGGGCAATCGTTCCTCACCTCAAATGCAACATGCTCAAAAGGTGAACTCCCAATCTTGCATTTTCCTGTGTTCTTGGTTATTTCTAATATTGGAGTTAGTTTATAACATCGTCTTGCCCTCTGGACTGTACCAGTCTTCTTTAAGTTCTCCTCTTCAGACCTAAAGTCTACTTAGAGATCAAACTTTCTTTCTGAAATGATTCTGATACCTGTCCCCTCTTCTGCACACTTGCCTTCTCTTCCTTTCCAGCTCTGGCAATCTTGTGCTTGGACCAGTACAATGTTTCCCTGCTATGCTGGTTTCTCTCTCTCTCCCAGTTTGCTCTAAATTTATCCTGAAGTTGCAAAAAATAAGTTTAGGTAGGAAATATTATGGATCCATTAAGAAAATCTATTATTTATTAATACCTACTCTACTCAAGGTGTAATGTGTGTGTGTGTGTGTGTAAAAATATATACATGTGTATATAAAAGTATATTAGTTTCCTATTGCTGCTATAACAAATTACCACAAATTTAGTGGCTTGTAAGGCAACACAAATTTATTATATTATTCTGAAAGTCAGAAGTATGAAATGAGTTTTATGGACTAAAATCAAGGTGTTTGCATGGCTGTGTTCTTTCTGGAGGCTCTAGGGGTGAATGGTTTTCCTTGCTTTCTCCAGGTTCTAGAGACCACCCACCTTTCTTGGTTCATTGGTCTCTTCCTTCATCATCCGAGCATATCCCTCCAACCTCTGCTTCCATCATCACATCTTCTTTTTCTGACTTTGACCCTCTTGCTGCCCTCTTATAAGAACTTTTGTGATTATAGTGGGCCTACATGGATAATCCAGGACAAACTTCCCATCTCAAGATCCTTAACTTACTTAATCACATGTACAAAGCTTTACTCACCCTGTAAGATAAAATACCCACAGTTCCAGGAATGGAACTTTGTGGGTGGATGGGGGTGCACACTATCCTCTTTCCAGTAATAAGTTAATCTTCACTACAACCCTAAGTATTATGTCCGTTTTACAGATGGTGGAACTGAAGCTCAGAGAAGTGAAGCCCAGCTAATAAGTTATACATTCAAGTTCTGAACTGAGGTCCACCACATTACTTCTTCTGTACAACTTCCAATTTAATTGTGCCATGTACTGTATTAGGTATTGGGGGATATCACTATCTCAAACAATGAAATTATGGAGGTACATGTCTAATTGGTAGGGTTGTAAGTAAAGCATGTAGCCATAGTCACCTTCGGTGCTCTGATGAGGTCCCCACAGCTTATGAAGGAAGCCTAGGGGATAAAGGGGGGTTATGGATCAGCTCTGACCAAGATACTTCCTTTCTCAAATACCATTGGTCCCAGAGCATAAAAGTATTGGAGTGGCATGTAAGCACATTTATGAAGTGACACCAATCTTCATTTTCAGATCTACATCCTACTAGTTTCCCAACCCAATGTGTCTTACACCATAAACATTATACTATCCACACAAGTCCAGCCTGTTCTAAGCTTTGTCCCATTGCTCACTATTTCTTTTCCTTTTTTTTTTTTTAACCTTGAAATAATTATTTTCCTCAGTTCTATCAACCAAAATCTCTACCTATATTTCAAAAGTTATCTCAAATACTACATTCTACCTGAAGCTTTCCTGGACACCCTAGCCTTAATTAATTTTTATGATCTTGAATTACGATAGAAGCACTGTGTACTTCTAATACAACTCATACATTCTCTCTTGTGTTATAGATAATTGTATATGTGTCTACCCAACTAAAATGTAAGTTTGTTCCTTCTTACCTTCCTCCCTTTCTTCTTTCCCTTCCCTCCTTTCTCTTTCATGTTTCTTCCTTATTTCCTTCTTTTCTTTCTTCATAACTTTCTTCAACATATATTATGCAACTCCTCTATGTTGATCCCTGTTTTCGATACTGACAGTGTGTCTGTGAACAAGCAGAGACATTGTCAGTATCAAAATCTCTACCCTCATTGAGTTTACATTTTTAAGAACAGGGATCATGTTGTACCCATTTTTAATTCATTTTAGTCCCTGGGGCATGGTACATACTTAATAAGTTATGATTTGAATTTAATATCTATGAGTATTAAAATTTAACTGGAAATTCCCACAGTCATAGCCTACTCATAGACTTTCAAAAGATCTATGATAATAGTTCTTTATTTTAATCAAGGAATATTTGATTGAGTGCCTATGTTTTCATTTACTTTTCCTCCTGAGATTGCATATTTTGTATTACAATGATTACCCAAACTGTATTTTGCTTCTAGGAAAAAAATATAGAACAGATTATATAATAGTTCAAATGACTTTGTAAGTTTTTAGTAGCAATAAAAATCAGTAAGATACTTAAGTAATTGCCAGTGAAATTTACCTCATTTGTAACGAATTACTTTTCATAATTGAATGTCATAGCCATTCCTGTTTGTATGTATCCTACAAGTAAGTCTTAAAAGTCAAATTAAGTTAAAATAATTTATCTTAAGAATTATTAACATCAAATAATTCTGACCAATTTATTATGATGAAGATGCACTGTCAGTTTTAGTTATGATGTGAATAAATGTGTGTGTTGAAAGATCATATGTAGTTGTCTACTTTTATCAGAACGCCTTGAACAATTAGAGTTCAGGAAGACAGAGTTTAGAGTCTCTTAGAATTCTACAAGTTCCTGATTTCCTGTTTTAAAAATTGATTTGGTCTCCCATTATCACACACAAAGAAAGGTAGGAATGTTTCTCTGTGCTCCGGACGCGCAGGCTCAGCGGCCATGGCTCATGGGCCCAGCCACTCCACGGCATGTGGGATCTTCCCGGACCGGGACACGAACCCACGTCCCCTGCATCAGCAGGCAGACGCTCAACCACTGCGCCATCAGGGAAGCCCAGGAATGTTTCTTGATTAAGAATATGCTTAAACTAGATCTATTTATCAAGTGCCCTGAAAACCCAAATATCTTGTTATCTATTAGAATAATATATTTATTATTTAATTTAAATCATGCTTAGAAGTTAACAGTTAAATTCTTTATCTTCTATTCAGTAAATGATATCTCTATGAAGGTGTTTGATGAAGCTTGATACTGAGAGCAAATAATGTAAGGAAATGGGGAAAAATATACTTTTCTGAGAACAGACATGCTTCTCTTTAGATAATAAGAGAACCCATCTAGCAAACTGCTGTTATAATATACCAAGTACTTCTTATATACTGTATTACTTGACAATTAGAAATTTCCCATGTAACAGAACTAGCCATTGACTGTGAAATCAATGCAATGGTAGATGTAACATTGCTGATCGGAATTTGGTACGCACTGATTTATATTTTCTTATGGAATAGTGGGGAAATAGCTATGGCATTTTTATCCATTTAGATCTTCTTTTATTTTTTCTCCACTATTCTTGGATATTTCACTTTGAATAAACAGTACATATAAAAATAATAAATATATTTAAGGGGATCAAATATGTGTTTAAAGAACCTATGTGTGCCTGGTGGGGGTAGCTGAAACTGCTTGACCTGTCAGTGGAAAAAGAGATATGCTAGCTTGGTTCTATCCTCTATTCATAATATGAGACTGGGTTAGGAGATTCTGCTTTCCGAGACACTGCCAACTCTTATGTCTGAATCTGATAATTTGGTTACTATATATTTAAAATCTAAACTTATCCTTTGAGATTTTTGTTAGGTAATGTTGCTTGTGTCCATGCAACTATATCTCTTTTTTGATGTGACTTTACCATAATATATGTCTTGTCATAAAATATCTTTGGAGTCAAGATGTATGTGTAATAATAATGCATAATGTAATGATAATGCAAATCCTTTTGTAGTTTTTGCAAAATATATATTCCCTTTGATTAGAACATATATTAAAATTGTTTCCATCATCTTAAAATCATTTTCCTTATGACATTGACTTGTGAATATTAGTGTCTTTTGATGTCAGAGGACAATAACAATAGCCTACATATATGGAGTGCTTTGCACAATTGAAGTTCATTGCGTGTATTCACTCATATGATTTTTTAAAAATTAATTAATTTATTTATTTTTGGCTGTGTTGGGTCTTCGTTTCTGTGCGAGGGCTTTCTCTAGTTGTGGCAAGCGGGGGCCACTCTTCATCGCGGTGTGCGGGCCTCTCACTATCGCGGCCTCTCCCGTTGCAGAGCACAGGCTCCAGACGCGCAGGCTCAGTAATTGTGGCTCACGGGCCCAGTTGCTCTGCGGCATGTGGGATCTTCCCCGACCAGGGCTCGAACCCGTGTCCCCTGCATTGACAGGCAGATTCTCAACCACTGCGCCACCAGGGAAGCCACACTCATTTTGATTTTGATAACCACCATAATATGTAGGTACTTTTATCAGTCTTATTTCCAAGGCAGTTAAGTGAGTTGTCTAAGGTCGTTTAGTAAGTTGTGGATTCAAATTTTATACACTCTTGAAATTTGATCCAGAGTTCATTCATGCAAGTACTTATAAAATTCTTTATGAGGAATATGATTTTCTACCAGGTTCTGTTATTGATCCTGGGAAATACAGTTGAAGGAACAGATTCATGGGAGTGATGTCATGGGCCTGGCTCTGCCATTTGTTCTCCACAAGTAGTGTCAGCTCTGTCAGTAGTGGGGATAGTAATGCAAAACAAGGCAGCAAAGGACCGTCTCTGATGGACTGATAGCAAGATGAAGGAACAAAACTGTCATTATGAAACACCTATGTCCATTTTTCACACATCCTATGTCATTTAATGTTCTCACCAATTCTGTGAGAGACAGGCAACACATGATCGTCTCTATTATAGCTGGGGTAAGTTAATTGAAATTGTCAGAAATTAGGTCTTGCAAACAGAGGCCATCTACCCAATGACAGAGGGTGGACTGAATCTCAGATCTTAGACTGCAAATCCTATATTCTTTGTCCGAAGCCATATTTCTGCTATTGCCCTCAATTTTTATACTTCATTAAACTTTTTCATTTTACTGTTGATGATAGCAAAGATGGAAGTGAGGAAGAGACCAAACAGCAATGACATGGCAATAGACGTGTGAATGCTTAAAGCTACTGTTGCCTCTCTCTCTCCCCTCAACCCTCTCAGTCAGTTTCTCTCTCTCTCATTCTCTTCCCTCTCTTCAGTTCTGCAGTTGCTGCTTCAAGTTTTCCTACACTGGTCTGCATCCTTAAGAAGAAAGAACATGAATCCAATAGTTTTAGTACTGCATCAAAGCATTGAAAAATATCACTACCAGCTTTAGCCACTTCACTATCATGAGAAATATTTAAATGACTGTTTGATATAGCTCGAAAGTGACCAGTTCCTTGGTGTCACATTCCGTAACGATTTATAAATTTGATTGTCCAGCAATCGAATGAAGGACAACATCTTATTATTCATTCTATAGGCATGCCATCTTATTATTTATTCTATGGATATCTCCAGCTAGATGTGGAAAAGGAAGCTCAAAGCAATTGAGTGCTATTTCATGTTTCTGTTCCTGGTAGTTCTAAACGTAAAACTCAAGATCACTACTGTGATTTTATAGAACTTTTCTGTACAAGGACTTCATTATGAGAAGTAAAATAGTGCCTTGAGAAAAACAATGATATTATCCTCTGAATCTAGGTACATGCTCACTGTTGAGCAAGCATGGGACAGATTTAAAATGATGGAAGATTTAGAATAGCAATGTATTTGGGCTTCTATTTGAGGCTGTTGACAATTTTCTTCAATATTCCCCAATAAGCTTTTATTGCAGGTCTTGTTAGTTGCTACCCAATAACCCCTTATCAGTCTCCTCCTCTATAACAAAGCCCTAATTTTATTTAGAAATTCACATTTTTCTCCAACCATAAACTGGCATGATCAGGTGATATAATTGT
The DNA here is from genome assembly GCF_963924675.1 of Phocoena phocoena. Lineage (NCBI taxonomy): Eukaryota > Metazoa > Chordata > Mammalia > Artiodactyla > Phocoenidae > Phocoena > Phocoena phocoena. The sequence continues at coordinate 47,045,119 of NC_089236.1, read as the reverse complement.
GACTAATGAGTTCTGAGGGGTGATTCGTTAAGGGTGTCTCTTGAGGAAGAATTCTTTGTGGGATAAAGAGAAATATATAGAATAAATAGCTCCTCACTTTTTTGCTTGGATGCCTAAAATTATTGTAGCCAACTTTCTAACATGGAGATATTTTCCAATATATTGAGGCTAGCAGAAAGGAAGTATGGAAATAATTTGGGTCCTCGACATGGTTGACCTACCGACTTAACCAACTCTAGCTGTGCTCCTGAAATTTTTTTTTTAGAAGGACTGCTATGGTTTTAGGATTATATTATTATTATTATGTAATTTGGTGATTTTTTTCTTACTTGCTCTCTGCTTTCCCACCCAACTTCACAGCTCATGCCTTACAATGTAATGGTAAAATATGTCAAGACTTCACATTTGTGACAGTGTGCAGATTGTTTCATTGTCATCCTAGTATCATTGTTATTATCATGTTTATAAAGTGATATGATAGTGTCAGATGACAGACATGAAGTAAAAATCACTTTCATTACTTAATATGATAAGCATGGCATCCCAACAAAATCAAAATTTGGCTGTAGCCTCAGGTATATTTAATGCTACCCATGCCTTTCCTGTTTTTTGTTCATCTGCTTTTTGCTTAGCAGTTTCTACCAGATGCCAGGATATTGGTAAATAGTAATGATATATATTCTGTGTTTTTTGGAATTTATCAGGATATACAATGAAATGGAGATTTTATTGTTTTTTTTCTTTCAGAGTTTAATCAGAGTGTATTTACTGCTGCAAGTGCAGACCTAGAAGTTACTTTTCACTCACTAAAATGTTCAAGTGTGGCTTTCTTATGATTATTGCAAACTTTCAGGTACATTGAATAAAACAAAATAATATAGATCTTGTTCGCCACTATGTGATATACATAAATTCCTTTTGAGGTATTGTTAGTGTGTCTTTGAACACTTTGCAATTTTCCACATGACTAAAATTGACAAAAGATATGGATCTTTTGTAATAATGACTAAACTTGTACATATTGCTCAGATTTTCACACCAGAATGAAGAAAGCTGGTGGAATGGGTCGCTTGTGAAATACTTAGCTTTTTAATGACATATATTAGACTCTCTGTGATTACCAACACTCTACTGTTGTCTTATTAGTCACTTTTTAGTGGCTGAAGAAAATTTGTTTTGACTGTCTCATTGTTTGGAAGAAAAGCTGTTGCAGAAGTTTTATGTCTGTTTTTGGTTCTGTTACACTGGAAAGGGCATATTCCTGTCTCAAAGACTTTTCTTCAAGGACTTACAAGCCAGAGCTCAGTGTCTGAGTTTGTTTCCAAACTTGAATTTCTCGAGTTTCAGAGAGACAGACTTCTATTAGGCCACCGGGCTAGCACAGCAATGTTTAGATATTATTTCAATCAAAGAACTGTGTTCCATTACTCTAGGATCTATGTCAAGCTGTGGATTAGGTTAAAAAACCAACAAAAGCTCCTGGTGGTTGAAAGATTATAAGTATTTTGCTACATTACTACATTGCAGGCATGAGCACGTTCTTTCAGGATTTTAGAGTTTCACAACGTTACAATTAATTAATTGTGTCTATCTAGCTAAAACACTAGTCAGAGTTACCGTCTGCACTTTTAATAAATCCTTTGAATTCCCTTGATCTTTCTTTTTTCTTATCCTCTCTGTGTACTGTAGCAAAACTTTCCCAAACCCATAAAACTTTGATTAATGGAATAAAGAATTAGATTTGAGATACCTGTTTTTGTTACTCTCCCATGCTTCTCTGACCTTGGGGTCACTTTCTAAATGTACCTCAGCCTTTTTCAAAAACTGGTAAATTAAATAAACTGAAATTTATATAAAGCATGACCATCCTTGCTGTTACTAAGTTCTTTATCCACAAATGTATACAACTAGCCATTTACTACTATACACATTCAAATACAGTGTTTCTGTTCTAGTAGTTTACATTCATTCCTTCATTTTCTTCACCTTTTCATTCTTTTGCTCCCCAACTACATGCATGCATACAAATTAGGTAGAAAATAGAGTGGGGCAAAAAAAATTGTTTATCATTGACAGTGTTTTTCACTGTAACCTTTGGGTAGCACTTCTTGGTTTCTTGCATGAAATCAAAAACTATTCATTGATTCTAAAACCCTCTACTAATTAATAACAACGAATTGCCTCACTCTGCTTCAGTTTCTGGATATCCAGGTTTAACTATGCTTTTGGAAAACCTGTGTTTTTATCCTCAATTTTCTATGCAAAGAACGCAACATTTTTTTCCATTCGGAATTTACATTAAATCATCTTTAATTTCTAGGTTTTCCACTTTCTCCTTAGTCTCTCTCTCTCTCTCTCTCTCTCTCTCTCTCTCTCTCTCTCTCTCTCTCTTTCTCTCTCTCTCAGCAAATATAGAAAAGAAGCAAAGCTGCTACTATCAACGTGCTTCAGCCTCGACCCCGGGAGAACTCAGTGTCTCCCAGATGTGTGAAGTGTATCTCTTAGTAGGGACCCTGGTCCTGCTTTCAACTGGTGCTGCCAGTGTAAGCAGCTATGATGTTCGGATTCAAAGGTGACCCGAGATAGCATCCTGGGGACATGTCCATGGAATGAAGTAGAGCCCAATTCTGTCCATGTGCTGCCAGGTGGGAAGAGGGTTGGGTGTCCTGCTGAGGGCATTGTGATTTGTGGGTAGAATCTGGTAGGGGTGTCCAGTTCAGAGCATCAAGCCAACCCTCTTTCCTTTCTGTTTAAGAGTATCTAAAGTAAGATGCAGAACATGGCTTCTTCCCTTTCTCACAGCTTGGGTAACTCTGTTGGTGATGTGAGGATCTGTATCTTATTTATGCTGTGGTGTGGAGATTAAGATGTTGCAGTTGAGGCTATGATAACTTTTATACTCAATACAGTGCCTCCTGAAAAAAGGAGGGTTTTTAAAATTTAATTCTTATTTTATATTGGGGTATAGTTGATTTACAATGTTGTGTTTGTTTCCAGTGTACAGCAAACAGATTCATGTATACATACCCACTTCAGATCTAGAGATACATACAGACTGAAAGTGAGGAGATGGAAAAAGGTATTCCATGCAAATGGAAATCAAAAGAAAGCTGGAGTAGCAATGCTCATATCAGACAAAAAGGGAGATTTAGTTCAGAAGAACTCAGTTCATTTTCTTCTCTAGAAAATAATGAAAAAAAAAAAACTATTCACAGGCCATTGTTGGATGAGAATATCAGCTAAAAACATAGACTTGTTCTTAAAATTTTTAATTGCATAATGATAACATGAATTATTTCACTGCTAGTATTTTTGATTCTGAAAATAAAAGAAGGATTTTTTTGGTGTGTCTAAAACAGGGCAGACAGTACATAGATAATGTACTTATTTATGATACATTTAATGAATTTTAAATCTACAGTAGACTTTGTGCACCAATGGTGAGATGACAAAGCATCATATTTTGCTAAGTTGGAGACCCAATTTAAGAGTTAGATTTGCAAAAACTACATGTCTTCTTCCTCCCTTTTGTAGTTTTACATTTAGCTAGAGAGGTTGTTCTCTAAGATTCAACACCTAAATAATGAATTTTTTTGTATTGTTCAAAGCTGACCTCTGCTTTTAGAAAAGTTTATCTGCACTTTCTCATCTGTTTAGAAACATACATTTTTGGTTAAGAGATGGAAGACAATCTCTCTTTGTCTTTTTTTTTTTTTTCCCCCTGAGCTAGGGAGGTTGAGATAAAAAAGAATGACTGCTTTAAAAGTCACACATGGCTGTAATTTAAGATTTTTTCCCTCTCATTGTCCGTAACAGTTGAAAGAAACCTTCAATGAAAGTTTATTAACTAGGCCAATGCCTGAGGCAATAAAGGTTCATTTATTACCAGTTTCTTGGCTGTTTTTCTTCTTCTATTTTTCGGTTAAACTCATAGTGTAAGATAATACTTCACAAAATTAAACCTTTGACCTTCTGTAGAGTTAAGTCTCCTTTGATTAGATAAAGTAACAATTTATGGTCCAGCATGAGGTTGCACATGAAATGAATAATGCAATAGACTCCGTGTGGACTGAGAATCTATTGCTTTTGAAAAGATGAATGCTGTTTAAAGGGGGAAAAGTCCACTTAAGTGTGTTGTCTTTATTCAGTGTGCACTTTAGCAATATTTCAAAAGGCTTTACTTCCAAGATAAAGTTATGTTTGAATTTTCTAATTCTCAGAAGGAAGATGTATGGCAAAAATACTGCGAAAAGCTTTGTAACTCTTTGTGGGACTGTCTTATGAGTGATTATGCCACGCACTCCAGGTATTAACAAAAGCTGAATTATAAAATAGTCACATGAAGAAAATGACCATTGCTTTTACAAATGGAGTTCTATAATGATGGGACAATTAGCATAGCATAACTCGCGATAACATGATGAGCTACTATTAACATGACAAATTGATATTTGATAAATTTTACCAACAAGAAGCAGAGCGACAAGAATAAAATAAAATCATAATAATATTAAGCTAGGTTCTTAATTTTTAAACCAACTCATAGGAGTTCAGTTTTTGGTTATTATGATATAGCAACTTTGGTGAATAACAGTAATGTTTTAAATTTTATTTTGCTTAAGTCATGTTATACTTTTGAAATTCCGTAACGCGTTGCCAGAAGAGTGATTGGATATGATTTTCCAGATATTCCTCTCATTTTTCCACGTGCTCTTTTCAAAATTATTTGGCAAAATTGAGAAAAGTCTCAAATCAGTCAGTGAAAATATTTTATTGGAATTGTCTAATGACTCCAGAATAGATACACATGCTTTCAGACTCAGAGTTGATGTTTATTTCTATCTTCAGCTCCGTGGAGGTAGAGAAATGTGTACACAGCACAGGTTCGTGTTTCACACGAAGCTGTTGTGATTAGCTGGTTGTTTAAATTACTAATTGACATGCAGAAGTTGAATGCTTGAGAGAAGTGTTTTAGTTTTAGTTTGGTTCTTTTTCAATTAGCTTAAATTATTTAAGATGAATAAATCTACTGCAGTGATTTAGTTTCTTTTAATAGAATCTCATGGTACAACATAAATTAGGTCAAGAGAAGCCATTGGATCAGTGCAACTATAGACTTTGCTCATAAATGAAGAGATGTAAGGAAAATGGAAGATTCGCTCTGACTTACTACTGTTTTGAAATAAAGTAAAAGGTTTTATCGGAATGTACAAAAGACTAGCATTTATTGCCATGTTAGAAATTAGATGTTTCTTTCTGTTGTAATGCTTTTGCAGTAAAAAAAAAAAAAAAAAAAATAGAAATGAATAGTGCAATGCCAACCATTGGTAATTCTTTGACATCCACCTGCTCTTGTTCGTAGGTGAGCTGGGTTGAATATATGCATCAAACCTCAGTAAGGGAAATAGTTTTGAACATAGACAGCATTTATTTCCTGAACAATAAAGTACACGTTTGCCTCAGAATCAGGCAATTTAAGTAACTTGTCTAAATTACACTAAAAAAATTAAGTAACCTGACTATGATTACAAAGGCATGCCATGATTAAGGCTTCATGCCATCCTCTAGGAGATGACGACCACTTGAGGCTATGGACTGAGAGCTATATTTCTTTGTAATATTCCTTGTCACGTGGCACTATTTATTTTTCTAAATTAATCAGGATTATTCTTTTCCATAGTCCAACTTTAAAACTGCAACTAAAATCCTATGTTTCCAAGCACTACAATTGGACTCTCACACTTCATATTTTTCTTGAAATCACATAGGGAAAATACATTTCTTGTCGGCTGATTATGGAGATTCAATGAGATGGTGATATAAATGTAAGAACCCAATGACAAAAATGTGAAGAATATATTGCTTCAAATAGTCCTTCCTTTCCTATCCTATTGTTATTCAGTGAATATGGCTATATATTTTTCTCTACCCAGACCCTGACCTCTATTTAAAAAGTGTGTATGTGTCATTATATATATATAATGATGTGTGTGTGTGTGTATATATATATATAGTAATATATATATATATTTCTTGAGTCTTTTCCTTTATATTACTATTTCAGAAAAAATTTTTGGCCACATCGTCTCCAGCTATTTCTGTCTCATTGAGTAACTCCCCCAAACAAAACTTGCATGTAAAAATGGCCACCTCTATTATAATTTTTTTCTCATATCCTCTCCTCACCAACAAGCAAACACTGACAGAGCCCTACATGCTACCAGGATTCTGGAAAAAGAAAAAAAAGAGACTTATTGAAGTATCAAAGGAGTTAGAAGAGCATTTACATGGTGTTGAGAAAAGTAGGAGAACATTTGGAAAGACTATTCTTAGGCTGAAATGCCAGTGCGGTGACTTTGGCAGGAAATTAAATTTATGACACCGTTTCCTCTTTTCACTTATTATACTGCCTGAACTGTCACCAATATATTGACAAGTAGCCTCTTTTAAAAACATCCTTTCACAATGTCACATACTGTCAGCTACTCTCAGGTTGGTAAGAGCCACCTGCCTGGGGCCAATGCTTTGAGTAATTTGGGGTGATGAGTCATGTACCTAGTAAGAAGTATTGGGCCTTAGACAAATATGAGAACATCCAATGCCCAGTTTAGTGGAGAATGGAATAATAATAATGAGAAGAGCGCTTTAAAGAAAATTCAAGGCAAATGTTACCTCTTTCAATTTGGTTCTATTTATAATTTTTTCTATATTCAAGATATAGAGAGGAAAATAATTTATGTGCCTTTCTCCTTTTCCTTGTTGCTCTGTATCTAAAATATAGGACTCAGGGTAATATTATAAGCAATATATTTCACCAGTAGTACAGGTTAAAAGTTTTGTGCACAGAGTTGAATGACCGTTGTTTCTGTGGCAGATATATTCAAAATTTTATAAAACGGAATCACAAATGAACATTTAGATCAGGTTTTTAAGTGGAATCAACTTATACTTGTGGCATCATCTGAGTGCCTGTAACCTTGGTTTCCTGTGCAATCCATAAGCTACTTGAGAAAAGAGGATTCATTTTCCTTCAATGATTCCATAGTTTACTGTATTCTGTACTTTTCTTTTTTCGCTTATTGACAGAGGCAGTGTGGCCAGTGCTGAAGTGGGAGTTAGGGGAATTGGGCTTAATCTATCATTATTTAATGGTGTGACTTTATAGAAATGATTAACCTCGCTGCCCCTAAATCTCATCATCAGTAAAATAAAGGGGTCGCAGTAGATAAAGTCTTTCTCATCTCTATGTTTTATAAGTCTAGACTCCAAGTGGCTGTTAAGAAATATTTTTCTAAAGGTGGTAATGTTAACAGATAGAGTCGAAGTGAAAGTTATATATTCAAGACCTTGTTGTGTCAGGTTAAACTTTTCATAAATTATCTATTTTCTTATTTTAAATCATAGTAGTTTAAACATTCGAATTGATTCTGTTTCATCCTGATTCTATGAGTTAGTGATTAGAAGTTGAGTGTTTCAAAAACTTCCATGGAAGTTTCTCAGTGATTTTACATGTGGCCAAATAACATCAAGATGGGGTCCCCTCCCTCTGACTTCACTACTGCTATTTCTTCCTAAACTCTGGGAGACTGTAGATTTTAAGCTAATCAGAAAAGAATGCTAAACTTGATGTCTACTTGATTTATTAGTGATTATCAATATTATAATAAACTCTTTCTGTATATTTCTCCAAATTAATAGTTTTTCTTGTTAATTGACACATTTAAAAATCTAATTTAATCAATTGAAAAACTGGAAACTGATATAGGGAGTGTTTCCATTAACAGCCTCTAAGATCAATTTTCCTTTTCTCTGCAGAATATAAATGTGTTTCAAAGGGCAAGAAAAATCAGTCTAATGGACATTAGGAGACAAACTCAACACTCAAAATCTTCAGTCTACCCTGCTTTACAATTAAGTTACTTATTCTAGTTGATTATCATTTCTGTTATTTCATCATTCAAGGGTGAGGACAGGCATAGTTCAATCACAATTTCTGTTTATTTAAAAAGTATTGAGAAATAAAATAACTGGGAAAATTAGTTTCAGTGTTTTAGACAGCTGGTATTTAAATAAGGATAGGAAGAAGACATGGTGGAAAAAGGTACTGGTGTTTTCAAGTTGTTATATTGAGCCAAGAGTTCTTCTAAGACTTGGAGTGATTTCAATTGAGTTGTAATTCAAACTCATGTAGAGCTTACAATGCACCTTCAACAGAGTTTTGCAAAGACTCTATAGGATCTGTCAGGAGCAGAAAGATTACTTCACAGTAATGACTGTTGAATTGAACTATGCTTTCTGATGTTTTACTTTCTGAATTGAATTGTTGGACAAGATTAATTGCACACAATGAGAGTTTTAAATGAATGACTATGTAAAGCATTAAGTATCTCTGTATGCCACTTGGGGGAGAAAAAGCTAGAAGGTTTAAATGAATAAATGTATTTAAGGCACAGAATGCCTGGACTAATTTTAAAATTCCTTTACTAACATCCTTTATTGAAAATAGAAACCCACTTTATTCATCTGTCTTTGTTATATTGCTCTAGCTGAAGTAATTTAATATTCCTGCTTTCCACTAATCTTGTAGTTCAACAGAAGTAAACAATAGGTTTCATAAATTAAAAATACACTCTTCTGAACATGCTTATAAGATTAAAAAAACAAGGCTGTAAACATTTATGACTGAAACAAACTAGATTGTTCAAATACTGCCATGATGTATCATGTATATCAATATGGCACTGATATCAGTTAGAATGCAAACAAGGTTTTAAATGATGTGCCCCTTCATTTCAGCTGGAGAATCCGCTTCACACCATCTGCCTATCAGATGGTTAGGAACCAGGGCTGCGTATTAATGCCACATGTTCGATTTTCCTCCTTCTTGTAATGGTTAGATTCATATTGCTAATAGCTGTGCATGAGCACTGTCGATGAAATTTCTGTGATGGTGGAGTGATGAGATATTTATAAGCTGCCTGTCTCCCTGAATAAGCAATAGGAAGAATGCCAGACATAAATAACTTATCAATTCCAGAATATTAATAATAACTACTATTGGCTATAAATGAGTGCATGTTAGAGTACTTTTTTCTACATTTGGGTAAAGTGACATAGCCTAATAAAAAGTCTATCATATGGAAGCTTTGAATGCTTACTATCTCTTGCTTATAACTAATTTTATTTAGCCATTAGGTCTTGGGAAATGCATTTTATATGGAATGTGATGTAAAAGTAGACAACATATCAAACATTTGGAAGTCATCTTGATGTCTTTGAAACCAAAGATCAAAGATTAGACCTTTCAAGTTAATGAGCAAACAAACAGATCAGAGAAAGAATTTGACAGCAATATGTCTCTTTTATTGATATTTATAATCTATAGTTGTAATCTGCTCTTTATAACTAGGGGTACTAACTTATTTGAAAAAAATAGAATGGGGATACTTTTCCCTTTTTAGAGAGAGCAATCAGGATTGTATAACAGCATTTGAAGGATTTAAAGGCTGTTTTGATGAAAGTTGAGAACAGAAGAAAAATGCTATCTTTGCAAAGCAAAATAAGGCTCTCAAGGAATAATAATGCCTGCTTCCCTTCCAAATGATAAACCCATGGATTGGTTTCAGGATATTGAATTGAAGTAGCAAAGGGTTTGTATCAATATAGCACAGAGTGGAGACAGTCATTTTATGATAAATTTGATCAGTGTAGGCTACTAAATCAAATGATTTGATAGAAGCATGATTTTCAGGTGTCCATTTGTCAAATGTTTAAATTTTCACCATACACTGTTAGATAACTTTTGTCATATTTGCATTTTTGTGAATAACTGAACAAAGGTAAAACTAAATGACCTGATGGATATTACAGGTTACTTGATAATGTTTACTACCATTTTCAGAGGGCTTAGTATGTGCCCATGCTGTTGTGTACATTATTTTACCTTTATTCCCCACAATACTGCTATGAGGTCAGAACTGATATCTCTGCTTTAAAGACAGGAATTTGGAAGCCTTAGGAATTACATAACTTGCTGCAGTAGTTCATATAAATTTGATGCATGTTGTCCAAAGTTTGTATGGCTTTTTGGAGTGTTTTGTTTTCCAATGACTGTATGTTTACTCCTTATATGATAGTGAGTTTACATAGCTAGGAATTTCCATGCCAGTCACTGTTTCAACAAGAACTTTAAAAGGTTTTCATGGACCATCAAAAAATAAAAGTACAAGTAGGGCTTCCCTGGTGGCGCAGTGGTTGAGAGTCCGCCTGCCGATGCAGGGGACACGGGTTTGTGCCCCGGTCCGGGAAGATCCCTCATGCTGCGGAGCGGCTGGGCCCGTGAGCCATGGCCGCTGAGCCTGCGCGTCCGGAGCCTGTGCTCCGCACCGGGAGAGGCCGCAACAGTGAGAGGCCTGTGTACCGCAAAAAAAAAAAAAAAAAAAAAAAAGAAAGAAAGAAATAAAAGTACAAGTAAAAATAAAGAATTTCTAACAATAGCTGGTTAAAAAAGTAATATAGAATTTGCTCTGAAGGAGTAGAACAGAATGGAGCCTGCTGCAATGAGTTTGTAGCATAATTCAAACACTAATATGACAAGCTGTTTTTCTAAATTGTATGTAAAAATCTATTCATTCTTTTGAATTGTAAGTGGTAGAGTTCGTGAAGATCAAATAGAAAAAAAAGAAGCCTAAATATTTTTGCATGACATAAGGCCTATGGGCTTTAGCCTAAGTTTGATGTACAGTCCCTTTTCTGAGGGCCAAAAGAAGGTCTACGAGTTGCACAGTATATGACTTATTATCCTTTCTCTGAAGGAAAACATCTTTTTTAAACCAACTATCTCTCAATACATTATTTTATCAATGGCAAAAGAATTTTAAGTATACATTAAAGTTTCCCCATTGCTGATGATAAAATTGGATTTAGAACCTTTTAAAATAAAATGAAATGATACTACATTTGACTTCTCAGTTTAATGTATGTTTTTGTCTTTGTGTGTGAGATACTATAATTGTTCTTGGAGAGTGTAAAAAGAAAGTTTCATGAGGTAAAATAGATGGGTTAATCATTCCTAAGTGTAAGAAAACATTTGTTCATTTATTTGTTTCTTCACCATACACACACACATGCATTATGTAATATATATGTAATTTTTCTCTCAATGACAGAAGGAAATCTGGTGAAAATTTTACCTGATTGAAGAATCTTGAGAAATTACCCAAACTGTTTAATTAACAATTACTGTATATACCAAATAGATTCGTATATGTAAGTGGTTGGTTGATTTAATAACGTGCATGGCTACTGGATCTATAACACACAGAAGTGCTGTGTTACCTGGCTGGCCTCCTTGCTTCTGCTCTGCAAGGGTAGAGGCACAGAAGACTCATTTTTCAAAAGTCTGCATCACACTACAGCAGTATGTCTCAGATTCTGATTATTGGTCCAACCTGTTTTGTATTTTAACAAGTTTCCTTGTTGATTCTTAAGCATACTCACTTTCAGAAACCACCGCAGAGATGATCTACCTAGCTAAAAAGCTTTAACTGTAAGGTGTAGACACACTTTAATAATGTACACTACTGTCATCAAATAATCTAAGGGTAGGGAGCATCAGAATCAAGCTACTGAAAGATAAAAATACTGATTCCTCAGTCCATCTCAGAGATAGGGTCTATGAATGTGGCCCCAAGGAAGATAACCTTCAACTTTACCACACTCTGCAGCTGTATTTGATGTAGATTATCACTTGGAGAAACGCTGGATTACCTAGTTCTAAGGGAAAAATGACTTATTTTGATTGGGAAGAGTTAAAAGCAGTCATAAATTCACTGCTTCAGGGTGAGATATTGAAGGAGAATATGCTGAAGTCTGATTATGAGGCAGGTGGAGAAGAGTTCTAAGTGAGAAAGGGTTATGGAGGGAGGAAAAGTGTGTGGTAAATGTTATGGGCTGCCAGTGTTTACACAAGCAGACCATTCTTTTCTTAAAAATTTTTATTTCATTTTGCAGTATAGTTGATTTACAATGTTGTGTTAGTTTCAGGTATACAGCAAAGTGATTCAGTTACACTATAGGCTATTACAGGATATTGAATATAGTTCAGTATGGCTCAAGGACTTATACAGCAGGTCCTTGTTGTTTATTTTATATATAGTAGAGTGTATCTGTTAATCCCAATTTGCTAATTTACCCTCCATCCCACCTTTCTCCTTTGGTAACATTGTTTGTTTCCTAAGCTGTGAGTCTGATTCTGTTTTGTAAGTAAGTTCATTTGTATCATTTTCTTAGATTCCACATATAAGTGATATCACATGATATTTGTCTTTCTCTGACTTACTTCACTTAGTATAATAATCTCTAGGTGCATGCATGTTGCACAGGTAGAGCATTCTTGATTGGATAGGAAGTGTTTTTACAATGTGAACTCTCTATGAAGTATAGACCAAAAACTAGTGTTATTTTGTGAATTTATTACACTTATTTTTTCAAAGGCAGCTTCAATAGGGAACAAACTATACAGTGGGACCTCTTTCTAAAGTGAGTGTATAGATTCTAAACTAAGTTTTTACTAGAGACAGCAAGTTGGAGGGAATTTGAGAATTACATAAGAGATTTGAAAGGGCCATGGCAAGGCCAACAGGAAGTGCAATCAATGCAGAGGTGAGTGTGAGACTTTCATGATTCTCTCCAGTCCTAGGCAGATGTAGCTTTGGAAAGTAAATGCTTTTTATTAAATTAATGAGATTTGCTACTCCTAGTATATTTACATTGACTGTAATATGAACATAATGTTTTAAATTACTTACATGGATATTGTCAAAATAATGCCCATATTTCTCCTGTGGCTTTCCATGTAATCCAGTTTGAGAAGCGTTTTTTCATTCAGTGACAATTTGTGCCAGGCTTTGTGCTCAATGTTTGGGATACATATACTAAGAAAGTATTTCTGTCCTTTCAGTGTTATAACCTAGTCGGAGGAGCTAGCCCTACACCGACCCCCCCTGAGCGACACCCCCCGCCCCAAAAAAGGAGCAATAAATAGTTTGAGTGAGTTTCTGTTCTCAGATTGCACATTAAAGTGACCTGAGGAACAGTAAACTCAACCAAAATATACAGATGGACGTGTCCGAACCAGAATCTCAGATGGTAGGACTCAGTTCTTTGCATGGTTTTAAAGCCCTGTGGGTGATTCTGATGCACAGAGAATGCAGACTTTCATTCAACAGGGCTGAGAACACAAGTAAGTGGACCACTAGCTCTACTCTTGAGGAGTAGGGTGGAGAAGGTCAGCTCTTTAAAAGAAGTGAGTCTTAGGCTGATTCTTGAAGTGTTGGAGCTCTTTCCCAGGTAGATTGAAGAGTCAGGGTCCTGAGCCTGCTCCTCCTAGGGCATCATATTTAAGCCTCACATGACAGATGAAAGGACAGATCTGGGGCAGGGGACAGGAGAGATTTTCTAGAAAGTCTGAACAGCATGTGCAAAGTCTGGCTTGAAAGAGGAAATGTAGTCCACTAGAGGTTGTGGAAGACCCCTATATGTCTGGAGCACACAGAGCAAAGGAGACCTGGGGGAAAGATAATGCCATACAGATAAGCAGGGTACTTGAGCACACAGGGCCCTGACAGACACATGAAGCACCCACCTTGTTCCTCAGAGCAGGCATCAAATGCCAGGGTTAGATTTTTGTTTTCATAAGGTCACGTTGACTGCAGTATGAATCATAAGAGATTGGAGGTAGAGAAAGTGGAAGCTGTTAAGAAATAATTACAAGACTTCAGGGAACAAAAAGTGGCAGCTTACACTAGGGGAAGCCAGAGGAGATGGAGAAAATTGTCTGAGTGTGAAAGCTATTAAAGAATTAAATTTGAGAACCCATCAAACAGTTAGGTGAGTTAGTGAAACTTAAATCAGCAACTGTTGCAAATGTCATAGCTCTTTCTTCTTGCTTTCATGAAACTGGACTGAAAATAGAATATTTCAAAAGTATTATGGTTATAGCATGTGTGTGTCACACACACATCTATCTGTTGGAATTTGCATTAGAAGTGTAAATCTAAGGGGGGAAAAACTGTCAAATGGAAAAAGAGAAGAGTACCATAAATAAGATCAGATAAATAATAAAATTGTGAAAAACATTTTTAAAAGTCAAGGGTTAATGCCGGCAGCTAAGGAGAAGCAGGATACTTCTAGCTGAGGGAGGCTGCAGCCAGCCCACTGTATCCTGCTTGAGTCATGGCTAGGACTGGGCTTGACTTGCTGCAGTAAAAACTAGAACACAAGGCCTGCCTAGTTTTTACTAAACATTATGTGGCATTCTTCACATAGTTTATCTTATTTAATCCTTCTATTATCCCTTTGTGAAAAGGATGACTTTACAGATGAAGAAACCATACTTAAGAAGATTTTATAGCTTGTGTAAGGCCATACCAAGCATAGTTATGTTTCATGCTACTGAGCTTGATTCAGATCTATCCAATAATAACAATCATATCTCAAGTGGTAGTTTTTTCTTTCTTATTTGAATACTATGGAACAAGATTTACCTGCCACATAAATCAAAGATAAAGACCCTAGATGTGTCATAAATTGGATATGGGACAACACCAGGCAATGAAGGGAAAGGACAAGTGGGATGTTCACATTGGTGACAAGGCGAAACTGAGGAAGAGAGATTTTCTGGGAAACACAAAGAGAATTTTAAGAGAACAGGAAAGAAAATCTTCTGAAACATCTTTGAAGGAAATGAGTAACTGGGGAGAAAATTCAATCATAGGAAGATGAGAGAATCAGTTCAAGTTGGGACTTAAAAGGCAATAAGTGTTCAGTCGAGACCCAGATGAATTCTTTGAGTTCAGATCAGTGCCTTTTTAGGGGGCAGTTACCAGTTTGTCATGCAAAGAGTCAGTCTGAAGGTCTTATTGCGTTGGGGTGAAAGTTGTCAAGGTCTCTTTGGTCTGATCTGTAGGAAAGGTGAGGTATCCCCCTAACCTCAAAAAAAAAAAAAAAAAAAAAAAAAAAAGCAGAGGTTTCTAGGGAAAAAGACCTTCTTCTAATTCCTGAGGCTGCAATTTATTTGCTATAGTAACTAGAAGTGATGATTAGTGGGGAGGAAAAGAGGGAGAGAGGCTTCAGTCTCAAATCCACCAGCTGCAAGTGGAAATAAATCATACATAAATTCAAAGCAGGCTGAAGCGCTGTAGCCAGAAATTCTGAAGCAACATAGCAAAAGGAGTATGAGGGTGTGGGCGGGTGTGTGTGTATATCCTCTCATAGACTGTCAGAGTTTTAGAGTTAGCAGAGATCATTCACACGTTTCAGTGTCTTTCATTTTGCTGATGAAAGATGTCGGATGAAGTGAATTGACTCGGTAAAAGTTCACACGTTTAAGGAAAACAAATCGCTCCTGTGCTCCAAAACCTCTGCTGGTTACCTAGAGCCTGTACCTAAAGCCAGGTCTTCACTTTCTGATCTTCCGTATCTGGCCTCAAACTGTTTTATCTAATCTCATGATCACTGCCACCTCCCGTTTTCTGGATGAACAGAGACAAACTTTCTGGAGACTGTGTGGCATAGTGGTTAGAAAGGTCAACTCTGGGACTAGAATACTGGAGGATGACAAGTGGGGGAAGTGAATCACAGGACTAGAATGTTCCAGACAAAGGCAATGGCAATTGCAAAAGCAGGGGCTTGAAGAGGCAGGGCACGTGTGGGTACTGGGGCCACGTTCAGCATAGGGGGAGCATGGCATGAGAATAGGGAAACTTTGGGTGATTAGGTAGGTTTCCAATTTTAGTGAAAAGCTTTGTGAGTTAAGCTAAGCAGTTCAGATTTCCTTCACCACCCCCTAGTTCCCCCTGACCGTAGGCAGCTGTAGAGGATTTGGAGCCAGGAATGACATGTTCAGATGGGTTTGTTTGAGGGCGAATTCTGTCTGCATTTCTACTACTCTCCTTCTGTGTACAAATCATGTTTTTGCTAATATTGAATATGGGAGTTCAGAGAGCACTCTATGATATCAACATAGTTTCACTGGTTAGCTGGGAATGAATATATGATATCAGAGTGCTGCATAAAGGAAGCAGATACTTCAATATGTTGTATATGTGTTCTATAAAGCACATGGACTCACGTGAAAAATCAGAATTTGAATTACCTCGTTTTTAATTTATTCTTTGAAGGTTTGACAGCAGCAGCTGCAGCAGCTGCCGCTGCTACCAATGCAGCGATCGCCGAAGCAATGAAGGTGAAAAAAATCAAATTAGAAGCTATGAGCAACTATCATGCCAGTAGTAACCAACATGGAGCAGATTCTGAAAATGGGGACATGAATTCAAGTGTCGGTAAGTTTTCTGTTCACTGAAACTTACTGTGATCATTTTGCTACTCAATGACTTTCTTTTCCAGAACAAAATTATTGGCTACTCGTTCAAGAAGTTGGCCCCTTTAGCTTTGAAAATAGTGTACATTTTGAAGAAACCACTTAGCCTAACAACACACACTCGAAATAAATAATTAGCAACATTATTTTTAAATGTAGGAATTAACTTTATGTCTGCAACCTCTACTGTAAGAATTCAGTTAACATCTTTCATAATACAAATAAGTTCTAATAGTCAGAATTCAAAAATATTTATTATAGGTAAGATGACAGAAGAATATTTACAAACAAAACCACACACTAGTTTTTTTATTCTTAATGCATTGGTTATCAAATAAGAAATGTGCCTTAGCAGCAAAACATATAAACTTAATCTTTTCATGTACTGCCAAGAATAAGAATTATGCTGATAATTAATTCTTTCTGTATACATCCATTATCAGTTTCTCTTATTTAAAAATTGCCACTTTAATTTCTTAATTTGATCTTTTTCTTTCTTGAGGTATGGAGGGATGGAAAGTTAACCATTACTGTTTAAACCAAAAAGGAACAGCTTTCTCTTTGCAGAATTAATTTGGGTAATTTGTTTTGTCAAACACAACTTCAAATGAGAGTTAAATTTTTATTGATGATATCTTTAGCGTCTGTGTGTTTGTGACATAAAACATTTTTTTCTGCCACTGCACTGTATTATTTCCCTTTAAAATGTAGAAATCATGCTCAAAATATAATTGAGCAAGAGGAATTTGG
Organism: Phocoena phocoena; assembly: GCF_963924675.1. Taxonomy (NCBI): domain Eukaryota; kingdom Metazoa; phylum Chordata; class Mammalia; order Artiodactyla; family Phocoenidae; genus Phocoena; species Phocoena phocoena. The sequence goes on along the minus strand of NC_089236.1, from coordinate 47,027,988 downwards.
ATGCAAGATGTACACAAGACTATATCCAACATACATGTTCATGAGAGACACAATAATTTATGGAAGTTCAATTAGATTTCCTTTTCTGTGCAACATTTTAACAGATTATTTCTTTAGCTAATCAGCAGCTCCCTACTTTCAGTCCATTGACCTACAGGTAGGGGGCGTGTATGAAGGAATACTGTGGACTTCAGTGATAAGTCATTTTCACAACTGTTCATGGAATCATGTGCTAGATATGAGTAACCTAGTAGGAAGTAATTTTAAAACACATACACAAAACACCACCACTTCAGTGATGCCAAAGAGCAGCTTCTAATGTAAAAAGGGGAAAAATAGAACTTTTCAACAGAACTGGACAAGAGAAATAGAAAAGGAGAGGCGTTAACGGCTTTGACTTGAGAGTATGATAAAGAAGGAGGTAGCAATTCTTGAACAAAAAGATGTGGAAGAAAGCCAAAGACACGGCTCAAAATCTGAAAAGGACTAAGGGAAGTGCCAGCGTTCGCATTTGCAGTGGTTCTATTGAGAAGATGGAGGGCGGTGGACGGTTTAGGGCATAGTTTACACACATCAATTTAAACTTTTAAAAGTTAAAAACGATACTAAAGTAAAATGAAAGAATTGTAATTCTGTTTTTAGAACTATTGACTACATATTATTTTAAAATACTAGTCTTTTACTTTGCCCAATAAAACAGAGCAAAATTGGACACTTTTAAAAACAAGTAATTGGCCACTCTAAACTATAGTTGTGATTCCAAAGCATAATTTAGATTGTTTTCAAAATTTTAGGAGAGTAAGCCTTTAATGTGGGCTGTTGTTGGTAGCTGGTGTTGTGAGGAGGGATCTTTAAGTTAGGCAATTTAATAACACTTGAACAAAATATATTAAAATATTATACCTCTGTCAAATTTCCTGAGCAGCAGAACAGAAGCTGGCTTTGGAGAAACCAACAGGCATAAGATAAAGAGACCATAGCTCATAATTAAGCGTTGGCATACACTTAATATTTGATATTATGGAATAATACTTGCCCTCTGACCAAATTGTGCTTATCATAATTATTTGGATAGCTAGGCTATCATAATGACTTAAACTAAGAAACAATTTAAATTTGCTTTTTAGTTGGAAGAAATCACTTTTCTTCCATTAAGGTATTCACTTGCTAGTTTATATTGCTTTTTTTTTTTTTTTTGACACCCATCATCCAATTTGAACCAGAAACAGAAATTTATTTGAATTTTCCTAAAGGGTCTTAATATTTTGAGATTGTGTTAACATTAGTGCCATTGCTAGTCCCTAAAACTCATGGATTATGTATGTTAGAGATCTGTAGCTGATTTGGGGGGAAATGTTATTCATTGTCATTTTTATTCTATTCTCACACATTACTGTCCTCTAAGAATTTGTGATTTATTACCCTTCCTGAGCACACCCCCTGCCCCCTTCTTCTTTACCTAGAGATCAGGGAAAGAGAGTTTAGGGGAGGGATGGGGTAGAGTCGGGGACGGTACAGAGCAATGTGGGGATGGGAGGTTGAGCTTGCATAGATCACGGCAATTTTGAGCAATTGCTTTAAATGGACTCCAGTCTTCTCTGGTTCTGAGGATAGTGCCTGCCTCATGGTAAGTGTTCAATAACTATTTGCTCCGTGACTTTGGAAAGTTATGTGAACTTTCTGAGCCTCGCATTCCACATCTGAAAAATGGCATAGAAAATAGTATCTGCATCGTGAGAATGAAAGGAAATCATATTTGACAAGTGCTTATCATTTTATTCATTACAGTGTCTGTTTATCACATTTTTTTGGTCACCCATAATGTTAGTCATGTGGGTAGTGCTTTTGTTATTATTTCTCCCAACTTACCCTCCTGAAAATCACCCTCTTCCTCTTTTTACAGCCACCGACTGCTTCCTTCTCTGTTTTCCTATTCTCTCTGCTAGGTATTATTTGTTAAGCTGCAGGCCTGTGAGTAAATTTGGGGGTAGCTGTGACGTCATTTGGATTTTGTTGTATGTTTGATTTTAGCTTATTCTAGGAACACAAAAATAATCCTAACGCAGCCTCAGCACTCAAGGGGCGTACACTCCTATGGGTAGGGGTGGTTAAGTAAGCAGACAGTCATAACAGGATGCGGTGGATCCCCCAGGAACGTCAGCTAGCACGAGGCGCTTAGGAAGTGGTATTGAAACCTATGAATTCCAGGAGGTATTCCAAGAATCTCAGAAGCCTTATATTTCAGAATACAAATGTACAGCTCTCACGAATCTGTCACTTGGCCCTTGGAAGTAGTGAAACCCCTCAGAGAGGTGCTACTTAAATGATGTATTGTTACTACTCAGCCCTGCCCAAATCCAGTGACATTTCTGAAGTCAATTCAGGGTTCTATTTTCCCTTATACTCATCTGGCTCACGCGTTATTTAAATGTTTCAGGCTTCTCTATGTAGAAACACTGTTTCCCCCGCCCCACTTCCTTACTCCTTGGTTGTAAGTAAAACCTTAGTGCTGTTAGAAAATAGAATTTTTTTCTTTGCTTGGTTTCATTTCATTTGGCTTGATGAGGTGAAGGAATATTCTTATTATAGAAGACCCTCTCTAGTTCTTAATATGAATTGTAAAAATTAACCAGAAAAAAAGGTGTTTGAAGAAACCTATGACACTGACAAATAATTATTTTATATCCCAATTTTACGTGGTAACCTTGAGCTTGCATCTTTCCAACAGAATGATAACTTTAGGAAGAAGTGAGGATTTCAGGATAGATCTGAGTGAGGCATCAGCAGGCTGAGTAAAATATATGGCTGTGTCGCCATTCTCCCTCATCCACAATCAATTGGATTCTTTTAGTTTAATATTTACTTGCTAAGATGAGATGCTAGTCTGCATGGTGATAAACAGTCTGCTCCTGGCATCTGAAGGTGACCTGTCAGTTCATATGGACAAATCTCCTGCTTACTGAAATGTACAAAATAAATCATTAAAGCAGGCAGGTGCTCATTCCCAGATTTAAATCACCATAGATTTATGATTTGAATTAATGCTTCATTCGGCCATAGAAATAGATGCTGAGACAAATGATATGCACTGGTTGGGGTTTCCATACTGTAGCCATCCTGATATTGATTACTGAGATGTCTTTGCAATCTCTTGTTTATATCAAGTACTATCTTGTGACAGGTTGGCTGATATGAGCTACATTGCAGATAAGAAGGAAAAATGTCCTGGATTCTTTTTAGTGGCAACGCTATCCACAACATACAGGCCAGATAAATTGCTATTTTTTTGCTTTAAGGACTGATCTACATAACCAGCTTAAAAAATGCTGCTTGGAAATTGGGACTGGGATATTGGAAAAGCCGAATTTAAAACCGGTGAACCCAAGGTCAATTTCATAGTCTCTATAGCTATGCTTTATCTGCTTATCTTCTTTTTTTTTGGCATCATGCACATTTTTGAGGGTACTAAATTAATCACAATCGATTTAATCTAAATAAAGGAAACTTAATTTTACTTCTAGTTTTTAACTGCTATATAAATATTGACATAGTGAGCATCTCTTAGTAGTTTCTCTGTTATTTAAATACTTGCTAAACCTAATATCTTACCCCCTTAACTAATGACAACAAAGGAAACGACTCTAAAGATAAATACATTAAATATTATTCCCAAGTGCAAGAGTTTGTGGACTATAATTTACCAAGAGGCAGGAAAAGACTGCATTTTTACTTCTCTTAACATTTTATTTAAGGAAAATACTATGTACACAGTTTAAAGAATACTCGGAGGATTTAAGAGGGACCTTTGCCACAAGCTAATATCTGACTCATAGAACTGGTAAACAGCTATCAACAATAGTAGATTGCTTGCTTAGTAGGAAATGAGTTCATATCTATTCAAAATGTGATCTCAAAACAGATGTCCCAAGAAAATCTTATTGTTTAAACTATAGTCATAACCCCCGAACTGCTGTTATTTCTTTAAGGAAGTGAAGTAATCTTAAGACTTCAGAATTTCTGTCTCTGAACACCATGTAAAGTAGGCAAGAATACCCTAATGCAGTGATCCACAAACTTGAACACATTTCATATGCCTGAAATGTAGGATTCTTTTGCATTTTTTCAAACTTGCAATAGTTACAAAGATATAGGAGTTTCAAGTAAAAACAAGAGCTTGAATTTGGGATTAAATAGCTGTGTTCATCAATGGTATTCCTTACTCCTTACCTCTGTCCATCAACCAACAAAACAAAACAATGAAAAAAAAATGCTAGGCAGATAAAATTATCTTCCCTGGCTGACCATCCCCTTATCTTTTTTTTTTAAACCATTCCCAAAGAAATAAAATAGTTTACATTGCAGTCATTTCCTTTCTTCTATCTCATGTGTCTATTTAGAAGGAAAAATTAATTTTATGATTTCAGGAAAAAGTCTTGGAGACCTTGAGAAAGCAAATAAAAGGAAACTGAGAACACAGGCCACCAAGCAGAGCTCTGTAGTTGCACATTGGATTCTCTGCTTTGGCAATGTTAATGAACCTCAAATACTTCCTATAATTAGATGAGGGAATTGCTTATATTTTCAAACAGATGATGCTGCTATAATGAAACGATTGACAGGGAATTTAAGAGTGTCTACAGTAGTCATTTGGTTTCTGTTATTAAAAAAAAAAGTTTAAAAAGAAGATTGGCTTTAGACATAGGTCCTGAGAGAGGTAGTAATTTACATAGCATGCTATGACAGGTGTCTTTGTATAGGAAGGAAATAAAATGGAAGACTAGAGAAATGATGGGCAGGTATAGCAATTTTTTGGGGAGGGGGCATCCTATGCTTATTCTGTGTAGGTTCTTTAAAAGGGGCCGAGACTCAAGAGATGGATCCGGATTGAGTGCACAGCTGTAACTGCTGATGAGCTAATTGCTCCTTATCTCTCAGCCCCATTCATCTTCATTTTTTACCAATTACTGAGAATTATCTGTGTTCTCAGTTGGATATGAGAGTTAATCCTTTTTGGTTAAGCTGGCAGTACTGTGAGCAGATTCCAAATCGGAGGGTGAAAAAGCCAAAGCAAGCTTGCTCAAAAAATGTCTCCAGTTCAATTACAGTATCACTGATTCATAAGAAATTTGCCATTGTTTAACAGATTAAATGTGGAATTTTTTTTTTTTAGCTTTCTTAATGTTTCTTTGCCTAACAATGATTGTTAAGATCCTTCTTCCTGTCTGATGAGTAAAATTTAATAATATTAACAGCCAGGGACTTGTAAACATGGAAACACACAAGACTACCCTAAAAGGCCAAAAAAATTCTGACACATGAAATGAGAAGTATTTTAGAACTGATAGCTTTCAATTTATATGTAAACACTTTTAATCTATGCCTTTGCTGTCTGTGGCTTCTCATATGGTGAGGAAAGTATGTCCAAACAAAAACCTTTTCACAAATGTCACATTAGTGGAATTTTAATGGAAGGACCACATAAGCATCTCCTAAAAGTGTAGGAACTGCCATGGTTTGTAATTCAATTGATGGTGAATAAGCCATATGGTTCACATCATTTCTTATGCAAAAGATGTCTTCATATCCTGACATTTCACACAAAATTGCTTATTCCAGCAATGAAAAGCTAAAAAGTAGTAAGCTATGCTTTCATAATTTTCAATGCATTTTAAAATATTTAATATTTCTGGCATTTCTTCTTCATTAAATATTTTAAATAAGGTAATCTAATGTGAAAATATAAAGAATAAATAGCTAATTTAAGACAAAATTGTCATTTGAATAACTTGTAGTATGATCAAACAAGTCCTTCTAGATGCTTCCAAAAGCAGAGATTGGGGAGCAGAGAGCAAAATATGTCAGAAGATTCAGCTTCTAGTAATAACACTGCTAATAAATAACTTAGCTAGTTAGGTCTCTTAATTTCTCAGATTTCTTATTTAATAAATAGGGAGCTTGATGCCCAGTCAACCCCTTGGTTCTAAAATTCTTTGATTTTTGAAATGATTAGAAGATAAAAGGCAAGAAGTTATTCTTTACAGTGATTTCTAAAATGAAATACAAAACTGAAACAACCTAAATGTTCGAAACATGCCATCATTATGTATATTGTAACATATCATTTCACAGATTATGTAACCATTACATATGACAGATAATGGTGGAAAATATTTATTTTGAATATAAGAAAAAAAGAGGCACATGCGGTAATAACTGGTCATTTTATTAAGCTCTTTTTCATGATTTTCTAGAAAGTGCTTGGCATCATTTTGCATTTTTTCTCATAACATATTTTGGATCTTTATTGTGCATATAAAAGAATAAAAACATTAGTGATCATAACAGGGCACTATGGAAAAAATACATTTCCATATTAAAAAGAACACTTCTCATTTAAACATATTTGAGCATGTATTTCTGAATCCACTCCTATATGTAAAGAAAATCATTAGAGTATGAACAATAACATATACTAGTTTTCTGTATGAATTATTAAATGTATTGTATGGTGAAGATAAGCAGAATGCAGAGAATATTTCCACTTTTTCTGTAGTGTCTGTTTCATTTTCATAAAAAAATTTTTAATTTATATGGACAGTTGGAGAGCATAAGTAGAAAATATTAGCCCAATGTTTTCCTTTTGGTTTTAGTATTGCGTATTGCTTACTCCAACTAATGACAGGATAATGAAATAAACTGATAATATAAGCATTTCATACTAAGAAATATAAATTAAATGATTTTATTCTGTTGCTGTATCCTTGTGTAATCATAAAACATAAGGATATGTTGGATATGGATATCCAATTGGATATGCTATATGGTAGACTCCATCACATTCTAGGAGATTGAATGCATTTATTACAGCCTTCAGTTTTCATTGAGGAAAGCCCTAAATATGATCGTCAACCTACATCAACATGCTATAATGCTTATAGGACCTTCAAAGTAACATATAGTGGGAGCAAACTTTTCAGTTTAAAATAACCCCAGGCCTTATTCAATCTTTTTAAGATCAGGTAACTCTTATTTTTTTCATTAATATGATCCTCCATTATTTTATCTTATATTTTAACTTCATATGATTAAAATAAACCTTCAACGTTGTGTTCTGTAAATTATAATGTTTGATGATATAAATCTTTAAATATCTCATGATAACCTAACATTAGAGAACATATTCTTTGAGCTGTTACTAAGGGTGTTGTTCATGGTTTAACATTTTGTGAGCGTGAGCACACAGGTTTCTAACTCTGAGCCCAATGCCTGTCATCAGACTTAGCATCTCGCATTTATATGACTGTGATTCCTCTCTGCACTGTCCAAATATTCCAAAAGTGTACAAAGCCATTTGTATGAACCATGGCATGTCCAACTGAATACAAAATATAACTTAGTGATAATAAGTAAATAATATAGTAGTCGACATGAATGTCTAAAAATGTCAATTCACTTATGAAGAAATAATGTGGCATACATCATCTTGCAGGCTTTTAGTACCCCCCTCCCCCAGATGAACCTGGATCATTTGGAAGATAGGAAAAATAGAGGATTTAAATATGGTTTTCTTTAACAGCAGGTCATAATGGAAACACAGACCCTTCCATTCAGTGCTGAGAGAATTACCAGTTTGATAATGATTAGGAATGTTGTTATTAAAACAGTATGTGCAGTTCATTTTCAACAGTTTTGAATTAGAGTCTGCACTAATGAAACGGATACGGTTTCCTTCACAAAGGGCAGATCTGTTAGTTAATATCGCTGCAGCAGTGCCTCGCAGACCATGCCTTTAGCTCTATTTGTATTTCACAGCATGATAAGCAAAGAGTGTTGATTTTCAAGGATCCTGCTGATGAAAGGTAATGGCATTATTACATCTTTATCTCAAAAGCAGAACTGAGTGGTAAATGATTTTTTTTCTCTGTTGCACAAAAGATTTCTTGGTTAGAAAGCCTTTTTTATTTCTTTACATCGTTTTCGTCTTGGAAATGATATGTTATTATTTAATGTCTGCACAGCAAGCTTGAAAGCACCTAATAGCGAATGGATTGGAAGTGAAGTACCTCCTGCTCACAGATATGGATCTTCTCAGTCACACGCTGTACCAGCTGTCATCCCAGCCATACTGCTGTGATTTAATTAGTCTGTTTATGTCCTTTCTAATAATATTTCCATCTCTATGAAAGGGCAAATGCGACAGGGACTTTTTCCCTTTCTGGTTCTGCAGACTGAAGAATGTGGCCTACATCTGATATGTGAGGACACGGGATTGAATCACCATTCCTGTCACTTCAAGCTGTTGATAAATTGTTCAGCCAAGAAGTGTACTTACTTCCTTGGGGTCATTTGTAGGCAGGGAGTAATAATCTGCATAGGGACAAAGAAGAGAGGATATTTGTGTATATGTGAGCATGTGTGTATCCAGTCATCTATGTATGTATGTGTGTGTACACACACGCTTATGCAAATACACATTTATGTGCATGGGGGTATTCTAAAGTTAAAACAATTTATAAGACCGTGTGAACCCTGCATTTTTATCAATGCCGTGCTTGTCTTTAGGGCCCACATTTAAGTTTTTTTCATCAATTGATTTCATACAAAATTACAACATTTCAAGAATTCTTGGAAAGGTTTTTCCTTTTTCTAAATGAAAATTCAAATAACAAGTCATTTACCTGGAATTTTACTTGTACAACTGCATCGATTGGGGGCTTTGGAGAGATCTTTGTTTTATACAGGTATTACATTTTAGGATATCCAGGGAAGGAAGACTTCACCACCTTCATAAGACATTTAATAGTTATATTTGTACTTAAACTTTTTCTAGAAAGTATTTTTAACTGAAAAGGATAGCTCAGGTTCAAAACAAACTAGCTACCACACACTTATATAAGAATGCATAAGTTAATAAACAAACATAAAAGAGATATAACATTATTAAATATAATGTGGTGATTGATAGTCTATACTCAGGCACTATGCTGTTTGAGTGATTCAAGCCTACTTCAAAACGCAGTGGCCTTGTAAACATTCTTGATTCTGCCTTAGGATTCTGTGACCTTCTAATGTTTCGTGAGACACAGATCCATATAATAGAGATGGGGGGAAAATGATGTCTAAAACCAGTCTCAGTTCGTTTTAACTTCATTCATATTTCTCTTAGAAAGAAACATCTACCTCTTTTATAAATAATTGGTTAACTAATTCTCTGTGTTTTAGCTGCTTTTTGGAAATAAATTGCTTTTTCTTTACTTTATGGTTTGTGTAAGTGCTGAAATTGTGTTACAAGGTTTTCTGAGATATCTTCTTTCTGGGTTATCTCACTTTTGTTTTTATATTTCTGTTTTTCCTCTCTTATCTTTTACATTTGAATAATCCAAATACATTTTTGGAGTGGGACTTGTTAAAACAATGAGTATATTGACAAAGTAAATCCAATATTCATTTTACGTGAAAATATCAAGGTTAAAAATGCTAATCTTACAAAGGTGGTCAAATTGTTTTAAAATGATTTCCTCTAGCAATCTAAATGTCAGCCTCCTAGAGTTGCCAGTTGTAATGTATTTAGTTTCTTTTTGCACTTTCATGTACCTACCACTGTCAAACCTATGCCTACATCAAGAGGAAAGGTCAGGTTCTAAAATCGTTTAAAATAAATATATCAAAATGAGCATCAAAATTAGAAAATGTCTTATATCTATGAGTAAATGATAAGACTATTTTCAATCCTTTAGATTCCTCTTCTAGATAATATATTACCTTAGCAATTAAATAGCTAGATATCACACTACACACACACATACGCACACACGCGAATGTGCACTCACACACACAAGTACCCATATATTTCAGCTCTCAAGAAACTCTCATTAACTTACTACTAGTATAAGCTGAACTTATGAAATATATTTATTTTTTAAATTTTTTTATTTTGGAAAAAATATCGAAATACTTATTTGGCTATCTTTCCCCTAAGGTGTAATTTCACTGTTTCCTCTACATTTGCTATACTGAGGAACGTAAATGTTGATGATTAAGTTATCTTGACATGAACCATTTTGATGCTTTGAAAAAACTCACCATGAAGCATTTGATGGTATTTTTTATTAATTGGATAAATGAATTGTGAGATGTGTGATTGCATGATGAGGTACTCATTTAGTTGTTGCTTTTTGCTTTTACTAATCTCTGTCATATTGGATTTATAAATGGAATGGAGTGACCTTTGAAACTGTGATGGAAATGAAGAGATAAACACAACTTGAAAGGACAAACCAATTAATATCAATGTGTTAGTTACACATACATGAGGAATTTTAATCCTTTGCTCTCTACAGTAAATTTGTGAATCATTTGTAGAGAAAAGGAGCACACTTTTTGATAGTTAAGGATTTTAATCTTACGTTTTCCTAAATTTTTAAAATTTTATGTAACATTATTATATAGATAACACACAGTTAGCTTGTTTTTTGTGCATGAAATGTTGGCACTACCTTGGAAAGATTGACAAGATCCCCTTTTAACAAAAAAGTTAACCATGTACACATAGATATTCAAACATGTACACATATAAGGCACATGTACACATATAACATGATCTAAAATCATATTATATATTTTTAAATAAATATATTGTAATCTTGATTATAGTAAATCTTGAAATAAACCTCTCTTTGTAAATTTAGACTCATAACTGATCCTCTGCCATTGACCATAGATTACTTTCTAAAAAAATCCAGATTCAGGAATCATAAATAAAGCATTTATTATTTTAACCTCAGGAATCATAAATAAAGCATTTATTATTTTAACCTGTTGACCTGTAATTTTAAGAAATATTTTTCAAAATCAATAATATACTTGAGTATGCTTTTAAAATAAAATCTGAATAGCCAATTTATACTTTGTTCTTACCTCATGCTTTCTTTCTTTGCCTTCCCCCTTTTTTTATCTAATTGGGCTTATTTTTATAAAAATGAAAAAAACAAGCCAGTTCTGCTGTGGTGTGAATTTTAGAACACTTGTACATTCTATTCCCTTCAATAGCTTAATTATAGAATATAATCAATTTAATATACAGGTTTTGAAATATTGTCATTGATGCACAACAAGGAAAAAAGTAATACAAGCTTGACATTTTAAAACACCAGCATTGAAAGACTTTCACTTCTAATTGATTTTTAAAAGAGTTCCCTGGAAAAGTGAGCTCAGAAATGTTTATAACAGCTTTGGCAACCTTCCAAAATGTTTATCACAAAGTGTAACTCAGCAGTTTCTAAGTTCTCCCATCAACTGAGAAAGATGTGTCCTGTAATTGGCTTAATCTATGCTGATATTAAACCACTCACAGAGACATCATGTTTTTTGGAAGACATAATTTCTCAAAATGGTTAGTTCAAAATAAGAAGCGTTTTACTTTTGCAAATTGGAGAGAAATTGTTAAGAAGTAAGTTATGGATGAGCAAAGGATATGTACCTTTTACATTTTGATGAAAATATGCATTTTCTTCTCCCTCACTTTTAAAAAATCTGTTGACCTTCAAAAGTTTGGTAAAATTGACAAAAAGGTGATTTTTTTTTAGGCATGTTAATATCATACCGCTCCTTATGGTTGATTGTAGGTGTGAAAAACTTCCTCTGACAGCCAAAAAAATTAATGGACATGATATCCATTCTATTTTAACAAGCAAGCAGACCGAAATACAGTAATATTGACCTCAAGCAATTACGTTAAAAGGCTACTGCTAAGTATTTCAAGAAAAATGATTCCGTTGACTAGTTGTTTGTCAGTTCCTGTATGTTTTTTTATTGATTGCTTTTGGATATATGGCCCCATGATTGAAAATGTTGCTCGTAATATCTTCTCTTTATAGTACCAAACCTACTTGCTGTGATTGATGAGATAAATTTACACAGAAGTGCATATACAATTTTATGTAGATCACTACTTTCTAATAATATTAATTTTGTAGTGAGGTGTTTTTTTGAAATTAAGTCAGAGTAGTAGGCAACTTCATAACAATTTTATTCTTCCAGGTCTTTCCTTATTGTGTATTATTTTCTCATTTGTGATTCAGAGCAATAATGTGATATTTCAAAGTATGATCAGCCAGAATGAGTCATCTATTTGTAAAAATTTCTGTTTAAGATGAAGACTGTACAACATCTACTCATTCTCATAGGAATCTGGAGAGATTTGTGGTTTGAAATTTCTGTATCATAAACTCATGTGGTGCAGGCAGTATTACATTTAGTCAATAACCAGGAATTCTGATTAGTTGGATATAAGTCACTAATGTTGAGAAATAAATGTAACAAAAACAATGAATAGAAAAGAAACGAATTGATAGAAACAGGTAAGGAAGTCATTCAGTAGACAATCGTACCTAATTTGTCAAAACAATGCATCACCTAATACAAGTTGCGTCTGAGAAATAGATTTGCATGACAATGTCCCTCAATACAAAAATCACATCTGTTTTTCTCTGTTTTTTTCTCTAAATTTGGACTATAAAACCGTATTAAAAACAAATATTTAAATGTCACATACCCTCGAATCACATATATATATATGCACATTCATCCATATATATATATATATATATATATATATATACTTGCTTTTACACTTTTACACTATTCAGAACTCAAGGCACTATTCTTTCCTAATTTATTTATTTATTTTTGGCTGTGTTGGGTCTTTGTTGCTGCGTGCGGGCTTTCTCTAGTTGTGGTGAGCCGGGGCTACTCTTCATTGCTGTGCGCGGGCTTCTCATTGCAGTGGCTTCTCTTGTTGCAGAGCACGGGCTCTAAGTACGCAGGCTCTAGGTGTAGTCATGGCATGCGTGCTCAGTAGTTGTGGCTTGCAGGCTCTAGAGCGCAGGCTCAGTAGTTGTGGCATGCAGGTTCAGTAGTTGTGGCACACAGGCTCATTTGCTCCGCGGCATGTGGGATCTTCCCGGACCAGGGCACGAACCCGTGTCCCCTGCATCGGCAGGCGGACTCTCAACCACTTCGCCACCAGGGAAGCCCCAGCTTGTAAACTTTTAATTGAAAAGTTTTGTCTAATTTTATGTTATCAGACAAAATATGTACTCCAACTCTAAAAACAGACATTACTTTATTCAGTGCACATAAGACTTCCTTTAATTATCCCTTAATAAGCTTGGTTTAACTGGGATTTACGGAAGAACAGTGGTCATTAACATTAGCCAGATTAAGACTGTGTTAATTACTATTGATAGATAAAATAACGTGCTAAAGTGCTTTAAATTATTCCTATACTTATGAATTGGAAGTAAGTTTCAAGCTTTTAAAGGGAAGTTATATTTTATTTATACTTTAAATTGAATATTGACTTTTATACAGATACGTAGACATAACAACACATGATTTCATGGTTTAAATTTACAGCTTCTTTATGTTTACCATGAATAAGGGATAATCTTAAAATATATCATTCTGGATAATTTCCTAAGATATAGAAATGTTCACATTTACTTTTATGATTCATGTTATATGATTTTAGTTAGGAACAAATACACATCTTAATTATAATTAACTTCAAAACACTTAGTTACTTCCTTTTTAGCAATTGATAGATGCAAATGTTTTCTTCTATCTTGAAAAGAATTTTTAGAATTGTGGCATTTTATATTAATGTTGTACTTTCTTGTTTATTGCTCCCCTATGTGTCTATTTTCAGTATCATATTTGGGGTTAATAATACCTGAAGTGTAGCTAGTTCTTTTTCCCTCCATGTATCAGTTCTTAGAGTTTCCGAAATGAAACTATGGCTTAGAGTTGGAAGACATGTTATAATGTAACTTTTTTGGAGATAAACTTCTGTTATGATGGCGTGGTCCTCAGGAGTTTGCCCAGGCTTTTGAATGATGACTGTCACTTCACCAATATCAGTTATTTTCCTAAAATGAAGATTGTTAAGTCCCATTGTTTTTTACCTAAGGCTGCCTTTTGGATCTAACCTATAAAACCTAGAGTTTCTTTGCCCCAGTCTGGAAAATGACGTAGAATATTAGATGTGTAGGGATTTTGAGTTTACCTTATGTAATCGACATGAATAATATGTAATAATACTGGAAACTATCAATTTTGGAAGCAGCATTTCACATTCAATTTTGTGAATAAAGAAGCCTAAGTTAAAAAAAAAAAAACACATTATATCAAGTGAAGTATTTCTCAGGATTCCAGAAATAGTTTCTGTCACTCATCCCCACTTCCATTTTCTTGGAACTGCTCTTGTAATATATATATACACATATATGTATCCATATCCATGTATATATTTAATGTTATTCAAAGCAGGTCAACAACCCATAAACTCTAGATTGCTAAGACCAAAGCAATTCTCCTGGTTTTCATCATACAGAAAATTATGCAATCCACGAATTAAATTTTATAGATAGTGTTAACATCATATCCTTTGTCCTGCATGATTTAGAGTACCCTCATTTAAAGATCCATACCAAGAATTTTAGTATTCGTCCCAGACAAAATGTATTGTAAAGTAATACAATTTCATGCCTCAGCATGGACTCTGACTTTGGTCAGTCTTCCCCAAATTTAGTAAATAGCAACCTTTCAAAAAATTGTTAAGCCATATGCTCAATCTAGAAAATTTGGAATCAACCTTGACATGGCTCCCTGTCCCTGTCTTGCAAATACTTTCTTATGTAGTACACTGCCATATGGGTTTATTCTTCCTCCAGACCATACCTAGGATTCATTTTCCTCTCCACACTGCCTCCAATGCCTGTGTGGCAACCCACACTAGTTCCCCGCAGCGTGGCCCCTGCAATAACCCCTAATTCAGTCTTCCCACTTGCACTCTTTATCTTTTATCATCCTCTCTTGTTATAACAGCTCCTGTGATGACTGTAAATCATAAATTGATTCATGAGATTTGCCTTTTAAAAAGCCTTCATTGGGGAAGACACATGGGAGCATATGTATATGTATAGCTGATTCACTTTGTTGTAAAGCAGAAACTAACACACCATTGTAAAGCAATTATACCCCAATAAAGATGTTAAAAAAAAAATAAAAAAATAAAAAGCCTTCATTGGCTTTTCATTGTACTTAGAGTAAAACTCAACTTTCTTCACATGGCCAAAAAGACCCTGCATAATAAAGAATGTATTTCATTTCTCCTCCCCAAACCCTTCTGGGTTATTCTTCCCCTTCCATCTTCTCTCCATACTGGCCTTTCTTCAATTCTGTAAACATACACACCTTCCTTCCCCAGTATTCTTAATTCTGACCAGTAGGCCAGAATTCTTTTTGTTCTTGACTTCCTAGTTCCTATTCATTTTCCAGTTCCTGCTTTAATGTCTTCCCTGAATGATAAATTTAAGTTAGTTCTCCAACTCTGCCCTTAACCCATTCCATTCCATATCACCTTTTTCTTTCTGTAGCACTTTGAAAAGTTCATAATGATATCTTTATTTGCAAGTCTGTTTGCTTCATGCCCATCCTGATACACGAGCATCCCAGCTTTACAAGGGCAGAACTGGCTTGGCTGCACTGACTGGCATGTGCTGTTAGTATATGGTTGTTCAATAAATTTTCCAAGGGGAAAATGGTGGGATGTTGG
The DNA here is from genome assembly GCF_963924675.1 of Phocoena phocoena. NCBI lineage: Eukaryota > Metazoa > Chordata > Mammalia > Artiodactyla > Phocoenidae > Phocoena > Phocoena phocoena. The sequence continues at coordinate 47,012,372 of NC_089236.1, read as the reverse complement.
AACTAAAAGAAGACTTGAGCTAGCTTTGATATATACAACCTCTGAGTTTGGGCAGCTGGGAGTAGTGAGCTGGAGCTGGCCCACCAGAGTCAATTGTCAAATTGTCAAAAATTCTGTAAGCTTATTGTTAAAAAAAAAAAAGTCACTATTAAAAGTTAAATTATATAAATTTAGAAGTAAATAAAAACAGTGGTAATAAATACTCAAGACTTAAAAAAACCCCAAAAAACAAACCTCCTGAATGACTGTTTAATGAATGAGTGCTCAGTTAGGCCAGAATACCTTTGTACACATATCTTTGTTACTGCTAGCTTTCTCTTTACTCAAAGAATTCCTCTACATTTTTACCAGTTAGAATATTTCCTCCATTTTAGAGATAGGTTCAAGCTGCATTTTGTTCAGTGTCAGCATTCCAGGGTTTTATTATGGAAAGTTTTTATTCTCATTTTCACATCTTCATTTTCATTTAATCTGAGACATAAAATGTTAATATTGTTGGCATTTCCATTTTACAGATGAGTAAATTGAATCTCAGAGGAGATCATTTCTTGCCTGACATTTTGTGACTTTTAAGGTGGCGTTACTGGAGGTAGGGTCCGCTGTTTGGACTTCTACTTTAGTGTTCATTCCAGGTTATTAAAATAGGGAAAGAAGGTTCATTCTTTTTTAAAAATATTAAATTAGAAATCCAGAAACTTGCTCTCCAGTTTAGTTTTTACAGTACCTAGCTCAGGTGGCTTTGAAGACATGTTACCTTTCTTTATCTTACTTTACTAAGTTTGGTTAATTGCAGGGCTCAGAATGAAAAGCTTTCAATTTATACAATTCTCTGATTACATAATGTAATATAACGTAAGTAAACAGTATCTTTAAGTCACTGAAATCAACCTCCATGCTATGGAGAGGGGAGGTGAGATAGTACTATAGCAATTTAGGAGCAAAATATATTAAAGCATTAAAATTTTTGTGGATATAATTCATCAATTATGGAGAATTTGAAAATAAAATTTGAGTGGATATCCTACCAACTTTATTATTTATCACTATTCATTTTTTTACCCTTGTCCAACAAATTGTCCTAAAAATATAAAAACAAAAAATCATTTGTGATTCTGTGTCCTTTTTAATAACTATCTTTTAATTCATCCTCCTACAGTTGTCCCTCAAATAATATGTATTTGCGACATCTGAGCTATTTTACATGATATGTTTCTTGGATTATACTATAAACTCTTTGTGGCAGGGACCTTGTCTTTTTATATGCTCTATAAAGCACCGTGCATACCTAGGGAATTTTATGAGTAATAATAAAAGAGGAGGGAAAAAAGCTTTCATCAGCAGTGTTTTATTTTGCATGTGAATTTAGGGATGAATTCATACTATTATCCATATTTCTGGAGAAACACCTCCTTATATTACAAAAATGGACTATGAAGAAAGCATGTAATATTAAATCTGAAAATTTACATTGCTGGTATAGGAAAAATAAATGAAGCAATACAATTTGCTGTTTCCCGTCCATTATAAAAATATTGCCAAGTCTGGCATGTGGTTCATAAAATCAAACATTTTCTCACACAGCTGTGCATGAGGAAATGAAATACTGCAGGTATAAGAAACCACCTGTTTGCCAGAACAGGAGTTTCAAAAAAGATAAACACCAGAATTTTATATGGGTCCCTGTTGAAGGTCTATTCTACTATTAATACTAAAACCTTAACTCTTGTTCTTCAAACAGGTGTTTTACATGTGAATTGAAGGCTGAATAAACCCATGGATGATTCACTAATAAACACCATCGGTTTTTCTATTCAGTATACAGGATGATATTGAATACAACTGTCAAAGATAATTTCACAACCAGTCCAGTTTTAAATGCCCAAATTACAACAAACCACAAATTCCTGTTTACTCAACATGCTCTTCTTTCCCTCCTTTATCTTAGTTGCAAAATTCTCATGAACTTGACAGTGTTCTCCCTTGGTGAAGAGAACGTCTGAAATATGCCATAAATCATAGTGAGCTACTAGAGAAATTCAAATTGCTGTAAGCACAAGTGCCAAGGGACTGCTTATGTACTGCCTGAGCCATAATGCAACGTTCACAACGAGATCATTGCATCATAATCTCATTCTCACTGTGATTTGCGTTGTGCGTAGGGGGCTCAAATGTCAGAGAGAGAGAGAGATGAGAGTGAGTGTCAGGTTAGATTTCTCTCCTATTTTACATTAAACAAATGATCAGAAAAACACATTAACCTGGATCAAATATTTCAGAAATTAAAACTTCTCCAAAATTTCCTCTGTATAGGACATTTCTTGATACGTTTCTTGCAGATAGGTTTAGCATCAGAATTTCTAGGGACAGTTGAGAGACCTTTTAATATATTTTTGCTTCTTGTTGATGAAGCGTTATCAAATAAGCAGTGTATTCATACCATAAACATCCAGCTTAATTAAGGTGTCTGTCAAACAAACAAAACCCAAGAATATTTCTAATAATGTAAAATTATCCATATTTGAAAAAAATCTTGAAAAATTGCAGTTATGTCCAAACTACATGTCTTTGTGTTATTATAATAGATTGACTTTTCACCAGTGCATATGCGTGCAGAAATACATATGTACATGTATGTTTCTGTTACTGACATGGATGGTCTTTATTTAAGATTCATGTTTGGGAACTAATAGATGCTTTTTAGTTTGTTCCTATATACAATTGTATTCAATGACTAAAAATAAAAAAATGGAAATAATTTTTACCACGTCTTTACTTTCTGGATGAAGGGATAAAAGAATGGCCTTGAGCTAAATAGTCAATGATATGTGACTGTCATCACTTTCATAGTCAAGAGAGTAGAATGTTAATGTAAAACATAACTTAGAATATAATTTTTATAAGCCCCTATGAAACATACAAATATCCCCGCTTTGTTGATTACTTCTCATTTAATATTTGAACAGATAGGTATTATCATCTATTTCTACTTAGTGGTTAAAAAGGTTTACAGAATCCTAAATATTATGCAGTCCAAACTCCATCTTTTCAACGTGGAAATTCTAGGAAGGCAATCATATCAACTGCAAATTAGAACACTTTTTTTCCCTTCTCTCAGGATAGTTTTGCTACTTATTTTATATTTTGGTAGCTCATCTGAGTGAACTACCCAATCTTTGAAAACAAGTTGAATATTAGTTTCTTGCTTTTGGATTTATGGAGTATGTGTCTCTTATTTCTCTCTCATGCATGCTGTTCTCTGGGGGTATCTTGAAGTATATTTATCAAGACGAAAATGTTTCCTTCTTTTACTAACTTAATATTGAAAAAGGATTTTTAATCATGTATTTTTTTTGTATCTATTAAGATAAAAAGTCAATTTCTGAAGACCTCAGCTTACTAGTTGTGCTTACTAGCTAATATTACATACAAGTATTTCAGTCTTCAATCTAGACTAAAGGAACATTGTTCCTTATTTATTTCTAATTTTTAGTCTCCATAGTTCTCATCTAAGGACTGAACACATAATAATCTACTTCATATTTATTATCATATTTACCAGTGTCTTAGAATAAAATTTATTATAGTACTGTTGCTTAACACCTGTTATAAAATGTCTTTTTGTTTTAAAGAAAGGGTTATTACTTTTCTCCTTTCAGGTTTAAAATAAAGCAAAAGAGAACAAGAAACTCAATTTTTACATCTTTTGTCCAAATTTGCATGTGGATTAGATCTCCTTTCATATCTTCCTCAATTACACAATGTCTTCTTAAAGGAAGATACAGTTATAGACCCAAACCTTTGTACCTTTATATCCCCAAACTAGGCCCTTACATTCCATGGTATGTATGCAGTAAATTCCCTATGGACCATGCACCTAAAGGCTCCTGTTTTCCCAATGGCACGGATCACTAAATAATTATTATAAAAATATAATAGAATGAATTTGGCATACTCAAGCCAATGTATTTTCCTTTTGAAGTACACTATGTTTTAGTTCTCACTGATTTTAGAATAATTTAGTTTTAAGTTAAATTAAAGGAACAAATATACCATATTCCTCATTTGGAATATCATTCACTCTTGAACTAATCTGAGACATTTAAAAAAGGAATATTTTAATTGATCTATTTATATTTGAAGACTTGAGAATAAAGTTACATTTTAAGAATGTTCCAGTAGCTATATGATAATAAATGCCATCGACAAGTATAACTTGGAGTGAAAGTGTCATCTAGGATGCATTATAGTCTATAAAATCAGAAGTTCTGAAATTGCACCCTAGTTCTGTTGCATATTACCTTCTTAGCTAAGTCCACATATTCTTTTTTTTTTTTGTAAAATGGACATAGAATGCTTATCTATCTTAGGAAAACTCAGGGCAATGGGGGCTCTGCAGAATCCACAAAAAGTGCAAGGATCAGCATTTGGGCAGCTGTTCCTCACACTTTCCCCTTATTCCTATCCCCTTGGAAAGCCCAACAGTGTTGAGACGCAAGGGAAACCCAGAAATAGAAAAATAGCAGAGAGAAAGGCAGAGGGGCAGTGAAAGTGCCAAAAAAAAAAAAAGTTAATAGAGCAAACTAGCTGTCTTTCCCTATTTCAGGACCCAAGCCAGAAACCAAGATTCAGGTAAGAGGAAGGAGATACTTTAATTTGGATATGAAATTAACATTTTGATTTAGACTACATGTTAAATACTGAAAGGGATCAGAGGTCTGTGGGATTTGTCTTCAAAGGACAGAGAAAGGAAAGATTACAGACTATGTGAGGTGGAGTGGTCAATAGAAAAAATAAAGAATTTTTTCATTGAGACCATTCTTGAATACATGTATCTATTTCTTATGTCATTCTCTCTCCCACAATAGTTGAAGAACATGGTGCTAGGCTGAGGGACTGAAGGATGTGGGCTTGGCATGAATGAGGACTGGACTGACCTACGGGCAGAGGAACCCAGACTCAGGATGATCTGACAGATGATGTCTATGTGTGGAACTAAAATTGAAAGCCTGGCAGGCAGTCCAGATGAGGTGTCAAACCAAAGGGGAGAGAGACAGAGCCTAAGCAGAGAGCAACAGGATGAGAAATGGGAACACCAGATCTGGCAGAAGTTTCAAAATGAAGATGGGAAATGGGACATCAAGAAGTTTTTGATTTACTGGCACAGAGTTATAGGCACATTTTACACTTAGCCCAATAGCCTTAGCTGGCAAGACTGGTCATCCAGCTTAGATACCACCTGTTATCTCTATTACAAATATATTAAAGTTATTTCTAATTCATAATACAAATCATTCCCATGAATGTGGAAATTATGAGAGAATGGCATGATGATGAGTTAATGCTCATCATTTAATAGTTCTGGGCATCAGTCTTCACTTCTAAAATGAGGGAATGAATGCAATAATTTTCAAAATTTCTTGTTTAAAAATTCTTTGATTTTTATATGACCCCTGTTCCTTTGAAATTGCACACCTGATATGCTCTATGAATTTTGTTGGTATCTTATAATTTATCATGTTTTAACTATTCTCCATAAGGTACTGGCCCTGAAATAGGATTATACGTGTTATTGCTGGTAAAAATCTTTGTATATACTTAGCGAAATAAGTTTACCATGAGTATTTTTTCAAGAGTAGAATTTTATCAAGAACATTTTTTCTGGAAGAATTAAAACACCAATAGCCAAACTTCTAAGAGACAAATCCTAATCATATTTGATGATAATTGAAGTTAAACCTGGCTTTTAAAGTCAGGTATATTTTAGTGCAATATTTTTTACAGACTTTCTCTTTTCCAAGTAACAGTTATATCAGAAATGCATTTATTTGAGGCACTTAGAAAAACTATTTTAGAATTACATGGGTTAGTAACTGTACAACGTTAACTCACTTATATTAAGATCACAGCATATAAGGTGTCATGTTTTATACAAAGCAGTAATGAGCCTGTACAGTTGAATTTAAAATGGGAATTTTTAATATCAAATAGAAGACATGCAAAGTAAGGATTAAATTTTCATGTTGTGAAAAAGTTACGCAGGTGAACACCTTGTTTTTACGAGTATAAACTATAGTCTGAATAAATCTATGAAAAGCTCTCTTTTAAGCGCAATTATTTGCTATAATGTGTAATTTTTCCTTCCCTTTATGTTTATTTTAATTTTAATGTGAAAGAAATGATCATCCCATTTTCTTTGAAAGTGACATAAAGGTAAAACCACAAATCTCTTGAAAGAATTCCTTTGTTCCCAATCACATGAATGTTGTTGGAACAAAATTTTGCCACCTGCCAGAGGCTTTAAAAACTAAATCAAAAGGCTCACTGCTTCAAAATACTCAAACTAAAGGTAGGCTTCTTGATAAAGACGTAATGACTAGATTATTCTCATCATACAGTTATTATTGTGCAGCAAAATTGATGGATCTTCTGCTACCTTTCACTAGAAAATAATTCATAAATGAAAATGAAAATATTTCAATCACAAATAGTTATATTATTCTTTCATTCTACCTGAAAAATAGAATTGGGTTATGAAATTTAGGGTGTCTCCCTATGTTAGTGTTAAAACTTCCCGAAAGATAAAAGAAGAATAAACGCGAAGTATTTCTAACAGTAGTGAAAACAATTCAGTGTTAACATGCTTCATTAACTGTTTGCATACAAGACAAAAGTGCTTTCTGATGAAGCAGAAAACCAACTTGGGACCAATTTTCCACAACATAAATTCAACACTCATTCTACCTCTTGATACCTTTGTATTCAAACTACCAGGAAGGTTTTTTATATCTGTCATATTGGTAATCATTTTAGTACTCCTATTTTAGATTCTCTAATCCTTGAAAATAATTCCAGTTTAGGACCTTTATTTCCTGAGAATAAGCTTAAGATTAACATTTACTATTTTTTTTAAATAAATGTGAATTAATTGCACTGACAGCTGTCAAACTGCTTTAGTAAGAATCAATTCTTACCATGTAAGAAACATGGTAAACGGAGTATTAAAATGGGCAGCTTAAACAAAATCTTCGTTACATTCAATTTTTTAAAAAAAATTTATTAAAGGTTACATTCAATTTATTCTCTGTCCCTCTGTCTCTCTGTCTCTGTCTATATATATACAGATATGTATCATAATGCCTATGATGTATTATTGCAAATTTCATCATTCTATGTAATATCATTTATTTTGATACCAAAAGAAGAAGAGATAGCACCTTTGTAAACTAGCAAAGGAAGTGAGTGCTAAGTTGGAGAAAAACCATTATTGATCATTGTGTCTGAAAATGCAGCCTCAGTGGTAGGTGTGTCACTTCTGCCAGACCATCACAGCATAGCTACAAAGTACTATCAGACACAATGAAGACATCCACAGTCCCCATAGAGTACAGTTATTCAGTTTGGCACATCATCTTTTGTATTCAGCAGCAATGTTCAAAAATCACTTTCACTTACACGGAGTGAGAATCTGGAAGACAATGTGTCTTCTTCCCTTCTCCATATTCTTTTCTAGATTTTGCATGGGGAAAGAAAGGGACATTGTAACCTGTTTTCTTCATTAATGAAAGTGTAATTTAGAGTTGGTGAACAGGGTGAATCAAATCTTAATCTTTCACAATGTCATTCAACATCTGTCTCTTAAGGTACTGTGAGCCAGCTTTTTTTGTGGGAAAGAATGTCTTTGATAAAAACTTGAGAATATTGTATGAATACCTATTTTATTATATGGAAAGGAATCAATTTCTAGATATCTACACTATAAAATGTTACTTTAGCATGTTTAAAATATTCAAAAGCTATACTCAAATTTACACTAAACTGAATATTTTAACTCTTAGAATTTTAAAATATTTCTAATTACTGACCTTTTTTGGATTTCAGAAAGAGAAATTAGTCATACCCAAATATTTCCTATGGCAATAAAAAATCACATCCTGTTATTTATCTCTTTCAGAAATGAACATCATATTGTATTAAAATAGTGTATGATTCAAGCCAGGGAATATACTCCTACTATGAAGAACATGTTGAAGTAGTGGAAAAGTTTAGTATTTTTAAAATATGATTATTGATTCAGTGAACTAAATATATTAAACATGTAAAACATTAGATTCTTTTAATATACAGGCATACTCATCTATGGATTTTTCCTGAAATGTTTCATGTAAATCAGGACTTTTATCGAATCAGGTTTTAAATCAGTCCACTACTTAGGTAACATTTTAATATAATGCATTTGATTAAAGTGAGCCACATCTCTAGTGGTTCTGGAATTCAAGCCGTTCTGCATAAATAATTGCTTCATACATGTCTATATTTATAGACTACCTTGTCAATGGGGGGGAAACCTAAATGAGATCAAAGGAAGTATTTGTGTTTACTATTTTGATTCAAATACTAGTGGGCAAAATAGCTCCTTTGAAAGTCCCTTTGTTTTGACTTATTAGCAGGATATGATGTTAGAGATGATAAGGTAGTACCTTTGATGTAGGAGGAGCTAAATGAGTGAATAGCTCCATTGCCATTTGACACCTGGCTTGTCTAAGGTGTGGAGATTTTACTGGTTGAGATAACTTCTCTTTAGAAACCACGAATCAAGCTGGGACAAAATATGTTTTTATTTTTCTGTTTTGGTTATATCATGTTGATTAGTCTTAATTCTTAAAAGGGCCCAAATGATTGGAAACCATAAAAACAGAATCCCAGTACTTGGATATTTTACCTTTCCAAAGTAGCGTTTAACAGTTTAGCCTCATGAAAAGTTGTCCATTCTTTGAGTGCGTGGATGACAAAGTTGGTAGAGTTACAATTAGCATTCAGTCTTCAATGGTTCTGTTTGGCCTATTGAATATCAAAGAAGTTAAGTTCCACTGCAGAAAGTTCAAGAATTCACTTTGTTTATTTGTCTTTTAGAACATTTAGTTCATTTTTTTAACTTAATAATCAGTTGATTTGATGTTTCTCAATTTAATAAGTATTTCTATGGTAACTATGCATTCAGGTTTTTAAAGTGTTGTTTGAAATACAAAATAAATGAAAAATTAACCAATTGGAAAATAAGATATGAAAATGTCAATAATTACTGAAGATTGTTAAATTACATGGTTTATATTGCATTTTACTATTCATTGAATATGGTAACATTAAACTTTATAGGTAGAATTTTTAAAAATATATTCATTACATCAGACAATGTTTGTGAACTTATCATATCAACTCCCTCATAATCTGACCTAATAGCTTAACTAGAAGAGACTGACTAGACATGTCATCTCAACAGTTATATTAGATTCAACATTGATCAAGATATCAATATTTTCAAAGCTACTCTCACATTCTTTCAAAAATACAAATAGGCTTTCATTCTCCTTTATAATAAAGAAACAACATGTAATGTTCAAAATTTTATTTACACTGGGCATAGTATATATATCACATATATGTCACATACATAATTTAGTTTGATTAAAACATAAATTTTGTACTAATGTATTATTTCCAACATACAAAATATATTTCTCTCAGTGGGCAATACATATAAAATATTAGCTGTTAGAACATTTATCCCATTTATAATTGGCTAACATATAATGCTTTAAAAGTGGATATTTGTATAAACCAGACACTATTCTATTTTAGACTTTGCATGTAACACAGGAAGGAGAACAAGTTATATGCTTCTTAACATGACGGAATTCTTCAGCTCCACTATCACGGCCTTGTGGAGAGGTACTTTATTTTCCTAAAATAAACATTGAAAGTGATGCCCAGCCCAACCACTCAATGCAGACATTTAACACTCACCAGGAGGGAGGGTTGGTGTGCTGAGCCCACTAAGTTTTAGATCTCAGAAGGGGCTTTACATCCTGTGGTGTAGGCACACTTCTTTCAGTGGAAAGTATGCCATTAAAATACTGCCCTCTTGCAATGACTTTAAACCAGTGTATTTGGAATTGTTTTTATTCACTACACAGCATGATAAGCATTTTGGATTTTCCTGATTTAACATTGATTTAAATCCAATATGTCAAAAATTATTTTCAGTTTTTGCCAAAAAAACAACCATTATTCCAGGATAGTTACACTCACATATTTATGTACCCACACATTTAAAAAACAAAAATGAGACAACAGTAGATGGAAATATACTAAGTTAAGCAAAGAGAAACTGATCTTAACTTCTGTCAATTCCATAACCAATTGAATAGATGATATAAAGGATTCACTGTGAATAAAAAGAAAGCATGTAATAGAATAAAATAATTTTACTGATTAACTTAACAATATTCAAAGAGATTATTTTGGCATCATGGAAGCACATTCTCAATGAAAACATTGTGCGTTGTATTATTAACTCATAGCATATGATCTCCATTTCTGCCTCCCTAGATTTCTACCCCACCATGGGATAGAAACAATGTGGACTCGCACATTTATTATATTAATTAGAAATCACTACCTAATATAATTATTCTGGCAAGCACATGGTGAGTACTGAAAATATTATTGAGAGAATTTCTCCATTTAACTCCGGTGTTAAAAAGATTTGCATGTCTAAAACTGCCTTGATTAGATATTGTTTTTGATGACTCTGCTCAGTGTTTTAGTATATGCACATTAAGCATGAGGACTTTTAGCACGTCTGAAGTAACATCTGCTCTGTCTTTTTGTTGCTGGGTTCATGGTATAATTATCTCTATATTTCACCAAATACAATTTTGCTCCCATGATGGACAAAGCAGCATGAAGAAAACATAAATAATTGCAGATTAGAGAAACAGAAGGCAAAGTGGGTGTAGATGGCTTTGATAAAAAAGGGTTAAGGAGAATAGAAGGTCAGCTCATTATTAAGAAAAAAAGGGAGGCAGTTAAAATTAGATAGGGTCTTTGTAATTAAAGAAAACACACACAGATTTTTCTTTTAACAATGTTTCCTATTTGGCCAAATAGTTTAGTGACTTGCAGTGTTGTAGTTTGTTTTGTATTTATTTAGAAAACCCTTTAAGAAATATCCATGCTTGGGTACACAAAACAAAATTTAATTATTAGAGGAAATGTTGGGAAGATATAGGAGGTTTTGTGTTTAGTTTCCCAGAGTGTAAAACACTCTTTTTTTGACAGTACCACTTTTTTTTTTAAAACATCTTTATTGGAGTATAATTGCTCTACAATGGTGTGTTAGTTTATGCTGTATAACAAAGTGAATCAGCCATACATATATATATATCCCTATATCCCCTCCATCTTGCGTCTCCCTCTTACCCTCCCTAGAGGTTACCCTCTAGGTTGTAACCTCATAATCCACTTTCACCGTGCCTCCAAATAACTATTAGTCAATATATTTGCGTGAGGTAATAGTATTCCCTTCGTATTAGATTCATGTTAAATTTGGGACTATTTACTGTATGAAATATCTGACTGTTGAGCATTGTACAAATTATGTAAAATAATATTATATAATTTACACAACATACATAAAGAGCCAAATGTTGATATAGTATGTTTTGGCAACTGACAACAAAATTTATTGTACACTTTCTTAAAATATTCTGTAGGTTTGGTGATTGCATTAGCTTCACAGGTGTGAAATGCCATTTTCCTCATCTTTTACTTTTAGACTACAAACCATAAAGCATTTTGAAATGATAATATGGTATCACTTTGGCACTTAACTTTATTTGTATCATAAAAAGTCCTCAGAAGTCTTTAAAAACAGCAATAATGTTCTGTTTTTGTTTCTTTAGAAAAAAGATGGAGGAAGGAGATTCTGATCTAACGGGTACTCACCAAGTAGTGTAAAATAGGTGAAAATGTCAAAACATATTTCCTATTCCATTCTATATCTGAAGCATAAAATTCATATATCAACTTGAACAATTACAAGACAAATAAAAAAAGAAAATCCAGAAAGCAAAACAAAGTTAGTAATAAATTACTATGTAGTATGATGTTGAAGGACAGTTTTAAAGATAAGTATGCAATACAACATAAATAATTTAAAAAATAATATATTCTTCCCATGATGTGTTTTTCTATTGACGAAAGGGAGACAAAATATTTCTGTTTTAGTGGTTTTCACCTAGATGGCAGGCTTATCAGATATTAATCACTCTGATAATGCCTGGGAGACTTTCCCATCTCCCTGTGGATTCCAGAAGTTCTTACCAGCTTGCCTCAGGCAGGCAAAAAGGTTGTAAAATGGGCAGAGGCATTTGTAAATAAACCATTTCCAGAAAAGTGCCATGAACCAACACTATGTTATTTGCCTACTAATTCTTTGAACTGTGCTGGATTAACAGAGAGTATAAGCTAAAACTACTTTGGAACATATGTGATTATTTAAATTGGATTTTTCCTGGAATCATGGAATCTGAGTCAAAGGAACCATATAGTTCAGGTAGTTCAAAGTTTTTCAATCCTAACAGCACATTAGAATATTCTGAGGTGCGAGGGGTGTCTTAAAAAAATACCTGGACTTACTTCAAACCAGCAAGATCATAATCTCTAAGAGTAGGATTCTATGTATTTTTTTTTAAGTTCTAGGTGATTCCAATAAAAAGCCAGTTTTGAAAATTACTGAATTCTAGTCTAATTAACTTTTCATGATTTGAGGACCCTTTACATGTGTTTGTCACTATAAACTTGAAAACCATTAGTTATCTCATATCCATTACACAATTCCATCTGTGGAAAACTTTTGACTATTAAAAGTGTTTATATAATTTATACACAATGACCATTCTGAACATAACAGCCTTTTAGATATTTCTATGTGACATGGATTCCTGGATCCTCATGTTATGGCTTCATAATGATAAGTGCAAACAAATCAAAATCATGTGGAAAGTTTGTATTAAGCTAAATATATCCACCTATACCTCAAGATTTGGGCAAGTATAATTTGAAAAGCTAGAAACATTTTCCAGCCAAATTAGCTTCTATGACCATTATTTGTGAATGAATATCTTTTGTACATGCTTTGCAGTATTTTGAAGAGAAACTCTGAAATTTGTTTTGACTTGACCAAGCTAGTGAATAGAAGGATTTGAATCTACCAGTTTTGATTTTGAAATCTATATTCTTTCTACATCAGTGTGTTTCTCATTGGTCATAGGTAATCAAGCATATCTGAATCTTTTAGTTACACTATTTTTGGTGACAAATGCACAAATAATCATATTTTCTCCTTCTGTGGTTTCAAATAACTGATTAAGATATTGAGATATTGTCATATGATTTTTTTTGGCCCTACTCCTTAATGCCACTGACCATGATTTGATACTCAGAATGGAAGTTATAATAAAGAGTTTTATTTGCTTTCTCACTTCATATATTTTGTATCTTTATTATTCAAACCCTTTTTCACATTAGATTTCAGTCCTCTAAATTTCCTTATTTGTGTGTGTGTGTGTGCATGTGTATAAAGAAGTAATACAACGAATCTGAAAGTTGTTATTTTTACACACACACAAATATAATGTTTAATATTAGCATAATTAGTATGGAATCAATGAGTATGACCATTTTCACATTAATAAAGTTACTGATTCAAAATAACATAAATACAGAGTAGGAAGGTGCATCATTCAGGGGAGTTGAAGTCAATTTTATTTACCTGCACACGTAATAATACACACATGGAGAGATATCTTAATTTATCTTTCCTGCTGTACAATTCCAGTTCGAGAAAGGCATATATGACTTTGTAAAATTCCTTTAAACTCTGAAAATGGTACATGAGTAGATGGGATACAAAACTGCTGTCTGTTGCTTTAGTTCAGAACAAGGGAAGGGGTAGCATTTTCTTTCCCAGAAAGCCCAGGAATTGTTTGATAGTATTTCTGCCATTCATGTTGTAGAGTTCATAAATCTCTTTTAATGCCAGAATTACATTACATTTAATGAAATTTTACTCCTAATTCATTTGATTTAGCTATTCGCTTGCCTCTAATTTGTGGGTCAGAGAATTTCAGCAATTTTGTCTGAAGTGGTATTAGGTTGTTTTAAATATGTGAATAGTACAGTTCTGCCATTCTGTTAAAACTCAAATTTGAAATGAATGCTCATTTGTCTCTTTATTTATATTATCAGTGTGAAGCTTGAAATTATAATAATATTGTCAAGTTTTGACTTATTTTATCCTTAGATTTTTTTTTTTTTTTTTGCGGTACGCGGGCCCCTCACTGCTGTGGCCTCTCGCGTTGCGGAGCACAGGCTCCAGACACGGAGGCCCAGCGGCCATGGCTCACGGGCCCAGCCGCTCCGCAGCATGTGGGATCCTCCCGGACCGGGGCACGAACCCGCATCTGCTGCATTGGCAGGCGGACTCTCAACCACTGCGCCACCAGGGAAGTCCTATCCTTAGATTTTAATGATAGAGTTGTGTGGTTCAGGAAAGTGATATGTTTTGAGCTGTATCCCGATATAAGTAAGAAATTTATGCAAATATAGGGAAGGAGAACTCTAAGACTTTCAAAGGATGAGTACCAACCCTGATTTGAGAATGAATAATTTGTCAGAATAACTGGAGGTAATTTTGTACTAAGATTATTTTCCTTTACAAATGTGGAAAATTAGCAGATTTCTGGTGCTTGGGAGTACTGTTCCCATATAATTTTCACTACTGCTGAAGGAGGGTCTCTGTTGAGTTGGAATTAGAAATATGAAAATAGGTTTTCTATTTTCAATACATGGTAAATGATAGTTCAAGTTGGAAAAGTGTTGAAAATACAATTTTTGAAGTATGTAGTGGCTTAAATAGCCTTTTGAGGACTGGCAATTTAATCATGACCCAATTGAACATTATTTGAGAGCAAGATTTATGATGTAAACCATTTAATAAAGAGTTGTTTATATACATTTTCCACAACACAAATGCAGTTTATAGAATAGACAAGTAAACATTAATACATTTTAGGTAGTAAAATTTATCAAAATATTTACATCGTCTCCAGTTTTAGATCTTTACAAGTTCCCAGTTACTACAGTACAAGGAAACAGTATTACAGCTACTGCATATTAGTAGAAGATGTTTACCTAATTTTATTTCTGTCCTCTTCATTCAACAAAAGGATTCTGCTCACATTAATAATTGTGTCTGGGCTTCCCTGGTGGCGCAGTGGTTAAGAGTCCGCCTGCCGATGCAGAGGACACGGGTTCGCGCCCTGGTCTGGGAAGATCCCACATGCCGCAGAGCAACCAGCCCCGTGAGTCACAATTACTGAGCCTGCGCGTCTGGAGCCTGTGCTCCGCAATGGGAGAGGCCACGATAGTGAGAGGCCCGCGCACTGCGATGAGGAGTGGCCCCCACTTGCCGCAATTAGGGAAAGCCCTCGCAGAGAAACGAAGAGCCAACACAGCCAAAAATAAATAAATAAATAAATAATTAAAAAAAAAAAAAAAAAAATTGTGTCTTCAACTACTGAGCAATTCCTATGGATGAACAAGCCATTGTGCTTTACATGTGTCAGCCATTCAGCACAGCAATGTGACAAGGAGGTAGGGAGAGTGATGGTCATGTCCTCACCTAAGAGGTAACTGAGATACCGAGAGGTCAAACAAATTCCCCGATGTCATACACTTGGACGTGGCTGAGCTAAGATTTGAAACCTGATTGGTTGCCAAAGTCTGCACACCCAGCAGGGTGAACTGGTGGCAGTGAACTCATGAGAGAGGTGGGAAAGAGACTGGGGAGGGCTTTTCCAATAATGTTTGTCCCTACTGGGAAAAAAAAATATGTACATTTAAACTTCTGCGGCAAGTGGTAGGTATTACACCACATTAGTGTACAAATACGCATAGTGTTGTTTTATAATAGAGAATACCACCTCAAACAAGTGCCATGAGATTCTAGGTCAGTAAGGCCCTTAAAACTTGCTGCATCACAAAAATGATACCTTACTAGACCAACTAGAGAAGTTAACCAATATAAATAAATTGGGAGTGACTGGTTGATTTCAATGACATTTATTATTCAAAATACCAGTTTTCCTTAAGCTTGATTTTAGATTTAATTTTTAATCTTTTGGAATTGAAAATAAATATTAAATTTAAATGTAATGTTGTTGAACCCTCCTTTTATGTCCCCCTCCTAGTGCCGCAACCTTTCCTTCAAAGGTCTAGCTACCTATTTAGCCACAAAGTTTTCTATTTATTTGTTTTTTGCAGTTCTGTAAATTCAAACTTGCTGTTTCCTCTGCCAGTGATGTCATTTTTCCTTCATTGGACTACATTTCTAATGTTCTCTTTTCTATGGAGACCTTCCACACTCAAGAGAGCATGCACTTGACCTAGAGTGCCTTGTTCATACCTGGAAATGGCGAATGAAGATGTATCCCTAATACAACATAATGAGATAATTTTACTCTTTGAGCTTCATGATGCCATTGTTTCGATTTTCATAAAACAACATAGTCTTCCGTCTATCATTCATTTCTTTGTATACTTTCTAAAATTCACATAGATTACAGTTATTATAAGCACAATGCATTGAACCGTATATATGAAGACAGTGTGTATAAACCATACATTTCTGCTTTGTTTCTCAAATCCTCAAAATGTATAAATACTATGGTATTTTCTTCTTCCACTGATAGGCTGTGAGCACCTTGAGGGCCAAACTGTCTCCTCTCTGTATCCACCAGTGTTTGGAGTAGGGACTCACGTGCAGTGACAACTCAGTAATTGAATTAAATGAAAAATGAGTTAATGAGTAAGAATCATGAAAACAAAGAAAAATTAAACTACTTTATTTTTTAAGATATACTATTTCCAATTAAAGCCTAAAAAAACAAGGCTTGAAAGAAGAGCATAATTTGAGATCATCTACTCATCAACCACTGACCTAGAGTGCCTAGAAGAAAACAGAGTTCAAGGTTAGTGTCTCTGCCTGTGGCAAATTGTTTTTTGAGGAGGTGCTCAGTTTGGGACATCTCAAATTTAAAATCTCTACAAGGAATTCTTGGTCTTCCTACCCCAGACCTGCTCGTTCCTCAGTCTTCTCATCTCCATTATTGGTAACTGCATGCTTCTACTTACTTGCTCATGCCCCCAATCTTGGAGCCATCTTTGACTCCTGCCTCTCTTATACCCACATCTAATGTATCCCCAGATCCACCCATCTCTTACCCTTTCATCACCTCTTGCCTGGATCAGAGTGAACGCCTTCTAACCTGATTCCCTGCTTCCTGGCTACTCCTTTGCAACTGGCAGAGCAGTCCTGTGAACACCTATGTCAGACCAGGTCACTCCTCTGCGTATAACTATCTCAGTTCTTCCCATTTCATGTAGAGTAAAATAATAAAAGTCCTCTTGATAGCCTGTAATCTAATGCATGATGGGCTCCTGGCTTCTTCTCCACTCTGACTGCCTTCCCTCCCACTCTCACTGTCACTCACTCAACTTTAGCCACTCTGACCTCCCTGTCTTTTCTCAGATATCCCAGGAATGCTCCTGCCTTAGAGTCTTTGCATTGCTGTTAACCTCTTCTTGAAATCCTCTTCTCCATAGATCTTGTTCTCTTGTCTCCTTCAAATGTGACCTTCTTTTTAAGACTTTTATCAACAAACCTATTTTATTATTTTTTTATATATTTATGTATTTATTTGCGGTATGTGGGCCTCTCACTGCTGTGGCCTCTCGCGTTGCAGAGCACAGGCTCCGGACACGCAGGCTCAGCGGCCATGGCTCACGGGCCCAGCTGCTCCGCGGCATGTGGTATCTTTCCGGACTGGGGCACGAACCCGTGTCCCCTGCATCGGCAGGTGGACTCTCTACCACTGCGCCACCAGGGAAGGCCCCTCCTTTCCTGCTTTACATTCTCCATGGCATTTCACAATCTGACGTGCCATGTAATTTATCTAGCATAAGATTATTCAAATGTCAGCCTCATGGGAACTGGGATTTTGTTGTCCAATTTGCTCATTGCTAATTCCAGTGCCTAGAACAGTGTCTGCAACCAATATTTGTTGAAAGAATGAATTAACAAGGGATAGATGTTTTGGAGCACAAAAACATATAGCAATAATATTGCTGAACAGATTTAACTAAGACAAACTCTGAGCATGTCCATTGTTCTTTAATAAATGCACTGTTTTTCAGTTAGATCTAAGGGTAAAACAAGGCCCTCCAAATTTCTTTGCACAGAGTAAGTGATGAGATAGTTAAAACATTTATTTTCTAAATGTGACATGCTCTAGGAACTACACATCAGTTTGGCTCATGTTTACACATTATGGTACTATAACTGCTTAAAATGTAGGAATTTTTAATTGAATTTTATGGCTGGTCTACATTGTTGATAGTAATTTCTATGTTATAGCTTATGAGTTTAGTCATAGAAGGATACAGAGATATTTCCATTGATGTAATAAAATATCTATAAAAGCAAAATGGTGTTTCCTTAGTAGGTAGTTATGTTATATATCTCCAAATCTCTGAACATTTAATTATAAAAGAACACATTTGAGCACGAATATTTAGTAAATGGAATAACTTTCTTTAAGACAATAAGAATCAATGATGTATTCCTAGATCTATTATATAAAGTATATGTTTTTAAGAAACCATTTTGTATTATATAAAGTGCCATAGTCATATATTTTTAAGCAGGAGCCCACGACTTCCCCTGAATTTCCTTATTAGTGATACCCATAATCAAGCAGTTTATTTCTTTTTATGTTTAGGTATTTCAGATATGTTTAATATGTGTGATTTGTCAATTGAATATAATGTAACATACCACAAGAATTATGAAAAGCTGTACTTATATTCTTTCATCTTTTTAAAAAAAATTAATTTATATTGGTAGGAACACACAGCAGGAGATCCACCCTCTTAAATTTTTAAGTGTACAACACAGTAATGTTAACTATAGGTACAATGTTGTACAATAGATCTCTGATTCTTATGCATCTTGTTTAACTAAAGCTTTATGCCTGTTGTTTAGCAGCACCTTATTTCCCATTGTCCCCAGCTAAGTGGAATATGCCAGTCACAGAAGGGCACATACTGAATGATCCCACTTACAGGAGACATCTAAAATTGTCAAATTTATGTTATCGTCTTCTATTCCATTTTTTTAAATGGCCACATAGGTTTTTTTTTTTGAATAGATCTTTATTGGAGTATAATTGCTTCACAATACTGTGTTAGTTTCTGTTGAACAACAAAACGAATCAGCCATATGCATACACATGTCCCCATATCCCCTCCGTCTTGAGCCTCCCTCCCACCCTCCCTATCCCACCCCTCTATGTCATCGCAGAGCACAGAGCCGATCTTCCTGCACTATGCTGCTGATTCCCACCAGCCAACTATTTTACATTTGGTAGAGTATATATGTCGATGCTACTCTCACTTCACCCCAGCTTCGCCCTTCCACCCCTGTCCTCAAGCCCATTCTCTATGCCTACCTCTTTATTCCTGCCCTGCAACTAGGTTCATCAGTACCACTTTTTTTTTTAGATTCCATATATATGTGTTAGCATATGGTATTTGTTTTTCTCTTTCTGACTTACTTCATTCTGTATGACAGACTCTAGGTCCATCCACGTCACTACATAGGTTTTTAATCGGAAAATATATTATTAACCTATGCTTACAGTAATCAAGTAATTAACTGAAAAATTCAAGATTCTATTTTTCTTAGGAACATTGAAAATTTTAAGCTTTCCAAAAGCACATGCATTAATCGAATTTAACGTGAACCCAGGGTGATTCTTCTCCATAGTTAGTAATAGATATTTAAGATATTTTACTTACTTCACCATGGGAAACGATGATGAAAAATGGGACTATTCCATCATTATTGACCTTTAAAACCCCTTACGTTAGAATTATGAATACTTTTGGCTGAAAGCATACATTATCTTGCTATTTTCTTTTTCTTCTGTATATTCCCACTCAACAGCATATTCTTGAATATTGAAATGGACAACATTCATTTGACAGTTCACCGTCTAAAAATTAATTTTTTTGTACTTGTTTTGGTTGCATCTGGGAACCTAGAAATGAAATTTTGGTAGAAATAAAAATGCCACTGGGAATATTATTGATTACCTGGAATGTGTGGCTTTCATTTACCAGTTATGACATATTAGCTGAGTCATCTAGAAATGAGTTGGCTTCTATTCTTTCAATTGTTGATATAACAGATCATTTAGATCCATTGTTTATAGCAGCTTTCAGATGATCTTAATATTTTAGAACATAAAATATCTGATGAATTCTGTAGAATCTAGACAATCTGAAAAATGTTTTCAGAGTATATTAACATCTCTGAATTGTAAGTGGTCACAAAACATTTGTTTGAATATTTATATTATTTTCAACAAAAAGATATTCCTCCCCTTCTTTCTTAGCTGCTAACTTAAAAACAATAAAAATAAAAACAACCCCCCGAATTTTTTATGTTGTCTCAGATTCATTCCTGGCTTTAGTCAGTCAAACATTACACAAACTCCCATGCTAATTTTTCCTCTCATTCTATGGTGATGTGGTCTTATGCATTACTGTTGTGCACTCTTCTTGTTTCTAAAAATCGGAACTCTGAGGCAGCTCCTTAGCGAGTTCATTTGTTGTTAAATTCTATGATGTTTCCTAGACTCCAGAGCATCACATAATGCTAATTATAGTGCATCGCCTTTATTTGGAATGCCAGTTCACGGAATGCCTATTCTGGACCACGCACTGGGTAAGCCTAGGTGATGCAGAGACTAAAGATGGAACCTTAAGGAACCCCTTGGTTCCTCCTTGGAGGAATATTGCATTTTCCTTATTAAAACTAAGGTGGTCAAGTTCTGCTTGGTTTTCTAGAACTTACCAGTTTTAAATTGTACTCCCTTTTCTTTTAATGTGCATAGTATATTAACTATTTTTTAATTTGTTTTAAAATCTGCTCCTCTCAAGTCTAATATTTCTTAAGAATGGCCATAATTTCCTTTCTATAATTTTATAAACTCCAAATTGACATGGACATTTTTTTTTTCCAGGCACTTCTTTTTCCTTCTCCTCCACTTCCTCCTGATAACACCTGTTATATGACAGGTGCTTTTTATACACTCATTATCTAATCTGTGTGATAATGTGATACTTATCCTTGGTTATTGTTATATTACACATGAGAGACTGAGGCTCACACAGCTTCTTTAACATCTCATCCCCATTTCATTTCTGACTTCAACACCTGAAGTCAGTCACCTGATCTTAACCTTGACTTTTCTGCTTAATAACTGCTGTCTTTATCAGTTACCTAGTTCTACAAGTTTGATGCTTCATGTTCATCATCTTACTTAATTCTGTGCTTGCTCTTGAATAGGTATTATCCCCGCTTTCCAGATGAAGTGTTTGAGGGACAGAGTGAATCTTTATGCTTAAGGCTGTGAAGATAATATTTAAGTCACCTCTAACTTTTGCCAAATTCTATGCTTTGTCTGCCACCTCAAAATGACTAATAACTGATTTTTCCTAGTGAGGTAAAATTAAGTCTAGAGGAAAAAATTTCCCTTTCTTATTGCTACCTTTTTTTAGATGCAATTGTTGGCATGGAAGTAATGAGTTTTCTGTAAAAAACTTTAGAGCAACTTTTCTAATCTTGTACTTATTGTCTGAAGTAATACTAGGATAGTATTTGAGTTTCTAAATTAATACATAACCCGGATGTTCTAAAAAGTCCTAAAATGTTATCAGATATAGCAGCAGTTCTTGAAGTGTGGTCACAGGACCCATGGAAATGAGGGTTCCCAAGGGCTCAGGGAGTTCAACAGGTCAAAAATGTTTTTTCATAATAATACTAAGACTTTAATTACTATTTAAAAACTCATTCTCTCATGACTATACACTTACGTTTTTTAGAAGCTAGATGATTTGTTACACCACAACAGATTAAATGCAGAAGTGGGTATGAAAATTCAACTGACTCCTCTTAAGCCAGACATTAAAGAATTTTGCAAAAGTGCACATTCTGGGGAAGATATATTTATTTCTCACAAAACATGTTATTTATGCTAATATGCAATGAACTTGTAGTTATTTTTAATCAATCACTAAATAATTTTTAAATTCTCAATTTTCTTTTCTAACATGATAAGTATTGACAGGTATGACCAATGTGCATAAAGAGATTCTGAAACCAAAGTGTTTGAGAATCACTGATATAGAGAGCCATGTATAATAAACAAGACCCTTGACTTTTAGAATGTATATTAAGAAACCTGTATCTACTTACAGTAAGTTTTACTCCAGGATTTTCTTTAAAAATGTTTGTAGTCCATGATGGTAGTGAGAAGAAGAAAGAAAAAGTCTCAAATGAGAAACTTGGAAATCTTAGACATGCTAAAGCATGGTCTCAAGGAAGATTGACGATGGTGATAAACACAAAGTTATTTTAAATATGAAGAAATACTCCTTATGACTTTCATTCTGAACTATATGGTAAATGGCCAAGCTAAGATTTAAGACTGTTGTCGAACCAATAGGCTTGTTGTATATTTATCCATCAAATTTTAATTATTTGGAACGAAGAAACAGTCCAATAAGCACATACTGAACATGTAGTATACACAGATAAATCCCTTCTCTCTAGTCAAAGCAAGGTTTTACTTCATTAAGCCATTTCTCCTCTCTAAATATTTTAAAATACAATGTAAGTATGACTTTTACATAAAATCAAAGGGACTGTTTTCCTTTGACCCTCTTTGTAAATTCATGATGTAGGGAGTCGGCATTTAGTGATATTCAAGATTTTGCATGTGTTTATAATAGATTGTCTTTCTATTTTTGATATGTGAAGTTTAAAGCACACCGTGTGGCTTGTGACCCCAAGAATACTTTATGTTTTTTAATCTGAAGAGAAGCCATAATGTTTTTTTTTAATATTAATTTGCACCTCTTTGGATTTCCACAGAGGACATTTTTAAAATTTATGTGTAGCATAAACACTTCTTTTAGTTAATTGTAGAAGTTTAACACTGACTATATTTACAGCCCCGTAGGTATAGTTGAAAATTTACATATTAAACATAGTTGCTCTCTGGCATGGTTTAAGAAAATGATCTGTGTTCTTAATTATACCTTCAGCATAAAAGCGTGAATGTCATTTATTGAAATGTAAAGAGGAAATCAGTGATGATGAAGATAATGATGATCATAATATAAAGCATATTAATTATATTACGTTGGCAAATTTTGTTCTTTTTTCAGTATTTGATCATTTTACATTTAATGAGGCTGTGAGTTGATGTTTATTTCAACATGATGAAAATGCTAGACTCATAATTAGTTTCACAGCTATTTTATATCTTTTTAGGTGAATCAAAACTTTAATATCAATGAATTCAAAGCACATTTCCAAACTAAAGTAAGGAGTGTTTATACTTTTTGTAGTGATTAACTTTAGAATCAAATACTGACTTGTAGTGTACAAAATGAGTATGTAATATGACTTAATGAAGACAACTTGGTGGTTCATTTGCTGTGTGTAGCGAAATTAAAGTTTCTTACTTTTAAAAGACATACTATGAAAAGCTGAAAAGGAATAGTCTCATGATATTTAAAGCTATAAAACTAATAGTTATCAATATTTTTCAGTTAATATTTGTCTTTTCCTTAAGCAGTTTTAAGGATACTTAAAGCATAGTCCAAAATTAGAGTTGACAATTGCAAATACAAACCAACCAACACAGTAATAAAATCAATACTTACATTTCCCTTGAGGCCACTATTTACTGTTTGCTGCACCATTTCCTTAATGGAATGGCAGTTATGTTTGCAGAAACCTTGTAACTACCATTTTTATGTTTTAACTAAAAGCAGCTTTCTTGAAGAAGTATGATATAGAAATTCTTAAGCTACTGTTAAAAATAGTCATAACCATTTAGTAGTCAATATGAGTGCAGGGAAAGAAACCTTTCTCTTTAAAAATATTTTTCTGATAAACACTGACACATTTCATAATGCAGTAATATTTTTCTAATAATGGCAATATGTCCTTTATGTCTTCATTATGGTCGACTTAATTTGTAAATAGCAAGCTATACTTAAGCAACTTGTGAAGTTTAAATGAACATGCAATTACTGGGGTACATTTCATTTTGGGGTTGACTTTGACAGTGTACTGTAAAAAAATAAAAGGAAGGAGGGGAGTAAGGCAAATTAGCAGTTTATTTTACTCCACACATTCGAATGAGTTTCAAAATGTAATTGGAAAAATGATTTACTAATCTCCTTTAGTTGATTTTTCTTTTCTTGCTGTTATGCCGTTATAATTGTACAAAGATTTTCTTTTTTTAATTATTATTTTGTATTTTTTATAAAAAAATTACTTCAGAAGTGAAATATACCTACTATTCCATCGTATTGTCTATATCTCTTTTTTTTACCATACTTTCCATTGCATTTGAAATTAAGTAATATTAATATGGCGTTCATGTCAGTTATTTTAACAGATTTAAATATGTCTAGGATTTAATCAAAGTTAAAGTATAATTTATCTTCACCTTTTATTCTGGTTTTGTCTTAAAGATAGTAATAACATGAGTCATCCAAGATGGAAGGGTATGTTTTACCTCCCAGAGGAATTTATGCGTGGCCAAACTTTGTTCTTATTAGTAACTGTACAGGCTAAAGTAGAGAAGTTTTGTGAACAGAATTCATGGCCCTTTTTAGAGAACATATTTGAAACAGGATATTGAAAATAAAGTCCATTGGCCAACTCAGGTCTTTTTACATGATGATGTCAGCAACTATGTTGCGTGATAAAGCTGCAATATTTTCATGACAAAGAAAATTTCATATCCACATCTTTAATAAATGAAGAAGAAAAAAGTGTCCTTACTCAATTTATGTATTCCCATCAGAACCTTTGTAGCTTCTCTCAAACTGTAAATATTGAGAGTAAGATCAGAATGAAAGTGGTGTTGCATCAAAATTAATCGCTGAAGTTATTACATTGTCTCATGTATCCTGTATTCGGGCTTTTCACACAAAGCTTTGAAGAGCCCTACAGGACCAACCAAATGTAATTGATACAGAATCATTGCTTCACAACAGCTGCAGTAACAAGGTGCTGCAGCTTTTACTTTAATCTACCTTTCTTTCTGAGAGTTTATTATGTTTTTGAATTTATTCTTTTGTAGATCTGGGAGCTATCTTTTTTTATGGAAATTAATCTTTTTAGAAGATTTGTACTCTCTTTTTCAAACACTAATACATTCATTCAAGTATCCTATTATTCAGATCCAGCTGGCTTTTATCTGGTGATATTTACTTCAAAAAGCCAAGCTAAATGGTATCATAGATTAATTCTCAGGGCACAGGAAAGCTTTTTTAGAGAAAAACATGATTTGGTAATTACTTGAAATACCATAATAAAAATCACAGAAAATGTCAAAAATGTATTGTATAATCCTTCATAACAGTAAACTTCAAAAAGTTGTTTCATTGAAAATGTGGTATTCTAAGTCCATCATAATTTTCATTTCAGTCAAACATAACTGGAAAGTTTGCTTGGGGTTCTAATAAACTCTATGATGAATTTTAGGTTTATATTGTTCACACAAAGCAGTGAAACTTCAAAAGGGACATTACCCACTGCTATCTCTTACATAAATCAAACTGGAAATAAGACACGTTTTACAATTCAATTTAAGATCCCACTGAGACAATAATGTTGCAAGCTGTGCATTTTGCAAAGTAATATAGTAATGTCTACTTTGCATTTTTGAAAAACCAGATTAATCACACTTTATTGAATACGTTAGAGCAAACCTAAAATTCATCTATTATTAAAAACTTGTGCAACAAACACAAACTATATTTTATACATAAAGGACAAACTCATTTATTCATTAGGATAAAACACTTGGAGTTTGCATTTTGTAACCATGAAAGAAATGACATTTGCTATGGGGGCTGTTTTGAATTTTTAAAAGCAGTCTATGCAGAGTAAGCTGCTTGAAAATGTATTTTAGCACGTTTACCTGGTCTTAAAGCCTCCAGATAAATATAGAATTTAACTTGAAAATTTTGCAGTAAGAAAACAAAAATCATTAAAGTAAATGATATGAGCTATAGAGACATCTTCTACAAATAAAAATCATATTGCGTTTTATTTTACATGCTAGCAACTTAAAATAATATGATCATTTTATGGATTTGATAAGAAAAATAAAATCCTCCTCAGACAAAATGAAGGATTATCATGCTCTGTGATATTATCAAGCTAAAGAAAATAAGTACTTTTTGCATCTATATATTTGGATGTACAATTTTAATAAGACATTCTATATAACATTGGAAATCAAAATTTTTATGGCATCATTTAGAAATTATTACCTACATAATATATATTGTTATTTTTGAAGTCAGTATTGAGGAATTCTAGTGAATATAAGAATTGTGAATAGTGAAGAAAAGTGAATGGCAAGAATAGTGGCTGAGGCTGGGATGTATTTTTACTGGTGCATATTTTTCAATATCAGGTTAGTAAACACTGTTTTGCTCTCTATGGATGTGTATAATATTCTATATGATAACAGTTATTGAAGGTGCTACAGAATAGTAATATATATTCTGCACAGAATAGAAGTAGCAATATATTAAAACACATTCCCAGATTAAATTTTTCAATAAAATATTAAAGCCAAACTTGTTATATTTCAGAAACCTTATTATTAAATCACGAATTTGGGGGGAATATTTCCTTTATGTGTCACTCAGAGCATCCCCCCAACTTGCTTTCCTAAGAATTCTACATAACCCATATTCACTGGTAAGCTGTTACCTCCTATTAAGAAAGAGTAAATTATATCTTTTATGTGAAGACTTCCGAACAAGATACACATAGTGTTCCTTTTATTGTGGAAAATCTCTAGAGTGCATATATAAAAGGAATTAGTTTACAAGCCACTGGATTGAGATATGGGGAAGAGTATGCAGTATATCCTCACTCGATATAATTGTTTTGTCATGTCTGCCTCTGGAAACCAATTTGTTCTTCAGTCATCATCTTAGAAAACTCTAATGATAAAGAACACAATTTTTTTTTTATATTTTATCAATTTTCCAGTGGCATGAAATATCAGAATCAGGATTCTTGCCCTGGTCATATCAGTGTCGATATGGTGGATGACAGAACTTGGGATGATTATTCCTGATGATAAGTTCCTTTTCCTCCTTCTGACTATCTGATACAGCACGTTAATCATATCTTTCCCCTGCCTAAGATGATGATCAAACTCATCATCCTGACATCTGAAAACTTTCATTCTCATCTCCCTACCCTACCTAATTCTTTCTGACTCCTGATGCATTCCTAATATGTACTTTCTCCTCCAGTCAATTGAACTACCCACCTGTCATCCAGATCCACCATTCATGTTTGTCTTTGCTTCATCGCACAGTCCAGGCAATTCTCTCAAGTAGGTGTGCTCTGTGTGGTACAGTGGGAAGGATTTAGGACCACGGGTCAGGCAAATAAATGTGATCGAGTCCAGCTCTTCACCTGAAGACTTATGCGACCTCAAGCATTTCATTTTATCATCTTGAACCTCAGTTTCTTCTGCTGTAAAAGGAGAGGATGATGCTTGATGGTGTTATCTTCTCAGCAAACTCTTCTCAATCTACCCTCCTAACATACATGCTTACACGTACACACATATGTCATGTATATGCAAAAATTCTTTCATCCCTATATGACAGATATTTCATTTAATGTGTCATGTCACTTTATTTATTTGCTTATTATTTTTTCTACCCACTTCCCAATGAGAATATAAACTCCCTGAGGATATAGATTTTTATCTGCTTTATTCACTGCTATATTCCCATCACTTGCAACATTGCCTGGCATGTAGTAGGTGTTTGATATATGTTAAAAGAACGAAAGAATGAATGACTTTTGTGTCTGTTTTGTACTACAACATTCTATGGTTCAAATATATACAGAAAAATAAATTGTATGTTGTATAGTGATGTTTAAATATAATTTTTTATTCCTTGGCCTGTATACCATAATATTCTTGGCATTTGGTTCTCTTTTTATGATTATATGTTGATATTTTAAAAATTATTTATCTTCTATTTATATTTTTTCTATTTGCTATGACTGCATCATAATCTTAATAGTCTGTGGTTTCTTCCCCTTTCTTTCCAAGATTTTCAATATGCAGTATTAACTTGAATCTTTGGGTAAACAAGAACATGAAATCTTTTTCAAGGCCAGAATTTAAACATATGTTAATATGAACCTGAGTAAATGCACATCATGGAGTGATTTTCAAAAATTATTTTCACAGTCAGTAGAGATTTGACACATTTAAAATTAAGCCTCTATTCTTAACACTTTAAAATTTTATTAGATTTAAAATAGATAACAATATATTGATATAAATATTTCAAAAAATCCCATATAGTATTGACACACATAAACCATTAAAAACAAATCACTTTAAAATTTTTGTTTATAGCTGTGTCCATACAATAATTATAATTTTTTGAAAATAGTTCAAATATATAAGGTGCAAAACATATTCCAGATGCTTCTTTGTGAAAAGTAGCTCATTGTAGGAAGCATTAGAACAAAATTTCAAAGAAGAAGCTCTTGAGTAGTTAATTTGTTTTGAAAAATTGTTTAGCCTACTAACTGAAGTCTTAACTAGTTTTTTTAATATATTATTTTAATTAAGAGCAACATTTAACAAGGTGTATTTGCCCAGGTGTTAGGCCAGGTACATCTAAACGAGACCATCTGTGACTGTGGACGATGGTCCTAACATTCCATGTGAATGATGTGAGAGAATGTACATGATAGAACAGAACAGACTAGAAGTAGAAATGGTGCCATATTTTAATTTTGGAGGAGATATTGAAATTATTCAAGACAAGTTTTTGTGATCACAAGGGAAACTAACAGATCATTATAATTTTTTATTACAGAGTATTTTTGCAGTTAGATAGCTATTTATTGTTCAATAATTAAGGACCCTCTTAGAATATAATTATTTTTAATAGGTAGAATTCTTTTTACACTGAAAATATTTAAAATACAATGGCTTTATTATAGATAAAGATAATTTGGGTAGATGTTATTTTTGTAAGTTCAAGATTTTTGAAAGTTTTATTTATTTAAGTACTTGAGAAAAGATGGTAATTTCATCATTCATCATTTATTTTTCAATAAAGTATGTGTCTTTTTAATATTGATGCTGAGAAAAATTGTTGAAGAAAAGAAAAATAATGAATATGACTGACTTATCCAAATATCAATCACCCTGTGTGGGTGTTTTTTTTTCTTTTTAATTAACATAAAACCTGTGTTTAGCACTCAATTCTGACAACTGAGTCATTGGTTCATTAGTTTGGTCGAATCATTAAGTTGGTTGTATTCTCTCATATTTTTCATTGGTGACATTATGGTTATAACAATTGCACTGGATAATTTTTGAAATAAGAAATGAATAGGACTTCCCTGGTGGCACAGTGGTTAAGAATCTGCCTGGCCAGTTCAGGGGAGACAGGTTCGAGCCCTGGTCCAGGAAGATCCCACATGCTGCGGAGCAACTAAGCCCGTGTGCCACAACGACTAAGCCTGTGTGCCACAACTACTGAAGCCCGTGTGCCTAGAACCCTGCTCCGCAACAAGAGAAGCCACTGCAATGAGAAGACCATGCACCATCACAAGGAGTAGCCCTCGCTCTCCTCAACTAGAGAAAAGCCTGCGTGCAGCAGCAAAGACCCAATGCAGCCAAAAATAAATAAATTAATTAATTTTAAAAAATGAACAAAGATGCTTAAGTTTTACTTTATATTGACCCATGAGTGTTGATATTGTCAGAAAGTCAATCCTCATTTCAAAACACAGTTTCTAACTATTTCTCTTCTTCTAATTCACATTGTCATACCAATCTAAAAAAGCGTATTGTATCCATTTATTCTTGGGATAAAGATGAATGCTTTTATATTTAATTCCTGAATTGGAATTAAATTAGAAATAAATTTGTGCATATTGCTACTTATCTTTCTAAGTATATTTTTATCGCCAGCAACTGAAATTTTAGTGGTCATTTTGACCTTGAAAATCTCCTGCTGTGTCTGCCCATGAAAAACTGATGAAAAGTGCTTTGAATATTATGTCTTCACTACATATAATAGAAGCTATGGAAAGAATGATTTGGTTTTGTATAAACAGTAGCTTTCAACACACCTGCCATCTGCATGTAATCTACCACTAGGATATAATATTATTTCTATGGCCCTTCAAATCTGCCGAGTTCTTTGTGATATGTAGTCCCTTGATTTAAAGCTGCATCTCTCCATAGTGTTCTTAAGGGGGACCTTGTAATTACTGGATATTACAATTATTTGTCATACTATAAGTTGGACTAATGGCACCTTTTCAAACTATGCTTAGTTGTGTCTATTTGATTTGTTGTCTCTGTTTAGGCTATCTACCTAAGTTGTAGTTAGGATTGTTAAATCTTTAAATCCAATGATAATGTTCTACATTTATTCACTCAGTATTAATTGAGGACCCAACATCTGTCAGGCATTCATGTTGACCATTTTATTTAAAAGAATATTATAGCTTACCAGTAAGTGGGGAGAGTTGAAATTATAAAAATGCATTGATACCCATTAGTGTTAAGAACTTACTGTAGGAGTCATATACCTAATTTTGCTTACTCCTGCTCAGCTTCCTAGGCTTTATTTTTAAGTCATCCAGCTTGGCTTGTTTGGGCCTTATTCTGTGGCTTTCAGTAGAAATACACTTTTAGGAGAAATACCTTTATACTTTCTATACCCTCTTCAAGCATCATGGCTTAATCTCCCACTTACAAATCAAAGACATCCAAATCTTCCTCACTGGGCATCTGCTTTCCTTCCAAATTGCAATGCCATATTTCCAGTGCTTGTTGTCAGTCTCATTTGAGTGATTCTGAAATATCTCATTTTCAACAAGTCCAGAATCAAATGGATTTTTATTCATAATGAAACCTGATCTTCCTCATAAAGGTGATTAAAAGCTGGTATTGTGAGTTCAGAATTCCAAGATCTAAATCCCAGGGCAAGTTTAATCAACTTTAATAATACTAATGTGGATCTATCTCAGAGGTTCTAAAGATTCATTGTGATAGTGCATATAAAAGCTGAACATAGTGAGTGACACACTGGAAGCAGATGATACATATTAGATATCATCATTGTCATCATCATTATCACCATCTTCATCGCATCATTAATAATATTACCGTATCCCCAACTGTTAACTAGATACTGAAGTTACCTCTCACATTTTACTCTTTTCATCTCCATTTGT
This sequence comes from Phocoena phocoena, assembly GCF_963924675.1. Classification (NCBI taxonomy): domain Eukaryota; kingdom Metazoa; phylum Chordata; class Mammalia; order Artiodactyla; family Phocoenidae; genus Phocoena; species Phocoena phocoena. Next base: position 46,981,063 of record NC_089236.1, on the reverse strand, counting down.
ATCCAAATGATTACCACATTCTAAGAAGTTTATTTCTAAAATATTAGACATATTTCCTATTCTTCATCTTCTCTATCTTTTATTCCAGTCAAAGGATAAGATTATGTGCATATATGCTATATCTATCTCTCTTTTCTGTTATAAGCTGGTCAAGGACAAAGGCTATAGCTTATCATTTTTTAATGCCACAGTGAAATTTACCACATGTGAATGTAAGAATTGGTCTGGGTTTGCAACTATCGACTCAAAAACTGACAGAGTTAGTCCTTCTTTGTTAAATGCTGAGGATACAGTGACGAGCAAAAGAGGCATAAGCCTGATCATTTGGTGCTTACATTAAGAAAAGAAATGTTGGGTCTTTTACTTAATAGCAATGGGAAACAGTTGAAGTCCTCTAAGCAGGGGAGTGACAATGTAAGATTTGAACTTAAAAGTAATGATGGTCCTGGAATATGATTACAACAGCAGAGAGAGAAACAAAGTAGAGATAAATCACATTGATGAAATCAACAGGAATTGGACATCCGTGGCACACAGAGAAAGAGGAGGAGATAAAGATGATTCCTAGGTTTGTGGCTTATACAACTATCTGGTGATGTCATTCTTTGAGGCTAACCAGGTTTGGGGAGAAGATAATTTAACACTTAGATCCATGCATATGAGAAATATCAAAAGAATTCCATGAGCCTGTTATCCTACCTATAAGAGTTTTATGATTTTTAGAAAATTAAATAGCAATTTTGGCTCAAGTGAGAAGATTTTTCAATTTCAACATAAATAATTTGAAATTGAAATGTTATATGAAACACTGGAAGTTAAAACTGATTTCAACTGACCATGAGCAATACTTAAACGTGAACATAAAATTGCTAATATTGTATACCATGGCTTTGAGTACTCTAGTAACAGTATAGAGAGTATATTAACTTGAAATTTTATTTGATGTAATTGTAACCCTATAGGGAAATTGCAATATCTTTAGAGTGGAGAATTTCTAGTTCATTTGTTTGCCTAATGGAAAAATAATTTGATGAGTTAAAATGGGAAGAGGTAGAAATTCATTGACATTGGCTATGAGAAAGGTTAAAAGATGCAGTTAAATTAACATGGATACACTATACCAAACTGCTTTATTCTGAAGAATTTTATGTATTTATTTTAGATTGGAAAGCTTAAATATGTTCCTAGTATTGTTATTTCTACACTGTCCGTAATAGCATTATACTTTAGCTGTAGAAATTAAGCGATCTGTTGCAATATCTTAATTTCCACTGAATAGAAACATTTGACTCTTGCTTAGAGTTGTCCATATCAACAAGACACCCAAATATTTAGTCAATACAATTAATGTAGCTACTATTTGTTTCCTATACTGAGTTCTATGTAACTATTTACCAGTCTGAGTCTGCATTTGTTTGTTTTGTTTTGTTTTGTTTGGGGGATCTATTTTACCTCGTTAACACTTAGAACAAAGTGCTAATGAGTCCAAAGAAAACAACAGCATCAAAAAGCAAAGTGTTTCTGATATAATTATCTTTGCCTTCTCCACATTAAGTATTTAACCTTTTATCTTTATGGTAATGGCCTTCTTTCTTTTATTTTAAGTTCCATCAAAACTTTCTGGAATTTGGTATGAAATAAGGGAAAATATGTAAAATACTGTATTCTTTATATAATAATTTATTCTAATAACTTTCATGAGTTCAAAATCAAGGTTATTTAAATGGACACTGTTGTCTATTTTTAGTTTCCTAATACTGTTCCAGTTTTCCATGATTCCTCAAAGATTCTCAGTGTAATTGTTTTTTAATAATATCTGCCTGTTCTTCAAGTATCCATTTTTGTAGCCCATCTGACATTAATGAATTGAACTACAGCTCTGATTTTACAATTTGCTTCTTATTCTTGCAAGTCAGTCATTAGCCATGGCAAATAATATTCAAGCAAAATTTTAAAAATAAACAGTTCTGATTTCCAGTACTTTGTGTGCCACTTTGTGCAACAGCTTAACTTATGCTACTTTCAACAACACTGTGGAGTATGTAAGGCAATAGAAATATCTCAACTTGATGAAATTTAGCTAATATCATAGTTCTGCTGAGTCCAGGGACACTGATAGCACCAGTATTATATTATCACCATTACATATAAAATAAAATGTTTCAAAACAGTTCTGCATTCAAAAGAAAACAACACATGTAAAATAGAAACCTCCTTGTATGGCAAGAGTTTTAAATTTCTAGTTAACAAATATGTAACACTCAGAGTTAGGTTTAGTTAATGACAGATAACTAAAGAAAATGCCTATTTCTGGGAAAGTAACATGTTTTCCTAAATGACTCATATTTATTGGCAGTGGGATAGTTAGAATTCATGACAATATTATTCTTTCTCTCTAAGAAAAAATAGCACTTCCAAATCAAACAGGATATGTGTGCAAATATAAATTTTAAACTCTGGAAATGGCCTGCTCTGTGGACATTATTGTGCAATACCAATTAGGAGGTTTTTGTGCTGTTTTCTTTGCTAAACCACTGTACTTAAACTGGAACATTTTAAATTGTTACCCAATTAATAGTACCCTTTACAGATTGCTTCTTCCTCATTTTAAAATAAAGCAATTTGATAAAGTTGAACCAAAACACCAGAAGATTTCAGTGTTTCTACTTGCTAAAGTAGATCACTGAGCTCAGATTGTTATCCAGAAAAAGATTTAAAAGATTACATTATAGTAATTTATGAAAAGACTGTTTCTCCTATTTATGCAAAGTACTAGTATTACTGCTGACATTTCCTATCTCATTTTTTATTAGGGTGAAGTTTATCCTCTAAAAACAATAACTTGTTTATTCTCACCTACCACTGAAGTAACAGCTGAACATCTGTAGCATCTGAGACTAGTATTTACTTTTCCTTAGCAGTCTTGATTCCATTGTTAAGATGGCATTGACATTCTTCTAAGTGGTCTCCAATGGTATGGAGTAAATGCCCGCTCTTGCCATCATTTTCATTGTAAACGAATCTTGACAATGTCAGGTTCCCGTCACAGTCTATCAGTGTCACTCACTAAGCTGTGGTGTGACCGTTAGTCCCTTTGAGATTTGCCTCCTTTATCAGGGTCAGCCTGTGGGAAAATCTGAACAAATAGTTACATATCAACTAGGTATAAAAGATAATGACATTTAAATATACTTTTACTATTTTAATGCATGGTGGTTTAAAAGGCATTTCTTTTCTACAGATCACTTTAACTTTGTGTTTGATTACTTTACATGCACTCTGTCCAAAATTCATTAAAAAATATACAGTGGCCTTCTCTTTTGGAACCTATTACTTATTGGCTATGTTTAGGATTCAGTAATAAATGTAACTATTTGGGCTAGGATTTTAATCAGTACCACTGATATACATACCCATAGTTTTATTTTTTTTAATTAAAGAGAAACAGTAACAATACCCTTACCCAAAGCAGTTTTCATTTCCTTTCCTACATAAAAATTGTGTTCCAAAAAATGATCTTCTTTCTTTTATTAATGATTATCTCCACATTTAATCATTCTTTATTTTTTTTATTCATGTAATCTTTTTTTTGAACTTTTGTCTCAATTGAAAAAGTTTCAGTTGATTTGTGAAATAACATTTCAAATGTTGAGCATTCATATTTCTTTCCCTTTCTTTCAGTTTTTTACAGGAATCAGTTACTAAAATTCTACTTATAATATAGTCATATTTGTTTTTGGTTCTACTGAATATGCTATGTAACAAGATATTAAATATAAATTTTCCTGTGGTTCCACACAAGAACAAAAGGGACCAAGTACTTCTCAATTTAAAAAAAGTAAATACCAATCAGTACTTATTAATAGCAGCTGAACCAGAGTTTCTATCTTAACTATCACTCCAGACTCCACAGACATTCTCTTCCTCCATTTATAAGAGGGGAAGACGAACACAAGAGAGGAGATTCGGAGAAAACATTGTAGTGAAAAGACAGCACTTAATGGAGGGAGCTGTGGCTTAGTGATTCCTTTTTGAGAGTCCTTCCTCATCACCAAGTTCAGGGAGAGGAGTTTCAAGAGAATTACTCAAGGATTACAGATGCCTCCACCTCATTTCATAGCTGGATGTCTGCTTTGGTGTGAACTGCTGATCTGCTTTCTGTACATGTTTGAGCAAGGGGAGAAAGAATTGAGGAGAGGGGACAGAATAGAGAGAGTGGACATCATCAGAACAAAAGGACCTACACCAGAAGGGCCTTAGTTTCAAGAGACCATGGCAGTTTGGGGAGCTTAGAAGAGCAGGAAACTGCAGGAGATTTCCATTGTCAGGGACTTGTGCAGTTAGGAGGCTCCCCTGGAAGACCCCGTTAAATGATCATTACTTGGCAGGGAATACTTGGCATTTAGGCACCTGCCACCTGGGAGATGTCAATGGCCAATAGGCATAGCCATAGAAGCAACAGTGCGGGGATGACTGGAGCAAGAACTGGTTGGATGGGAGACTTTCACCCTCCCACCCAAGAGAATAGATGGAAAAGCTGTCCAAGCCCCTCTGTCTTCCAGCTCCCTAGGCCCTAGGGCTGGCAAGTGCTGATGGAGATGAGGATGCAGAGAGTGACGTTAAGTAGAATGGATTTTCTTATACTCAAAATCTGCTCAAGGTTATTAAGGGGCAGAGGAGGGAGCCTTAACAGAGCATATCTGAAGGCAGTAATTAGAGGAAAAATTAAGCTAGTTTTTATTTGTTATCCATCAGTTCTAACTGTTTGAGAACCTGGTTACCTTTAACATAGGGGTGGCTTCAAAATTTAAGGGTTTCTCCCCAAAGTAGTCTATTTCTCTGTTTATAACCTGATCCATCATAAAATATGTATCATAAAATACCATAAAAATATAAAATGGAAGGATACAAAATATAGTCTGAGCTCAGAAAAAGACTAAGATAGTCCACCGAGCTATTTACTTTTTCAGAACCTACGACTATGTTTTAAAGTTGGGGGTGCAGAGGATGTAAGCAGGGAACGTCCCATACCTATTCCTTATGAATCAGAATTTCAGTTACATTGAACCTTAAAACCACCTTGCTTGTCCTTGAGAAATACACATCTTTTACAGGAAAGGAAACCTAAACACACACAATTACTTTTTGTATATATGTTCCATATATTTGCATATATAATTATAGATATATTCTTACTATCGGTATAATTAGGCAGAGTAAATAAACTGTTTCAGATTATATAAATGCATAATTAATAGCTTTTAACTAGAGACAAAACAGGTAATCAGGTGTTAATTTCAATTTTTCCTCTTGTGTTCATGTACCCACTTACATCTGGTTGCTGTAAGATGGTACATTTGTTAATTCTCACTCCACCAAAATCACACCATTGCATGAGGAGCTGGCCTTCCTGATGCTTGTGGTTACACTACTTAACTTCATCATGTAACAGCTGCCTGTGTGTTCTGCCGTCAGTCAGAGCGCAGATTTATTTCCACCCGTGTAAGCAGGTGTTTAGCCTGAGATTGTTCCCATGCTTCTCCACAATATGTGTTTAGGAGTAGGTGTAGGAGATCCTCTCTCCCTTTAATCCTTACCTCCAACACATTGAAATATGGATATAGAGTCTAGATAATCAAACAGCTGGATGAGCTGAATCTTTTCATGAGCTCATGACCAATTTCCTTGGTTCAAAACCATTTTATATATTTATCAAATGTCTGAGTTTTTGCATACACGTCTCTACCCCCTGTTATAGAGTATGTTCTTTAAGGATACTAGGGCTAGATGAAGTTTGTCTTTTTATTCCATTGTAAAGTCAAAGAAATGGTAGGATTCTACAAGAATGGAAGAGAAGAATCAATTCTTTTCTGTTTCTCTGTAACTCTCCTTACCAACTGTTAGAACTTTTCTTATATGTGAAATCTGCTGTCTCCTGTAAGTTTTCATGCAGTCATAATAATAAGCTTTAATCTTAAAGGTGTATATGTGTATGCATGTTTGTGTGTAGGCTCACACATAGATACTGGCTTATATCAAATATATTGGCTTAAACCAAAGCACTTGAAATTATACATTTAATAACTATGGGCATGTCTTGTTCTGAAGTGGCCTATTTTCAATACTTATTTATTCATGCTAATAGAGGAGAAGGATGTTATAAATTAAGCAAAACTCACTTACAGCTGACTTGGTTATATATTGTATATTTTTCATTAGACTTAGTTTCTTAATTGTTTGCTCTATTTATTACCCAAATGAGCTAACATCATGAGTATTTAACAAATGATGATTGGCGGAGATGGCTAGGAGCATTTTATGTAGTGAGAAAATCCAATCTAGTGTTATAAACTTGCTATGGAAAATTCATATATAGATGATTGATATTTACCCTTACACAAGGGACTGATATCCTGTGATCCAAAAGAGATGTGGAAATAGGTGGTATTTTGTATATAATCTGTTACCAGAATGATTTAATCAGAATTTTAACTTTATATTTTACACTTTGATAATGTGAAAAAATAGAATTATAAGTGCTTCTCTATTGATATAAGAGTGAAATTGAAGTATATTGGGCAAATGGCTTTTCCCATTTATTAACTGGTAATCTAGATGTAAATAAAAGAAATTGGCTCAATTGGACAGAGAAACAAAAGTAGATAATAGGTATAAGCAGAACTCAAACTCAATCCAAAATAATGAATATGAATATTTTTCCCTCCTCCATATATTAGTTAATATTAGTTAACCTCAAAAATGCAATCTACTATGAAAATGTAATCCTTGGATATTTTAAATGAAATATAAAGAGAAAATTATCTATTATTTATAAATTTCCAATGCAGTTCCCATATTCAATATTTATTCCAAAGTGTTATTTCTATATCCAAATAGTTGGTGATTATGCTTTAACTCTTGTTTTAAATGATAACATAAAAAGTAAATATGTAACGAAGAATTTTGCATATACTTTGATAAAGGCAATATAAAGTGAAAATGTTTAAAACGTTTTGTCACTGAATGCTTTCTTGACATAATATGTTCAAAAAATTTATATACTTACAGCTTTTGCATGTTTGACTAGGACCTTGGTATAAAGCGTCAAAAAAGTCACGAGTAGAGAAATAAATTGTATAAATTTGTGAATATAGAAGTGAAATTTTATATCATAGTGTAGGAGCAAGCTGGAGAGATTGCTTTTATGTGAGTCATTTCTGTATGAAGCTATAAACTTTTTTTTTAGCCAAAAGCTGTCCTGGTTTCTTGTAAAATAATAAAGATATCCATTTTAATTGATTCTCTTCATTGTTTAATAAAATTGCTTTGTCTGATTGCTGAAGAATTTGAATTGAGTTTTCATTACCCACTTCTGAACAATTTACTCTAAGATCCAGACAGTATTGAGCTAATGAGTTTGAATTTATATTGAACCTTAACTGTCTTCCTGAAATAAATGGAAAAAAAAAATCATGGCAGCAACTAAGTATTCTTCATGAAAAACTATGTCTTAGAGATTTTACAATGAGGCTTTTAATAGAGCTAAAACATTTAAATTGGAGTTTTACCTACTTTGCTGTTTCTAAGCATATTATATGAAAATACAGTTTCTTTTCCTTTTTTAAGAAATGAAAACTCATAAGCTGACAGAGATATTACAGAAACTTTCTTTCAAGTGGGTAGTTTGTATATTCAACAGATTCAGTTAAACAATAAATTAATGGTAAAATAATTTAATCTGAGAACATGCCTAAATTGAAATGATATATAAAAACCTTCCAAGGAGTACCCTATTAAGGTGTTTCAAGATCTGTTTAATCTGAGACGTGGCCATGATGTTGAAATACACGCCCTTAAAGGTACTGTTCTGACTTTGGCACCTGTATTGCCACAGTCATAAACCTAAGTTTCTCTGCAGTTGGAAACAAGAGATATATTTATTGATTCACACACAGTTAATTTATTGCTTTGATATTATTATCTTTTGTAAATGATCTTTGTGTTCCCTGGAGCATGTCTAACCAAGCTGGGCATTTAATGATTCTATGTTTAGGATTTTCTGTGGAATTAAACTGGGAACTTTAACTCTGAAGGGTGACTGGGATTCTATTATACAAGGATAACTTTGGGTTCTATAACTATGAGTGTGCTTCAGTTCCAAGAAGTAATTAATTCTCTAGGTATATAATAGAATCCATTTTATATTAAGTTGGTTAGTCAAACAGGAGTAGACTTCATGAATAGGCTACCTGTTGTAAAAATGTTATTTTTCAGAAAATTTGAGACTGTATTTAAGAAATAGAAAAACAAAAGGAAAATATGGTTTAGGGGAAATTTACTTACTTGAGCTTATTTCCCAAGAAATCACTTAGCCAATCTCCAAATGTGATATATATATTTTTTACATCTTTATTGGAGTATAATTGCTTTACAATGGTGTGTTAGCTTCTTTTGTATAACAAAGTGAATCAGCTATACATATACATATATCCCCATATCCCCTCCCTCTTGTGCGTCCCTCCCACCCTATCCCAACCCTCTAGGTGGTCACAAAGCACTGAGCTGATCTGCCTGTGCTATGCGGCTGCTTCCCACTAGCTATCTATTTTACATTCGCTAGTGTATATATATCCATGCCACTGTCTCACTTCGTCCCAGCTTCCCCTTCCCCCTCCCCGTGTCCTCTAGTTCATTCTCTACGTCTGATATGCTTTTTAAAACTTCATTTCCAATTATTCATTAGAAGATTTGGAATAATATTGTATCCAAATAATTGATATTCATTCCCCACAGGCAGCAGTGAAGGTTCTTGAGAAAAGGAAACACTGTACTCTTCCCCACCCCGGGGATCTCAGGCTTCTGTTACCTGCCCCCACATACCTAGAGCACTTAGCCTTCCAGTCAGTCATCCTCTCTGCCATCTTCAGCAGAGCCACCTTCTGCCAAATGGTACGATGGCATTTTTTAGCACTAAAAATGAAAGTTGCAAAGAAAAAAATCTAATGATCGGATAGTGAAATATAGGACATAGTAGATAGGTACACTACATTTAGACAGCTAAACGTGATAAAGAAAACCATAGTATTTTAAACAAGAATCAGACTGATCAGAAGAATAATGTAGCAAAGAACTGTTTGTATTAAACACAAATGAAGAGTGGTGAGTGATAAAACATGGCCCCAAACTGGCTAGCTTTAAGCCTAATTTCCCTGAGTGATAAGTGGGTACTGTTGCATGCAAAGAGGACAAATATTTTTCCTTTGACTCTCATTATTAGAACATTTTATAATGCTTCAATTTTCAGTGATTTATATCCTTAGCCATTTTAATTAATGAGATATACCATGTTTCACTGTTTTACTTGAATAGAGAAATGATGATATATGTGTATTTTTTACAGGACTGGAACTGCCTTTTATGATGATGCCCCACCCTCTAATTCCTGTCAGCCTACCTCCAGCATCTGTCACCATGGCAATGAGCCAGATGAACCATCTCAGCACCATTGCCAATATGGCGGCAGCAGCACAAGTTCAGAGTCCCCCATCCAGAGTTGAGACATCTGTTATTAAGGTAATTGTTTAATTACATGATTGATTTGCCTTAAGCCAAAATCATCTTCAGCCACCATCACTCAATCCATTTTTCTTACTCCACAAGTAGTTCTAACTCTAAAAAGCTAAGCGATAGTGAATAGATTATGAGAAAAAAAAGTCACTTATAGTAATTAAAACCAGGGGTACAGTATTTAGGCAGGTTAGGCTAACTTGAAGTTCTCTACTATATCTACTAAGGGAAAGATGAACATAGCATTTTAAATGATATACTTCAAATTGTGTGTATGTGCTTATATGTATGGTTGTGTTTGTGTTTGTGGGTATGTGTGTATGTGTGTGTGGTGTTATGAACCATAAGGTGTGGAAAATGGTATCTGATTTGTTTTCAGAAGACCAGAAGGGTTAAATTATGGTTCTGCCACTTAACTAGCTGTGTCACCTTGGGCATGTAGCTAAATCTTTCTGATTATTTCTACACCTAAAAAAATGCATAATACAGTGTGGGTGTAAAAACTAAATGAAATAATAAAATTGAAATTTTTTGTAAATTCAAAAATACACCATAAGTAGAAGATAACATTACTGTTATACAGGTATCACGTATATGTATATATACACACTTCTCTGGCTCTCTCTGTATATGTGTGTGTGTGAGGTATGTGTATACTTTTAAATATGTGTGTGTGTATACTTTTTCATTCATATTATTTTATAATGTATATTTAAATCAAAGTACTCTATTTATTTATTTATTACTGGAGTATAATTGCTTCACAATGCTGTGTTAGTTTCCACTGCACAACAAAGTGAACCAGCTACATGTATACATATATCCCCTCCCTCTTGGACCTCCCTGCCACCCACCCCATCCCACCCATCTAGGTCGTCACAGAGCACCGAGCTGAGCTCCTTGTGCTATACAGCAGGTTCCCACTAGCCATCCATTTTACACATGGTAGTGTATATATGTCAATCCCAGTTTCCCAGTTCATCCCACCCTGTCCTTCCCCCTCTGTGTCCACCCATCCATCCTCTATGTCTGCGTCTCTATTCCTGCCCTGAAAATAGGTTCATCTGTACCATTTGCATTGTCAGAATAGATTATTAATTTTTAAACTAAGTAAAAGATACCTCATGCTGCATTATCCATATTTGACATAATTATTATCTTGTTTTTCTGAATATAATACATGTGAGTTTAGGGGAGTCTCTGGAGCATATTTTACATAAAAGGCCTTGCTACAATTCTTATTCATTGCTGGTGGTAATGCAAAATGGTATGGCCATTTTAGTAGATGGTTTGGTGGTTTCTAATGAAACTAAACATACTCTTACCCTACAACCGTATAATTTTTATCAAAAGGAGTTGAAAATTTAGGTCTATACAAAAATTTGTCCATGGGTATTTATAGCAGCTGTTTTCATAATTGCCAAAATTTGGAAGCAACCAAGATGCCTTTCAAGAGGTGACTGGATAAAAAAATTGTGTACCTCCGTGTGCGATGACTTTGTTGTTTGCCATTTGTGACAATGTGGATGGGCCTGGAGGGTATTATACTTAGTGAAATAAGTCAGACAGAAAAAGACAAATACTGTATATTTTCACTTATATGTGGAATCTAAAAAATAAAACAAATGAACAAATAGAACAGAAACAGATTCACATATACAGAGAACAAACTAGTGGTTACCAGAAGGGAGAGGGTTGGGAGGGAGGGTCAAAATAGGTGAAGGGGATTAGAGGTACTGAACTACTAGGTATAAAATAAGTAGGCTACAAGAATGTAATGTACAGCACAGAAAATATAGTCAATATTTTGTCATAACTTTGTATGGAGAGTAATCTATAAAAATATCGAATTACTGTGTTGTACGCCTGAAACTAATATTGTAAGTCAGCTATACTTCCAAAAACTGAATTAGCATTTGTTAAGTGAGTGAGCCATGGTTCAACAACAGACCACAAGAAAAAATGAAATAGAGAAGTTTATTACTCACAGGTCATGGAGGAAGTACTTGGCATGCCTCAGGGGACCAGACAGGGGGGTCAAGGCAGAGTGCAGACAGAGAGAACAAGGCAGGACCTGAGGCAAATGGCTTTATTAGGATCCATGGGTGGGGTATTTCAGGATTTCCAGGCTGGGGCTGGATTGGTCAATTCAAACCAAAAGAGTAGGGTTTTGGTAAGTCTCCCACGGGTCTTATTTAAGAAGACTGTTGATCACAAGGGCTTTTGGGGAAGTCATACCAGGGACTTACATTTGCTTATGACTTTGGCTGCTGTCTAGAGCATGCACTTGCATGAAGGGGGCTAGTGTCAGTTTAAGGTCCCTGTAGGCCACGTGGTAAAACAAAATGGATGCTGAAGCAGCAATACCACAGAGTAGCTTAGCTGAATTCTCACCACCATAAAATGGAATATTATTCAGAGCTAAAAAGCAATGAACCATCAAGCCATGAAAAGGTATGGAGGAAACTCAAATGCCTACTGCTAAGTTGAAGAAGCTAGTTTGAAAAGGCTACACACTGTATTGTTTCAAGTGTAGGACACTTTGGAAAAGGCAAAACTATGGAGATCCTAAAAAGATCAGTGGTTGCTAGTGGGTGGGAACAGAGGATAAACAGATGGAGAACAGGGGGTTTTTAGGGCAATGAAAATACTCTATATGGTATTATTGTGATGCATTTAAGTCATTATACATTTTGTAAAGACCCTGTCATTACTTATATAGAAAGTTGAATAATATGCAAATAGGAATTTTTCATATAATAATACTCTATAAACAAAGATGTGTACTTGCTCCTTAAATAATTTTTGGAAGAATCCTTACCAGAGGAAAATAACAAGAAATATCACAGGAGGCCAAGATCAACTACCAAAATATTCTTTCCTGAGAGAATGCCACTGAATGCTACATTGTCATCAGTGAGGGAACCGATTTGTTAATCAAGGTATCGATTCAATTTATGATCAATTTTGATAATAGTTATTACTGAGAATTCAACATTTTCATTGTCTCACTCATTTGAAGCAGTGTTTAGTAAACTCATATGATACGTATTAATTAAACTTAATTTAGGGGAAATTTTTATTTTCCCCAAAGAAAATGGTTGACTCTTATGTCACTTTAAAGAGTATGGGGCCCAAGTGGGTAATTAGAATAGAGCCTACAAGTTTGTTTGCCTGAAAAGATTCTAAATATGAAGGCCAATTAAAAGTGAAATGTTAAATACCAAAGAAGATTTACCCGCACTGGAAGAAATGATAAAACAAGAGAAAATAGGCTTTGAGGGATGGTCCATATGCGGAAATGTGCTATTTACATTTTTTGACAGTAATGACAAGAGTTAAAATTAAAACTCAACCCAAATGAGAATAGCAAAAAGAATTTATAGGACAAAAGAAAAGCAAAACCATAGCTCTCAGAGTTACAAGCTTAAAAAAATGTTTTGTTATCTATTTCTACGAACTAAAGGAACTCCAATGATTTTCTTATAAACCTATTTATGAAAATGTACCTACCAGTTCAAGCAGTAGAGCAGGGTCTGCAAGCTGCTGAACTTGGGGAAAACCTACGCTGCTGTCAGTTTTTGGATGGACCATGAATTAAGAATGATTTTACATTTTCAACTGGTTGGAAAAAAAATCAAAAGAAGAATAATCTTTCATGACACATGAAAATTATATGGAATTCAAATTTTAGTGTCCATAAATAAAGTTTTCTGGATATTAGCCACACTCTAATTTACGTAATGTCTATGGCTACTTTCAAATACAAAGGCAGTGTTGAATAAAATATTTGCTAGCTAGCTTTTTATAGGAAAATTTTGCTAATCCTTGAGTTCTGATTAAATCAAACCCATGTGAATCTTAGGCTGTGGTGAATGGAAGCAACGCAAACTAAACTGTCAAACACCATAGAGCCATAGGATTTGGCATTGAAAGGAAAAGAAATTAAAAGCATTGAGGAAAAGAAAATTATATAGGTGAGGACAGTACCACCATGACATTGTTATTTGCTTTAAATGCAAGCCTCCATGACAGTGTCTGCTAAAGTACTGAATTTAGATTTTCTCTGGTTGATTGTCTTGGACTACTGTAAATATTTTAATAAGGTAACTTTGAGGAGGGAGGAAAAGGATATATACTGTTTACACAATAATAATTCTACCTTAAATCCCAAATAGCTAAATGTCTAAGATTATATTAAATCATTAGACATTCTGTATTAGTCTATTATGTATCAGTGAAACCCATATACTTTTACTGTTTAATATTCGTAGAACGTGAAGAGTCATAGGCTTGGGATGTTAAGTGTTTCGTAATCCAGCTCCCTCCATGGTGGAGAAAGCATTCCTGCATCCTCTCTACCCATTTTTATATATCTATTTTATAGAAGGCCTATTCTATTTTCAGCAAATTTAAGAGTGTGAAGGTATTAATTGATCAAATTAAAATTTTCCTCTCAATAGCTTCTACTTTAACTTTATTCTTTTGGAAAAAATGTCTCCTAATTCTTCTGCGTTCTAACTATTTAAATATTTAAGTCCTCTGCTATAGTACCTATGATGTTTCTTTTTTCCAGACCAAAATTCTAATTTCTTCTGACAATTTTTCATCAAGCCTCTTGGTTGACCTTCCTTTTCTTAAATAAGCCCCCTCCTCACTACCCCTCTCCTGCATATTACTCTAGAAGTGAACCCATCAGTGAAGAGACCAGAACTAACATAAACCTCAGTTTGGACAATAGTTTATAAATGTAGTCATAGTTCATAACTATTTTTGCTAGTTGAATGTGTGACTCAGTAAATCTCATGCATTTTTGACATGAAATTCTACTAAGCCAATTCTTTATCTTTTACTTGTATTAGGAATTTGCATTTATCCATATTAATTTTTTTATTTTCCAGTCTATTGATTTAGGCTCTTTAGATATTCTTGAGTGTTAATACTCCAAACTATCATATTAGCTATTTATACCATCTTTGTATCATTTCCAAATTGTAAAAGGATTGTATTACTTTAAATCACTGAGGAAAATAAACAGTATAAATCAAGAGATCAATTCCTCTTGTCATTAGAGATTTTCTAATAGGCTGAAATGTTCTACTAATTGGTTCTCTTTGGGAATCATTCATCAAGTAACCCCAAATCCCCCTGAATGAATCAATATTTTTCTCACTTTTATTTAATAAATTCACAATGATATTATAAGTATTTTTTAAAAATGGTTCTTTCTGAAATAAAAAGAAAATTAAAAAGAAGCAAGACAACATATTTTAGTGGTTTAAAACATGGATTCTGGAGGAAGACTTCCTGGGTTTATATTCCAGCTCTGCCATCTCCTAGTCTTATGACCTTGTAAAAGTCACTTAATATCCCTGTCTTTGTTTCCTTTTCCGTACAATGGGGATTATATCATTACTACCTCATCAGGTTGTCATAATGAGTAAATTAGTATTTATAAAATCATTAGAAGACTTTCTATAGTGACATTATCTTCATATTATCACTGGTTTATTTTCCCCCCAAGTATTCACAATCTTCTGTTTAAAAATAAGTTCTAGAATTTTATAGGGAATCTGTGTCAAGCTTTTGAAATATAGTTGCAATTATATAGTAAGACCTCTCTCTCTGTCTCTCTCACTCTCTTTTGCTTGTTCAACCCTTTTCACCTAACAAAAGTAGTGTATTTTGCTTTTGGTGGGTTTGCTAGTTCAGTAGTATACAAAGCAGACTTTTAAATGTATTTTTTTTCCAGATTTCACTTTTTTTTAGTGATAATATGAAATTGTTTTTGAGAAATTTGGCAACATTCATATTGTTCTACATTACTGAATAATCTTTCCTCACATGCCACATTACAGCATTTTTCTGAGAACAGGGAATATGACTTAAATTTGTTAATTTTCTCTGCCAATCTGCTGTTTTGTGTGTGTGTGTGTGTGTGTGTGTGTGTGTGTGTATGTGAGAGAGAGAGAGAGAAATAGAGATTGTTTATGACATTCTCATTTAAAGAATTAAACATTGAAAAAAATTTTAAATACAATGTATACATTTTCCATTCTCTAATACTTTTTTTCAAAACAGGTCCCTAAAATGCTATATCAGTAAATAGGACTTTACTTGTGTGAAGTTCAAAATGTTTAAAGATTATAAAAACTAGAACCAGAGTAACCAGATTCTTGAAGTAGATTAAAAAATCTTACAGCTATGTCATTTACCTCATGTTTGCTTTGGGGTACAGAATAGTTTATCTTGGGACAAACATAAATAGCTCTAGATGTATGCATCACTTTTAAACATTTTTTTTTGCAAAAAACTATTTCGTCTAAATTTTACTTGGATTTAGAGAAACAGTTAAGTCTTCTCTCTTCATGTTTATTTGGGTATTGATATTAAATATGAAAAGAGAATGCTTACAAGAAAAAGGAAGTATTAAAACACAACTACCACTAAGGATACCATACATCAGTGTATTGAAATATAAGACATATTTAGATCCATGAGTTTATAATAATACTAAATATAATACAATTCTCCCTTGGAGAATTCTAGGGAATTGATTCTTTTAAAGGACAAATGAGGGTTTAAATAAAGGATAAAGGTGTGGAATCAAGCATTTTCCTGCCTTTCCCATACAGACTGTCCCTCAGGATAACACAATGATGCATGAGAGAAACTTTCTATTCATATAGATAAATGAGTATGGAATGATATATTGCAAATAAATGAGTATGGAATGATATATTTCGAATTCATCAAATTGCACGTCCTAATGAAGTGATGAATCTGGGCTATGATTATCAGTGGTGGCTGGCATCATAAAATGCAACCAAGAAGACATTATGCACTTCCAGTGAAAGCATACACCACCATCTATGAAGTACTCTTGCCCCCACATCAACTTGAATCAAGCATCCAGATGCACTTACGCCAGATATTCAGAGGACAGAGGAACACAGAGACGAATTAGACCCATCAAGGAACTGTAAGCAGTTCATAGAGGTGGTGGCCACTTAGAACATACACAGTGCCTTAACTAGATAAAAAATTGGCTTTAAACATTTGGCACGAACAGAGTGATGCCAATTGATGGCAATGCTGGCCAAATCAGAACTTACCATTTCTTCCTTGCTCTCCTCCCTCTATTCTACCTACTTGACTATAGAAAAGGAGAGACTTCTCTTTTAATTAAGATAATAGTATTTATTATTACATAAGCCTGAGGTATAACTTCTGAGTCGAGACTGCCTTTTGCTGCTCAAAGTAACTGTAGGAGTTTATATTACCAAATAAGAATCTGGAAAGTTACTAGGCTGCCTAATTTTCATACAGTTATGGGAAAAACATAGTTCCCTATCAACACTGAATAAGTTTGAAGAGACAGTAGGAGAATAAAATGAGGTTGTTTATGACTACACTCATGGGTCTTACCACTTTCCCATTTAGCAAAATTGAGTATTTCTTGAGTATCATCATCAAAACAAATAAAAAGAGCTATGTAAATATCCCTTGAAGCCTCAATTTAGAACTCTGAGTTAAGGAGTTTTGATGGTGGCTACCAGATATTCTACCAGATGCAAGTATATTCGGTTTGTTGATGTCTTCCAGAAGTACTTTTTAACATTTTCCTGAACCCAGAATCCCAATCCTATTATTTATCCTTTCAGTTCACTTTTCCAGAATAAGAGAATATGGGTGTCACAATCAGTGTGTATGATTCTGGATTTCACTAACAGCATTTACTAGCTGATGATATATGCTCCATGAGGGAAAGGAGTTTTGTCATTTTGTTTACTTACGTGTAACCAGAGCCTAGAACACTGGCATATATTAAGTGCTTAGTAAATATTCTCTGAACGAATGAAGTCTGAGTTGTGTTAAAGCTCAGGAGTTTAGGTTTTATAAAGTGCTAGTCAACTTTAATTTCATAAGATAAAAGTTGTATTAAGATAAATTTAACATTAGTATATCTTCTCCCCACTTCTATAACATACTCAATAAGGGAATTGCTAACTGATAAAGAGACGAAAATGAAGATAATTAAAGAGAGCAATATAAAGTAAAGCTAAATGAAATAACCCATTTAGAGAAATGAGTTGTGATTATTTAATCTTACTCTAAGAAAATATTTTAAGTTGATAAAATATAATGCATTTTGTGGTGGAGGTGAGGCAGCAGACACAATACATTTTTTAATGTTTAATTAATCACGTGTGTAATACCGAACATTTTATACGTTTTATTTAATTTTTATTTAATTTATTTTTTTATTGAAGTACAGTTGATTTACAATGTTGTGTTAGCTTTGGTTGTACAGCAAAGTGATTCAGCTATATATGTATATATTCAGCTAGATATATGTATATATATTCCTTTTCAGATTCTTTTTCCTTATAGGTTATTACAAAATATTGAGTATGCTTCCCTCTGCTATATAGTAGGTCCTTGTTGGTTATCTATTTTATATATAGTAGTGTGTATATGTTAATCCCAAACTCCTTTTTATTTTAGAATTAATTGTTTTAAATTCCACCTTTGATTCTGAATTGTGGTAGAGACCAATACTTCTTGTTCTACCTAGAGGCAATAAATGCAGCTTTCCCTTTATTGTTATTCTGATACCATTAGTTTATTAGTATGACCTTTTTTTTTTTCAGTGAGAGTGTATTCCTCTTACATTTTCATTTATTATTGTGGCTAGTTTTATAAAGATGAAACACTGCAAAAGATTGTGTTTTATTGATTGGTGGAGTTATGATGCAGGACTATAAAGCAGTGTGTTGAAGTATTAAATTAAATATTCTTCCTCTTTGTCCTACTTCAGGGCCATTTTGGAGGTTAAAGGGTCTCACACAAATGAAATGATAAATCCAGTTTACATAGTTTCCCTATAGACATTGAACTGCTTCTTTCTTATTATGTCTGAATAAAACTCATTATCTATTTTGTTTCAGTAATAATTATGAGATTCTCTCCTAAGCAATTCTTTACTGTCTCCATTATTCTCCATCTTATAGCATACTCTGGAAAGGCAAGCATATAAATATGATAAAAGAATTAAGCTGTTGAAATAAATTAATTTATTGTGCAACAATGTATTCAAATCTTACTTGCTCAATGGATTTTACTTTAATGAAATTCTTCAAAGAACAATACATCATGTTCCAAAGATTGAAATTATACATTAAGTGAAATGACTGAATATGTTGTGTCTCAGTTTATAGAAAGTTTCAATTAAATACTTAAGCTTCTAAAGCATAAAAATTTGCATAAATTAAAATATTTCTTTAAGTAAAAGTATTAAATATTGTCTGTATCCTTTGTTCTTAGACAAAAAATATAATTAAAGTAAAAATAAGCTAAAGCTAAAATAAATACTACAATTTCACCTATGATTCCTAAGCCTTAAATTATGATTTAATATTATTTTACATTAAGATTTTAATCTAGCTTATTTTTGACTTAGTTTATTATGTGACCTTTAGAGTGTTATGAATGTATAAGTGAATAAGTGAATAATGCATGAATGAAAAGAATCATCAAGGAAAACTTTTACAGTTAAATAAAATTGACTAATGAAAAAATTGTTATACTTATGTGGAAAATAAATAAATAATTGTTCAATGGCACAATCATTGTTACTAGAGTTTTGTGCATTAAATATTTACATATTTTATGAGTTAAATATCTCAGGAAAAAATCAGTTTCTCATGCTTTCCATTAGTGCCACTGAGAAATCTATTATGACAGGAAACTCAGACTTGCAAAATGATTTTAGAGGGATTGATTTATTTCAAGATTGCACTTTACCTCTGTTTGGCTAAACACATGCCACTGAAAATATGATCACTTACATAATTATTCAGAGGAATATTAAAATGTATTGATGGATAAACATTGATTGAGTGACTTTGGGAGAAAATAGAATGGCTAATTTAGATAATTTTATTTATATAAAAATATAATAATGTTGTTTCCTAAATATATACCATGTGTTTCTGCATAATCCAAGTGTTAAGAATTAGATGTATTAGGAATTAACTTTAAAGCTTAGCAAACTTATGTACCTCTTTATCAGAATTTCGAGAAATCAAGGTTAGACTCTATATCATGTATATCTGGTCATGTATGCAGTTAACTATAGCATGGCTTATTAATACATTTATACAGACTAAAAAGGAGTTCTATACAGTTTTATAAATCCATACTCTATAATAAATGCACAGATATTCCAAAAATGATACAAACTCCAGCCTTTGAATGCTGCACAGAAGCCAAGATTATCCTTTGATTTGTGATTGCAAAGACTTGATGTGACCTTTATTGCCTTATTTTTAAATTAAAAATTGTGGGATATTTGTGCAATTGAATATATTAAAAAGTAAAAAAGGTAAACTATTAATACAGGCAATAACCTGAATGAATCTAAAAAACATTTCGTTGTGTAAAAAAAACCAGACATAAAAAGTATGTACTATATGAGTCCATTTTTATGAAATTCTAGAACCAGCCAAACTACTCCCTGGTGATAGAATTCAGAAAGACGTTGCTTCTGGGGATAGAAGGAATAGGCTGGGAAGGGGCATGAGAAATCTTTCTGGGGTTATGGAAACAGTCTAGATCTCGACAAAACTCATCAAACTGAACGCATAATAAATGTACAGTTTGAAGCTGCTTCATAGTTTAAGGTAGGGGTGAATGTTAAGAAGAAAGATTTATAATCCCAGCTGCTTTTAAATTATAATTAGAAGATAGGAAATAACTTTTGGCATCCAGATGTGGATTCTCCACTCTTTTAAATCGTATATGTGTTTGTTTTTTAGAAATGTAGGTCATTTGTTTGCCATGTGAACTAAAGAACTTATACCATTTAGAAGCATAGCTTGTTTGATTTATTTATTGTGGAAAAAATAACTAATATTGTGTTCATTTTGCATGTTGAGACATAGAGTTTAAAAATACATCTTGCGACTTTTGAGAGTAGAATTTAGTTGACATTTTTCTTTTTTCCTTTTGGTACAATATTGTTTGACCTGGCAAATTATTTGTTGTAAAGTTCCTTTTGGGACTATTTTTTATTTTATGGTATATATATTGAGAAGCAGTTTTATGTATGGATTTTGGAAGAGGGCTTGGCTATCTTAAGGGTTACTTTCATTTTATTTGTCATGATCCTCAAGAATAGAACCTCTGTTGAAGATGTTTATTGACAATGTGTAGGACTGAAAAATTAAAAGGGTATGAAACAAGTGGTGCTCAGTCTTGGATATACATTAAAATCGCCTGGAGAGCATTAAAAAATACTGGCTTCTGGGCCCCCCTTCAGACTCAGTGTATAAGGTCGCTGTGAGAAAGTACAACAAACTGGGTGGCTTAAAACAACAGAAATTTATACCCTCACATTTCTGGAGTCAAAAGCAAGATGTCAGCAGTACCATGCTCCCTCTGAAATTCTAGGTAGCATCCTTCCTTGTGTCTCCATAGTTTCGCATGGTGGCTGGCAACCCTTGGCAATCCTTGGCTTGCAGCTGCAGAGCTCAGATCTCTACCTCATCTTCACATGACATTTTTCCCTCTTCACAATTTTTCCATTTTTCACATTTTTCCCATATCTTCACAATGTCCTCTTGTGAAGACATCTGTCATGTTGGATGAAGAGCCCACCCTACTTTAATATGACCTCATTGTAACTAATTTCATCTGCAAAGACCCTATTTTCAAATGCTCACATTCATAGGTATTGGGGGTCAGGACTTCAATCATTTTGGAGGGACACAATTCAACTCCTGACCTTCAGTAAGCCAGAATCTTGGGGAGTAAAACCCAGGCATAGGTATGTTGAAGAACTTCCCAAGTGATTCTAATTCAAAGTAGAATTGCAACCCATCACAAGGCTTAAAGGAACTTTTGAGTTTGAAGACATACATTACCCTCTTTCTTTGTTAGTACAAAGCCTTGTGTGTCTTCCATATTACATTAGCCTTTGATATTTTGAAAACAGCCTCCTACAGGCCAATTCCATTTTAGAACTTTTTATTTTAAAAAGTCTGCTTTTTTTCATATTTGCATCTTTGCTCTCTAATCAGGAATAATTTACTTATTATTTATTATGTATCATGTATCAGTTTATTTGTACACTTCCAAATATTTATGAATTATTGGAAAGACTGTTCTTCAAGGCCTGTGTGTGTTGATAGCTGAAGGTATAAACATCTTGTTGCTCGAAGAAAATATTAACAAATGAGTATCTTATTTCTTAATCAATAACTCTATTTATAATAGCTCATTGGAGACAGTTATACAATACATTTGCACATTGGTCTCATAGGGAAGGTGCAAGACTTAAAGGGGAAGGTATGGAGTGGGACCTGAGTGTTAACATAGAACAGTATCAGGAAACATGATACCAGGTTTCCCTGGGATAAAACTAATACATATTTCATGAATTTTCCCTAATATATTTGTGTGGTTGCATTGGAGCTAGGAGCCTGAAAATTATTAGAATCAAAGAAAATTGTTCAAATGTTAAATAATAATAGATTTCCATGATGCCTTAAAATGTAACCAAGTATATCCAGAGCAGCCCCATAATGAAATAGGTGTTAACAATGCCTCCGGTATTATTGTTATGATGTCATGGTGATAATCTGTTGTGTTAAATTATCCTAGACACTTGCTGAAGCAATATAATTTATTTAAAGATTTTTTAAATTAATAATTGTCTAGAATTAAAACCTGCTTTGTTCTGTTAATTCTTTGTTGTCTAATGGTTCTAAACTGGATGTCTTTTTTGATCTCTCCTTTTATCCAAAGAAGGCATTGACATTTGCCATTACTACAGCGATGTTCACCTATAGAACCATTTTCCTTTCTATTCTTTCCTTACTTTGACTTTTCTCAAGATAAAAGGTGTCGTTTAATCCAGTTAAATGTTGATGAAAAAATGTGTTTGTCTTCACATATCTATAGAATTAAGAAAAATCAACATTCCTTAAGCAAAGGTCCAATGTATTTATCTCTTTTCTTCCCCCTCCTCACCCCACAACCATGGTGGTGTAGGAGCGTGTTCCCGACAGCCCCTCGCCTGCCCCCTCCCTGGAGGAGGGCCGAAGGCCTGGCAGCCACCCATCATCACACCGCAGCAGCAGCGTGTCCAGCTCCCCAGCGCGGACTGAGAGCTCCTCGGACAGAATCCGTAGGTGTCGTACTTCCACTTGTCACCATTTTAAACTTTATTAGGTGCAGCTGGCTTGTCTAATCAAAATGCCCTCATTCCAAATAGATCTCAGATGTATCATGTTCTGACTCTCTGTAGCAATAGCCATCTCTCAAAATTATATCTCCCAGTTTGCAATATCATGAGGTATGGTACTACATTAACAGGTTCTGATATAAACTCCCTCTCTTTGATGCCACACATAAAGATTTGAGCTATGAAACAGAGAAAGTAAGTAACCTTCTCGATTAGTTTCTGAGGTAAACACCTCCAACTCTCAAATACCTAGCATCCAAGTATACTGTTTATGGTTTATTCCTCTTCGTTCCTTCAATCCCATCCCTGCCATTTTTTAAAATTCATTAATTTTTAAACTTCATCCTTGTATTGACAAAGACATCCACAAAGAGGAATAAAAGAAATAAAATTCAAAATAACTGATTTTTAAAACATTTTGTAGTCATTCAGAAGATCAATAGATTGAAGAGTGTGAAATTGGTTAAATTTTAGGATTTGAATTAGTAACAGTCAATAATGCATATTATCATCACATATTATTATTAAATTCTAAAAAGTAAGGTTATATTTTATTTCATGATCACATTTTCAGATATTTAATGCTGGTCCTCATGGCCAAGAAAATTAAGAGTAAAGTTAATACACCATTCAATTAACTGGTTATTTTGTGTATGTACAAGAATCTAATATTGTTTACCAATAAAATGATCATATTAACAGTGACTACCTTGGTTGCTAAAACCAATACTTACTGCATTGTTTACAGGCTTTAGTTATTATTTTAGGAAATCATGCTTATAGCATGAACTTCATCTAATTACACAAAATTTATTGAAGTTATTTGGTTGTTGAGAATATCTTCATAATAGAAAAAAGCATTTCTTAGAAAGTGTCTTTATAAGCTATAAAGGAAAGTTTGCATATCCTCAATATAGATACTGTGGAGGCGGATAACATAAATATTGGTCAAATTGTATGTAATAAAATTATTTTTAAAATAGTCAATCATTGACAATTACATAGAATTCAATGTAATTCTAAATATGTATACTTTATTTAGCCTGTTTGTATTTCCCTAAGTTTGTAAGAGATGATTATTACTGTTTATTAATAAAAATGGATATAACACTTGATAATCACTGCCAAATCAATTATATTTCTGGGGCTGGTAAACCTCAGTTAACACTACTTCAAAACATTTTTCAAATAAAATATTTTCAATATGCCTTTGTGCCATGCTGTCGCTAGAATCAGAAATTTAATGATGAATATTTGGTTTCATGTCTAATGCTTTTTAAGGTATCATTGGAAAGGAGCTGTCCTAGAAAAGAAAATTATATTTTTTTCATAATACTTAATCAGAAATACAGACAAATAGGGAAAGATTTGAGAGTTTTGATATACAGTCTTTGTTTTACTAATCATATTTTAAAATTCCTGATAGAAACAAAGTAATTACTTTTGCATGCATGGACTACCATAATTGTCCAAATGGAAATATTGACACATGTACACACATGTGTACACATATATGCATATACACACATACATGTGCAAATGTATGCATATTTATTTTTAACTTTAGACTAACATAAAAAATTCAAAAATAATTAAAAATTCTTAAATATTTACCATCCAGTTTCACTCAATCAGTTGATCTTTCTGAAAGATATACCTGATAAAAGCCTAATGCCACCTTATTGTCCTTATCACAGACACTGTGCTTCTTTACCTCTAATACTCCATTGTTTATTTTGTACAAACAAGGAATTTCCCTTATATAACCACAGAATAGTGATTAAAATCAGGAAATTAAGACTATTATCATACTATTCTATAAGCTACACACCTTATTCAAATTTCACCAGCTTTCCCACTATTATTTTTTCCTTTTTTTCCTGACTAATATTTTTAATAATAAGAGATTTTTCTTTCCTGGTCCAAAATCCAATCCTGGATCACATGTTGAAATTACTTGTCATATGCCCTTAATCCTTTTAAATCTGAAACGGTTCCTTAATCTTTTTTATCTTTCAGTACCTTGACATTTTTGTAGAATGCATACCATTTATTTTATAGAATGTCCCTCAGGTTGGAATTTTTTGATGTTTTCTCATAATTTGACTTAAGTTATGTATTTTTGGCAGGAATGACACAGACATGATAGTGTGTCCTTCTCAGTGCATGATTTCAGAAGATATATGATATTTTGCCAATACTTGT
The DNA here is from genome assembly GCF_963924675.1 of Phocoena phocoena. Classification (NCBI taxonomy): domain Eukaryota; kingdom Metazoa; phylum Chordata; class Mammalia; order Artiodactyla; family Phocoenidae; genus Phocoena; species Phocoena phocoena. The sequence goes on along the minus strand of NC_089236.1, from coordinate 46,956,042 downwards.
GATAACCATCACTTGGCTGAGGTAGTGACTGACTTCTAGATTTCTCTCTTGTAAAGTTCCTTTTTAAGTTGTTTTTAACCTTTGTGGATAATAAGTATCTTGTGAGGAGATATCTTAACATTATGTAAATGTTCTATTCATCAAACTTTCACTTCACTACTTTCACAATTGTTCATTGAAGATTCTTCCCTGAAACAATTATTACTATGGTGATTTCCAAATGGTAAATCCTAACAGTCTTATATATTATTTTATACATATTTTAAAACTATACTTTTTGCAGTGAAAGTAAGGTTTTATGGAATGATCTTTCTTCAAAAATTTTGCACAAAACCAAGATTTTCATGGGCAATTTATTAAGAAATTTATTGACTGGATTGTGATCATAAGGGTATTTGATCATCTGCTTTATCGTTTCAGTAGTGACAGGTTACTCTTAATAGTTCAAGAAAGAAATTATTGTTTTTAATCATTCAACCATTTAATAGGTATTAATTGGGCTCTTTTATTTTTAAATTTGAGTTCAAATCCCAATTTTTAAAGAAGTACTTTGATATCTGTGAAACTTCGTGTTTTATTGACTAGACTAGGACTCTTGAAACAGCTATTTCGGTGCCTTAACTTGTTGAAAACTCTATTTGCCCTCTCATGCCACTAGAATTTTTTTAAATTATGTTTTAACTTTATAGTGTTAAAGAGTGTTCTAACGTTAAGGTTGCAGTTTTTGCAGAGTTAAGGAAGGTTATATGCTAAGGAGAGAATGTGATACACTAGACAAAGCTTGAATATTTCATTTGTAATGGTTATAGGGGTATGGCCATTCAAAAGTATTCCAGACATGAGAAAATATACATATTTTATGTGAAATAAGATAAAACAGTTTCATTTTCAATATATTTCTGCTTGTTCTCAAAAATTATCATAGTTATCAGTTCTCACAGTGTTCAACTTAGAGATAGATTATAATTTTAAAGTTACACCATGGTATTATATTTATTTCTGAGTCCAAAAGAATTTAAATAAGTTATTTGAATATTGTATATTATGGTGTTTTAGTCTTTTTTCTTTTGTTTCTGACTTGACAGCTGTCCATCAGAATGGTTTGTCCATGAACCAGATGCTGATGGGTTTATCACCAAACGTACTCCCTGGGCCCAAAGAGGGAGATTTGGCTGGTCATGACATGGGACATGAGTCGAAAAGGATGCATATTGAAAAAGGTAATATATAATTATAAGGTCTTGTTTTTCCTGCTCAACATATGAACTAGGTTTTAATCATAGAACAAAGTATATTTCTAGATTATATTAGAAGATGGCATATAAACATTTAAAAAAACCTACAATATTAAGTAAAATGCCTATTCAACAAAAAAGAAATATGAATGAAGCATATTTATCTTAAACAACAGGTAAATGTTCATTTATTTTCCAGTACACTTAAAAAAAGAGAATTGTTTGTTTTAATTGTTGTCTCTGAGTTCCTCAAGGACTATAGTTGTTCTTTCTCCATGCTTTTAGGGTCAATTGTCATTTTACTTAGCATAATAGAGCAAGGACAATATACAAAGGATTATTATGATTATTTTTTGGATTCAAAGACACATGGTCATTTGATCAACCAAGAAATATAGTGAATCTTATCAACCAATGTACTAGTATTTATTTCTAAAGTGTATGCAACAAATAACAAAGCCAAGATTGTGCAAAGCTGTGAGAGTTTCCTATTTATATTTTACTTGTACCAGCCTAACTCGTTTTCACAGGGAAAAATTTGTCTTTTCATTCTTTATTTCATGAAATACTTTCATGGAGAATTGAAATATTATTTTACATGCATGTTGGAAATTTATGCTATTGGATGCAAATTAATGTTTTCAAATGGTAAATTTAAATTGGGACCACTGGAGCCCTGCCATATCTTTTTCATCTTAATTTAATATTTCCAAATTTTATTAATAATATAGACTGGATACTTTGACTGTCTTTTTTGACATGAATATCAAGTAATCAACGTTATGAAAAGGATTGTTTCTTTGGAAAACATAATTATACAAAAGGTACAATTCATTGGCTGTCAAAAAGGAAGATAAGTAAAATTGGCTATTTAGATAATCAGAATGACATGATTGGAGAAAGACTGAGTTTAGGTGGACCAACCGTTTTTCCTCAAAAATGACTATTCACAAAAAGTAAAAATGCTTACATAAACATTTTTCTATTCAACATGAAAACAGCTCTGCTGAGTCCTTAGGAAGAAAGAACACTGAATTTCTATAAATTAAATTATCGGCATTATGCAATTAATAAGAAAATGGTAATCTTTTCTAGGTGCTAACATGTCAAAATCTAGGCATATTTGAGAGCAGCATTAAGGCAACTTCCTAATTATTTATTTTAAAATTCGCTATCAAATATTATCACAAAGCTGGGTGGAATATATACAAGTGCATCAGTGAACAAGGTTGCCTCTAAATGTCTAATTCTAATTTTCTGTGAGTTCTTCTTCAAAAATGAAGAAAAATATATAACGTCTATGTATCTTTTGACATATACCTTTTATATATAATCAAAAACATTTGAGGAAATATTATGGAAATTTTTATAGTAATAAAATATAAAACTGCATAGATGATTTAAGTTTTAAGTAAGAATATTGAAATATAAAAATTCATTATTTGGGTTAAGTAGCCATTCTCCACTAGGGTTCTATGAAAGAATGAAGCCTTATAGAAAATGATTTTATGATTCATTTCTCAGTTTTCCCATAGATGCTACATAGCTAGTTTCACTTGAAATGCATAAGAGAGAAGTTTTATGATATACAGTGGTTGTCAGGATATTAGGGTTTAGTTCTCTTGCAGAACCTTGGTGAAAAAAGGTTGGGAGTGAAATATAAAAGCCCGGAGGTGGTAGTGAAGAGACCACCAAAGAAATGACCAATAATATGATTGGAATAATGAATCTCACTGGAATTTTTGGTGGGAGCTTTCTACACTCTCATGTTTCAAGTTCAGTTGACTATAATTTTTGTAACTTCCTTTTTCCGTGAGTCTTCAGTTCTATCTGCCTATCTGCCCATCATCTGTCTATAGACCCATCATCTATTTGTTACTACTATTTTAACTTTGCCATCATAGAGCCTTTCCTGAGATGCCATACTAGGTTGATATAGGGATCCCACTGCTGGTGTTCCTGTGTGCCTGCCCTCCAAATCTTCGTTACAACATTTTCCTTGTTATTTGGAAGTTATTTTTTCATTGGTCTACTTCCAGTACTAGACTGTATACACCTTGGAGTCATGTGTGTATTACATTTGCTTTAAACAGACTAGACAATCTATGAATGCATATTGATCTGTGCTAAATTACTAGAAGATTCTAAGAGATGGTGAAAGTTAAAATAACTGTGATGATGAAAGGCAAAAGGTGGAATTTCATAACCTTTAGAACATACATTTATATGAAATAGTAGAATGTTCTGGCCAGGAATATACACAAAAACTTTCTACATCACTAATGGTACTTCTTATCACATCTTAAGTTTTTTAAATGGTTTTGCTATCAGAATAAAGACCTTCATCATATCCCAACAGTTTTTCAATATTTTAATGTATATTTTATAAAGGAAAGTAAGTTTTTAATATACTCCCTAGAAATGTGAAACTACCTTTAAACTCATAATTTCAAATGTAGTTATGGAATCGTGGACATTGTAATAGATTTTGATACTCTTACAGTAAGAATTTTATTATATGATGCTCATCTCTTTTATGTACTCTCTTTTATCTATTTTTCAGCATACTGAATTAATAGTAAATATTCATAGGCTTTCTAGATTGATAGGGTCTACTAAATTAAAAATTGTTTTCTTTCATGACTACATTTATCATGTGCTGCATACTTGACCTGTAACTTTCTCACTACACATATCTGTATTAAAACAAGTGACTTCATTTAGAGACATTTGTAGAGAAATTAATTACACGTTTGTGTCATTTTAGGCTTGAACTTCTTAAATGTAATTTGCTGCCGACCACTTTAAATCATTCAAAAGATAATAATTCTTAAGAAAATATTGATGGGCTTCCCTGGTGGCGCAGTGGTTGAGAGTCCGCCTGCCGATGCAGGAGATACGGGTTCGTACCCTGGTCCGGGAAGATCCCACATGCCGCGGAGGGGCTGGGCCCGTGAGCCATGGCCGCTGAGCCTGCGCGTCCGGAGCATGTGCTCCGCAACGGGAGAGGCCACAGCAGTGAGAGGCCCGCGTACCGCAAAAAAAAAAAAAAAAAAAAGAGATACCAAAATTAGTTTGTATGCTGAGAATCACTGTGGTCTAAAATCTTAATCACCAGTAACTTTTAAGCATTTTAAAATCTTCTTAATATTAAAAAGCTATTGAATTTATTAGAATATTTACGTCACTATTAGTTGAAGGACCAGTGGCTTTACAGGTGTTAAGAACTCAGAAGTACTAAGCGCTGAGTAAATTTGCTACTTAGTTTTTAAAATAAAAACACTCTAATGGGTTTTTGAACCCAGGAAGAGTTTAATTAAAGTCCATTCAAAATATAAATATGAAAAACAAGTTAGTGTATTAAGAAGTAATAGACATATAATATTGTTTCAAGCATCCCAAGTGTAAGGAGAAATGATTTTAATAGTATGAACTTTGACTAAAATTAGGAGTTTGTCAAGGATATGTGCTGAGGAAATCTATGATACAGCTCATAGCCTCAAAACAAATTTTATGTCTTTTAACTTTTCCAAACATACTGCAAGTTCTCTAGAGCTTTCTGGATTTTAAAAGCATTGCTGATTTTTACCCTCAGTCTAAATTTAGTGGAATAGGCAGTACTAATTGACATTTTCTTTGTTTTTAATTGAAGTATAGTTGATTTACAATGTTGTGTTAGTTTCTGGTGTACAGCAAAATTGTTTCAGCTTTATATATATGAAACAATGAAAGAATTATGTTATGTATATGTATGTATATATATAATATATTATTTCTCAGATTCTTTTCCAATATAGATTATTATACGATATTGAGTATAGTTTCCTGTCCTATACAGTAGGACACTTTTGTTTATCTATTTTATAAAAAGAAGTGTGTAAATGTTAATCCCAAACTCCTAATTTATCCCTCCCCCTACCCTTTCCCCTTTGGTAACCATGAGTTTTTTTCTATGCCTGTGAGTCTGTTTCTGTTTTGTAAATAAGCTCATTTGTATCTTTTTTTTTTTTTTTAGATTCCACATATAAGAGATATCACATGATATTTGTCTTTCTGTCTTACTTCACTTAATATGATAATCTCTAGGTCCATCCATGTTGCTGTAAATGGCATTATTTTATTCTTCTTTATGGCTGAGCTATATTCCATTGTATATATGTACCACATCTTCTTTATCCATTTATCTGTCAATGGACACTTAGGTTGCTTCCATGACTTGGGTATTTTATGAACATTGGGGTGCATGTATATTTTCAAATTAGAGTTTTCTCCGAATATATGCCTGGCATTTAAATTATATAAACAGGCTCCCTGTTTCTTTATGCTGCACTTCTCTCTTTATCCCCACAAAATCTGTCTCTTGGTGTGTTACTTCTCTTATGCATAATTTTTTCCCTGGTTTTTCTAAAATTGCTTGAATTGCTGCTATTTCCAACACATTTTTTGAGCATGTTTTATACCTTGCATGTAGTTTCACGTGCACATTTTTGTTATTATGGAATTTATCTAATTTTTTGCTAACCAAAAATCAAATGTGTGCTACAGATATGATACTGTATGCTATAGTATCAGCTTTTTTCCAATTATAGAAAATGTGAGCATTTATAATTGGAACTAAGTACTGAATACCTAATTTATGTTAGTGTATTTCAGTCTTGGACTAAATAAACCAAAATGATATAATCAAAATTTACTGGATGTCAGATATGTGAAATAAACCATATGAAATACAAAACTTCCCTTCTTCTTTTGCTGCTACAGTTGCACAGAATTTTTCTTCATATATATTCTGATTTTCCCTATGGTTGAGGCTTTTCCCTTTATTTGTTTTCATAAAAAATATGACAACTTTCATTGGTGACTCCTGACATTTTATTTTTTTATTTTTCATTTTTTCTAATTATATATATTTTTATTGAAGTATAGTTGATGTACAATATTATGTTACAGGTGTACAATATAGTGATTCACAATTTTAAGTTATACTCCATTTATAGTTATTATAAAATATTGGCTATATTCCCTGTGTTGTACAATATATCCTTGTAGATTAGTCCATATATAATAGTTTGTATCTCTTGCCATTTTAGAAGCAGCGATAATTTAAGATGAGGCAGGAAATACAGGGGATTTGTTTCAGGCCATGAAACATTTCTTTTGTCACATATTCTTCACGGGCAGTGCCCAATATTTCCAATGGTTAACAGACTTGTATGGAAGGTTCTCATTTTGGCATTCTGAATTTGAGGACAAAGCACTAAAGGCAATAAAGTAGTTAGCAAACTGGCCATATTGGGATACCCTCTTATTAATGCTTTATTCTTAGCATCCAACCTTGTGGACCACTCTCCTACAAAACATCTTTCTTAAATGACTGCCATCACTTTTTTCCTATTTGTGGAAATAATTTTTTTGAAATATATTTCCTTTTGCACATTTCTCATTGTTTAAAAAGACTACTTTTAGGATTGTCTTCAAAAATGACTTTCTTTTTTCAATTCTAGATATACATTACACAAATTAATTTATAGTAAATATCATACACACAAATATCAAAAATCTGAACCTGTTAGTATCTCATGTGACTATATAGATGTACACAGAGTGAAAAACGCTTTTCTTTAGAAATTTCTATATTTTGGTAATGTTAGCTATATGTGAGCCACTTATAAAAATGAACTACCTCAATGTTACCTAAAGTTTACGTTTTCCAGGAATTTATTATTATGTAATTAATATGAACATTACTAAAAGAAATAGGGCCATTTATTGATGCCGAAGATGTCAGTTGCTTCTCCAGGACATCCATAACTTTAGGTTTTAAAAACTTTTTTGGACACTTAGAAAGTTGAATCATGTTACCACTGCTGATAATTTTCATGAACTAGATGCCGAAGCTATTAGCAAGTATTTAGTTTTGGATACATTATAAATAATAATATACATTTATAATAATTTTACTTACTGTAATAGTTTTACTTTTACTTAGATGAAATGTCTTTTCCCCATGGAAAAAACAGAATAGACTATTAGTTATTCCACTTATTCAGCTTTATTTTTTTGAGCTTTTTTGATAGGCACAGAATGACTCACTTCCTCACTGTTTAAGAAATATTTTTATGTAGTCATGCCAATAGCTAATATTTTTATAGCATTAAAAGTGAGGTAGGAGTAAATTACTAGTAGATTAACATATTAACTCCACATACAAATTTGCTTCATGTAATGATTTATTTATGAATTATTATAAATTATTTTATTCCCTTCATTTAAGATGTTTATTGACTTAGTGAATTGATTATCTCTCATTTTTAATTTTGGAATTTATTTGCATATTGCTTAAACCGTGGATTTCTATTTTTTCTAGTTACAAGTTGAAATTTTACATATTCTGGTGTAGAAGTGATCTAAAGAGAATGTATACATTCTTCTGTATGTTTATTTGAGAATTAGCTCAACTTCAAACTTCATTTTGGAAATATTATATCCTATATTTTTTAGTGAAGCTAAAACAATTTTTCTTTTGTATATTTTTATTTCATACATGGGCAAATATGTATGTTTCTAAAAGAACTACAAAACACTGTCCTTTCTTCCCTGATTAGACATATTAAGAAATGTACAAAAAAATAGGCCATTAAAAGTTCAGTGACTCAGAGAGCTTTCTTAATCTTTTTTATCTAAACTGATAGCAAAATATAAATGCCAGTTTCTGCAGATAAGCTTCGTGTGATGTTGTTTTTGTAGAACAAAACAGGAGATATCTACAATCTCATATGTTTCAACCTAATACTTTTGAACATTTTTCTATTCTGAGATGTAAATTAGAATTTCTTCTAAAGAGCTTAATAAAAAAAGAAAAAATATGACATTTAAAAATATATTTCCAATCTTGCCTAATATTCACAGTCTGCTTTTATTGAAACTTTTTAATATTCTTACATGTGCTTATGTGTGTCCCTGCACATGGGCAAACACACAGGGCTTTATCTTCATTTGATAGATGAGGGAGTGATACTACTTTGAATGCTATGTTATGAGTTAAGAAGCAAAGTAATAGCCCCCTTGTCTCTTGTGCTTGAAGCAGTTTGAATTCCTTCATCAACTTGATGGAATGATTTAACACATCATTCAGCCTTGTTTGCAGGACCTGTAAGGTGACAGCAAAGCTCAGGTAAATCTTAAAGATATGGGAACTAATTTGGAGGAGTTTATATAACACATTAGATGAAAGGTCAATATGGAACTCATGGCTATTATGTTTAAATGCATAAAAACCTGATAGTATTTTGAACATATTTTAAAAGAGATATTGCCCACCCATTCTGGAGAACTGGGTATGATGTTTTCCTCTGACTTTTCCTTATCTATTACCACTTATTCTTGTGCCTTTTGGCAAACTATTCTTAGAAATTTGTGTGATAACTTCAGCATATGAAAATCTGTTTTGTTCCAGTAGAAGCTATATTTTAAACTTTCCTTAAATTTTTACATTACCATTGTCGCTAGTATCTTATGCTACAGTTTCAGAATATTAAACAAGTACAATTGTTTTAACTACTGTGAAATTGACAGATGAAGCTGAAAACCAAAAGCACCTTTCATGGGATTTTAAACACTATTTTCCTCCATATGCCATCCCAATTATTATTTAGATATTACATTCCTAATTTACTGTTAAGGTTGATTAGAATTCAAGCCTCTCAAAAGCATGCACCAAAGGTCTTGGGCTGTAGAAAACATTTTTATAAAATAATCCATTAATGCAGAGGAGTGCAACTAAATTAGTTAGCAATTTGCTGAGCATGAATTAATGAATAGAGCTTCTTCCAGCTCCCAGAGTTGTAATTTTCATAATAACCTCAGACCTTTATTTGGCAGGTTGTTTAGTTTTTTCGTTTGAAGGTTTTCATTAGTCTAATGAGGACTGTGCAAGGGCGAGCAGTCAGCACAATTTACATGGGGAAGCTATCATAATAAATGAAGCAATTTGAATAACATGCAAGGGTTTATGCAACAAGATAAGAAGAGATTGTAGAGTGAGATTTAGAGGTAACCAATACATTAGACCAACTAATAACTGAAGTAATCCCAATAAAAGGCTTAAGTGAAAGGAATGAAATTAATGATATATACAAAGTTGTAATGATATGATACATGATTCATTAGATTAATAAAATAAGTATTCAATTGTTTTTAGTGCTTTTCGTCTAAGCTTTGTTTGTATCAGGCATTTTAATTAGGTTTGTTCACTGGATCACTTTGCTTAGTTAACTTTTAGACCATAGCTGAGGTTTTTAATGATATCTTTTCTTTCTTATTTACACTTTATAGTCTTGATAGTTCACTGAATTAATTATATGCAATATATTGTGTATGGAGATGGTTTTTAATAGTAATTGCATATAGCTCCACCTAAGTGGTGATTAAACTTTAAGTATGAATGCCCAGTATGTTTCTCAATTTTTTAAAACAACTGTTTTTTGCTTCCACTCTTGATAAAGTACCTTTATAAGTAGTTGACAAAGGTTGTGATGTCCTATAATTCACACCAAATTATAATAACTAAGATTTTTTAATTGCTAAATTCCCAGATTAAGAAGAGCCACTCATAAAAGACATTATTAGAAATTATTCATTTATAGTCAATGTAATTCTTTAAGATACAATAGAAAATGTGTCTTAAAAATAGCTATAATTTTATTTTCTTCTTTACATGTCTTTCTATTGAAAAATGAATTTTTGTTTGGATTGGTTTGAGAATTAAAACTTTTATGCAAGCAATTCAGTCTGAATGTTCAGCATCCTTTTATAAGAGATGAAGAAAGAGTTGATAGGATTTTTTTTAAATTCTATAGCAAGTGACATAAAACTTTAGAAAGCAGGTTTCATGTTTGATATGTGAAGTCAAATTACTTTAAAACTAAGTAAAATGTAATTTTCAATGTCATTATGTATCAGCCTTTATGAGGTCACACCTTGAGGGAATTCCTCTTCTAGTTAAATATCTGTGATAAGTGGCCCAAATCAGTGGACTTTTATGAAGTGTTTGCCATTCTGTTGTTCCCTTCTTCTGAGTTTGGAAGTCCTGGCCTGTATCTCTACCCCAGTTTCAAATCACAGTCTCTTGCTGTAGATAAATTAATGGATAATTATATTCCTTCTTTGTTTATGAAGGAAACAAGTGGTTTAGCCTTCTTACATTTGTGAATATGTTAAAAGACGGTTAGGATATATTTAAAAAATAATGATGGCTCTATATTTCAAACTTGTAATTATATTTATCTTTAAGGTTTAGCCTTTGAAAAGGGCCAACATTGAATTCTCTCATGGACTATATTTTGTTAATTTCTTTTCAGTAAAAACTACTTCCAGAAAATGAAGTTGTTTTCTTTCTTCCTTTCTCTCTTTCTTTCTTTCTTTTTCTTTCTTTCCTTCCTTCTTTCCTTCTGCATTTGAAGTATATGGATACAGATTTAAATATAATTTTGTATCCTGATATTATCTTTGTATTAATTATAAAATTGGGATAACTATTAAATATTTTGTGGTTACTAGTGGAGCATAAAAATAAATATATAATTCTTTGAGTTATATCTATCAATTTGCTGTATAATTGACTTTATAATTTATTTGTTATTTATGAATATTATTAATTACTATCTATTCTATCATGACAAAAACTAACCTAAGGCTTTTGTGAAAAAAGTTTGAGTTCACAAAGCAATTTCATTATTCATTTAAGAAGCAATTTTCACTGGAAGCACTCTAGCACAGAGGTAAAGAGCATAGTCTGGGAATTAGACCTCTTTGTATTCAAGTCCAGGTTAAAGCTGTAAACCTGGTACATTATATAACATCCTTGGCCTTCAGTTTTTCATCTGTGAAAATAGACAAATAGTACTTGAAATATAATCACAAAGTTTTGTTATGGGAATTAAGCGCTCAGCCTGTATGATATATTGTATACATGGTAGGTCCCTTCAGGAAAGAGACTGTGCATAGGAATAGAATTCAAGGTGTGACTGGAGAGGATAAAGCAGTAATCCAGGGCTTAGTAGAAGCCATGCTGTCACATTTTGGTGCTCCATCTGATCTGCTTGCTGGGGCATTCAGTTGACTGATCCATCCAGAGGACACAGACACATCTTGAAGTGACACAGATCAGAGAGCAAGGTAGAGAGGGTGGACAGTGAATATGGAGCAGAATGACAGGAATCATAAGTCACTGCATTTCAAGCTCGGTGAATGCGAGTTTGGGGTCTGTGTTATTTACAACCAGATCTGCAGTGTCTGTCACTATGGTGCGCTGTAATGCATTACATAAAGGGGTGAATGGTTTATCTGATCAGTGGTCATTTGATGTAAGTAGTAACACCAAAGAGAAGATCACAATTCCAAGAAACATTTGTGGAAGGATATGGAATAGTTTTATAGCTGTAATCTCATACCTTTAAATAAATCATTGTAAATCGTTTCTTAGAAGCATTCTAACAAATTTACCATTTATTAAAAAAAAAGCAAGCAATTTTTCTCTGTATTTCTTCATGTCTTCATTAATTCAGCAAACGATTTGCAATTACCTGCTATATGGCAGGCACAGTGTTTGTTGCTGAGAATTCAGAGGTGAATTTTAAAGGAAGGACATAAGACATTGTTCTTTTCTTTTTTTAAGGCATACTAATGAGAAGCTTTTGAATTAAATTGATGATACCAAGGGACAATCCTAAATATAGGAGTTATTCAAAAATGCCATACTTCTTGCCATACTTTGCCGAAATGTAAACTCTATTAAAAAATGGCTATGTGTCTCATGGCTTTGTTTTTTCCTTCCATTTTATTGGCCATCATGAATACACAGGAAGTTTTCCATTCCACCTCCTCTACAGTCATGCAATAGGTGTAGTTTTACACCTGAAGCTAGATTGAGAATTGTCATAGACAGTGGTGTGCATTGCTTTACAGGTAACAATGAGACAATTTTAGGAAACAGATATGCAGTAAATCATTATTGTGTTAAAGAATGTTATCATGTTATCTCTCATGACAAGGGAGAGGACGTGGCACTTCTTGGGGACCTTTAACAGAAATAGTCCTTTTAAACCTAGATCTAAGGATGGAATGCCTTTCTGAGTTTTGCTATTTACAGATAGGATGGAAGACCAGACATGACCTACGTCCTAAATTGTCTTGCAATTGGGGTGGGGGGTGGATTTTTGAAGACAAATAGTGCCACATTCTCCAAATCAGTGTTCTCTCCACTTATGCTATCTAAAATAAAATCCAAATCTAGGCAGGTGGGCAATTTAAGGGTAGTGTATTTCCTTATCTCACAGGGTTTAAGTTAGATACTCTATGCATCACTTAGAAAAGTATTTGGAACAGTTATCTGCTCAAGAATGTTGGTTCCCTTTGTCTACAGAGAAAGAAATCAAGAATTTAATTATGTCTCCATACATGGAAATAAAAGCATTATGCAAATCAAGTTTTTTTTCTGTAGTTTTCCTCTGAACTGCAATTTACATATTTGTTCTTGAGGTTTTTTTAGTTAGTTTTGTTTTAATCTAAGTATTTTGAGTTTTCAGTTTATATCATCTTTACTAGGATTCAGCTTAAAGAAAAAACAACATTGGATTATAAATCTATAAAAGACTCCAGTAAAGGATGCATGCTAATGCCAGTTTCTCCTCCAAACATTACTCAGAGGCCAAAGTCAATAGGATTAAATTTTTCTTCTGTTGCTTTTGAGTTTCTAATGATGAACCTAAATCCTTTCAATCCCAACATAATCATAGCTCATGCTGCATCCTAACTTAAATGCAATATTCAAGTTTAGGCAGCAGGTGGAAGGAGAGAGAAGTCTATTCCAGTAATATTGGAGACAGCCTCCTTTTTTTTTGTTTATTATTAATTCATATTCCTCAAGGGTCTCCAATCTTTTATTTCATATATATATATTTGATTCCACTATAATTCTTTTTATTCTAAGAGCCTTCATAGGCTTGGAATAATTGCTAATGATGCAAATAGCTGAGATTATAGTCCTCTCAAAATGTCCATTTATTGTCCAAATTGAATCCTACTTTTGGCTTCAAATAGCCAAAGCTCTAGGTTTTCTTTTTAAAGGTAGACTAGCCTTAGGATTATTTTTTTCCATAGTACATGGAAGGTACAATGAGAAACTCTAAAGTTAGAATTCAAATTAGAGTTTATATTTTCTCTTTGAAGAAAAATTTGTCTTCTTACAGCATTCATGTATGAAACACTGATGGACTGAATACTGTCAATGTTTCAGGAAACATGGCAGTGGATGGAGAAGAACTAGTCCCATTCTCATTGGTTTAGACCAGCCCCAAAAGAGAAATATTTATTTATCAGGAGAGAATTTTAAGAGGGAAGTTCAGAATCATGAAAGTGACATGATCAATAGTCAATAGGACACTATCAACACATGTATTTCTTTCTTTCTACCAATTATTTATGACTAATAATTTAAATCTCCACCACCAAATGAGAAAAACTACAGTTATGTATGAAATTAATTCAGATGATTAAAGATGGTTATTTTTACTTTTTTCACATAATAGATTTCTCTCTGTACAATGGTACATTTTTTATATACTTAGTTTACAATCTTGCAATTTGTAATGTTGAAGAAAAGAACTGGGCAAAGATCAGTGATTTTGCCATAAATGTCAATAAGTTTTTTAAAGGATGTTAAGCTAAAGGATATTAGAGTGGAATACTGCAGTAACTCATTTTTAGAACCCCATAGAATCAACATAATTAAAATCAATTGCAAAGCAAATTTCACAGGTATATTATTTTTAGATAACAAAAATTTAACTCTTACAAGTAAAACTGTCACTGATATTCCAAGTAAAAATGTTACGCTTTTACCTTGTTTTCATTTAATTATGGCAGAAGACCTCTGTCTAATGACAGTAAATAATTCATATGATATTATCAATAATAATGTAATGTAATTAAACTAGTATATATAAAACTGTAATATGTAGAGTAAGTTTATGTATACAAATTGCAAATCCAATATGCATCTTGCAAAGAAAAAAATTAATCCAGATCTTAAATAGTCAAGTAATGAATGTTTTCTTTGATATTTTCCATAATTTACCTTTTTATTGAAGGTATTGTATAGTCTATTTGTATAATGAAATATTAAGGTAAGCCATGACAGTTTTTTAAAAATCATAATCATTAAGAGAAATTAAGTCAAACATAAAAGAAAGTTTAAGAGCCGATAGAAAATCATTCCAGAAAACCACAAAAATACTTCCTTGAGTAACTGATACTCAGTATCATCCAAGGAAGCAATCTTTCTTTGCTTAGTGTTGGCTAGTTAATACCATACACCTGATTGCAAAGCATTCTAAAGTGAAATTTCTATGGAACCTTATATACTAGGACTTTATAAAGAACAAAATAATCAATGAACTTCATTTTCCACAAATACTAGCATCATAGTTTGCACCTATTACTTACAAAAATATTTCTAGGGAAATAAAGTTCAGAATATTGTTTCTTTCCTACTTCATGAAAAATGCTATGAAATATAATAATTTGTATTTAACAAAACTTAAAATAAAGAACATGTATTAATAGGACATGTATGTGTAAAGAAAGGGCTTATGGGATTAATAGATAACCACCATATAGATTTTTATTTATGTTGGTGATCAATCAATTACTTGAAAAATGCCTCCAATTTTAGCTTAGGAAATATTGTAGAACTTGATTAGTAAGTTTGCTACCTATGATATTTTTATGGTAGACCAAACATCCTAATTTGTGTGAGTAACATAAATTTAAATAAAATGAAAACCTACAAGTCACCATAATGTTCACAGAGCTATAAGATTTCAAAAAGATTTTTATTGTATCATAAGAATTATGATGTTATATAAAATGAAAGCACCATAAAAAATCTGGATTTTTTTATATGTAGTATCAGTTCCATTTATTAATGATAGTTATGGTGATATTTGTTTTTGTGATAACCCACATATAATATCTGTCCTCAGAATGACATGACCAAAGGCATTTGTAATTATATTTACTTCTGAAAGATTATGGTTTATAGTTAAAACAAAAGAGGCATCCTGTCATTTTCTAAACCCGTTAAATGTGACAGAATCTATTTTTCTGCCAACTTGTGAGGACCAGGCAGTGAGCAAATTTGCTGTGGTCAGCTAAGTGTAACCACTGAGCAGGAAAGTGAATTTAATAATGCATTATTGTTCTTCAGTGAAGGTGAACTGTTACAGTGCCTTTGTTATAGCCGACTTTGCCTCTGCTTAGGTTTCCAGATGCTGTGTAGATTACCTGCTTAAAATCTCTAATGCATGATAAAATGTAGCAGGTATACTTTTATATTAACATAAATGCATCCTTTTTAGGGCCATAATACTGAATCTAATTGGAAATATTTTCTAATTATATTGCCTTGTGAATTCATATTATAAATAAGCATTTGCTATACAATATAGAATAAGTGACATGGAAGTAGAAATTCATAAAGCTTATCTTATACTATTGGTGATTTATTTTGTTGATACTGAAGAGAACTTTCTAATATTTTATGATATGATAAAGAATATCATCTTTTAAATCAAGTTTATTTTATTTTCCATATTTTAAAACAAACTAAAAAATAGAAGAGACTCTTGAAAATAGATTCAGTTCTCCCATAACTACAGTTTTTTAATGCTCTTTCTTTTCCAGTTCTAACTTATTTTGATGCTTTCTTTTTAAATGCATTGATTAACTGTAGAATTTTCATAACATTTTTAGCTCTCATTGAGTTGAAAAATGCATGGTAAAGAATTCAAGTTTGCTATGATTTTTCTTTTTCTATTTTGTCCAAGTTCAATTCATTAAAAAATAAAATAGAATACGTAGAAGATAATGTCTTGAAAGAATTAGAAAGAAATGTAAGCTTTATTTAGGAAATCAAAACATGAGGAATGTATGCATGTAGATTACTTATATCATTGTAAATTCTCATATTGATAGAGGTTCCTGTCATTAAGATTTTCAAAGAGCTCATGAAAATATTACAAGTTGTAGGCTCCTGTTAGCTTAACATGATATAGATTCATAGTTGGGAATCGAACAGTTAATTTGGAAGTTATCTCTCAGAGATTTTTTTTTTTCTAGTGAGTCTTTTGAAGGAGATGTTTCTTATAATCCATAACTGAAAAGCAAACAAAACCTAATCTCTGGTGTCACTGCTGAACTTTATGGGAAAGAGGCTAAGAAGAGCATTTTTCTGAATATCAGGAGCACCCATCAATGAATATCACTACAGACCATAGAACACGTAAGTTCCAGAGGCAGGAGGAAACCAGGAGTTGACTAAAAAAAAATAAATAATAGCAGCTAGACCCAGTGTGAGAATGCTTTTATAGAACAGTAAATAAGAAAGCAATTTCCACCATTGTTTTTCTCTTAGCAAATAGAGCTCTGTGAATATAGTAGAACCAAAACAGTTTTAGCTACATTTGCACTCTAACATATAGATATTAAATATTTTGATTCTATTCAGTAATTACAAAATAAAATATAATCAACTGTGCAGTCTTGAAGAAAGAGAAATGAATTAAAGTGTGATGGTAAATATAAATATCTACTTACTTTCTAAAATGATTTAAACTCTTTAATTACACTGTTAACAATGTTAGTCCTTCCTTTTATTTTATTAATTTTTTTAATCATATACATTTCAGATGTACAGCATTATAATTCAACATCTGTTTATACTACAAAGCGATCACCAGAAGTCTAGCTCTTATCCATCACCATACAGTTGACTCCTTCAACCATTTTGCCCACACCCAACCCCCTTCCCCTCTGATCTGTTTTCTGCATCTATGAGTTCACTTTTGTTTCATTTTGTTTGTTGGTTGGTTTTGTTTTAGTTACAAAATTTTTTTTTAGATTCTCCTTATGAGAGAGATCATAAGACATTTGTCTTTCTTTGTCTGATTTACTTTGTTTAGTGTAATAACCTCTAGGTCCATCTGTGTTATTGCAAATGGCTGAGCAGTATTTCAGTTTATGGCTGAGTAGTATTCCATTGTATTACATATATACCACTCCTTCTTTATCCATTCACCTATTGACAGACACCTAGATTGTTTCCATATATATCTTGCCTGTTGTACATAATGCTTCAGTAAACATAGGGGTGTATATATCTTTTCAAATTAGTGTTTTCATGTTCTTTGGATAAATATCCAGAAGTGGAAGAGCTGCATTATATGGTAGTTTTATTCTTAATTTTTTGAGGAAACTCCATACTGTTTTCCACAGTGGCTGCACCAATTTACAGTCCCCCCAGCAGTGTACGAGAGTCCCTTTTTCTCCACATCTTCCCCAACACGTGTTATTCCTTGTCTTTTTGACAATAGCCATTCTAACAGGTGTGAGATATCTGTTTCTGTGTCAGTATCATACTGTTTTGATGAGGTTAGTTTTGTAGTAGTTTGACATCAGGGACCATGATACCTCCAACTTTGTTCTTCTTTCTCAGTATTGTTTTGGCTATTGAAGGTCTCTGTTGGTTCCATACAAATTTTAGAATTACTTATTCTAGTTCTGTGAAATATGCCATTGCCATATTGATAGGGATTACATTGAATCTATAGATTGTTTTGGGTAGTATTGACATTTTAACAATATTCATTTTTCTAATCCATGAGCATGAAATGTCTTTCCATTTTTTTGTATCTTCTTAAATTTCTTTCATCCATGCCTTATAGTTTTCAGTGTACAAGTCTTTCACCTCCTAGTTGGTCTTCCTTTAAAAAGGACAGGAAAGATTAAACAAAATTGAAATGCAACAAATACATGTTTAACTTGATGCTGAAATCTTGATTTAAAACAAAATAAAAGTAGACTTCCTTAGGCAAGAAAGGTGCCTAACACTTGAAACTTCAGTCAATCTTAAAGATTTTTCTTTTTAAACTAAATTTGTGATATAGCTTGCAGTTTCTAAAAATCTTCAGAAACTTCTGCAGGTTGATTTTCAGCTGTAGGTTGATTTTTCCCCAGTAACTTTCTCTGGGGAAATTCATGTGAAAGTTTGTTTATTTCAGACTGCTGATTTTCTTAGCACTTGAGATTCCTTTTCTTTTCCCCACAGATCTAGTGTTAAAGAAAGCCAGCACATTATCCCAGTTCTTCAGGACCTATTTTCATGGGTCCTGCCTCTCTTTTTAGATCTTCAGGAGCCTCATTCCCTCGTTTTTGGATATTAGAGTCTTCTTTAGCCACTGTAGAGTTTATGGCTGCATCTTATGGTCTCATGGAATTAATTACATGGTTCTTATTTAATATCTTCAGAGGAGTAAAATGCACTAGTGAGAAATACATTCACTCTATACCATTCAAACTAAATCCCAACGTTCGTTAGTCACTTCAAATGTAGTATTGAAATATCTAACTTACTACAGGAATTACATGATTCTGTGCAAGTGAAGTGTCAGCGTTTCCTTCCAAGTTCACAATCTCTTATCTGTGTTCTCTCTAATCCCTTTCCTTGCTCAGAATTCTTATATAGGTAGGGAAGACCTTCCAAAGTTTCTTTTGTCACTCCTGCTTCTTCAAACACTGCAGACAAAATCAATTTTGCATAAAGTAATTCTCCTTGGAGGAAAACAAACAGAACAACAACACAAACAAACAAAAACTCATAGAACTACACTTACCTCCTTCCTAATAAAATGATGAAATTGATGATACCTTCAGGTATTTTATCTTAAAAGTTCAAATAATTAGATTTTTAACCTTAGTATTATTTTAATTCCTTCTATACTCTAGCCTTGAGAAACAATCAATGTGAAGTATCTAAAAGCAGTGGCCTTGGATAGGGCATCTAGCTTTAAAGGTCAAACAATAGTGTACCCTGACATCCAGTTGATGGGTGGTTATGTTTGCAGGTCTAGAGAAGTAGGAAAGGGTTCAATGAAAATTCAGAAGCTGGCATATCCGATGCATAAAATGATTTGGATTCTTGTGGGGTATATTTAGGGAAAACGCTAGTATCACTCATGTATTTATGATTTCAGTAGGAAGAGCTTTTTGGAAATATATAAATATACATATATATACTCAAATATATGCATTTTCTGTACATTTCTAGAAAACGGAAAATATGTATTGAGCAGCTACTCTGCATCAGGCATCATACCAGATACTGGAGGTACAAAGAGGAACAGGGCATCACAAGGGACACAATTTCTAATAAGGAAAACAAACATGAGACAAAATTATAGTGTGATAAATCTAACAACTACAGTATATCCAAGGTGGCATCAAAGAAGGAATGATTAAGTATGAAGGAGCCATTGAAGGCTTTGTTGTATCTCTCCTTAGAAGTAGACATTGTGACAACATAGACATTCCTGAAATTTCTTTCCTTCTCCCTCCTCTCCTTTTTCCCCTTTATTTTTACCAACAACTATTCATTTTTTGTTTTTTAACATCTTTATTGGAGTATAATTGCTGACAATGGTGTGTTAGTTTCTGCTGTATAACAAAGTGAATCAGCTATGCATATACATATATTCCCATATCTCCTCCCTCTTGCATCTCCCTCCCACCCTCCCTATCCCACTCCTCTAGGTGGTCACAAAGCACCGAGCTGATCTCTCTGTGCCATGTGGCTGCTTCCCACTAGCTATCTATTTTACGTTTGGTAGTGTATATATGTCAATGCTACTCTCTCACTCGGTCCCAGCTTACCCTTCCCCCTCCCTGTGACCTCAAGTCCATTCTCTACATCTGCGTCTTTATTCCTGCCCTGCTCCTAGGTTCTTCAGAACCATTTGCAAATATTTTTTTAAAGTATACTTAGGAAAAAATTAGGGAAAGGGAACTTTTTTTTTCTTTCTTATCTCTAAAATCAGGGGAGTTGAAATGGTCTTATTTCTTTGTGTTTTTTTATTTTTAAATTGGAACATAGTTGGTTTACAATGTTGTGCTAGTTTCAGATGTACAGAAAAGTGAATCAGTTATACATATACATATATCCACTTTTTTTTTTTAGAGTCTTTCCCCCTATAGGTCATTACAGAGTATTGAGTAGAGTTCCCTGTGCTATACAGTATCCTTATTAGTTGTCTATGTTATATATAGTATAGTAGTTTGTATATAAGGATTTCCTGATTATGGAGGGGAGGCAGGTTGGGGAGGGCACACTGAGTTAGAGTACCCTTAAGCACAGTGAAAGAAATTTAGTGCATATGAAGAAGGTTTTTCATCTAAGAAATAGTTGACATGGGTCTCATTGAAGCCTGAGGACCAAGCACTGGGATAGCTCCTGGGGGCACAGTGCTGAATAAGATTTAAAAAAAAAAAAGCCTCTGTAAATGTGGAGTTTATCTTCTCATCAGAGATCAACTATAAGCAAGCGAACAACTACTAGGGAAGCGAACATATGAAGGAATATCAAATGGTATTTTGTGCTATGAGCAATACAAAATGGGGTCATGTGATAAGAACAGGGCGGGGCATTATGAGTAAAGATGACCCCAAGAGGCCTCTCTGGGGTACTATTTGAACTGATGTCTGAATGACAAGACAATACTTGGCAGCCAGGGAAAGTCCAGAGATGTGAGGGGAGTTATTTTAGGCAAAGGGACAAGCAGATCCATGGCCCTGAGCAGAAAGAGCCTTCATGAAACCTGGTGGCTGGCACATAAAGATTAAGGTGGAAAACATGGTAAGGAGTCCGGAAGGTAGGGAGGTACCAGATCAATTGTACTCTGTGATAAGAAGTTTGTATTTCATAAGCACCCATTGAGGATTTTAAGCAGGGGAATGACATAATTTTAAGTGGCTTTTGTGCTGCAAATATATAATGGGGTGGGAGGACTAAAATTGAAGAAGAAACTAGTTAAGTGGCTGTTAAAGAGTGTAGGTGAGAAATGCTGGTGACTTTGACTAAGGTGTTGGCAATTAAAATGGAGAGAAATGGATTGCTTGGAGTGGTGCTGAATGGGTTTGCTTGGAGATTTAATAATGGAGAGCATGATAGCAAAAGAGAAATCAGAGTCTCTTACATTGAGGTGTGAGCCTTTTGTGAAGTCCATGAGGGTTACCACTTTCAACCCATCATGCAGTTGAGTGCCCATACAGACAAAACACTCAAAGTATTTGTTAAGTGAATGCATTCCATATCATGCTTAAGCTTGGATTTGAGGAATGACATTTGTCATACAATTAAAACAAAGTTAAAATACTTATATTCATAGCCACTTGGTAGAAAATGCAGTCAAGAAATTGATTGATAAATGTCTTTCTTCTCCCATATGCTCTGTTTCCCACAGCACACTGCCTGTCAGTAGTTTTCTAAGTATTTTACATTAAGCCCTAAGGTTTAGAGAGGAGAGGATGTCTCAAGAATGAGGTGAGATGAGATCACAGCATTCCATGGACTAATCCTTGAACCAAAGTAGCTCTGCCTAGAACTTTAGGGATAAAATTTCACTTGAAAAAGGATTCGCCTGCTAAAAATATTTAAAATGTTTTAAATCAACTTTTTTAGTAAATTTTAAAAAGCATTTAACTTAGACTATCACTTACACTGTTTTCTTTTCTTTTTTTTTTTTTTTTACGGAATGTTAACTTTAGTTACATCTGTATTTGTTAAATTTTCACTAGAATATAGTTTAGGAGGATCAAATCAATACATTCCCCTTAATCATTTACCCTTAAAATGAGAGTAAATAAAATTCTTTATCAAATAAAACAAATATGGGCATTAGTCACTCAAGGAAAAATACTTTAACGACCATGTTTAACCATTTTCAACTCTAATTTTGGTGCAGAATTTTCACTCATTATTTTATAAAGAAACTCTCCAAGAAACTAAAATGTGTACATTTAAATGCATCTTTTTCCTCTAGCCAACTTGGGAGAAAATGTTAAACCATTGTTTGACACTTAAAGACTTCTTTAGATTATCATTGAATCTTCAAAATATTTATACAAATATTTTCAGTTGTCATAAGATTTTATTAAGGTTTAATGTATTTTGGGAAGTTATCAAAAGTGAAGATTGGCAATCTTGACTTTAATAAAGTGCAAACCAAGCTATTTAAGTGTTCATAGCAAATATTTTAAAGCAAAATATACTCAGCATCAAAGCGCTGACTTGGGAAAAATTCATCTGAATTAATTTTAGCCTTTTGTAATCCACAGAACCTGTTAAGGAACTTACCATGTCTATAAAATAAAGCAAATGTATTGTTACTTTCCATATCAAGTTTTCTGAGACTGTCTCATTTTTTCATGACCAAAATTTGATAATCATTTTCACTACTTTATTATTGATTGGTTAGTTAATAAAAATTTTCCAAATCATAATAAAAAATCTTAGTAATATGTTATTTGTAAGTTCTTAAGCATGCTACAAACCATTTGGGAGTTTTAATTTTGTAAAGAAAATTTACATGATAGATGCCCATTATTATGTCTATAACATCTAAAAATATAATCAATGTCTAGAAGAAAATGTCTTTAAGGTTTTCTTACACCAAATTTTTTTTTTTTTTTTTTTTTGCGGTACACGGGCCTCTCACTGTTGTGGCCTACTGCCGTTGTGGAGCACAGGCTCCGGACGTGCAGGCTCAGCGGCCATGGCTCACGGGCCCAGCCGCTCCGCGGCATGTGGGATCTTCCCGGACCGAGGCACGAACCCATGTCCCCTGCATCAGCAGGCGGACTCTCAACCACTGCGCCACCAGGGAAGCCCTCTTACACCAAATTTTAATCAGTATTTTGCATTGTACAATATTATGACATAACAAGATACTAATATATTGATAATATTAAGCTTGATTTTCTAAAGATCATTGTTCTGCATTATAAAATTAAATTACATAAAATATTTTATACTTACTACAATAATTTTAAGAAACATACAGATGCTCTAATATGTTAAGTATTGTTCTTGGAGTTAAGATGTCAAAGTTTTCTTGTCCCTTTTCTTTTAGCTTGTTGTTCTCACCTCTTTTATTTTATTTTATTTTATTTTTTGCGGTATGTGGGCCTCTCACTGTTGTGGCCTCTCCCGTTTGCGGAGCACAGGCTCCGGACGCGCAGGCTCAATGGCCATGGCTCACGGGCCCCGCCGCTCCGCGGCATGTGGGATCTTCCCGGACCGGGGCACGTACCCGTGTCCCCTGCATCGGCAGGTGGACTCTCAACCACTGCGCCACCAGCGAAGTCCTCTCACCTCTTTTAGAGGAAAAGAAAATTATCTATAACGTATCTAGATAATTTAGGTAGAATTTCAGCAGGTTTATTTGTGTTGGAAAACTTACAGACAGAAACAAAGTAAAGGCACAATTTTATTTTAGTGGGTTCATTTAAGTGATAAATTTAAACTTTTTCCCCTTTCAAATAGTATGTATACACTATTAAAAATATGGGTTGTAACTTTAATATTTCATGACATTATATGACAATGGAATTTACAGTTTTTATCATCATCAATATTACTTTATCTTCATCATCCTCTGGCTCTTTTAGAAGTTTTTCTCTTTCCTAATCTAAGATTTAGAATATTTTATTGTAAAATCTAGATGCTGTTTATTTCTTTTCATTCTATATAGCTGCAATTCCTGACTTTGGAAACCATCAAAATATCGTTTACCCTTTAGAAGCTAAAAGATCTGGTGTTGATATTTTGGTTAATTTTAGAAGTAAAATGTCAATATATAATTCAAGAATTTTTTTCCTTTTCTTTATGATTTGTATAGATATTATTAAGGTAATAAATATAACTCAATGATTCCAAATCCATCAACAAAGTAAGCACACTGTTAAGATATCAAGGATAATTAGATCTTAAAAACAAATAAATATTTCTTGAAAGATTCTGGTCCTTTCATTGTTGCTATTGATGTTTGTATTTTTCCATCATTTTATGTGTTCCCTGTTTAGTATACCTTCTGTCTATCAAGAAAGTCAACAATAATAAAAATGTAAATCCACATAAAATATGTTGCCTCTCATTGAGAGAACATTTCAAAGATTTTTTTTATCAGTTCTTCATTTTTCCCCTGTCAGATGCTGAAATCTTTTACTACCCCTCATATTGCACAGAAATGCAGGTCCACTGATACTGTCTTCTTGTAGCTAAGCTGTGAAGAAGTCAAAATTTCATTTTGTAAAGGCAGTTATCATGAAGAGTGCCACAGGCCCAGGTTATTGGTCCTTATTGAGCAAACCTGAAGATAAGATGTCTAATTTCCTGACCAAGCTTCTAGTGTGTTTATGTGTCTTTCTTTCTATGCAAGTGGGGGTGGGGTGGGAAGAGAGAGAGAGAAGGGGTTCTTGTATAAAATGTTGAAAAAAGTGTTGGAAAGACCCTTAAACTAATTTTAATGAGATTACTTAAAGTGGCATATTCAAATTTAATATGGTCTTGAAATAACTGTGGTCAAGTTTTTTTTTTCTTTTTTTATTTAAGTATAGTTGATTTACAATGTTTCAGGTGTACAGCAAAGTGATTCAGTTGTATATATACATATTATTTTTCAGATTCTTTTCCATTATACAAGATATTGAATATAGTTCTCTGTGCTATAGAGTAGGTCCTTGTTGTTTATCTATTTTAAATATAGTAGTGTATATCTGTTAATGCCAAATCTCCAAGTTTTAATAATGATTTCAATATCATAGTGCTTAAGCTTAATTTGAAGCACTGAGAAAAATAGGCAAACAAGTAATGGTCAAGCTTGGAGTTTTCTCTTGACTTTGTTTTACTATTTTATGTCTTTTCCTTTTCTCATGATAATTTTTAGTTTGAAATAAAAGGAATTACA
This sequence comes from Phocoena phocoena, assembly GCF_963924675.1. Classification (NCBI taxonomy): domain Eukaryota; kingdom Metazoa; phylum Chordata; class Mammalia; order Artiodactyla; family Phocoenidae; genus Phocoena; species Phocoena phocoena. The sequence continues at coordinate 46,930,952 of NC_089236.1, read as the reverse complement.
TATGAGACTTCCTTTTATTCCTTTGGATGCTGACTTACAAATAGTCTGATGAGGGAAATGGAATAAAAATTGCTCTAATTGCAATTAGTGGAAAAGACAGAAAAAAAATCTTCTGAAATATGCTTTGAAGGGCTTTTCTGTGACGCAGTTTCCATTATATTCTCCTATTCTCCTAACCATTAAAAAAAAAAAGTTACTGTATCGCTTTTTTGTATTTTTCCAAAAAAAATGTTTCAAACACCTTTTCTGACTAGTTGCTCTAAAAACAGTAGTTTACTCATCAAAGTAGGTAAACTCAAAATATGTTGTTTCTAATAGGGTAAAAATGTCTCCCAGTGTTTTTTGGATTCACTTGCCATTAATTTTTCTGAATATAATATACCTGATATATAGGAAAGTGCATCATATTATTTGAAATTAGGCAGAGCCTTGTAAATTCCATTTGACACCCCCAAAATAAAATTAATTGAGAAATATATTAATATATAACTTGCTACCATCACATATATCCCAATTATTTTGAGATACTAAAGCAAATACAAAGTGAAAGAGATAATTAGGGCTACTGCCATGGATTATTAAGACAAAAGCATTTTTTCCTAAAGTTATTATTATCCTCATGATTCAGTCAATAATGGGAAGGAGAAGGAAGTCAATTGGTATTTACTGAATGCTTATTATATACTAGAAATCTTTAAGCTTATGAACATATTAGAGATTTTCTTTTCCTTTCAGGTTTTCCCAAAGTCTCATCTTTCGTCGGTAGTGTAAGCTTTTCATAATTAAGTACTGTGAAGGACAGACTTCTTAGTTTTTATTTTGGTAAAGCTTTTCCAATTACTTTGTGTTGGTGTTGGAGACACCCCTCTAGATTGCTTTTGGTGGAACAGTTTAACACGTAAATAGTAAATGTTAGAAAGTGGGGTATAAATATTTGAAAAAGTAAACTGATTTAAAATTTTCATAATTTGTTTTACTTTTTTCAACTCTCTCAGTATTTCTAAAATTAAAACCAATTTTTAAATTGAAAGGCAATATATCTTTTTCTCAAAGTTCTCTTCCAGGGTTAGATTTTAATAACATAGTCTTACAACGCAATATATTTGAAAACCCCAAAGAACTATTGTCAGCTAAATTGTCTTTACAAAATGGCAAAACTATCAGTATAAAGACTTAACAACTGGCAATGTTCAACCAAGGACTTTATCATTGTTTCATTGTCATAGGTCTTATAAAAAGTGATTCAATAATATAATTAGCTGGGCTTCCCTGGTGGCGCAGTGGTTGAGAGTCCACCTGCCGATGCAGGGGACACGGGTACGTGCCCCGGTCCGGGAAGATCCCACATGCCGCGGAGCGGCGGGGCCCGTGAGCCATGGCCATTGAGCCTGCGCGTCCGGAGCCTGTGCTCCGCAAACGGGAGAGGCCACAACAGTGAGAGGCCCACATACCGCAAAAAAAAAAAAAATAATAATAATATGATTAGCTTATTTTCTGCTTTCTGAATGAAAGAGGAAAATGATCCTTACAATAATAGCAAGAATTTATTAAGTACCTACTATATGCCAGACACAGTATGCACTTATATTTATATTAATATGGTTCTTCATCAAGACAACTATATAAAAACATATTGTTGTATTTATTTTAAGAGTGAGACCTAAAAACTCAGTATCATGGAACAGGCATTCAAAAGAGGTCTTCAAGTCATGAGGCTGTGTTTTCTGTTTACCAACCCGTTTTGAGTACAACACCTCTGAGAACAAACAAGCACACAAAATGGCAACACTTATAACGTAACTACTTAAAATCATTAGACATGTAACTCATATTTTCCTATAACGTTAGCTTTGTGTATTTATCTCAAGGGCTGATTTTTGTTTATCTGTTCCTTTCTTCTTATGTTTTAATATTTCAGGCGTTAACAGGCCAAGTCCTATTTCTGAGTTAATATTTTAAAAAAGAAACAATGATGATCTCATTATGCAAATACATTTATTAAGCAGAGTTTCACTTTGTTTATCTAATATGAGATTAGGGAATTTCAGAATTCATTCTAGAGGTCTTCATCCACAGTTGCATAACTCTTAATGACTTGCCATTTGAGTTTTTCTTCAGTTCCCATATGTTTATGCAAGGACAAACATCTCTTTTTTGTTTATAAGGTTGTAAACCCCTCCATAGACCTTCCTTCATTAGAAGCATGTGAACACAGTGTATTTGAAATTCAGTTATGTTCTGAAATAATTTGAGTGAGTTTAACAATGTATATTTATACATGGGTAATAAATGTAACATTTATAAGACAAAAAATTCACATAAAACTTATTCTTTGTTAAACTATATAACTTTTCTTGAAAGCTAGAAAAGCACTCCTCTCTCAATAAAGAGATGTCTAAATGTTCATATCTACAGGATGCCTGGTATTATTGTCTAACAAGAAGAAGATACCTACACATAATTATCTTATTTTTGTTATTGTTATTATGTATTTTTTTTCTACCTCACTTTACACCTCCTAACATCTTCCTCTGTCCTCCACCCTCATGTTGATCATAAGAAGGGAAGAAGAAGAAAAAAAAAACCCTGAAAAATGATAGTCTGAAACCAACCTAGAAATTACCTTATGAAATCCTTTTTTTAAAAAAAAATAAAATGGAGAAGAAATGAAAATTATTTTTACAAATGAAAAATCTGATTTGTCTTTACCTTTCCGCATTTACTTACTCAACAAATATACATTGAATGTCAATCCCATGACATGCTATGATGTCAAAGTATTAGTTTCTTTCTTTTTTTTAAATAAATTTAATTATTTATTTATTTTTGGCTGAGTTGGGTCTTCATTGCTGCGCACAGGCTTTCTCTAGTTGCAGCGAGCAGGGTCTACTCTTTGTTGCAGTGCATGGGCTTCTCATTGCGGTGGCTTCTCTTGTTGCGGAGCACAGGCTCTAGGCACGTGGGCTTCAGTAGTTGTGGCTTGTGGGCTCCGTAGTTGTGGCTCATGGACTTAGTTGCTCCGTGGCATGTGGGATCTTCCTGGATCAGGGCTTGAACCTGTGTCCCCTGCATTGGCAGGCAGATTCTTAACCACTGTGCCACCAGGGAAGCCCCAAAGTATTAGTTTCTAATATTAAGGTTTTTATTATTATTTTTTTTAACCACAAGATGATCAGGAAATATGGGTTGCTCATCTTTCTTTTCTCTTCCCTCTGTGAAATCATTAGAGATCTTTAATCATTTAAGAGCTTCTTTAGCAAAAGAAACGAGTAAAGTGACACTGAGAAGGCAAGTAGGCACCTACAGACAAGTGATTACCTTAAGAGTGGGCTTCAAGCTCACCCCTTCCCTAGAGTTTCTCTCCAACCCTTTTCCTTTTCCTACAAAGAACAGCGTTGTAACCTCTTTTAAAATTTAAGTAACTTTAAAAAAAATTGACTTCGTCTAAAGAATATAGGATAACTTTCAGGTGTTAATAAAGAAGAGAATAAAGTAATATATATTTTAAAACAATCACTACCAAACCACGTAAGTTAGAAAATTATAGAACAAACAAAAAAGAGTACGTAGGGACAGTGATCAGAACATATTTTTCCCTTTCTACGAGGGTAGCATGCCCTAGAATTGATATATAGCATTGAGAGAGGTTTATTTGTTGTTCCAGGCCCTTCTCTAAGTAGTAAAACAAATAACATTAATTTTTCCTTAGTGTTCCAAGGCACACAGAGTCGAAAAGCTTTGCATGTTTTCCGTAATTGTGTTGTGTTACTCATTCAAATTTTACTACTTCAATTTTTCATCTGCAATATTTAGTTGTTTTGCATTTATTTAATATAGTATACTCTAATTTTATTTAAATGCTATTTCAAAAAAGTCTGTAACAGTGAAAGAGCCAATATAATGCAAATATTGTTTTTAACTATAACCTAAGTAATTTGATAGAAAAGATCTATATACGGAAGTCTTTTCCTTTGAGTATAAATTGAACCTTGTTAATGTGACTCTACTTGCTTTCTAATGGCCATTTTGCTAAAATATTGGTCCCCAAATTTTGTTTCCCAAAATGTTTGTTTTCTACAGTATCAGTTACTTTGGATCTGATCTTTGGGAAGAAAGTAAGATACAAGGAGAATGCAGACTTTTTGAAACTTTATAATATCAAGTAATTAAGGAATTGTGATTGGCTGAACTTGCATTTAAAATGAATGGTAATATGTAGATGCAGCTAGATTATACCCTTTGACAAAATAATATATTATAAAGCTTTCTGAAGTCTTTAGTAAATATTTTCTAAAGTCATTTTCCAGGAACATAGCATTAGAGAGAGAATACAGACCTCAAGTCAGGTGGATCTGGCTCTAAGTCCCAATTGCTGTATTATGAGAGGTATAATAATAAACCAATAGAAATATCTAAATCTAAATATTGTTTGAAGCACTTTATGAAAACACATAATAAAATAAGCACAGCCTTTGGCACATAGTAAGTGCTTTATTTATTCCTCCCCCTCTGTTTCAGTAACTCCAGTCTTACTTGTGGTAAGCTTATAAATTTCTTTTATCACTTATCTATTAAGATAAAAGGTCTTAAAAAAAAAGATAAAAGGTCTTTTCTTAGTGGCATGGTTGACAATTAATAAAATTCACTATATGTGAGAATACATAATAATGTACATGCTGACAGTAGAGACACTAATTTGACTTTTAAAAATATTAGTATTAATAGCTACCATTTATAGAACATATAATGTGGGACAATTACTGAGTTTTCTCTGTTATCTTTAATCCTCACTGTAAGCAGCAAGGTGGATGTTATTATCCTTACTTTACAGATGAGGTTCTGGGAGGTTAAATGACTTGTTCAGGGTGACACAATTGTCCTGCAGGGAAACTGGAATTGGAATCATGGATTCTGTTTCTGAAACCTTCTTTTTCCTGAAGCAATCTTACTCCTTGAAAAGAAGACATACCACACAGTTGATGGAATTAACATAAATAGGTGAATGTATTAATTTGAATTCTAAATTACAGTCTCATCATCTGTATCCATCACTTCAAATACTCTGGTATAATCACTGAATTGCTCTAAACAATTTGTTCATGTTCTTATGTCTGTATGAACTCTGTATCATTACTGAGCTTTGGAAAACAAACCAGAATATCTTTATTTCTGTGCTTAATCTCCTTGAAAATTTTAACTGAGAATATTGGGCTATTCTTTTTTTTGCCGTACGCGGGCCTCTCACTGTTTGGGCTCTTCTTTACCATGAAATTTTGTTGATCAGCTTTACAATTTATAATGTTTAAATTCACAAAGAATTCATGGTAAATGATATTTGCATTTTTATACTTGAATCATTGTTTGCCATGAAATTGGTATGCACCATCTTGAATTATTTGATGATATGTGTAATAGTGAAGGGATTCTTTTAAAAAGCCTTAACGAGTTTACCAAAGGCAGTTCAAAGACCTTTATCATTTTTTTTTGTTAGTAACTTCCATTCTCATGTCATTTGTTTTAGTTTTTACTACCTTCTTCCTCCCAAAAAAGAAGTCACTTTGGAAATGGAAAAAATTGTTTCAAATCATTGGCAAAACTTAATGACTTCTGACTGCTGTGATATGTTAATGTAAGCCAGACCAAATGTTCCTCAGCTGCATATTTGGTGTTGTTCACTGGGAACTGGCAAGATTTATGAAAGCCCAGTGGCAAAGACTGCTCACATGCCTCTCATTGTAATTGTTTCCCATATTCAGTGATGAAGGACTGTTAGGGAAGAAAATATCAACTTTTCAGGGACTAGTCATTTAGGCCCAAATAGAATGCTATTTCACCTCTGATTTACTATGGCATTCTCATGACATCTAAGCTATCAAAGTTCTTTAAACTTTTCTACCTCAATTCTTAGAGATATAATCTGTGACTTTTCAAGGTGCTCTGAAGTTACAAAACAAAAAAAGGAAGTGATCTGGTTTCAGTAATTTATAACTATAAGGTACTTACTTTAACTTATATTTAAAAAATGAAAACTTATTTTATCAGTTATGTGTATCGCAAATATACACACATTACTACTTTTATCAACTTTTAACCTCTTTTTAAAAGTAGTGGAAGGCAGTTCACATTCTCAAAAAAAGTAAGTGTTAAATATAAGTACCTATTTATAATTATTAAAATGCTAGTTACTGTTCAGAAGGATGAATAAAGGGGAGTGTTTTAAATATCTGATGAAGATATTTCAAAGATGTTAATAACAGGTCTAATACCAGATGAATATAATAGTCAAAGTTTAAGCTTTCCATGGAAGAATTGAGCCTTAGGCAGATTCTAAACCTGAGAGTAATAGCAAGCCCCAGAAGACTTCACTGAGAAGACAGGATTTTGATTCAAAGGAAGTCTTAAATGTATGACAAGAATTGACAACAAATAGCTTTGTAATACTAGTATTCAGTACAGGCCACCCTGTTCTTACATAATGGTAGATGTTCATTGTAAGTATTCTTTGCAATAGTCATACATATTTTTACCATCATGTTAGAACAATACTTCCATCACAACTATTGCATTTAAAACTAAGTCATAATCTAACCTGTACATGCTGCCTATTATGTACTAAGCAGTAGTTGAAGTTGACATGTACTAATTTGCTTAGTCCTAAGATGACTTTTGGAGATAGGTAATATTATTTTTCCCATTTTACTGATTAAGAAACAAAGTTGCAGAAAGAATCTAGAGTCAATATTTGTGATCTTAAACTGAATCTGATATTGCTTTTCAACTTAGGCTGTCTTTTGGGAAATATGTCAATAGTTATTTGCTTCCATTATCATATGATAAGAAAAATGATGCTAATGATGACAGAAAGATCTCACATATTTATTCAAATGCTTTTTCACACACTATGAAATTTTATCCATATAAAGACTCAGTAAACTATATAGTGATTGAAAAAGGATGAATATTTTCATTTTTCTTATGTTTTAGCATGTAATATCAAAAGACTAGCTATGTATTGTTAAAAGGGTCAGCCTCTGCATTATTCAATATTGAACTCCTTAATTATGTATCTCTGTAAAATAAAAGGAAAAGTGCTGACAGAATGCAGAAGAAAAATCTAAATTTTTTTTCTTGCAATAACTGTGACACAGATAGTATAAAGCAATATTTTTGTCCTTGAAATGTTTAGAAGTATTGACATTCTGTCCACTAAATTGTCAGCTTGTCTTTAAGGTTAGAGCTTCTAAGTCCTTAGCATTTAACAGACTGACATTGATCTCTTGGTTGTTCAAACTTGTATACCACCAGCAAGCTGGACTTGATTTTGAAGCAGGGCATTTAAAATTTTGCCCTTGATGATGATATGTCATAATTTCCATCGACTATGCTAGGATTATTTGCATTGAATGTCTAGCCTTTAAGTATGGTTCCAAATATTCCACCAATATTAAACTTTTTGATAAACTCAATGTTAGAAAAATTTCTTATGTATTAAGGGACAATTCAGTGGATAATAAAATACAGATACAAAAGCAAAAGAAAGTAACAAATTGGTTCTAGTCTGACATATACTTCAGAAACCAGTGTTATAAGGATGTTCACAATGCTTATTAACATCATTTTGTTTTGATAAACAAAACAAATTGTTTAATAACTTTGTCATGTTTATGGAAATATTTCCAAGAAAAAAATCTAGTAACAAAATTCTAGTAACAAAATTCATTTGTTACTTTTTAAATAAAGTGTGTCAGTGGGAAAAATAATTTATAGGATTTGAAATAATATTTATTAATTCTGGGCAATAACTGGACTTTCCAGATAATATTTTCATTGTTCCGTTAGTTGGTTAAAGAATCACAAGAAATGGCAGTGGAATTTTTTTTTTTAAGATTTCTTTGACTCCCTCCACCCACAGGCTCTGAGCAAGGCAGTAAATAGTCCATTTTTGTTAATGAAGCTTCCCTCATACAGCTGGGATTGTTTAATATTTTACGAGTGTTACTTTGTTTTGCTCTCAACGATCTCAGGCAGTTAAGGATTTATGAATCGTGTTTTTCTCAGCCCATCTGCGGTTTCCTATCTTCCCTGGCCTTGAGAATATGTTTAAATTTATTAAAGCGAAGCAAAGGCTCATTATTTCAAAGGAGAGCCAAAGTGACACAGTGAATTGGTTATTAATGGAAAGGCACTGCCATAGGGCGATTGAAATTTAATGATATCCTACAAGAAAAAAATGAGGGTGTCACTTTCCAAAAAGTCATGCTAAATGCCAGACTTTTTAAGGTCCTGCCGCTAATTTTATGCCTACGCACAGTAATGTTTTCAAAAGCGTTTAGGAAACACGGACCAGTGACTGTACTGATTATCCTTTTCACCTTCGCGCCTGTTCCAAATGGGTTTGTGCAGTGAGCGATTTAATCTCTAAATATAGGGAACGTTAAAAAAAAAATAACATTGCTGTTTTTCACAAGCTAAGGGCCTTTTGCAATCCTCCAGAGATGGACTTGCAAATATGTTATCTCCATATGCTCTCAGTAAGCTCTCAAACTGGCGCATCACCAAAAAAGAAAAAAAAAAATCAATCCCTTGATTTTTATTTCTGTCATTCAAAAGATATTTTAATGTCATAGTCTATAAACTATATTTATTAATATTCAGATAACATTACGTTTGTGCTACAATATGGGACTTGGTGTAATTTTAAGTTTTTCTTATTTAACTTAGTCATTTTATTGAATTACACTGTTGACGCACTAACATACCATTCTTTATCTCCCTCCATTTAATGTAAACCAGAGACATCTATCTATTACTAAGGACGTTTTTTTGAGTTTTATAGAGTTACTCTCAGTAATTTCCTGTATTAATTGAAATACCCCTTAATTATTTTTAAAGTTATTTCAAATTCCTCTGGAAAAAATTGACATGATAATATCCCAATCATGCTTCAGAACGTTAGATGGAATTCCATAAGGATTCCTGAAAGCACACTATTCCTTTTACAGTTTTTGCTTTATTTGAATTTTTCTACCTGTGCGTTAATTGGTGACCCTAATATTCTACCTCTGTATCACTTTCAAATATATATTGATATTTGAAGAGGGGTGACTGTGTGCATTCCAGGAAATGGCAGTTTAGATTTAGGGATCTTGTTCAGTTAGACTTGGGATTCAGCAATTTAAGCAATACATTAATTCCATGAAGTAAATATAATATGAACATTTTTAATTCTGGAACAGCAATGGGTCCAGTTTTTATGCATCTTTAGTTACTACTGCTGAATATAAACTAAAATGTAAATGGTGCATTTGACAGGCACTGTAGTAACATATAATTTTCTCATACTGCATCTGGTAATATTAAATTGTCTACTGGTGGCAAACACACTTTTGGTTGTAGAATAGTATGAGTTCTTTTTCCTGTTTTATGGCAAAATATGTCTTCCGAGAATTTCTGAAGTTAATTTATAAAAATTAAATTTACACTAAATTCAGAATTACGTTAACAAGATTTTATAACTTGTGATCACACGTTGGGGAACTTTTCATTTATTCTGGATCAGAGTGTGAATCTGAAGAGACGAGAAAAATGTTCAAATCTAAGAGACAGTAATGTGTCTTATAGGAGAAAAATCACTTGGAATAGGGTGTCAGGGATCCACAATTTAAGTTTCTCTGGATCCTGACTCTCTTTAAGAGTAAACTTATCATTCTATAATCTTCCTAACAAAGACATAAACACTCCAGCTACATCTACTTTGATTGTTTCACGACAGTTTACTGGAGGCTGAGCAATGACAGATTTCTTCATTGTCTTTTTGCCAAAATTTGTCCTTTAAGTCATTTTTGTTGACTGCCCCTTTTAGCAGCTCACCTCACAATGAGAGAGAAGACAATTAATGGGAGGGTGATTTATCACTGCCAAAAACTGTCAAGGACTTCAGTTGTAGCTGGAGAAAAAGCAATTTCACATTATGGCATTTCATTCTGAATACATTGTATTTACAGCTCACAGTTTTATTTTCAGAGCCTATTATCAGGTGAAACAGTTGCATCTGAAATGTTGTTTGTGACATAGGTGACCTGTTAGGATTTGATAAGTATTTACGCCAGAGCACAAGGGGCTCACACATCTGCTGTTGGCAGAAGCAATGGAAAAAAATAACCTGGAAATGAGGCGTTTGATTTTTCTGGTTCCTACACTCGAGCATCTGTTGCTATAATTAAGTGGAATTCAGTAATTGCAGAGCAATGGTGAAATAAACATATGCATTCTTGCCAGCTTTTAGGATTTGGTGTCCTTACAGTAGGAGAGACAAGCAAAGTGACTTCAATAAGAACAAAGGGTTTTGTAGCAAAGTTTAACAACTAACTTTTTGGTAGAAGAGAAAAAAGAATGCCAGGTCAGAAAATGATTTCATCAGAAAGTGAAATAGTGTAGTTTTACAAGAAGAAATTTCCTGCAACATGCAGCCTTTGGAACGAACTCTGCATCTATAAGCCTGTCAAAAGGGTTAAACACCATACTCGAGTAAGTTATATCATGGGGGAATAACAAAAATCGGTTTATTATTAATCTTAATGGTATTGTGCCATGAAAAAGAGATTACAGTGAAATTCATTTAATAAGTTAAAGAAGTACATTTGGTAAGTTGTAAGAAATCAGTATGTTTTCATTGGAGCTTGACTTTTAAAAGCAATATGATGGATTATTTGGGGGCTAAAGTAATGCTCTCATCAAAATAGAAAGTGATTCTTAACAGTGCTGGGGGCAAGAGCAAGCAGTGGGATGGGCTGTAGCACTTTTTTGAATTACAATCCACAAGCCTTGCCCCTGCTCTCCAGGTACTTCTGAGAATCTTGGAAAAGGACCCCAGATGTCTCCCAAGGTATTTTTATTCCCATGTACTTTGCAGAGAAAGTCTTGCCTATGAAACAAAGATACCCTGCTTATGAATACTGTATATACTTACTAAAATTCTTTAGTCAATATGTTTTATGCCCCATTAGTTATTTAGAACAATTCAAATTCTTCCACACAGTAGAACAATTTGGATTTGGTTGTTATACTGTAGTAGTTTGCGGTTTCCTGGAAATGTCACATGACAAATTCTATTGTGCTATAAATACCTGCAAAACAATGACTTCTGGAAGGAGAAAATGTGAACTTCAAGCTCTCATGAAATCAAAGTATTAGTATTCATTTTTTTAAGTTTTAAGCGGATTTCATTATTATTAGTAAGGACAGTATGGTGGCTAATAAGCTAAGCTACAGCGTCACTGTGACGCCCTTGCTCTGTCGGCCATTTGAGAGGGACTGTGAGTTTAAGTATAGAAGAAGCTGGCCTCATATGTGATTTGGCATTTTTATCTGATACTTTGGCTTCAGATGATCACTTAACTTTCTGGGTGAAGAAAAGACATGAGGAGTCAACCATGAAGAAATGAAAATGATGGATTATGTCTTCATAATGTCAACAAATGTTGTGTGTCTGCTTAGAAGAGAGCTTCTTTTTTTCCTTACACTTCTTTTTCAAGTGGCTTTAAAATGTGTTTTAAAATAGGTTCAATATTTTTAATTCTTGTTGGATTGTATTGAATAGTAAGGAGATTTAGAGCTATAATAAGTCCATATCTATATCATCTAATCTATATATTCATATTCATATCTACATATTTAATATGGGAAAGTCACAACCTATTATAGAAGAAACTGAAAGAAAAATATCATCCCTGCCCTCTATTTGTTTACAAAAGACTTACTAACCACAGCAAACATTTACACAGCACACACTATATGCCAAGTGCTATTCTAAATACTACAGATATAATAACAGCCTCATAGCAATGTTTTAGACAGTCACATTACTGTTATTACCCCCATTTTACAGATGACGATAACAAGGCAGAGCTCAAGGCCCTGTGACCAGTAGGTAGCCCACAGTTCTGGGAATTGAGTCCAAAAGAGCCTAGAGGTTAGAAGTGCCATAACTTAAGTGCATGAATGTTTTACACGTGGGGAATATAGTATGTATGTATATACATACTATAGGTTGTGATGTGGTGACGAGAGCATGGCATTATTGCACTTAATCCTTACAATAATTTTCTGAAGTTGGTATCATTTTATCTCCATTCTAATGGTGAGGAAATTGAGGTTTAGAGATGATTAATAGATTTTCTAAGGCTCAGAGCTTAAGAATGACATTATCAGGAAGAAACCCAAATTTGGCCTTTTCTAGTGCCTTTTGCTCTCTGAACTGCCATGTGCTACATTTAGCCTTATTTCAGTTTATTGCTAAAATCTTTTTCTTACATGTAAATATTAAAAAAAAAAAAGTAGTAGTGATGTAGTGGCCAGATAAATTTTCTTGATTAGGTGTATATCAATTTCTGTTCAAATGTTTAATCCTGCCCATATGTGTATGCTACGTTGATTAGGACCCAAACATTTGAACAATAGATTCGCTGAAACTTTAGTGGTAAAGTGTTACAAAGTCCTCAGAAGTCTTCCTTTTATCAGTTGTGAATATAATTGGCATTTCTTTAATGAAAACTTTAAAATTCTTTGTTTTGTACTTATTTTAAAAGTTTGTTAATAAAAGTATTAAAATATGAACAGAAATAATATTTACCTAAGTGAAATTACTGTAGACAGTGGAGCATAATGGTTGAAAGCATAAGCTCTCAATTCAGGACAATTTAGATTCCACTTCCTACTCCATTTAATAGTGAAGATGCTATTAAATTGTGGTGGTTACTTAGCTACATTAATCCTCATTTTCCAAATGTGAAAAACGGGAATAATAAGTACCTGCTTTGGGGAGAAGATGTAAGAATAATTGAATAATGTATAGACATGGGTAACTATCGTTCCTATCAACTTTTATCATCATCAATCATCCCTAAAACAGGTAGCCACGAATTGATCAACAGGTATGTTCCAAAAATTCACTTGTGCATTGTTTGAAAGTTGAACCATCTTTTTCCCCCAAAGAATAACATCATAAATATAGATTAGAGCTAATTGAAAGAATACTATCAGCTCATTAGTGATACCCTATAAATTTGTTATGAGTTAAATAGGCTCTCTGGAAAAACCAGAGCTAGACTGTTTGAAACAATTATAATAAAGGATGGTACTAATCCTATTGTATAAAACATGAGTCAGCAAACTTTCTCTGTAAAGGCCCAGATAGTAAATATTTTAGAATTTGTGGGCCATATGGTCTCTGTCACACCACTCAACTCTGCTGCTGTAGTGTGAACGCAGCCACAGATTACAAATAAATGAACGATTGTGGCTTTGTTTCAGTAAAACTTTATGGACACTGAAATTTGAATTTCATATAATTTTCAGGTGCCACAAAATATTAATCAATCTTATTTTATTTTTTCAATCATTTCAAAATTCAAAAGCCATTCTCTGCTTGCAGGCTACACAAAAAACAGGTGGTGGGCTGGATTTGGCCTATAGCCATAGTTTGCCCACCTCTGACATGAAACATGATTTTGTCTCTTCTGAACTTTTTCCTTAAAATATTTTATTCCAGTCACCTTTGTCAACCTTTCATCTCTCAGAGAGGTAAAAGGTTCTAAAAATTGGAATTGATTGTTTTCACAAAAAGTCCAAAGACACATGGACAAGGCCAGAGTGTGGATAACTTGGAACTTAGAAGTCCAGGTACAAGATAGCATCACAACCTAACAATGTTCTGCTTTGGTGCAAGCCAGTTAGCACTTCAAGCCCAGACTTCTCATGTTGAAAGCAGGGAAAATAATCTCATATTTAACAGGCTTGCTGTAAGGAACAAATGAAATACTATATATATTTTTTTATTTTATTTTTTGTGGTATGCGGGCCTCTCACTGTTGTGGCCTACTCCCGTTGCGGAGCACAGGCTCCAGACGTGCAGGCTCAGTGACCATGGCTCACGGGTCCAGCCGCTCCGCGGCATGTGGGATCTTCCTGGACTGGGGCGCGAACCCGTGTCCCCTGCATCGGCAGGCGGACTCTCAACCACTGTGCCACCAGGGAAGCCCTGAAATACTATTTTAAATGATCATAAGTTAGAAAACACCGTGCTATTGCACAATTCAAGAAGTTTGAGATATGAGTACCTCAGTATATGATGGTTTTCAGTATCTGTACTCTGGGTCTCTGTATTAGTTTTGTAGGGCTGCCTGAACAAAATACCACAGACTGCATGGCTTAAACAACAGAAATTTATTTTTTCACAGTTCTGGGGGCCCAGAAGTGCAAAATCAAGGTGTGGCACTTTTAGTTTTTCCTAAGGTTTCTCTCCTTGGCTTGCAGACTGCCTTCACACCGTGTCTTCACATGGCCTTTCCTTTGGGAGCTAGCATAGCTGGTATTTCTTCCTCTTCTAATAAGGACACTAGTGTTGTTGGATTAGGGCCCCACCTTTGTGACCTCATTTAACCTTGATTACCCCCTTAAAGACCCTATCTCCAAATACAGTCACATTGAGGATTAGGGCTTCAACAAATGAATTTTAAGGTGACACAATTCAGCCCAGTCCATAACAGTTCAACTTAATGATTAAATGGTCCATAAATCAAGGTAGGTAGCCAAGCCAAATCCCCTTAGATATAAGGCAGAGTCTAACATAGAGGATAGGCAGTGTTATTATAAGGATATACCTTATAATAGCTTATTTAGTCTCAAAATGCAATATCTGCATTATTTCTATCTGAGATAAATTTAAATAGAATTATATTGCATTGAATTTTTACTTTTGTTGTTTTCTTTCTTCTTTTTTATTTTGCATTTTGTATAGGAAAATAGAATGCCAAGGAGCAAAATTAATTTGCTTTATAGAGATTGATTTTTGACCTGTGAGTAAGGTTAAAACAGCAAAAGCTTTTAACTCTAGGAATAACGAGTAGTGCTTCAGGACTTTTGGCTGTGTTTATGCAGGAAACTTTTGCCAAGGTACACAATATTGTTTTCCCTAATGCCCTCTACTCTTTATTACTTTCCTTTGCTGAAGATTAGATTATTTATTTCCTGAATGTTTGTTTGCTATCTATCATGTAGACCTTTTTGTTTGTCTTTAGTTGATTAAGTCATGTGTCAGCTTCTACTCATGTCATTGCTTTTGGTGGAGTAAAACAGATTGCTCTGGGAATCATCAACCTTGAGGGAATTTACATAGTGTTATTTTGATATTGAACAAAAATTCAAAAATCCTAATTGTTTTCTCTCACTACTTCTGTAAATTAGTCTTCAGATATTTCAGAAGGTTTTTGGTTTTCATAAACAGCTACATCCAATGTTAATTTAATACATATGTATTTGATTTCTAAAAAGGCATGGCAGAAGATAATGTACTCTTGAAAATCTACAAGTCCTACAAAAAACATAGACTGACAGGTGTTTAATGGACGCACATTTATAATCAAGCCCCTGTTGACAACCATTACTTGAAGAGTCAGTTAGATAGTTAACTTCTAAATTCTCGTAAGCCAAAAAGTGGCAGTTGAGTTAATTTTGTCAATAATATGTAGATTCATGTTATGGGATGTAGTTTGCTAAGAACCTAGTGAAGGCCATAGAAGTAATTTTAATTGAGTTTTTACAACCATTTGATAACAGTGTTTTGATCACTGTAGTTAGGGCAGCATTCCAACAGTGGCCATAAAATGTGTGACTAATCCACTGAGTCACCCAGTCCCTGTCATATATTTTTTAATGGCCCATGTTACTGGGAATTATTACAGCTTTCTAGTGATAATTTTTAAAGAGAGAAACTTTGTGGACACAAAAGATGAATAGAAGTTTAAAACTTATGTTTGTAAAGACACTTAATAAAACATCTCACTAAGTATATAATGGAGTTTACTCACTTATTTATAATGACTGTTCAGACTCTTAAATCATATACATATAAATATATAGTTATGTGTATATGTATGTATGATACTGATGAATATTCTAACTTTCCTTGCTTAATGTTTGCAGGGCACTTACAGATGCTAGAATAATCTCTAATGTTTTTGCTCAATCTGCTCTGGAGATGGATGAAATAAATAGTTTAAACTAATTAATGTAACACCAGCTGTTACAAGTGCTTGGCAGACGTCTGTGTGTTTTGATGGGCAGGGAGCGGCTGTTGTACTTGACTTTATTTTCGTACAATGTTGATCACAGTGTAAGCTGGAATAAATGACAAGCCGAAAGAAGAAACAGAGGATGAATTCCATGTAATGCAAAATAAATACCATCTTCTTCTTCTCTAAAAATATATAAATTTTAAAGCTAATGAATGGAGAAACTGTTGTGTTGGAATTCACCAAGTCATAAAGCCTTTGATAGCTGTTAGGTTAAACATGCCCGGTAATTCTATGCAGCAAACAAAAAGCTGCTAAAATACAGGTATGTGAACTTGGACACTGTCCTTGGTTTTCCAAAGGACCTACCTGAGTTGCAGGTATGCAGTGACAGCTAATCGTTTGAGACCCTCTTTCTGCTAATTAAATGCCTTTAGAAAAAAATAAGAAACATTGTAGTCATCTGGAACAAGTTGTGAAATTATTTTAATTATATTATTTTAGCAAGTGGAAAGGAGGTATTGGGTTTTATTGCTTGGTGATAATGAATGTTACTGTTTTTAAGTTTCTGTGGAGTACTGGAGTATCCTTCTTATATATCTGATTCCCTTGTTGAAAAAAAAAAAGGAATTCACAGCCCAAACCCTAAGTGGGGATTGTTCATTGGAATGGTATCCTTGTGAGGAGAGTTTTGTTTGTGAACTTACAATGGAGAAAAATGCTTCTGCCCATATGCTTATAGTTTCCATAAGACTTTAGAAGTATAAATAGCCTCCTAACTTTTAAAGTTGGAGGGCAGAATCATTGTGCTCTGGCAGAGAAACAGTGGTTGTTATCTCAGTATGTGCCAGCATTAAAATAACAATGTCATTGTACAGATTGTTACCCTGTGAATTTGTCTAATAAGTTATAACAACGTGTGCTGGGCAGATGGCAAGTGTGCTCCTGAAAAAAACTGATGGATGGGATATGATGTCATCAATGAGATGACAAGGTTCACAAGGTACTTGACCTCCAAGAATAAGTCCTAACGGGTTAGAATTCTAAATGGTGAACTTTGGTGACACTAGCTAAATGAGAAATATGTGCAATTTGTATTTCTTTATAGTGGTGTTTACCCCCTTCACTGAACTCCGCATAATGGGATTTTGTCCCCGAAGACTCAGAGATATTGTTGGAGGGTTGCACCCTGTAACCTAACGAGGATTTCAAATACAAAATCCACACATCTAAACTTTAACAAAATCACAGTGAATGTTATTTATGAAGTCAGGTTCAGAGCTTTCCCTTTTTTATATGTATATATGCAGAAAGAACTTAGTTAAGACATCCCATTAATTTTAACATGTTATCACAAAACAGCAAAGTGCTGACTCCGTGGAAATATTCAGTGCATAAAATTAAACTTTTATATTTTCATTAAAATATGTTTCTATATATACAAGCTTAAAATAAGCTCTCGTCAGAGATCCTGATGTTGTCTTTATACTTTAATTATGACTTTACTTGAACTTACAGATGACAAACCTAAACACATTAATACTTTTATTTCAATATTATCATTTAAAAATTTCAAATGACTTCACAATCTATTTCATATCACCTGTGTGATATGACCTCAGAATTTACATTGGCCTGGCAAATGTATTCTGGATAGAGCTCATAACAAGTATGATTACAGATAGGGGGGCTCAGAGGAAATGTGGGCAAAACATGCTAATAGGATATGTGCATTGTGTGAAATAGAATAAAAAAGACCCAACTGTTGATAATTGTTTCGCGGAAAGAAGGTTGACTGATCAAAAGACCTGGCCCAAAAGAAAATACTGTAGTTGTATTAAAGAAAGGACCAAGGAGCAAAGTACAAACTCCCATTTTTAAACATTCTCACATCAGATTTTATTCATAAGCTGGCAAAAATTCTAAGGTCTAACAAAAGTAAATTGCCATAAGTGTGGTGGGCTATGTTGTTGTTTTCGTTCATTTTGAATAACTTAGCTCAGGTTATTAACAGTGAAGATGTTTTAAAAAATGAGATAAGTACTTTATTATTGAAGGAGATGAAAAATATACACATATTACTGTGACTAGCATAAAGGATATGCGTGTTTTTTTGGCATATTCTGGAAGACTTGTTAAGTGCTTGGAACAGTAATTTGATTATGAAATATATTATCAGGCACATATATATATATATATCAATTCTATCAGTGTTAAAGAGGAAACATAGAGATAATATCTATAGCTCGAAATTTAATGAAGTTATAAAAATAGTAATTTTATCAACTGAATGAATTTACAGTAAGATAAATCACCCCATGACGTTCATTTGTTTGGTAGCTTTATATGAATTTGTAGTGGCAGTAGAAGATGAAGAAATGTAGTATTTTAATGTATTCCATATTTTTGATATAAATTCTAACTGTAAATAGAGTGCTGAGGGTTTCTTAATCACTTTAAGTTGACAGCAAAGTTTAGCTTATAGTTGCAAATGTTATAACAATGAATTAATCTTAGAGCAATTACTATGGTAATATAGATTATAATTTAGATTCAGTCTTATCTCTGGATATATCAAAGCCTATATGTTTAAACCAGTTCTAAACTTTATAAGTTTATACTATTATGTGTTAATATTGTCTAGTTGATTAGCATAATTAAATATTACTCTGTCAATGTATATCAAGCGATCAAAAGAGCTTATGAAATTATTTGATAAATTATTCAAATGGATTTGCTATTTTTAATATAAATGAAATAACAGAACCCATATCTCATACCACATTGACACTCAGTATTGATTATATGGCTAAACCATTTTCAAGGGCTGACTTTACTTAATCTGATCTTTTTTTCTGTCTGAGCAAGATAAAATATTAATACAAGGTAAATGAGTGCTCACTGAACTTGCCATATGGCCTCTGTGGAGGCCAGAGGGGCCTGGGCAGCCTATGGACTTGCCATATGGGCCTAGAGGGAAAAGGTAAGTATTACACAGAGAACAAATCTACCATATGGACTGGGTGGAGCCCTTGAGACTCTAAATACTTCCTTATACTGGAGCATTTTCACAAAAGAATAAAAAACACATAAATAATACATTATACAAAAACCCTTGAAAATGGATCAATTGTTTAGATTTAATATGATGCTTTCAAGCAATGTCCAGAGCATATAAATAATCATGGTTTACTTTGAAATGGCAAAGAGGATCATCAATCATTTACCCCTGACATTTTTACATTGCATTTAACATCTGTTCCATAATAGCATGGTACAGTAATACACTTAACATCATATTATACACTGAACCTAAACAAATAAATATAGCACTAAATTAGAGTTTCTGAAAGTTTGCCTTGCTTCTATGGATATTTTTGCAAATACTGAATTATCTACCCCTTCCATCATTTGAATTTTTTGTTATTATACAAGCAGGTGAAATTAAACAAATGGCAAAAACAATTTTCTTGGTACAATCAAACCTCATTAATTTTGTTTCTGCTAATATGGAATTTATGATAATTCAGCTTGGGCTCGATAAAGTTTACCTTTGTACTAGATATGAAGAAAAGATTTGCTCAGCCAATTATTAGTATAAACAAGATAACAATGAACATGTTTAACCCACTTAAGAGAGCATACTTTTAAAGGATTTTAGGACATTAATTGAATGCAAATATATACTGCTAATAACAAATGAGTCTAATTTAGTCTTTGAAACAGGTCTTGTAGTACCTGTACTTGTTAGCAGATGGTTCCAATTACTGTATATACTTCCAAAGTCTGTGCATATTTCTTTGTAGTGTTCTATTTCTTATACTTTTTTTTGAATCTAGCCATTTCCACTAATCATTTTCTCACTTTATTTTGCAAAGCATCTATGTTTCTGTTTTTGTGTGTGTGTGTTTTTTAACATGTATAATCCTTTAAAAAAAGGTTACTTTTCTAGCTTTTCTTTAAAGGCATAGCTTCTTCTGTGGGTTCCTATAATTGGGTTTTCATAATTGAAACAACAAAAGGCTTATAAAAATCAATTCAGAAACACAACTGTTTGGCAAATGTGGATACATCTGAAATTATATTTCAAGTTGTTCTTTGCAATTCTTTATGGCCAATTTACAGATGAAAACACTTATTCATACAGGATTTTGATAAGTTCAGGATCTGGTATCATTGGATTGAGTTTATTCATATTTTGAAATCCAAGAAAAGTTTGTCAGAGAACAAAATTATCCAAATCTTTGGACTTTATTGGTCTATTAGACTGAATATTTATATTTCCTGTCAACTTCAGTGGTCTTTACACAGTCCTCATAGTTACCGTTTGATTTTTCCCTCTCTGTTTTGGAATTTTTCCTTTCTCCTGTGTTAGTTTTCCTCCTGATTCTCTAGAGGGAGATCAGAGCTTCTTCCTCTATGCCATTACTTTTCTCCTTTGACTTAATGGATGCTCATTAATTCATGTTCTAAACCAAATGGAAAATCATAGGATTCTAAATTCAAAAAATTTGTAAGTATGAGGAATATGATGCACAGAAAGCTAGGCAGTAGTCAGGATGCCAAGCAGACAGGTGGCAAGAATTTCTTGCAGGTGGTATGCAGCAAGTGAAAGCCTGTAAGCAATAGATATTAGTGGATTCTGAAAAACAAATGTGTGCATGTATTGGGGAACACTTGACCATAGAGAATTAGTTTCTGTGTCAGATTTCCAAAACCAAAAATGATAAGATAGAAAATGTAAGAACCCTAAGCCAAGGGAAAGTGAAATATTGAGTGTGGAACTAAAGCACAGGTTCTGGCATGGGATTGGCCCCAATTATAATATTAAGAATAAACTCTGTAGGAAAACAAGGCAGGAATACAATTACTAGAAGCAGTACTGAGGGCCACAGCAGATCAGTAAAGACAAATTCATACTGAGTTTTTGTTTGTTTAATCTCTTAGCTTGATATGCCTTATATTACTCCTTCAGCTGATACTAATCATTGCCTTAAATGATTACTGACATTTGAATCTCTAGTTTGGAGCTAAATGGCATATGCGTGGAGGCAAAGGAAAGAAGAGAAGGTAATTATTACAATTCTAGATCTGGGTCTATAAGGAGCCAACAAGTTTTCTTCCTTTTATTTTTTGGCCTTGTTTTTTTGTTTCTCAATCTTTATTTAGAAAGCAAGTAGAAATTTTCGGCTCAAAGTCTTTGGTAAGTAAAACAAATGTTTATCTCAACAGGAGTGTCATCAAGCCCTTATATTCCCTCCACCCTATACCTTGCTACATGCTGGAGTCTTCTTTCCAATTTTCTCAGTTTGGTTAATGTCACTACTTTTTCCTGGCTCTCAAGCACACAAACTAAGACTTTCTATTTGACTTTGACTTCTTTTTTATTACACAGCTTAGTCACCAATTCCTATGAAATTCTTGCCAGCATCTCTAGGATTGGAAGGCCTGTTGATAACAAGGACTTAAATAGGAGTTTTCTAAATGGGCTGCCACCACTATACTCATATTTCTTCCATATTCTCATACTCTCATTGCCCACTCATGATTTTCTAGAATTCTCATTGAAGCAAGGATTAGGACTGGTAATGGGCCTCTCTCATTGTTCCCTGTTACTATTAGCATTATTCCTATGAGGGCTTCATGGGATATAGAACCAGGTAAGGTATGCAGTAGGAAAAAACCCTAAGTGATGAAATGGCATAAAATGTGATTTCACATTCTAGCTGTGTCCTTACTATGCAACTTTAGGAAAATTATTTCGTCTCTGTAAGATTCAGTTTCTTTTATGGTGAAAAAAGGATAATACTATGCAAGATTTTTTTGTGTGAGAATCACATAAAATAATGCATTCAAAGGTCTAGTGTATAGATAAAATAAAAGCATTTTACTGCAACATTGCTTATAATAGCAAATATTTTGGAACTAACTGAATGCTGCAATGGAAGAATGAATAAATAAACTAGAGTGTAGTTGTATAATCTAATTCCATACAGCACCTCAAATGAATAAATATATCTATATGAACCAATTTAGATAAGTCTGAAAAACATAATAAAAGTTGGAAAAAGATATTAATAGTATGATGTTATTTATGTAGGATTAGTCCAAAAGTGTGTTAAAGGTTACTCATGGTCTCACACAAATAGGAATATATCCAGATCTATATTTCTATATATTATTTATAGCTATATAAACTAAAATGAAACACTACAAACTCATCATTTTAGTTGACTCTGAGAAGAAAGTGAATGGAATGGGACTGAGATTAATAAGATGATAGAAGGAGCAGCTGTGGAATTGGGCAATTAAGTGGTCGGTTTTTGAACATGTGAGTTTCAAGATGCCTATTAGCTATCCCATGGGAAGATGTGAGTCCGGAGATGAGGGCAGATCAGGCAAAAGGTCTGAGCTAAAGATATAAATTTTGGAGCCATCAGCATATAGATGGTATTTAAAGGCATGGGTCTGAATGAGATCATGAGGAATGAGTATAGCAAAGGAAAAAGGTCAGAAGGTACCATGTAATGTTTTGAGCTTGAAAAGATTAGATGAAAAGGAAAAGCAATAAAGAGACTAAGAAGCTGCTATTGAGGTTCTGGTAGAAGAAGAGAGAATGGTGTCCTGGAAACCAAGTGAAGAAAGGGTTTCAAGAATGAAGGAATGATCAACCCATCAAGGGCTGCTGATAAGTCAAGTACAGGGAGGTCTGAGAATTGACTATTGGATATGGCAATATGGGCAACACAGCTAATTTTGATAAAAGTCATTTTATTAGGAAGGTAGGAATAAAATACTGACTAGAGTGGGCTCAAGATTATATCTTGGGGAGAAGGTGAGATTACAGAGTTTAGCCAACGCTTGAAAAGGGATATGAAAACTGGGACAGTAATTGGAGGGAAGGATGGTATCAAGGGAGATTTTCTTTTTTAGATTAGGTGGGTTATATTACAAAATGGCTATATATAGCTAGAAGTATTCAATAAAGGGGGAGAAAGTCTATTCAGAGAGGGCACAATTGTCCGAGCGATACCCTAATTATTTAGTAAAACTGAGACAGAGAAGAGAATGACTTACTTGATATTATCATTATGTTATTATTATTGAAATGCTAGAATCCAGATTGAAATGCTTAGAGAAAATGTAAGCCAACCTTCCCCCCTAAATTTGAAAGTCTACATTCAGGATGGAGATAAACTCAAATTACAGCCAAGTAATCAAGTAACAATATAATTTTTAGCACATTCTATCTTTAAGTCTATATGGCACTCAACTGAAACAATACAAAGAAGTAAAAGTTATTCTTTTGTTTTCATTATCTTTCTAAGAGAAAATAAAAATAGTGATAGTAAGCAGCATGAGAGCTCAAGACAGATGAAGCCCAAGATGAAGAAGAGATGGGAAGAAAAGTCTTGGCTATTCTAAATGAGTACAGGCCACATGAATGATGTTTTAAAATGTTTGGATTAAATTTACAGCTGAATTTGCTGGCCCACAGACATAAGAGCCGATCGATGCATAAACAAGCTAATGCAGTTATGATTCTTTTGAAAAATGGATAGAAGCTTATTTCACATAAGCTTGATAGTGACCCTGAGGATTCTAAACTCATTCTTTAAAGGAATTTCTTAGAAAACAGGATGGTAATCACTAGGACTGGCATGGGCGCTCCAGGAAAACATTCTTTCAATTTAACCTCATTTCTTTGACTATCAGGGAAATGTGGGAATAAGATGAAGAGATTTCAGTAAAGATATAGATAAGTTTTTTTTTAATGTTTAATTGTTAATAATTAATAGATGATAGAGGAAAATATATTAACACTTGAAGGACCAAATCTAAAGTAGAGGGAGATTCTAAAGCTTTGATATAAATTTTGAGACAATAAATTATCTTTTTAAAAAAATTATTTCTCCTCACCATATACTAAGATTTTAGCCATGACTTAAGGCTTGTATCCTGATTATCCTTCATTCTGAACTGGATTTCTCCTCTTCCAGAAAGTCCAAGAATGAACTAAATGTCCTTACTTGCTGTAATATTCCTCTCTTCTTAGCTTTGTTAGAGTGCATATACTGTATTACATTGAATTTGTTATTCATCTATAAATATTTCTAGAAAGACTAACTTCTAATTTGGCTGATTTGTCAACTGAACCATTTGGCAAAATAAAATATATTCATATTTCAGGGTTACTTTAGTTTCCCAAAAACTCTCTGATGAAATTTAGCCGTTGTGAAAGTAATTTTGTTTGTGAAGGAAATATCTCCCTTTAGAATATCATGATTTTTTGAAGCTGTTGTTATCCTAGGCACTGTATTCAAATCTCTGTGGGGAATTTGTATGCTATACACTAAAAGTTAGGGAACAGATTTTTAGAATACATGATAAGAGAAACAATGAGGACATTATATTTGATGATTCCCAACCAAAAGGAAGAGACTAATATAAATTCTTCCTGTAACTGCTAACCCGGGCCAAGGTCGGTAGGGTCTATATCAGAATCTTAAGGAGTTACCTGTGAGTTTTGAAAATTCGTATAAATATAACATTTTAACTTATCTTTATTATGATAGTTCTTCAAATATAAAGATAGTTATGATAGTTTTTCTAATATAAAATAACATTAAAGGGCAGTGAGAGTTTTTTCATGTTTGTCAAGAGTGTAGGAGTAAAACCTGCACGTTTGGTTTGCTTGTTCAAATGTGAAGCACTTTCTAATAAGGCTGAAGATTTTAATTGTTTTCAAATTTTCCATCAGTATTGTCATTTATGAAATTATGTTTCAATACATATGCTACTTATAATTTCAATACATATGCTACCTATGTTAATCTTAAAGTATATGGGACAGAAAGTGTTAGTAATATAGACAATAGCAGTAAAACTTCCAGTTTCTAACTGGATTCCTCATTCTTGTGAAATCTTACTATATAGGAAGGAAGAATAAGTAATGAAGGATAATTTATTATGTCAAATAAACTTATTACTTAATTGCCTAAAGCCTTTGGTGAGAGTTTTTAAAGTAAATTAATAATCTAAATATAGAATAGTTATTGACTAACTAAATATATCAATAGAAGAGTTCTACACACCTGAATACCTGTGTGTACCTAGGTAGTTATATAGCTATGTTCATATGTGTATATAGTCATTTATATGCATATATACATACATATAATATAGTTTTCTTTGAATTTCCTTCAAAAACATTAGATCTTATAGGGTTATTTTACCAATAGTAATAGAATTTATCTAAATCTTTCTTAATGTGCTGTTAAGAAGATTCTTCAACCAATATATATGCTCCAAATTTGAAAATTCTGAGTAAAACAAAATGCACAAAAATAGCCTGAAAGATTAATTTATTCCATTTTGAAATATTTTGAAACATTTTTTTATTTACTATACACATATATATTGAGAGCCTAGTAAGTGCAAGGCACTGCTCAAGGTATAGGGGACACAGTATCATCAATACAGAGAGGAATTTTGTCCTTAAGCAGCTTGCATTTTAATTAGAGGAGAGAAACCATAAATAAATATACAAGAAAATATAGGGTAGCAATAATGCCAGCTTGATTTGAATTGAACAAAACATGTCAGAGGAATGAATAGTAGGATGGTAGGATAAAATAGTTCTACATTCTTATGAGATGTATGTGATTAGAAAGAATGTGCCTTTTCTGCAAGATGATCAGCCACAGACAATCTGCTCCTAAACACCATGGACCACAACCTTGTGTCCAGAGCTCTTGTGATTCTTGCCCCCTTACTTCTCTGATGTCTACACTAGACACTCTCCTCACACTAGGTGGGTCTCAGCCGCACCACCCTTCCTCAGTTCCCATAACACATGTTCTCTTTCTGGCTAAGATTCATCTAACTTGAATGCATACGGTCTTCATGATTTGAAAAAAAGAATCCTCAAAGTGAATCTGAGGCATCCATGCAATTAGACATATAGGATATAAAGTAGATGATAACAGGAAATACTTTGATAGGAAACCATTGCTTGATGGCTTTTTTTAATTTGAATTTTTAAAGTAATTTTCACTTTTCAAGCAGTTTTTCAAATTAAATTAAAAACAGGTAGTAAAGGAAAACTTATGCAAGATGTCTCATTTCTGTGTCTAATTTCTGACCTTTTCTCGAGCCAACAGGTGTTTTTCTCTTAAACATAACACATTAAAAAGCTAGGAACAACAATTTTATAATTCTGACAATGTCATCTTTTTTCTTTGCTACAAAGAGCAAGTGGTTATAAATTGGAAATCAATTTTTTCAAACTTTCTATAGTAAAGGTCCAGGAATTTGCATTATGCTTTTATGCTCTGAGAGTTGCAAAATAGCAGCTGTGCTGTTCAAGAATAACCTTATCGCAAGGGAAGAATGCTGACAATGATATAAACATACACTCTTAACTTTTTATATTTCCCTAAATCCTAAAAATTAGTGCTCTCCTTTGCACTTGTATATGACTATGTTAGAAAGCAGTTACTTTTAAAGGAAGAAGTCATAAAATCTCAATAGGTAAAAGGGTTATAAATGTCCTATCAAGTTTAACGTCCTATCAATTACCAGGGAATAGTTTCTATAATATTCCTGACAGGATGCTTCTTAACTTTGCATGGATAGTCTCTGTCATGACAAATTTACTATTTTCCAAAGCGGCCAACAGCTCTTTTAGGTACATGAATCAGATCTTACCGTTTTCTACCCATGCTTACTAGTCCCTTTTCTGCACAGGGTAGCTACAAATATATTAATTTTTTTAATTGGAATTTTAAAATTTAGAACTTTAAATATCATAAATAATTTTTACATGCTAGGTTCACATTTCTCAAAAAATCCAAACTGAAAGCATTTTTTATTGTATACCTTTTCATTTGTTCAGATCCAACTAATTTAAAATGTAACCTCAGCAGAAATGCATCTTTATTAATATAAGAACAAAGGACTTAACAAATTAACTAGTTTCGGAAATAAATTGCATCAGATATTCAACCAGTCAATACTAAAAATGTATAACATGCATTGAGGCATTGAGGTTACACAGATAAACAAGATGGCCAGAATTCCTTCTTTCTCCTTTATTTCATGTTAAACACACCTAAGGAAACAAACCTGTAAAGAAGTATGTTTGATTATAATTGTCAATGAATTTGATCATCTGAAATAATCTTGGTAAGATAGTAATTAGTTTTTATGAATGGGAGGGGAAAAATGAATTGGTTCAAGCCATTGAAACTGAAGGTGTAGATAGAGCTTGTAAGTATCATCTCAGGAGACTTTGTACGTTCACGTGCCATGCTCTCGGTCTCAAAATGGTTCGGCAAGGGAGGTGAGAGTGAAGGGACCTATTAGAACACACCTGTGGCTTGGAAGGAGTTCTTGTGCTTAGTAAATTAACAGAAATTAATTTATCTAGATCAGCATGCTGATGTCTAGATTAGGGCAGTGTCCCAGTAGCTTGGTGCATGGTATCTTATCAGAGTAGAGTGGTCACCAAGAACTATGAAAGTTCCCGGTACGAGGATGGAGTGACACTGATGGAGTCAGGAGAGGGTTGGGTCTGCTAGAGAAAGAATGACTTAGAAATCTAGATAAAGTTTTTGTGGTGGAAAGTGAGGCAATATCATGGCTAGGGTCGCATGATGATGAAATTCAGGAGAAGCTAAATTGGAACAAGTGCAGAAGACAATTTGGGACAATAGCCAAGGACTGATTGGAGCTGATCAATGGGTAAGGCATGGCACCTGCTCCTTCTGAAGTAAATCTCTTGGACAATAATTTTTTTTTGTTTGTTTGAAGAATCTTTAAGTACGCCTTGATTTTTTTTACCTCATGAAATGCATGTGTCAATTTAAAAGTGACACTTTCATGGTTAAATATTTCTCACAAGGAGAGTATAGACCTTGTTTGTATGGTGGCATTAGGAAAAGGATTGGAGTGAAATTTACAGAAATTTACCTTGGTGAGCTACTTAAAGTTAGGGTTGGTGTTAAAGGTCTGTTATACTCATGGTTGGAGTTCTCTGGTCCCATATATGGAGAATCTGGAATTTCAGTTCTAAGATATCTTTGCTTCAAACATGAATAATCATAAATGTGACAGTGGAAGTTGTCAATTTGGGGGAATCTTGGCTGCCTAGGGTGACCATTAGGTGGATTTCCAGGGAATAAGTCAGACCTTGCTTAAAAATGAGTGAAATAGCAAATCTCTAAGTTTTCTTTCTACTCTGAGATAAAACAACTGTAGAATTATTTTCTTTTTTGGAGTGTATGTTACTTGTACATATCTGAGCACACATATCAAATACCTTTTTAAAATTCTGATAAATATCTTACATTTTACTCCTTGGATGTTTAAAGAACATAGGCTCTAGAGCAAGACTACTTGGGTTCAAACCCGGCTCCTCTCCTTACTAGCCCAGTTATCTTGGCAAGTTAATTAACTCATTTTTACCTCTATCTACTCAAGTGTAAAATGAGGATAACACTAGTAACAATCTAACAACTATTGTGAGGATTAAATGAGTTAACGCATGCAAAGTGCTCAGAACAATGCTTTGCACGCATAGGAAGCATTCTGTATATGCTAGTTATTTTGATGATACTGGTGATAATCTTTATCATACCAATACCTCTGACTTTTTGAAAGAAGGAGTTAATAGAATCTTTCCTGACTGACCTTACTTTTTTTTTTTTTTTTTTTTTTTTTTTTTTTTTTGCGGTACGCGGGCCTCTCACTGCTGTGGCCTCTCCCGTTGCGGAGCCCAGGCTCCGGACGCGCAGCCTCAGCGGCCATGGCTCACGGGCCCAGCCGCTCCGCGGCATGTGGGATCTTCCCGGACCGGAGCACGAACCCGTGTTCCCTGCATCGGCAGGCGGACTCTCAACCACTGCGCCACCAAGGAAGCCCTGACTGACATTACTCTTATGTTAAAAACTTTTTATTATAGAAACTCTCAAACGTGCATAAAATTAGAAAAGGATAATGAACCCCCCATATACCTACCCATCATTCAGCTTTAACAGTGATCGTCTCAAGCCCAGTCTTGCTTCATAAATTCTCCCATCCAACTCCTCCTTTCCCCCAGAGAGTTCTGAAGCCGGTCCCAAACATATTTTATTTAATCAGTTGATGTTTCTTTATTTATTTCTAGTGTGTATCTCTTAAAGATAGGGACTCTTTTCCCTAAATCATAATCATATTATCATTCCTAAAATCCCTTAATATTTATTAAATATCCTGTCAGGTTTCACATTTCACAGATTGTCCTATGTGTACATGTGTTTGTGGGTATGCATATCTTTGGAGTCAAAATATTCTTTTTCCCTGTATTTCCTCCAAATAAAATCCTTTTTTTGTGGGGGAAAAAAGTCTTTATTGCTAAATAAATAAAGTGATAGTTTTTAGAGTCAATCACTTTTGAACTTGTTTTGTCTGAAAAATGAAATATGTGTACCAAACAATTTCCAAAGATATCTCACACATTCGTAACTTCATGGTAATTTTAGTTCATGTGCAAATCAGGGTTTAAGGAATCCACAATGCCAGAACTATTCAATATTTCAGGGGAATAATTTGAGAATTTTGTTCTGTTGTATTCACTTAGCAATAAGATTCATTTTGGGTTAGGAGACTCATAAATGAAATAGAAGTGGGCAGAGGTAACAAGAGAGAGCAGAATATCAAGCCATGGCACACCATGAGGGTGCCCAGTGTTCCTCATCATTTTCTCTTTACTTCTCAAGGAATATTAATTTTGAAAAGGCCTTGGATTTATGTGACAAATTCTCTCCCCACCCCCTGAAAATTCTCAAAGCACATTTCAGAAACTCATTTTTGGCAGATGAAAATTTAAGTAAATTGGCCAAGGTCACAGCACAATAAGGGCAGAGTTATCAAGGCAATGCAGTTTCCTGCTTTTTCCACCATCCATGAAATTAGAGTAACTCCACCCCTTAAAATGAAAGGGTCTACTTTTTTTTCTTTCTGAAATTATAAACCATGATTTGGAAATGTTTTTTTTACCATTAACTCAGACTCTCAAAAGTGGTCTTTTAAGGCTATGAAATGTTTGTGTGTGCATTATTTCAGCTACTACAACTGCATATATTACAACCTATACAATTTGCTTTAAAAGAAGAGTGGCTTTTTTGTTTGAGCTGATTGTCTTTTCATGAGGTATGACATGATGAAGAAGCTATCTGTAGGAACAAAACTAGTTCACTTTCTATGGGCAAGCACAAGCTGTAAAGTAGATTATTAAAGTACACAGAAATAGAAAGTTAGATCAGAAGTGATATTTTACTGTGAGGTCTTCTTTTGGCCTTATAAAATGAGAAAGAACTAACCTTGTTCTATTTCTGAGTCCTGAAAAAAGCCTCCTAGCAGGCATATCACCTTTAATTAGGTTTCTGCTTTTGGGAAGCATTCTACCAGCCCCCTTTCATTTATTTTTAATGATGTTATCACTAACAGGCAAACAGTCCCTTAATAAAACAAAAACAGTTTCTATATAAAGCCTGGTGTACATGTCCTGAGTCAGTCATCTAAAAACAAATGTTATGATTGTTTCCGTTGTGCTCTTAGAACGCTTAATGGCCCTACTGTGCAGATATGCAAAACATCAACCTAGGAAATATAACCGTGTCTGTTATACAGATTTCAATAAATGCTTTCCCATATTCACTTGCAGTATCAGCAGTGAGGTTAAACCTACAGGGTCATGGAAAAGACAGAAAGGTCAATTAAGTGGGTTTTTTCGGCATAAGCTACACCAGCTCCTTCATAAATACTTACAGCTTAAGACTTTAAGAGACAAGCAGGGGTGAAAGCCACCCAAAATGTTTAAATGTTAAATCAGTGTGTGTGTGTGTGTGTGTGTGTGTGTGTTTAATGTGTGGCACCATTGTATTTTGCCAAGAAATTCCAGTTTGTGGGAGGAAAAAAATCTATGCACAGATACCTGATTATTTTAGTTTCATCTTCTCAATGGCCAAAGGACAATTTTGCTGTCAAAGCCAAGTTTAGAAATTAAAATTAATGTATAGCTTGATTTAGTGTTTCCTCCATACATAGATTTTGAAACACAAATGCAGAATAGACAGAAATTAAAGACTCTCTTTTGAGAATAATGGTAGAAAATATACACTTTCCCCTTAAATATACAAAATTTCTTTAGGACACTTAGTATTCCTGTTTTCCTTGAACTGTTATCCCTGTGTGGTTTCCTCACAACCCTTTCACCTTCCCTGTTTAAATATTTCCCAGTATTCAATGCCCATTTCGAATGCACCTTGCCATGAAAATTTTATTTTTCTTCATTCTGCTGTCAACTTGCATCATCTAAGTATAATCTCTTCTTTTTCTAAATAACCACTGGGTGTCATTTGAATCAATCTTTTGGCACATAACCTTATTAGGATTATAATTGCATGTATTTTTTTATCTTCTTCCTAGGGCTTCCTCCTAACCCAAGGTAGTGTCTATGAAATTGCCTTGTAATCAATAGAGAGGTTTCCCAGTAGAAAGTATTTTTAGTTTTATTCTCCTGGGTGTAGTAAGCAGAGTCTATATCCTTCTCATTTCAGCTTCTGCCTCATCTCATCTCATTCACATATTCTTTCAACAGATATCAATCAGTTCTTACTGTATGTTAGGGAGCTGCAATACATGTTCTATTTCTTCCCTTAAGGAGTGGTCCTGAACTTTTGTCAGCTTCTCAACAGTAAACAACCCATGATAGTTGCATATGTGTGTAATAAATACTTTATGCCTTAAATTAGGCAGAACTGTGAGCTTGGTGTATTTCTTAGCACACCTCCATCATCCTGCCAAACATGCACTTACAATGATCTCCTTTGAGTATTAAATCTTCTCGTTTGTTTACCCAAACTTGAAATCCAGAGTTCTAATACTGCTTCCAGTATATCCAAGCAATTAAGTGTTCTTATGCTTTTCAGTCTGTTTCTCCAAAATCTGTACTATTTTCTTTTTGTGTAAGTCAATTTACCCATTTTCTTTAGGACCTGCTACCTGAAGAAAATCAGTAAACTAGTTCATCCGCTTTGGCCCTTTCTCAAGTTATTTCTATCATAGTCAATTTTAACTGTTCACTGAACTAACTCAGGTTTAGTTTATATACGGCAACTGTAATAATATACAGTAGTAATTTTATTATCAACATGATATTTCATCATCACAAGGCTCATTAGAGAGAAATAATATAGAAACCACAGGCTTATGGCTCATGGTACAATATTAGGTTTCCCTCCATGGCACATTGAAGCCAAGTTTACAATAGGAAATTTCGAATAAATTTAGTTATTTCTTAATTATTAATACTTTATATTTATTATCATTTTATATTTCACAAAGCATTTTCATATACATAATCTAATTGGATTTGAACTACAGTCCTTTCAGTCTGTGGTCTTCATTTTAATAAATAGACCAAATGAGTCTCATAGAACATAACAGATGGATTCTTTGCTCAGTTATTTGCTAACACTTGGTAGAACCAGGACTTAAACTCACCCCTTCTGAATCTAGCCTGGGTTACTTCTCATTTTACTGTAACCGTATCACATTATGGTAACGATTTTATGTAAAAAAATGGAGTAATTTTAAATCCAGAATTTGGAAGGTGGGCTTAAAATTTTAAATATGAGAACGGACTTAGTTTGTGATATTCCTGGATATCTTATAAGAATTGGAATAGATACATGAAAGTTTGTGACCAGTTTTTGATTTAAGATACATTGTGGCATCAGAATTATTAGTTCCTATTGTCAAATTAAATCCAGAGTGTCTCGAGTAGGAATGAACCATGGTTGAGGTGTGACTGAGCTCAATTTAAACGACTGTGTTTTACATTTGAATGTAAGTTTCAAAAATTTTTAAACACCAATACTTAATTTTTAAAAATTATTCATGCCTCTACTCCAGTTGGACAATGTGGCTGATGAGTTTCCAAAAACACCAGTAAACTTAACTTTATATACAATTGTGATGGGAATTTATCAAAATGACCAAGAAAAATTTTTATTTCTATAAATAACTATTCACTTCTCTATAGACAGTACCATATTCTCCAGAATTTTTGTCAACATGTTTTTTTACTTTACCAGTATAGAAATATAAAAGTTTCATGCAAACTTTCAGATCACTTGTAAACATTAAATATGGAAATTTTTCCATTTTAATACTGCTGCTATCTACTTCACATTAATATGAATAAATGTGAATTCCCTTGGAATGTATTGTTTTCTAAAAGGGAATATTTTTCTACTTGGACCTTATGATATAATAAAAGATATCAGAGACAAAGATACACACACACACACACACACACACACACACACACAAACTTGAAAATGAATATATAATTCAAACCCAAAGGGATTAGTTATGAAAATAACATATTAACAGGAAAGAAAACATTTTCAAAGTAGAGGCTCATTACTTTTTCAAACAACATTGTTCCTTAGGATATCCTGCTAAATTGTTATGTGTGATAAGATGGGATGGAAAAAAGCCTGTCTTACAGCGGCATCAATCTTAGTGATAGTCATTTATTGATAAGTGACTTAAAATATGAGTAGAATCATGAGATGAAATGACGAAAAGAATGAAATATCATTTTTTCATACTTTATTGATTTTGGAGTTTTAAAATATTTTCTTCTCTTTTTTACTTTCTCTTTATATTGTCCTTTATGTTCTAATTGATGTTAATTGATTATGTGTTGTTATAATTGTCATAATTATATTTGTAATAATTATTAAGATGTTAATCAGTAGCTTTTTCTGGTCAAAAGATGAAATCATTTGTTAGTTTATAATATGTGCTGTTCTGTTTTCCTTTAGAAAATCACTGTAGTTCCCTAGAACTAAATTAAAATACAAGAATACTTTAAAGTTAATAACCACTCTTTCTTAGGACTTTAAAAACAACAAGAACTCTTTAGAGAATTGGCATAACTACTGACCCCTACGGTTGTGGAGTATTTAAAAAGATTATGCCCTAGTTAATGCAGCTTTCAAAAGTGCTTACTTTATTCCTAGGAAGATGTACCCATCATTACATCAGTCCTCAGTGTTGTGAATGACTGTCTTATAAATTTTTCAAATTTTATTAGAATTTATCAGATTGTCTAATTTGATAAAATGAAGCAAGATAATTTGACTCCTTATAAAATAGAGTTTGTAAACCTAAGTATAATCAATAGCTTTCTCTGAAATTTCATGTTTGTGTGACTCATTCTTTTTCAGATGTTAACGAGATATCCATAACTCTTTGGAATTTGTAATTAAGATATTGAAATTCAGATGCCAAATTGATGCACTATCACCCTCCAATCAATATAAGTGAAATTTCCACCTAACTAATTTTTATGATTTCTTAAAATCATAAAAATAGTAATAGAGTAATAGAGAATGTGTAATTTTAGATTTGAGTGATACTAGAGTTTGTCTCATTCAACCTGCTAGTTTTTTAAAATTGAGGAAATTGAAGCCTGAAGAAGTTGTCCCATATCCAAAGTAGCTGTTACTAACTGAACACTGAATTATTTTCATTATACATCCCAATGTATTCAGAAACTAGTGTGCACAGTTTTAGTTATCTATAGCTGTGGAACAAATTGCACTAAAACTTAGTGGCTTAAACCATCATACATTTAAAATCTCATGATTTCTGTGAATCAAAAATCTGGGTACAACTTAGCTGAATACCTCTGGTTTAAGGTCTCAAGAGTTTGCAGTTATGCCATCAGCGTGGCTTGCAGCCTCATCTAAAGGATTGACTGGGCACGGAGAATCTTTCAAGCCAACTCATGTGGTTTTTGGTAGCCCTGTCTCTTGTCCTTTGTCCCTGAGCAGGGCTGTCTCATGACATTACAGCTGGTTCCTCCATGGCAGGAAATATAAGGAAAGGGAGAGAGAGAGAGATGGAAACAGACTTTCTACAGCTGAATCCTGGAGGTGACATCCCATCACATTTGCTTTATTCTGTTTGTTAGGTCTAACTCAGACTAAGGGAAAGGTTCTATACGGGATGTGAATAACAGCAGGGAGGAATCATCAGAGGCCATCCTGTAGGCTACTATACACCTGCCACCTGCTCAGAGAAAATACTTCCCCAGTACTTGTCAAGTAAATTAAAATACTTATTTATTAATTAAGTCTTTATAGTAAAATGTCTCAGGTAATGGAATTGGAATATGGACTCTTGGTTGAACAATAGTATTCTATATATGTTATTCTTTCTGATTTTATACTGTGATTATGAAAAAGTATGCCCTTGTACTTATGAAATATGCAGTGAAGTCTTAAAGATTAAAGAGGGAAGATGGTTCAGACATACATACACATGCACAGAGCAAGAGATGGACAGAGACAGAGAAATAATTAAAGACCAAATATGGCAAAATGTAAACAATTTAAACAATTTGAGGAAGGAATTAAATTTGTTTCTAAGGGCTGGTTTAATAAATTACCACAATAAAACAATAGAAATTCATTTTAAATTACCACAATAAAACAATAGAAATTTATTTTCTCATAGTTCTGGAGACCAGGGGTCTAAAATCAAGGTATCAGCATGATGAGCTCCCTCCAAGAGACGAAAAAGGAGAAACTGTTCTTTACCTCTTCTAGCTTCTGGTGGTTGTCAACATTCCTTGACTATGGCCCCCAAATTCCAATCTTTGTCTCCATCTCCACTTTGCCTCCTCCTCTTCTCTGTGGCCCTCTTCTGTGTCTCAAATTTCCCTCTGCCTTTCTCTTATAAGGGCACTTGTCATTGGATTTAGGGCCTATCCTACATCAGGATGATCTCATCTCAAGATCCTTAACTTAATCACACCTGCAAAAACCCTCTTTCCAAATAAGCTAGAATTACTGGGATCCAGGGATTGGACATGGACTTATAGTGGGGGCCAGGGGGCTACCATTCAATACACTACAGAAGTATATAGGGATTCTTTGTTCAATTCTTGCAACTTCTCCATAAGTTTACAATTATTTAAAAGCATAGTATCAAAGCACAAAAAACAGAGATTACACTGTCAAATGCCATAATAATTCAAAGAGAATAGCATCTGACAAGCTAACTTTCTTTTACAGATAAAACTTTAAAAAATGTACAGATATATCAAGCTGCAATAGGTGTTTTGTGAATTTGTGCTTCATCATCATTCATTGTTTGAAGTCAGTGGAGATTATGTGATGTCAAAACACTCTTCCACGTTGTCTGGCTTCTCAAACTTTTGCTTTAATCTTCGTAAGGCATTTAGGATATCAAAGGTCACTTTTATTTCAAAAGGAATAACTGTATTCCCAATTTTACTATTTTTGTAGGAAGACTGAGACTTTCTATGATGTTAATTGCCACAAGATGACAACTTTTTCTCAGACAGTAGGGTCTTGAAGCCAAAGGAATATTTTGGTTTTGTTCGATCTTTGATTAATTTGTCTCCTTTTCAAATATGTTTATTGATCTTAAGAATCACTCTTTTTTCATTTCTTTATAGCTGTCATTGTGCCCTAAATTTGATTGAGTGAAAGTGGCTTAATGCAGTATCTCAACCATATAAAATGATAAATAAATGAATCTAATCACATACCATACTACATGATAGTCTGTTCACACTTACCTGAAGCCGTAAGGACAAAGATGAGTATTCCATTGAAGCAACTGCAGAAAAAAAAAAAAAATGACATTCACACACACACCCCACATATTCCTACACATAAACAAGGAACAATTTTAACCCTACATTGGGAAAAAATTGGAGTAGCTAACAGAATAATGATGGAAGACAAAATGTTTTACTAACTATAAGAATTAGCTACTTTACAATTGGAATCTCTCACTAGGGTCTAGATGAGCTCTTAAGACTTGCAAGTTGTATTTTTTAACATCACTTCTCCAGTTTCTAGTACATTGTTTAAGTAGATATTGGTAATATTAAGTAAATACATATATAAATGTATATATCATGAGTGATTAATGGATTAACTCACACAATAGCCAAACGTAGTCAAGCATAAATGTATTGGTTAAGTCAAGTAGTCATGGGAATTATGGAACTTATAATCAAATGTGTGTGTGTGTGTATACATACATTTGATGCTTTTTGCTTGGACAACCTTTAAGAATTGTGTAGTTATAGACTCTAATGCTGAAAGCAAACTCAGGTGGTCATCTGGTTCTATGCCTTTCTTCAAGAGACAAGCAATTATTATCCCCATGATCTATTAAGCCACACTTTCTTTAGCATGTGACAGCTAAGGTGATGCTGATCAAAAAATATAGCTCTTTATTCTTAAACAATTTCACATGCACATAGAGTTTAACAAGCGCGTTTGCAGAGCTATCATGAGAAAACGCTAGCAGCCTTGGTCTGGAGGAGTAATTTATGACAGCTAGGTAAATGGTGTCCAAGATCACCTTGATCATATTAGCCACGTAGTAGCCCTACCCCTGCACTGCAGGCTTTCTTTAACCCTGGTGACAAGAGTGATTAAAAAAAATAAAGAACACAATGAGTCCTACGCAGGCTGCTAACTCTGTTTCTTCTTCTAGTACCTGCTGCCTCAGATCATCTGTCAGTAAGTTAACAGAGGAGGGAGTGGAAGGAGAAACTGCTAAGGAATGAGTGAGTGTGTATGAGAGCAGGGTAGTTAACAGAAGGCCTTGTATCCGTCACTCCCTTCCCCAGCCTTTCTTCCCTTTTGGTTCATTAACTAGAAATGTGGAAATGTGAGGGAGATGAATTTAACTTGTCCTGACATTAGTCAGAGATAGAGAAGTGCGGCAACTTCCAGAATATTTCTGCCCCAGAGAGAGGGAATTGGAAAACGTGTTGTGTGGTTAGGTGTTGCAATGAAAAATAAAGAAATGATTCAGGAGAACAGTGGAATCAAATTATAAGCATAAAGGTAAGTGTGCTGAAGTTTTTAGCCACTTGCAAAATTAAGAGATATTATCAGGACTGTGCAAATATATTGCTCTAATTTTCCTGGGGTAAAATATGAAAATATTTACAAAATTGAGAATCCCGCCCTGAATAAAATTTTCTCTGTGATATAATAGACTAAAATAAACCATAATAAGTATCTATTTTAAAATGTTTAAATAATAAAAAACTGAATAAGAAGATTTCACCGTGAGAGTAAAAAGAATTTGTATCTGGGCATTATTCTAAGTTGCTTACAATGTTGGAGAATGTTCAATAAGCAAAGTAAAGGTTAATTTATCTTAGAAGATTTTATATTTGATTTTTGAAATGTTTTGAGAGTTGTATATTATTACCCTTTCTTTAGACCCCTTTTTCATGTTTAAAAAACTAGTTTTTCAATATGAGGTGAGAGGTATTCAGGGCCAAAAGAATTAGATCTTTAGTTTTCATGATATTTAATTATTCAATTATAATTGAGAAAGAATATATTTGATTCCAGTTTTTATTTTAGTCGTGGAATTAAAGATTTTAATTGTATATTCACTTGTAGATTCCTTAAGAATATATTTGAACAAATCATTGATATATAGGAAGGGTTAATTGAGAAAGAGACACTAATATACATAGCATTTCTCCTATATGAAGCTCTAGAAATACCCTATTGTCAATCCGAACAGAACAAACTAAAATGAGATAATTGGGAAGGTGCCCATAAAGTCAGCCTGAATATATTATCACAACTATATATGAGATAATATTTGTTTTAAAAAGATTCTATGGCACTGTAAACTCAGTCTCATTAGAGACTGCATTTAAGAGGCTTATAAAGTTACTCATTAATGTTATCTTGTTGTATCTCCACAGCTTTTTCATTAAAGAAAATTCAGCAGAAAGCATTTTCTCCTGATAGCAGGAACCAATTTGCAATAAATGTTCTGGAAACCACTAGGGAAGCCATTACTGAGGTCTAGTAAAAACAGACAAGCGTAACTTGTTCTATATTTTTGTTTCAATCACATACAGATGAGACCCCGCTTTCCACACCAACTGCAAGAGACAGCCTTGACAAACTTTCTCTAACTGGGCACGGACAACCACTACCTCCAGGATTCCCATCTCCTTTTCTGTTTCCTGATGGATTGTCTTCCATAGAGACCCTTCTGACTAACATACAGGTAGGACTTTTTCACAGTCTGGGAGAAAGGAACGTGGAAGGCTCAGTTGTCTATTTTTCCCAAATTCATACTATTCCAGCTTAATCCATTCTTGAGATTGACTGAACCATGGTATTGAAATTTTTCTAGCAATTTAAGATTTTAAACTTATTACACAAATCAAATTGATTAGAAATACTCAAATATGTATATATTACACACATTAATATACACATATTAAGGTGTATACACCTTAATGAAAACTTAGATGCAAATGACCTAGGCCTTTTAAAAATTATTCTGCCTAAATGCCTTCCTTATTGCCAATTAATGGGAGGAATCTAACTGTTTAAGTTTGTCTGATGTACTAAATGACAGTATACCAGTACTAATAAATATTTAGCTATTTTTAAACTGCTGGCATTTCGGTGAGGAAATGATATGTTTAGTCATTCAAATATGTCTAAAGTAAAAGAATCCAAAAAATCTCTTCTTTCATAAATAAGTTTATTTCAGTTAATAGAGTTTCTTCAAAGAATAGACTTCAAAAAGCCATACAAAACTTTCCACGGGTTTCCTATGTAGTCTTCAGGATGTATATTTTACGTACAGTACATTATGAATCAAAAATACTTACAGTTAGCAATAACATAGAGCATGGAGCCAAAATAATAAGAGTGTTTGGGATAAAAGAAAGCATAATTTTCTTGCCCACACATGAAGTGGTCATGTGGACCCCAGATGGAGATTTTTGCCATCTACTTCAACACACTTGGAATAGCTAGTAGTAAGTATACGCTTACAGATACTGTGCTGGTAATTTTTTTTTTTTAATCTTTGCTCAAGCACTCGATCCTTAGTGATATTTTTCTGTACACATTTCCTACCATATTAAACTTTCTCCCAGTAGAAATGTAATTAATTTTATTTACTCCTCCAAGGACATAACAGAAGGCCTTTAATGTAACATATCTTCTCATCTATTAATATGGCATTTTTAATACTAACGTAATTAGAGTCTCCAGAACTGTATTCAACTTTAAGGCTTTATATCTCAGTAATTGAAATAAATCATCAGTCTAGCCTAAATGTAATCAAGGCTAAATAATTGATTATATTTTAGAATAAACATAAAACTTATTTTTTTCAAAATTTGGCCCATATTATTGTTTTCCAAGGTAGAGTTTTTAATGAATTTCTCCTTTGTCAAATTAAATGCTTTCAGAAAATATCCCTCAGCGTTTTAAAATGGACACTCTGAGAAGTAAGGGAACAGTTTATTTTCTTATGTATATAACCCCATATGAAGCTAAGCATTTAACTTAAATTTCTCCATTTAGGTGTCTGTATCTTCACTAACTAAAACCTCTTTAACCAGGAAAGTGGTAATTTAACTTCAATTTCAGCAGAGAAAACATTTCTGTGTAAACATTCACTAGTATAGACCAGGTTGCTCATCTGAAGAGTGGGTTTACACAGGGACCCTTGCATTGTGTGTGAAAACCACATCACTAAGTCAAATTCTGTCAGTTTGAGAGTGTTTTTCCACCCACCCCTGGCCAGTAATACCCAGACTGGAAATATCTGCATCACCTCAAATTGGAATTATTTCTTTAAAGAAAAAAAAAAGGAAACTTCAGTTTTAAAATTTTAGACAAATAATTTATTTTATTGAATATATCTCTAGATTTAATATACTCTCTAACCTTCCAACCAGCCTTGAGAGGGTATATTTTAGGAAGAGTTGATGATAGGATGATGATCAAGGCAAACTAAGTTATTTATTTCTAGTCCCAAATCATAGGAAACTGTGTCTGATAAAGTTAGAACACCTACAATAAGAATACTTCATTTAAAATAAATTGTGCTTGTTCACTTCAGTCTTGCATATATATAAGTATGTATATATATATGTAGATATTATATATTTATATGTATGGATTTAATACCTATATACATGTATATGTGCATGCACATATGTGTACATAAGGTAAAATAAAGATGAA
This sequence comes from Phocoena phocoena, assembly GCF_963924675.1. Lineage (NCBI taxonomy): Eukaryota > Metazoa > Chordata > Mammalia > Artiodactyla > Phocoenidae > Phocoena > Phocoena phocoena. The sequence continues at coordinate 46,889,746 of NC_089236.1, read as the reverse complement.
AAATCTTATTGAGTTCCATGCACAGTAATACAAACACACAATACATACATACATACATATATACATGTATATATATATATATATATATATATATATATATATATACACACACATTAGACACACATACTGGATTTACGTTCAGTAATGGCTTCACATTGTTTTGCAAAAGGTCATAGATGCTAGCTCTTTTATTATTGTCACATATATTGAGTTATAGTAATATCCTAGGAATGGTATAGAATGTTTAAACAGTCATGACCCTGGCTTATGGGGCATACAGTATAAATGTGTTTGCTGTCCAAATTCTAATTTGGGTAATTACATTCTGTCTACCTCAATTTCCTCTGCAATTTCAATTATATATAATGGGGTTCTCTGCTTTCTGTTTCAAATGGTAACACTCTTTTGGCGTGGTAAGTTTAAAGCTCCATATTTCCTTTGAAGGTATTTTATCACAATGACAATGAAAAAGAATTGAGTTAAAAATGTTTATATTTTTTACATCATACAATTTCATGTTTGAAAATAAAGGTTTTTTATGTATATTTGTTATTGTAATTAAACCCAAGACATTGGGTTATATTTAAATTTAGTGCACATAGACTCTAGTTTTCCTTAAAGTTAATGACCAAACATCTCTTCAGAATAATTTAAGGAGTTATTGTTCTAATATTCAATAAGTTAATTTCATGATATTCTATAATTTGATAATTTTCAATTTTAAAATTTGTAATGATTACTACAGATGTCCTTTCCATAATGTGTTATCAGAATTGAATTTTCATAAATGTTATTTCTTAGTGCTTTAAAAGAGGGCCTGTGGAAAAATACTGTAGACTAGTATTTTAAAATATATATGTACTATATATAGTATAGAAAATACATATTTTATATATATCAATAGTATAGAAAAATATATGTAGTATAGAAAATATATATATATATATATTATATACCTTTAGGCACTAGATTTTTGCTATCTTCTAGAACTATACTGTTCTTTCTTAAAATTTGAGTGTTTCAGAAATTAAAAGTAATGAAGGATAAAGATATCTTCAGTAAAAGACAGCAATTTCACTTTAGTGAGAGATATGGATTCATTCTAGATTTTGCTTTTTAGGATTTTTAAAAATGTATTTTATATGGAATTTTATTTTATTTTTTTCAATGCGGGTAGTCTTTCATTATGGCTTCCTTAATCAAACACATCTGTGGAGAACTCCCTGTGAGATTATAGGTGAGGAAAGTAGAATTTTAGTGTCAATTTACTGGATGTGACACCTTCAATCATTGACTACCATTTGAACAAACCGAAAGGAGAATTTACCTACTTACTCAATCTGAGCTTTCATGCTGTAAAGAATAACTGGGATCTATTTGTACATAGGACCAGGAACAAATGATTTACATTGTTTATCCTATTTACAGAATTATTTTAAATGACTTACAAATATTAAAATAAGAATAGGTAAATAAGTAAAGAGTAGAAAGGTAAAATAAGGTAGAGAATATAAAGTTTAGTTAGGGGTGAAGTTAGCACTAAAGATATATGCCATAAGGGGAGAGAGGATAGGAGTTTGGGTCAGTATGGTTTGTCTATGTGGTGGTATTAAACAAACAAGGACGACCTAAAAGGGATGTTAAAACCACAATGCATGGCAGTCCCAGATTGGTTCATTATGGTCTAATAAATAAACATAATCTAAATGTTGTATTTAAGAAGTATTCGTTACTTCTATATTTAAGGGAAGACAGTGAAAAATAATTTTACCAGGGCTTCCCTGGTGGCGCAGTGGTTGAGAGTCCGCCTGCCGATGTAGGGGACACGGGTTTGTGCCCCGGTCCGGGAAGATCCCACATGCCGCGGAGCAGCTGGGCCCGTGAGCCATGGCCGCTGAGCCTGCGCGTCCGGAGCCTGTTGCTCCGCACCGGGAGAGGCCACAACAGTGAGAGGCCTGTGTACCGCAAAAAAAAAAAAAAATTGACCAAATATTCTGATTATACATATTCCAGTCTTTACATTTGAATGTCATGCCAGTAATGTTATAATTTACACATTTCAAAGAAATTAATCATTTTTCATTTGCATCATCAATACATATTTTTAACAGAGTCAGATAAGAGAATTAGAAGGAAACTTTTTGAAAAGGTAAACAACAAAATAGGAAACTGGCTTCAAGATATGGGTAGACTAGAATCAGATATATTGGTCTTACATTATATCTTTTTATCTTTAATCATAATAATATATTAATCTTCTCCCCTTTTTTCCCATTACCAACTTGTGAAAAGAGATCATATAAAAAAAACAGTAAAATATAGCCAGTATTTTTAACCCAGTTTACTATAATGAAGACAGTAGCATTAACCTCTTAAAAATCTGGACTCTATATTGTATTTACTAATTTATATTGTATACAACAACAATAATAATAACATAAATAGTAAAAACTAATATTTACTGAGTAATCTTAATGAGTCCTTATACAGGAAAAATACTCCTGTATAAGTCTCCTCTACTCTACTCCAACACTACTTAACTTCTGACACTTCTGATCAAGAAATGTCTGGTAGTTTTTCCCACACCAAGAAATTCTGCAACCCCAGCTGGGTGCCCTACAATTTAACTCAATTCTGGCACTATCTACCTAGAGATAGCATCAGATCTCACAGGTTAAGAGTTCAGTCCCACAAGACTGCACTCCTTGCCCCCATTTCCATTGTCAATTTTAAGTCCAGATTATAACCTGTGCTTGTGACCAACCAGCTACAGATTGGAGGTTCCCACCACCCGCTGCCATGAGTTCAATTAATTTGTTAGAGCAGCTCACAGAACTTAGGAAGATGTTTTACTTACTAAATACCCAGTTTATTATGAAAGATGAGAAAACCAAGGTCAAGAAGGAGCAGATGACTTGTCCAATATAACTCAGGAGCAGCCAGATAGAAGAGATGCATAGGGCAAGGTATGTGGGATGAGGCATAGAGCTTCTGTGCCCTCTGCACATGCCACCCGGCCAGTACCCCCACATGCTGACCAATCCAGAAGCTCTCTGAACCTCACCCATCCTTTAGGGGCTTTCCAAAAGTCTACTTAGTAACAGAAACTCAGGTGTAGTTGCACGGGGCTTATTGTGAATAACAGACGACCCATTTCACCTCTGTTGCTCTTATCACTTAGGAAATTCTACCCATTGTAGGATCTCTAGACACCAGTATCCAGTGTAGGATACCTAGAAGTGCTTCTGATGGAGAGGTCATTGTTAATCGACTTCGGAGAACAGTAACCATAACATTAAACCAAGTATAGCTATAACTTCTGTCACAAGAGCTGTGAAAATGTGTTAGTTGATACTGTGCTATCATATATTTTTTCTGTCTATAAAAGTTCCTGGTTTCAAGGCACTCTATTCCTTCTCATCCTGGAAAGAAACAAAAGAAAAAAAAAGTTAAATAAGCTAGGGATTTCTGATCCAGGCTTAGTCAGCTTACTAGTTTGGGATCTTGGATAAGTCACCTCTTCCTTCTGGACCTTGGTTTTCTAATATTTAAAAGGTTTTAGTTAGAATAGGTGATGGCTAAAAATCTCCTCCAACTAAGTTATTTACTTTCATTAGAAGCAACAAATTATTGAGCACAAATTTTGGCACGTGAGTTTCAGTGACATTCATGGAACCTTACGTGTCATCTGATTCTGAAATAAATGTGTACAAAATACAAATATGGATTAAGTAAGCTTTTCTTCCTCTAGATCTAACTAGCAAATTAAGAAATGTTTCTTTTATATCAGTATATCTTGTAGTTCCCTTATACAAACAGATATTTGTACTTCCTAGGCTATAGAAATAGTTGAGATACTGCTAGATTAATCAGTGTCCTTAAATATATATATATGTGTATTATATATATAATAGACTCATTCTCTGAAAATTATGGAAATAATTTAATTTACATGGTAGATCATTTCAGAAAACAAAAATGTTTGTGTATTATGACAACCATTATGCCTGACCTATAGAAAAGAAATTTGAGGTCAAACAACTGCTGTGTCATAGAGTAAGCTTAAAATGCATTTCTTCACAACTGTCATGGTCCAACTTCAACATCATGAGAACTGACCTCCCCTTGGAAGCAAATTCACGTTTTAAGCCCCGTGTATTTTACTGTCATCGTAGAATTTTCTTGATACTGCACGACCACATGAGACCTAGCATTTAGTGTGACCTTTTGCATATGATCTACCTGGAAAACTTACAGAAGTCACAAAAATCTGAAAGTACTATTATCGTGGATGGTTAAAATGGTGTCCCAGTGATTTGTAGATGTTGTGAACACTACTTGCTATTGCTTTTCCCAGCTCCCTGCTGCACTGAAATTTAATCGGTTTTCTGTATTTTTTGCAGCAGAGCGGTCACAGGCAATACCATATTTTTTGCATATGCATCTGTTTGACTCTAGTGAAGATTTTTATTCACACTGGATTCCTGATGTGCACTGATTTAAAGTCTAAAAATGAAACTTAATTTTATACAGCTTATAAGTATTCCCTAGATGGTATTGGATCCTATAAGCTAGTATTTTTCAGACATGATCAGCAGGAATAGGTAATATATTACCATTAGTGACATTAGCAGCAACAGTAACAAAAGGAAAGAGTAAATATAAATGTTCTTAGCAACTTCATACTTTACAACAAATATTAATATAAAATTACACAAATTAGAGTTGCAGCTTAACATTATTCAACATGTTTATTCATAATGATTGTTTCATATTTTAAAAATGCTAAAATATTGTGTTTTGTCAGCCAAGAACAATAATAGTTTAATAGTAATTTATTTTAAACAGCTACTGATAATACAACCAATCAACACATTAAGTGGTGCCAACATTGGCATCTTGCTAAATAATATCTAGACATTGCACAGAGAGTACATCTTTCAAAGATAAGTCAACAAGAGCAATCAGAGCAGAAAATTAGAATTTGGTATCTTAGAATTAAAATACAGCAAAACTAAAGTTTTAATTGGGGTGATCTAAAAGGGCACTTGATGTAATGATCTCTTTTATTTGTTACTAATTGTTTGTTTCTGATGAAGAAGAAACATACACAGGAATGTTACTGAATTAAGATGGCAGTTTTCTTAGCAGCTATGTTTTATTGCTAAAAACAAAATAGTAGGGAGGGATGAACTGCCACATAGAAATTCTCTGGTTTGTTTCATATCACAAGAATTAATCCATAAAACTCAAGGTCAGTAACAACAAATATGAAATAATTTATATGTGCTTGAAAAGAGACTAAAAATGGCTTGTGACAATGCTACATCAGTGGGCTGAGCTGAAGGTACATTCCTATTGCACTAATAAGTCAAGCTGGAGTTAAAATTCCTGAATCAAACTGTTTGTGGTGTCTCCTGCAAAGGGGTCACATTCTAGAATATATCTACAATTGACACTAACTTCCATTTCATTTCTAATTTCAATTGAAAAATTCAGCTGCTGATGTTCACAAACCAAAGCAAAACATCTTCTTCAAAACAGCATTTTGTATTGCTGAGTTGATAAGGATGGAAATTTTAGCTCCAATTTTTACTAATAAGTTTACTAATAATTTTCTAAAGCATCTTAGAAGAGAACACATGCAGAATGCTTTGTATATGTTTTACATATTCTCATAATCTCATTTTCAAAAACCTGAGAATACTACTAATTTTTTAAAATAGAATACAGTCAAATTACATATATATGACTTTATGTTATATAAATAAATATAGTTTGCCTTCACCATATGCTCTTGAATTATTATATATACTGTCAAATAGTCCCCTAAAAGTTATCCTCTGTTTATAGCTATTTTGATTGCCTTTTTAAAAATAATGCACTATTAAGCCACTAAGTTTTGGATCCCTTACACATATTATGTAGCTCGAGAAAAATATACCAGTATTATAATTTCTATTCATCAAATTTAAAAAGCTACTCTATGGTAGGCACTCTCTGGGTTTTAGGGACGTAGTACCCAATGAGAGAAAATGTCCCTGCCTCAGAGAGCTTACCTTTCAGTGGAGAAGATGCAACATAACGCACTAAATGAATAAATATATGACAAAATTACATAATAATGCTATGAAGAATTTTAAGGAGGGAATAAGCAGGTGAGTTTGGAGGGCTGTTCCAGATAGGATGGGAAGAGAAGGCCTTTCTTGAGTGGTGACGGAAAAAACGTGTGATGAATGAAGGATGAGCCTTGCAAACTTGGGAGGAAAAGCATTCAGGAGGGTATCAGAAAGACCCAAGTCCCTGGTGCAGAAACAAATCAGTGCCTTTAGAAACGAAAGGCCTCTGGTGTCGCATATAATCTCAGTAGGGAGTAGTAGAAAATGAGCCCTGAAAGATAGGTGGGTACTGCCAGCATCACGTGGGCTTATATAAACTATGTCAGATAATTACACGTGGAACAGCTCCAGTCTAATTTTCTCCACAGTATTTATTTCTTAGACACGCTTATGTGCTACCCTCATATAGTTTTAAATCTAGATATTCTAATTAGAAGCAGTTGAACCTGCATGCCAAAAATATTTGTCTTTCTAAAATAATTTAATTAAATTTAGATTTTTTTTCTTTAGTTATATTATTTGTCCTAGTGAGTACAGAGTGACTGCACAACAGAAGCCAAAGAATTTGATAAGTGGGTTGTTCTCTTTTAAAATACTTTAAAGTAATGAATGAAATGTGCTTCATACCAAAATATTACAATTCTGAATACCTTCTTTGTACAGGGGCTCTTGAAAGTTGCCATAGATAATGCCAGAGCTCAAGAAAAACAGGTTCAACTTGAAAAAACAGAATTGAAGATGGATTTTTTAAGGGAAAGAGAATTAAGGGAAACACTTGAGAAGCAGTTGGCGATGGAACAAAAGAATAGAGGTATTTTCAAACTTCCAACTAAGTCTAATACTTTATGTCAAATATTCAACGTAACAATACTATGTTTTGTGATTTACTGTGAGACCGTAACTTTTTTGTTTTTACTTTTAGCTAAATTTTAGAGCAGGATTTGAATCCTGTGCTTACTGTGCTTCTTAATCTCCAAAGTACATTGTTTCTCTTCTGTTCATACCTCAAGGGGTTGAAATATATCAATTATATTATTAATCACATAATTTTTATTGCTTACAGCATTTAAAAAATTCATAATTTTAAGATAAGAAGGTGCTCTGATAAGATGACAGCCATGAAGAAAAATTTTATATTCATTCACAATTGCCCTTTGAAAAACTTAAAGTCATAAAGCTAAACTAGAAAATACTGATTATTCAGGCGAAGCAGATTTAGTAAGATATTTATCAACTGAAATGGGAGACTGATGAATATCTGAACAAATGACCAAAGTTGAGTGTTTGTATAATTTTCTTTCTGAATGCTTCATTTTTCTCCAACAAGGTCAAATACACATCAGAGTAGAAACTGATATGAATTTTTATTGGGTAAAAATAATGATATTATCAATCTATGATTTGCTTTTTACACACTTTACAGTGCATGTATAGATAATTTTGAAGGTCATTCATATTTATGTGTTTATTTTATGTATGAAATCGAAGAGTATTTTCTTTACAACCACTTCCCGTTTGTCTCAGCTCTAAGGTTCTCCTCAGTATTCTAGAAGGGGGAGCTCCTTTTCTCTCATTTAATAAGTACCCATTATAAATACTCCACACTTTCTCCTTTGATATGTTTGACATGGTCATTTCAAAATCATTCTTTCTGTTTTGCTTTCAAAACTGGCAGGACTTAAAGGTTTTTCATTAGTTACTATGAAGAAACAGCTAGTGGGTCCTGGGATGAGGCTGATTTGGGAAACTGTCACCCCAGGTGTATAGCACTGTTCTAAATAATGTGATTTCGCATAGATTTAGATACTAGAGTAATCAGAACAAGATAAACATTGATAGCAGGATATGTTCTAAGTGAACATGGTTCATTCTGTGGAACCATCTTCCATGAGATAGCCATGTCTTGATTTTGTTCTCACTTGGAGAAGTGTTTTTTTTTTTGAAGACTTAAAAGCAGACCCTTGAATTCCTAAAGTAACCTTTTGGTTACTTGAGAGACTTTCAGAATTTTGTTGGTTCACAACTGTTGGAAGATTTACATTCTGTTTTATTCCTTTAACCACTAGAGGTATAGGGCAAAATGTTTCACAGATCACATCATGCACCTCCCATTTAATTAACTATGAACAACAAATTAAGAGTAATAACTATCAGTAATTATCTATTATGAGTGTGTCTATTGAAGCAGCATATTACCCTGAAGAGAGAACATGGCAATCCCATTTGCTTCACTCACACAGGAGGAAGCAGTGAGCGGTCTATGGCAAGGTGCTGGATATTGAGCTTTCAGTGCCATGGGAGTACACAATCCAAATAAATAATTCAGAGATTACTGTTTCTTTTTAAAGGGACTTATAAACAATCATCTTTGGAAAAGGAAAGAATAGGCAAGTAATTTTGTTAAGATAAGCATATGATTTTCACACTATTAAATAAAGGAAATTATTTATTTGAAACCAGTTTTGTTTTTCTTATAAGACTGTACTCAATGTACATTTTGATAAAATACAGTTTCTGTTAATATATAATACCAACAACAATAAACTAGACAAGTTAATGGTCTGCCATCTTAATAATAATGATTATAAAAATGGGATTTGTGTAAATTAGAAATTGAAAGTAAAACTCTTACATGAGCCATTATTACCTTATTTTATATTTTGAGTAAATATTGTGCTAAATAACAAATGTTCTTTAATCTGTAGTAAGTAATCATATAATAAACTTGGAATGATTACTTCTTGTGACTAACTCTACCAGAAGGATTTTCTAACACTGATTCTGTCACATTCACATCCACAATGTTTATCAACTATCCAAGAGAAAATTATTTCAAAGAAAGGACTTTTATGATTTCCATATGCTGATTGCTTACTTTATATATAGTATAAAAGTTAAAACAATGATCAATTATTGTATGTATGAAAGTACAGTTAACGTACATTTTGTGAGGAATATTTGTTATTATTTATTGATTACATGTTATATACAAATATGTAAATTGTCCAGTAGGAGAAAAATTCATCATAGTTAACTTTTTATATCATAAGCTACTTTTTTATATAAGTAGCAGTGAAGTTTTATACTCATCAGATTCCTGCAGAGTAAAAGTAAAACTTTCTTGAAATATGTTATAGTGCATATATATTTACTATGAAGAAATTATTAATATCTCTAAGAAAATTGCAATAGCTTCATCCAAAAATATCTGCTTATATGTGTTAACAATAATTAAGATTATTTAGCTCCTCATATACAGTAATATTTGTTGCATTTTCTAAAATTTCAAGAAAGAGTTATTAAAAATTTTGCTGGTGCAACATTTTTGTAAAGCATTTATAGGGGAAATGCTCCATTTACTACTCAAAATTGATGCTTCATAAAGAGATAGGAGTCATAAAGTTTTGCACTATTCAGACTACTTTGTGTTAGTCTGATTCCAGGGCAGAGACTAAGCCACAAAATTTACTTAATCAGTCTTCCTTTATTAGTGAATAGAAATATCTATTAAAATTAGTTTCCCATTAAATCTGCCTCCACATATGACAATTAGAGTCAATCTTGTAATAGTTCAAAGCTAAATAAAAATTGGCCTCCTTAGATATTTTACTTAGATTTATTTTAGGTAAAAGTGGTTTGCTGTTTTTAAACTTCCTCTGCATAGACAGATGCAGTCCAGCAAGGAAAAAAAAAAAAAGAAGAACATTACATAAAACACAGACCATTTGTGGAAATTTGATCATTGCAAAAAATTTAAAATATAATAATGTACATATACTCTTTTCTAGCCATAGTTCAAAAGAGGCTAAAGAAGGAGAAGAAGGCAAAGAGAAAATTGCAGGAAGCACTTGAATTTGAGACAAAACGGCGTGAGCAAGCCGAACAAACACTAAAACAGGCAGCTTCAGCAGATAGTCTCAGGGTCTTAAATGGTAAGAGGATGCATCTTTATGCATGGCTAACTAACTTTCATTTTGAATACTCAAAAGGCAATTTTAGACATGTGTTTGTGGTTTTGTATATTTCTACGGCTTGTGATTCATTAAACTCTGCTTGAAAGCAGGGTGGGAAGAAGAGTCATATGTGTTGGGGGAAATGTTTTATTTCATAGGTGCTTCCACAGTTTTGTTACTTCAGTATCTGAGACTTGACATTGCTTCTCTATTTAACCAAATCTGTCTGTACTGAAACATAATAAAATATTAATCTGAGAAGTTCCCAACCCCCCATCTCATTTCATGAACAATTTTGCATTATTTATCCATTCAAATCTTCTGATAGTTCTCATGGTTATAGTCTTTGTTCAACCTTTAAAAGATGACAAAGATTTATGTAATTTTAATTCAGCACCAAAGTAACAGGTTGCTCTTTTTAAAAGGACAATGGGAATCAAATGAAATGTGTGTCACTCTTAACTTTCTGTGCTTTTAGACTCTCTGACCCCAGAGATAGAAGCTGACCGCAGTGGCGGCAGAACAGATGCCGAAAGGACAATACAAGGTAGGAATTTGCAAAAGGCTATAAATCTAGATCTTGCTCTATGAGTTTTTCCTCCGCTTTAGCCTGCTATTCAAGCATGTAGCCTACCATCTGGGCCACATCAAAACAAGTTCAAACAAGGTCAAGTTCATCTTGCTTGTTTATATGAGTGAATTCATTTTGTGCTGATAGACTTTCTTTAAATTAACAGGTCATTTCTGTTTATACAATGCAATTAAAAAAGAATAATTAATTTTAAACAATGTATGATTTAATCTTGAACACAGTAAATGTGTTTTATTGAATGCTTGAAGCCCAATCTAATACACAAAGGGTTTATAAGTTCTATATCAGTAAATTCATGAGTTAATCAACTAGGTAGTTCTTAAAATTTGAAATTGTCTTCTTTTTGTTCTTGTGACATTACATACAAAATAGGCCAGTTGAAAGCTAACAATAAATAAGATTGTTTGGTCTTATGTGGGTTTTCCAAATGTTCTGTGTGCCACTATATACATTTTAATAACACAAATCTGCTGAGAAATATCATATATAGAATACTAAAGGGAGTTTTATTAAACACTCAGAAGAGCAAAATATTTATATTGCCGAGACCACACTATTAAGGAAAGAACAAAATCTGAAGGTAGCACTTATAGTCTAACATCTATTCTAGACAATAAACTCAATCTAACAGCATGAATACTAAACAGCAAAAAGAGCATTAAATGAGGATGATTCTTCAAAGGGAAGCCTTGAACTGCTAAAATCCTCCCAATTGCTTTTATTTTGCATTTTAGGCTCAATCATTTTGGGGACATTGTTTGACGTTAATCATGGTACTTAATCAGTTTCAAAAGTATCATTCTTGGTTTAGTGTAAAGGAAATATAATGTTGTAAAGTATCATACATGCAATAAATAAAAATTGGAAACTTGAAACATTCCTGGAGAATGTTTTTTGCTTGTTGATTTTAACTGACATCATGATAATTATTTTTTAAATCCTAAGGCTTGAACCATATGTTATTACGAGACACCTTCTTGGATATACAAGATTAATGCACCTGTAGATGTAGAAAAGACTTCATTGTTTTAGAGCATTACGGACTTCAGTAAAATTATATATGTGGGTGCATCTAATATTATTAAAATCAAAAGATTTCTGTTGCATCTCCAAAGAAATGCACACATATGTAAACAATATGTGCTAATAACAAAGCCAGTCCTCTTTATCAGGGGCAATAACCTCAATAAGGCCAATGTAAATAATCAGCCCTGGTATGTGTGTTTGAGCACTACTCAGGCACTAACTTAGCTAATGTCCAAAGTGGTCTAAGGAAGCACATAAGTCTCTAGGTAGATGTGATATATAAATTATCTGATATACACAGAATTCTCAAGGTGGTCAGAACTCAAACTAAGAAAAATTATAGACAATATATTCCTTCACACAAATGGGAGGTTTAAGAAAGGATTAGGCGATGATTAAACATTTTTGCATAGTTGACATAATATATAGTTCATGAGTTTGCTATCAGCAATATTTTGCCCATCAATAAGGCCATAATTATTTTTATTTGAATTTGTAAAACTTCATATATTCAAATATATTAATATATTTCAATATAGATAAGATCTTGCTATCTAGGTTGAAGTTCTGACAACTCTCAATTTCTATTACGATTTACTTAATACTCTGAAGAAAAATTTTAATAATAAATTGCCTTCTTTTTGGCATCCGGAATGCTGTCAGTTGTATAACAGAGAAAACCCACTCAAACAAGTTAATAATTAAGGAAATGAAACATTTGAACACAATTATACATAGTTACTTTAAGCAAATATAAAATTTATGGTGTTATTTATTGCTTTGGTTTAATTGTAATATAAAACATTTTTTCACTTCATTCATTCATTCAGCTTGTCGATTAAAAAGATGGGTTCTTCAAGTCTAATATGAATGATCAGCAATATTCTACCTTGTGTATACTTGCACTTGGATTTAGTGATTTTCTTATACTGTTCATTGAAGAGTTTTCTGTAAAACATTTAACTAATATTAATGATTTTAATTACATAATATGATTTTTTCTCAAATGTAATCTAAAAAACAAAACCCTTTAGATGAATCTGCATTTCTATGTGTTAATTGCTAAAAGTTATTTCACTAGCACTTGAACTACCTAAGACTTTTAATATACAAAAGCAGAGATCATCTTTTGCTACTTGAACCCCAGTAAATAAGCTCATTTGGCCCTTTGAAACTTTTTTTAAACCTGGAAACTAAATTCATAAATTTGGAAGCTAACAAAAATAACAAAATTAATGATTAAGAGACAATATCGAAGAAAAAAAGACTGTATTTAGTAAAATTCGGAACCTAAGATCAAGAATGGGAAAGGCAAAGAAGAAAGAACCAGAATTCATTGCTAACTTGTGAAATGGTCTATGTCAGGCATTCTGGAAGCTATGAGCGTGTGTTGCTTCACATTTCAAGAATGACACAAACACAGCCTTGTTCCATTCACTTACTTTTTCTCAGTGTCCCCAAGCCCAGGCATTATGATAGTCTTTGTATTCTTTCTTGCTCCCAATCCAATCATAACTGAAATTATGCTGTACTCCAAAATAAACTCAACTTAATTAGGAAAAAAAAGGGAAACTCACATTTCTTTATACTTGTCATATACTCCTTTATTTTTAACATTTTGGCAATAAATAAATGCCATGCTTGGCCCAGGAGTTAGTCACCTAGCAGTTAGGCACTTAAATACTACTCAGTGACCCCCAAATTGATGTTGCCTCGTCAGTATTTACTTATTTTATTTATTTTCTTAGGGGTAATTATTAATTATTGTTAACATTTTTATTGGAGTATAATTGCTTTACAATGGTGTGTTAGTTTCTGCTTTATAACAAAGTGAATCAGTTATTCATATACATATATCCCCATATGTCTTCCCTCTTGCATCTGCCTCCCTCCCACCCTCTCTATCCCACCCTTCTAGCTGGTGACAAAGCACGGAGCTGATCTCTCTGTGCTATGCGACTGCTTCCCACTAGCTATCTATTTTACATTTGGTAGTGTATATATGTCCATGTCACTCTCTCACTTTGTCCCAGCTTACCCTTCCGCCTCCCCATGTCCTCAAGTCCATTCTCTAGTAGGTCTGCGTCTTTATTCCCGTCTTGCCCCTGGGTTCTTCACAACCATTTTTTTTTTTAGATTCCATATATATGTGTTAGCGTACGGTATTTGTTTTTCTCTTTCTGACTTACTTCACTCTGTAAGACAGACTCTAGGTCCATCCACCTCACTACAAATAACTCAGTTTCCTTTCTTTTTAAAGCTGAGTAATATTCCATTGTCTATATGTGTCACATCTTCTTTATCCATTCATCTGTCGATGGACACTTAGGTTGCTTCCATGTCCTGGCTATTGTAAATAGAGCTGCAATAAACATTGTGGTACATGACTCTTTTTGAATTATGGTTTTCTCAGGGTATATGCCCAGTAGTAGGATTGCTGGGTCATATGGTAGTTCTATTTGTAGTCTTTTAAGGAACCTCCACATTGTTCTCCATAGTGGCTGTATAAATTTACATTCCCACCAACAGTGTATGAGGGTTCCCTTTTCTCCACAGCCTCTCCAGAATTTTTTATTTGTAGATTTTTTGATGATGGCCATTCTGACTGGTGTGAGATGCTATCGCATCATAGTTTTTTTTGTTTGTTTGGTTTTTGTTTTTGTTTTTGTTTTGCAGTATGCAGGTCTCTCACTGTTGTGGCCTTCCCCGTTGCGGAGCACAGGCTCTGGACGTGCAGGCTCAGCGTCCCTGGCTTACAGGCCTAGCTGCTCTGTGGCATGTGGGATCTTCCTGTACCGGGGCATCCGTAGCCTCTGCATTGGCAGGTGGACTCTCAACCACTGCACCACCAGGGAAGCCCCGCATTGTAGTTTTGATTTGCATTTCTCTAATGATTAATGATGTTGAGCATGCTTGCATATGTTTGTTGGCAATCTGTATATCTTCTTTGGAGAAATGTCTATTTCGGTCTTCTGCCCATTTTTGGTTTGGGTTGTTTGTTTTTTTGATACTGAGCTGCATGTGCTGCTTGTGAGTTTTAGAAATTAATCCTTTCTCAGTTGCTTCATTTGCAAATATTTTCTCCCATTATGAGGGCTGTCTTTTCATCTTGTTTATGGTTTCCTTTGCTGTGCAAAAGCTTTTAAGTTTCATTAGGTCGCATTTGTTTATTTTTGCTTTTCTTTCCATTTCTCTAGGAGGTGAGTCAAAAAGGATCTTGCTGTGATTTATGTCATAGAATGTTCTCCCTATGCTTTCCTCTAAGAGTTTGATACTGTCTGGCCTTACATTTAGGTCTTTAATCCATTTTGAGTTTATTTTTGTGTATGGTGTTAGGTAGTGTTCTAATTTCATTCTTTTACATGTAGCTGTCCAGTTTTCCCAGCACCACTTATTGAAGAGGCTGTCTTTTCTCCATTGTATATTCTTGCCTCCTTTATCAAAAATAAGATGACCAGGCTTCCCTGGTGGTGCAGTGGTTGAGAGTCCTCCTGCCAATGGAGAGGATACGGGTTCGTGCCCTGGTCTGGGAAGATCCAACATGCCATAGAGTGGCTAGGCCTGTGAGCCATGGACACTGAGCCTGTGCATCTGGAGCCTGTGCTGCACAACGGGAGAGGCGTACCACAAAAAAAAATAATAATAAATAAGATGACCATATGTGTGTGGGTTTTTCTCTGGACTTTCATCCTGTTCCATTGATCTATATTTCTGTTTTTGTGCCAGTACCATACTGTCTTGATTACTTTAGCTTTGTAGTACAGTCTGAAGTCTGGGAGCTTAATTCCTCCAGCTCAGTTTTTCTTTCTTAAGATTGCCTTTGTTATTCAGGATCTTTTGTGTTTCCATACAAATTGTGAAATTTTTTGTTCTAGTTCTGTGAAAAATGCCAGTGGTAATTTTATAGGGATTGCATTGAATCTGTAGATTGCTTTTGGTAGTAAAGACTTTTCACAATGTTGATTCTTCCAATCCAAGAGCATGGTATATCTCTCCATCTGTTTGTATCATTTTTAGTTTCTTTCATCAGTGTCTTATAATTTTCTGCATACAGGTCTTTTGTCTCCTTAGGTAGGTTTACTCGTAGATATTTTATTCTTTTTGCTGCAATGATAAATGGGAGTGTTTTCTTAATTTCACTTTCAGATGTTTCATCATTAGTGTATAGGAATGCAAGAGATTTCTGTGCATTAATTTTGTATCCTGCTACTTTACCAAATTGATTGATTAGCTCTAGCAGTTTTCTGGTAGCATCTTTAGGATTCTCTATGTATAGTATCATGTCATCTGCAAAGAGTGACCGGTTTACTTCTTCTTTTCTGATTTGGATTCCTTTTATTTCTTTTTCTTCTCTGATTGCAGTGGCTAAAACTTCCAAAACTATGTTGAATAATAGTGATGAGTGTGGGCAACCTTGTTTTCAGTTTTTCACCACTGAGGACGATGTTGGCTGTGAGTTTGTCATATATGGCCTTTATTACCTTGAGAAAAGTTCCCTGTATGCCTACTTTCTGAAGGGTTTTTATCATAAATGGTGTTGAATTTTGTCGAAAGCTTTTTCTCCATCTATTGAGATGATCATATGATCGTTCTCCTTCAATTTGTTAATATGGTGTATCACATTGATTGATTTGCGTATATTGAAGAATCCTTGTATTCCTGGGATAAACCCCACTTGATCATGGTGTATGATCCTTTTAATGTGCCACTGGATTCTGTTTGCTAGTATGTTGTTGAGAATTTTTGCATCTATGTTCATCAGTGATATTGGTCTCTAATTTTCTTTTTTTGTGACATCATTGTCTGGTTTTGGTATCAGGGTGATGGTGCCCTGGTAGAATGAGTTTGGGAGTGTTCCTCCCTCTGCTATATTTTGGAAGAGTTTGAGAAGTAAAGGTGTTAGCTCTCCTCTAAATGTTTGATAGAATTCACCTGTGAAGCCATCTGGTCCTGGGCTTTTGTTTGTTGGAAGATTTTTAATCACAGTTTCAATTTCAGTGCTTATGATTGGTCTGTTCATATTTTCTATTTCTTCCTGGTTCAGTCTCAGAAGGTTGTGCTTTTCTAAGAATGTGTCCATTTCCTCCGAGTTGTCCATTTTATTGTCACAGAGTTGCTTGTAGTAATCGCTCATGGTCCTTTGTATTTCTGCAGTGTCAGTTGTTACTTTTCCTTTTTTCATTTCTAATTCTATTGATTTGAGTCTTCTCCTTTTTTTTCTTGATGAATCTAGTTAATGGTTTATCAATTTTGTTTATCTTCTCAAAGAACCAGCTTTTAGTTTTATTGATCTTTGCTATTGTTTCCTTCATTTCTTTTTCATTTATTTCTGATCTGAGCTTTATGATTCCTTTCCTTCTGCTAACTTTGTGGGTTTTTATGTTCTTCTTTCTCTAATTGCTTTAGGTGTAAGGTTAGGTTGTTTATTTGAGAAGTTTCTTGTTTTTAAGAGAGGACTGTATTGCTATAAAATTCCCTCTTAGAGCTGCATCCCATAGGTTTTGGGTCATCTTGTTTTCATTGTCATTTGTTTCTAGGTATTTTTTGATTTCCTCTTTGATTTCTTCAGTCATCCTTTGGTTATTTACTAGTGTATTGTTTAGCCTCCATGTGTTTGTATTTTTTACAGATTTTTTTTCCTGTAATTGATATCTAGTCTCATAGTGTTGTGCTCAGAAAAGATACTTTATAAGATTTCAATTTTCTTAAATTTGCCAAGGCTTGATTTGTGGCCCAAGATATGATCTATCCTGGAGAATATTCCATGAGCCCTAGAGAAGAATGTGTATTCTGTTCTTTTGGGATGGAATGTCCTATAAATACCATTTATGTCCATCTTGTTTAATGTATCATTTAAAGCTTGTGTTTCCTTATTTATTTTCATTTTGGATGATCTGTCCATTGGTGAAAGTGGGGTGTGAAAGTCCCTTACTATGACTGTGTTACTGTCGATTTCCCCTTTTATGGCTGTTAGTATTTTCTTTGTGTATTGAGGTGCTTATATGTTGGGTGCATAAATATTTACATTGTTATATCTTCTTCTTGGATCGATCCCTTGATCATTATGTAGTGTCCTTTGTCACTTGTAATAGTCTTTGTTTTAATGTCTATTTTGTCTGATATGAGAATTGCTACTCCAGCATTCTTTTGATTTCCTTTTACATGGAATATCTTTTTCCATCCCCTCACTTTTAGTCTGTATGTGTCCCTAGGTCTGAAGTGGGTCTCTTGTAGACAGGATATATATGGGTCTTGTTTTTGTATCCATTCACCTGTTTATGTCTTTTAGTTGGAGCATTTACATTTAAGGTAATTATCGATATGTATGTTCCTATTACCATTTTCTTAATTGTTTGGGGTTTGTTACTGTAGGTCTTTTCCTTCTCTTGTGTTTCCTGCCTAGAGAAGTTCCTTTAGCATTTGTTGTAAAGCTTGTTTGATGGTGCTGAATTCTCTTAGCTTTTGCTTGTCTGTAAAGTTTTTAATTTCTCTGTCAAATCTGAATGAGATCCTTGCTGGATAGAGTAATCTTGGTTGTAGTTTTTTCCCCTCATCACTTTAAATATGTCCTGCAACTCCCTTCTGGCTTGCAGAGTTTCTGTTGAAAGATCAGCTGTTAACCTTATGGGGATTCCCTTTCATGTTATTTGTTGGTTTTCCCTTCCTGCTTTTAAGATTTTTTCTTTGTATTTAATTTTGATAGTTTGGTTAATATGTGTCTTGACATGTTTCTCCTTGGATTTATCTTGTATGGGACTGTCTGTGCTCTCTGGACTTGATTATCTATTTCCTTTCCCATATTAGGGAAATTTTCAACTATAATGTATTCAAATATTTTCTCAGTCCCTTTCTTTTTCTCTTCTTCTAGGACCCCTATAATTCGAATGTTGATGCATTTAATGTTGTCCCAGGAGTCTCTGAGACTGTCCTCAGTTCTTTTCATTATTTTTCCTTATTCTGCTCTGCAGTAGTAATTGCCACTATTTTATCTTACAGGTCACTTATCCATTCTTCTACCTCAGTTATTGTGCTATTGTTCCCTTCTAGAGAATTTTAAATTTCATTTATTGTGCTGTTCATCACTGTTTGTTTGCTCTTTAGTTCTTCTAGGTCCCTGTTAAATGTTTCTTTTGTGATCTCCATTCTATTTCCAAGATTCTGGATCATATTTGCTGTCATTATTCTGAATTCTTTTCAGGTAGACTGCCTATTTCCTCTTCATTTGTTAGATCTGGTGGGTTTTTACCTTGCTCCTTCATCTCCTGTGTTTTTCTTTGTCTTCTCATTTTGCTTAATTTATTTTGTTTGGGGTCTCCTTTTTGCAGGCTTCAGGTTTGTAATTCACGTTGTTTTTGTTGTCTGCCCCAGTGGCTAAGGTTGGTTCAGTGGGTTGTGTGGGCATCCTGGTGGAGGGGACTAGTTTCTGTGTTCTGGTGGATGAGGCTGGATCTTGTCTTTCTGGTGGGCATGTCCATGTCTGGTGGTGTGTTTTGGGGTGTCTGTTACCTTATTATGATTTTAGGCAGCCTCTTGCTAATGGGTGGGGTTGTGTTCCTGTCTTGCTAGTTGTTTGGCATAGGGTATCCAACACTGTAGCTTGCTGGTCGTTGAGTGGAGCCGGATCTTGGTGCTGAGTTGGAGATCTCTGGGAGATTTTCACCATTTGATATTATGTGGAGCTCGGAGGTCTCTGGTGGACCAATGTCCTGAACTTGGCTCTCCCACCTCAGAGGCACAGCCCTGATGCCTGGCTGGAGCACCAAGAGCCTGTCATCCACATGGCTCCAAATAAAAGGG
The DNA here is from genome assembly GCF_963924675.1 of Phocoena phocoena. Taxonomy (NCBI): domain Eukaryota; kingdom Metazoa; phylum Chordata; class Mammalia; order Artiodactyla; family Phocoenidae; genus Phocoena; species Phocoena phocoena. The sequence goes on along the minus strand of NC_089236.1, from coordinate 46,870,259 downwards.
AGAAAAAAAGAAAGAAAGAAAGGAAAAAATAAAATAAAATATAAAGTTATTAAGATAACTAACAAAAAAGAATTATTAAAAAAGATTTTTTAAGTAATTAAAAGAAAGAAGAGGACAACCAAACCCAAAAACAAATCCACCAATAATAACAAGCACTGATAACTATACTAAAACAAAAACAAAACAAAAAAAAACGGACAGACAGTCCCCTAGGACAAATGTTAAAAGCAAAACTATACAGACAAAATCACACACAGAAGCATACACATATATACTCACAAAAAGAGAAAAAGGGAAAACAAAATATATATCGTTGCTCCCAAAGTCCACCTCCTCAATTTCGGATGATTTGGTGTCTATTCAGGTATTCCACAGATGCTGGGTACATCAAGTTGATTGTGGAGATTTAGTCCACTGCTCCTGAGGCTGCTGGGAGAGATTTCCCTGTCTCTTCTTTGTTTGCACAGCTCTCGGGGTTCAGCTTTGGATTTGGCCCTGCCTCTGCCTGTAGGTTGCTTGAGGGCGTCTGTTCTTCACTCAGACAGGACAGGGTTAAATGAGCCACTGATTCGGGGGCTCTGGCTCACTCAGGTACGGGGGAGGGAGGGGTACGGATGTGGGGTGAACCTGCAGGGCAGAGGCCGGCGTGACGTTGCACCAGCCTGAGGCGTGCTGTGTGTTCTCCCTGGGAAGTTGTCCCTAAATCCCGGGACACTGGCAGTGCTGGGCTGCACAGGCTCCCGGGAGGGGAGGTGTGGATAGTGACCTGTGCTTGCACACAGGCTTCTTGGTGGCGGCAGCAGCAGTCTTAGCGTCTCATGCCTGTCTCAGGGGTCTGCGCTGATAGCGGTGGCTCGCGCCCATCTCTGGAGCTCCTTTAAGCAGCACCCTTAATCCCCCTCCTCGCGCACCAGGAAACAGAGAGGCAAGAAAAAGTCTCTCGCCTCTTCGGCAGCTCCAGACCTTTTCCTGGACTGCCTCCCGGCTAGCCGTGCTGCAGTAGCCCCCTGCAGGCTGTGTTCACGCCGCCAACCCCAGTCCTTTCTCTGGGATCCGACCAAAGCCTCAGCTCCTAGCCCCGCCCGCCCCGGCGTGTGAGCAGACAAGCCTCTTGGGCTGGTGAGTGCTGGTCGGCGCTGATCCTCTGTGCTGGAATCTCTCCGCTTTGCCCTCCGCACCCCTGTTGCTGTGCTTTCCTCCATGGCTCCGAAGCTCCCCCACTCTGCCCGCTGCAGTCTCCACCCGTGAAGGGGCTTCTAGTGTGTGGAAACCTTTCCTTCTTCACAGCTCCGTCCCACCTGTGCGGGTCCCTTCCCTATTCTTTTGTCTCTGTTTTTTCTTTTTTCTTTTGCCCTACCCAGGTACGTGGGGAGTTTCTTGCCTTTTGGGAGGTCTGAGGTCTTCTGCCAGCATTCAGTAGGTGTTCTGTAGGAGTTGTTCCACATGTAGATATATTTCTGATGTATTTGTGGGGAGGAAGGTAATCTCCGTGTCTTACTCTTCCGCCGTCTTCCTCATCCGTATTTAGTAGCATCATTTCTGTAAAGCTATAGAGGTGAGGAAGAGGAAAACAGAAAGCAGTTTAGGAAATGTTTCTGAGCACAGACGCCCTACATAATTGACTTACTTATCTTGAAAAGTAAGGTAAATCAACACATACTGCACAGGAATAATGTTTTCATTGCTGATATTTCTAGTAACTAACTCAAAATTCATGAATCTGGTCATTTTATGAAATTAAAATTAAAAAAATTTAAAAACAACTTGTTTCAGGAGCTGGATTTTATGGTAATTAACTCTCTCATGCCTGAGTCTTACAGACTTATATGTCATGATTTGTTATGAAGTTTAAAAATTTATCTTACTTTAAAGCTTTTTGTAAGATATTTTGAATATATATATATACCATAGACAGAATTCATATAAATACTTATTTAACTATTTTTTGGACTAGTTAATAAATATCCTCCAAAACTTGAGCTGCTACACATATAAATGCACATCCACACAAATGTATGCAGCCAAATCTATAACATTATGCGTTTCTTCAACTAAATCCTAATCTCTTCTTGTATTATTTTTTTTCCTCACTCCATAGGCAATAGCATTCACTTCAATGATTTATTTAACTTATATATTTTAACAATTTAAAAAATATCTCTCCAGCCAATACAGACATCTCTTAAGAGTTCCAAATAATATCACATTTGTATTTGGCTGTCTCACAGGGACCTCAAAGTCCAGGGCACCAAACCTAAAGGATTCTTCACTCCTCCCTTCTGCAAACCTGTCTTCCTCTGTGTTCCTTCTCTATGGTTCCCACATCTGTCCAATCCAATATCCTCCTTAAATACAGTGAGGGAAGTAAAGCTTGACATTTCCCTCCCTTGCCTTCTACACACAATTGAAACTTTTGCCCTTCACTCTCTGTTCTTCTGTCATACTGGAATTTTTTTTTCCATAAAGCCTCACATCTTTCTCCACCTACCAACTACATTTCCCCCTCTTTGCTGCCTCTACTTACCCATCCTTTAAGTCTCATCTTAGAAGTCACAACCTCCAGGAATGCTTTCCAGACTCCATACCTACCCCTGCAGCTTCTCCCTGCTCTATAGGTCTAGTTCCTCCACTTAGAGGTTCTTATCATACCTTTCTCTTCTTCACAATAATAGCTGTTCATCGGTAGTTCCTTTTTTAATGTCTTCTTCCTCCTTTCTCGGGATGGTAGCCAGGCAGGGAATGAACCAGGCCTGTTCTATTCACCACTGTGCTCCTAGTGTCTATATGCTTGACACTTACATCCTAATATGTCAAATGTTTGTGTCATATTTATGGTCCCCAAATGTTGGACACATTGTGATGCTTGCTATATATTCCCTGAAGAAATTAGGACCTTTGTTAGATCTTGTGGATAGATGTTAAGGATCCCTATTGTCCTGACATTTTTCAGACATTGGTTGGAGATACTGATGGGAGGAAACGAAGGATGATACGATTCCTCCCAGGAAAGTCAGACTGACAAATTCTGGCAGAATTTTTCTATCTAAGAGCTGAATTAACAGAATGTGTTTTTTCTTCCTGTGTGCATTTCTAATGTTACTTTTTTCTTACACATTTGACCCAAGATTTGGATTCTGTGGATATTAACTTACATCCATTTAAAATTTATATTTAACTTAATATACCATAATCACATTTCTTAAATAACACTTTCTTCTTTGGTTTAATAAACATTAACCTCATGCTTCTTTCCTGATTTGTTTCCTATAATTTCAAATGGTTTGATCTCTGTATATTGTTTAGGTGTTCAATATATAGATATGAACTATAACATGGGAGAATCATGAATTAGTACTGTTTTATCTATATCTTTTATAAATTTTCAAAAAGTCTAAAAAGTTCACTTGCAAAATAACAGCTTTCTGCTTTTTCCTTCTAAGTAAAAACCCATCCTCTTAAACCAAAAAGTAATTGTTGAAATCACTGGGAATGTGGACCACAGTTCCTCTGACATCTTAGGATATCTGCAAGTTATGCTTGCAAAATCTTGACTCCACTTGAAAGTACATCTCTTTTATTTACATCCAATGTCCATAATCAAAACTGTTTGGCTTTTTATTCTATTTTTGACTGATCTCAGATCATAGAAAACCAGATGTTCTTCCAATCAAAGGACATAAAAGACTTGCCTTCAAATTAACAATCTTTTTGTTCCAATTTAAACATATCTTCTTTCTGTTTCCTAGATATTTGAAGATACATGCAAAATTTGAAAATTATTCATTTATTCAACAAATGTTTATTGAACACTGATGAAATGCCAAGCACACTTATATGATGTTACTGCCTTAACACTGGGAAGGGGCTTTAAAGATAAATTAAATCTCTTCATTTTGCAAGAGAGAAAACCGAGGTTTAGTAAGGGTACATGACTTGATAAAGGTTACACAATGAGTTAATTGGAGATGGGAATACAACATGTCCAAATGTTTTTCACATCCCCTATTTTCTTCCCGATTGTTTTTGGATTAGGATTGTTAAAATATTGTTCTTTTAAACTATGTTATTATTATTTTTTGTTTAGTAACTTATAGATCCAAAACATTATAATGCAGGTCAAATTTATGAGTGAAATTTGTATCTTTTATCAAGCTATTTCTATTGAGTCAAATGTTCCAGCACATATTGAATGTCCTAGTAATACATTTTCTTTTATTTAGACTTAGTGATATTACACAGTAAATGGAGTATTTGCTTATTAAAATAGTAAGGTGGATTAGGAGCTCATATTTATTGAGCCTTTCCTGTATATTCTAATTTAAATGTAAGATAACGAACATGCAGAATGACTAATTAACATTCTCACATTTGCACTATGAGTTAGTGGGGTTGCTGACATTTAAAGTCAGACTTATGACCCCAGAGTCTTTGTTCTTTCCTCCATGCTTTGCTGTCTGTATTTACGTGTCTCTCTTCTAGGATAGCTACTTGAAGCCCCGTCACTCATTGTGGTTAGATAGCACATTGCCTGTTAATGACTTCAAAAATTCAAACAGTCTACTGATAGCAGCTAGGGAATGATGTGTAGTTGGAAAAAAATGTTTCTTTTCCAGCTTTTTACTTTTTAATCAGTCATTTATGCCTATACCATGTTTACAAACACTTTCAGACATGCTAGGGAAAACCTCATTCTAAATGAAGAAAGTGGCAATAAGAGAAATTAAGAGATTAATCGTATTTAGATAAAAGATTTATCTACACCCCTACAACTTAGCATGCAATGAACTTAGGGCAAATTTAAAATCAGACACAAATCCAATTTTGATTCAGTGTAAGACATTTGAAGAGCATTTTCATTTCTCCAACAGTATGTGGTTTAACAGAGTTGCTAAATGGTATCCCAAGACTTCTACACTGTGAAGGTTCTACGCTGAACCTTACTTAAACTTACCACTTTAAAGATCTATGTGAAAGTATGGTTTAAATTTGATTTCACATAATTGTCTTATGCATATTTCTATTTCTAATCCTTAAAAAAGACCCATAAGTTTAATGTGGGCTTGGAGGTTCTCTAGACACCTCTACAGAATCTACCAGTTTAGAAATGCTAGGAGTCAGGTCTAGATTCAAATCTTTGCTCCACTATTTTTTTTTTTTTCCTATAGTAATTGCTTAACCTCAGAGCCTTACTGTGAGGATTAAATAAAATAACCCATGTAAAGCACTTAGCATATGCTGAGCAATATAGTAGGTACACAGTTAAGTTTTAGCTGTTAATATTAAATTTTATTATTATGAGTTAACATTTATAGTGCCTAGCAACTGGTAAACACTGAAGCTATTATTACTCTAACATATAATTTACTTTTCTATTTTTTAGAAAATTGGTCTCTATTTATAACATAATGTTGACTTAGTCTCACAGTAAAGTGTTTGCAGAAATTTACAAGAAATTTTTTGTCACCTGAACCTAATTTTCTATGTATAAAATGTCTTTATTTCGCTTAAAAGAGGGAGGCTTTCATTTAAAAAAAAGGGAAGGTTTGCTTAATACTGATTTCTGGGCTGCCTGCAGTGCATACTGACTATTGTTTATTCATTTAGAAAGTGTAATCACCTTAGGGATTGCCTCAAACTATTTTTCTTGATCTTAAAAAATAAATACTAGAATTATATTACTATGAACAAAAAAAAAACAATAATAAATTTATTTCTAGTCCCTTGGCACTGGTTTCTGTTGTTTGGCAGCATTTCAATGCAGCTAATCAATCTAAACAACATTGATTAAGTTGAACAAAAGATGATATTGATTGCAGGCAGTAACCAATAAACAGGCTAATGTTCCATAGTTATCATAGGTCATTGTTTACTCATTTAACTAGACAATAAGAGTTATTATTATTAAATAGAAAGTCTCAGTGATACTCATGAGTTGTAATATTTTGTAAAATTTTAGAATAATATTTTCTTATAATTTCAGTGTAACCATGTTTATTCTTTTAAGACATATATAAAAAAGTAAATCTTGTTTTTGAATGTAGGCAGATATGCTTAAACTCCAAATGCTGAAGGTCTCTTATAGGTCTGTTGGAAATGTCTTATGTAATTTCAACTAATTATACCTGAAATCAGACGTGGTGAGAAGTATGAAGTTGCTCAAAATATTATTAAATAGTAATTCATTAGAATTATACTTACATAAAATTATTTTCAATGTATTATTTCCATAGAGCTAATTTTCTAAACTCCTGGTTCTTACAAAAAAAAAATTGTCATTTTTATATGTTTGTGTTGAGTTGTGACATAAAATGAGGTTTTGTGGTGTAATTTTAATTTTTATTCCATTGCCCAAATATTTAGGCAGAGTAAAGTAAGGCCAAATGATTGGGCATAGTTTGTAGTATAGGTGGTAGGTGCTATAAGATTTTAGGGGATATAGGGAATATCAGGAAGAATGAATTGGAATTGGAGGTTTAGAGAGGGGAAATGGACATTGTACAACTAAATTGCTTTTAAGGATTGAAATAGAGCAGTTATTAACGGAAAATCTAATAATATTTTGTTAGCATAGATAAAATTGAAAAATTGAATTAAATTGGCTTGTTCATGAACATGTGTTTGTCTTGGCTTGAATACTGTCTGAAGACCATAATCAAAGAATATTGATAAATGGAAATTGGGACAGATATTAGCAGGGGGGCCTAAAGATCAATGCTAGATCCATGTTGATTTAACATCGTAATTAGTGATATGGAAGAGTGGTTAAACAGTGTGTCAATGAAAGTCACAGATGATCTTAATTTAGAAGGTGTAACATACATCTGTGTGGGCAGTGTAAATATGCAAAAGAAATCTAGGGAATTTAGAATCTCAGGATGAATGGAATGAGATTATCCTTGTAAGAAAGAAAATTTAATTTTAAGATCTATTTTTAGAAAATGTTAAAGAGCTCAACAAATATAAATGAGAATGTATGTCCACTTGTAACTTTTCATTGGACCATACTAACAGTGACTGGCTGCAGCACTACAAAAGTGTCAGAGAATAGGTAGGAAAATAGCCTCTGTCATTTTAATTTTATATGTATATTTATCAATGATACTTTTATTATTATGACTAACTAGACAGTTCAGGACATTGTTTTTCATTATAGTCAAGAAATTAATTTATTAGTTTTTAGACAATATATTATCACCTTCAGATTTAAGGAAAATGTATTTAAGTTTTTGCTTTGAGTATTTTTCACCCTTATTATCAAGGGAAAAATTTGATGGCCTTTGTATCCAATTAACTTGCTCACTGGAGATCGTAATAGTAGAAAATGTATATAAAGTCTACCGAAGCTGAAGACAGCTACCATTTAGTAATATAGATTTGTGGTTCATATTCATAAACTCTGTTTTCTCTTTTTATATTCACCCTTAGAAAGTAAAAATACCCTGGCCATGTATACATGTTTTCTTTTATTTTCTGAGAAATGTTATTGATACTTTAAGAGTTATAAAAGTGATCTGAAAATATTTAAATTACAGAAAAAGAACCCTCATTTTAAAGTCTATTCACTAAACTACAGAATTTGTATGAACAACATTTTAAGAATTGGTACGTAAAAACATGATGATGGAAAGTATGTGATCAATTTATATCATGTATATGTCTAGACTTTTGAGATATATTATCCCCTTTGCTGTAAATTCTCCTTTAGAAAAAGAATGAAACATCATCATTTAGAATATAAATGTAAAAATGCTTATGGTGCATTATTCTACCTCCCATGGTTAGGGACAGAATGCAGACATGCCACAATAATGTTTTTTATTTCTACTGTTCGAACCATATTAATGAGAACATCATTTTGGAGAACTAATTATTTCTATTTGTCTTATGTCACACTTTCTAATTCCCCTATATTAGCACAGCCAAAGCAAATTAATTGCTTTTCCAGCAGTTGAAACTTGTCCAAGAATGAGCTCACATTCCCTTCCAGTTTCCCTGTTTCTAGGAGTGCATTGTGTCAGAAATTTCTCTTGATACTTAACATAGTCTAGAGAATATCTTTACAGATTTCTGTTCGCTCACTGGATGAAATTTATAAGTTTAAGTGACCCGCCAGGAAAGATAAAGTTCTTAGCTGCAAGATTATCCATCAAAACAGTTAAAGTGAAATTAAAATTAAATGAATGAATCTCACTGAAGCAAAAAAAGCAGTAATTAATGGTTCCCTTAATTGTCTTCATAAAATATTTGCATGGGTCTAATTTGCATAATTTGCAAGTATTAATTAATCTTTCAAAGGAATTTTGTGCTGAGAGAAGCCAAAAAATCTCTTTGTTTTATTTAACATCTAATGAAATATTTATCTTCTTTAATGAACTTCTCATTTTCATTAAAATAAAAATTGCACAAGTTTGTATGTTTTAAATGTTTTTATAATTGAAGTATTCAGAAAACCTCTTTAGACTTACAACAGCTGAAAAACAAACAAGCACATTATTTAGCATTCAGTATCATTTTACAACAGCAACACTTTAAAAAAAGTCCAATTTCACTTTCTCAAAGGTGGCAAGGCAGTCGGTAAATGAATAAATGAATATAACTGTTCAGTTTTAAAAGTAAGATTTACAAAGACCTGATCATTTCTTTCAATGGTAATGATATTTTTACGCTGAAATAGTGGGCAACCAGAGGATATATATATACATATATATATATATATATATATATATATATATATATATATATGAAAAATCAGTATGTTTAGTTGTTTGGGAAATGGTTCATTGGTTGAAAATATTTTAGCTGTTTCAAAGAAATTAGTCCATTAAAATCCACTTGCTGTTTTTAATAACTGCTGGATTGACAGTATGTTCTGGAAGAAGCATTACAGTGCTAACTTTATTCTAAATCTGCCTGCTGAAGAAAGGCAGCAGGTGTTTCTTCTCTCACAAACTAAGGGATCATAGTGAAAAGCAAGAGATGTGTCTTGGGAGAAATGAAATCCAAAATTTCATCAAGTGTCAAATAGTATATATTCAAAAGAGGTGAGGAAGAGGATGACGAAGGAGGCTGGAAGTTAAAAAGACAGTAGGGAAGGGACGTTGGTGACCTGAGAATGGTACTCATCCTTTTTGATGCAGCAGTGATTCAGGATATTACAGAGAACATTGGTTAACTTTTCTAAAACAATTGCAAGTTTGCACAGCTTTTTCAAATACATTATTTGTGCTGATCTTCACAGCATGCCCATTTTATATTTGAGGAAACTGAGGAACATGGTCTTAAAGCAAATTGCTTGGAATCAGACTGTGAACTCAGGACCTTCTCGGCCCTTTGACTCCATATGCCTTGCTCTTACATGATATCCATCTTTGTATCTCATGATAATTTATGAAGTGGCTGTGACTGGCTCAATGTTCAACCAAATAATGAGGGTGGCATAAATTTTTAAGGATTAAGATTTAAAATGCAAATATATACTAGTTCTTCCCGTGTAAAGTTTAGTAATGTGATAATATCAATTAAATTGACATTGGGGGCTTCCCTGGTAGAGCAGTGGTTTAGAGTCCTCCCACCGATGCAGGGGGACACAGGTTCGTGCCCCGGTCCGGGAAGATCCCACATGCCGCGGAGCGGCTGGGCCCGTGAGCCATGGCCACTGAGCCTGCGCGTCCAGAGCCTGTGCTCCGCAACGGGAGAGGCCACAACAGGGAGATGCCCTCCTACCGCAAAAAAAAAAAAAAAAAAAAAATTGACATTGGTTTCCTATAGGATTCATCTTCAGGGAAGTAAAATGGCATTTTCATTAGGCAATGGTTATTTTTTAGCCCTGAAACCACTCTCATAATTTGCAATTTCTCATGGAGTTTTCTCTAATATAAAAAGAAAAATAAATCCATTAGGTTATAAAGATAATTATTAATCAGTTACAAAGTAAATGCCAATACAGATTGTTTCTCTAGCATTAATATTGATGATTTATTTAAATAACTGATTTCTAAATTATTAGAATTAACACTAAGACGATTTAGTCTTAGGAGAACAGTGTGAGACTGGAAGCCATAGTCTAGTATCGATACCACAATTCATTAATGTTGTGATTTTAACTGCTAAGACCTGCTCTATTGCTGATATTTTTATCCTTTCAAAATGGCAGAGACATGTGATTTTTTTATGAGTATAAACACACACACTCACACCCAAACAGTGTGTTCATGGTCCATTATGGGTACGTAGATTCTGGATACAGACTGCTTGGGTTCGAATCTCCACACTGCTATTTATTATCTGTATAACATTGAGTGTGTAAATTAAACTATTTGATTATGAGAGTTCCTTATCCATAAAACATAGAAAATGATCATGATATTCACCTCACAGAGTTGTTACAGGGATCAAATGAATTAATATATGAACTTACAATTAATATAAGAACTTACAAGTAAGTAAAAGCTATGCTATAAAGAATTTGCTGTTTCTACAATTATGCACAAATTTAATGTAATAGTACTTGCAATATTATTCATTTTTGGTGAACATTAAACATTATTTGGATTTTTAAAAATTATCTTAAGCCAATGATTTTTTTTCAATATGTGGCACATACTTTTTCTTTTAGCATATTTTAAGCTGGAAAATGAAAATAATATTCACCAGCTTTTTCAAGGCATTTAAAAAATTCATGACAAATTGTAGGTTTCAATATTTATGTCAATGTAAACAATATGGCTTAAGGAGATTTATTTTCAGCTCTGTATTATTACTTATCTCTTTTCAAATTAAAGATAAACCAGTTGTTTTTGACTCATTTAAGATAAAAGTGTTAGAACTTCTTAATTTTTGTATTATATTTTGGCAAATTTCTTTTAATATGGTTTGTATTTTCATATAGTGTAGAGTAACTGCAGACTTTTTAAATTCATAGATAATCATACTCCAGAGATAGTAAATCTCCAAACATAGTTTCACCTAAGCTTACTAATTACACCTATAAAATGATGAATAATGGCTACAAATTATTGGATCTGACTCTCATTCTTTATTTATTTCTCCCTGGCAGAAAGAGCATTGGATGGGGAGATTTTAGACCATAAATTGTTCCCATACATAATCAAGTGTGCTGTGTTTAACTTTGATTCTATACTATAGTTTTACATTTACTTATGAAATTTCCATTTTCACAGATTAAGATTAATTATTTGATTTCCATGATGAACTGGTATTTACTTGTATTAATAATTTCAATGTGTTTATTTTTTCTTCATGGCTCATGCTGGCTAATATAGTTTTAGGTCTACCTTGTTCCAAGTTATCATAGTCTTTGGACTGATTTTTATGTTTCTCCAGCAATGTTATATGAAATCTCAGAATCTAGACTTTATCTCTAGTTTAAATGTTGGGAATAAAGAGAAATTTCACAAATGAGAAAAGATTAAATATAAGACAATAAGGATAGAAAGTACATTCCTTTTCTAAACCCACATATGGTTCTGGGTTCAAGCCAACTATTGCCCAAGTAGGACCATAAGCTTGGTATGACCATATACGTTTTCTGAGGTAACTCAAAGATACACATTTTTATATAAAATGACAGATTTTAAAAAAAATGTGGAGGCCTTAACACAATAAATGTTCATTTATGTTCTCTGATAATAGTAAGACAGAAAAAATTCTCTCAATAAAAAAACTCATAGTATATCAGATTGTCAATATGTAAACCAAATTGAAAATAACAATAAATCACAAGTAAAGAGAACAGCTCTCCAAGCTTTTTAGAGTGAATGCAGTGACTTCCCCTAACTGCTTTGAATTCAGACATAATTTTGAGATAGAATTTTGAGGCCCACCTGCCCATATCTTTTTTTCAAATGTGTACAGTTCAGATTTATTCCATTTTATCAGGCACTTTAGTGATTTGATTATTGCAAAGGATTAAAAATGTGAATTTTTTTGTTTTATAGATTCTAATTTTACTTCTTAATTTATTAGAATGAGGGCTTCCCTGGTGGTGCAGTGGTTGAGAGTCCGCCTGCCAATGCAGGGGACACGGGTTCTTGCCCCGGTCCGGGAAGATCCCACATGCCACGGAGCGGCTGGGCCCGTGAGCCATAGCCGCTGAGCCTGCCCGTCCGGAGCCTGTGCTCCGCAATGGGAGAGACCACAACAGTGAGAGGCCCGCGTACCACAAAAAAAAAAGAAAAAAAAGTTATTAGAATGAGATGCATTTAAATAAATGCAAAAGGTCATTTAATTTAAAGGTTTGGTTAATTATATAATGTAGCTCCTTGGCTTATATTTCCCTAAGAATTCAGAACCAGTCTTGGTTAACATATCCAAGTTTCAGTAAATGAAATGAGTAAAGTAAATGTGGTAGATAAAAAGAAAAATGTTAATGGCATAGAACTCATATGCTTATGGTCTTTTAGAATAGTAAATTTCTTATAATTCTTCATAGCTTTCCCGGGTGGAACCTTATTGAGATGTGTGATATATTTACACTAATTTTCCAAGGTTTATCAGCAGCAGAATCAAAATGTGACTGTAAGAAACTGCTTTTCCAAATCATATTATCCCACTATCTGTAGATAGTTTATTGTAGCCTTACAATGAGTTAAAATGCAGGCAAACTTCAATTAGTGGCTTACAGCTCCTTGTTACACCTATTAATATAGCAAAGTAGGGCAAGGTGGCCCCATTGCATTGAACTGATTTTAGTGCAGGCTAGACAGAAACCTCCTTACTGGCTCTCACAAAGTTACCCATGTTAAGTCCAAATCTATGGTCATCAATAAACCTTGGCTCCCACCGCAACAGACGATCCATTTGAAAGAAGTAAAAGCACTAAAGAATATAAGCTATCTTGTTAACAACAGAGCAAACTTCATTTTGGTCCAAAGATGGGAATAATATTTAACTTAGTTTCCACATTCTCTCATCTCATAATTTCACATCCACAACAAAAATATTGACTGACTAATCCCAAAAGTTCTGATAGCATTGGTCTATACAGTGAAAATGTTATGAAATTAAAATGTTATGAAAATCAATGCTTGAGTGATTGTAAATAAACGTACAAAAATTAGGTGAATATTTTTAGGAAATTTATATACTTACATTTCAGTATAGCTAGATTTTGGGGGAGTTGTTTTGTTTTAGTGAAGTCAAATAAAAATTGTGGACTAACTGCCCACTTTGATCTCAAAAGCAGTACTTGGGTGCCTTGTTTTCAATAGCATTTCAAAATGCAATTCTATTCCTTTATGAGAAAATTAGAACACAAGCATTTATTTAAATGTAACAATTCACATAGAAAAGCTGTGAATTATCACAACTCAGTTGGCTCCTTTGCATGTTATTTTTACAAAACAAAGGTAATGCAAAAAACCTTTCCAAATATTTTCTTAATGTTAAAAATTTATAGTCAACAAAGGAGTAATTTTTTATCTCATCATTCCAAATCTATGGGCTTTATATATTTTAACACGTGAAGTGGTGCTTTTACATGAAGTATTAGGGAACAAGTATGCATGCAATTTTAGCAATGTTTAATGGATAAGTGACTGTTTAGAAACTTGAAAATAATGACTTTTATTGCTTTTTACTATTGACAGCATTTATGATTTCTCAATAAAACAAGTTAGCAGTGTGACAAACATAATAAAATATTGTTTTTCACATTTTTTCTGCTTACTTTTAATTTTAGCTTATTCTTTACTGTAGTTTTTGTCTTCTCCCTCTCTAAACACTAACTGAAGGTCTACATTTTCATATGGTTAGGCTAATAAATACAGAATATAAAGATATCTCATGAAGGAAAATTCTAGAAGTGCCAAAACCATGAATTTAAGTTGTAATGAAACCTTAAAATTTCTGTTTTCATTACTTTCAATTAAGTATTTTTCATCTGCTCTCTCTTTGAAACTCCTCTAACTTTAACAACTCATTTCAATTACTGTAAAATCTTCACTACAGTGTGGAATGGAAAAGCATAGATAAACATGCTTTTCCAACATACCTTCCAGACTGCTATCAGTGTTCTCGTCTGAGAATCATCTCATGAACATTTGGCAAGAACAAAATTTTTAAATGGTTTCCTGTGAAAAATGAGTGTCATTTTAAAAAATTTATATATCTTCTTGGATTTTCAAAGTCCATGTTTTAGTATTTTGCAGACTCCAAAAGCCCTGCATTAAAGTTAAACAATGTCTTGCTTTAAAACTGATATCTTTGACTAAAAAGTTAAACTAGCACTTAACTTTAATACTAGTGTAGTTTTTGAGTTTTTTTAACATATAATCTGCTGTAACTAATTCATCTTAACAAATGGTTAATACTTAAGTGCTGAGGCCAGAAAAAATGCAAAAGACATGGTATCTTTTCTAAATAATTCATACTCTCACGAGATACAGAGAAACATAAATAATTCTAATAAAATACATATTGAGTTAATTCCTATTGATAAAGCTGTGGGTGTCAAGGTGTTGTTCAGGGATGGTAAGAACTTCAAATTTTACTTATATAAAAATATGAAGTATTTATACATTTAAATTTTTATATGAAACAGGAATAATTTTAACGTTAAAATATGGCTATATCATGTGTCTACATTCCCTTTATTTAAAAAATAACATGCTCTATAAACCTTTTAGGTAGCCAAACTTTGAAGTTTTTCCAGTGTAATTCATTTTTATATTTGTTGTTTATAAGAACTCACTAGTATACTATTGGGAACATACATGTTCCAAGGCATAAAATTAATTTAATAGATTAAATCTGAAATTTAGAAAACTTGATTTTTTTCTTGAAAGCTATAAAAGATCTATTGTTCTCTTTTAATGAATAACACTTTGATCTACTGCTTCTGAAATGTAAACAAAGTACTTTCAGAACACAAACAAAGCAATTAATTCCAATTACATGATTGGTGAAGATTCATTTAAGTCTACATATGTAAGTCTAAATCTCTGAGAAGCCATATTATTGATATATTTTATATAATTTTTGCAAACAAGAGAAATAAATATTATGGCTGCTTCTGAGTATGGCTTTAAACAGATTCCTAAATAATATTTATTAAAATGGAAAGCTGGTTCCCCTTGTTTTACATCTGAAATAAATATACTAAATCCTAAATACAATATAAACATTGTATAGGAGGAGTTGATAAAGAGTAAGAAGTGAAGAATGTAATGTATTCACAAATGAAGTAATGAAGATCCAAATTATGGTGGTGGGCAAAAAATAAATAGGAAGGTGCATTTGAAATGCAAGGGGAATCAAACTGCAGGGATTAGAAAATAGTGGTTGGTAATTTGAAATAGATAATCTGGGAAAGAGATCCAGGCTAGAGTACAGGATGATGAGTTTGCCTTCCTGCTACTGGTTTTGATATGACAACTGGGCTTTTAGATAAAAGTTGAAGAGTATCCATCTAGGTAGACATAGAGCTGGCACTTGAATGTGAGGCGATTTCAATGTAAAGTCTAGACAAGAGACACATCTTTGGGCACCATTAAAGTCTTATGGAGAAAATATAGAATCTTTTTGCATAATGTTGATATTGTCATTCTTCTGAAAAGGCCAGAGTATCAAGCCACCCTCCCTCCACCCCAAGAAAAGATTATGATAAGTAACAAATGCAACATTGGGAAGCAAATTATGTTCAAATGGTTATGAGTTAACAGATTTCTCTCACTTTGCACCATCCTTATTTGTAATGAATAACCTAGTACATATTTTTTTTTAAATAGAGAAAAGATAATGTAGCTTTTTTTATGGCAGTTAGAAAGGATGGATTACTCAGCATTGAATTTTGTCCATTAAAGTAAGTGTAATAAAACTGGAACCAAAAAATTTACAGTGCTATATTATATACATAAAATTAGAGTAAAGAATGCTAAAAATACATAGTGGTATATTAGATAATTCATATTTTGACTTAGTTATTTTGCATCTTTGTTGATTCTGCAGATTTTACCTATGACAAACTGTCAGTTCAACGTTGCATTAAGAGACATGTATTTTTCATGATATTGTTTCGTATGGCAGTATGTTGGATACCAGTCCTTTCAAGTAATCAAACTGCATTGAATAGAGTCATAAAAAAATGCAGCAATCATTTACTCTCATTGTTAGCTTTTCCCTCTAATGCACTGATATTCTTTGCAATCATTTGAACAGTATAATGCACTCTTATTTTGATGAAGGGAAAGTAAAAATTACACTTATTTTTTTAGACTTGGTAAGTAAAGAAAAAGTGCCCATATAATAGTGTTCTGAATTATCACAACAAGTTTGTGATCTGCCAAAATAGTACTAGTCTTATTTTAAGCTTTAGGAGCACCATGATTTTTCAATACATAAGGCATTTGGTAATAGAGTCATCAAGAGTCTGGTTAGAGTTACAGCATTTAGAGAATCCTCATCTGAGTACTGAACTCCTAAACAGGACCTGTTAAAGAAGCCTGATAAAGTAGTGGACTCCTCATTCAGACACCATGATGCTATCTATCAAAGACTGGATGAGAAAAGGCAAGGTTTATTATCCAAGACTTACAACTTAATATTTTTATGCTGTACAAGTAAGTTACCTTAAAAAGAGGTGGAACTGAAGTCCAACTGAAATGAATCAGGGTTATTAAGATAAAATAAGCATTCCTGGTTGAACAATTTGGTATTGTCCAAGTGCAGCTGAGAAATAGCCCTAAATTAAGAGTAGTGTATAGTCCCTATGGTAGGAAAATAAAGATTTTATTATAAAGTAGTTCTGACATAATCCTAGATGAGTTCCTTAAATTCATAATGTTTCTTGAAATCTAACCTTAATTCAGGATATAATGATCTACATGGTGATATAACTTAATTTATTCATGTCACAATTGCTAGCGATGGGAGAATAAGGCAATACTGACAGTAACCACAGCCACAAGCTACTTATTTTAATGGAAGTAGTGGCCTATATTACAATGACCCAGGGAAGAATTTCAAAGTGGGCATGAAACATACATATATCAGCATTTATCTTCCTTCTAAATATATGCACATTTATTATACTTAAGATGTTTATTTGTATAATTTTTGTGTTTATTTTTTGAAATTGTATTAAAGAAATTTGGCAATCTCATGGGATTTAATATATGCTGAAAACTAATTGGAACTTAAACATAAATTGTAAGTAAGTCTAGAGTGTTCAGATGTTTCCTGAAATTCTTTGTGTATACAGAGACAGAAAATTTATAAAATGCCAAATTGTCTATTAGCATTGCATATTTTTGTGATAGCACATTTTGTCTTTTTTTTTCATTACTTTCCATTTTAGAAAGCATTTAGTGTCTTACATTTATTATTGTTTGTGGCTGTTTTGTTGATATTTTCCTGATCGATTTGCAAAGAATTATGTTTGTTTCCTTGGAAAACATGCAGTATAATAATATTGCTTCAAATATTGCAAGATACCAGATTTAACCAAAACTGAACTTAGCCAGCCACCACTACTGAACCAAAGATTCTGAAAAAAATTACAAAGATTGTCTGATCTCTAGGTGGCTTTAATAGAGAGGTCTAGAATGTTTCTTCCCTTCTCTTTCTTTGCTTTTTTGATAGCTCATTAAATGGTAACAATTCCAGCAGTATGGAGCTATAATATTTCCTAGGATGGTTACTTCTGTCACATTGGATCAAGTGATTTGATGATACAGTCATTATTCTGAAACAAGTTTAATATAAGGATTAGACTACTGAAAGTTACTGTCTTTAATTCTGAGAAGGTCACCATATATCATGAAATAAGATCATCAATCTGTAAGGAATATCTATGTTTTATTCCCGATAGAATCAAAGTACCCTAAGGTAATACAAATAATTTCCACTTCCACAAAAATATATATATTTTTAAAAGAGCAAAACAAATCCTTTACAATTGTGAAAATAAATATTCTGTGATTTAAAATAACTTATTCCATTAGTAGCAAACCAGAGAGGTTTTTAAAATTTATTTTGATATAGTAAGACAAGAAATATTGTACTGGGAATTATGCAACTTGGTTTTGCTGTTTCTGTGAAATGCAGGCAGACTTCCAGGAGCACTCACAGGCAGCATTTGGCTTGGTGAGTTCCACAAGACGCAGAGTTGGGTTATCAATCTTTTCTGTGTTCTAAAAGAAAGCAAACTAAGATATACTAAAACACTGTAAGTCACAAGAACTGAAATATTTACCTGTGACATTGACCAGCACATCTTTCTTATAATAGAAGGAGTATTTATTATATATTGTGGCACAACAAACTACTTTGAAACTTCATGGTTTACATCATTTATTATCTCACAACTTCTGTATGTGAGGAATCTCGGAGTAGCCTAGCTGGGTCATATGCTTCGGGTCTCTCTCAAGCTGCAAAAAAGTTTTGGCTGGGACTGCAGTCATCTCTAGACTCAACTGAGTCAGGCTGTACTTCCAAGCTCAGTCATATGGCTGTTGGCATGCCTCACGTCCTCAAGGGTTTTGTACTGAGGGTCCCAGGTCCTTTCTGGCTATTAGCCAGAAGCCATCATCAGTTCCTTGTCACCTGGACCCTTCCTAGGGCAACTCAGTACATGGTAACCTACTTCATCTGATCAAGCAAGTGAAAAGATCCAGAGAAAGAGTGTCTGCCAGCAGAAAGTCACAGTTTTTTATAGTCTCATCTTGGAAGTGACTTTTCATCACTTTTGCCATATTCTCTTCATTAGAAGCAAGGCACTAGATAAAGCCCACACTTAAAGGGGAGAGGTATATCACAAGGATGTGACTGCCAGGTAGCAGGGGGCATTGCTAGCCATCTTAGAGGATTCTTACCATAGAGAGCTATGCAAAAAATAAAATTGTTAAGTTACCTGGTGAGAATGGGATCGGACCAATGAATATTATATAATTCAAATATTTTATAAGTTCAGGAATGTACGTGTAGGTAGACCAGATGTCCACATCAGTCTTTGATGGAAACCTTATCCCTGGTTCATGCTTTAATGGGTATTTGCCCAAACTTGCCTGATCAACTCTGTTTGACAAACACTCAACCGATTCTCATATTCTTTCTTTAGATATGATAATTCTGTCAACACAGTTTCTTGTCTGTTTGATAATCTGTCTCTTTAATCTGTCTCTGCACATTTCTGAACTGATCCCTTATGTATTAGTTTTAGAGTTTAGTGCACAGAGAACTATCTTATTTAAGAGTTCTTGTATAGCATGTTAGTGTTCTCACCCACATGTGGTCTATATACTTGATTCCATTGGATGAGATGTTAAGAAAAGCTATTCCCCACAGAAGTGCCATTTCTTTAGTTAAAAACAATTCTCATATTTACTGAAAACATTTGAGAGCTTTCATTGAAGTTTGACATTTGTTAAGTTTAGCACTAGACCAGAATTTTGGTTCAGCATTGTATAAATGTTAAATCAAGCTCTAGATATTTAGAACTTTATTCATTCACAATTACTTCTCTAAACAAATATAATTTTATTAAAATTACTGTATTAGTCATGCTATAAAAAATAAAGAAACATAAAAATGCTAAACTTTTAAAAGAAAGATGATTTTTTTTCTGCCAAACTTAAAAGAAAATAACTAGGCTCTGATAAGAACTGCCCTTCTAATTGCCACCTTTGGTTTGTTCTCAAGAGATAACATATATTTTTTCTGAAAACTCAATTTATTCACTGCAGATTTTGCTTGTTTCTTGAAGTTCTAAAGGATACAGATGCTTGATTTGAAAGATCCTTGTTTCTCTTCTCTGCAGTATCTTATTTTTATCAAATAAGTCATCACTTTTTTATGCTCCATTTTTCTTAAGCTTAGTAGACAATTTTTCCATCATCACTAAGGTTCAGATATACCCTCAAATGATTTCCTTCCATCCCTGTGTCTTAGTCTTTGTTCTCCCAGAAATGAATAGAAGAATGGAGAAAGTAATAAGAGATTCCATTGTGCTTCTCTTTGCTGAAGTTGGGAGGTCTCACCTTCCAATCAGGACAAGGTAACCTAAGTGCAAAGTACCCCATTCTCACTTGATGGTACATTAGCCTCTCTGATGGATTCTCACTTCTTACTAATGAATACTTGATTAGAACACACACAAAAAAAATACTTTAACATAGTAGACCTAGCAGCAATATAATTTTTCTTTGTTTTAGAAACAAAACAAAACTTTAACAATGTCTGTTTTTTGTTTTTGTTTCTCATAAACTTTTAAAAGATAACCTGTGCTTCAAACAGCTAAACAGAACAATATTTCTTTATACCAACAAGTGCACATTAGCATACACAGCCCTCACTAACTAACAAGTAATACAGTTAGGTAGACTTCATAAACTTTACAATTGTAAATTTACCATTCAAACATAATGGACCAATAGACCAGAATCCAGCTTATATGCATACCCTCAGTCCACTAAGTTTCATGAATCTGAACCTGGTTTTTCTGAAGAACTCTATTAAGAAAATCACTAAGCATCGTCTTACTATCTAGTACTTGAATAGGACTTCTCAAAACCTTGCTCCTAAGCAGAAAACATATTTACCATGAGAATACTTCCCATATAATCAGTGAAAAAGTGTATGTGGATAGTGGACAGCGTAAACCTTCAACTAGTTATGAATAAATACCTGATATTGGTGATGTATTAAAATTTCATTTCACTTAGGCAAACTGTTTTATTTGTTAAATTTACATTTGAAAAAGTTGTACTTATGGAAAAGTTCAAAAATATTAAACTCTCATATGCATTTTACGATGATTCATTTATTGTTAATGTTTTGTTCCATGTGCTTTATAATTTTCTCTATCTGCGTAGTATTTTCTGAAGTATTTGAGAGTGAGATGTATAAATCATGGTTCTTTACCTGTTATATTTACGCATACGTATTTCACAGGGTACTTATTAAAAATAAGGATGTTCTCTCATACATAAACACAGCATATTTATCAGCCCAGTAAATATTTCATTGACACAGTACTTTTATTCAAACTGACATTGAAATTCTAATTTTGTCATTTGACCCAATCATATCCTTTATAACATTTATAGCCTTCCTGAATCCAAATTAGGATCACATTATATTAAGTTATAATTTCTCTTTAGTCTTTTTGATCTTGTGCATTTTCTTGGCCTTTTAAAAAAAATTGTAAAATTGACTTTTTTGAAACAAACAGTCTTAAGAGAATGTTTCTTATTTTGCATTTGATGTTTCCTCATGATTAGATCAGGTTGTATATTCTAAGCCAGTATACTACCCAAGTGACGTTGTGTTCTTTTCAAGGTATAATATCCAAAGGCGCATAAAATCCATCCCTCGTTTTGTAATGTTACTTTGATAGTTCCTTTTGTATGTATTTATTGAGCACTTGCCAGGTTCCAGGCAATGTTCAAGGTGCTAGAAATACACAAAGTCATATGGTATGTTACCTACTCTTAAAGAGATTATAGCTAGACTTTAATCAATTTCTCTAAGATAGCAAAGCTGTATAAGTATTGGCATAGTGAAAACAACTTAGGAGAGGACAAGAGTTTGGATCCTATGACCAGTGTTATAACAACGCTTAGGTCCTAGTAATACAATGTATGGAATCCAAACCCTATCTACATGAGTATAGGCTGATCGTTCACAACTAAAACATTTTGTCAGAGGGCTAATTTTTTAACATGAAGTATAGACTTGCCTGTTCCCTGTTGAATAGACAAGCAGTAGATAGTTGATGTTGATGATGTTTTAAAAATCAAATTTGCTTGGTTGTAATCATGGAGATATGGTTTTAAGAACATTAAGTTCTTAAATAGATATCAGTTCATAGAAGCACAGGGTCTAGATTTCTAGCCCAATTGGGGAATATCCTTGAGTTACAGAATAAAAGATATTTAATACCCACTAAACCAAAATTATCTTAACCTTTGATAGTAAATTCCTCTTTGCCCACAGAGAGCATCAACATCATAGTTGAGCCTGAAGTTCAGGCAAAGGGACTCTTTAAGATACTGACAAGAATGTCACTTCTCAGGAGAGCTGAGATACTTTAAACTGATCCAACCATTTGGAAAATTTTTTTTTTTTTTGCGGTACGCGGGCCTCTCACTGTTGTGGCCTCTCCCGTTGAGGAGCACAGGCTCTGGACGCGCAGGCTCAGCGGCCATGGCTCACGGGCCCAGCCGCTCCGCAGCATATGGGATCCTCCCGGACCGGGGCACGAACCCGCGTCCCCTGCATCGGCAGGCGGACTCTCAACCACTGCGCCACCAGGGAAGCCCTGGAAAATGTACTTTGCCCAGGGCTGGAGTTGGCGAAATAACTTCAAGCTGGCTAAGATTAACCGTAGCCGTCTGTACATCTTCAAATGCCTTCTCTCCACATTCTTCAGCTCAGCTTTCATTACTGGTTTGTCTGTTTAGTTTCCCGTTTAAAAAGAATGTGTGATTAGATCAGGCTGCCCAGTGATGATTCCTTCTAGCTTCCCAAGAACTAAAGTCTAGTTCCACCTGTTCCAATTTGTCAAATTGTCAAAGTTCAGGTCTCTCCCCTATTAGTGTGCTTACCTAGAGTCTAATACAAAGTTTCTTCTCATGTAAAGGACAGGGATTCACTTTCATTATTTTTGTCTAAAAATGTGGTTACCTTTTAACCTATATATCATAACTTTAGGTAATCCTCTGTTCTCAGACATGTTTTAAACTAGACTATGTTCTCTCATGTACTTTCTTCTCTGAAGAAAACTGAAAAAAATTTAAAAGCAGTTCTCAATTATAAAACTATTTTTGTTTGCAATATTAGCTGCAGTCAAGAGCTTTACTTCATACTAGCCTTGTAATAACCATATTATCTACTCTGATTTCAAATGAGCTGGGCCATGTTGGTCTACTGAGTAATCCATTATCTACTGCTTGTACTAGTATGTTTGGCTTGTATAGACAGAATACCCTGGTGTGCCTTCTTACACATAGTCCATACCCACTCTCTAGAATGACACTGGGTGCTTATAGAGAAAGCATTCAAAAGGGATCTGGGATTCAGTCCTCTCTCACTTTGACTCAGCTCTGTGGGCCACAGGTTCTGCAGCTATCACCCCGAAATACCTAAAATTCAAAATCTGTTGCAACTTTTTCAGTTTTACTTTTTCATTATATTTGAACACAACCTTGACTATAACTTCTGGAAATCACTGATACTGTTATTATCTGCATTTCATGAGAAGAAATGATATTTACCCAGTATTCTCTTGTAAAAGAGCTTGTGCTGAACATCAATCTCTCTTAAAATATTTCTCATGTTAAATGTAGACTTTGTGTCTCTGCTTCTTTGCCTCAGCAGTAGCAGAATGTTCTTACTCTAAATATAAAATTATAAAAAAAACAAGAAACAATATTTTCTTTAATTAGCTTCTTCCTTTAGGGGTTTTAGAAGAAGGGTTATGACTTGACAAAGATCCTTCCCATCTGTTCCTGTTTGTTTGCTTTTATTTTGACTTCCTTTCGTTGTCTTATCAAATATCACATGAATCATTAACATTTGTTTTCATCACTTGTTTTGGTTTCCCTTACTTTTTATGATTAAGACATTCTGTTGAGAGAAGCTCAGGGTTATATTTCATATTGACCTAATATTATTTATGTAAATATTAAACTTTCTAGATGTATGATCTTATATGTTTGCCCTCTGTTATGTTCATATTTTCCTCAGCTCTGGAGGGGTGAGATAAGGGCACATGCAACTGTTTTGTGAAAGCAGCAAACTTCATTAGATTACAGGTGTCTGGATATACATTTTGAACAAATAGATGCCATTTTTAATAAAACTACTTTCTAACAGGAAATGTAATTTATTAAGCCCTTTGTGCTAAAGACAAGTAAAAGATCCTTGTGGATGTTTTTGCAAGGGAGTTCTACTCAAAACTGGAATATATACCTATTTGCCTACTGAGTAATACTTTTCAGTAACATACTCCCTTGTTAATGATTCCACTTAGTTTTCATACAATGAAAGCGTTGGATTTCTGGTGTCAAGTAATTTGAAATTATTCCAATTTGTATGCTATCTTCTAATATAAAATCTCATCGTATATTGTGATTGTTATTGAACAAACATCATTAGTTTATTAAAGTAAATGATAAAGCTATTCAATACTTTAGTTTTATATATGGGATAAAAGCTAAATTATATATCTGTCTATATGCATTAGATGTTACAAATAACTACATATAACAGTAGCTGCAAAAACATTAAATCAGTGTATATGTATAACTGAATCACTTTGCTATACACCTGAAACTAACACAACATTGTAAATCAACTATATTCTAATATAAAATAAAAATTAAATTTAAAACAGAACAAACTTAATTCACGAACACAAAACAGAACTGGAAATTTTGTGACATTCTCCATTTCTCCCTCCTCATCCACAGCTAACAAATAACAGAATTTTTATATTTAATGGTCTGAGTTGAAGATTTCAACTTTAATGTTAAAACCTGAGATTCATTTTTATCGGGAGTTAAAAATTTTTTCTTTAACTCATCTGTAGATCCAAATCTGCATAATAACAGTAAGCAGCATACAAAAATTCACACCTGCAATAAACTATTCAGTGACCTAGATACTTTCTTATACACCAAATTAGAGCTGTAAACATCAAATCACAATGAACTCTGGAACTATTAGGAATTTGTAATCTAAATAGCTTCACTCAGTGCCTACTCCCACATGCTTTTAATTAGAAGAGAGTTTTTAATTAAATACTCCCATGCACAAAGTGTCACTTGATGATTTTTTTCATATCAACATCCCTTATGAAAGCAAATAATCATTGTGTCAACGGAAGATATTTTCTCTGAAACAAACTATAAGAATTTTAGTTCTGATTTCAAGTTGTTCAGTTGAGGCTCTGCATACTAAAAGAAAACCTCTGTTTTCTGAGAAAATGGTGAGGGTCAGATTCACAAAGCAAGGAGACTGATGGTACCAAGGTATCCAAGAGTCAGTCCCTTACCTCTGCAAATCAGTGACAGGGTATTTCCTTCAGTGATCTTGCAATTGCTTATTAGAGGAAGTGACAAAATAGAATAGATTTGGGTTCACACAAATATCTAATCACTGCACTTCCATTCACTAGCTCTTTGAAAATGTGCAAGATAACTTAACATTTTTGAGCCTTAATATCCTATTTGTAAAAGGCACTAAGAATACCTATTTTTTTGAGTTGTTGAGTTTAGATTTAAAATCTATAAAGTGCCCCGAACACAATAGGTGCTCAGAAAATATTAGCTATACTGTTGGTAATCATTATTGCCTTTATTGCCAGTTTACTTGATCTTAAAAAAGTTCTCATCCGTTTGAGATATCAAGGAATGATTGTTTCATAAACACTGCTCAGCATCAGGAAAACATATTTTTCTGTGGCCAACAAATGCAGAAATAAAGACAATATAGGAAATGGTGAGTAGGTGTGAAATTATCTAGTTAGAAGGGAAGTATAATGCACAAAGGACAGCCATTAAAACAAAACATGAATAAGCCTCTGAGTTTCCAGATGCAAACAACACACCTCTGAATAATGAAGTCTTAGCCATGAAAATACTCAGGGATTCCAATAATCTCCATCCTGCGCTTGTTTTTACAGGGCCTTCTCTAGGGCTCCATCACGTTGCCTGCTGTTTGAAGAGTTGGGGAAGGAAAGATTATTGGCACTATTATTACATAACATAAAAAAACATGGCACAGTTTGAATTATGGGCGCATGTATTCTTCCTAGCACCCTTGCCATTCAGCTTGCTCTCCGGTGGTTTGTTATCAGAAGCCTGAGATAAACCTACAGTCCCATAACTCAGAAGCCTGCTGGTAGCTCTCTGGGTACATCCATATGTGGTTATTTGCTGCGGGTTGGCGGGCCAATATAACTTCTCTGGACCAACATAAAATTACTTTAAACCTTTTTTTTCTTACAGACTTTGAATTATCCATAAGTATGTTTTAATAAAGATGACAAAATTATATGGTAGAATTGCCTTGAAAGTTAGGCTCCATAGACAAAGGGAGAGGGAGTTACTCTAGGGTCTGTCTATGCCTGGTATGTTTCTGTTTCCAGGTAATTCTAAGGCAGATAATCTCTGATGTGCAAGTATTATTTAATCATGGAAATGCCTTAACTCTAGCAGTCTGAATCTATTTTATAGCTGGCATCTTTAATGCTTGATGCTTTTGTCCATCTGTTAGGAACATTAGTCAAAACTTTAAAGAGACATTTATTAAAAGTAGATTATTATAGTAGATCAAGTACTGAGCACATAAATACAATGTATATAATTTTTATAAACATGCTTTGTATATGGTCTAAAGGATCTTATAAAATAATTATTCATGCTATAATTTTAATTACTATATTTTTATTTTAAAATTTAGTTTCAGACAGATTTAAAAATTTCTAACATGCTAAAGGGAATTATTTTTAATACATAAGCATAAGTAATTGATTTCTCTGAAAGTTTAACATTTGAGACTGCATTAAAACTTTTAAGGCAAGCATCATGCTGAAGCACTCTCCTTCTGATACTGATGGGAAAAGAAATATGGCTGCTGCTTTCATGGGTCTTGCCATGTAAGAAGCTTCCCATACGTAACTTCAAAGTGAGACAAAGTGCTATGGAGTTAATTCTTAGGGTGCTTGTGCTGGAGAGTAAATAGGAGACTCTATATAGAGAAGTTTAATAGATGGGAGCAGCAATGTAAGTGGGGAAGGAGGAGGTACTTATCTTGAGGCATTTAGAAGGAATAACAGGCCTGAATACTCCAAAGCAGTGCAGAGCTTGGTGTGCCATATGTAGAATGGCACACCATTCTATGAAAAGGAGAGCCAGGGTCACTGACTGAGGGAGAGGGGTAGCATATAAGGTTAGAGAAGAAAGTCAGTAGCAAATTATATAGCACTTGGGTGAAGAATTTGGCTAGTGGACCTTTTAAAACAATGATTCATGCTTACTGAATAATTTCTATATATCCATTCTTTGCTACTACATTCCTTCTACTTAATACACTATAGACATCACAGAAGATTAGAAAACAATTTTTCAAAACTTTAATTTTTTTCTTTAACAACCATTTTTTTTTTTTTTTTTTGGCTGTGCCCTGTGGAATCTTAGTTCTGCGACCAGGGATCGAACCTGGGCCCCCAGCAGTGGAAGCGAGGAGTTCTAACCACTGGACCACCAGCAAATCCCATAATTTTTTTTTCATTAATGTACAAAGATTCTTTAAAACTCCATAGAATGAAATGTTAATCTTGAGAAAATAATTTCTTTTCCACAAGTATTTTGAAGGACTTCACTGAATAAAATTTGAATTTAGGGGAAATTGAGAATGTTTCTCTCCCCCCATCTAATCCTAGGAAATGTTGTCTATTTAAAAAAAAAAAAAAGAATGAGAATGATATCCTCAACTTAAGTGAATACATGATAGAAATATTGAGGTAATTGGAAGGAGAGAGAAGTAGGGATAAATTAAATAAAGACTAAAAATTAGAAAATTTTGGTTAAAAGCATCAGTGTTCTACTTCTTTGGTTATTTCTATGACTAAATTTTAAAACAATTTAGTTGCTTTTCTTAATAAAAACATTAAGATCAAAATTATCTTTTAAAAGGTCCAGTTTTTAGCCACATGATACTAAGAATATGAAAGAAAAGTTTCAGTTTATTTTTATAATATTAGTTTATTAGGTTTATTTATCTACTTTGTATAAATCACATGAAAGCTATATCTGATTTATTTATTCATTCATTCAAACACATTTTATTGAACATATACTGGGTGCTTAGACTGTATTAATAAGCCAAACAGTATTCCATAACATCCTGGAAGTAATAGTCCAAGTGTACAAACGAGGCTAAGCTAAAACATGTTGTAGGAATATAAAACTTAGGCACATCAATATTTCTGTGAAGTAGAAAAATAGTTTAACATTGGTTTTAAGCTCCTTACTAATTACTGTATCTACCACAGATTATGTATAAGCACTCAATTAGCTTATCGTTGAAGGTGAAATCTGCAAATATTTAGACTCTCTATTTCCTAAATTTACTGTAGGCTATTTCTATTTCCTTATGCTTTAATTCTTGAAGCTATCAGACATTTTGCAAACATTTACATTACAATATACATTTTAAAAAATTTTGGAAAACTTTACTTTTCTGATTACCTTCTACTGTAGATATTAAAACGTGAAATTTAAACAGATTTTGTACAAATATTTCCAAGGTTTAGACCACACCACAAAGTGGACAGTTGGGAGAGTGTTACATTTGGGAAACAGGCTTATGTTTTGTTTTGTTTGTCCTCTGGATTTTTAATTCCTTATTTTTGCTTCATTCAAGTGGGTTTATTGAAGATTTGATTTACTTTTCTTTTTCACATAGCTGTGTGTTTCTCAATAGGTAAAAGCTGAGTAATATATTAATATTTAATTGTTCATTTAATCTCACTTCAAGGTGGAAAGGCTATAGTTCATTGATATTGATGAAATAACCCAAGTGGCTTTCACATAAATAGCAACAAATGTGCACAACTGTTACATTACACGGTATATTTAACAACACCTCTAAGAAGTAAGATGGGAGCTCAGTCTTTCCTGATGGAGATATATCTGAATGCATTCAAAGAAAATTTGGTTCTGCAAGCTTGGAGGAAGTAATTGTCATTCAACAGAAATCAACTAGCTTTGCATATCAGTAAAACACATATACACACTCTTATCTATTTTCTGAGTGCTCTGTACTGATATCAAATATATATTTATGAGAACTAGAAACATTGTATTCTTTTCAGTCACTTAAATTCAATGTAACTTTGAGAATATGTGAAAAATGTTACTTCCTACATAAGTGAAGATAGAATAAAACCCACAAATTTTATATCAGGCTATGTAGTTTTTATATTCACATTTGTCCCACAGATGTCATATAAGTAATTATTTTTTGTTGTTCATTTTTAGATGGAAGACTGTATTTGAAAACTACTGTCATGTACTGAATATTTCCTGTTGAAGAAGTCCATGTTATAGTAAAGAACTTTGCAGTCAGACATTCGTCATTGGAAAGTTTGGGAAAAAAATAAAGTCCTTTTAAGGGAACTTCCTCAATTTTGTGTATTAATGTTCTTTAAAAGTTTAAGTATTCTACAAAAAAAAAAAGTTTCCTTCATTGATTTTCACCTGTGGTTCATACCAGAGACCTGAGAATGTTTGTAAATGTACAAGTATCAAACTTCTTACAGTTAATAATTGCAACTTTGCTGCTGGACACTTGTATATGGAGTCAAAGGCAGGTCTCAATAAGACCTAGCTTTGTTTTTTTAATGGAATGAACCATTTTCCTCTTCTGAAAATTCTGTATCTGAGCACATCAAGAGACGCTTGTAGCACTGGTCACCCAGACTTACAGAATTATGTCCTCCAGAAACCAGCAAGAACACTTGGAAATGAACTTGTAGGGGACATAGAGGATTCCTAAAAAGTCAATAAATCAAAGAGTAATATTCTGTTACATTCTATTTTAAACTCTCTAATTATGTGTTTTCTCCTGAAGATTTTTGTTCATGTACTTTCCAAAAGACCAACAAATGGATATTGACAACAACCCCGTGAAATAACATTTTGCATACCTGAAAAGAAGCATTGGAGATAAGCCAAAAAGTTTCACCGAAGGTCTTTTTTCCTTAAAAATTTATAAACGTAACATGTTTTCATTCCAAACTGGTAGTGGTATATAGAATTTAAAATGATCATTATGCTTCTTCTTCAAACTGTTGGTCACATGTACAGTATATAAACATAAAACATACAAGGAAGGTATTATGTATGCAGTAGTATACTAGAGTTTAGGAAAATGAAAATTTTAGAAAATACGTTTTGTCACCCTGTTGGTCAGAAAGACACCTTTCTGGTTTTAACGCATGCAGGCATGTAAATATTTGTCTGGAGTCACAGTATTAATGAATGAGAACTTAAGCATCTGGTGACATCAGAACTCTGTGTCAGCCACTTTTATTTGTATATTGAACCCTAGTTAGTGCCCCAAACTGCACTATTGAGAATGGATTGTGGCTGAACAGTAAATCAAAACACCAGAAATATTTTTGTATGTTAATGTCATATTATGTTAATGTTGCTGAAAGACAAAACCTAACAAACCCTTGATCCTTGATGTATCAGTCCAATACCATGTAGCGCTGAGTGATAAAGTTAAAATGTGTTGTGCTTCCCACCCTGGTCAGAGGGAAGGGTGCCTACGTGTTATTTTCACTGTCTTTTTGAAAGTTACAGTATGTGTTTTCACTTTTGTGCAGATAACTGGAAGTCAAGCTGCGAACAGTGTTTATTACATGCTGAAGTTACCTTCTCTTTGTTTTTACATATTTGGAGTTACACCTTTAAAGACTGATACGTGAATCAGTATAGTTGCTGGACATTTTATGATTTTGCTGTCATCTTACAATTTTATGATCATAACATTATTTATTACCATAAATAACAAAATCTTAAATGACCAAGAAAACTAGCTTAAAAATGTTTAAAGATAGTTCTCATTTGGTATTAATGATTTGAAAAGCAATTAACATTATAGATACACTGGCACTAAGCTTCTATAGTTTTTTAGGTCTTCCTTGCAATACTGGAACATATTTCTTTTGTGTAGCTCGCTATTAACCAGCTAAGACCATTTTTAATGCAATAAAAAGGTTATATATACAGTTCCTATTTTTAGCTTGCTTAAAAGGGAGCAATATTTTTATTTAAAACACTGTTAGTAAATGCTTTGTAGAAACTTGGTTTTCTAAGCATAGTTTCTTCCATAACCTTCTTTTGTTATTTGAGCACAAGAGATTCTATTCCTTGTTGTATGTATCTCTTGTTTTTCCCTGTATACAGTCTTTAAAGGATTACAACACTTAAAACAGAGGAACTTGTGGCAAGCTTTTGAATCATACATTTTTTGAAAGTTTTTTTAAAAGCCTACAACTTCCATAAGTAGTAAAATCAGCCATTGCTCCGCTTCTTGCATAGAGTCACCTGTTAAGTAGGTTAAATAGTTTTAAAATACATACTTTCCAGACCTTTGAGAATGTTTTAGTGTTTGGTTTGCTATAAAAGGAAATTTTAGCAAGGATTAAAGAAAAAAGCTATCAGCTATATGCTACGAGAGAATCTTACTAACATGTTGTAAATATTGCAAGTCATGAAATGTTATTTTAAGTCTGTAACTTAAGTTTTTTTCCCCTTTATTAGTTATACAGGTTGGTTTAAAATTTGTTTTTTGGTTTAAACAAGTAAAATTGTGCCCATTTTATGGTTTCCATGCTTTTGTAATCCTAAAATTATTAATGTCTGGTTGTTCTATATTATAACCACATTTGCGCTCTATGCAAGCCCTTGGAACAGAACATACTCATCTTCATGTAGGACCTATGAAAATTGTCTATTTTTATCTATATATTTAAAGTTTTCTAAAAATGATAAAAGGTTATTACGAATTTTGTTGTACAAAATCTGTACAAAAATCTGTTTTTACATCATAATGCAAGAATTGGAAATTTTTCTATGGTAGCCTAGTTCTTGAGCCTGGTTTCAATGTGAGAACCACGTTTACTGTTATTGTATTTAATTTTCTTTTTCTTTTCAACAATCTCCTAATAAAACTGTCTGAAATCTCCCTGTGACTTTATTTACAGTTCTTCTTTATTAAATTTTGTGAAATGCATAGCATTGAAGGAATATTCACTTTCTAATGGGAGGCATCTCAAAACAACATAAGTCAGCTCTTTACAATGTGAAGGGAACAATGCTCAATGATTTTATTTAACATGCAACTGCTTCTATCTCTAATATGAATTACTGTGGTGAAAAACATCATAAAAGCACACTCTGTAGTTATTGTTTAACAAGCAGATTTTCCATATTTTGTTTCTTGCCAGCTAAGCAAGCTGCCCACATATACATGATTTATTTATGTACATTTCTCAGTTTATGAAGCTGTTATTTGTACATTTTTCCTTTATATTCTTATATTCCCATGATTCTTATTTCACAAAGCTTTGTGCTGAATAATGTAAAGTAGACATGTTGATGGAACAAAATATATTATTCCCATATCTGTAAGAGTGTAGATTTGTAACTCTAACTCAGTGTTTTGCTTTCAGTCTCTATCATTGGAAAAAAATGCCTTTAGAAACTTTGCAATTCCTATAGCCTTTAATAATATATAAACGTTTTAATCAATCCACAATGCAGCACTCAAAGAAATATTGTGTTACTATCTCTGTGAATACTCTAAACATTCCCAAAAGAATGGAAAATGAATTTTTTTCTGTCTAAAGAGATTATTTCAATGAATTAACAAATTATGATTTATCCCTAATAAAAACTCAAATGTTTATATGACCATTACAAACACATTTTTGTCTTCTGTCCTCATATGTTTTTGTCAGTTAAGACTTGTACTAGAACATCATACAGCCTCTGGATGTTAGTGGCATTTGGTGATGATTTAAGGTTTCTCCCCATGTTTTTATTGGCATTAGCAAATTTACAATATGAAAAAAAGTTATTTATTACTAGAGAAGAGTAAATTATAAATAAAAGTTACATGGATTGCATTTTTACATATGAGAGGTAGGGATGTTAATAGAATTAAAATATTATTGTAAATGACATTGTAAATATATCACTTTTCCTCATGTGTAGGCTTGGTGCTAACATTTATCTTTCATATGTACAACGGGTATATAAAAGCTGAACCAAACCTCATTTATTCCTTTAAACAGATTCATTAATAAAGCCTCTGTTCTGCACAAAGCACTGTGCTAAATGTTGTAATGAATGAAAACATAGCTGTTTTCCCAGAGGAGCTTATAATTTTGTTGGAATAGGAAGTCTTACTTTCAGCAAGAGAAGATTCACTCAGCATCTTCTAGACTGTCATGGATATAGAGCTAGTATTAAGAGGGTATTGGCTTAGACGCCTTCCTACTAAGTGGTAACAATCTGGTGACCCATTTTGTACCTTCATCTTCTAGCGACTAATATAAGACAGTTTGGGGGTCAGAC
Source organism: Phocoena phocoena (assembly GCF_963924675.1). Taxonomy (NCBI): domain Eukaryota; kingdom Metazoa; phylum Chordata; class Mammalia; order Artiodactyla; family Phocoenidae; genus Phocoena; species Phocoena phocoena. The sequence continues at coordinate 46,837,146 of NC_089236.1, read as the reverse complement.
AATTCTGTAGAGATTGAGAAAGGGGATGAATGCATTTTCTTTTCATGTTGTTTTTCATGTATTTCAGTCACATCACTCTTCTTACCAAGGCTCACAAACTTTGTTTTAAATAAGTAGCCTGTTCGCAAAAATCATCAACAAACAATAAATTCCTAATATTCAGATTATTGAGTATAGAGGTACAATATTCAATTCTTATCATCCAGCATCTATGTGGCTAGGGCAAGTAATGGCCTAAAATGATTCAACCACAGAGCATAAATCCCTAAATGCCAAATGAGTGTGTTAGGTAATGAGTGACATTTGTAGTGGCAGCATCATTTACATTTATAGGTTAATGAGCTAGAGATTTTGGCTTGAAATATTGCATCTGTTAGGACTCCTTTGGTTGGCTGTAACAAAACGAATTCCTGCAAGTCTAAAGAGCAAAAGGAATTGGTTAGGACGACAGAGGGATGCACATGGGACCTCAAGCCAGGATTGCAACCAACCCCCAGGGACCAGGGCTCCTCTTCAACTTCCATCTTTCTGCTCCTCTCAGTGACTCTGCTTCTTTCTCCTCTCATTGCTGACATATGTTCCTCTTGGTTCCTCTATTATTCAGGAGCATAAGACCCCCACCCACCGAAGTGAACCAATCATTTTTTCTCTCTTGCCTTAAGTCAGAATCCCTGAGTTCTAATTGTCTGGAGCCAGAGCATATGGCAGTAAGGTAGCTTGGCACTACAAATAGATGAATCTGAGGAATTTTAGAAACTACTGTGTCCAACTAAATTTGAGTCTCTGGGGATTGGGGCTGTGGCATCAGGATATTTAAGTTCCTAGGGTGATTCTAATGAGCAGCTAAAGTTGAGGACCACTGTCTGGGAGGATGGCAAGTATTACATAGAAAATGACTAGTGGGCCTTCTGTTGTGGGGTAAGAGGGGTAGTTGGAGTGAGTAGGGGCCATTGTGAGCTGTGCAGACACTATAAAAGACAACTAATAGTTCTTTAAAATCATAAAAATTACATAAAATCTATACAATAATTCATATATTTTTAAAAAGTAATTCTAGCATTGTGAATCTAATTCTGAATTGAATATGAATCTACAAACCTCCCAATCAGGTTTAATAGAAGTCACATTATTTTTTCTAGATAAAATTATTGATTAATATGACCTTAGAACTAACTACACAGGGAGGTAAAAATTCTATTTCAATCATTACTGAAGCTTATTCCCTCTGAATGACCTCAGTCCAAACATTTTTCACAGTCCATACCATTTGGGGAGAACCCCTCGAGTTTTCATGCCTAGAATCTAGTTTTCGAGAAGCTGTCCTAAGCCCTTCCCTTTGGAGAGACTCCAGGTTTGTGGGAGAAAAAATTGACAAAGTGTGGTGTAATTCTCAATGTGGAGGAGAGGAATATTTAAGACAATTAATTTGTAATTGGGAAATTACATGTGAAAGGAGGTAATGTTTCTATGCTTTATTTGAACTGGTAAAATGTCAATCAACACAAGTAGACTTGTGATAAGTTTTGCATACAGAACGTAATACCTGGAGCAACCATTGAAAGTGCTGTTATCAATATATATGGTCTACAAGAATACAGGTAAATCAAAATGGAATTCAACACTGTAGCAAGATTAGTGCCCAGATAAAAAGTAAATATTTTAGGGTAATTCATCAAGAACTTTAAGATAACTTTGCTAGTAGTTTCCACCTCTTTTAGGCACTTTGGCTGCTCTTTCAACAATGCTAATTGTGTGCCAAACTTTGTCTACTACTACAGATTAAGATAAGTTGGTTGATACATCTCTAGCACAATGCATCTCTATTTTCTACTTATTGGTTGTACTCACATCCAATAATATATTTCAAACTGATTTTTTTTAAATGTAGAAACTGAAATGGTAACTATTAAGTTGTTAACATTTGTTTTTAATTTTTTAATTTAATTTTTATTTTATATTGGAATATAGTTGGTTTACAATGTTGTGTTAGTTTCAGGTATACAGCAAAGTGATTCAGTTATACATATACATATATCCATTCTTTTTCAGATCCTTTTTCCATTTAGGTTATTACAGAACATTGAGTAGAGTTCCCTGTGCTATACAGTAGGTCCTTGTTGATTATCTATTTTATATATACAGTAGTGTGTATATGTTAATCCCAAGCTCCTAATTTATCCCTCCCCTACCAACAATTGTGTTTTAGAAATCCCATTGTTAACTTCTACCTATACCTCGAGTGTGGGTAGCTGATGTTGATACCAGTCAGTCCTTTTTTACTAACTCATTTTTTTAGATTTACAAAGGAAAAGAGTTTCCCATTGAGATGGATCTTTTTTTTAAGTCCATCTGGTTGTTATGTGTCTCAGTTCATTTATGATGAATGTCTTTTGGCTCCTTCCATTAATAAATTTTGATGCTTCTTAGTATATGCTTTACATGATTTGCTTTCACTTTTCCCGCAGATAGCTACTATGAGATAATAGGTACACAACAGGGCCTATGAAAATGGGAAAGTTCTTGGAAAATGAAGTTCCCAGCAATGTCAACAGAACTGGTCAAGAATGGAGAATCAGATCAAGGAACCAACAGGCAAATCATCTAACAGAACAATGTATTTTTAGGGGACAACAGTCAAGATGGTAGGGTGGAGGGTGGTAGAAAATTCTTAATTGACTAACATAAGTGATGCTTTAGCATCGAGATTTGACAAGTATTTAAAGCTATCTCTAGGTTTTGGGGACACCGCCTTAACCCTGGGGAAGTTTTCACCTGCAGTTGCCTCAGTGTAGCCAAATGTACGTCTATTTTGGTAGGTTACTTAGGGGTCCTCTTTTATCTGCTGAGTATTCAGTGTTAGGCCCAGGGGTCTTCTGCTCATTCTTGCATCTGTACCACATGTTTCCACAGTAAGCACTTAGGTATTCTTTACCCCAACAAACACCTCTAATGTTGGAGCATTGTTCCAAATGCAGCCAACCCTCCTTGTACCTTTGTCAGAAGAGTGAGCCAGACACACATTTCTACCAGGTGAAATTCCAGCCTGAGATAGGCACTGGTCCTCTGTGTCCAATAACCTCAGATCCTCCGAGTGGTCCTCTTGAGGTGTCTTTAGATTTTAGATGAGAGACAGACACCTGTCACCTCCTATGGGTGATTGGAGGGGATTGGACCTGGAAAAAGCCACAGCCCTCAACAACAACAATCTGTTTACCTCAATTCTTTACCCCATATCTTTCATCTCTTTTACAGTCTGTAGGTGTATGGACAGCTGAGGCCACAAAAGTAGTTTTCAGATAGCTATTTGCAAGTTCTGCATGATGACCTTGCATCTTACCTTGGAAGGTGGTATCCATTTTATTCATTTATTGATTAATTTATCAAAAATTACCTTTAATATTTTGGAGATAATTATAGACTAAATACAGTCATAAGAAATAATAAAGAGGCATCCCATATATACTTCACACATTTTCTTCAAGGATAACATTTTGCATAAATATAGTATAGTGTCAAAACCGGGAAATAAACATTGATATCACCTACCAACTTTATTCAGATTCCATCAGATTTACATGCACTCATTTGTGTGTGTGTTAAATATGTTTAGTTCTGTACAATCTTATCACAAGTGTAGATTCCTATGAGTGCCACCACAGTCCAGATACAGAATATTTCCATCACAGGGATCCCTCATGCTACCTTTTTATAGCTACAATCATTAATGTCTCTCCCTACCTTTCTGTATAAGTTAGGGTTCTCCAGAGAAACATAAACAATAGTGTAAATACACACACATATAGAAAGGTACATACTACCAGGCTCATAGATCCTTCAAATGCCCCCACCCCTATTCCTCCAGTGGACCCTATAGCCTGTAGAGAGGGAGTAGGTGAAATTCCCTCTGATGCCTGGTATATAGTTGGGTCTAAGACACCCACATGGATTGCAGCTGCTATTCAGCCCAACACATACCATGTGGTTGGAAAAAAGAAGGAATTGCAGCAGCCAGTGGGCTGAACTCAGAGAGGTTTGATTGGTGATCAGTCCAGCCCAGGACTTTGACCCTTTGCATTAACAGTTAGGCTGTTCTAAAGGGATTAACTTTTTGACTTGGACAATGAGAAACTCAGGGGTGGATGATCATGAATAAGCCCTGTGGGGTCAAAATATGTGGAAAGATGGTTGGGTTATCTTGCAAGAAACTGAGACAGTCCTCACTGTTTCAACCCACTGGTTCATCCCAGCCTTAAGCTGTGTATGGACCCTACCAACTTATACTTCAGCAAATACAACAGGTTAGGTACATAGAAAATCAGCCAGCACAGTGCCTGGTTACAATGGTGTATTGTCAAGGATGCTGGATTGCCCTTGAAATACACTGACCTTGTTAATGCAGTAACAGAATGTCCTGTATATTCTACTTAAAGCCCAAGGCAACTGCCAAATGAGTCTGGCACCACTCACCAGAGTTCCCAACCCGTGAGAAATTGGAAAATTGATTATATTGGCCCCCTCCCTCTGAGTGAGGGTTCTAAATATGCCCTGGCTTGTAGGGATGCTATATCTGGCCTAACCCAAGCTTTGCTCTGTTGTTGGACAAACCAGGCTGCCACCATCATGGGATTAGAGAAACTGAATACAATGTACCAATACCCTGGTGGAATCGACAGTGATTGTGGGTCACATATTAAAGGTCATGCTGCGCAAGACTGGGCAAAAGAACATGACATTGAATGGAGGCTCCATCTCTCCCATAATTTGAAAGCAGCAGGGTTGGTAGAAAGGAAGAATGGAATATCAAAGCAGCAGCTTAAATGACTAACAGGTAAAACTACCTTGGCCAGTGGACTAAGGTATTATCCCCTGCTTTAATACATTTAAATGAGCAACTAGTAGGGCCTACTGCTCCATATGCCAGACTGGGGACCCCTGTTGAGACACCCAACACTATAAAGTTATGGAAGTCATGGGAAACAACCATTGCCCCTTTTCTCACAGTAGATCAACACACTATGCTGCTGAGAACACCATGTCCCATCGTGCCTTGGGAAAGGTATTATCTACTGGAATTTGTAATGGGACAGTCCATTGGGATGGATGAGTTACTATGCACCCCTGTTTAAGGAGTTATGACTCAGTCTCCACTGGGGTCTTGTCCAGCTACAAGCTGATGCTGTTGAAATTCACTACACTTGGAATAGAACACTCACCATTGAAAGAGGGGGTCTTGGTCTGGCATATCCCACCTCCAGTCCATCTCCTTACACTTGACAGTGCTGCCTACCTCCACCAACGTGTGTAATATGCACAAACAAGTCATGTTCCTAAAGTGCCACCTCCCTCTCCTCGAGGACAGGTGGACATGCTCTGTTTCCCACTGGTATGATTACTTGGCAATCATCTTTATTCCCTCCACTGGCCTGGAGGACATTATAACCGTTACTAAATCCACCCAGCAAGCCTTGAATGAGAACCAGCAAAGCCTGTCCTTACTGAACACCGAAATGTCTCTAATGAGAAAAGCTGCCCTCCAAAACTGAATGGCCTTGGACATTATCACTGCCTCACAAAGAGGCACTTGTGCCAGTATCCAAACAGACTGTCGTGTGTCCAGACCTGAGGAGTCTGCTCATATATCGTCTTTATTAAATCAAATGAGGGTGAAAGTGAATTTCCTGAATGATCCAACCCCCAGTCTAGGGGACTTAGTAAATCAGTGGTTTTGTCATGAGGCTCTTGGTGGGAAAAATTGTTACTCATTTTGCACGTGCCTATATTTGCATGTGCCTATATTGTTGCTGTGCAATCTGCCTCCAGTGCAGCCAGAGAGCTGCCAAATGTGCCACCTCCATTTTAATAAAACCCCTTGCTGACTGTTCAGGGCACATTGCAGGAAAGGGAACATGTGAGATTGTATGGGCCAGTCACAAGGGGCAGAGTTTTGAAGGAGGTTATTGAGAAGACGTGACCACTAGTTGACCCTTGAGCTGGACCCAGGCAATCGAATGCTCCTTACCCAGCCTCCTGTTCTTGGAATGTATGTTCTGCCCACCATTTCCACACAGCCTTGAAAAAGGTAATATGTTGTTGAGACCATCTGGACTGTTAACAGCACTGAACCTGGTTAAGGCCTCTATATAACTGTTAAGATTCTAGTAGGCAGGTGCAAAGACCTACTTGTCTTGTAGCCACCCAAGGCAAGCATAGTAAGTAAGTTCCCTTGTTTCTCAAAACTGATACCTACCAATCTGGAGTTGTTTGCCTTTTTCCTTAGTCTCTTCTTGCCCTTAGTGTACAGGGACCAGTTTGAGATTATACCTGGGGAATTCTCGAGGTTTCAAACAAACATTTATTTTTTAGTAGTTGTAAAATATCTTTATTTCATACTCTTCTTTAAAAAAAAAGTATTTTTATTTAGTGTATAATTTTAGGTTCTCAGTAATTTTACCTTAGCAATTTCTATTTTACATTGACTTCTGGCGTCCATTGATATTTTGAAAAGGTAGCTTGAATATTGTTCTTTGTAGGGAATTTGTCTTTTCTCTCTGGATGTTTTTAATAATTTTTATTTGTCTTTGGTGCTTTGCAGCTTGAATATAATGTGTATAAGTACAAACTTATTTTTATTTATTATATTTGGGAACTGACATCTCCCCCAATAATTGAGGAGGTGTTTTTCTTTAATTTTGAAAATTCTAAGCCATTACCTCTCCAAATAATGTTTCTGTTTTTTATACTTTTTGCAACTTTCTGGAATCCTAATTTAGTTCTAAGTTAGACTTTTCTATTAACTTCTAGGTTTCTTAACCTTCATACACATATGCTGTTTCTTTAACTCTGCTTCAGATTTATCTTTCAATCTACTAAGTATACAGTTTGTTATTTAACACTTGCATATAATTTTTAATAGCAATTATTTTATTTTTCTTTTTAGAATTTCTATTTTTTTTCAAACCTTCTTAGTCATTCTTGATAGTCCCTCTTTATGTGTTTTGTTCTTTCATTTCTTTATGTATTGTGATATACATGTATATATATCACACTTTTATTGTTTCTAATAATTCAATATCATATTACTGAGGTCTGATTTTGCATTCATTGCATTTCTGATTCTCTCTAAAGCCTTATCTTAATAATTTTTTTAAAAATTTCGTTTGAATTCACGTTTATTAAAACTTTGTGGGAATCCTTTAAAATCTGGTTTAAGAATGTAGTACTCCATGGAGAAATTTTATTTCCTTTTGCTAAGTGCCTAGGAACACTTTACTTTAAATTTAAATTAACTTAAAGTTCCTTACTTGTAGCCTCTTACTTCACAGAGTTAGTGTAAATCTGAGTAATCATTTCCAAAGACAGGAGGGTGAGTCTAATTCTCCTGAAGTCTCAAATGAGAATTTCCTTCTCTACCCAGAGCCACAGCTGATACAAATCTTTTTCCTACATCTGTCTTGGATGTTTTCTACTTGAACCTTTTCACTGAGAGTATACTCATTTGAGTTCTAGCTTCATGGGAAGTTCCCCAGTCTGACTTTATTTCCTGCCCCTCATAATCATGATGATTGTAGCTGAAGCTCTGTCACCATGGATTTATAGATGGCTCAGCTAAACAAAGGCTTTCGCTCTTGGCCACTTCCCTGAAGGTCTTCTCTTTTATTCTGGCCTCAGAGTGACACCCTCATGTTTTAAATATTTAATCCAGCATTTGCTGGTTTTGTTTTTGTAACAGGGATGTTTCAGTGTGTTGGACTGTTATTATCAGAAGTTAATACTTACTACATAAAACTTAATTTTCAGACTCCTAAAATACAACTTATATTTAATACAAACATTAATCAATCAATTAACAGCAGTTAAACATTCATATATTATTCTATCATTATAAGGAATTAATGCTATGTGTAAAATTCTTAGTGTAACTTCAGGAATACAATAAATGCTGAAAAATGTCAATTATTATTATTAGAATAACACACAATATGAAAGACACAATTTTGGACCTCAGGGAGCATATAGGCTGTAATAAAATAAAAGGTTAAGATATAAATATTATATGTTGATTGCAATTCTAGAAAAATAATGAATATATATAGTTTTAATATGTACCTTTTCACATGAAAAATATTTATTTGACATAATATATACATATATAAACTCTTAAGAAAACCTTCTCCTTTATGATTTTTCAGGATTACCCATTTTTGAAAATGAACACATTACTTTTTTTCCATCAGCAAGTTACTAGAGTTTGTTGATACTTTTTGAGAATTTACAACTATATTTTGCTTTCATCCTTGATTAAGTCAAGTTTCTGCCAAGCATGATGCAGCTCAACATTTCATTTTTTTCCTCCCTCTTCCTCCCATCCTCCCTCCCTCCCTGTCTTCCTTCCTTCCTTCCTTCCTGCCTCTCTTTCTTTCTTCCTTTCTTTCTTTCTTTTTCTTTCTTTCTTTCTTTCTTTCTTTCTTTCTTTCTTTCTTTTCTTTCTTTCTTTCTTTCTTTCTTTCTTTCTTTTCTCTTTCTTTCTACAGAATTTAGAAACAGTAGATAACTTACCTACTATCTTTTTATGTATGTTACAAAAGTAGTTTTTTATTTCTTACTTATTGATCTCTGTATTATTATTGCTGTATATTGTATCACAACCTATGCTATAAATCACAACAACTACACGCTTATTATTTTTGTTAAAACAGTCAACTACATTTTAAGGTTATTTAAATAATGAAAAATAAATCTAATATTTACTTACAGAGTTATCATTTCCTATGAGCTTCATTCTTTCAGAAAACCATTTTTAAATCCAGTATCATTTCTCTTGTGCCTGAAGGACTTCTTTTTACATTTCTTTTAGTGTGAGTTTGCTGGTGATGAATTTTTTCAATTTTGTATGTCTCAAAAGCCTCTTTGCTTTCATTTTTGAAGGAAATTTCCATAAGTATAAAATTCTAGATTGACAGTTTTTTTTAAGTACTTTGATTTTACTGCTTTATTGTCTTTTCATTTACATTGTTTTTGACAAGAAATCTGTGCTCTTCCTTATCTTTATTCCACTGTAATGTGTCTTTTTCCTTTCTGTATGCTTTTAAAATGTTCTCTTTATTACATGTTATGTGTAATTTGATTATGATATACCTTTGTGTAGTTGCCTTTATATATTTCTCATGTTTGAGGTTTGCTGAGATTCTTAGTTCTTTTGGTTTATAGTTTTTATCAGGTTTGAGAAATTTGGAGCCAATATTTCTTGTAATTTTTTCTTCCACCCTTTCTCCTTTCTTCAGGTATTCTAATTGTACATATATTAGACTGCTTGATCTTGTCCCACTGTTCAGGCTTTCTTCTGCAATTTTTAATCTTCTCTTAATTTCATCCAGTGATATTTTATCCCAGACATTTTTGTGTTATTTTCTAGAATGGTGATTTGGGTCCTTTGAAAAAATACATTCTGTGTCTAAATATGTTCAATATTTTGGAATGTATGCAATATAATTATACTGTCTTAATCCTTTGTCCTCTGATTCTAAGATCTACCAGCTCTGTGCAATTTTTAATTGATTGATTTTTCTCCTCCTTATATTTCAAGCATTTCTGCTTCATTGCATGCCAGGTAACTTATTATTATATGCCAGTCTTTGTGAATTTTACTTTATTAGATTCTGGATCGAGTTTTGTTCTTGGACAATGTGTCAGAGTCCTTAGAACAGGCAGAGTTTCAATGATCCTCTAGGAAAACACAGAGGGCTCAACATATAGTCATACGCATGCCTATAATTTATCATGAGGAAAGGATAAAAAGCAAAACCAGCAAAGGAGAAATGCATATGGGGCAAAGTTTGAAGGAAACCAGGGCCAAGCTTTCAAGGGTTCTCCCAGAGTGGAATCACAAAGGATATTCATAAAGCCCCCAGCAATGAGTTGTGACAACATGTTCCCAACCAGGGAAGTACCTCCAGTCTGTCAAGGACTCAAATCCCATAGTCCTAGAGGGAAAGAATATGTGCAGCCTAAGTCATGTTTTTGTTTAACCAGTTTAGGCACAGTGAGTCACTTTTATCAGTTTATGATAGGAACTCTCCGCAGACCTAAGCTCCCAGATGCCAGTCGATGCCAACCTTGCATGCAGGTCGATTGCTATGTTAACTCTTGTCTACACATGCTATTGAGTTACTCAGAAACAGCTTCATTCCTTCCATTCTTGATTTGAATTTTGCTAGGTGGGGCTGGAGAACTCTTTTGTTTTGTGGTTAATTATTTCCCACTACTGAAGCAAGACACTTTGAGTACTTTATCCAACAGTGCATAAATTGTAGGTTTTAGAGTCTGGCTTGTAGGAATAGGCACTATTCCACAGACTGGTGAGCCTCAGGTTTAGTTCCCTCTTATTCTTGTGGGTGTTTCTTTGCCAGCCGTACATAGTATTGATCAGGACTGCTGAAAACTCAAAAGAAATACTCTATAGGTGTCCTAATTTCTCTCTCTGTGCAATTCTTTCTTTGTTGGTACTCTGTTCTATGGACTCAGGTCCCTTTGTTCTCCCCAGACTCTGAGGTTTATCTCTTCAATCAGAAAGTCCTGCAGGCTGTGCCTGTCCCCCTGCTTGTGACTCAGACTGAAATCTCTCTCCATGTAGTAAGGCTTAGCAATCTGAACGTTTCTTTTGTTTATTTTCTTTCTCTCAGAGATCACTATCTTCTATTGCCAGATGTCTAAAGTCTTGAAAATTTTGTTTCACATACTTAGCATGTTAGTTATTTTGGGGCTGAAGGATAAATCTTGTCCCTATTATTCTATCTTGGCCAGAAGCTAAGATTTCTCAGGAAACATGAATTTAAATAGTTACATGTCATGGTATAGTATAAGGAAGATATATTTAAATAGCCGCATTTTGAGGTCTATTACCAGGTTAGCCTCCAGTTACTCCTTTCTCTTTATCAGATTTACTTCCTTTTTTTACCCTTGAAGGTTCCCATTCTCAGTCATCTGAACATTTTTTAGCTGTGCTACTTCTTATTTTGTTCTCTATACTTGAATGTCTTGAGATTTTTTGCTCAGAATATATAATTTTTTTTTTACTTATACCATCCAACAAGGCTAGACTACCACCTTCTCTGTCCTACCTTTGTCTTGTTGCCTCCTTTTAATCTTAATTATGAATCAGGTCAGGTACTAATTTCTTAGGAAGAATTTCTTGATGATCCTTCCTATTCAACTCACTCAACAAAGGTCACACCCTTCTTGGCTTTCTCACAAGGCATTGGACTCTATGATTACATCTAAAATGATTTATAATGCTTTTTTTCCCCTTTGGCTTCTTTTCTTTGAATGTGAGTCTCTCGTGGAAACAAATTCTGTCTTCTTTTGTTATTTATGTCATAAATCCCAGCTCTGGGGATGATTTCTAATAGTTGATTAATAAATGTTTGTTAAAATCATGAAATTATGAACTGAACTAGCTCTAAAAAACGTTTTCTATCATCTAACATAACAACTTACTTTATAAATAAAAATGACTGAGGTCCAGTGAAAACAACAGTGCAGTTTTGTTAAGCATCCACAGAAAGATGCTTTAGGGCTACAGGAACATGGGGTTAAGCTCCTTGGTCAGGATGGACCAGTGAAGGTAGTAAGGATCAGGGGTAAGCACAAAGCTGGCAGATATAACTGACATGAAGCAAGAAGAGGTGAAAATGTACATAGTTCGAGGGCACATGGTGTTGGCAAAAATAAAAAGGCACAATTCTTTGCCTTATAAATTCTTAACCTTAATTTATTTTATATCCCCTTAATGACACTACAGAAGAAATAGGAAAATCTAAGTCATGTATTTTAGAATGAATACAAATAATAATTATAATAATAATAGTAGTAGCTAACATTTATTGCACATTTACTCATGAACTATATGTTAAGCGCCCTCCTAAGAATTTGACGCACATAACCTCCTTTAAGCCTCACAGTAAGCTCTGAGGTAGACGCTTTTGCATCCACATTTTCAAGATGAGGAAGAGAGACTCAAAGAGATTAACAAGGGGCTTCCCTGGTGGCGCAGTGGTTGAGAGTCCACCTGCCGATGCAGGGGACACAGGTTCATGCCCCGGTTCGGGAAGATCCCACATGCCGTGGAGCGGCTGGGCCTGTGAGCCATGGCCGCTGAGCCTGCGCGTCCGGAGCCTGTGCTCTGCAATGGTAGAGGCCACAACAGTGAGAGACCCACATATCACACACACACACACACACACAAAAAAAAAGAGATTAACAAGCTGTCCTGTGTTCATGCAGCTAGTAAATGTCAAAGCCAAGATGAGGATTTTTGAGGTCAGTGGTCTTAACCATTAGTTTATAATAGTCATGACTCTCACTAACTCTTGATAGAAATCCCAGATCAAACTTCCTTGAGCAAAAACTAAAACTAAAACACAAAAAAGGAAAGTTTTTCAAATCCAGGATTATTTTAGCTTCTCACAGTTCAATTCAGAGCCTCAATGATGCAATCAGGATTCAATTAAAAAAAAATCTAACAAGTCTTTCTCTTGTTTCCCTCTCTTTTTTAAGATACACACAAACCATAATTCCTTCATGTAGTTTAGTCCTCCATGCAGCTAGATCCCATTGATAGAAAAATAGAAATTTCTTCTTCACCAACAGTGTGGGTAAAATAGCTAATTTTTTCACCAAAAAAATTTATCTCCTTCCATTGTGTAATGTAGTTATAGATAATTTTTCTTTCTTTCTTTCTTTTTTTTTCAGATCAACAGTTTCAATGTAAAAGCATGTGACTGAATTCTAGCCAGTGGATTTGGGAGACAGCTCATATAGGCCATTTCTAGGTCTGGCCCTTTGAAATCTCCCATATAATCCTCTGTACTCTCTTTTTACCAGTGGGTGTTGCCTCAGAATGACACTGAAAAGCACATTTGATGATGAAATAGCTTGCCTTAGCCTATTTTCCTGAATGTCTATGTGAAATATAATACCATCTTCATCTTTCACCTATTTGTTTGGGTAAGAAATAACTTATTTTTAAAAGCCATTGTTAAAAGTTAGTGTTACTTAAACAACAGAATAGTTTTTGGTTTGACTTTTAGGCCTAAATTTATTAATTTGTCCATGCCTGAAATTTGGCTAAGTGGAATTGCTACTGTGATTAACTTAAGTATTGAGGTCACCCTTTGCGTTAGAGCAGACTCAAATCTACCTAAGTTGCTTGGACTCAGAATTGAAGAAGGGGGATCATTTACTATAGATATACTGTAGTTTTTGTTGTTGTTGTTTTTATAACCAGGAAAAATAAACCACAACAAAGTGGTAGATTATATCTACTATAATTTTTGATAAGAAGTTCATCAAATAAGTCATATTTTAAGTTTATAGCCTTCATGGCTTATTGACACATACTATCTCATTTTGTCATATGTCCTTGTGAATTGTGTAATATAGGTCACCTTATCCCCATTTTACAGTTGAGGACAGAGTTGAGGAATGTTTAAGATACTTTTGTTTACTAAGTGTCTCTGAATTTGAGGGCAGATAGGTTTTTAATTCATTTAAGGTTGTATGTGATTGAGATAAAAGAAGTGATACTAAATAGGAAATAGTTGAAATCTCTACTCACTTACTTCTTCTTCTATGGAGAAAGAAGTTTTGTTTCCTGTCTCCTCCATTTGCTTGCTTACAGTATTCAGGTAACTGGTAAAGGTGAAAAGTAAACAAAGGATAAAAATGATGAAGAAATGAGGAAGAGGAGGAAGTATAAAAAGAAAGTGAAAGAAAGAGGTAGAGTGGGAAGTGGGAGAGGAGTGTACAACACGGCAAAAGAGAACAAATGAGAGCAGAAGTATGGGGAGGGATTTTGGTGGTTTAGAATGAGGGAAGAGAAAAGGCAGCTGCAGATTAACAGCAAGATTGAGAAGTGGAAATATGAGGAAGGAGGATTTTTAGGTACATTTTTATCACACTATTGGGCACAGTGTAAATACTCAAATTGTTTTCATCGTTTATGGCTATTGAAATATTGATATTTTAATGCAACCATGTGCAGAAACTAGTTAATGTTTACTATTAAGTAAACAGCTTTATTAGATTTAGATATATTGGAAAGTCAATGCACATATTTGAAAGTTAATCAGGTAGAGGTACTAGAAGAGATTTGAATACTTCTAACCCTAGTCTCTGAAGTTAAAACTTGTGTAGACATCAGTGCACATTATACTTGAATTTCTAATTACAGCAGGTTCCTAAAGACACAGCATTTCCTAACAAAGTATGTATCAAAAGGTGTGCAGTCTGGACTCAGAATATTCCAGACCCATTGCCACAATTTACAGTCTAAATTCACATTTGACTTTACAGGATCCTTAATTCAAATCTGATAGATTTTTTTTAGCTGTTTCAATTCATTCTTTGCCCTATGAGTAGTCATATTTGTAGATGAGTGTGCACTAGATACATTATTTTCTTGGCTTTTGAACAAATTTAGATGAATATTAGGAAATACCTTTCAAAGTGTGTTCACTGTTGTTCAGTTCTTATGTTGAATACTGATTTCATGCTTGCCTGTCTTTTTGTGCTCAGAAAAAGAGTCACACAACTGTTTGTTAATAGACTGTAAAGTGATAACAACTCATATGTAGAGAAGGTCAAAATTTTTTTTTTGAGTGAAGACATCTTTGTTTTATTTTATTGCTTTTAACATCTTTACGGAGTATAACTACTTTACAATGTTGTGTTAGTTTCTACTTTATAACAAAGTGAATCAGTTATACATATACATATGTCCCCATATCTCTTCCCTCTTGCCTCCCCTTCTCTCCCACCCTCCCTATCCCACCTCTCTAAGTGGGCACAAAGCACCGAGCTGATCTCCCTGTGTTATGTGGCTGCTTCCCACTAGTATCTATTTTACATTTGGTAGTGTATATGTGTCCATGCAACTCTCTCACTTTGTCCCAGCTTACCCTTCCCCCTCCCCATATCCTCAAGTCCATTTTCTAGTAGGTCTGCATCTTTATTCCCTTCTTGCCCCTAGGTTCTTCTGACCATTCTTTTTTCTTTTTAGATTCCATATATATGTGTTAGCATATGATATTTGTTTTTGTCTTTCTGACTTACTTCACTCTGTATGACAGTCTCTAGGTCCATCAACCTCATTACAAATAACTCAGTTTCATTCCTTTTTATGGATGAGTAATATTCAATTGTATATATGTGCCATATTTTCTTTATCCATTCATCTGTTAATGGACACCTAGGTTGCTTCCATGTCTTGGCTATTGTAAATAGAGCTGCAATGAACATTGTGGTACATGACTCTTTTTGAATTATGGTTTTCTCAGGGTATATGCCCAGTAGTGAGATTGCTGGATCCTATGGTATTTCTATTTTTAGTTTTTTAAGGAACGTCCGTTCTCCATAGTGGCTGTATCAACTTACATTCCCACCAACAGTGCAAGAGGGCTCCCTTTTCTCCACAACCTCTCCAGCGTTTATTGCTTGTAGATTTTTTGATGATGGCCATTCTGAATGGTGTGAGATGATACCTCAATGCAGTTTTGATTTGCATTTCTCTAATGATTTATGATGTTGAGCATTCTTTCATGTGTTTGTTGGCAATCTGTATATCTTCTTTGGAGAAATGTCTATTTAGGTCTTCTGCCCATTTTTGGATTGGGTTTTTTTTTTTTTTTTTTTTTTTTTGATACTGAGCTGCATGAGTGACTTGTATGTTTTAAAGATGAATCTTTTGTCAGTTGCTTCATTTGCAAATATATACTCTCATTCTGAGGGTTGTCTTTTCATCTTGTTTATGGTTTCCTTTGCTGTGCAAAGCTTTTAAATTTCATTAGGTCCCATTTGTTTATTTTTGTTTTTAGTTCCATTTCTCCCGGAGGTGGGTCCAAAAGGATCTTTCTGTGATTTATGTCATAGAGTGTTCTGTCTACGTTTTTCTCTAAGAGTTTGGTGGCGTCTGGCCTGACATTTAGGTCTTTAATCCATTTTGAGTTTATTTTTGTGTATGGTGTTCAGGAGTGTTCTAATTTCATTCTTTTACATGCTGCTGTCCAGTTTTCCCAACACCACTTATTGAAGAGGCTGTCTTTCCCCACTGTATATTCTTGCCTCCTTTATCAAAGATAAGGTGTCCATATGTGCGTGGGTTTATCTCTGGGCTTTCTGTCCTGTTCTATTGATCTATATCTCTGTTTTTGTGTCAGTACCATACTGTTTTGATTACTATAGTTTTGTAGTATAGTCTGAAGTCAGGGAGCCTGATTCCTCCAGCTCTGTTTTTCTTTCTCAAGATTGCTTTGGCTATTCAGGGTCTTTTGTGTTTCCATACAAATTGTGAATATTTTTGTTCTAGTTCTGTGAAAAATGCCAGTGGTAGTTTGATAGGGATTGCATTGAACCTGTAGATTGCTTTGGGTAGTAGAGTCATTTTCACAATGTTGATTCTTCCAGTCCAAGAACGTGGTATATCTCTCCATCTCTATGTATCATCTTTAGTTTCTTTCATCAGTGTCTTATAATTTTCTGTATACAGGTCTTTTGTCTCCTTAGGTAGGTTTATTCCTAGATATTTTATTCATTTTGTTGCAGTGGTAAATGGGAGTGTTTTCTTAATTTCACTTTAAGATGTTTCATCATTAGTGTATAGGAATGCAAGAGATTTCTGTGCATTAATTTTGTATCCTGCTACTTTACCAAATTCATTGATTAGCTCTAGAAGATTTTTGGTCGCATCTTTAGGATTCTGTATGTATAGTATCATGTCATCTGCAAACAGTGACAGCTTTACTTCTTCTTCTCCAATTTGGATTCCCTTTGTTTCTTTTTCTTCTCTGATTGCTGTGGCTAAATCTTCCAAAACTATGTGGAATAATAGTGCTGAGAGTGGGCAACCTTGTCTGGTTCCTGATCTTAGTGGAAATGCTTTCAGTTTTTCACCATTGAGGATGATGTTGGCTGTGGGGTTGTCATATATGGCCTTTGTTATGTTGAGGAGAGTTCCCTCTATGCCTACTTTCTTGAGGTTTCTTTATCATAAATCATTTTTGAATGTTGTCAAAAGCTTTCTCTACATCTCTACAGATGATCATATGTTTTTTCTACGTCAATGTTTTAATATAGTGTATCATGTTGATGGACTGGCGTATATTGAAGAATCCTTGCATTCCTGGGATAAACCCCATTGGTCATAGTATATGATCATTTTAATGTGCTTTTGGATTCTGATTGCTAGTATTTTCTTGTGGACTTTTGCATCTATGTTCATCAGTGATATTGGTCTGTAGTTTTCTTTCTTTGTGACATCTTTGTCTGGTTTTAGTATCAGAGTGATGGTGGCTTCATAGAATGAGTTTGGGAGTGTTCCACCCTCTGGTATATTTTGGAAGAGTTTGAGAAGGATAGGTGTGAGCTCTTCTCTAAATGTTTGATAGAATTCGCTTGTGAAGCCATTAGGTCCTGGGCTTTTGTTTGTTGGAAGATATTTAATCACAGTTTAAATTTCAGTGCTTCTGATTGGTCATATTTTCTATTTCTTCCTGGTTCACTCTCGGAAGGTTGCGCATTTCTAGGAATTTGTCCAATTCTTCCAAGTTGTCCATTTTATTGGCATATAGTTGCTTGTAGTAATCTCTCATGATCCTTTGTATTTCTGCAGTGTTGGTTGTTACTTCTCCTCTTTCATTTCTAATTCTACTGATTTGAGTCTTCTCCGTTTTTCTTGATACATCTGACTAATGGTTTATCAATTTTGTTTATCTTCTCAAATAACCAGCTTTTAGTTTTATTGATCTTTTCTATCATTTCCGTCATTTCTTTTTCAATTATTTCTGATCTGATCCTTATAATTTCTTTCCCCTGTTAACTCTGTTTTTTTTTGTTGTTGTTGTTCTTCTTTCCCTAATTGCTTTTGGTGTAAGGTTAGGTTGTATTTGAGATGTTTCTTGTTTCTTAAGGTAGGATTGTATTGCTGTAAACTTCCCTCTTAGAACTGCTTTTGCTGCACCCCATTCGTTTTGCGTCATTGTGTTTTCAGTGACATTTGATTCTAGGTATTTTTTTGATTTCCTCTTAGATTTCTTCAGTGATCTCTGTGTTATTAAGTGGTGTGTTGTTTACCCTCCATGTGTTTGTATTTCTTACAGACTTTTTCCTGTAATTGATATCTAGTCTCATAGTGTTGTTGTTGGAAAAGATACTAGATATGATTTTAATTTTCCTTAAATTTACCAAGGCTTGATTTGTGACCCAAGATATTGTCTATACTGAAGGATGTTCTAATAACAATTGAGAAGAATGTGTATTCTGTTGTTTTTGGATGGAATGTCCTATAAATATCAATTAAGCCCTTCTTTTTAATGTATGCTTTAAAGTTTGTGTTTCCTTATTTATTTTCATTTTGGATGATCTCTCCATTGGTGAAAGTGGGGTGTTAAAGTCCCCTACTGTGATTATGTTACTGTCGATTTCCCATTTTATAGCTGTTAGTATTTGCCTTATGTATTGAGGTGCTCCCATGTTGGGTGCATAAATATTTACAATTTATCTTCTTCTTGGATTGATCCCTCAATAATTATGTAGTGCCCTTCTTTGTCTCTTGTAATAGTCTTTGTTTTAAAGTCTATTTTGTCTGATATGAGAATTGCTACTCCAGCTTTCTTTTGATTTCCATTTGCATGGAATATCTTTTTCCATCCCCTAACTTTCAGTCTGTATGTGGCCCTAGGTCTGAAGTGGGTCTCTTGTAGACAGCATATATATGGGTCTTGTTTTAGTATCCATTCAGCCAGTCTATGTCTTTTGGTTGGAGGATTTAATCCATTTACATTTAAGGTAATTATCAATTTGTATATTAATATTACCATTTTCTTAATTGTTTTGGCCTTGTTATTGTAGGTCTTTTCCTTCTCTTGTGTTTCCTGCCTAGAAAAGTTCCTTTAGCATTTGTTGTAAAGCTGGTTTGGTGGTGCTGAATTCTCTTAGCTTTTGCTTATCTGTAAAGTTTTAATTTCTCTGTTAAATCTGAATGAAATAATTGCTGGGTAGAGTAATCTTGTTTGTAGTTTTTTCTCCTTCATCACTTTAAATATGTCATGCCACTCCCTTGTGGCTTGCAGAGTTTCTGTTGAAAGATCAGCTGTTAACCTTATGGGGATTCCATTGTATGCTATTTGTTGTTTTTCCCTTGCTGATTTTAATATTTGTTCTTTGTATATAATTTTTGATATTTTGATTAATATGTGTCTTGGCATGTTTTTCCTTGGATTTTTCCTGTATTGGACTCTTTGTGCTGCTGGACTTGACTATTTCCTTTCCCATATTCGGGAAGTTTTCTACTGTAATCTCTTCAAATATTTTAACAGTCCCTTTCTTTTTCTCTTCTTCTTCTGGGACCCATATAATTAGAATGTTGGTGCATTCAATGTTTTCCCAGCGGTCTCTGAAACTGTCCTCAATTCTTTTCATTCTTTTTTCTTTATTCTGCTCTGCACTAGTTATTTCCACTATTTTATCTTCCAGGTCACTTATCCATTCTTCTGCCTCAGTTATTCTGCTATTGATCCCTTCTAGAGAATTTTTAATTTCATTTACTGTGTTGCTCATCACTGATTGTTTGCTCTTTAGTTCTTCTAGGTCCTTGTTAAACGTTTCTTGTCTTTTCTCCACTTTATTTCCAAGATTTTATATCATCTTTGCTAACATTATTCTGAATGCTTTTTCAGGTAGACGGCCTATTTCCTCTTCATTTTTTAGGCTTGATGGGTTTTTGCCTTTTTCCTTCATCTGCTGTGCATTTCTCTGTCTTCTCATTTTGCTTAACTTACTGTGTTTGAGGTCTCCTTTTCGTAGGCTGCAGGTTTGTTGTTTCTGTTGTTTTTGGTGTCTGTCTCCAGTGGCTAAGGTTGGTTCAGTGGGTTGTGTAGGCCTCCTGGTGGATGGGACTAGTGCCTGTGTTCTGGTGGTTGAGGCTGGATCTTGTTTTTCTGGTGGGCTGGTCCATGTCTGGTGGTGTGTTTTGGGGTATCTGTGGTCTTATTATGATTTTAGGCAGCCTGTGTGCTAATGGATGGGGTTGTGTTCCCATCTTGCTAGTTGTTTGGCATAGGGTGTCCAGCACTGTAGCTTGCTGGTCATTGAGTGGATCTGGGTCTTGGTGTTGAGATGGAGATCTCTGGGAGATTTTCCCTGTTTGATGTTCCATGGGCCTGGGAGGTCTCTTGTGGACCAGTGTCCTGAAGTTGGTTTTCCCACCTCAGAGGCACAGCCCTAATGCCTGGCTGGAGCACCAAGAGTCTGTTCTCCACACGGCTCAAAATAAAAGGGAGAAAAGAAAGAAAGAACAACATGAAATAAAATAAAGTTATTAGAATAAAAAATTTAAAAAATATTAAGAAAAACATTTTTTTAAGTAAAAACAAAACAAAACAAAAAACGGGTGAGAGAACCCTTGGACAAATGATAAAAGCACAGCTATGCAGACAAAATCACACACAGAAGCATACACATGCACACTCACAAAAATAGAAAAATATATATATATCGTTGTTCCCAAAGTCTACCTCTTCAACTTGGGATGATTCATTGTCTATTCAGGTATTCCACAGATGCAGGTACATCAAGTTGATTGTGGAGATTTAATCCACTGCTTCTGAGGCTGCTGGGAGAAATTTCCCTTTCTCTTCTTTGTTTGCACAGCTCCCGGGGTTCAGCTTTGGATTTGGACCCACCTCTGCCTGTAGGTCGCCTGAGGTCGTCTGTTCTTCGCTCAGGATGGGGTTAAATGAGCAGCTGATTCAGGGGCTCTGGCCTACTCAGGCCGGGGGGAGGGAGGGGTGCAGATGTGGGGTGAACCTGTGGCAGCAGAGGCCAGCATGACGTTTCACCAGCCTGAGGCATGCCGTGTGTTCTCCTGGAGAACTTGTCCCTGGATCACAGGACCCTGGCGGTGACGGGCTGCACAGGCTCCCAGGAGGGCAGGTGTGGATAGTGACCTGTGCTTGCACACAGGCTTCTTGGTGGCGGCAGCAGCAGCCTTAGCGTCCCATGTCCATCTCTGGGGTCCGCGCTGATATCCACAGCTCGTGCCAGTCTCTAGAGCTCCTTTCAGTAGCCCCTTAATCCCCCTCCTCACGCACCAGGAAACAAAGAGGCAAGAAAAAGTCTCTTGCCCCTTCGGCAGCTCCAGACCTTCTCCCGGACTCCCTTCCAGCTAGCTGTAGCGCATTTGCCCCCTTCAGGCTATGTTCACATAGCCAACCCCATCCTCTCCTTGGGATCCGACCTTTGAAGCCGGAGCCTCAGCTCCCAGCTGCCACCTGCCCCAGTGGGTGAGCAGACAAGCCTCTCGGGCTGGTGAGTGCTGGTTGGCACCAATCCTCTGTGCAGAAATCTCTCCACTTTGCCCTCTGCGCCCCTGTTGCCCTGCTCTCCTCCATGGCTCCAAAGCTTTCCCCCTCCGCCACCCACAGTCTCCGCCCACGTAGGGGCTTCCTAGTGTGTGGAGACCTTTCCTCCTTCTCAGCTCTCTCCCACTGGTGCAGGTCCCATCCCTATTCTTTTGTCTCTGTTTTTTCCTTTTTTTTTTTTTTTTTGCCCTACCCAGGTACGTGGGGAGTTTGTTGCCTTTTGGGAGGTCTGAGGTCTTCTGCCAGCATTCAGTAGGGTTTTATTTTGTAGGAGTTGTTCCACATGTAGATGTATGTCTGATGTGTCTGTGGGAAGGAAGGCGATCTCCTCATCTAACTCTTCCACCATCTTGAAGCTCCTCCTCTCGAGTTGAGAAGGTCAAATTTAATAAAGTTTTTATGAGCATATTCCTAGTTATATTTTGTAAACATAGAAGTATTTAATTTCAAAAGTTTTTGTCTCTTTGATAATCTGCAATTTATTATGAAATAAGAACTTGTGACTGAATTGCTTAATTTTAGTCAATTTTATGGCTAAGTTAATTAGGGAAACTTAGATATAACAAAAACATATTTGTAAGAGGAAGAAATATTTCTTTAGGGAAACAATTTTATAAATTGAAAATCCTCCAGTGAATAATCCTAGTACACTGACTGTGAGGAAATCAGTTAGTCTGCAGCAATTCAAGTACTTAAAATACTTAATTGAACCTTATATTTAATTTTTCTTAAAACTTAGTATTTGTATTCTTTTGGTTTGAAAAGTCATATATGCTGACAGATTATTTCAGTTAGTTGGAACTTATTTTGATGCCATGTGGGAAGAAATCAATGCCTTAGTTCTCTGAGAAATTGACTCGAAGTTTGCATGCAGATGTTCATTGGGATGTATTCTTTGGATCAACAACTGGAAGAGTGAAGAAAATAAGACTGAGCAAAAGAAGCAGTTGAAGTTCAGTGATGTTCAAAGAAGGGCCTCAGCCAATCCCAACGGAGCTGGGATGACTCTACAAAGTTGTACAACATAAAGGCAAGAAAGGCTGGGCTCCATAGCCTTGCAGGAAGCAGTTATTAGAAATGTTGTTGTTTTTTTTTTCCAGAAAGGGGGACATGATTTTCAATGAAAGTTTTGGAGAGGTACTCAAATAAATGATGTTAGTAGTTGATAACTCCAACGGCTAAAGGAATGAGTCTCGAAGAGGGGACATGTATGAACTATGATGGTATCCATTACTATTAAAAAACAACAACAACAACAAAGAAACTAGAAATATCTTCCCATATTGCACAGCTCAGTTTCAGAAACAAGAATATGGTTCACAATATAGCAACTCTATAGCAATAGATATTAATGAGCTTTCTCATCATATACTTAATGTTCTTTACCTTTTATCTTTTTTTTCTGCTTTGTACTTTTTCAGTTGTGTTCTGTCTCTGGTTTTCATTGTTGCAGCTACTGCTGTTACTGGCCAACTTATCTTTTAAATCATCTAAGTCTTCAGAGATAACAGCATTCTTTCCGTGGGTCCTCCTTCTTTCTATACACTCTACTGTCTGCTTCTTATCTCACATTCTAATTCCCTAGGGGAGAGAATGCTATTGTTTTAGACCCTCACCATTCAATAAAATGCGTCTCTTGGGCAAATCTTTTGTGCCAGGCCCTATTAAGGGTTGATCTATATAAATGACTGTGTTGTGGCCAAATTAGTGAGATCACAGAACATACAACATGATGATCTATTTATAAAGAACTTCCCAGAAAGAAGTTCTGAGTAAGGCAGGAAATAAGGGGCTACTCTATAGGGGTCGATTTAAACTGAACCTCATTGCCTGGCTTACAAATTCATAGTAGCGACCCCCTAACAGGGATTTACCTCCCCCCATAATGTTTGACCCAGCTGGGATTATCAAATTTCACTCTGCATTTAACATTTAGGAAGATAGTTTAAAATGAAGATTGTTAGGGCAACAATAAACATTCTGTATCCATTAGGCTTCAGATGACAACACAACTCTAGTTAGTTTCAGAAGAAAATGCTCTAAAGGAGGCGGCCAGATGCTTACAAAACTTGGGGGTTGTTTGCCCACCTGGCTCCTGATTCGACTTCCAGGAATAACTCTCAGTACAACACCATGGAACTGGCTTATCAAAAGGGCTGTTTCCCCTGCTGTAATCAGGTCGTTAGGGAATAAAGCAATCTCTGACACAACACATATCAGCAAATAGACAGCACATACCTTCCCTGTTGGCACCAAAAACTATGGAAGAGGCACAGACATCTATCCTACAGCCATCACAGGAAAATCCGACCACATCCATAACCTTAAATGCAGCAGAAATAGGGGAGACAGCAGAAGCAGAGTCTCTGCTTCATGATATTCACTTTCATCTTGCAAGCTATTACAGATGCATCTACTTGCAGAAGATAATCCTACATAGAATCAAGAGGAAGGCAGTCTTGAGAAAGTTTCCCTATCTTCTAATCTACAATGAGTAAACTAACCTGAACCATCTGCCAAAACCCTCAGTGAATCTGATACTGGTGTCCATGAACCACAAATTGAGAAAGCAAATTATCAGATGGTAACTCATTGGGTAGAAGTTAGTGCATTCTAATAAAGAAAACAAGAAAGTAAATAGAGAGAATGATACTACCAAACATTAAAGAAGAATTAATACCAATCCTTCTCAAACTCTTCCAAAAAACAGAAAAGGAGTGACCTCTTCTAAACTTATTTTATGAGACCAGCATTATCCTGATACCAAAATGAGCCAAAGATGGCATAAGAAAAGAAAATTGCAGGCCAATATCCCTGATGAACATAACTTAAAAAATCCTCAACAAGTTACTAGCAAACCAAGTTCAACAATACATTCAAAGGATCATATGCCATGATTAAGTGGGATTTATTCCAGGGATGCAAGGATGGTTCATCATCTGCAAATTAGTCAGTGTGAAACACCACATTAAAAAATTGAAGAGTGAAAATCAAATGACCATCTCAATAGATGAAAAAGTAGCATTTGACAATATTCAACATTCATTTATGATAAAAACTTTCAACAAAGTGGGCATAGAGGAAATGTACTGCAACATAATAAGGTCATATATGACAAGCCCACAGTTAACATCAGATTGAGTTTCTATATACTAATAATGAACTATCCAAAAGAGAAATTTAAAAAAATAATCTCATCAAAAAGAATAAAATACCCAGGAATAAATTTAAACAAAGAGGTGAAAACTTATATATTGAAAAGTATAAGACATTAATGAAAGAAATTGCAGAGTACACCAAAAAATGGAAAAATATTCTGTATCCATGGATTGAAATAATCAACATTGTTAAAATATCCATACTACCCAAAGCAATGTACAGATTTAATATGCTCCCTGTCAAAATTCCAATGGTAATTTTCAAAGAAATAAAACAAATAATACTAAAATTTGTACAGAATCATAAAAAACACTGAATAGCCAAAGCAATCTTGAGAAAAAGCAACAAAGCTGAAGGCATCATACTCTCTGATTTCAAACCATATTACAAAGCTATAGTAATTAAAACAGTATGGTGTTGGCAGAAAAACAAACACATAGATCAATGGAACAGAATAGACAGCCCAGAGATAATAAACCTATTCATATATGGTCAATTAATTTATGACAAAAGAGGCAAGAATATGCAATGGAGAAAGGACAGTCTCTTTAATAAATGGTGTTAGGAAAACTGGACAGCCACAGACTAAACAATAAAATTGAACCACTATATTACACCAAGTACACACAAAAAAAAACCCAAATAGATTAAAGACTTCAATTTAAGGCCTGCAACATGAAACTTATAGAAGAAAACATAGATGGTATGTATGTACCTTGACAAAGGTCTTGACAATGATTATTTGAATCTGATACCAAAAGCAAAAGCAACAAAAGCAAAAATAAATAAGTGGAACTATATTGTACTAAAAAGATTCTGCACAGCAAAGAAAGCCATCAACAAAATGAAAAGACAAGCTATGTAATGGGAGAAAGTATTTGCAAATCATTTATCTCATAATGGGCTAATATCCAAAATATGTGAAGAACACATACATTTCAATAACAAAAAACAAACTGGTACCAAGTCCAAGCTCATACTTCTTGACAAGCCAATAAATCAAGAGACGAGTTGTTGGGACAAGGAATAGTGACTTTATTTGAAAAGACAGCAAACTGAGAAGGTGGTGGACTAGTGTTCCAAAGAACCATCTTACCTGAGTTAGAATTCAGGTTTCTTTTATACCAAAAGGGAGGGGATGTTGTTGGTTATTGCAAATTTCTTGGTGCTAAAATACTTTGTTTTTGCATCTCTCCATGTAGGTCAGGTTAGGATGTTCCTGTAAACAAGATAAATGTTATTCTCTGACCTGCAACTTTTTATCTCTATATGAATGGAAGTGTTGCACCTTTAAAAGTCAGAGCATTGAGAATGGGCTATCCTGTATATTTCAGGCTAATAAGCAACATTCTTAACTTGCTGCAAAAGTGGTAGAATACAAAGGTCAAAGTAAAAGAAACATCCAATATGGAGTCATATTTGTTCTTTCCCATTACAAAACAATCCAATTAAAAATGGGCAGAAGATCTGAATAGACATTTTTCCAAGGAAGACATATAGATGACCAACAGGTACATGAAAATATATTCAACATTGTTAATCACCTGGGAAATACAAATCAAAACCACAACGAGATATCACCTTATACATGTTAGAAAGGCTATTATCAAAAAGATAAGAAATAACAAGTGTCAACAAAGATATAGAGAAAAGAGAACCCTTGTGCTCTATTGGTGGGAATGTAAATTGGTACATCCAGCATGGAAAACAGTGTGGAGATTCCTTAAAAAATTAAACTACTATATGATCCAAAAATTTTGCTTCTGGAGTATTTGTTCAAAGAAAATGAAAACACTAATTTGAAAATATATATGCTCTATATTCATTGCAGCATTATTCATAACAGTCAAGATATGGAGGGCTTCCCTGGTGGCGCAGTGGTTGAGAGTCCGCCTGCCAATGCAGGGGACACGGGTTCGTGCCCTGGTCCAGGAAGATCCCACATGTTGCGGAGCGGTTGGGCCTGTGAGACATGGCCACTGAACCTGTGTGTCCGGAACTTGTGCTCCGCAATGGGAGAGGCCACAACAGTGAGAGGCCTGCGTACCACACACACAAAAATAAGATGGAAACAACCTAAGTGTCCATCAATGAATGAATAGATAAAGAAACTGTGGTATATATATATATACAGTGGAATATGATTCAGCCATAAAAAGAATGATGTCTTGATATTTGCAAAAATATGGGAGGGCCTCAAGGGTATTATGTTTGGGAACTAAGTTAGACAGAGGTAGACTAATACCGTGACCTCTCTTATATGTGGAATCTAAAAAATAATAATAAAAGTTTATAGATGTGGAGAATAGAATGGTGGTTGTCAGAGGTCGGGGGTGGGAGAAATGGGTGAAGGTGGTATAAATTTATTACAAAATACATAATTAATAGTGATCTTTTTTAAAAAAAGATCATTCAGAATATTAAGCTGAAGATTTCTTAAAAAATAAAATTGTGAACAATTTAAATTTACAAAAATGTAGAGAAAAGTTATAAAATTATATATCAAATAACATATGTACCATATATTCATTATGCTATATTTGTCATAATTATTTTCTATCACTTTTCTTAAAAGTAATAACATTTATGGATACAATTAGAAACTCAGCCCATCCTTCTCCCTGTCTTACTTGCTCAAAAAAAAAAAAAAAAGAAAACAGGGTGGGTAGTAGGCTTTCTTAACATGTCTGGATTCTACAGTGTTATTAAATATGTCCTAATTACTTTAAAGTATATAAAGATACTATCTATGATTTTCCTTTTTCTTTTTGTAAAATATTTGTGGACTTTTAAATAGATACAGCATTGAATGTTATAGTTTATTAATCTTCGACCTTAAATATTACAATTTAAACTACTGGATAATATTGTCAACTACATTAAAACAATGGACTGATTACTTAATAAAATCATAGTTAATATGGCCCCAAGGCATATCATCCAGAATTCCTCTTTAGTGCTGTTTCCTGCCTTGTTTCTAAGGCTGATAAAGCAGAGAGGAAGGAGACAAGAGGAGATAATGCATGAAGCAGCAGCACTGAGGGCAGCCAAGGCATCACTTAGCAATTGCCACTCACTCAGGGACAAATGTGCTACTTGCTTCTCTCACTGCTCCCTCTGCCATAGGTGAAGTCCCATGAAATTAATACAATCTACAGATTTTTCCTTTTAATTTGTAAAATAAGAAAACTGGATAAAACCTATTGTGCTGCCACATGAGTTTCTGTAACACAAACTAGCTAACACACATTTGGTAAAAATGGGAATGTCACAGAAACATTGTATTGACTTGATTTTTCCCCACACCATTCCCCAGTTAATTAATCCAAGGGATTTAATTTAGGGGCAGAGGGGTTGGAAGAGATACCACACAGCTTTACATAATTACTAGATTCCACCTGCTCCTTCCATAACTCTTATCCTGACAGTGGCTCCTACATTCATTCCTTCTACAGCCCTGCACACAGACTGCTGATGTTCAGGAGGTGATGCTGAGCCTCAGAGAGATTCTCCCCTGACACTGACAATTCATTATGTGCCTGAATTTTCCCTATTATGGTAGGAAAAGAGATGTCAAATGCAAGGGACTTCTTAGTCTACAGTTGTTTAAATACGCCATCTTTCATATCCTTCTTCTCCCCCTATTCCCAAATCACCCCTTCTAAGGGAGGTAACACTGAAGAAGTTACCTTGAACTGGATTCATGCTGGAAGAATCTTGAAGGATGGTCATTTTCTGAAGTAGTCATTTCACTTTTTTTTTCTTTGAACCTGAGCGAGCTTTTCCATTTTTCACCAATAGAAGATTCAAGTCCTCTAGAACTTTGTTCCTTTGTTTCTCACCAGCTTTGTTTCAAATATTTTTCTGTTTAAAGCTGTTCTCTCTGCCTGTTGCAGGTCACAATCCACCAGCTGATCTTTGCTCATTGTTGGATAGTACAGGTAGGGAGTGATGAAGTACCTTTTCCCAATCATCCAGAAAGTGTCTCCCTGACCTTTGCCCTATAACACCATTCCCCCCACCTCACAGACCTCATTCACTATTTGAGGATTTCTCATGGTTTTGTGACAGATGGAAATGTGATAAAGCAACCCTACTGACTTCATTCCAGAAGCAGTACACACTTTATCTCTAAATAAGCATTATTGGATATCTGGGGACTCCCACACCAATAATTTAAGATGATGTTTCATCTTGAAGACACCGAGTACAGTTTTTCTGGTGGTGTCTTTAAAATCTTAGCATCATGGCCACTGCTATTCTTCTGCAGGGGGCTTGATACTGTTACTGAGCAAGGTTCTTGGACTCCTTAATCAATAGAAACTGATAAGTGTCCAGACAACAAATTCAGGCAAGGCTTTATTGGGAGCAAAAACAAGTAACAGGTTCCCTTGCTTGCTCCCTAGAGGAGCTCCCTAGGGTGGGAGCTGGTCCCTTAAATCAGGTGAGGGTAGGGGCAGGATCAGGGGTCAGGGTGGAGGAGTAGCTTGGGTGGTCTGCCTACCCCCTTGGTGGTGCCATGTGCAGGAATCATGTGTAGTACCCTGCTTTTGCTCAGGACGCCTCAGAAGTGGCAGCTGGGGTTTTGGTCTTTCTATATCTTTCTGTCCATAATTTGCCCCAGCTGTACATGCATGCAGTTATTTCTAGTCCCTTATCATTTCTTTGTATTCTGTTGCTCGAGGAGACATTTGTCCAGGTGCCAGCACTGTAGCAAAGGGTCCCAGCCTGTCTCAACACTACCATATACATATTAGTGGAGGAAAATATTAAGAACCTTTGATGGGGCACTATTTTAAGGCATGTTATATCATCACATAATTATCTAATTGAATCAAAATCATAAACAACATTATGATGTATTATTAGACCCGTAATAAAAATAAAGAGATAAAGCCATGAACTTTAAGTGATATTCCTGAGGTCACACAGCTAGAAAGTGGAGGAGTGAGTAATAGGATTCAATTTGTCCTACTCTACAATCATTCTCTCAAAAATCTTTCCATTATACCTGGCTACTTATTGTTTTTATATATACATGAAATAACCAGGGAATGTTGTTAAATATATGTTTATTAGAAAAAAAATTAATATCCAATAGGGCAGTTTAGATCAACATTTTACAAACTTGAATGATATTTTAAAGCACAAGCAGTTCCATCAAACCCCATTGTTGTTTTAAACTCTTTTAATTTAAAGTACTTCAGTATATACAAATATAAAAGGAAGGGTAAAAATCTTTTACTTATAACCCCAAGAACCAAACAATTTTATACACTAAATGAAGCAAACCCCAAAACACATAAACTCTAAATGCATATTATATTATGGTTGATGGTGTTGTGCTGAAATTAAATCATTCCTTACAGCAGCGGTGCCCAACCTTTTTGGCACCAGGGACCAGTTTCATGGAGGAAAAGTTTTCCACAGACCGGGGTGGGGGTAGGGTATGGGAGGGGGTATGGTACAGGTGGTAATGCTAGTGATGGGGAACAATGGGGAACAGCAGATGAAGCTTTGTTCGCTCGCTTGCCACTCACCTCCAGCTGTGTGGCCCAGTTCCTAACAGGCTGGAGGTGGGGGACCCCTGCCTTACAGAATGAATATGGTAATGACTGTTATAGTCAGACTCTTATATTTGACATACCTGTACTGCTGTTTGCTAGGGAATGGCAAACTACTGTGAAATCTTTTCCAGAATGTTCTAAGGTTATGTGGCATTTATTTGGCACAAAAGAATAGTTTACTAAAGCACCGTATATTAAATCTTCCTCTGTTCTTTTTCATCAAAGTGAGCCAACCCAAGTAAAAGGGTGTGGTATACAGTTAATGCAAACCTGATTGCCAGGCTGGACATTAAAATTTGCAGGTGTCTGCTGAACCAGATAACCCAGAGTATACATATGATATTTTTTTATAATGTTTTGGCTTTATATTATTTGCAATAATTTGGGGCTGATATACACCCTTCATGAGCCTTAGTTTACTTACCCATAAAATTAAGATAAAAATAATAGCTACCTTATAAACTTATATAAATATTAAAAGAGTTAAAATGTGTTCAATCCTTAGAAAATGTCTTTCACACTCAACTCTAAATAACTATTAACTTTTATTTTTAACAATTTTTATCCTAAAATGAACACAAGCTATTTTAGAAATTAGTATTAGAATCTAACCAACAGGGCTTCCCTGGTGGCACAGTGGTTGAGAGCCTCCCTGCCGATGCAGGGGACGTGGGTTTGTGTCCCAGTCCGGGAGGATCCCACATGCTGCGGAGTGGCTGGGCCCGTGAGCCATGGCCACTGAGCCTGCACGTCCGGAGGCTGTGCTCCACAACGGGAGAAGCCACAACAGTGAGAGGCCCGCGTACCACAACAACAACAACAACAAAAAGCTAACCAACAAAACTCTTAGAAGAAAAACATAGACAGAACATTCTTTGACATAAAACTGTAGCAAAGGGACGGGGGAAGATGGCGGAAGAGTAAGACGTGGAGATCGCCTTCCTCCTCACGGATACACCAGAAATACATCTACACGTGGAACAACTCCTACAGAACACCTACTGAAGGCTGGCAGAAGACCTCAGAGCTCCCAAAAGGCAAGAAACTCCCCACGTACCTGGGTAGGGCAAAAGAAAAAAAAGAAAAAACAGAGACAAAAGAATAAGGACAGCACCTGCACCAGTGGGAGGGAGCTGTGAAGGAGGAAAAGTTTCCACACACTAGGAAGCCCCTCCGCGGGCGGAGACTGCGGGAGGTTGAGGGGGGAGCTTCGGGACCGCGGAGTAGTGCACAGCGACGGGTGCGGAGGGCAAAGCGGGGAGATTCCTGCACAGACGATCGGTGCCGACCGGCACTCGCCAACAAGAGAGGCTTGTCTGCTCACCCGCCGCGGCGGGCGGGGCTGCGAGCTGAGGCTCCGGTTTCGGTTTTGGACGGAGCGCAGGGAGAGGACTGGGGTTGGCGGCTTGAACGTAGCCTGAAGGGGTTGGTGCGCCACGACTAGCCAGGAGGGAGTTCGGGGAAAAGCCTGCACCGGCCGAAGAGGTAAGAGACTTTTTCTTCCCTCTTTGTTTCCTGGTGCGCGAGGAGAGGGGTTTAAGAGCGCTGCTTAAAGGAACTCCAGAGACGGGCGCGAGCCGCAGCTAAAAGCGCGAACCCCAGAGACGGGCGCGAGCCGCGGCTGAGGGCGCAAGCCCCCGAGACGGGCGTGAGCCGCGGCAGGAAGCGCGAACCCCAGAGACGGGCGCAAGCCGCGGCTAAAACCGCGGACCCCAGAGACGGGCGGGAGACGCTGGGGCTGCTGCTGCCGCCACCAAGGGGGCTGTGTGCGAGCACAGGTCACTCTCCACGCCCCTCTTCCGCGGAGCCTGTGCAGGCCGCCACTGCCAGGTTCCCGGGATCCAGGGACAACTTCCCCGGGAGTACGCACGGCGGGTCTCAGGCTGGTGCAACGTCACACCGGCCTCTGCCGCAGCATCACGCTGCCTCTGCCGCTGCAGGCCCGCCCCGCACGCAGTGCCCCTCCTTCCCCCATCCCCCAACCCCCGGCCTGAGTGAGCCGGAGCTCCCGAATCAGCGGCTCCTTTAACCCCGTCCTGTCTGAGCAAAAAACAGACGCCCTCCAGCGACCTGCGCGCAGGGGCAGGGCCGGGTACAAAGCTGAGCTCCTGTGAGCTGTTGAGAGCAGGGAGGAGAGGGGGAGGTCTCTCCCGGCAGCCGCGGAGGCGGCGGATTGAAGCTCCACAATCAACTTGATGTGCCCTGCATTGTGGAATACCTGAATAGACAGGGAGTGATCCCAAATTGAAGAGGTGGAATTTAGGAGCGAGATCTGTGATTTTTTCCCCTTTTCCTCTTTTTGTGAATGTGTGCGTGTATGCTTCTGTGTGAGATCTTGTCTGTATACTCTTGCTTCCACCATTTGTCCTAGGGCTCTATCCATCCATGGTTTTTAAAAAAAAAATTTTTTTTTTTCTTAATAATTTTAATTGTAATAACTTTATTGTACTTTACCTTCGTTCTTTCTTTCTTTCTTTCCTTCCCTCCTTCCCTCCTTTAGACAGCGAATCACCCCAGGTTGAGGAGGTGGTCTCTGGGAGCAGGATTTATGATTTTTCCCCCTTTGCCTCTTTTTGTGAACGTGTATGTGTATGCTTCTGTGTAAGATTTTCTCTGTATAGCTTTGCTTCCAACATTTGTCCTAGGGTTCTATCTGTCCCTTTTTTATTTTCTAAATATTTTTTAGTACAATAACTATATTATACTTTATTTTTACTGTATCTTCTTTCTTTCTGTCTTTTTTCCTTCTTTCCCTCCTTCCTTCCTTCCTTCCTCCCTCCCTCCCTCCCTCCTTTCTTTCCTTCTTTGCTTCTTTCTTTCTTCCTTCCTTTCCTCCTTTCCCTCTTTCTTTCCTCATACTTCTACTAATTCTCTCTACATTTTCTCCTTCTATCCCTCCTTCCTTCCTTCCTTCCTCCCTCCCTCCCTCCCTCCCTCCTTTCTTTCCTTCTTTCTTCCTTCCTTCCTTTCCTCCTTTCCCTCTTTCTTTCCTCATACTTCTACTAATTCTCTCTACATTTTCTCCTTCTTTCCCGCCTTCCTTCCTTCCTTCCTCCCTCCCTCCCTCCCTCCTTTCTTTCCTTCTTTGCTTCTTTCTTCCTTCCTTCCTTTCCTCCTTTCCTTCTTTCTTTCCTCATACTTCTACTAATTCTCTCTACTTTTTCTCCCTTTTATTCTGAGCCGTGTGGATGAAAGGCTCTTGGTGCTCCAGCCTAGGAGGCAGGGCTCTGCCTCTGAGGTAGGAGAGCCAACTTCAGGACACTGGTCAACAAGAGACATCCCAGCTCCACATAATATTAAACGGTGGAAATCTCCCAGAGACCTCCATCTTAACACCAGCACCCAGCTTCACTCAACGACCAGCAAGCCACAGTGCTGGACAACCTATGCCAAACAACTAGCAAAACAGGAACACAACCCCACCCATTAGCAGAGAGGCTGCCTAAAATCCTAATAAGGCCACAGACACCCCAAAACACACCACCAGACGTGAACCTGCCAACTAGAGAGACAAGATCCAGCCTCATCCAGCACAACACAGGCACTAGTCCCCTCCACCAGGAAGCCTACACAACCCACTGAAACAACCTTAGCCACTGGAGACAGACATCAAAAACAACGGGAACTATGAACGTGCAGCCTGCAAAAAGGAGACCCCAAACACAGTAAGATAAGCAAAATGAGAAGACAGAAAAACACACAGCAGATGAAGGAGCAAGATAAAAACCCACCAGAACTAACAAATGAAGAGGAAATAGGCAATCTACCTGAAAAAGAATTCAGAATAATGATAGTAAGGATGATCCGAAATCTTGGAAGTAGAATGGACAAAATGCAAGAAACAGTTAACAAGGACCTACAAGAACTAAAGATGAAACAAGCAACGATGAACAACGCAATAAATGAAATTAAAAGTACTCTAGATAGGATCAATAGCAGAATAACTGAGGCAGAAGAACGGATAAGTGACCTGGAAGATAAAGTAGTGGAAATAACTACTGCAGAGCAGAATAAAGAAAAAAGAATGAAAAGAACTGAGGACAGTCTCAGAGACCTCTGGGACAACATTAAATGCACCAACATTCGAATTATAGGGGTTCCAGAAGAAGAAGAAAAAAAGAAAGGGACTGAGAAAATATTTGAAGAGATTATAGTTGAAAACTTCCCTCATATGGGAAAGGAAATAGTTAATCAAGTCCAGGAAGCACAGAGAGTCCCATACAGGATAAATACAAGGAGAAATACGCCAAGACACACATTAATCAAACTGTCAAAAATTAAATACAAAGAAAGCATATTAAAAGCAGCAAGGGAAAAACAACAAATAACACACAAGGGAATCCCCATAAGGTTAACAGCTGATCTCTCAGCAGAAACCCTACAAGCCAGAAGGGAGTGGCAGGACATACTGAAAGTGATGAAGGAGAAAAACCTGCAACCAAGACTACTCTACCCAGTAAGGATCTCATTAAGATTTGATGGAGAAATTAAAACCTTTACAGACAAGCAAAAGCTGAGAGAGTTCAGCACCACCAAACCAGCTTTACAACAAATGCTAAAGGAACTTCTCTAGATAAGAAAGGCAAGAGAAGGAAATGACCTATAATAACGAACCCAAAACAATATAGAAAATGGGAATAGGAACATACATATCGATAATTACCTTAAATGTAAATGGACTAAATGCTCCCGCCAAAAGACACAGATTGGCTGAATGGATACAAAAACAAGACCCTTATATATGCTGTCTACAAGAGACCCACCTCAGACCTAGAGACACATACAGACTGAAAGTAAGGGGATGGAAAAAGATATTCTATGCAAATGGAAACCAAAAGAAAGCTGGAGTAGCAATTCTCATATCAGACAAGATAGACTTTAAAATAAGGACTATTAAAAGGGATAAAGAAGGACACTACATAATGATCAAGGGATCGATCCAAGAAGAAGATATAACAATTGTAAATATTTATGCACCCAACATAGGAGCACCTCAATACATAAGGCAAATAGTAACAGCCATAAAAGGGGCGATCGACAGTAACACATTCATAGTAGGGGACTTTAACACCCCACTTTCACCCATGGACAGATCATCCAAAATGAAAATAAATAAGGAAACACAAACTTTTAATGATACATTAAACAAGATGGACTTAATTGATATTTACAGGACACTCCATCCAAAAACAACAGAATACACATTTTTCTCAAGTGCTCATGGAACATTTTCCAGGATAGATCATATCTTGGGTCACAAATCAAGCCTCAGTAAATTTAAGAAAATTGAAATTGTATCAAGTATCTTTTCTGACCACAACGCCATGAGACTAGATATCAATTACAGGAAAAGATCTGTAAAATATACAAACACATGGAGGCTAAACAATACACTACTTAATAATGAAGTGATCACTGAAGAAATCAAAGAGGAAATACAAAAATACCTAGAAACAAATGACAATGGAGACACAACGACCCAAAACCTATGGGATGCAGCAAAAGCACTTCTAAGGGGGAAGTTTATAGCAATACAAGCCCACCTTAAGAAGCAGGAAACATCTCGAATAAACAACCTAACCTTGCACCTCAAGCAATTAGAGAAAGAAGAACAAAAAAGCCCCAAAGCTAGCAGAAGGAAAGAAATCATAAAAATCAGATCAGAAATAAATGAAAAAGAAATGAAGGAAACAATAACAAGGATCAATACAACTAAAAGCTGGTTCTTTGAGAAGATAAACAAAATAGATAAACCACTAGCCAGACTCATCAAGAAAAAAAGGGAGAAGACTCAAATCAATAGAATTAGAAATGAAAAAGGAGAAGTAACAACTGACACTGCAGAAATAAAAAAAATCATGAGAGATTACTACAAGCAACTCTATGCCAATAAAATGGACAATCTGGAAGAAATGGACCAATTCTTAGAAATGCACAACCTGCCAAGACTGAATCAGGAAGAAATAGAAAATATGAACAGACCAATCACAAGCACTGAAATTGAAACTGTGATTAAAAATCTTCCAACAAACAAAAGCCCAGGACCAGATGGCTTCACAGGTGAATTCTATCAAATGTTTAGAGAAGAGCTAACACCTATCCTTCTCAAACTCTTCCAAAATATAGCAGAGGGAGGAACACTCCCAAAATCCTTCTACGAGGCCACCATCACCTTGATACCAAAACCAGACAAGGATGTCACAAAGAAAGAAAACTACAGGCCAATATCACTGATGAACATAGATGCAAAAATCCTCAACAAAATAGAAGCAAACAGAATCCAACAGCACATTAAAAGGATCATACACCATGATCAAGTGGGGTTTATTCCAGGAATGCAAGGATTCTTCAATATACGCAAATCTATCAATGTGATAAACCATATTAACAAATTGAAGGAGAAAAGCCATATGATCATCTCAATAGATGCAGAGAAAGCTTTCGACAAAATTCAACACCCATTTATGATAAAAACCCTACAGAAAGTAGGCATAGAGGGAACTTTCCTCAACATAATAAAGGCCATATATGACAAGCCCACAGCAAACATCATCCTCAATGGTGAAAAACTGAAACCATTTCCACTAAGATCAGGAACAAGACAAGGTTGCCCACTCTCACCACTCTTATTCAACATAGTTTTGGAAGTTTTAGCCACAGCAATCAGAGGAGAAAAGGAAATAAAAGGAATCCAAATCGGAAAAGAAGAAGTAAAGCTGTCACTGTTTGCAGATGACATGATACAATACATAGAGAATCCTAAAGATGCTACCAGAAAACTACTAGAGCTAATCAATGAATTTGGTAAAGTAGCAGGATACAAAATTAATGCACAGAAATCTCTGGCATTCCTATATACTAATGATGAAAAATCTGAAAGTGAAATCAAGAAAGCACTCCCATTTACCATTGCAACAAAAAGAATAAAATATCTAGGAATAAACCTACCTAAGGAGACGAAAGACCTGTATGCAGAAAATTATAAGACACTGATGAAAGAAATTAAAGATGATACAAATAGATGGAGAGATATACCATGTTCTTGGATGGGAAGAATCAACATTGTGAAAATGACTCTACTACCCAAAGCAATCTACAGATTCAATGCAATCCCTATCAAACTACCACTGGCATTTTTCACAGAACTGGAACAAAAATTTCGCAATTTGTATGGAAACACAAAAGACCCCGAATAGCCAAAGCAATCTTGAGAACGAAAAAAGGAGCTGGAGGAATCAGGCTCCCTGACTTCAGACTATACTACAAAGCAACAGTAATCAAGACAGTATGGTACTGGCACAAAAACAGAAAGATAGATCAGTGGAACAGGATAGAAAGCCCAGAGATAAACCCACGCACATATGGACACCTTATCTTTGATAAAAGAGGCAGGAATGTACAGTGGAGAAAGGACAGCCTCTTCAATAAATGGTGCTGGGAAAACTGGACAGGTACATGTAAAAGTATGAGATTAGATCACTCCCTAACACCATACACAAAAGTAAGCTCAAAATGGATTAAAGACCTAAATGTGAGGCCAGAAACTATCAAACTCTTAGAGGAAAACATAGGAAGAACACTCTATGACATAAATCACAGCAAGATCCTTTCTGACCCACCTCCTAGAGTAATGGAAATAGAAACAAAAATAAACAAATGGGACCTAATGAAACTTCAAAGCTTTTGCACAGCAAAGGAAACCATAATCAAGACCAAAAGACAACCCTCAGAATGGGGAATACATTTGCAAATGAAGCAACTGACAAAGGATTAATCTCTAAAATTTACAAGCAGCTCATGCAGCTCAATAACAAAAAAACAAACAACCCCATCCAAAAATGGGCAGAAGACCTAAACAGACATTT
Source organism: Phocoena phocoena (assembly GCF_963924675.1). NCBI lineage: Eukaryota > Metazoa > Chordata > Mammalia > Artiodactyla > Phocoenidae > Phocoena > Phocoena phocoena. The sequence continues at coordinate 46,799,145 of NC_089236.1, read as the reverse complement.
CTCCAAAGAAGATATACAGAATGCCAACAAACACATGAAAGAATGCTCAACATCATTAATCATTAGAGAAATGCAAATCAAAACTACAATGAGATATCATCTCACACCAGTCAGAATGGCCATCGTCAAAAAATCTAGAAACAATAAATGCTGGAGAGGGTGTGGAGAAAAGGGGACACTCTTGCACTGCTGGTGGGAATGTGAATTGGTTCAGCCACTATGGAGAACAGTATGGAGGTTCCTTAAAAAACTACAAATAGAATTACCATATGACCCAGCAATCCCACTACTGGGCATATACCCTGAGAAAACCAAAATTCAAAAAGAGTCATGTACCAAAATGTTCATTGCAGCTCTATTTACAATAGCCCGGAGATGGAAAGAACCTAAGCACCCATCATCGGACGAATGGATAAAGAAGATGTGGCACATTTACACAATGGAATATTACTCAGCCTTAAAAAGAAATGAAATTGAGTTATTTGTAATGAGATGGATAGACCTAGAGTCTGTCATACAGTGTGAAGTAAGTCAGAAAGAAAAAGACAAATACTGTATGCTAACACATATATATGGAATTTAAGGAAAAAAAAATGTGATGAAGAACCTAGGGGTAAGACAGGAATAAAGACGCAGACCTACTGGAGAACGGACTTGAGGATATGGGGAGGGGGAAGGGTGAGTTTTGACAGGGCGAGAGAGAGTCATGGACATATACACACTAACAAATGTAGTAAGGTAGATAGCTTGGGGGAAGCAGCCGCAAGGCACAGGGATATTAGCTCGGGGCTTTGGGGCAGCCTGGAGGGGTGGGATGGGGAGAGTGGGAGGGAGGGAGACGCAAGAGGGAAGACATATGGGAACATATGTATATGTATAGCTGATTCACTTTGTTATAAAGCAGAAACTAACACACCATTGTAAAGCAATTATACCCCAATAAAGATGTTTAAAAAAAAAAAAACTGTAGCAAAATTTTTTTGGAGCTGCCTCCTAAAGCAAAGGAAAGAGAAGCAAAAATAAACAAATGGGACCTAATTAAATGATTTAATTAGGACCTAAAAGATTTAATTAGATTAAATCTTTAATCTAAATTAAAGATTTTGGAAAGGAAACCATCGACAAGATGAAAAGACAACCTATTGAATGGGAGAAAATATTTGCAAATGATATGACCAATAAGGGGTTAATACTGAAATATATAAACAGCTCATACAACTCAATATTAAAAAAAAAAACCTAGTTGAAAAATGGGTAGAAGTCCTGAATAGAAATTTTTCCAAAAAGATATACAGAGAGCCAACAGGCACATGAGAAGATGCTCAACATCTCTAAACATTAGAGAAATGCAAATCAAAACCACAATAAGATATCATCTCACAACTATCAGATAAGGGCACCAACAAAAAGAACACAAATAACAAATGGTGAGGATATGGAGAAAAGGGAACCTTAGTACACTGTTGGTAGGGATGTAAACTGGTGTGGCCACTATGGAAAATAGTATGAAGTTTCCTCAAGAAACTAAAAATAAAACTACCATATGTTCCAGCAATTCCACTCATGGGTATAAATCCAAAGAAAAAAAAAGCAATGATTTGAAAAGATATAGTCACCTCAGTGTTCATAGCAGCGTTATCTACAACAGTCAAGATATGGAAGCAACCTAAATGTCCATCAACAAGTGAATGGATAAAGAAGATGTGCTATATATATACACACACACACACACACACACACACACACAATGGATGATTACTTGGCCATGAAAAGGAATAAAATTCTTCCATTTGCAACAATATGGATGGACCTAACTGGTATTATGTTTAGTGAAATATGACAGAGAAAGACAAATACTGTCATCTATACATGTATTCTAAAAATTAAACAAATATATATAGGAATATAACAAAGCTGAAACACACTCAGAGATACAGAGAACAAACTATGGTTACCAGTGGGGAGAGGGAAGGAAGGAAGGGCAATATAGTGGTAGGGGATTAAAAGGTACAAACTACTATGTGTAAAATATATAAAATACAGGAGCTTCAAGATGGCGGAACAGTAAGACGTGGAGATCACCTTCCTCCCGACAAATACATCAGAAATATATCTACATGTGGAATAACTCCTACAGAGCACCTACTGAATGCTGGCAGAAGACCTCAGACCTCCCAAAATGCAAGAAACACCCCACATACCTGGGTAGGGCAAAAGAAAAAAGAAAAAACAGAGACAAAAGAATAGGGATGGGACCTGCACCAGTGGGAGGGAGCTGTGAAGGAGGAAAGGTTTCCACACACTAGGAAGACCCTTCACAGGCGAGACTGCGGGTGACGGAGGAGGGAAGCTTCAGAGTCATGGAGGAGAGCTCAGCAACAGTGGTGCAGAGTGCAAAGTGGAGAGATTCCCGCATGGAGGATTGGTGCCAACCAGCATACACCAGCCTGAGAGGCTTTTCTGCTCACCCACGGAGACATGGGGGGACTGAGAACTGAGGCTCAGGTTTCGAAGGTCAGATCCCAGGGAGAGGATGGGGTTGGCTACGTGAACACAGCCTGAATGGGAGAAGTGTGCCACGGCTACCCGGGAGGAAGTCGGGGAAAAAGTCTGGAGCTGCCGAAGAGGCAAGAGACTTTTTCTTGCCTCTTCGTTTCCTGGTGCGCGAGGAGAGGGGATTAAGAGCTCTGCTTAAAGGAGCTCCAGAGACGGGCTCAAGCCGCGGCTAACAGGGTTGACCACAGAGACAGGCATGAGACGCTAAGGCTGCTGCTGCCGCCACCAAGAAGCCTGTGTGCAAGCACAGGTCACTCTCCAAATCTCCCATCCTGGAATCCTGTGCAGCCCGCCACTGCCAGGGTCCCGTGATCCAGGGACAACATCCCCGGGAGAACGCATGGCGTGCCTCAGGCTGGTGCAACGTCATGCTGGCCTCTGCCGCCACAGGCTCGCCCTGCCTCCGTTCCCCTCCCTCCCCCTGGGCTGAGTGAGCCAGAGCCCCCGAATCAACTGCTCCTTTAACCCCGTCCTGTCTGAGTGAAGAACAGATGCCCTCAGGCTACCTACATGCAGAGGCGGGGCCAATTTCAAAGCTGAGTCCCAGGAGCTGTGCGAACAACGAAGAGAAAGGGAAATCTCTCCTAGTAGCCTCAGAAGCAGTGGATTAAATCTCCACAATCAACTTGAGGTACCCTGCACCTGTGGAATACCTGAACAGACAACAAACTATCCCAAATTGAGGAGGTGGACTTTGGGAGCAATGATATATATATATTTGTATGCTTCCATGTGTGATTTTGTCTGTATAGATTTGCTTTTAACATTTGTCCTAGGGTTCTGTCTGTCCCTTTTTTTTTTTTACTTAAAAATTTTTTTTCTTTCTTTTTTTTTTTTTTTGTGGTATGTTGGCCCCTCACTGTTGTGGCCTCTCCCCCGGAGCACAGGCTCTGGATGCGCAGGCTCAGTTGCCATGGCTCACGGGCCTAGCGGCTCCATGGCATGCGGGATCTTCCCAGACCGGGGCAGGAACCCATGTCCCCTGCATCGGCAGGTGGACTCTCAACCACTGTGCCACCAGGGAAGCCCAAAAAATTTTCTTTTCTTAATAATTATTTTTTTATTTTACTAACTTTATTTTATTTTATGTTATGTTATTTTATTTTATCTTCTTTCTTTATCCTTTCTTTCTTTATTTCTTTCTTTCATTCTCCCTTTTATTGTGAGCTGCATGGATGACAGGCTCTCGGTGCTCCAGCTAGACGTCAGGGCTCTGCCTCTGAGGTGGGAAAGCCAACTTCAGGACACTGGTCCACAAGAGACCTCCCAGGCCCTTGGAACATCAAACAGGGAAAATGTCCCAGAGATCTCCATCTCAACACCAAGACCCAGCTCCACTCAATAACCAGCAAGCTACAGTGGTGGACACCATATGCCAAACAACTAGCAAGACAGGAACACAACCCCATCCATTAGCACACAGGCTGCCTAAAATCATAATGAGGCCACAGACACCCCAAAACACACCACCAGACATGGACCTGTCCACCAGAAAGACAAGATCCAGTATCACCCACCAGAACACAGACATTAGTCCCCTCCATCAGGAAGCCTACCCAACCCACTGAACCAACCTTAGCCACTGAGGACAGACACCAAAAATAATGGGAACTATGAACCTGCAGCCTGCAAAAAGGAGACCTCAAACACAGTAAGTTAAGCAAAATGAGAAGACAGAGAAACACACAGGAGATGAAGGAGCAAGGCAAAACCCCACCAGACCTAACAAATGAAGAGGAAATATGCAGTCTACCTGAAAAAGAATTCAGAATAATGATAGTAAAGATGACCCAACATCTTGGAAATAGAATGGAGAAAATACAAGAAACGTTTAACAGGTACCCAGAAGAACTAAAGAGCAAACAAACAATGATGAACAACACAATAAATGGAATTAAAAATTCTCTAGAAGGGATCAATAGCAGAATAACTGAGACAGAAGAACGGATAAGTGACCTGAAAGATAAAATAATGGAAATAACTACTGCAGAGCAGAATAAAGAATGAAAAGAATTGAGGGCAGTCTCAGAGACCTCTGAGACAACATTAAACACACCAATATTCGAATTAGGGTCCCAGAAGAAGAAGAGAAGAAGAAAGGGGCTGAGAAAATATTTGAAGAGATTATAGTTGAAAACTTCCCTCATGGGAAAGGAAATAGTTAATCAACTTCAGTAAGCACAGAGAGGCCCATACAAGATAAATCCAAGGAGAAACACGCCAAGACACATATTAATTAAACTATCAAAAGTTACATACAAACAAAAAATATTAAAAGAAGCAAGGGAAAAACAACAAATAACACACCAGGAAATCCCCTTAAGGTTAACATCTGATCTTTCCGCAGAAACTCTGCAAGCCAGAAGGGAGGGGCAGGACATAGTTAAAGAAATGAAGGAGAAAACAACCAAGATTACTCTACCAAGCTAGGATCTCATTCAGATTTGACGGAGAAATTAAAAGCTTTACAGACAAGCAAAAGCTAAGAGAATTCAGTACCACCAAACCAGCTTTACAACAAATGCTAAAGAAACTTCCCTAGGCAGGAAACACAAGTGAAGGAAAAGACCTTCAATAACAAACACAAAACAATTAAGAAAATGGTAATAGGAACATACATGTCAATAAGTACCTTAAATGTAAATGGATTGAATGCTTCAACCAAAAGACATAGACTGGCTGAATGGATACAAAAACAAGACCCATATATATGCTGTCTACAAGAGACCCACTTCAGACCTAGGGCCACATACAGACTGAAAGGGAAGGTTGGAAAAAGATATTTCATGCAAATGGAAATCAAAAGAATGCTGGTGTAGCAAGTCTCATATCAGACAAAATAGACTTTAAAACAAAGACTATTATAAGAGACAAAGAAGGACATTACATAATCATCAAGGGAGCAATCCAAGAAGATATAACAGTTGTAAATATGTATGCACACAACACAGGAGCACCTCAATACATAAGGCAAATGCTAAGAGCCATAAGAGGGGAAATCGACAGCAACACAATCATATTAGGGAAATATAACACCCCACTTTCACCAATGTAGAGATCATCCAAAATGAAAATAAATATGGAAACACAAGCTTAAATAATACATTAAACAAGATGGACTTAATGATATTTATAGGATATTCCATCCAAAAACAACAAAATACACATTCTTCTCAGGTGCTCATGGAACATTCTCCAGGATAGATCATATCGTGGATCACAAATCAAGCCTGAGTAAATTTAAGAGAATTGAAATTGTATCAAGTATCTTTTCTGACCACAACGTGATGAGACTAGATACCAGTTACAGGGAAAAATCTGTAAAAAATACAAACACATGCAGGCTAAACAATACACTACTTACAAAGAGATCACTGAAGAAATCAAAGAAGAAATCAAAAAATACCTAGAAACAAATGACAATGAACACACGACCACCCATAATATATGGGATGCAGCAAAAGCAGTTCTAAGAGGTAAGTTTATAGCAATACAATCTTACGTTAACAAACAGGAAACATCTTGAATAAACAACCTAACCTTACACCTAAAGCACTTAGAGAAAGAAGAACAAAAAGCCCCCCAAAGTTAGCAGAAGGAAAGAAATCATAAAGATCAGATCAGAAATAAATGAAAAAGAAACAAAGGAAACAATAGCAAAGATCAATAAAACTAAAAGCTGGTTCTTTGAGAAAATAAACAAAATTGATAAACCATTAGTTAGACTCATCAAGAAAAAAAGGGAGAAGACCCAAATCAATAGAATTAGAAATGAAAAAGGAGAAATAACAACTGGCACTGCTGAAATACAAAGGATCATAAGAGATTACTACAAGCAACTATATGCCAATAAAATGGACAACCTCGAAGAAATGGACAAATTCTTAGAAATGCACACCCTTCCAAGTCTGAACCAGGAAGAAATAGAAAATATGAACAGACCATCACAAACACTGAAATTGAAACTGTGATTAAAAACTTTCCAACAAACAAAAGCCCAGGACCAGGTGGCTTCACAAGCAAATTCTAACAAATATTTAGAGAAGAATTAACACTTTTCCTTCTCAAACTCTTCCAAAATATAGCAGAGGGAGGAACACTCTCAAACTCATTCTACAAGGCTACCATCACCCTGATACCAAAACCAGACAAAGATGTCACAAAAAAGAAAACTATAGGCCAATATCACTGATGAACATAGATGCAAAAATCCTCAACAAAATACTAGCAAACAGAATCCAACAGCACATTAACATGATCATACACCATGATCAAGTGGGGTTTATGCCAGGAATGCAAGGATTCTTCAATATATGCAAATCAATCAATGTGTACACCATATTAACAAATTGAAGGAGAAAAAACATATGATCATCTGAATAGATGCAGAGAAAGCTTTTGACAAAATTCAACACCCATTTATGATAAAAACCCTCCAGAAAGTACACATAGAGGGAACTTTCCTCAAGGTAATAAAGGTCATATATGGCAACCCCACAGCCAACATCATCCTCAATGGTGAAAAACTGAAACCATTTCCACTAAGATCAGGAAAAAGACAAGGTTGCCCACTCTCACACTATTATTCCACATAGTTTTGGAAGTTTTAGCCACAGCAATCAGAGAAGAAAAAGAAATAAGAGGAATCCAAATTGGAAAAGAAGTAAAGCTGTCACTGTTTGCAGTTGACATGATACTATACATTGAGAATCCTAAAGATGCTACCAGAATACTACTAGAGCTAATCAATGAATTTGGTGAAGTAGCAGGATACAAAATTAATGCACAGAAATCTCTGGTGTTCCTATACACTAATGATGAAACATCAGAAAGTGAAATTAAGAAAACACTCCCATTTACGATTGCAACAAAAAGAATAAAATATCTAGGAATAAACCTACCTAAGGAGACAAAAGACCTGTATGCAGAAAATAGAAGACACTGATGAAAGAAATTAAAGATGATACAAATAGATGGAGAGATATACAATATTCTTGGATTGGAAGAATCAACATTGTGAAAATGACTATACTACCCAAAGCAATCTACAGATTCAGTGCAATCCCTATCAAGCTACCAAGGGCAGTTTTCACAGAATTAGAACAAAAAAGTTCACAATTTGTATGGAAAAAACAAAAGACCCCAAATAGCCAAAGCAATCTTGAGAAAGAAAAACGGAGCTGGAGGAATCAGGCTCCCAGACTTCAGACTATAATACCAAGCTACAGTAATCAAGAAAGTATGGTACTGGCACGAAAACAGAAACATAGATCAATGGAACAGGAGAAAAGAAAGCCCAGAGAAAAACCCACGCACATATGGTCATCTTAGTTTTGATAAAGGAGGTAAGAATATACAATGGAGAAAAGACATCCTCTTCAATAAGTGGTGCTGGGAAAACCAGACAGCTACATGTAAAAGAATGAAATTAGAACACTCCCTAACACCATACACAAGAATAAACTCAAAAAGGATCAAAGACCTAAATATAAAGCCAGACACTGTCAAACTCTTAGAGGAAATCATAGGAAGAACACTCTATGACATAAATCACAGCAAGATCCTTTTTGACCCACTTCCTAGAGAAATGGAAAGAAAATCAAAAATAATCAAATGGGACCTAATGAAACTTAAAAGCTTTTGCACAACAAAGGAAACCATAAACAAGAAGAAAAGACAGCCTGCAGAATTGGAGAAAGTATTTGCAAATGAAGCAACTGACAAAGGATGAATCTCCAAAATTTACAAGCAGCTCAATATCAAAAAATCAAACAACCGAATCCTAAAATGGGCAGAAGAACTCAATAGACATTTCTAAAGAAGATATACAGATTGCAAGCAAACACATGAAAGAATGCTCAACATCATTTATCATTAGAGAAATTAAAACTACAATGAGATATCATCTCACACCATTCTGAATGGCCATGATTAAAAGCTAGAAACAATAAATGCTGCAGAGGGTGTGGAGAAAAGGGAACCCTCTTCACTCTTGGTGGGAATGTAAATTGATACAGCCACTATGGAGAACAGTATGGCAGTTCCTTACAAAACTAAAAATAGAACTACCATATGACCCAGCAATCCCACTACTGGGCATATACCCTGAGAAAACCATAATTCAAAAAGAGTCATGTACCACAATGTTCATTGCAGCTCTATTTACAATAGCCAGGACATTGAAGCTACATAAGTGTCCATCAACAGATGAATGTATAAAGAAGATTGGCACATAAATACAATGGAATATTACTCAGCCATAAAAAGAAACGAAATTGAGTTATTTGTAGTGAGGTGGATGGACCTAGAGTCTGTCATACAGAGTGAAGTAAATCAGAAAAAGAAAAAAAAATACCATATGGTAACACACATATATGGAATAATAAAAAAAAAGTTCTGAAGAATCTAGGGTCAAGAAGGGAATAAAGACACAGACCTACTAGAGAATGGACTTGAGGATACCTGGAGGGGGAAGTGTAAGCTGGGACAGAGTGAGAGAGTTTCATGGACATATATACACTACCAAACATAAAGTAGAAGCTAGTGGGAAGCAGCTGCATAGCACAGGGAGATCAGCTCAGTGCTTTGTGACCACCTAGAGGGGTGGGATAGGGGGTGTGGGAGGGAGGGAGTTGCAAGAGGGAAGAGATATGGGGACATATGTATATGTATATGTATAACTGATACAATTTGTTATAAAACAGAAACTAACACACCACTGTAAATCAAATATACTCCAATAAAGATGTTAACAAAAAAAAAATCAAGGATATATTGTATAGCACAGGGAATATAGCCAATGTTATATAACAATTTTAAGTGGAGTATAATCTATAAAAATACTGAATCACTATGTTGTGCACCTGAAACTAATATAATATTGTAAATCAACTATACTTCAGTTAAAAAAGCAAAACAAAAATACTAACCAACCTCTGAGAATATATCCATAGCGTCCAGTATTATAGAAACCCAGTTTGACAAATGCCATTTTGACTCTCTATACTATCTATGTCACAGAGCTGTGATTCACACATAACCATATTATACAGAATAATTATTTCCAGGTTAATTGCTTCTATTTTGCAAAAATAATTTCCTTACTTAAACGTATGAATATTTGAATAGGAAATTTCTGCTATTTACCTGTCTACAGGCTCAACTATCAAATCATGTGTCAAATTTTGAATATTTACATTTAAATATTCTGAGCTTTTTATCACAAGTGATCTGGCACTGGATTATTTTTCTTTTGAATTCCTAGAAAATTTGGACTGAAATGAGTTTGGCCAAAAATGTGGATTTGTATTGATATACTCTTTTCTTTTTCCTTATGTACAAATTATACATCTTTTAGAGTCATCACGTCTTATTGATTACTTTAAAAGCTTCAGATATTTCACAATTCCTATTTATTTGGATTCAGTCCAAAAAAGCTGTCAAATTATTCCACCCACTTTTTTCAAATTCTCTCTGCCATGAGCCTCAAAGCTGTGGAAATTAGATGCATGATTACATGGGAAAGCAGATGTTGTGCTGACCCCAGTTGAGACAACCCATAGTCATTTGGGCTTCTCTTGTGAGCATGGACCCTATTGAAGCTCCATTTCCACAGGCCAATGGCAATGTCTTTTCCCCTCAAAGGTAGAAATTGTTTGCTACGTGAAACTCCTGAAAGAATGACACTCAATTTTCTAATGGGAGAGAGAATTGAAGACAGGCAAAGAGTGAATTATCCTCCTTCTTCCCCCACAGATTTATGATAAATTAGTAATTCACTATTTTAAAATTTTTGTTTACTTTTTAACTTTTTTATTGTCAAGAAATAGAAGATCATAAAATTTTATGAGATTCATGTGTCATTTATTAAAAGTTGTAATCCTCAGTTCCACCTAGATAAAAATCATTAGAATATCACTAAATTTTATGAATTGTCAGGATATATTTTTTTTCTCCTTGCTGGAGAGTTAGTCATAAAAAAAAGGAATATTAATTCAAACAAGAAACTTTAAGTTAGTTATTGAAAAAATCTCTACAAAAATCTATCAGTAATTATTTAATTCTTCTGCTTCTAGCCATTTACTATCAGAGTAAAACCATGATTTCTATCATACATACCACTTTCTCTTAAAGGAAAGAAAGGACAAAGTTTACTACAATCCAGTTTTCTTTGTAGAGCTATTAGGTTACACAAAGACCCTATATCTATGTATTCCTTGCAGGCTTTTTCAACAAGATCACTTACAGCTTTGAGAATCAATTTTCCTAGCAATATCATGGCTTGCTTACATACTCAACTACATAAAAATTTTCCTCATCTTTCTGGACTGTGTGTTCTAACTAATTAGTTCTACTGAATTCTGAACATTTTAAAAATGGTCCATATCATTTAAAAAGACAATGCAAGACTCTACAATGTCCAGCAGGATAAACTAACTTGGTGACAGCCTGATTATCACATTACTGCTTCCTACATGAAACATCTTCCAAAAGTTTTATAATTGAACTGTACAAAACAACAACTACCACATGAGCCACAACAATGATAATGTCATCAACTGAATAAAGGAGATTAAATTCAGTAAAGATGATAATAGAAGTTTCCTGATATTGGGCTTGTACCGGATTGGTTTCCGTTCTCTGTAACATAGATGCTACTGATCACAAAGTAATTGTCAGGAAAAGAAAATCAGCCAGCTAGATCCTATGAGCTGATTAGCATAAGGGAAATCTACACTTGTGAACACAGACAAAACCTAGCTTTGCAGAACACAATGATTGTGATTGGCATAACTGTTTGACCCCTAGTTGAAGCGGGGATTCTTTTGGTTCCATTCTTCTTTTAGAGTCATTGTATGAAATGAAGGCAGAATGCTTCCATTCTAGCCCTTTCGATTTCTCTTCTCCCCTCTATTAGTCAGCTTATAAAGCTCTAACTGCTAGCCCTAAGATACTGGTTGTGTGATAAAGGAGCAAATGTTGCCATTGGAAACTTTAGTTTGGCTCATTTACTGTCCTGGAAACAACAACAAAAAGAAGCAAGAGAAATGTACTTTGTAAGTGTTTTAAAGAACGGCCAAAATGATGAAAACCAATCTAACAAAGAATCTGTGAATCAAATAGCCAGCACTTTGCTTTACACAATCAGTATCATTTCCCCTATCAGTTTAAAAATGATATTGAGACTGAAACTCACCTTTTTTACAGTGTAAAAACAACTTACCTATTTATATCTGTGTATTTTACTGTTGTAGGGAGTAAATTCACTTTTATACAGTCTGCATTATGATGTGTCTTGGATGACATTTCAACTGTGACTCAGCTTCCAACAACAAAATTCAGAATATGTTCCTAAAACTTATTTGCTGAAATTAGTGGTCATAAAAGAGTTAAGATATATTGAACACTTACTTTATGCCAGGTTCTCTTCTAAGTGCTTTTACAAGTATTAACTCATTTGACCCTACCAATGAGCCTATGAAAGAGGAATTGATATTATCTCCATTTTATAGACGAGGGCACTGAGAGCCAGTGAGGTAAGTGTTCCCAGAGCTCATAAGTAATCAAACTGGAATTCAAAACCAGGCAGTCTTGCTTCAAATTCATTCTCCTAACCACTATATGAGACATGCCACTATAAAGTAAATGATTAAGGAGGTAATATGGTACTATGGAACTGGATTTAAAAGTTCCACAACCAAGCTTGAGCAAAATAGTTCATTGTACTGGGGCTCAGTTTTTCCATCTGTAAGCTAAGGGCATTATTTTCAAATTATATGTATAATTTGTATAAATGTGTATTTTGATCTATTATGTATTATATAATGTATATTTTACAAATAAATTTTCTCTAGAATTAATGCTGATCTCCATTTATGTACTGTGTTGCATGGACCTCTTTACAACAATGAAAGTGTCATAACTGCAAGTCTCTGCATGAGCATAATGTATCTACTTTCTCTCTGTACCCACTTTATAAGTGATAAGTGAGTTTATCTTTCCACTCTGAATTTGCTGCATTCCTTTTGTGCTATAACTTAGAGTATTCATTAACATATTTGGAATTTGCTGATGGCTAGGTTTTCTAAATTTTGTGTTCCAGTGAGAAAAGAAAAATTATGCCAGACACACTGTGGACACACAAATTATGTCCAATACTGTTCTCTTTCATTTTTTCAGTTTCATTGGGAAGTAACTGACATATATCACTGTATAAGTTTAAAGCATATAGCATGCTGGTTTGATTTACATATACTGTGAAGTGAACACCATAGTAGGTTTAGCTAACATCCATCTTCTCTTATAGATACAATAAGAAGAAAAGAAAGAGAGAAAAAAGGAAAATAATTTTCTTCTTATCATCACTGCTCTTGAACATTCATTGCAACCTTTACTACCTCATTAAGAGGAAAATGAGCTCCACACAAAGATCATAAAACACTAAAGGTGAAGAGATTTTAAAATATAATAATCATATTCTAAAACAATTATCTGAGAAATCAAACATAGCCATAAAAACAAACAAACAAACAAAAGTAAATAAAAATCATTTGGTAAAGCTGTTGGCCTTTCAGGTTATGATCAATTTTTGTGGAAATTCCTTGTGAGAACTAAGATGAAAGTAAAGTGAGAAAATGATTTTAAAGCTTTGTGTCTTTCAGAGAGGTTATTCAAAACACATAAATATCATGCCCTTTCACCCCTGTGTGGTTAATATGAGGCCCCTTGTCTTAACTGAAACATATATGTAATTGAAGGAAATTAAAATAAATTAAAATTTCATATTTTGATGGATATTTAATGACTATCTTGATACCAATCTTGTGCTGCTCAGCAACAATAATCCTTCATTAATTCTCCACCACATTAATACAAAAGGAAAAAGAAGAAGAAAAAAAGAAACCTTTTCCCACTCCTTTGTTCATTCTTCTGAATCCAGCTAAATTTTCACCAAATACTTCCTTGAAGTAGTCTATACCACCCCTGGCAGCAAATTGGATTTAAGGGTCCACTTCCTTGTATCACTATATAAAAAGTGCTTTGTATCCTAGGCTCCCTTGCCTAGTGATTTCTTAGGATATGAAAATATGGTACGGCTTATAGGTACATGGGAGAAAATCTTATCACACTTCTGTGATGTATATCCCATACAGGAACAGTATGTGGTTATACCTTAGACTCATCAATTGGTGTTTTAAAAAACTCAGCAATTTTCACCCATGCCTTTCTTCTATATTTTGTGTGTGTGAGTGATGGTGCAAACTTTGAACTGAGTAAAATATTTTATCAATTATACTTATCATTTTATTCCTTACTATATGTAATTTATTTTTGAAGCTGTTGTTTAGCTTTTTTCCTGTACCTTTCTATCGAAAGGATCATTGATCATATTCAGGTTGTTAATATTTCATATCTGCTTGCTACAACCATATCATAGCCTGTCTTGCTGCCTCATTTTTATTTCATTCGATTGTATTTTTTTCATAGCTACTAGAAGGTGATTGTATACATTAGATAATGTGATCTGATCTCCTTTCCATTTGATAGGAGTATGTTTGTTAATGTGATTTAATTACTTTTCCATGTGATACATTAGGTCAATTGTCTGACAGGACCACACAATACTTATTCCTAGCTAAATATATTATTAATTGCATTTTAATTCACACTTAAAATATACATATAATTCAAACATAGAGCATAATTTGAAGTATACTTCTATGAGTTTTGAAAATGCATACAGATATGTAACCATCACCATAATCAAGATACAGAATAGTTCCATCACTCCCTAAAATGACATTATGCTGAACTTTTGAGTCAGTTTCTCCATGCAACCACTGATCTTTATTCTATTTCTATAACATTGCCTCTCCAAAATATCACATAGATGGAATCATATAATATATAATCTTCTTAGTCTGGCCACTTTCATCTGCATAATGTGTTTGTGATTTAGCCATGTTGTTTGGTATATCAATAATTTTTTTCCTTTATTTTCTCTGAGTAATATTCCAATTTATCCACTCACTAGTCGAAGAACGTTGTTTCTAGTTTTTGATGATTATGAATAAAGCTGTTAAAACATGTGTGTACAGATTTTGGGATTAATATAAGTTTACATTTCCTCTAGGTAAATACTTAGAAGTACAGTTACTGGGATATTTAGTAAGTACATGATCAGCTTCATAAGAAACTGCCCAGCTGTTTTCCAAAGTGTCTGTACCAGTGTGCACTCCAACCAGCAGTGAAGGAGAATTCCAGCTACTTTACATCCTCTCTAGTACTTGATATGGTCTGATTTTTTTTTTTTATGTTAACACTGTGATAGATGTGTTAGGGAACCATTCACCAAAACAACCCGCCTTGGCCAGGCAGGAAAATAGCTGCTTGCCTGAGTTATCTCACAACAGGAGATCCCAATAAGGAACACAGAACTGACAAGCTACCTACCGTCAGCCAAAACAATCTGGAAGGGGCCAAAAGAAGGGAAGAGTTGTCAAGCCATAATATGTCCTGTCAACCTCCCAGAAACCCTCACACTGGAATCCATCTTGGCTGATAGATGTGTGTGCCCACAGGAAGGACTCTGAGGTAGACCAAATATGGGCACAAGCAAGATGACTGAACAGAGACAATCTGGAAAACTAGCCCAATTCCCATAAGACCTGAGACTGTGAGCCATGTGGCAGAGCAGTTCTCCTGGGTTCCTTTACACTCCTGCTCTCTGCATGAGCACCCCTTTCCAATAAAGTTTTTTTGTATTTTCAATATGTGTGTCTCTTCGGAAAATTCATTTCTGAGGGTTAGACAAGAGCTCACTCCCAGGCCCTGGAAGGGATCCCCCTCCAGTAACAGATGTAGAGGTATTTCATTGCAAATTTAAAAATAGCTTATTTGAGGTATAATGGATATAAAATAAACTAAGTAGTTACCATATCCTGTGTTCTTCATTTATTTATATCGATTCATATTTTCATTTGGTGTCATTTTGCTTCTGAAAAAAGGACTTTCTTTAACATTTTCTGTTGTATGGATCTCCTGGTGACAACTCCTTTAAGCTTTTAGCTGTTTTTTATTTTTCTTTCAATACTTTAAATATGCTATCTGCTGTCTTTTCACTTGTATTATTTCCAACAAAAACAATCTGCTGACATCTTCATCTTTGTTCCTCTGTTTATAATGTATTCTCCTCCCCTCTGGCTTTTAAAGTGTTTTATCACTGATTTTTAGCAACTGGATTATGAGGTGCAAGTTATCTTTATGTTTTTTTAGGTGAAGTTTTCTTTATGGTTTTGTGTTTGGGGTTCTGTGGATCTACAGTTTTCTTTAAATTTGAAAACTTTGGGGTCATTATTTCTTCCATTTTTATCTATTCCTCTCTACTCTCCTTTGGGGACTCTTAATTACATGTGTTTCAGAGCTCTGGAAGTTGTCTCACTTACTGATTCTCTATTCATTTAAAAAAAATTCTCTCTGTTTCATTCTGGAAATTACTATCACCAAATTCATTATGCTTTGTCTTCAAATTTACCAATCTTCTGTAATGTCTAATCAGCCAATAATTCCATCTAATGTAATTTTTATCTCACACATTGTAGTTTTCAACTCTAGAACTGTGATTTGGGTCTTTCTCTCTTTCTCTCACTCTTTAAAACATATTTATATAAGTGTCTGAACTTAACTTTTTGAACTTATGGAATACACAGTTTTAATGTCAATATCTGCTAATTCTAATACCTGTGTGGGTTCAGGGTCAGTTTTTCCCCCCTCATTTTAGGTCATATTTTCCTGCTTGTTTGCATGCCTGGTGACATTTTATTGGCAATTTTAACTTGGCACATTCTCAATATTTTGGTATTGTAAAATTCTTTAACTTTTCTCTGGGATGCAGTTACTTCGAAACAGTTTGATCTTTTCAGGTCTTGCTTTTGAGATTTATTAGTAGGACATCACTCTAGGATCAATTACTACAATAAAAAAAAAGAACATTTTGTGTGCTCCACCCAATGTCCTGTTAATTATGAGAGTTTCCAGTATAATTTGTGAGAACAGGCTCTTTTCCTAGCCTTGTATGAGTGCAGTGTACTGTCTCCTCTCATTTTTTCAGATGATTCTTTTCCCAACCTTGAGTAGTTTCCTCACATGTATGTGTGATCTGTACTCAGGTGAATACTGCAAATAACTCCTCTCCGGATCTCCAGAGTTCTGTTTCTGTGCAACTCTCTCCTCTCTGTACTCCAGCAACTTTGAGCTCCCGGGATTCTTCACTTCAGAGTTTGCTGGTTAAACTGGTATTTTTCTTTTCTCCATATGCCACAGCTGGGAAACTCTCTCAAGGCTGTGAACGGGGGCAATCCTAAGGCTCACTTACTTTTTTACCATCTCTCAAGGATCAATGTCCTTCATTGCTTTATGCCCAGTGTCTTGAAAACCACTTTGATATATTTTATCTTTTTTGTTGCTGTTGCTTGAGGTAGGAAAGAAAATCAGGTCCCTGTTAATCCATCTTGACTGAGAGCAGAAGTCAACTCTGCTTGTTTCTAAACCTCCTCAAATGTATGCTAAATTAAGAAAAGATGTCAAAACCCAAAAGGATAGAGAAAGTGTAGGAGGGATGATAGTTGAAAGGAATATTAAGGAAGTTTGGGATATGAAAAATAGATGAGCAAGTGGCATCTGATTTAGTTGAGCAGAGGAAATTTGAACCCAAGTACTTGCATTGCAAGCAGCCATTCAGGGTCAAAATGATTCATAGTTGGAGAATTCCACATTGTTTCAGAAACTCTGAGGAACTTCTTATTCAGAGCAAATATTTTATTACAAGAGAAATCCCTGGTTTAAAAAAAAACAAAAAAGGTAGTGGAGGTGATGTTTGTTTTAATATACAACAAGGAGCAAAACTCGTAGCCAAGAACTCAGAGTTCCTTCTGTGGCCTCATTCATATGTCTTTGTTAGCTCTAAGACAGAAAGGAGATAAAATTTCAAACTTTTATTAAGAAAACTCTGTCAAATATGATCAAGATTGTAGAGTCAAGGACTGAGACCTCAAGGAAAGGGATCCTGGGCTTCGGCAGCTGGAGTCCCAGAGGTAAAGAACAGGCAGGAGAACCTGGGAGCCATCAGTTTCAGAGTTCTCGAATCTGTATTTGGCTAGGGATGACAGCCGTATTTTTTCACCAGTTGTTCTTCAGTTCCAGGGCCAAACATAGAAGAAATAGATAACATTCTATAAAAGAGTATGTTAGACATCCGTATACTTTACCAGCTCTCATATCATTCAAATAACTACCCCCTTTTTGCCCCTATACAAGATTGAATATATGTCTGAAGATGTTGAATTAGACAATCTCAGGATTTATGAACATCAAGCAGAGCTGAAGGCAAGAAAATTAAGTAATTATCTCCTTACATAGCATGTAAGCATGACCTAGTTTTTTTCCTCTACTAAGTTCCCACAGTGCTGGTATTCAGGCTTACAACCTCAAGAAAGACACTGAAATGCTCCTCTGTGGGAAACTTGCTAGTCTAGGAGAAAAAGTTTCTGAAGACAGATATTTGAAAATTCCTCAGGGAAAGAGTGGAATCCCCACACACTTACCCTATGGTGAGGTTGACCAGTCTACACACCTTTACCATGCACACATTTTGATGACTCATTTTTTACATATGAAATAAGAGCCCATCGTTGGTCATCCTATTAATAACTTAGAGGAAACTTCTATCATGAAAAATAGCAAAACAAAGAAACAAAACAAACAATGCAAAAGTCAATTTCCATGAGCACAAATAAAGGAAAGATTCAGAGAAATTATAATGATATCTTTATAGAGGTTAAGTATAATACTCATCCACTAAAAAAGAAACAAGATGCTATCAAATACAAAAATTTAGAGAATAAAAAACTCAAAGAAATAAAACTATAGTAATTCCAGTGATAAAATTTTCCACTGATGTTGTAGGAGAGGAAGTTGAGAATTCTAAAGGAAGTTAGGACAAATGGATTAAGAAATGGAAATTCTGAAAGAAATGGAAAGACATTAGGATATCAATACATGAGAGCTTATGAGTCACTAATAGGAATTGAAGAATGATAATGGAGAAAATGCAAAGGAGGAAATTATCAAGAAAATTTTACAAAATAAAAAAAGGTAAGATTATTTATATCAATTTGACCCAAAGAGAGCCCAGCAAATTAACTGAAAAGACTGATACAAACATCAAGGCAAAGAATATGAACCTTTTCAAAACATCGGGGCAAAGAATATGAATCTTTTAAAGAAGGTAATATGTACAAATAAGCATACATACATACACATAGTTTATCTTTATTATTCATGAATTCTGTACTTGCAAATTTTTCTAGTCAATGAAATTTATTGATAACTCCCAAATCAACATTCCCTGGGCTTTCTCATCATCCACGTAAATGAATGAGTGGTGAAAAATTTGAATCGCCCAGTGTGTATATTCCCAATTAAATTGAACAAGGCAGCACTGCCTTCTTGTTCCATCTCTCATAGAATAAACAAGTGTCCTATTTATGGTCTGTTTAGTGCTATTTATTTCTCAGTTTTGTGCTCCGTGTTCATGATTTTGCTGTTGAAAACTGGTTCCCAAGCTCATTATTGAAGTCCAGTTTTCCTAAAGGCAAGAAAGCTGTGATGTGCCTCACAGAGACAATACACGTGTTAGATAAGCTTTCCCCAGTCCTGAGTTATTGTGCTGTTCGCTGTGAGTTCAATGTTAACAAATCAACAGTATATATTAAATAAGGTGTCTCTAAATAGAAATACATATAAGGGATTTGAGAAGATGGTGGAGGAGTAAGATGCAGAGATCACCTTCCTCCCCACAAGTACATCAGCAATACATCTACATGTGGAACAACTCCTACAGAACACTTACCAAATGCTGGCAGAAGACCTCAGGCCTCCCAAAAGGCAAGAAACTCCCTGTGTACCTGGGTAGGGAAAAAGAAAAAAGAAAAAAAAAAGGGACAAAAGAATAGTAACGGGACCCGCACCAGTGGGAGGGAACTGTGAAGGAGGAAAGGTTTCCACACACTAGGAAGCCCCTTACTGGGCAAAGACTGGGTGGCAGAGGGGTGAAGCTTCGGAGCCATGGAGGAGAGTGCAGTAACAGGGGCGTGGAGGGCAAAGCAGAGAGAAAAAGCATAACCCTGATACCAAATCCAGACAAAGACGTCACAAAAAAGAAAACTATAGGCCAATATCACTGATGAACATAGATGCAAAAATCCTCAACAAAATACTAGCAAACAGAATCCAACAGCACATTAAAAGGATCATACACCATGATCAAGTGGGGTTTATTCCAGGAATGCAAGGATTCCTCAATATACGCAAATCAATCAACGTGATACACCACATTAACAAATTGAAGGAGAAAAACCATATGATAATCTGAATAGATGCAGAGAAAGCTTTTGACAAAATTCAACACCGATTTATGATAAAAACCCTGCAGAAAGCAGGCATAGAGGGAACTTTCCTCAACATAATAAAGGCCATATTTGACAAACCCACAGCCAACATCATCCTCAATGGTGAAAAACTGAAAGTATTTCTACTAAGATCAGGAACAAGATAAGGTTTCCCACTCTCACCACTATTATTCAACATAGTTTTGGAAGTTTTAGCCACAGCAATCAGAGAAGAAAAAGAAATAAAAGGAATCCAAATTGGAATAGAAGAAGTCAAGCTGTCACTGTTTGCAGATGACATGATACTATACATAGAGGATCCTATAGACACTACCAGAAAACTCCTAGAGCTACTCAATGAAATTGGTAAAGTAGTAGGATACAAAATTAATGCACATAAATATCTTGCATTCCTATACACTAATGATGAAACATTGAAAAGTGAAATTAAGAAAACACTCCCATTTAATAATACAACAAAAAGAATAAAATATCTAGGAATAAACCTACCTAAGGAGACAAAAGACCTGTATGCAGAAAATTAGAAGACACTGATGAAAGAAATTAAAGATGATACAGGAAGATGGCGGAAGAGTAAGACGCGGAGATCGCCTTCCTCCCCACGGATACACCAGAAATACATCCACACGTGGAACAACTCCTACAGAACTCCTACTGAAGGCTGGCAGAAGACCTCAGACCTCCCAAAAGGCAAGAAACTCCCCACGTAACTGGGTAGGGCAAAAGAAAAAACAGAGACAAAAGAATAAGGACGGCACCTGCACCAGTGGGAGGGAGCTGTGAAGGAGGAAAAGTTTCCACACACTAGGAAGCCCCTCCGCGGGCGGAGACTGCGGGAGGCAGAGGGGGGAGTTTCGGGACTGCGGAGTAGTGCACAGCGACGGGTGCGGAGGGCAAAGCGGGGAGATTCCTGCACAGACGATCGGTGCCGACCAGCACTCACCAACCCGAGAGGCTTGCTGCTCACCCACCGGGGCGGGCGGGGCTGCGAGCTGAGGCTCGGGTTTTGGTTTTGGACGGAGCTCAGGGAGAGGACTGGGGTTGGCGGCTTGAACATAGCCTGAAGGGGTTAGTGCACCACGACTAGCCGGGAGGGAGTTCGGGGAAAAGCCTGCACCGGCCGAAGAGGCAAGAGACTTTTTCTTCCCTCTTTGTTTCCTGGTGCGCGAGGAGAGGGGTTTAAGAGCGCTGCTTAAAGGAACTCCAGAGACGGGCGCGAGCCGCGGCTAAAAGCGCGAACCCCAGAGACGGGCGCAAGCCGCGGCTGAGGGCGCGAGCCCCCGAGACGGGCGCGAGCCGCGGCTGAAAGTGCAAACCCCAGAGACGGGCGTGAGTCGCGGCTAAAAGCGCGAGCCCCCGAGACGGGCGCGAGCCGCGGCTGAAAGCGCAAACCCCAGAGACGGGCGCGAGCCGCGGCTAAAACCGCGGACCCCAGAGACGGGCGGGAGACGCTAAGGCTGCTGCTGCCGCCACCAAGGGGCCTGTGTGCGAGCACAGGTCACTCTCCACACCCCTCTTCCGCGGAGCCTGTGCAGCCCGCCACTGCCAGGTTCCCGGGATCCAGGGACAACTTCCCCGGGACAGCGCCCGGCGGGCCTCAGGCTGGTGCAACGTCACGCCGGCCTCTGCCGCAACGTCACGCTGCCTCTGCCGCCGCAGGCCCGCCCCGCACGCAGTGCCCCTCCTTCCGCCATCCCCCAACCCCCGGCCTGAGTGAGCCAGAGGCCCCGAATCAGCGGCTCCTTTAACCCCGTCCTGTCTGAGCGAAAAAACAGACGCCCTCCAGCGACCTACACGCAGAGGCAGGGCCAAATCCAAAGCTGAGCTCCTGTGAGCTGTGAGAACAAAGAAGAGAAAGGGAAATCTCTCCCAGCAGCCACAGAAGCAGCGGATTAAAGCTCCACAATCAACTTGATATACCCTGCATCTGTGGAATACCTGAATAGACAAGGAATGATCCCAAATTGAAGAGGTGGAATTTAGGAGCGAGATGTATGATTTTTTTCCCTTTTCCTCTTTTTGTGAATGTGTACGTGTATGCTTCTGTGTGACATCTAGTCTGTATACTCTAGCTTCCACCATTTGTCCTAGGGCTCTATCCGTCCATGACTTTTTAAAAAAAATTCCTTTTCTTAATAATTAAGTTTAATTGTAATAACTTTATTATACTTTACCTTCGTTCTTTCTTTCTTTCCTTCCTTCCCTCCCTCCTTTAGACAACGAATCACCCCAAATTGAGGAGGTGGTCTCAGGGAGCAGGATTTATGATTTTTCCCCCTTTACCTCTTTTTGTGAAGGTGTATGTGTATGCTTCTGTGTAAGATTTTCTCTGTATAGCTTTGCTTCCAACATTTGTCCTCAGGTTCTATCCATCCCTTTTTTTTTTTCTAAATATTTTTTAATTCAATAACTATATTATACTTTATTTTATTTTTACTGTATCATCTTTCTTTCTGTCTTTTTTTTCCTTCTTTCCCTCCTTCCTTCCTTCCTCCCTCCCTCCCTCCCTCCTTTCTTTCCTTCTTTGCTTCTTTCTTCCTTCCTTCCTTTCCTCCTTTCCCTCTTTCTTTACTCATACTTCTACTAATTCTCCCTACTTTTTCTCCCTTTTATTCTGAGCTGTGTGGATGAAAGGCTCTTGGTGCTCCAGCCAGGAGTCAGGGCTCTGCCTCTGAGGTAGGAGAGCCAACTTCAGGACACTGGTCAACAAGAGACCTCCCAGCTCCACATAATATTAAACGGTGGAAATATCCCAGAGACCTCCATCTTAACACCAGCACCCAGCTTCACTCAATGACCAGCAAGCCACAGTGCTGGACAACCTATGCCAAACAACTAGCAAAACAGGAACACAACCCCACCCATTAGCAGAGAGGCTGCCTAAAATCATAATAAGGCCACAGACACCCCAAAACACACCACCAGACGTGAACATCCCCACTAGAGAGACAAGATCCAGCCTCATCCAGCACAACACAGGCACTAGTCCCCTCCACCAGGAAGCCTACACAACCCACTGAAACAACCTTAGCCACTGGAGACAGACATCAAAAACAACGGGAACTACGAACCTGCAGCCTGCAAAAAGGAGACCCCAAACACAGTAAGCAAAATGAGAAGACAGAAAAACACACAGCAGATGAAGGAGCAAGATAAAAACCCACCAGACCTAACAAATGAAGAGGAAATAGGCAATCTACCTGAAAAAGAATTCAGAATAATGATAGTAAGGATGATCCAAAATCTTGGAAGTAGAATGGACAAAATGCAAGAAACAGTTAACAAGGACCTACAAGAACTAAAGATGAAACAAGCAACGATGAACAATGCAATAAATGAAATTAAAATCACTCTAGATAGGATCAATAGCAGAATAACTGAGGCAGAAGAACGGATAAGTGACCTGGAAGATAAAGTAGTGGAAATAACTACTGCAGAGCAGAATAAAGAAAAAAGAATGAAAAGAACTGAGGACAGTCTCAGAGACCTCTGGGACAACATGAAACGCACCAACATTCGAATTATAGGGGTTCCAGAAGAAGAAGAAAGAAAGAAAGGGACTGAGAAAATATTTGAAGAGATTATAGTTGAAAACTTCCCTAATATGGGAAAGGAAATAGTTAATCAAGTCCAGGAAGCACAGAGGGTCCCATACAGGATAAATACAAGGAGAAACACGCCAAGACACATATTAATCAAACTGTCAAAAATTAAATACAAAGAAAGCATATTAAAAGCAGCAAGGGAAAAACAACAAATAACACACAAGGGAATCCCCATAAGGTTAACAGCTGATCTCTCAGCAGAAACCCTACAAGCCAGAAGGGAGTGGCAGGACATACTGAAAGTGATGAAGGAGAATAGCCTGAAACCAAGACTACTCTACCCAGCAAGGATCTCATTCACATTTGATGGAGAAATTAAAACCTTTACAGACAAGCAAAAGCTGAGAGAGTTCAGCACCACCAAACCAGCTTTACAACAAATGCTAAAGGAACTTCTCTAGACACGAAACACAAGAGAAGGAAATGACCTATAGTAGCGAACCCAAAACAATATATAAAATGGAAATAGGAACATACATATCGATAATTACCTTAAATGTAAATGGACTAAATGCTCCCACCAAAAGACACAGATTGGCTGAATGGATACAAAAACAAGACCCTTATATATGCTGTCTACAAGAGACCCACTTCAGAACTAGAGACACATACAGACTGAAAGTAAGGGGATGGAAAAAGATATTCCATGCAAATGGAAACCAAAAGAAAGCTGGAGTAGCAATTCTCATATCAGACAAAATAGACTTTAAAATAAGGACTATTAAAAGGGACAAAGAAGGACACTACATAATGATCAAGGGATCGATCCAAGAAGAAGATATAACAATTGTAAATATTTATGCACCCAACATAGGAGCACCTCAATACATAAGGCAAATACTAACAGCCATAAAAGGGGAGATCAATAGTAACACATTCATAGTAGGGGACTTTAACACCCCACTTTCACCCATGGACAGATCATCCAAAATGAAAATAAATAAGGAAACACAAGCTTTAAATGATACATTAAACAAGATGGACTTAATTGATATTTATAGGACACTCCATCCAAAAACAACAGAATACACATTTTTCTCAAGTGCTCATGGAACATTCTCCAGGATAGATCATATCTTGGGTCACAAATCAAGCCTTGGTAAATTTAAGAAAACTGAAATTGTATCAAGTATCTTTTCCGACCACAACGCCATGAGACTAGATATCAATTACAGGAAAAGATCTGTAAAAAATACAAACACATGGAGGCTAAACAATACACTACTTAATAATGAAGTGATCACTGAAGAAATCAAAGAGGAAATAAAAAAATACCTAGAAACAAATGACAATGGAGACACAACGACCCAAAACCTATGGGATGCAGCAAAAGCAGTCCTAAGGGGGAAGTTTATAGCAATACAAGCCCACCTTAAGAAGCAGGAAACATCTCGAATAAACAACCTAACCTTGCACCTCAAGCAATTAGAGAAAGAAGAACAAAAAAACCCCAAAGCTAGCAGAAGGAAAGAAATCATAAAAATCAGATCAGAAATAAATGAAAAAGAAATGAAGGAAACAATAGCAAAGATCAATAAAACTAAAAGCTGGTTCTTTGAGAAGATAAACAAAATAGATAAACCACTAGCCAGACTCATCAAGAAAAAAAGGGAGAAGACTCAAATCAATAGAATTAGAAATGAAAAAGGAGAAGTAACAACTGACACTGCAGAAATAAAAAAAATCATGAGAGATTACTACAAGCAACTCTATGCCAATAAAATGGACAATCTGGAAGAAATGGACAAATTCTTAGAAATGCACAACCTGCCAAGACTGAATCAGGAAGAAATAGAAAATATGAACAGACCAATCACAAGCACTGAAATTGAAACTGTGATTAAAAACCTTCCAACAAACAAAAGCCCAGGACCAGATGGCTTCACAGGTGAATTCTATCAAACGTTTAGAGAAGAGCTAACACCTATCCTTCTCAAACTCTTCCAAAATATAGCAGAGGGAGGAACACTCCCAAATTCCTTCTACGAAGCCACCATCACCTTGATACCAAAACCAGACAAGGATGTCACAAAGAAAGAAAACTACAGGCCAATATCACTGATGAACATAGATGCAAAAATCCTCAACAAAATACTAGCAAACAGAATCCAACAGCACATTAAAAGGATCATACACCATGATCAAGTGGGGTTTATTCCAGGAATGCAAGGATTCTTCAATATACGCAAATCTATCAATGTGATAAACCATATTAACAAATTGAAGGAGAAAAACCATATGATCATCTCAATAGATGCAGAGAAAGCTTTCGACAAAATTCAACACCCATTTATGATAAAAACCCTCCAGAAAGTAGGCATAGAGGGAACTTTCCTAAACATAATAAAAGCCATATATGACAAGCCCACAGCAAACATCATCCTCAATGGTGAAAAACTGAAAGCATTTCCACTAAGATCAGGAACAAGACAAGGTTGCCCACTCTCACCACTCTTATTCAACATAGTTTTGGAAGTTTTAGCCACAGCAATCAGAGAAGAAAAGGAAATAAAAGGAATCCAAATCGGAAAAGAAGAAGTAAAGCTGTCACTGTTTGCAGATGACATGATACTATACATAGAGAATCCTAAAGATGCTACCAGAAAACTACTAGAGCTAATCAATGAATTTGGTAAAGTAGCAGGATACAAAATTAATGCACAGAAATCTCTGGCATTCCTATATACTAATGATGAAAAATCTGAAAGTGAAATCAAGAAAACACTCCCATTTACCATTGCAACAAAAAGAATAAAATATCTAGGAATAAACCTACCTAAGGATATGAAAGACCTGTATGCAGAAAATTATAAGACACTGATGAAAGAAATTAAAGATGATACAAATAGATGGAGAGATATACCATGTTCTTGGATGGGAAGAATCAACATTGTGAAAATGACTCTACTACCCAAAGCAATCTACAGATTCAATGCAATCCCTATCAAACTACCACTGGCATTTTTCACAGAACTAGAACAAAAAATTTCACAATTTGTATGGAAACACAAAAGACCCCGAATAGCCAAAGCAATCTTTAGAACGAAAAAAGGAGCTGGAGGAATCAGGCTCCCTGACTTCAGACTATATTACAAAGCAACAGTAATCAAGACAGTATGGTACTGGCATAAAAACAGAAAGATAGATCAGTGGAACAGGATAGAAAGCCCAGAGATAAACCCACGCACATATGGACACCTCATCTTTGATAAAGGAGGCAGGAATGTACAGTGGAGAAAGGACAGCCTCTTCAATAAATGGTGCTGGGAAAACTGGACAGGTACATGTAAAAGTATGAGATTAGATCACTCCCTAACACCATACACAAAAATAAGCTCAAAATGGATTAAAGACCTAAATGTAAGGCCAGAAACTATCAAACTCTTAGAAGAAAACATAGGAAGAACACTCTATGACATAAATCACAGCAAGATCCTTTCTGACCCACCTCCTAGAGTAATGGAAATAAAAACAAAAATAAACAAATGGGACCTAATGAAACTTCAAAGCTTTTGCACAGCAAAGGAAACGATAACCAAGACCAAAAGACAACCCTCAGAATGGGAGAAAACATTTGCAAATGAAGCAACTGACAAAGGATTAATCTCCAAAATTTACAAGCAGCTCATGCAGCTCAATAACAAAAAAAACAAACAACCCCATCCAAAAATGGGCAGAAGACCTAAATAGACATTTCTCCAAAGAAGATATACAGAATGCCAACAAACACATGAAAGAATGCTCAACATCATTAATCATTAGAGAAATGCAAATCAAAACTACAATGAGATATCATCTCACACCAGTCAGAATGGCCATCATCAAAAAATCAAGAAACAATAAATGCTGGAGAGGGTGTGGAGAAAAGGGGACACTCTTGCACTGCTGGTGGGAATGTGAATTGGTTCAGCCACTGTGGAGAACAGTATGGAGGTTCCTTAAAAAACTACAAATAGAATTACCATATGACCCAGCAATCCCACTACTTGGCATATACCCTGAGAAAACCAAAATTCAAAGAGAGTCATGTACCAAAATGTTCATTGCAGCTCTATTTACAATAGCCAGGACATGGAAACAACCTAAGCGCCCATCATCGGATGAATGGATAAAGAAGATGTGGCACATATACACAATGGAATATTACTCAGCCTTAAAAAGAAATGAAATTGAGCTATTTGTAATGAGATGGATAGACCTAGAATCTGTCATACAGAGTGAAGTAAGTCAGAAAGAAAAAGACAAATACCGTATGCTAACACATATATATGGAATTTAAGGGAAAAAAATGTCATGAGGAACCTAGGGGTAAGATAGGAATAAAGACGCAGACCTACTGGAGAACGGACTTAAGGATATGGGGAGGGGGAAGGGTGAGTTTTGACAGGGCGAGAGAGAGTCATGGACATATACACACTAACAAACGTAGTAAGGTAGATAGCTGGGGGGAAGCAGCCGCAAGGCACAGGGATATTAGCTCGGGGCTTTGGAACAGCCTGGAAGGGTGGGATGGGGAGAGTGGGAGGAAAGGAGACGCAAGAGGGAAGACATATGGGAACATATGTATATGTATAACTGATTCACTTTGTTATAAAGCAGAAACTAACACACCATTGTAAAGCAATTATACCCCAATAAAGATGTTTAAAAAAAAAAAAAAAAAAAAAGATGATACAAATAGATGGAGAGATATAACATGTTCTTGGATTGGAAGAATCAACATTGTGAAAATGCCTCTACTACCCAAAGCAATCTACAGATTCAATGCGATCCCTATCAAACTACCACTGGCATTTTTCACAGAACAAGAATAAAAAAATTCACAATTTGTATGGAAACACAAAAGACCCCAAATAGCCAAAGCAATCTTGAGAACAAAAAAAGGAGCTGGAGGAATCAGGCTCCCTGACTTCAGACTGTACTACAAAGCTACAGTAATCAAGACAGTATGGTACTGGCATAAAAACAGAAATATAGATCAATGGAACAGGATAGAAAGCCCAGAGATAAACCCACGCACATATGGCCACCTTATTTTTCATAAAGGAGGCAAGAATATAAAGTGGAGAAAGGACAGCCTCTTCAATAAGTGGTGCTGGATAAACTGGACAGGTACATGTAAAAGTATGAAATTAGAACACTCCCTAACACCATACACAAAAATAAACTCAAAACGTATTAAAGACCTTAATTTAAGGCCAGACACTATCAAAGTCTTAGAGGAAAACATAGGCAGAATACTCTATGACATAAATTACAGCAAGACCCTTTTTGACCCACCTCCTAGAGAAATGGAAATTAAAAACAAAAATAAATAAATGGGACCTAATGAAACTTCAAAGCTTTTGCACAGCAAAGGAAACCATAAACAAGACCAGAAGACAACCTTCAGAATGGTAGAAAATATTTGCAAATGAAGCAATTGACAAAGGATTAATCTCCAAAATTTACAAGCAGCTCATGCAGCTTAATAACAAAAAAATCAAACAACCCAATCCAAAAATGGGCAAGAGACCTAAATAGACATTTCTCCAAAGAAGATATACAGATTTCCAACAAACACATAAAAGAATGCTCAACATCATTAATCATCAGAGCAATGCAAATCAAATCTACAATGAGATATCATCTCATATCGCTCAGAATGGCCATCATCAAAAAATCTAGAAACAATAAATTCTGGAGAGGGTGTGGAGAAAAGGGATCACTCTTGTACTGTTGGTAGGAATGTAAATTGATACAGCCACTATGGAGAACAGTATGGGTGTTCCTTACAAAACTAAAAATAGAACTGCCATACGACCCAACAATCCCACTACTGGGCATGTATCCTGAGAAAACCATAATTCAAAAAGAGTCATGTACCAAAATGTTCATTGCAGCTGTATTTACAATAGCCAGGACATGGAAGCAACCTAAGTGTCCATCAACAGATGAATGGATAAAGAAAATATGGCACATATATACAATGGAATATTACTCAGCCATAAAAGGAAACAAAATTGAGTTATTTGTAGTGAGGTGGATGGGCCTAGAGTTTGTCCTACAGAGTGAAGTAAGTCAGAAAGAGAAAAACAAATAACATATGCTAACACATAAATATGGAATCAGAAAAAAATAAAAAGGTCATGAAGAACCAAGGGTAAGATAGGAATAAAGACACAGACCTACCACAGGGGGAATAGCTCGGTGGTTTGTGACCACCTAGCGGGGTGGGATAGGGAGGGTGGGAGGGAGGGAGACACAAGAGGGAAGAGATATGGAAACATATGTATATGTATAACTCACTTTGTTATAAAGCAGAAACTAAAACACCATTGTAAAGCAACTGTACTTCAGTAAAGAAGTTTTAAAAAAAAGAAATACACATAAAAGAAAGTTATGTATTTATCATTTGATGAAAATGTGAGAAAAACCAATTTTTTATGATTCTTAATATTAGGGTGCTTTCTTATATAAATAACCAGATCCATGACTAAATAAAAGGAACAGGACATAGATATACACATCTGTCAAAACTCATCTAACTGTATACTTTAAATGGTGCATCTTACTGAATATAAATTATACTTCAACAAAGTTCATGTAAAAAAAGAGGAATCCATGGACTCTAGGAAGTATAGAGTCTAGAACAGAGAAAAGCCAAGGGAAGTCTGGAATGATAATAAAAGGGTGTCCTAGAATGAAAAGGTAGCAGTAAACCTAGAATTTCTGATCAAATGGGGGAAATGAAGCATAGCATCTAGTAGAGATATCTTTAAAAAATAATAATAATTTTAAAAATAAGGGAACTGATAAAATATCAGATATATTTGATCACACCTAAGAACAGTTTACACTACCATTGGAGTGTTTGCAGATATGTTAATTATAATTATGTAGAAAATAGATTAAATAAATGAGAGAATTATGAATTCTAGGAAAAATTTAAAAAGCACAAGAAAGCATATATAGCTATATTACACAATATGGTATAATAACACGTAGTATCTCTACAGCTCAATAAATGAGGATTAATTTTACAAAAGTAGTATTATAAATACATTGGGTAAATGGAATAAAGAGATATATATTCCAATTTGGTATTTGATGTAAGGAGCTAAATTCTTGTCTTCCTTACTAGAAGGTAAATAGATAAATATAAATTTTTTAAAAGAAAGCTTCATAAATATATTATTTTGAAATATGTAATGAAACACTAAAATTAACAGTTCAAATGCTAATATAATTTCTATATGTGGAACAAGTGTGGGGAGGAATGGAGTTGGGACTGGCATATATATATATATATATATATATATATATATATATATATATGGCATCCATATATCTTTAAAAGAGGTACATATATTATTGATAAAAATTAAAATTTAGGGCTTCCCTGGTGGCACAGTGGTTGAGAGTCTGCCTGCCGATGCAGGGGACACGGGTTCGTGCCTTGGTCTGGGAAGATCCCACATGCCACGGAGTGGCTAGGCCCGTGAGCCGTGGCCGCTGAGCCTGCGTGTCCGGAGCCTGTACTCCGCAATGGGAGAGGCCACAACAGTGAGAGGCCCGCATACTGCAAAAAAATAAAAAAAATAAAAAATTAAAATTTAATTTAAACATTAAAAATTAAGAATGATTAGTGGAGATTCAGAATTAGAACTCAAAATACCTATCCTAGAAAGAGATAAATCCCATTAACATTTATTTATAATTATAGAATTTATAATATTTAATACTCTGCTATAAAATATATTAGGATCATTTCTCATATTTCTAAGTATTCTTAAGTATATTTTAACAAAACATAGTGACTATGTATTGTGCCATAAGATTTTTTTTTCTTGACTTTGAATTTTTCACTGTTTTTGTTCTCTAGAAGAACAGAATCAATAGGATGTATCTAGAATGAGATTTATTATAAGGAATTGGCTCACTTGAATATGAAGACTGAGAAGTCTCATTATCTGACATGTGCAAGCTGGAAATCCAGGAAAGCGAATGGTGTAAATTCCAGTGCAAGTCTGAAGGCCTAAGAACCAAAAGGGCCAATGAAGTAAGTCCTAGTCGAATAGTAAGACAAGGGTGACAGCTCATTCAGGCAGAGTGAGCAAATTCTTCTTTCCTCTGTCTTTTTGTTCTGTTCAGGCCCTCAACAGATTGGATAATGCCAACATACATTGGGGAGGGCAGTCTGCTTTACTCAGCCCACTGATTCAAATGCTAACCTCATCTGGAAATACCCTCACAGATATACTCAGAAATAATATTTAATCTGAGCACAGCAGGGGCCCAGTTGAGTTGATACATAAAACTAACCATCACAAGTCCACTCTTTGTCAACCTAGCCCCCATACACGTTTCCTTAAGCTATATATTCTTTGGGAAAGGATGGGGAAAATATTAGCAGTATAAAATTTTGATAATGTACCAGAGTCATTCCCTAAGGTGACTCAGTTTCCCCTTCATTCAGGGGTTCTGAGTCTGTAAACTGGCTCAAGTCTGGGAATTAATTGATTGAAGTCATTTTTTTTTTGATTCAGGTTAGACTTTTGTTCACTTGACTTAGAACTTTTCTGCTTACACACATCAAGTAAGAATTTAGTAGCTCCCTATCCATTTTGTTTCTAGTAACACCATGATCAATTAGCCTGAGCAATCAGACTCCTCTGATTGCTGCTTTGACTCTGCTGTCCATTACTTTAACTACACCCATGTTGTCTTTGGCAGTTGGGTGTTGCCACATGGCCCCTGCCACCCATGGAGCCAATTACTCCCATTGCATTTAGTTTTCCCAATTCAGTGACTGCAGCTCCCACAATGAAGTCTGGGCTGCAAAGAAGAGAGATCACTGAGCTCTTCAAGGATTCTGGGGCTCCCCTCAGAAATTTATTTCTCACAGAATTGGTAAGAGGTATGTCTTCAGGTCCTTCCCACGGTGGGTGAGTAAGTCTTAAATGGAAAAACCCACTCTATCATACAAATCTTCCTAACCCGTTAAATCCCTTTTTCTACATTAAACCAAGACAGTTCTGACATTACCAGTTCACTCGCTGTGGGCCAAAGTTTGGTCTATGTTTCAGCCAACCAAACAAACTGTTAGAAACTTTTCTAATTCCTGAGCTGTAACATTAAACGCAGAATCTCCGATGAGTGAGTTCATGTTAGTGTTCCTTATCCAAATTTATGTTCCTTCCACCATTATCCTACACACTTAGTATCCATTCCTACACATGTCTCTGAGTTTCTGCTTGTATCAATCAGAAAACTCAATGAGCTCTTTTGAAGTGTAGCATGCCTCCTCTTGGGTCAAACTTTGTACCTCAGCTTTAGAGGCCTGCTGGGACTTGAGTCTAGTTATAAATCTGGAAACAAGGAGGAGTGGTGAGGGTGGGTCCTGAGAAGAGTCAGCTCTGTCTTGCGTAGCCAATGTCTCCGGGGAAGCCACTACCGTTTTCTCAGGCAATGCAGGGTTAATCCCCTCAGACAGGGGTGGAAAAGCAGATGCTCCTGGGGTAGGGGTGTTGCTGCCGCTGAGTGTGAGGAGGCCACTTCCACGGGAGTTGTGGAGGTCTCTGCCACTGGCCAAAGAGACTCATTAGAATTTAGGGGCTCAATGACCCCAGCTTCTTTAGGGTCTTCCCATACATCCCCATCCAAACTTACCATACCACATTCTTTCACAAATAATGCCCTCATTTTAACAGTAGACACCCTACAATGCTGGTAGTTCAGGCTGAGGTGTACTTTAGGCAGTCACAGGATGAGATTCTACATCTGATTTTCAGCAATTTTAGCTCTGGGGCTACCGGAGATAAGGGTCTCCTTCAGAGCATACACAGAAAGCTTCAGGACATTTTTATGGTGCCTGAGCTGGGAATTCAAATTCCTGAGCTCATCCTTTTTTTTCACCACTTTGTCTAGGGACAGTAAGAGCAACCAGCCAACTTCATTATGTTTATTTGTTTTCCAAAAAAATTTTAAAGTGTTATATATGGTCACTCAACTCTAGGCTTCTTATAAGTCATTGGTTAGAAGTATTTAATACAAATATTTCACATATCTCTCTTACCATTTGATGCGATGGACTCTCAGGGCTGTCTTTACTACTGAAAATGAGTCATCACCATCTTTAGAGATAATTAGTTAGAATGCCAATTCCAGAAACCCTAGAATCAATTCATAAAACTTATTTTTAAGTATTGTTCTTTTAGAACTATTCCCAGTTCCAGAATCTGAGTTAAGTCATGGTCTCCAGAAGAAAAGAACCCATAGGATATATATATTTAATAAACTGACATATGATTATAGAGACTGAGAAGTCCCTTAATCTGCCATCTGCAAACTCAAGACACAGAAAAGTCAGTGATGTAAATTCCAGTCCAGTCTAAAGGCAGTCAGGCAGGGAGACGAATTCTGCCTTCCTCTGCCTTTTGGTCATATCCAGGCCTCCAGTGGATTGGATGATGCCCACCAACATAGGGGAGGGCAATCTTTTCCATTCAGCCCATTGATTCAAATGCTAATATAATCAAACACCCTCACAGACACACCCAGGAATTACGTTTAATCTGGGCACCCCAGGGCCCAGTCAAGTTGACACAGATATTAACCATTATACCTGTCAATTACTTTTTTCTTTTTAAATCATCCTTCAGCCATTTGCATCCTTCACCCTAGTCAAAGGAGATTCTAGATTTCTTTTTTCCTACCCTGTTTTTCCCTATGTGGTACAGAGTTATTGGAAATAACCTTCTTTCTCTGTAAACTGTTTTGGGCTGCCTGCCCTTCCAGAGACTTCAGTCAAGTCAACACTTTGTATGAAATATTTCTCAGAACCAAGGGGCAGTTGATACTAGAGTTAAGCTCTTAACCAAGTTCCGATTATTTCACTTATTCTATATTTGTATCCTGAGTTTGAGAGTAAAATCTTTGAAAACAGAATACAGCATCTTGCTTTTATTGCATTTCTTTACTAAATCCAGTATAGTACTGGACATACAAATCCAATGACTGACTAACTTGTAAACTAGGGGACCTAATACTTTTGGGGAGGAAAAATAACGCTGGCCAGGGATTGTGGTATTTAAATCTCCCCTATGAAGTATTCAGGAAGAGAATTGTGTGCCAGGACATGTTGGGCATGACAAATGTTACAAACATCCTAAAATAGGAGAGCACTGAAGGCTATTTAAGCTTGAGTGGTGAGTTATGCATTTGGAGGTCAATCTCACCTAATTCTTAAGAAATATTTTATAATGGACTTTAGTTCTCTAATATCCTTTGAAATGAGCAATCATTACATACTTATGAAATGAGTCTGTTGTTAACATGATAGAATTATTTCCTTATAACCATAAACAATTTCTATCCTTAGATTCAGTATTGTATTTCATTAAGTGGAGTTTACCAAATAGAATACTATTTTACTCTGTTCTATAAATCAAGGATAAAACAAAACTGTATGTTTGAACTGATTAATTTTTTGATCAGTTCAAGTGATTTTCTTTCTTTAAATCCTTGCACAAATTGTGGAAGAGGTAGATTTACTGAAACCAGAAAGCATTTGGCCAAAGCAAACTGCCCTCTGGCAAATATGAACATTTGTGCCAAGGGACATTTTAAGAGACTTTTCTTCTTGCATTTGTGCTGCTGTGTGAAGTTATCCCATTTAAAGACTTGTTTTTTGAGTGACGTAAGCCAGAAAGAGAAAAAAAATATTGTATATTAATGCACATATGTGGAATCTAGAGAAATGGTACAGATGAACCTATTTGCAAAGCAGAAATAGAGACATAGATGTAGAGAACAAACGTGTGGACACCAGGGGGTTAAAGGGGGGTGGGTGGGATGAACTGGGAGATTGGGATTGACATATATATGCTGCTGGGTATCTAGTGAGGACCTGCTATATAGTACAGGGAACTCTATTCAGTGCTCTGTGGTGACCTGGACGGGAGGGAAATCCAAAAGGGAGGGGATATGTGTATACATATGGCTGGTTCACTTCGCTGTGCGGCAAGAGCTAGCACAACACCGTAAAGCAACTATACCCCGATAAAAAAATAAAATAAAATAAAATAAAATAAAATAAATAAAAAAATTTAAAAAACACTTGTGTTTTCCCCTTACTTTCCCTTTTCTGTACCAAATTGTAAAAATCGCTGTCTCCTTTTAATGCCCTTTCATTTCACATGATTGTATGGTTTGATCTCCATGAATTATTTTTATTGGGAAGTTAATTTGTGAGATTTTATTTTTTAATTCTAGTTTGCTTTCTAAACTGTACAAAAAAAGATCTAGTTAACGAGTGCAGAAGAACCAAGTGCTTCAGTTACTTATCTCTAGGGTGATTATACATCCTTTGTGCCCAGAAAAGTCCTAGTTTATGCCTGTTTTCCTAGGATATTTATTAATAGTTTCCCTTTCCTCAATCTCCAGAATGTCTGGATTTAAGTAATAAATTATTAAGGTTAATCTCCTCACAGAGCAAATAGGTGCCACATGTAAGTATTCTTTGGCAACTACTCAGCCAATTATATATTTCAGAGCAGCAAAAATCCAAATGACAGAGAAGAGGAGGAACAAAAATCAGCCCATTTTCTTATATTTAAAAGGTGTAACACCATTCTGGCCATTCTGTTATTTGGTTTATTTCTTGTTTAACAGTAGCACTTGATAAATAGGATTTGTTTTAAAGAGAATAATGCAAAAGATGTTTGTCACTAAATTCTAGTTAACCTAATGAGATATACAAAGGCAATTTGTATTATGATTCTCATGTTTATTTGTGAATGTTCTCGAATTAAGTAATCAGGAAAGATAACTGAGAAGACAGTCCCCGTCTAACAGAATGTACAATAGAATACAACACTAGCTAGACTAGGTAATAAGAGTAGATATAATCTACTAAAGGAACTCAAGTAGACATCAAATGCCACCACCATCATTGTCAGGCATAGTTGCAGGCCTAAGAGAAGACACATAAAATAAAGTGGCAGTGACAGCAATGGTGCCCTAAATACAAGCATTCCTCTAATTCTGACTTGAAATCTGACATTTACTCAGAGCCTATTCAATAAAGTATTGGACCCCTCATAACTTTATAGCAAAGCA
This sequence comes from Phocoena phocoena, assembly GCF_963924675.1. Taxonomy (NCBI): domain Eukaryota; kingdom Metazoa; phylum Chordata; class Mammalia; order Artiodactyla; family Phocoenidae; genus Phocoena; species Phocoena phocoena. Next base: position 46,762,415 of record NC_089236.1, on the reverse strand, counting down.
TCGTTTGGAAAAAGTAGCCTGAACCCTTAGAAAGTTAGACAAAAAAGTGTCTTTCTAAATTTTAGATAACAGGTGGAGTTTTATATTCCCAATTTTTTCAAGCTTCTCTAAAATTCTCTATCATTCCCAAACTGCATTCATTGATATTGCTCAGCAGAGACCGTTTGGATAATAAATATTCACATCTATTTTTATAGTGAATTTTACATTCTCATTGTATTTTAACGATGAAAAAATTGTCTGACCTAGATTTATGGACTTTCCACCCAAGATGCTTAGTGATTACTTCCTCAAATAGGTGATAATATGTGTTGGGAATATAAAATGAACTCTGGGAAGCAAATAACCTAAGTAGTTCATCATTATGCATATAATCCACTTTTTTCAATTATCCATGCCACTGGTTTGCTACTTTAGCATGACTAATAAAAAGTTATTATTATTGTTGTTTCTTATTTTTTTCCCTATTGAATTACAACTATGAACAATTTGCAAAGAAAATGAACGATTCACACCATCTCTAATTACTACTGTCATTGATTTATTTGAAGCTGATGATACAGAATTCTCACACTTTGGTTAATGTTTTAGCTTTGAAATTAAATATGTGTAGTATTTTTTTACAGGGATTGAAATACACCTCTTAGACATCACTGATATTTTTTATCTTGTTAAAAGAATCATCTTCTGTGGATAATCACTTTAGATGTATATTTACTATGTGTAGCAGATCCTGCTCATTGGCTACCAAGCAGCCATTCTACCCCTCATCTTCTGCTTATAGAAACTGTATATATAAACAGATGGTGAACAGAAATCTCTTAGTTCTATGGAAGAAAAGGTTCTTGCCCAGTGCCATTATTATATCCAGGGAATAATCACATTCTGAGAATCCCATTCCCTTTAGCCCAACTTTAGTCAAGGGGTAGGCATGTGAGAGTTCTGACCAATGAGACAGGCAAAATCTCCTTCCTGCAGTTCTTTATCCAAAATAACAGGGCATATATTCATGAGAAGAAAATATTTTGCCTTATACTCCTTGTTTCCTTTTTTGAGTTGCTGGTGGTGCAGTAGCCATATTTCAACCATAAGGCAGAAGTCATTAAGTAAAAAATCAAACCCATGAGAACAGAGAGTGGAAAAAAGTCTGGGTCCCTAATGGCATCACTGAGTTGCTGAACCATACCCATATTTTTTGTTACTTTTACAAGTATCAGTATGTTTAGAGCCAGTTTTAGTCTTTTGTTGTGGTTGTTACTTGCTGCTGGAAGTCTTCTTTATATATACATTAAACACGCTGTTTTTCTTCATTAATTCCAGAAGTTCATATTTTAAAATGCTCTTCCTGACTCCCATTTATGACTATCCTTTAGTTTTTGATCTTGGGTTATATAAACATCATCTTTTAGTTCTGCTTTTCTCCAGGCTCTGGAACCAATCTCATTCATAAACTAGGAAAGTACAAGATTAATAGGCCTCTTACTTGGTTATTCAACTTCAAGTGACTGTTGCATGCAGATTCCAAAATCAGCATTGCTTCCTGAATCTAATAACTAGATTTTTAAGTTTCTTCTCTGAGAGTACACTTGTCCACTGTAGAATAGTGTCCAAATGCCTGGACTAGTTTCAAGTCACCACTCTGTCATTTACTTGATTTGTGAATTGAGCATGTTAGGGAATTTTATGGGACCTTGCTTTCCTTTTCTGTGAATTGGAGATAATGATATTGCTAGAGATGAATATGAAGGTGAAATGAAAACAGATTGAGCTCAGTGCCTGGTACTATGACTCAAGGAATCTAATAGTAAGCCTGAATATCAGTCTTTTAGAGTGGACCATGTGGAGACTCAGGGGGATTGAATAAATTGTCCAAGATCCCACAGATATTAGGAACCCAGGAAAAGAAAGATTTAAACCATGTGTCTCTATAAACTGGATGTTTACTGTTTTCATTCTACCATGCTGCCCTATTTCTATGTTTATTTTTAGTAAGAGCACTCATTTCTTCTATTTTCCTGAAGGCATCTTTCCCCTCCTGGCATCTCTTTATTTCCACCCTCACTCTTCCCCACGATGGGGAAAGAAGATCACTTGACGTCAGTTCTCTTGGCTACTTGGTGAAAAAAATTTGAAGAGCGTTGAAATCTTGAGATCCCTAGGATAAGATCCCCTGTGGTCATTTACATTGCCATCTTGTTAAAATAAAGTGATAGTTTACTGGACATTTAAAACAAAGTGTTTTTTGTTATTCTGGAATCCTGAAGTCCTATGGTTTAGAATTAATGTCCTTTTGTCCTAGTTTCTTTTAATTTCTCTTCAAGAAATGATTTAATATGAAGTAGCTTAAGGAATAAAGAGTAACAGCCATATAAATGGTGGTCTCCTCTGAAAGGCGGTAAAGGATTAAAAGCACAGAGACCTTTTCTCCTTTTGCACCCAGATTTTATTCTTTTACATCTGCTGCCTTGTGAAAGTAGTACTGAATGAATCATTGTTGCACTATCATTAACATAATGCCCATGTGTAGATTTATCAGCAGACTTTCAGTTTGATAAACTGTTGGCATGTAAATATTTCCTTGAAGAAATTCCAGTCCAGCTGCTTTTGCTTACAAATCTATCAATGGTTAAAACCACTGAATGTATTTTGCCTGTTTCTGAATTATAATTACATGTCTAATTGTGAATTAATTATAAAAGAGGAAGACAAAACAACACAATAAATATTTCGCCATTTCTGGACACATGTCAAGTTTCCCCATATTCATGAAATGTAAGACCTTACTCTCATATGACATGATCTTACTTTTTTTTTGCCTTTCTATGTGCAGGTAGTTAGACAAAACAAATTTGAAAAAATTATTTGATTCTTTGGAAAACTGCTTATTCCCTTGTTTTACTTTCTTCTCTATATACTTAATCTTTCCAGGACTTTAATTAAGATTAGATTTTGATATGCTAGTCACACTAGCATTGACATTGACCTGAATATTGAATATCTGTTGCTTTCCAATGTTTTCATCACATGTAATCAAAATGATTCTACAATTGCCTTGATTTTCTGCTTTTCATCTGTGAACCACAGCAACCAAATATATACATTCACAAATTAATATGAATGATGAAAAAGCATCAGGCCGTGGGGCTGTTACTATTCATTTGTGAGTTCACCTGAAATACAATTACATTGATGGGGAGACATCATCTATACTGCTCAGACCACTTAAAATGCATCTCATCACTCACTGTGCCTGTAACACAACAGTCACTCTGGATAGGCTATGAAGGTTTGTGCGTGTGTATGTGTGTGTGTTTTCATGAATGTGTGCCAAGAGGGCAAGTCTGAGAGAACCAGTTTTATACAGCAGTGCTCCCACCTCTGCCCCAGAGCACTTAGAAAGGGAATGTGGGAGACTGCAGAAGGCAGCTGTAGTGTGAGGCCAAAGATAGAGCACTCCTAGCTCAGAGAAAGAGCTTTGATCGCTTCTTGTTTCAGAAACCTGCTGCCCTTCTTAGCCCATTCGATCTGTACCAGGCATTCCAATGGTCTGCAGAAACTCAGCCACAAAGATTCTTATTCATCTTTAAATCCCAAGATACAAAGTGCCCAGCATAGAGTAGCAGCCAAGTAAATATTTATGGCAGCATGGAACAACGCTGAAGGTCCCAGTAGAATTTCTCTGACAGTAGCCACAGTAGCAGGCAAAGGTGCAAGCATGGTGGTCTCTTTGTGAAGCAGACAAAGCTCTGGAGCCCATTTCTCTTCTCTGTTACTTTCTCCTAAGGGCCAATTCTTCTCAGGAATCTTCAAACAACAACAGTAGCCACAAGAGAAAAAATAATAATATAACCTAACATAGTGCAGATTGCTTGGCACTATGTTAAATGCTTTGGAAGCATTGTCTCATTCAATCCTCAAACAACCCTTTGAAGTCGAAAATATTTTTGTCCCCATTTTGAAGAGAAGAAAACTATTGTACCATTTTTCAGACAAGAATAATAAGGTGTTCAACAGGTGACATAAGAACTCAATGAAGTCTGTTTCTCTTTAACTTTCAGATCTCTGTTGGTAAATTCTATCTGCCCCAGAGATTCTCTGATTTGCCTCTGCAAAGGAATTCCTTGAGGTTTTTGTTAGAAGTTCATACACTTTGGTTCTAAAAGTGGAAGGGGACAGTAGAAGGCACTTAGGAAGCAGTATTTTAATAAGAACACAGATTAGTTTGATTTAGTGATCTTAAGGCCTCAACTTACTCAACACTGAGTAGATGTAATTAACTTTAAGTGATTTTAAGAAGTTTTTCCTTAAGATGCTATTGAAAAGTAGTACCATTCCAAGAAATTAATTCATTGTGCTACTGCCTCAGCTTTTGAGACTTGGGGTCAGGTTTAAGAGAGAAGAAAGTCTCCCTAAATCAACATGGCACCTGAGCAATGTACATGGAAACTGCATTTATTAGCTCTATTTGTTCATAATAGGAGACTTAGGCAATTCATATGTGAAAGTCACAAGTGTCAGTATCAAGCTGATAAGTACACTTCCTCCGGCCTAGTATTGTATATTCCTTTTTTTTTGTAATCAAATATTTCTTTATTTTTGTCCTTTCACAGGTAATATAGGATGCTTTTTAAGAAAAGGAAAAATAAACTCCCATAATACAGAAGGTTATAAAGTAAATGTTTGCCCTGTGCTTTCCCTAACTTCAACATCAGATTATCTTAAATCTGCCCAGTATTTTGTACACCGTATGTATATTCACATATTAACAAATACACTCAATTTAATTTACAATAGAATTTTTTCTGTATTAGGTTTTTTTTTAAAAGTAATCAGTCTATCATGAACATCAATTTTAAGCAGTACAAACTTACCTCCACTTCATTCTTTTAATAGCTACTTAATATTCTATAAAATGGATGTAACTCTATTTTAGGTCTACCCTTATTGATGAAAACTTAAAATGTCTCTATTTTTCTCAGTTAATAAGTAACCCTAAAATTATCATGTCATACAGAATCTCATAAATTTGTACATGTACTATCATTTTAAGTCAGAAAAGACACATAACAGATTGATAACAGTGATTGGAATAGCATTGTGTACATGTCTGCCTATGTGTTTTTCTTTATGTTTGATTGCTGGTGTGTCAGAGTTTGTCAGCCCATTACCCTATCCTTTCCTTTTTCTCTTGGACACAGCCAGACTACATTTCTGAGCGATCTTTGTAGCTGGGTAGGGCCTTACAACTAAGCCCTAGCCATAAGGCATGTCAGCAAGGTGAGGGACCACATCCAGGTCCAGTCCAGCCTGTGGAGCCTTGCCCACTGAAGTCCTCCCGGCCATCTTCTCTGCACTGGGCTTGATGCAGACAAGGCTGTGTTGAAGATGGCCTGGCTGAAACAGGGGAAGAGCCTGAGTGTCTGGATCCCACTATGTGTAGAAAAGTCAACTGCAGATATTGAAACCCCAATTTGCACTCTCAGTGAATGAGAAATAAACATTTACTATACTTGATCTGTAGTACAATTTTGAGTTTTATTACCTCAATTCGTAATATTCAATACCCCTCCCTCCTCCCTTTTAAAAAAATCACTAATAAACATATATTGCTTAGGTAATGTTAAAGAGATTTTTAAAAATTTACCCAATTTATATAAAATTTTGCAGACCTAGTCATTTTTTTCTTCTCTTTGTAGTGGTTCCATTTAGGCTCTCTTTTTATAGGGTTTATTTTCAATCAGTTCAATCAATGTGATATCTTTTTTTTCTCCCTGTCTTCTATACAGTGAGGTCTCCTTTTAGGTTGAAATTCCAGGGTTGACTAATATTACTTTGAAGAGAACTGATCAGACTTGTTATCAACAATGAAACTCTTATTCATCGAATAGTTCTAGGAACAGTCATGCCCGTTGTGAACTTGACTAGTAAACTATGTGCAAGAATAAAAAACAAAACAAAATTTTAGATTCAAGGAGGTAGGGAGGACCCTGTATGCAACTTATCAAAATATCATGTAATAGGTCTTAATCGGCATCATCCAGTAAAAAAAAAAAGAAAATGTTCCTTAAAGTCATTGAATCTGTTCAGTCACTGAATCAGTTTAAGACCAATACAATAATAATATTTTATACTTTACAAAGTCCTGCTACAGCTTTCTTAAGGCTAATAAGTTTGCATTTTAAGAAACTGGAAAGTAATTCTTTTGGAGGAAAAACAGAGACATAAGAGACAAGTACCTACAGTGTCATGCCATTGCATAACACCATATTTTTGGACAAATCTCATTTGACAGACTTTCTAGTTATCTGTACTACACAATGTTTATTTGGTCATACTACATTTAATGAACTTATGCCACAAGCGAGTTTTCCAACAATGATAACTAAGAAAAATAGTGACAACCTTAGAGAAGTAAACTTGACAAATGGGTAAATAAAAATCCTACAAGTTCTGTAAATGCAATCCCTCCATCACAAAAAAAGAATGCTTAATGACCATTCCACTCTTTAGTCAACTAAAAGGCCTACTTTACCTGTGATGTAAAAATAACTACCTTTAGCATTATTGAGAATTATGCAACAACAGACAGAGGATAATACTTTCCTATGAAAGGAATTTAGAAGTTATGTGCTGACTATTTGACTTTGAATTACCCTTGGTTTTAGTAGTCTTCAGTGGAAATCCCATGAGTACTTATCCGGGGGTAAAATATGAAAAATTCAGTAAGTTATTTGAGTAATTATTAAATTCTACATGTCTAATTTAAAAATCTTTATTGTTGCTGCATAACGGGGACATTCACTCAGAAAAAATAAATGTATCTTAAAAAATGCAAGTAAAGTTGCTTAATTAGATTGTAAACTAGGACCATATGTAATTCACCTTTTATTTTCTCCCCCAAACAGAATTTAGCAACTGTCCTTCATTCTTATTCCAGAAACAAAATAGAATGGATTGGTAACTTGAGGCTTGGGCTGTTCTCTTTCTTTCTTTTTTTTTTTTTTGTGGTACGCGGTCCTCTCAGTGCTGTGGCCTCTCCCGTTGTGGAGCACAGGCTCCGGATGCTCAGGCCCAGTGGCCATGGCTCACGGGCCCAGCCACTCTGCGGCATGTGGGATCTTCCCGGACCGGGGCACGAACCCGTGTGCCCTGCATTGGCAGGCGGACTCTCAACCACTGCGCCACCAGGGAAGCCCCCTCTTTCTATTTTTAACATCATGGCTTCTCCAAAGAAATGGATAACAAAATACACCTAGAACATTATGAAACTATTGAAACTCAATGATTTAAAATGTTTCTTTAAAAATATATTTAACAATAGACTCCTCAACTCAAATAGAGAGGAGATAAAACTCCAAGTTAATGGAGATAAATGCACAAATAAATTTGAAAAGATTTTATGTTAAACTTATAATTGTAATTTTAGGTAAAGAATAATGGTTCAAAGAGTGAATGTAACTTGCTAAAAGCCACCTATGTTGTGGACCTGGGCCTGTCTGTTTCCAAAGCTGATGTTTTTTCTGCTACATTAGACTATATATCAGACAGATGTATTCTTGAATAAAAATTCACAGATAGGAAAATGGAATTGCAGTTGAAACATTTTGGGGGAGAATAAGAGATGAGAGAAGCAGAAATAAAAATTCTACAGATTTCTAGGCCAGACAAACAATATTCAAAATGTTTTCCTAATGCATATCATAAAACAGTCACAGTATCATACTGGTAATGATGGAGGACTTCATTTGTTAGAAGTTTTATTCTGCTAAAAACAACATCTGATAAATTCTTGACTTGCCTTATTAAATATTTCATCATGAAAAACTTTGAGGAATCAATATGGGGAATTGCAACTCTGGACACTATTATGATGAGTAAAGAAAACTGGGAGTAGAAGCAAAATGATCTTTGGGAATAAGTAACCATATCATTTTTGAGTGTATTAAAACCAAAGAAACGAAGGCTAGAAGTCACCAGACACATGCCCAGGATTTTATGAATGTGTATTTCAAAATATTGAAAGGAAGATAGTTATAGTTCTATTGTTAGCTCTAAAAATAAAAGTGGCTTCAGAGATATATAGATCATATAGAACTAACTTCTAATGGTGCTATATCTTAATACTTAATATTTGAAAGCTACATTATTGCATTGAAGTCAATGACACTCTTTATCTCTATATCTGTATCTATAACATTTATATCTATAGCTATGTCATCTATATATCTTACTAAAAGCTAATATAAACAGGGACATCTATGTAGCACACACATTATATATATAATATATAAAATATTGTATGTATTATATATGATATATATCATATTTATCTGAGTTTAGACATTAATGAAAAATGTTTCTCTTTAAAGAATAATTAAAAACAACTTTAGCCATGTAGAGCCTTTCTCTGTCCTTGGTCTACTTTGGATTTAGCTCTTCTTCAATCAACTTAGTTGTGTTGATTCTTTCCTCACTGTTCTTTTTCTCACAGCAGCCTGTGGTGGGGTGATCAGGTTGACCACTACTTTGTACATGGGTGTTTATAATCAGGTTTTTTTTTGTCTGCATTTAATCTTTCTTCAACTATTATATACAAAGTTTTCATCAAAATAATGTTTCTACAATGCTATTTTCCTTCAATGTTCCTACAATGTTATATTTCCTGATATACATTATGAATGATGCTTTTTCTAGGGACAAATCAAAAAAATATCATTTCTATTTGTTTTTTCCTTTCATTTGTCAGCTGAATGGCTGTAGCACTGTAAGACTTATGACAGCCCATATTATTGAAAGCACAAGGAAAAACAAATTACATAATGTTTATTTCTTAAAAGATTTGGTCATTTTATTACTCTTACTACAAACTTATACTTTATTAATTACTATCTACACATCTCTCTCTCTGCGAATTACTATCTATAATTCTTGTGTGTGGCAGATAAAGCATGCTCACTTAATATTCCATCTGTTCTCAGATTTCCCAGCCTCTTAACAGTTAGGTAAGGCTATGTGATTAGTTCTGATCAATGGACTGTGGGCAGAAGGGACATGTGACACTTCTTGGCCAAAGCATGGGATCAGAGTACATGGTCCTCTGCCATTTATTCCTCAATGATAGCAAACACAGTGATCTCATTTGAGGGTAGTAATCAACAGATTAAATAGCCTGGGTCACTGAGTCACCACTTAGAGGACAATAAACATGAAGAGGGTAAACTACAGCCCTTAGGTCTTACCCAGATCGCCACCTCTTTTCGTGAACAAAAGTTTTTTTGAAACGCATGTTTATTCATTTATTACTACCAGTGGCTACTTTGATGCTACTGGAGCGGAGCTGAGTAATTGCTACAGATATTGTTTAGCCCCCAAAGTCAAAAATCTGATCTTTTACTGAAAAATTTGTCAATGCCTGATTTAGAATATCAGTGAATAACATGGGATAGCTCTGATATCTTAGTGAGTCAGAACTAAAACCATTAATGTCATAAATATAATATTTCTAAAATATCCTCTAATATATTCTCATAAATGATCATAAATCACACATGATAAAGTAAAAGACATGTCCCCAAAGTTACATAATAAATTGTGATTTATTTCTAGACAAAAAGAATATTTTAAACGTAACATACAAAAGAGAAAATGAAATGTAAGCAACATCATTTGAACAAGTCAAGCAACTTATGCTAAAGATGGAATTGGATGCTCTTACAACAGAAATTTTCCTGTATATTATTCTCCATTTTGTGTTAACGATGTCAGTCCATTCACACTATGTATTTGAAATATTTTTTTCCTACACTTTATTGGCCATTAGTAAAGCAGAACAAAAATAGTGATTGACTTAAGATGTGGTGTATTTTTATACTGTTGATACTGCATAGGAGACAGGTCATATCTGAAGTAAAATTTGGCAGTTGCTGAATCATTTCAGAGAAATATAAAGGGAAGAACTAGATCATGTATGTCATTGCGTGTGTGTGTGTCTATGTCATCACATTACATAGAATAAAGGATACAATGTTATCAGGCCTTGCATTTACTACATGTGACTAAATAGCTTTTTTAACAGAAAAGATCTGGGAGAAGAAATTCACGTTTCCAAATCACTTATATTGGGTTCATTTAAGCATAGTTTTCAAATGCAAGTTGCATTGAATACATGTTGATCATCATAAATGCATTTTCCATAGCTACTTATATTTCAAATGGTCTTAAATAGATCGTTGTGGAAATTGAGTTATTTGATTCTGTGGCTCTTTTCCATCAACTCCTATTGCTCACCTCATTCATCCTCTACACATAAATGACATGTGTACATGCGCCGTGATTCCACGCAAGTGCGAACTTGCAGAAATGTTTATTTGTAGTAATATAGTAAGCTCTGGAGGAATATAGTATAAACCTTTGATATTTCTACTAGTAAAAAGTAACTCTGGAGGAAAATAAAAGCTTTTAATAGTACCATTTACTCTTGATATTGTACTCTTGTGTGCTGATTTTAAAGAGGGAGATGAACATGGCCTACATTCCCTTGCCTGTACCACTGAAAGAGTGAAAAACAAGGTGTATCATAGACACAGGGCTCACCTGAACAGAGTGGATTAACTAAATTATTTGAGGCTGAGTTTTGTTATCTTCCAATCACTTAATTTAAAGAAATATTTCCTCACAGGAGTCCTCAGCAAAATTCCAAATGGGGAAGTTTTTTCAACTGCATTTTCCATCTTTCTTTTTTGATTTTTTTTTTTTGCATGCTCTTTTGTTAACCATTATCCATGCTCAAAATGATTTCTGACTGTCCAAGCTTCCTATGCCATTTACTAAGAATTGGACTAGACTTTACAACCAACTCAATTGCTATAATTTTTGCTTTATTTCTGTTGTTTTGACTAAAATAATGCTAATACATGACTGATCTTATTTTATACTTTTGTGCTCAAGAATTTCTTTTTTTTTTTTTCGGTACGCGGGCCTCTCACTGTTGTGGCCTCTCCCGCTGCGGAGCACAGGCTCCGGACGCGCGGCCATGGCTCACGAGCCCAGCCGCTCCGCGGCACGTGGGATCCTCCCGGACCGAGGCACGAACCCGCGTCCCCTGCATCGGCAAGCAGACTCTCAACCACTGCGCCACCAGGGAAGCCCCGAAGCATTTCTTTATAAAGGAAAAGAAGTTTTGAATTTGTGGAATATGTGAGTTATTTTTAGCAGGGAATATTATCTTGTACTCTCTGGTAACTGTGGCCAAACTAATCCTCATTCCTATTATCAGTTTTGCTTCCTCTCTCTGGAAGTTTTCCAGGTCCATTATATCTTCTTAGAGAAATCAGTTGGATAGCCAGGAATTGTGTGTAAGGTCACTGAATTCTCAGTCTCTATATCACTTACATGTGTTTATTTGCTTTAACACATGCTTTTACACATACACACACACACACACACATACATGCACATATGCACACATGCACACACACACAGAGCTTTCTTTATCTAAAGCTGTAATTGTCAGCTGTGGCTGCTAAAATTAAATACTTGGATACCTGTGAAAAACCCAAACCTATATATGTGCCCATCCCAGAAAAAAAATTTTTTTTTTACATCTTGATTGGAGTATAATTGCTTTACAGTGGTGTGTTCGTTTCTGCTTTATAACAAAGTGAATCAGTTATACATATACATGTGTTCCCATATCTCTTCCCTCTTGCGTCTCCCTCCCTCCCACCCTCCCTATCCCACCCCTCCATCCCAGAAAAATTAATCAAAATTTCTGGCTGAGAATAGGTAGGAACCGGTATGTTTACAAGTTCCTCAATTTAAGAAACTCCAAATTGATAAAGTAGTCAAAGGAATATTTTCAAACTAGGGGATTTTACAACTTAATTGTATTTATAGTGGCATAATACCACCTAATAATGATTGAAGTTATTGTTTTCCTGGCCTAGTAATACATAGTAATCACAGACTTTAGTATGTTATATCCAGCATCTCTCTATATAATTAAAGTACGGAATTTGTTGCAGTTCTGTCGATTGCTTTTCATTGATCTGCAAACACACCAACAATCCTTGTGATTTTTGTTTATTGTTTGGGTTAAGATATGGTAATATTTTACATTTGTGGGAATAGAATGTTGTTCAAATAGCAGTGAAAATTTGTTTCCCGTGTATTGCATATACATGTGCACAGTTTTGGGAAATAAGTTCAAATATGTTTCTTCTTTTGATTTCATAACTCTAACTTGTGGACTACAACCTAAGAAATAGACCAAAATGCCAAAGATGTAAATTACACTATTTATATAGCAAAATATATGTTGTAAAATATCTATTAAAACACTACATTATATAGGTATAGGGAATAATCAATATTTTGGCCTCAATACTATAACTATTATTAATCATGTATTTGAATATTTGGTCATATTAAAAGGTCAAAGGTGAACATCAAGATATTAAGATGATTATTACGGAATAATCTTAATTATGTTAAATGACTTATTTTAACTCTATGAGGAAGTGGACACCCATATGGTCTTCACCATGGGGGATTTTAGGCAATCAAGAAATGGTGTGAGAATCTTTGGTAAGACATCAAGCCAAAGTTTACCTGTGTCATAATTTTGACCTTATTTATAGCTTCAAAAATAACAAAATATGCCATAATCAAGAATGGGAGCTTGTCAGGGTCATGCTTTTGATCCAATTCTGGCTAGAAATGGGCCAGTTCTTGCAAGGTAGTCAAGCACAAGGTGAAGCAGTAAGCTTAGTGAGTTTGGAGTGTTGGAGGATGGAGTAAATACAAACTCACTGCTATTGCTGAGGTGCCATGGTTGCTGGGTGATTTCCAGCTGTGGGATTACTTTTCTGCCTTGGATCGTGTCTTCAAGGAATATTGAAAGGCAATTCTATTCCCTCTCCCATCATTTTCCTGAATATGGCAGTTTTTTGAACATGGCAGGAACAAAGGTTGTTGCTTTTTGTCTTGTTTTGGTTTTGCTTTATTCCCATTTGTTTCCTGTTCTATCTATTTAGGTTGAACGTATAAATTATCTCTGGCTTTAGAAATGTGGAAATTGGCCAGGTGTCAATGAGTGAATAGATGTATATAGTTTGAAATAATGCCTCTGAGTTGTTTTTTTGTTTTTTCTCTTTAAAAGGATGGTGGTACTAGATGAGCCTGTCTCCTGCAGACATTCATGATTACTTATTTACAAGAACTGGCAGCAGAGTTGGTATTTTTTAATGGATGGAATAAGATGGTTTTATATCTCAGAAGACTTGATTTAAATGGCAGACAAAGCAATCCAGACAGAATGGTATTAATCAAGGGTTTTAAGGGTTATGAGCAAGACAATATTCAAGTTGGTTTCCTCACAATTTCTTTAGCTCTTCATTGTTTTTTAATTACTCTTCAATTTTATTTTTTTATTTTTATTTTTTGCGGTACGCGGGCCTCTCACTGTTGTGGCCTCTCCCATTGCAGAGCACAGGCTCCGGATGCGCAGGCTCAGCGGCCATGGCTCACGGGCCCAGCCGCTCCACGGCATGTGGGATCTTCCTGGACCGGGGCACGAACCCGTGTGCCCTGCATCGGCAGGCGGACTCTCAAGCACTGCACCACCAGGGAAGCCCTACTCTTCAATTTTAGTAGGTGACCTTCATAATGAGTCTTCAATAAAATATTAAATAACAAATGAGTTTTTTAGAAAGAATTTCCATCATTAGTTTTATATAAAAGAAGAGAAAGGCATGCACTTTCCTGAAATAAACTCAACTTCCATGGGTCTTTCAAAATTGTGTTGTAGGGATTTAAGTGTCAGGTTAAATGGGCTAAAAAGATTCAGAATAAAATCTAAAAAGTCTGGAGACTTGTAAAGAAATATTTGATTCTTCATAATTATGCCTAGTATTGGCCTTGGACCTCTGATTCTGAGTGACTTCCAAATATAGATTTTCTACCATTTGCCAAAACAAAGAATACTGTGCTAATAGCTAGTAAAGTGAGTTCAGGAACATTATTGATTAACTCTATCATTCATGCACTGCCTTGAAAATATTTAGTTACATGATTAATTCACTTTGCACTTAATCAGTCTATGAATTATGTGACTAACTATGATAAGCCAACTATGTGAATGATAAATTTAGTGAATAGTGTTTTCTGATGCATTTTATCTTTCCAAGTACATTATCAAAAGTGAAGCGTTGCCTCTAATCCTAAGGAAATATAGTGTAACTCTTGGCAGCCTGCTATAGCATAGTTTTATTCATAAGGGAACAGGGCAATGCTTACTTTTCAGAAAGTAATATGCTTCCCTCTCTCTATGAAGCAAATTTTTATCATATCTATAATGGAAAGCAAATGATATGTCTTACTATAAGTTTAAGTTCCTGGTAGCTATTACCATAATTGAAGGTATTGAAACGGTGGAAAATACCAGTGTGTAGAAGAATGGAAGAAAAGGAGGTAACGTGAAGGGAAAACTGAGCTTGTTGATGCCCCAATGTTTTCTGGTTCATGTATTTCAGAATAAGGACATATTTCACATGTTCACTTTTATTTCTATTGTATAAGAGCATAACCATTTTAAGTCTTTATCAAAATGAAACAAAACAAAACAATAACAATAATAATAAACAAAAGCCAAGAGGCCAAGATACCTAATTCATTTTTACCAATTTAATTAACCAGAGAAGTTAATGAAAATTTTCACTGATTCAATTAAGTAAAATTTTCAATTAGTAAAATTTCACCAATTTCAATAAGCTGATTGTTAAACTGACTGGCGGTTTAAATGAACAGTTGAGTCCGTATGATGGTAGCTGCATAGAGAAGTAATATGATAATCAAGAAGTAAATGGCAGAACTCTGTATAAAGTATGTACAGAATGAGACTTTATAGGTGGTACTTTATCCCGTCATCATGTCAGAAGACTATTATATTAATTATATCTTCTAGTATGCTTCAAAATAATTACTACATTTTTGACATTGAGAATTGATACATCCTATATTCTATTGTGAATATTATGCACTTTATATTGCCCATAAGTCTCTCTTACTCTATTTTGTGTGAATGCAATAGCCCCCTAATTTGTATCACTCTTGGAATATCTATCCAAATCCATCCTGCACGAGGCAACTAGAGTAATCATTTTATAAACATGAGCCGGAACATGTTACTCCCCTTATCGGAATATTCAATGACCCATTATCCTAAAGATCAAGTTCAAAAGTCTCAAGGTGGCCCACAAGTGTGTGTATGTTCAGTAAGCTGCCTATGCCCTGCTTACTAGTGTTGCTCACCTCTTTGTTCTCCAAGTTTTTCCCTTACAAAACTTCCAGTTCTACTCTTAACTTCTGTCAGCTCACCTACCTAACTCATCTTTGAGTTCCTGACTGGAACAGGTTTAAGAGGAAATTTTCCTGACCTCCTTAACTGGGACAAATCTTGCCATATGTTTGCATATTAACCTATATTTCTCTTTTGACAAGAGTTATCACATTTTTAATAGCTTGTGCAGTTTTTCCAGCTTGCTTTTAAGATCCATGCTTGTGGGACCATACATGTTGTTTTTTCATTCAATCGATAGCATCCATAACTCTGTATGAGAAGATATACAATACATAGTTATAGATCAAATCTCTCAAGGAAATTACATACTGATCTAAAAAGATAAGCAAGCATAGAGCTTAATAATTTATTTGGTCATCTTAATAAAGTGTATCTAGTATTTATATTTATAACAGAGCTATTTTATTCCAAGCTCTTTCATTCGCCAGCTGAGAAATATAGTTTCATACCTCAGGAAGCAGTGACAGTTTTTCCTTGCTGTTGTGAAAATGAAACCAATTCATTCATTTGCAAGTGGCCTCATTCATTCATTCACTTATCCAACTAATGTTTATTGATCCCCAAATGCCAGATCCCAGAAGCTGGGATCTTAGGCATATATTATTGAATATTGAGTTTTGCTTTGAATAACTCACTGAAGAGTGGAAGAGATGAACCAATACCAAATAATTACTATGATTTTATAATTTCTCTAATAAAAGCAAGTATAAGAGCTACGGGAGCTCCATCAGTTGTTTTAGCATTGTATAAACACAGCCACACAGCTTATTTTTTGCTCACAGTTTTTTTGACAGGATGAGTAAACAATCATAAAAAAACTGAAGAAAGATATCTTGAGATAAATAACACAGTAAACTAGATTTGTTTGCCTCATACCAACCTCATCAAACTCACATCTTGCTTAACAACTGTCCTCATCATTTGATTTTCTTTCCTCCCCTTGAAAATTAGTAGTTATTCTTTACATTATTATCTACCCTATCTCATATGCTGTACTTTTTTTTTCTGACATTAGCAGATCATCAGGGAACTGTGCATGTTGTATCATGGTTGTGTCTCACAATGCACAACTTCCTAACTAATTATTTATTTTCCTAAAAATAAAAAAGTACTGACATAAATCTGACACATTAACACTATTTTAAATGGAAATTTCAGATGATTTTAACATGGTATCATCTCAAGTAAATGCATTTCCTGAGGTAGCTCATGATCATTTATTTGCTGACAGAATGTTTTCCATGATGAGTTTCAATGATCTTAACCCAACCTAACATCTTACTTGCCTTTTTGCCTCCAACTAAACATTGAGTTGATAACTTCTTTGAGATATTCGCAATAATACCTGGATGTTCTTTTCGGGAATTACAGCTAATTTAGAACCCATTAGTATATACACTTAATTTATATTGTTCAGTTAAATGAGCAATATCTTACAGGAGTCTACAGTGAATCGTCTGCCTTCAGGTACCAATTACCCAGGTTTGTTTGCTCTTGCCAGGGTTATGCAAAAGCCTGCCTTGTTCTGCTTAACTTAGGTAATTGGATGTCAGCAACAGATTGCAAGTGCTGTTATTCCATAGTTTACTTCCTCTTCCAAGTCATTTATATACATCATATTACTCGTGTATGTGTGTGTGTGCGTGCCAGTGCACATGTTTATGAAAATTAGAGTTGTTAGGGCTGGTATTCTGTTTGGGCTCTTTAGATGCCCAAAAGTTTTCTACAAGTTCCTGATGGGATAATAACTCTATTAATTGGTACTATTATTTACCCGCTATGAAGGGAAAATCATTATGGTGACTAACTGAATAAGGATGAGATATGGTATCTAGGTATTCATAAGAATATTTATTTTGCATGACATAGAAAAAATAAACTTTAAATTTTATCTAATTTGCACTGCACAAATAAGAAACCATTATTTTCTGAGATTTTATGTTAAATTTATTAATCTTCTTTATTCACTAGCTTTTCATTCTTTCATATTTTATTCATGAAGCAAATATTTGCTGTTATACCTAGTGTATTTCAGCAACTAAGTTGAATGCTGATGATCAATGGTGAACAAGGAAAATGTGGACCTGCTTTACCTTCTAAAGTAAAAAATAGATCAAAAACCAGAATTGTAAATTGGTATAAATATATATGAAGTCATACTCCCTTTTCGCACTTGGATGCTTTATACTCCTTTGTTTGACTCTCCTTTTTTATACTTGAATGCTTTGTATACAAATTAAAGTTATCTTTCTATAGGGTAGTTAGCAAAAGCTTTATTGAAGAGATGACTTTTAAGATAAAAATAAAAAGATGAGAAGAAGCCATATAAGTACAGAGTGAGAATATCAGTATACCTGGAAGCAGAAATAGCATGTGCATTGGTCATGAATTGGAAAATAATTTTTTGTTTGGGAAGAATTGAAAGGAGGATGGTGTACCTAGACATCAACAGTGACAAATATTTGAGATGGGACTAGAAAAATAGGTTGTAGTCAGTTTACACAGCACTTTGAGACCCATTTAAATATATATAATTTATATCTTTAGAATTCTGGAACATCATTTTAGCAGGGAAACGACATTATTTTATTTTAGACTTGTGAAGGAAATAAAAGAGGTAACGTGAAAATGGGAAAGCCAGTTAGGAAGCTGATGTACTAAGCCTGGGAAGACATTACGTTAAGGGGAGTGATGATGAAACATGAAGTAAAGAGATTTCAGAAAATTTAATATGATAGAATTTACAGAAGATGCTAATATATTATAAGGCAAGTAAACAAAAAAGGGAAGAGTCAAGAATAATCCCTGGATTTCCGACTTAAGCAATTAGATGGAACGTGGTATCCACTAACTGAGAAGTAAAGACTGACTTACTGGGAAGTCTGGGAGTGAATTGGGGAGTTCTTAAGGGAGAAGCTTAGAGCTATTGTGAAATAAGTGACCTAATTTTGAACATTTTAAATTTGAAAAAATATCTATCCTAGTGAAGAGGTCAAACTGAGCAGATGGATATGAGCTTTTACAATACAAAGAAGAATATTGGAATAGATAATGATTTGAAAGATATTGGTATGGAGCTTTATGGAAAGGTACGGTTGGAGAGACAAGAAGAGAACCAAAAGAAGGAGGGGAACATCAGTATTTGGAGGTTGAGTGGAGGAGAAGAAAAGTGATTTGTTACATAGTAGAGTGGGCTCATGGAATATAAAATAGAACAATGAACTGTATCAGATGAGGTAGTGATTCAGAATAAAATAAATACAAAAACATATTCTTTGAATGTATCAATAGCAACAGTTTGGACACTGCTGAATATGAAAAGAGAAGTTTAAACTGAGTGTTAAATAGAAAATCAAGTTTGATTGGTTAAAGTGGGAATGCAGGCAAGAAAGAGGAGGTGGCAAGTATGTACAATTGTTCTTGGAAATTTGTCTCTGAAGAATAACTAAAAAGTGAAGCTGTGACTGGAAGACTTTGAGGAGGTTATGGGACTTTGTTTTCAAATGTTGGAGATACTGGGTTGTTTTTCAAAAAAGTGGAGATGATTCATTAAAGATGGGGGAAATTCTGATATTTGAGTGATAACAAAATTAGTTAAGTCCACAAGAAAGCAAGAGGAAATAGGATTCATAGCTCAAGTGAGATGATTGAATTTTGAAAGAAATACTACTTTAAAACAGAAAGAAAGAAGGAAAAGATGAAAGCAAAATAAGCTTGGAGATTTAATTGTTGAAAATGAGAAAATTGGTTAATAATGAAAAGGGAAATATATTTGGGGCAAGAGGAGATCTGACAAATTATCCAGATGTAGGGATCCAATACCCACTATCTTTACAAATGTTCATTTGTGTAACAATAGTCCACAGTATGTGAGTGTCCACCATGTGTCAGGTGCTATTTGAGTACCTGGGAAACACCGTACAGAGATAGACAGTAATACCTGCTTTCATTATTACAAATTAAAACAATATAGGCACGGAGTTGTTTACCATAACTGAAGTAATTTTCTGCATCTGCTCAGGGGCAGACACAGAGAAAGTGAATGGTAAGGGCTCTTGGCACTGGGATGGCTCTGAGTCTGTGACTCCCTGATGTTTCTTAAGCTAACTTCCTAACTGATGTGTCCCTTAGTGATGAAGAATAATATAGAAAAGAAACATTTCCACTTCCCAACTTTATTAAATTTTATTATTTCCATATTTTGCCAATTTTATTAGATACATTAAAATGTTCTGATATATTTTTAATTTGCTCACATTCCATGTCTCCCTCTTCTGAGTCTGCTGTCCTGAATTATCATTCTTGTGAATGTTTTCATATCTTCTACACATAGCAAATAGTATACAGCATTGCCTTGCATGCTTAAAATTATATAGTGATCAATTTGTATCATTCTACTCAGTATTTATTTCCCAAATGCATCTTAGCTCTTCTCCATTTATTTTAGCTGATTTGCATTATTCCATGTATTAGTATACAACAGTTTTTTCATTTATTTTTCTATTGAAAGGAGACAGGACCATTTTGGCAATTTCCCATACCACCTTGTCCTCTGTCTCTGTTATCATGTCCCTTTCCTTCCTAAAAGTGACCATTTTTGTCTGTGTGAAAATACACATATAGCACACACTCTTTTGTTGGTTTCCTTGACTCAGAATGATTTATCCATATTGTTGCATGTGGCCATGATTTTTATTTCCACTGGCGTTTCATATTCTATTATGTGAATATGTTTATCTTTTCTACATTACAGGACATTTGAAGTGTTTCTAACTTTGAGCTCTTTTCAGTATTGTCCCCATGAATTGTCATGTACATGTCTTTAGGTGCATACATGTACACATTTCTTTGTGTATATACCATGGATGGTATTATGAGTCATAGGGCATATGTGTTTACTGCTTTATGAGATCTTACTAAACAGTATTCCATAGTGGATGTACTAATTTATTCTTCTGTCAGTGCTGGATGAACAATCCAGTTGCTCGACATCCTTGATCTTTTCTTTTAGGGGTAACACTTATCATGTCCTGGTTTAAAAAACTTTGTCTTCTCCAAAGCCATAACATCTTATATTATTTTCTACAAGATTTAGTGTTTTAACTTTCACATACATATATTCACAACCAACCCAGAACCTACTTTTCCATATGTTACAATTATAGAGCAAGATCCTTTTTTCCCCCTTAAGGACATCCAGTTGAGTTGGAACTTTTTATTAAAAAGACCAGCCTTTGCTCTTTGCTTTGTAGTGTCTTCTTTTTCTTAGTCCACTGACATATATGTGCTTCTGTTTTTGACTCACTGGTCTACTTGTCTATGCTTGAGTCAAAACCACACTGTCTTAATTCTGTAGTCTAGTAATAAATTTTAAATTAGTAAATAATTTTGACAAATTACTAAATTTTGATAAATTAGTAAATAATTTTGATAAATTTTGTCATCAAAACTTATTTTTCTTCAACATTACATTGGATATTATTGGCCCTTTCCATTTGTATATACATTTTGGAGGCAGCCTAATTTACACACACACAACATAGTGTGAGTATGTGCATTTATATATTCTGTGATTATGATATTAAGTATATACAAATTTAGAGTTGTCTTTTCATATTGGTGGATTAATCCTATTTATTATTTCTAAAATTTGCTCCTTAAACCTCTGATATAACTATACCAGGTTATTTTTGTGTGTGTGTTGTTTTGCCTTGTTTGTTTTGGTTATTAATAGCCTGCTATTTATTTTTTCTATCTTTTTACTTCAACATTTCTGTGTCCTTATATTTAGGTGTATGCTTTCAGCCAAAGCAGCTGCATTTAAAAAATTAATATGACAACCTTTGTCTCTTAATTACAGTAGTTAAATAATTTAAACATAATTTCTAACATATTTGGGTTTAAATCTACCATTTCCCTATCTCTTTCTGTTTACTATAAAAAATTTTAAAACTGCTTTATATTGTACCATTTTAGCTACATATTGTGCCAGCAGAAAATTACAGTATAAAATTGGCTGATTAAAACCTGATATTTTCTTTACTTACTGATAAATTCAAGGACCCTGGAACACTTAAATGCATATATTCCCTTCTAAATAGACATAAACAAATATATGTCCTAAATATATATGTATATATTTTACCTTATTACCATAATATATGTTAGGTTTATATATACTTTAGATGACAAAGGACTCCATTATTTTTTATATTAAATATTTATTAATGTATCTATGAATTTATTATTTCTGTTTCTCTTTATTTCTTTCTGTTTTTATTTTATCTGAGAATATTTTTCTTCTATGGGAAGAACTCCATTAGTATAACTTATAATATTAATACTGGTGACAAATTTTTTCAGTTGTTTATCTAAAAATGAATTTGACCTTCATTCTTGGAAGGGTATATTTTTTTACTGAATATAGAATTTTCAATTAGCAGTTATTTTATTTTCACACATTAAAAATGCCATTTCAGTGTCTTAATTTCTGTGGGGATTTTAGCTTTGGCATTACCATTGCTACTTTGAAGTCACTGTCGATTTTCTCTCTTTCTCAATTAGACTATTCTCTTTTCCTTTGTTTTTCAAGCATTTTAGATACGATTTTATTTGTTTTAATTGAGATTGGTGTTTATAGAGCTTCTTGTATCTGTAGCTGGATGTGTTTTGTCAGTTTTGAAACATAGCTGTTATCTCTTCAAATATTGACTTGTTGCATTCTGTTGCCTCTCTTTTGCATCATTGTATTGGACCGTTTGACCACACTCCAGATGTCTCTGTACTGTTTTTAGTATTTTAAAAATCTCTTTACATTTCCTGGCTTCAATCCACTTTTTTCTTTTTAGTTTGTTTTTTCTTTTTCAACTTTAGCTAATATGTGGAATTGGATTGTTAAATCAGATTTATGTAAATCAGAAATCCTACCCAGTATCAACTGTTACTAATCATACGTATAGCTGATTCACTTTGTTATAAAGCAGAAACTAACACACCATTGTAAAGCAATTATACTCCAATAAAGATGTTAAAAAAAAAAAGAATGCATGCAATCAAGAAGCTTAGATGAAGTGGCAAGAGTTTTGGGACACGGGTGATGGTCTTTACTGGTGATGGTTCCTTACTACATTAGGCATGTCTCGGTGGCTTAGAATAGATGAGGTCTCTAAGTGAGAGACAATGTACAATTTACTTATTTTTGATTGAACAACTATCTTATTTTCTGTTAAATAAACTGCAGTTAAAAAAATTCAGAAATAGCTACATTATCATCATTATTCCTTAACATTGAGTATTTTGTTTTTGAAATGATTCTGTTTATTCCACTTAATGTGTTTCTTAAATTACAACAAAATATCTATTATCATTATATTTATTAATACAATTATGACTAAAAATTTAGCATTATATTATTTTCGTTTTTATCTTTTCATGACTTTCTAAAGATTCTTCAGTATTTCCTTGTTTGGTTCAATACAAATGCAATCAAGTAGAAAATGTCCAAAATTGTGATCAGCTTAATTGACCACAACCATTTACAAATAACAAGGAACCTAGAAATTATCAGAATATGAAACTTATATAAGTTCTTGGAAACTAAGCATATCATTTTGGCTGATTATTTTAAGAACACTACATCTACGTGAGGAGCATATAAAAGGTGGTTTGTAATGTAAGTAGCAAAATCCACACATTTATTTTAAAGAAGCTATTTTGGGAAGAAATTCCCTTTATTTATGAGGTCATTGCATTAAAAAAATCAGAACTCTTTTAAAGTTAATGTAACACACATACACACCCCTTCATATTTTTTGTCAATTATTTATTTAAATCCTCAAACTTATCACAAAGCTTTACTTTGAAGGATATTTTGACAGTTTCAAATATAAAATTTAACTTCTCATGGGGAAAATTACAGAAACTAAAAGTACTCAAATCAGTTAGAGAGAGGTTCTGAAGATTATTCCCAAAGAGGGGTGTTTAAATTTTGTTTAGCAAAGGTGATATTTTTGAATTAAGGCCAAAGCTTCAATATATTGACAAGAAACAATAACATATTAGATATAAAATTTTGCTATTTTACTATAAAATGACTGTCATTATATTATAGCTATAAATTTAAGTACAATTTTCATTAACCTAATTATTATCAATCCAGGGAAAGATCTTTTATTATTCTCTTCCAGTAAAAAATTACAAAGTCTTTATTTGAGGCATAATTTGGACTTTTAATAAAATAAAGTAGATTTGTATTTTTTGACATGTGTATCATGAAATTTTTGGTAGGACCACCAAAAGGTTTATTTTAGAAGTGTGGGCAGAATACTATAACAAAAATAGGATGATAATAAAACTTTTAGAAGCTGCTAGGATATTCTAAAAAATCTATTAATTTTTTTCTCTTTTCTTCTTTATGGATGTTTGTTAACTTGTTTTGTTGATTGGTTGATCTCTCTTCAGGCTCCTTCACTAAATGTATCACTTATTAGTGAATATACTTTGAAGTTTCTTGAAAATCTGCTATCAGATATTTATTTTTGTAGTAATCATACTTTTAAACAAATGGAATGATGTGTTTATTTTTTTAAACCTCATTACATTCTTTATCATCTCTATCAATCTATCTATCTTCTATTTTTCTATCTCCTGTCCATTTATCTATCTATCCATTCATCCATAATTGCTTGTTACTGGTTGTATAATTTTTAGTTTTGACTTTTAAACACTAAATATTATAGACAGAATTTAGATTTCATATATAGATGCATTTTGTATGAGCTATTGAGTACCATATGCTAAATAACTGTTTCACAATTTTAAAATGTTTAGCCTACAATGAGCATTATACTTATGGTTTATAGATCTTTTTTTTACATTTTTTGGTATTTTTTTAAAATAAGCTTTTTAAGAACAACTTTAAATTTACAGAAGACTTGCAAAGATAGTAACAGAGTTCCTATAGACCTTCCACTGCTTTCTCTATTTATTAATATCTAACATTAGTATGGTACATTTGTTATAATTAATGAACAATGGTTGTGACAGTTTCTTAGACTTTGCTTATATCTGATGACCTTGAAAGTTTTGAGGATAACTGGTTAGATATGCTGTAGAATATCTCTCAGTTAAGATTTGTCTGATATTTTTCTTGTGATTAAACTCTGGTTATGTGTAGTCAGAATGAAAACCACAAGAATTAATGTGCCATTTTCATCACATCACATTAAGGGTACATACGATCAACATAATGTATTGCAGTTGATGTTAACCTTCATTGGATGAGATAGTGTTTGTCAAGTTTCTCCACTATAAAGTTACCACCTCTTCCCCGCCCATTTTCCATACTGTCCTATTTGGAGAAAGTTTTTATGTGCAATGCACAATTAAGGAATGGGAAGCCATGCTCCACCTTCTTGAAGATGGAGTAGCGATAATCAGCTTCATAAAATAAGTCACAGATATAACATTTTTTGGCTTTGTATATAGCAATTTGATATGGCCATTTAAAAATCTATGACACTTTGATTTATAAAAAAAAAATCATTACACTTTCAATTTTTTAAAAACAATCAAGTGATCAAAAGATCTCATGTAATTTGTCTCTATTTATTTATTTATTTTCTTTATTTTTTGGCTGCATTGGGTCTTAGTTGTGGCATGCGGGATCTTTTTGTTGTTGTTGTTGCAGTGCGCGGGCTCTTCATTGCTGTGCATAAGCTTCTCTCTAGTTGTGGTGCGTGAGTTTTCTCTCTCTAGTTGTGGTGTGTGGGCTCCCTGGTGCATGGGCTCTGTAGTTTGCAGAATGGGGGCTCTCTTGTTGAAGCACGTGAGCTCAGTAGTCGTGGCGCATGGGCTTAGTTGCTCCGTGGCATGTGGGATCTTAGTTCCCCGACCGAGGATTGAAACCATGTCCCCTGCATTGGAAGGCAGATTCTCTACCACTGGACCACCAAGGAAGTCCCTAATTTGTCTCTAAAGCTCCCCTTTTATTAGACCTCAAGCCATATCTTACTTGACTCTTACCCCTTTGGTGAGCTTTACCTGGGAGTAAAGTTGGAGAATCAGAAATGGGATAAAATAGGGAGAGATGTTTATTACATACATAATGTGGTACGTAAAAATGTTTTTCATTTTAGTTCAGATGCTTTGACGCATTTGTGTGAAATACCTCTTGTGTATATCTTCATTTCTTACATGAAATGTCTCTTACTCCTCTCCTGCCCAATAATTCTCAAGACTGAAAAATGAAACACCCTTGATCCTACAATCAGTTCTAGAAGGGAGTAGCCTTGCAGTGTCACCAGACCTCCCACAAAGTTTGCATGGGCAAGAAACACTTGTCTGTATTAAATCATCTTGGTTTCAAGGTTTGATTGTTACTGTAATGTACCTAGCGCATCCTGACTATAATGAGACTTTTAATTTAACATCTTAATTTAAATTTAGATTTAAAATCTTTTTAATTTGAGAATCTGCCATGGCCTCATCAATTTCTCCACTTCATATTCAGAGACAATCTCTTCTACCCAGAATTATTGGAAAAGGGCTGTCTTTTTCAAGTCACAAAGGGGTTCCATAAAGAGTTTGCCAAGGTTATGACATAGTGGGAGAAATCGTTCAAAGAGTGGAAGACTCAAAGAAGACTGGTTAATTCACTAGAAAAAATTTAGTAACTTCCTCTTCCCTAGGTACCAGCTACATTAGGAAACAATCCTTTATTGATTTATTATTGAGCTTGAAATTCCTTGCATTAGAGTAGCTTCTTTGAGTTAAAACATTGTTTCCAGAAATAAAGTTCTTATTAAATATAAAAGTCCTCTGGAGAAACATTGAATTAATAATAATAATGAAATAACTAACAGTTAAAGGCAGATCCATGTTTTGTGGAAACAAGCTTATATTGTTTGCAGAGTCCACTTTAAGAAAAAATAATATAAAATTAGATCAGGGTATTTTTAGAATAAGAAACAAAATAAATAGTGCAAATTTAAAAGTCATAAATACTACAACAATCACAAAAAATTAATTATCTGCCTGGTAACCTTAATATTACATTTTTGTCTGACTACTCATTCATTTGGCCATAATTTAAAACTATCTTCTCTACAGAGAATAGAAGAGTATCAGTCTTTCTTTTTCATGGTTGCTCAGAATGTCTATTTTATTCCTGAAAGTTTATAAAAAGTTCCTTTCAGGTTCACAATTCTTTAGTAATGTCATGTAAATGTTAGGATTACTGTTAAAGTTGGGAAAGGCTGTAAGTTTTCAGGGCAGTTTAAATTTCCTTGTGCAGTTGCTGACTTATATGTCCCTACCTCCTTCCAGTGCTTCTTTCCTTAAGACTCCTTCATATCTCTCATATCTCAATGCCACCTCTTACCCTGTCACAACCAGGGATGAGATTCAGAGCAGGAGGTCTAAGTATTGCTGAGAGCTTTCTTTATGCCAGTATAGCCAGTAATAACTGGACTTTGTACATCACACAAATATGTATCATAAATGGAAACTTATGTATTCTTTTCATTTTTTTAAATTGAAGTATAGTTGATTTACAATGTTGTGTTACTTTCTGGTGTACAGCAAAGTGAAGGACCTTGAAGCTTAAAATGCATCTGCTGAGGGTTGTGCTAATGTTTGTCTCATTTTACCCAGGAATGTCCATTAGCATATTATCAGGGACTCCCTTGTATTAACTAGCTGGCCATCACCTAGAACAAAGCAAGACACTGAGGAACTTAAAACTTTAAAGAAATGTTGATTGCAGAAGAGTCCTAAATCTGGTGCATGAAAGATTACAAGGCTATAAATATTTGGTTGGACCTCTCTGGTGGGAGACACAAAATAACCAAGGGACAGCATGAAGGTTCTTCCCTTAGAGGAAAAGAGTAAAAGAATCAGGGGGTGTTGAAGACAATCATCACCACTAAGACACTTTCTTAGCTTTGGACCTATAATGGAGAACCGGAGTTCCTCCACCATAGCATTCTAAGGTTACCTGGAATTGTAGACTTTTCTTCTTGTCTGCTGTGTCTGCAGATATTTAGAAGGGTCCTAGACATATTTAACTAACTAACTCTGCTTGAGAGATGTAAAGGAAATTTCATAAGTGTTTGATGGAGTAGGGGACAGGAAAGAGCATCCTGGACAAGGGGAAAGCATGGACTAGAGAAAGGGCAGTGTGAAAAGTAACCACAAACCCAGGGAACAGTGATTTTAGAGGGCCTGGTAGGAAATGGTAGGTGTAAGGAAGCATCCAAAGATGAAGTTGTTTGAGAAGGTGGACGAGACTAAGGAATTTGGACTGATAGTATATCTCAGGCTAGAGAGTACTACGGGATCTTTGGTAGTACAGAGACATGAGGCTATTTATTTCAGTACATATAAAAATGGATCTGAATTCAGCAATTTGAAAAGTGCATTATTTCTTTCAGGAAAAAAAGTCCCCCAGCACAAATCCAGCAGTTTTTTTTGTTGTTGTTGTTTTTAACAGTACTTGGGTGGCCTAAATGAGCTAACACATCTCTACAACAGATTTGATTCAAGGAAAACTAAACCAGTCAGAAATCATTCTTACATTTACAGGTATACAGTAGATTAGCGATCAGATGTTAGATTTTATGACTGAGCCTAATTATTTTTACCCAAAACTACTCCAAATGTATAAACACAGATGGAGTCACTAGAGTTTTTAAGAAAGTAAATGTTTAAATACTATAGTGATTTCCCCTTTCCTGGAAATCATAGGATGTTTCACGTATTTTAGCAGTATTAACATCTAGGTAATATTGTTATGCAAAGGTAACATTGTGTTTAGTCAACTAATTTGTGAATCTTAAACATCTAAAATAACAATTGTTATTCTTATTATTTTTAACCAGAGAGAAAAATTAAACCAAATCAAATGAAAAAAAGTGGTTTACTTCTTAGATTTTTCCATTTTGCACATTTTTCCGTAGGATTTTCTTTTACAAATCCCATCCTCCCTTGTGGAATGGGATACAGTCCTCCTGCAGTGAGCTGCCAGCACAGGGAATTCGAACTACCAAAACATGGCATGGAACATTATCTGCCGGTCTTCTGTTTTCCTGTCCAATGTTTGCAAACATTTTATTTTCTTCTAAGTTCAAAGTTGATGTGTTTTCAGTAAAAATGGCACAACTAAAAAAAATGCAGACTTACTTTTTTTCCATCTAAATAGGGTGGGCTAAAACTATCAAACTTTTCATTCAGACACATCTAGAGTGCACATCCTTGCTCTTTGCTACAGGAGTCAATGAAATGAAGACATACCATTACTCCCAAGAGAGCTATAGAATAAACAGAAATTTTATATTTGGCAATACACATTGGGTTATGTTTAACACATTTATATAGGGAGGAGAGTGTACACATCAACGGCATGGACTGAAAAAATTTTAGTACTTTCCATAGATGATAAATTGTGCTCAATTTAACAACCTGTTTTAGGGTCAAGTCAACATATTCTAGGTAGAACTAAAGAACTCTGACAATAAATCTTGTTATACCTAACATTATTTCTTTAAATGTACAAATTACAAATAATTTTAAAGTAATCTTACATATGGCTGATCCTTTTCCTTCAGTCTTGTGTTTCTGATTTCTAAGTGTTTACACGGATTATAGATGATGCCATTGCCACCTAGAAGCTTCCTTACTTTCTAGATTTTTAACTAAAAGCTAGTTAGACAAGCCATATATTTCAAGGAAATTGAAACTATCATGAGATTACATGTAAGCAAAATCCTTGCCAGAAGAGATGCATTTTATTATTTCTGACACTTTGTAAAAACCATCATAAAATTCTATTACAAACACATCTATAAATAGGGCCACATTTCTCTATAATAAAAGGTTAGACAGGTAACACAGATTTCACTGCACTTAAAACCTTTCAGCATTACCAATTTATTCAAAGTCTTTTCTTCAACTTTCATGAAACTTCTCTCTCTTGCTTCTCTTTCCATCAACACGACTGTTCCTTTACAGTCTCCTTTGCTGGTGCATATTTTTTTGCTTTCTGTTTATAAGTCACTAGAACCAGGGAATATATATGAGAATAACTTCACTTTTTCCTACATAGTATACACTGCATGAGGCTTACAGAAATGTGTAACTACCAGAAAGCTTTTTTCCTGAGTAATAAATTTTGTTCTTACTTGAGAATCATGGCAAAGGTGTCAATTTCTTTGAGTTTATCCTACTCACAATTTATTGAGCTTGTTGGATATGCATAGTAATGGTTTTCATTATTTCTGGGAAATTTGGGACCACTGTTTCCACAAATATTCTTTCTGCCCCTTTCTTTCCTTTCCTAGGACTTCAACTGTGCATATGTTAGTACTCTCATGATGTCCCTCAGATCTCTGTTCTTTTTCTGCATGTTTTTTTTCTTTCTGTTCTTCAGACTAGAAAACTTCATTTGACCTATTTTCAAGTTCACTGGTTCTTTCATCTTCTGGCTCATCATGCTGTATAACCCCTCTAGTGAATTTTTCATTTCAGTTATGCTTTTTTAATTTCAGAACTTCTATGCTTTCTTTTATTATAATTTTTACCTCTTTATTGATACTCTCCATCTGGTGAGACACTGTTCTCATGCTTTCCTTTAATTCTTTAGATGATGTTTCCTTTAGTTCTTTGAACACATTTTTAATAGCTCAAGTCTTTGTCTGGTAAATCCAGCATCTATCTGGGCTTACTCAGGGATACTTTCTATTCTGTGCTCCTGAGTATGAGGCATAGCTTTTGATTCTTTTCATGTGTCCTTATTATATGTTGAAGACTGGACATTTTAAGTAATATAATTGGGTAACAATGGAAGTCAAATGCTTCCTGCTCCCAGGATTTTTTTAAAATACTGTACACTGTTGTTCCTGTTGCTATTTATTTGTTGAATGACTTTCTTGGACTAGTTCTTTAAAATTTGTATTATTTATCATGTGTAGCTGATGAAACCACTGCTTGATAGCTTAATGGTCAGGTGATAATTAGATAGGCACTTCCTTAAATACCTTAAGCCAATAACTCTCCTACTGTTTGCATAGAGACTCTGTGTGTATTCAGATATAATTTCCATGTTCTGGCAGTTTATGACCCTGCCTCAGCCTTCACTTCTAGCTTGTGAACAGCCTCAGGGTCAGGCAGAAATTAAAAAAAAAAAATGATGTCTTTCTTAGGTCTTTCCTGGGCATGCATACATCCTTGCACAAGCACATGGCCTTCTAGATGCTCCCAAAATGTCAGATCTTTTCAGAGCCTCCTATGGACTTTTTATTCTGCTGATTTTCCTTTTCATCTCTTTGATCATCCATTTATTAATCCCATTTCTTTATCCCAGCTGCGATCACTGCATTAGGAAGCAGCAATGTTACACAACTGACATTGCTTTTTTTTTTTTTTTTTTTTTTTTGATACACACTCTGAGGATGGGGCTTTACTCACTGAGTGAGCTAAGTTAGTTTAAATAATGACAAGCTCTGTGAACGGGGCTTTTAGAGGCTTCCAAATCAAATAGTGATAATTCTTTGGAGATGGGGTTTTTGAGGGGAGAGCTCTAACGTGTTCCTTCTCCAGTGGCTGCTGGACTGCTGCTTTTCATAGCTACTGTTGTTCCAAGACTGCTGGTTTTCAAGGCTACCATGGAGCTGGGGAGAGGAATAGGTGAATAGGAAGTTTCAAAATGCAGCAATTCTTGCTGTTCTTACTGACAGTCAACTCTTTTTCTTGAATAAACACTTAGAAAACTGTTTCAAGCCTTTGGTTAATTTCCAAAGTTCTGAAAAAGTTGATTTTTTCCAGTGTTAATATTTTTGTGGAGGAGTGGATTTTGGAGGTCCTTACCCTGCCATTTGGAAGTGTTTCTCTCTTATCTCTAGAGTTCTTTATAAATTCTGAATACAAGTGTGTTTTTTAAAATCAGATATATGATTTGCAAATATTTTCTTCTTGTCTTTGGTTTGATTTTTATCTCTTAACAGTGTCTTTCAAAAAGTAGAGACTATTAATTTTGATGGATTTCAATAAATCATTTAACTTATTTAATAAATTGGGCTTTTTTTCCTATATAAGAATTATTTGCCTAATCAAGGTCACAAAACTTTCTTCTATTTTCTTCAGGGATATTTATGGTTTTAACTTTTATATTTGGGACCATATTCCATTTTGAGTTAATTTTTGTATATGATGTGAAGTGTGAATCAAGGATCATTTTGAAAATATGGATATATAATTTTTTTTGCATCAGTTGTTAACAAGACTAGATGTTCTTGTTGATTTGTATTTATATCTTGATCAGAAATCAGTTGTTCATAAATATGTGCATCTATTTCTAACATCTTAATAGTATCAAGTCTTTGGTCAATGATTACAGTATATTCCTTTATTTATTTTGGTCTTTAATTTTTCTCAGCAATGCTTCTTAGTTTCCAATGTTCTTTTCTAACACAGTTGTAATCATTTAATGCTAGCATATAGAAACGCAGTCTTTTTTCTAATGATATTATACCGTTCAACTTTTCTGAATTCACTTATTAGTTCCAGTAGCTTTTTTTTTAATAGATGCTTTGGAATTTTCTACATAGGCAATCACCTTGCCTATGAACAAAGACTGTTTTATACCTCTTTTAAATAAGGATACTTTTAATTGTAATATTTTTATTGCACTATCTGTAATCTATAGTACAATGTTGATCATCCTTGTGAAAGTGAACACTTTTGTCTTGTTCAGGGTCTTAAAGGGAGAATATTTAGTTTTTCACCATTTAATATGATGCTGGCTGTAGTGTTTTCATGGGTGTTCCTCACCATTTTGCAGAATTTCCCTTCTATTTCTAGTGTGAAGAGACATTTCTTTCAGGATCACTTGTTGGATTTTGTAAAATACTCTTTTCTACATTTATTGAGATGATCATATGGCTTTCAAAAAATTTTAATATCATAAATTATATTGATTAACTATAAGATATTTATTCTTCTCTTATATCTTCTGCTAGTATTATTTTTGTAATGTCTGTTTATAATGTAATCAAGGCACATTTTAAAAGCGAATAACTATAAGATATTCAAGATATAATAATCATAATCAACAGAACTATACTTAGACTCCTCTGAGGCATTATACACAAATATAAGTTAGAGAGAAATTCATAGTTTTGCTACATTAGCATGAGGTATTAAGTTTTCCTATTATGTATGTTTGTTCAAATGCAAAACCATATTCACTAATAGAAAATTACATGTCTTGTTAAGGCAATAAAGTAAATAATATTTAAAAGGTGTTTTTCTAAATAAAATACATTATTCAGAACTGATAAAATTTGCAAGTGGTAATTTAAATTTTTTGTTTCTAAAATTTGCGCCTTGTCCTTATCCATTAACTATTCTGATTCCTAAAGAATATATAAGTAAAAGTGTTCATTTTGATAGCATTGACTGACTAATTCACAAAAGAAAAATGAAAAAATGGCAGCAAAATGACCCATTTGTTAATAACCTAAGTTAACACAAAACAAAAATAAAACAAAAAACAACAACAAAAAACATCCAAGGAATAAACTCTTGGATTTCTTAGGCATAGTTTTTCCTCCTAGGCAGCAGCGATTTACCAGATAGAATAAGTGAGGTAACACAAATTTACAAATGCTTATTAAACAAACTTATTTACAAAGCCTTTAGCAAATGACGCAACTGGATAATGCCCAAGAAGTTTTGACCTTGTAGTTTCAGTGTTATTCCTTCTATTTTCTAATCAAATCTAATACCCCTTTAAAAGTTAACTCTCGAGGAACCTTGAAGATGGCGGAAGAGTAAGATGCGGAGATCACCTTCCTCCCCACAGATACACCAGAAATACATCTACACGTGGAACAACTCCTACAGAACACCTACTGAAGGCTGGCAGAAGACCTCAGACCTCCCAAAAGACAAGAAACTCCCCACGTACCTGGGTAGGGCAAAAGAACAAAAGAAAAAACAGAGACAAAGGAATAGGGACGGCACCTGCACCGGTGGGAGGGAGCTGTGAAGGAGGAAAAGTTTCCACACACTAGGAAGCCCCTTCACGGGCGGAGACTGCGGGAGGCAGAGTGGGGAGCTTCGGGCCACGGAGGAGTGCACAGCAATGGGTGCGGAGGGCAAAGCGGGGAGATTCCCGCACAGAGGATCGGTGCCGACCGGCACTCACCAGCCCGAGAGGCTTGTCTGCTCACCCGCCGGGGCGGGCGGGGCTGCGAGGTGAGGCTCAGGTTTCGGTTTCAGTTGGAGCGCAAGGAGAAGACTGGGGCTGGCGGCTTGAACATAGCCTGAAGGGGTTAGTGCACCACTGCTAGCCGGCAGGGAGTCCGGGGAAAAGTCTGCACCTGCCGAAAAGGCAAGAGACTTTTTCTTCCCTCTTTGTTTCCTGGTGCGCAAGGAGAGGGGTTTAAGAGCGCTGCTTAAAGGAACTCCAGAGACGGGTGCGAGCCGCGGCTAAAAGCGCGAACCCCAGAGACGGGCGCGAGCCGCGGCTAAAAGCACGGACCCCAGGGACAGACGGGAGACGCTAAGGCTGCTGCCGCTGCCACCAAGGGGCCTGTGTGTGAGCACAGGTCACTACCCACACCCCTCTTCAGCGGAGCCTGTGCAGCCCGCCACTGCCAGGTTCCTGGGATCCAGGGACAACTTCCCCGGGAGAACGCACGCCGGGCCTCAGGCTGGTACAACGCTATGCCGGCCTCTGCCGCCACAGGCCCGCCCCGCACGCAGTGCCCCTCCCTCCCCACCCCCCACTGTCCTGAGTGTGCCAGAGCCCCCAAATCAGCGGCTCCTTTAACCCCATCCTGTCTGAGCAAAAAACAGACGCCCTCCAGCGACCTACATGCAGAGGCAGGGCCAAATCCAAAGCTGAGCCCCTGTGAGCTGTGAGAACAAAGAAAAGAAAGGAAAATCTCTCCCAGCAGCTTCAGAAACAGCGGATTAAAGTTCCACAATCAACTTGATGTGCCCTCCTTCTGTGGAATACCTGAATAGGCAAGGAATGATCCCAAATTGAGGAGGTGGACTTTAGGAGCAAGATCTATGATTTTTTCCCCTTTCCCTCTTTTTGTGAATGTGTATGTGTATGCTTCTGTGTGAGATCTTGTCTGTATAGTTTTGCTTCCACCATTTGTCCTAGGGTTCTATCCGTCCATGGTTTTTAAAAAATTTTTTTTCTTAATAATTAATTTTAATAACTTTATTATACTGTACCTTCGTTCTTTCTTTCCTTCCCTCCTTTAGACAACGAATCATCCCAAATTGAGGAGGTGGTCTCTGAGAGCAAGATTTATGATTTTTTCCCCTTTACCTCTTTTTGTGAGGGTGTATGTGTATGCTTCTGTGTAAGATTTTGTCTGTATAGCTTTCCTTCCAACATTTGTCCTAAGGTTCTATCCGTCCCTTTTTTTTTTCTAAATCTTTTTTACTTCAATAACTTTATTATACTTTATTTTATTTTACTGTATCTTCTTTCTTTCTGTCTTTTTTCCTTCTTTTCCTCCTTCCTTCCTTCCTCCCTCCCTCCCTCCCTCCTTTCTTTCCTTCTTGCCTTCCTTCTTTGCTTCTTACTTTCTTTCTTTCTTTCTTCCTTCCTTCCTTCCCTCCTTTCCTTCTTTCTTTCTTCATACTTCTACTAATTCTCTCTACTTTTTCTCCCTTTTATTCTGAACGTGTGGATGAAAGGCTCTTGGTGCTCCAGCCAGGAGTCAGGGCTCTGCCTCTGAGGTAGGAGAGCCAGCTTAAGGACACTGGTCAACAAGAGACCTCCCAGCTCCACATAATATCAAATGACAAAAAACTCCCAAGAGACCTCCATCTTAACAGCAACACCCAGCTTTACTCAACGACCAGCAAGCTACAGTGCTGGACAACCTAAGCCAAACAACTAGCAAAACAGGAACACAGCCCCAACCCATTAGCAGAGAGGCTGCCGAAAATCATAATAAGGCCACAGACACCCCAAAACACACCAGCAGACATGAAACTGCCCACTAGAGAGACAAGATCCAGCCTCATCCAGCACAACACAGGCACTAGTCCCCTCCACCAGGAAGCCTACACAACCCACTGAACCAACCTTAGCCACTGGAGACAGACATCAAAAACAGCAGGAACTACGAACCTGCAGCCTGCAAAAAGGAGACCCCCAAACACAGTAAGATAAGCAAAATGAGAAGACAGAAAAACACACAGCAGATAAAGGAGCAAGATAAAAATGCACCAGACCTAACAAATGAAGAGGAAATAGGCAGTCTACCTGAAAAAGTATTCAGAATAATGATAGTAAGGATGATCCGAAATCTTGGAAATAAAATGGACAAAATGCAAAAAACGGTTAACAAGGACCTAGAAGAAATAAAGATGAAAGAAGCAACAATGAAAAACACAATAAATGAAATTAAAAGTACTCTAGATGAGATCAATAGCAGAATAACTGAGGCAGAAGAACGGATAAGTGACCTGGAAGATAAAATAGTGGAAATAACTACTGCAGAGCAGAATAAAGAAAAAAGAATGAAAAGAACTGAGGACAGGCTCAGAGACCTGTGGGACAACATTAAACAAACCAACATTTGAATTATAGGGGTTCCAGAAGAAGAAGAGAAAAAGAAAGGGACTGAGAAAATATTTAAAGAGATTATAGTTGAAAACTTCCCTAAATGGGAAAAGAAATAGTTAATCAAGTCCAAGAAGCACAGAGAGTCCCATACAGGATAAATTCAAGGAGAAACATGCCAAGACACATATTAATCAAACTGTCAAAAACTAAATACAAAGAAAACATGTTAAAAGCAGCAAGGGAAAAACAACAAATAACACACAAGGGAATCCCCATAAGGTTAACAGCTGATCTCTCAGCAGAAACCCTAGAAGCCAGAAGGGAGTGGTAGAACATACTGAAATTGATGAAGGAGAAAAACCTGCAACCAAGATTACTCTACCCAGCAAGGATCTCACTCAGATTTGATGGAGAAATTAAAACCTTTACAGACAAGCAAAAGCTGAGAGAGTTCAGCACCACCAAACCAGCTTTACAACAAATGCTAAAGGAACTTCTCTAGGCAAGAAGCACAAGAGAAGGAAAAGACCTACAATAACGAACCCAAAACAATTCAGAAACTGGGAATAGGAACATACATATCGATTATTACCTTAAATGTAAATGGACTAAATGCTCCCACCAAAAGACACAGATTGGCTGAATGGATACAAAAATAAGACCCTTATATATGCTGTCTACAAGAGACCCACTTCAGACCTAGAGACACATACAGACTGAAAGCAAGGGGATGGAGAAAGATATTCCATGCAAATGGAAACCAAAAGAAAGCTGGAGTAGCAATTCTCATATCAGACAAAATAGACTTTAAAATAAAGACTTTTATAAGAGACAAAGAAGGACACTACATAATGATCAAGGGCTCGATCCCAGAGGAAGATATAACAATTGTAAATTTTCATGCACCCAACATAGGAGCACCTCAATACATAAGGCAAATACTAATAGCCATAAAAGGAGATATTGACAGTAACACATTCATAGTAGGGGACTTTAACACCCCACTTTCACCCATGGACAGATCATCCAAAATGAAAATAAATAAGGAAACACAAGCTTTAAATGATACATTAAACAAGATGAACTTAATTGATATTTATAGGACACTCCATCCAAAAACAACAGAATACACATTTTTCTCAAGTGCTTATGGAACATTCTCCAGGATAGATCATATCTTGGGTCACAAATCAAGCCTCAGTAAATTTAAGAAAATTGAAATTGTATCAAGTATCTTTTCTGACCACAACACCATGAGACTAGATATCAATTACAGGAAAAGATCTGTAAAAAATACACACACATGGAAGCTAAACAATACACTACTTAATAATGAAGTGATCAGTGAAGAAATCAAAGAGTAAATAAAAAAATACCTAGAAACAAATGACAATGGAGACACAACTACCCAAAACCTATGGGATGCAGCAAAAGCAGTTCTAAGGGGGAATTTTATAGCAATACAAGCCCACCTTAAGAAGCAGGAAACATTTCAAATAAACAACCTAACCTTGCACCTCAAGCAATTAGAGAAAGAGGAACAAAAAACCCCAAAGCTAGCAGAAGGAAAGAAATCATAAAGATCAGATCAGAAATAAATGAAAAAGAAATGAAGGAAACATTAGCAAAGATCAATAAAACTATTCTATTTAGCAAACAATAGCAAAGATCAATAAAACTATCTTCTTTGAGAAGATAAACAAGATAAACCACTAGCCAGACTCATCAAGAAAAAAAGAGAGAAGACTCAAATCAATAGAATTAGAAATGAAAAAGGAGAAGTAACAACGGACACTGCAGAAATAAAGAAAGATCATGAGAGACTAATACAAGCAACTCTATGTCAATAAAATGGACAATCTGGAAGAAATGGACAAATTCTTAGAAATGCACAACCTGCCAAGACTGAATCAGGAAGAAATAGAAAATATGAACAGACCAATCACAAGCACTGAAATTGAAACTGTGATTAAAAATCTTCCAACAAACAAAAGCCCAGGACCAGATGGCTTCACAGGCAAATTCTATCAAACATTAAGAGAAGAGCTAACACCTATCCTTCTCAAACTCTTCCAAAATATAGCAGAGGAAGGAACACTCCCAAATTCCTTCTACGATGCCACCATCACCTTGATACCAAAACCAGGCAAGGATGTCACAAAGAAAGAAAACTACAGGCCAATATCACTGATGAACATAGATGCAAAAATCCTCAACAAAATACTAGCAAACATAATCCAACAGCACATTAAAAGGATCATACACCATGATCAAGTGGGGTTTATTCCAGGAATGCAAGGATTCTTCAATATACACAAATCTATCAATGTGATAAACCATATTAACAAATTGAAGGAGAAAAACCATATGACCATCTCAATAGATGCAGAGAAAGCTTTTGACAAAATTCAACACCGATTTATGATACCCTGCAGAAAGTAGGCATAGAGGGAACTTTCCTCAACATAATAAAGGCCATATATGACAAGCCCACAGCCAACATCATCCTCAATGGTGAAAAACTGAAAGCATTTCCACTAGGATCCGGAACAAGACAAGGTTGCCCACTCTCACCACTCTTATTCAACATAGTTTTGGAAGTTTTAGCCACAGCAATCAGAGAAGAAAAGGAAATAAAAGGAATCCAAATCGGAAAAGAAGAAGTAAAGCTGTCACTGTTTGCAGATGATATGATACTATACATAGAGAATCCTAAAGATGCTACCAGAAACCTACTAGAGCTAATCAATGAATTTGGTAAAGTAGCAGGATACAAAATTAATGCACAGAAATCTCTGGCATTCCTATATACTAATGATGAAAAATCTGAAAGTGAAATCAAAAAAGCACTCCCATTTACCATTGCAACAAAAAGAATAAAATATCTAGGAATAAACCTACCTAAGGAGACAAAAGACCTGTATGCAGAAAATTATAAGAGTCTGATGAAAGACATTAAAGATGATACAAATAGATGGAGAGATATACCATGTTCTTGGATTGGAAGAATCAACATTGTGAAAATGGCTCTACTACCCAAAGCAATCTATAAGTTAAATGCAATCCCTATCAAACTACCACTGGCATTTTTCACAGAACTAGAACAAAAAATTTCACAATTTGTATGGAAACACAAAAGACCCCGAATAGCCAAAGCAATCTTGAGAAAGAAAGACGGAGCTGGAGGAATCAGGCTCCCTGACTTCAGACTATACTACAAAGCTACAGTAACCAAGACAGTATGGTACTGACACAAAAACAGAAAGATAGATCAATGGAACAGGATAGAAAGCCCAGAGATAAACCCACACACATATGGACACCTTATCTTTGATAAAGGTGGCAGGAATGTACAGTGGAGAAAGGACAGCCTCTTCAATAAGTGGTGCTGGGAAAACTGGACAGAAACATGTAAAAGTATGAGGTTAGATCAGTCCCTAACACCATACACAAAAATAAGCTCAAAATGGATTAAATACCTAAATGTAAGACCAGAAAGTATCAAACTCTTAGAGGAAAACATAGGAAGAACACTCTATGACATAAATCACAGCAAGATCCTTTCTGACCCACCTCCTAGAGTAATGGAAATAAAACCAAAAATAAACCAATGGGACCTAATGAAACTTCAAAGCTTTTGCACAGCAAAGGAAACCATAAACAAGACCAAAAGATAACCCTCAGAATGGGGAATACATTTGCAAATGAAGCAACTGACCAAGCATTTATCTCCAAAATTTACAAGCAGCTCATGTAGCTCAGTAACAAAAAAACAAACAACCCAATCCAAAAATGGACAGAAGACCTAAATAGACATTTCTCCAAAGAAGATATACAGACTGCCAACAAACACATGAAAGAATACTCAACATCATTAATTATTAGAGAAATGCAAATCAAAACTACAATGAGATATCATCTCACACCAGTCAGAATGGCCATCATCAAAAAATCTAGAAACAATAAATGCTGGAGAGGGTGTGGAGAAAAGGGAACACTCTTGCACTGCTAGTGGGAATGTGAATTTGTTCAGCCACTATGCAGAAGAGTAAGGAAGTTCCTTTAAAAACTACAAATAGAACTACCATATGACCCAGCAATCCCACTATTGGGCATATACCCTGAGAAAACCAAAATTCAAAAAGAGTCATGTACCAAAATGTTCATTGCAGCTCTATTTACAATAGCCCGGAGATGGAAACAACCTAAGTGCCCATCATCGGATGAATGGATAAAGAAGATGTGGCACATATATACAATGGAATATTACTCAGCCATAGAAAGAAACGAAATTGAGCTATTTGTAATGAGGTGGATAGACCTAGAGTCTGTCATACAGAGTGAAGTAAGTCAGAAAGAAAAAGACAAATACCGTATGCTAACACATATATATGGAATTTAAGAAGAAAAAAAAATGTCATGAA
Organism: Phocoena phocoena; assembly: GCF_963924675.1. Classification (NCBI taxonomy): domain Eukaryota; kingdom Metazoa; phylum Chordata; class Mammalia; order Artiodactyla; family Phocoenidae; genus Phocoena; species Phocoena phocoena. Next base: position 46,722,040 of record NC_089236.1, on the reverse strand, counting down.
GAACCTAGGGGTAAGACAGGAATAAAGACGCAGACCTACTGGAGAACGGACTTGAGGATATGGGGAGGGGGAAGGGTGAGCTGTGACAGGACGAGAGAGAGTCATGGACATATACACACTAACAAACGTAAGGTAGATAGCTAGTGGGAAGCAGCCGCATGGCACAGGGAGATCAGCTCTGTGCTTTATGACCACCTAGAGGGGTGGGATAGGGAGGGTGGGAGGGAGGGAGACGCAAGAGGGAAGAGATATGGGAACATATGTATATGTATAACTGATTCACTTTGTTGTAAACAGAAACTAACACACCATTGTAAAGCAATTATACCCCAATAAAGATTAAAAAAAAAAAAGTTAATTCTCTTTTTGCACAAACCTCAGTTAAACTACTCCACAAAGATTGTCTTACAGTGAAAGTAGTTAAATAACTTATAACTCTGGCCTTGGTTACTATTACTTACTTAGTTTGCATGTAACATTTTCATTACAGAATTATTAACGTGAAAAGAGGACCCAATACCTGGATCCATTAAGAGAGGCACCTACCCCATCCACTCCAATCAAGTCCCTGAATACACATGATTGAATTCCAACCGTATTCTTAACCTATTTCACTCTTTTGATTGCAGGAAGATAAGCATTAACCACCTTCCTCTTTCATAACTAGTCTCTTTCTCTAGATATTTCTTTTAAATTGTCTGATTGTAAATATCCTATTTCTGTTAAATGCACAAATTATTGCTTCAGTATAGTATATTTGTTTATGATAACTGCAAACAGCAGTCTCCCTAATACATATCTTTAAGAATTTTTTTCTCTTTATAGAAAGAAGTCCACCTTTTCATTTTTCTATATCCTCACCAGCTGATCATAAGTTTTATAAAATACTTTGCCACATAACTCATTCTGTTTAATTTCATCCATGAAAACCAGTTTCGAACTTCAGTTAACTTTCAAAGTAACAGCTGCACTGTTTCTTTCATCTGGCAAAAGTAGCAAGATAATTGGTTTTATATAAACGTTGATCAAAAAAGATGATTTAGAAAAGGTTACACCAAAACAGAATCTCATTTCCCAACTCGCTAACAAATTCCAATGTGCATGTTTTTTTATTTTTCAAGAAATAAAGTTTAATTGTCTTTTTATATTGATTTATCATAAACTTCCCTAAATATTATTAAATTGATGATTCTCTCACTGAAAATGTATCCATAAATGAAGAGAAAAATATATTTAAACCTGGTCTCTTTTGGACTTACGTTCTAAGTAAAAAAACAAGAGATCTTAGGATCTGTAGTGTGCATAAAGCTGCAAGACTCTTCTGTCATTGTGAAAGCATACATGTAAATTTCCACGTGCATAACCTGGTGTAAAATATCTTTTCGTTGGGCATTAGAGATAATAGAAGGCCAGCGGGGTGAAAATTAGCTCTGATTTTCACTGGACCATTCCGCATCACTTGGTTTCACCAGCTGTGACTTACATGTGGTAAAAAGTGCCTGAAGGAGCAGATGCAAGGATGTTCATGTCCTGAGCATGTAGTCCTGTTGGTATCAAAGCAGCTCACTGGAGGATACTTCAACCCCCAAAGACTATTTGACCACATTTCCAGAGCTTTTTGATATAAAAGACTTTAAGAAATAAAAGATAATATACTAAAGCTTTCATCCTTATCCCCTTGGACTCCATTATAATCACCTTCTGAGAAAGCACACCTCATTACAAAACCAAATTGCTTGCCTCCCAAGAGCTACTTTTAAGTCTGGGTGGATTTTACTTATCCTCCAAACAACCAAAAATAATCAAGATGATTGTCTTAGTTTGACAATGTCTGATGGCTTTTGCATAATAAAGTCAGAAAGGTTTTCTTTGTTTATTTTTTAAAGAAAATTCCGTCTGATAAATGAAGACTGTGTATAATTGATGCATATTAAGAATAACGTTATTAATTCACAGCATATGAATACTTATAAAGAGTTGTATTAAAAAAGCAGTTTCAGTTTATCTGAATTTAGGGAACTTAGTCACATCACTTAGAAATTTTTCAGAAGTGTCTAATCTTATATTATTTCTATATTATTTAATCTACCTTCTGTCCTTGAAATATTTTCCCTTGGTGTATGTTTGTCTAAAATGTCTAAAATGCAATAGCATAATCATTAATACAGCTTATATAAAAGTCTTATTTTTTAAGGCAATAAATCAAGTAGTACTCAAAATGTTTCTTTCTAAATAAAAGGTATTTTCAGGTGCCAAGGAGAATCTCAAACAAACTTTTGGGAAAGAGCAAGCAGAAAGTGTGACCATAAATTTAATGTACCCTTCAGTTCAACATGACGTGACCACATGAGTCACTGCTTTTCTATATTCTTGTGTGGCATTGTTTTTGTTAGTTTTGAGTTGCCCTCACTGTCTTTGGAACCGTAGACAACTAATAAGACCCACATTATCAAGAAACTTAAAGATGAAGTGCTGCTATAGTTCTCAATTCAGACATGCTGGAAATATTTGGAGGAGCCAGCGTGGTAAGTATATTTGCACGATTACGTGAAGAATCTCCTAAGATGAAATTTACTATAAAAGATGGTGGGGGTGGAGGAAGGAGAGGGAGGGAAGGAGAGAGACAGACGAGAAAGAAAGAAGTGGGGGGGAAATCAACTGATTGGTGGTTGGCAGGAGCTATCCTGTGCATTGTAGGATGTTTAGCAGCAGGATATTTACCAATAGATATAAATTCCACTCCCTGCCTTCCCCTCTACCCCCAGTTATGACAACTAAAAATGCCTCTAGACATTGCTAGTTGTACCCTGGGGTAAACTCATCACTGGTTGAGTACCGCTGATATAAAGGAAGGAGTGTTTTGAGCATAACCTTGCATTGTATTACTCAGTCATTTGGATTGGCCTGCTCTGTACCCCGATCAATCCAACCAGGATCAATTGTGCAAAGGATGAACTCCATAGAACCTATTAGGAATATTGGTAGACCTGATGGCTACAGCTGGGTGAAGGAGTTTATCAGAACTACACTCAAAGATATATCATGTGAGCCAGCTTCTGGGAACTTTCTGAAACAGTAAATACACACACACACACACACACACACACACACACACACACACACACGAGTGTTAACCTCTCTTTTTATTCTAGTCTCATGAAATGACTGTACAGAATTTTTAAACCCAGAGAGGACTGAATGACAACACAGGCCTTATTGAACCATGAACCCCTGGTCCCAGAGGGTTATCTTGTGACCAGAGGCATTGGCATCACCTGGAAATTTGTTACAAATGTAAATTCTCATGCCTGACCCCAGACTTACTGAATCATTCTTTGTTCCATAATTTTCTAATAATATTTTTCATGAATAGGTTTTGAATTTTATCAAATTACTTTTCTGCCTCTTTGGAGATGAGTATTAAGATTTTCTTTTTAATCAGTTTATGTGCCTGATTTAAAAATACATTTTTTTATGATAAAAAATATTTGTGTGCCTGGAATAAATTCAACTGGGAAAAAGATATATTATTCCTTTTATATATTGTTGGGTTTGTGTGGCTAATATTTAATATATGACTAAGCATCTATATTTGTGAGTGAAATTAGATTGTAGATTTTCTTTCTTATGCTGTCCTCACCTGGTTATGGTTTCAAGTTTGTACTAGCCTCATGAAACTTGTTGGGGAATACTACCTCTCTTTTCTATAGGATTCTATGAAATGTTTCTATAGGATTCTAATTCTCTCCTTTTGAGTGTTTGACAGTACTCATCTGTAAAGCTATGTGGGTCCAACATTTTCTCTGTTGAAAAATTTTTAAATATCAATTGAAATTATCCACAATTATAACATCATTTAGAACTTAGTTTTTTCTTGAATCATGCTTGTTGATGTATATTTTTCTAGTAATCTCTTTTTCCATCTAAGATTTTCACTATATTGGCTTAAAGTTATTCAAAATATTTTTTTTTATCCTTTTAATTCCTTGCTGGTCAAGGTGTGTTCTGCAGAGTTAGCATCACCTGAGAGTGTTACAGAAATGCACATCCTCAGGTCCCACCCCAGATCTACTTAACGAGGTCCCTGTTGCAGGTAGAATTGTGTCCCCTAAATTAACATATTGAAGTCTTAATCCTCAATACCCCAGAATACTACAGTAATTGGAGATAGGGCCTTTGTAGAGGTAATTAGGTTAAATGAGGTCATACAAGTGGGCTCTAATTAAATATAGGCAGTGGCCTTATAAGGGGAAGTAGAGACATGGGGCTTGCCTGAGCACAGAGAGAGCCCATGTGAGGACACAAGGGGAAGGTGGCTGTCCACAAGCCAAGGAGAGAGGCCTGAGGAGGAATCAAAGCTGCCAGTGCCTTGATGTTGGATTTTTAGCTTCCAGAGATGTGAGAAAACAAATTTCTGTTGTTTAAGCCTCCCAGTCTGTGATATTTTGTCATGACAGCCCTAGCACACTAATATCGCCCTCAAGTTATTTATAAGCACATTCAGTTTTGAGAAGCATTGTTTAGTCTCTTCTGATCTACACTCATTCTCCCTTTCATTATGAATATTGCTTGCTTGTGCCTTGGCTCTATTTTCTTCTTGATCAGTGTTTCCAGAAGTTTATCCATTTCATTAGACTTTTTAAACAACTGACTTTTGACTCTCTTGATCCTCAATATTATATCTTTGTGTATTATTTTACTAGTTTCTTCTATTATCTTTATTACTATTTTATTACTTTGTATGAATCTATTCCATTTTTCTTAGAATTTTTAAGGTGAATGTAACTGACACATACAATGGGGCATACTATAAATATCAAACTAGATAGACATGTTGGGTTTTGACTAGACATATTGATAATATGAAGCTATTAGTTTAATTATCCATATGTCTTAAAATTTTTGAGACTTCTTAGATTAGCCAAAATATGAAAAGACTTCGCTCTCCTCATTTTAGCAAATTCTCAGTGCACTGAGTACTTTGTCAGTGGATTCTTTGTGACATGGGTGTGGGATGTTTGGGGTGCTTCAGCTGCAAAGAGATGAGGTATAATGGTTTTCAGAAGTGTTACAGCCATACAGTGGGAAGACTGAAGTTTGTTCAAGCATCAGTAAGGATCTAATTCTTCTTCTCAAAAGCAGTAAGGCATAACTTTTCCATACTGTACATTGATATTTCACAAATAATCAACAAATCCTGCTGATTTTGCTTTGATATTTTCCTATACCTTTTAAAATCTTAGTCCAAAACACTATTATCCCTCAGAAGAACTACCATAATATCATCCTACGTGGACTTGGATCACTTCAAATTAGTCTTCACACAGAAGTCAGTATTCATTGATGAATATGTCATATTACTGTTTAAAAAAAAAGTTTAATAAATTGCTGTTGTTTGTAGGATAACAACCAAGTTTCTCATCATGCTGCATAGGACTCTTTGATGTCATTCTTTCAGCCTTTCCAGGCTTGTCTCTTAACACTATTTCTTTTTTGTGAGGATTCTACATTTTCAGCATGTTAGTTTCATTAATCTCCCCTGAAGGGTTTCATGCATGCTGACTTCTGGATCAACCTCAAGCATACCTTCTCCCCGTGAATTATTCCTAACCCTTCATGGCTCTACCTAAATATCAGGGCCCTGAATCCAGAGACTATAACCAATTCCTCAGCTATAAGCTCTCAATGGCATCATGGCAGTTCTTACAATGGCAATTCAGTAATTAACTGTGCATTTAGGTATTTAAAGTCTTGTCATGTTGCAATCATATAATCTTCATAGGCAGATAGCAGGCTTGTCTCATTCATCACCCCAGTGTTTCAAAGTAAGTGAAAGTAAGTAGAGACTAATTTAAAGCAAGTGTAATAAAAATTTTCAGTACACTTCTTGTGCAACCAAGTGTAGTAATACAAATTAAGTTATATTTTTCAAAATTATAATGAAATTTATAAAGGATAAGAAAGCTGTTTATAACACTGATAATAATGGTTATGTATTTTTGTTTTCTTCAGATAAATACCTAGAAGTGCAATTGCTGGGTCATATGGCAGTTCTAGTTTTAAATTTTGAGAAACCTCCATACTGTTTTCCACAGGGCTGTGCCAATTTACAGGTCAATCAATACTGCATGAAGCTTCCCTTTTCTCCACATCCTCAACAACACTTGTTATTTGTTGTCTTTTGGATGATAACTACTCTGATAGGTGTGAGGTAGTATCTCACTATGGTATTGATTTGTTTTTTCCTGATGATTACTGCATCTTTTCATGTATCTGTTTGCCATATGTAAGTTTTCTTCGGAAAAACATCTATTTAGGTCTTCTGCCCATTTTTAAATTGGGGTTGTTTTTTCGATGTTGAGTTGTATGCATTGTCTGTATATTTTGGATATTAACCCCTTAACATATATATTGTTTGCAAATATCTTCTGCCATTTAGTAGGCTGCTCTTTCATTTTGCTGAATAGTTTCCTTCTCTGTGCATTTTAGTTTGATGCTGTCCCATTTGTTTATTTTTGCTTTTTTTCATTTGCCTGAGGAGATCTATTCAAAAGAAATATTGCTAGACTGATGTCAAAGAGCATACTGCCTATATTTTCTTCTAGGAGCTTTATGGTTTCAGGCCTTAACATTTAAGTCTTTAATCCATTTTGAGTTTATTTCTGTGTATGATTTGAGAAAGTAGTCTAGTTTGATTCTTTTGAATATAGCAGTCCAATTTTCCCAGCACGATTTATTGAAGAGACTATCTTTCCCCCTTTGTATATTCTTGCCTCCTTTGTCATAGATCAATTGACTATATGTGGATGGATTTATTTCTGGGCTTTTTATTCTGTTCCATTTATCTATGTGTCTCTTTTTGTGCTGTACCATATTTTTTTGATTACTGTAGCTTTGCAGTATAGTTTGATATCAAGAAGCATGCTACTTTCAGCTCTATTCTTTCTCAAGATGGTTTTGACTATTTGGGGTCTTTTGTGTTTCCATACAAATTTTACAATTGTTTGTCCTAGTTCTGTGAAAAATGCCATTGGTATTTTTATAGGGCTTGTGTTGAATCTGTAGATTGCTTTGGGCAGTGTGGTCATTTTAACAATGTTAATTCTAATCCATGAGCACTGCATATCCTTCCATCTGTTGTGTTCTTTAATTTCTTTCATCAATGTCTTATAATTTTCTGAGTACAAGTCTTTTACCTCCATGGTCAGATTTATTCCTAGCTATTTTATTCTTTTTGATGCAATTATAAATGATATTGTTTTCTTAAGTTCTCTTTCTGGTAGTTCATTGTTAGTATATAGAAATGCATCATATTTTTGTATATTAATTTTGTGTTCTGTAACTACTGAATTCATTTACTTGTTCTACTGGTTTTTTGGTGGAGTTCAGGATTTTCTATGCATAGTATCATGTCTTCTGCAAACACTGACAGCTTTACTTCTTCCTTTCAAACTTGGATTTTTAAAATTTCTTTTTCTTGTCTGATTGCTGTGGCTAGGACTTCTAATATTATCTTGAATAAAAGTGATGGGAGTGGGCATTCTTGTTTCATTCCTAATCTTAAAGGAAATGCTTTCAGCTTTTTCGCCATTGAGAATAATGTTGGCTCTAGGTTTGTCACATATAAACTTTATTATGTTGAGGTATGTTACCTTCATACACACCTCGTCAAGAGTTTTTATCATAAATGACTGTTAAATTTTGTCAAAAGCTTTTCTGCATCTATTGAGATAATCATATGATTTTTATTCTTCAATTTGTTAATGTTGTGTATCACATTGATTTATTTTATGGATATTGAAACCTCTTTGCACCCCTGGATAAATCCCACTTGATCATGGTATATGATCCTTTTGAGTGTTGTTAAATTTGACTTGCAAACCCTTTGGTGGTTTTAATTAAGCATTTTACATGATTCCATTTTCTCTCCTTTCTTAGCCTATCATCTATAGTTTTCTTTTGCTTTTTAGGTGATTGCCCTAGAGTTGCAATATATATTTACAGTTAATTGAAGTTCACATTCAATTAACACTACATTGCTTTACAGGTAGTCCATGTACCTTCTGATAACAAAATAATTCTAATTTCTCCTTCCTATTCCTTTTATTATTGCTGTGATTTGTTTCACTTATACATAAACATACATAATCGAATACATAGTTGCTATTACTATTTTGAACAAGCTATTATCTGTTAGATCAATTGAAAATAAGAAAAATGAAAGTTTTTATTTTACTTTTACTTAGATCCTCTTTGACATTCTTCCTTACTTTATATAGATCCAAATTTCTGACCTATATAATTTTCCTTCTCTAAAGAGCTTATTTTAACATTTCTAGCAATGTGGTCTACTGGTAACATATTCCCTCAACTTTTGTTTGTCTGAGAAAGTGTTTATTTCTTCTTCACTTTTGGAGGATAATTTTGCAGGGCACAGAATTCTAGGTTGGTGTTTTTTTCCCTCAAGACTAAATATTTCACTGTACTCTCTTCTTGCTTGCATGATTTCTCAGGAGAAGTTGGATGTAATTCGTATCTTCACTCCTCTTTAGAGAAGGTGATCCCCCCACACACACCTCTACCTTCTTTGAATATTCTTTATCTTTTTTTTCTACAGTTTTACTTCAAATATTATTACTTCAAATATATTATTCCTTCAAATCTTCTTTTTTTAAATTCTTTACCTTCTTTCTTCTTTTTATGGTATTCTCATTATTTGAAGTTGTCCCACAGTTTTTGGATATTCTGTTTTGCTTTTTTTATTTTCCAGTCTTTATCAATTTTGGAAGTTTCTATTGAGATATCCTCAAGCTTAGAGATACTTTCCTGAGCTGTGTCCGGTCTACTAAGGAGCATTCTTCATTTTAGTTAGAGCATTCTTTATCTCTAGAATTTATGTTTTTTTTTCTTTCTTAGTATTTCCATCTCTCTGTTTACATTGCCCTTCTATTCTTATATGCTGTAGATTTTATTCATTAGAGCCTATAACATATTAATCACTGTTTTGAATTACCAGTCTGATAATTCCAACATCCCTGTTAGATCTTAGTCTGGTCTGATGCTTGCTCTGTCTCTTCAAACCGTTTCTTTGTCTTTAAGTATGCCTTATAATTTTTTCTTGATAGACAGACATGATCTCCTAGGTAAAAGGAACTACAGTAAAGAGACCTTTAGGGGTAAGGTGTAGGTGGGGAATGGGAGCATTTTATAAATCTATGATTAGTTCTCAGTCTTTCAGTGAGAATTTTCCTCTGAACTCTGAACTTCACCAGTCCTTCTCATTTCATCCCTTCCCCACTTACCTGGGATAAGAAATCTAGAGTGAAATGGAGTTGGGTATTTTTCTTCCCTTAGGTTGATTAGGCTCTGAAAAAAACCCCAATAGTATAGGCTCTGGTAAAATACTTCCTCTTGAGGGCAGATCTTATTAAGAAAGACAGAAAGCTGTGACACATTTCAAAATGGTATCTCCCCCACCCCTCCACCAGAAGTAAGAGCATACATTTTTCTGGTATTCACTTTAAGAACTTGGTCAAGCTCCTGAAGGTAAAACTCCAAGTGTGTGGTCTCACTATAACTGTGAACCCTGGAGTTTTTACCTCTCAGGCTTGTCTACATTAAGCCTCCAGCAATTCATCAATTACAATTCAGGTTTTCCTACCCAGCACTGTTTTCAACAGAGGTTTCTTTTTATGGGTTTCTGATTCAAAAATTTGTGATTTTCTGTATTCACCTGTTAGTATTTCCAATTTGGGGAGCAGCCATTTGCCCTATGACTTCATTTCTCTGATAGATCTAAGAAGATTTGTTGATTTTTCAGCTTTATACTTGTTCTTAAGTTGGAGTGATGCCACTGTTATTTTTTTTAATGCTTAGATAGCAACTATTTTCTCCTCCCCACTATTCTCCCTTGCAAAGTAGCCTAACTTAATTCAGGAATCCACCTGTCTCAATGTGGCCACAACCTTCAGGAGAGGTGGTCTCATTAAGCTGGAGCTGAATCATATTTGGTCTAGCTGATCATGACATTTATATTCTCCTTGCTTGAAATTGGTTTAGAAATGGATATATTACAAAATTCTGCTCAAGGAGACAGGAGGGAAGTTTCAGAATTCTCTTTGAAAATGTTTCTCTTTTCCTACTGTACATTACTCTGTCTGGGTGTGATATCTGGAATTTCAACATCCATCCTGTGAATCTAAGACGGTTATGATGAGTTTGGCAGATGAGTAATATGGATGATATCACTGAGCTGTTGAATTAATCTAATCGTGGAACAAGCTCTATGAGGTGTTTTTTTTTATCAGAAACACTCTCATTTTCTAACTATTTGTAGACAATTTGGAAAACTCTTTGATAAGGTTTTCTGTAACTTGCTCTTGAGAGTAACTAACTTGACTCACAAACCATTGGGTAAACAAAACAATGGGTACATTTAACATCATTTTTTCAGTTATGCCTTTCATTTATCAACTAGAGACTATTTTCCTCCATAAGATTAAAAAACATGACCCCTGGAAATAACATCAATTTTTAAAAATTTTGAAGCAATATTTTATAGGTAGTAAGAATCCATAGTAATTAATAAGGTGGAACCTGAAGTTAAACTTTCTTATTTCCAACACTTAACACACAATGACTTAGACAAGTTATCTAATTTTCTATTTCTCAGTTTTCTCATATGCAAAAGAGTAATAGAAACTACTTCAGGGTTACTGTGAAGAGTAAACGAGATAATCTATGTAAAGTTCTTAGCAGGTACCTGAAACATTGTAAGCACTAATAAATGTGAGTTTTTATTATAAATAACATTTTATTTTTCTGAATTACAACATTCTCCACTAATTTTTCTCTGTCTTTCAATGTAATCAAGTTCCTACAAGGGAAATTTACATGGGAATAAAGTTAGTCCCGTTTACTATACCTTATTAGGTATGCTGAAAAACATTCTCAATCTGTATAATTCTACAAGAAAGAAATTAAAATTAGATTTGTTTCAACTAAATCATTTTAGAAATAACTTCAGATTTTAGAAATGAATTTTATTCTAGTTGCACTGTTGATTTTCTATCCTTCAATATAAAACAGCAGAGCAAAAATTTATTGATATTATTCTTTTTTTAAATTATTATTTTGGCTGTGCAGAGCGGCTTGTGGGATGTAGTTCCCCCACCAGGGATTGAACCCCTTGGCAGTGAGAGCACGAAGTCCTAACCACTGGACCACAACAAGGGAATTTCCTATAAGATGTTATTCTTAAGAATAAAATTTATTGTCAAAAACTTAGTTTTCAGTTTAAACCAATTTATAGGTATTTACTATTGGTCATGAGGTCAAGATTCTGATACCTTGTATGCTTTTTTAATTAATTCCTACAAATGAATATGGAAATGAAATGTAAGTTCCATCTAAATATCCTTATATAATATGCACCTATTTAGTATTTGACACTGATGTATACTAGTAAGGATGAAAATAAAATTGCCATTTCCAAGATATTATTCAGTCCCTTTGCTTCCCTTTGTAACAAGGTTTTAAACATGCATTTTCCTGAGACTCTTATTCAGTTATTCCTTAGATTTTTTTTTTAAAGCTATAGACCCAATGATTCCCTCTGCTAGCCTTTCCTCATTTTATTCTTAATAATGACTCTTTGGGGAGCAAAGCTATGGGGAATGAGATTGATCACCCATCACTGCTTCTGATGTGCTGTTTAACCAAGCTGGTGAACCATAGACTGTCATCATAAAGGGTATCAAATCAACAGTGTGTGCCATGTGGCCTATAGTCCTGTGCACTTAACAATAATGAGAATTCTTTTAGTTCATTAGACAGCCCAAGGAACTGCTAAGTAAAATTCAGGACAAAAAAGTTTTATGTGATTCTGGGTAATCTATATCACTAAAGAAGTTGAAAAATAGTGTCCCAAGTATATGACTTCCTGATTTAGATCTTATGATGTTCAAAGGATTTCCAACATTTATGTTACATTAGGTAAAGAGGAGTGTTTCAGTTTTGGGCTTAAGTATATGATGATATTTTAAAAGATTCATGATTATCAGTAGCAGTATCTTGTCTCCCAAATCATTCTTCAAAACATGGCAATTTATTGAGCTGTTTTGTTCATTTTATTTTAAAATTCATCTTTGGCCCCATGTCATGCTCTGTTCATTTTGGATTTGGGAAATTATTTAGACAGGAAAAAATATATTAAATCCTCATATATTAGTTAATTGTTTTACATATTAACATTTTACATTCCAATGAGGCTATCAGATTTTCGAAGAGGACATGCATGGTTTCTGTTTATTTCATATGGTATAGTGGTTATATCATACACAATTTTGTATGTAGAATTTTGTTAGTAGAATTATGATGAACTTCTTACTCTACTTAAGTAGATAGGATTGAACTAAATTTTCTCAAGTACTTTAGATTGGAGTTTACGTTATTTTATGATAAAGGCTATTTGTAATGCAAAGTCAATCACACCTGTTCATACACAACTTGCCACTCATCCTGTTTATTCTAAGTATACACTGAGTATGATTAAAAAAATAAATAAATAAAACCAACTTCCTAAATAGACATAGCTTAGCAAAACACACCTTTCACTTATTAGAAAAATCTTGTACCAAAACCAAACTTCTGTACAAAGCACATGTTTATTTATATATACAGAAATATCCAAAGGTTAACAATGCCCTAAACATTTCTGAGAATATCTATCATATTGCCAATAGAATAAAGTAATTATTATACATTAATATGGAATGTAATGTGGAGGAATTTTTTTCTAATATTTTTAGAAAAACTAAATGGGGGAATTTTTATAATCTTAAAAATTAAAAATGCATTCTTTATTTGAAACCAAATACAATAATAGCATTTTAAAGTAATACGCTAATTTGTTCCATACCTTGCACTTAATTGAACAAAAACAGCTTTTTCATTTTTCTGTACTTCCCTGTCAAAGCTTATCATTTTCTCCTTGGCAAAGCATCGGTTTTTACCCTTTCCAAGTGTATTCTGGTTTTGAAGAGAGTGCCTGAAACATAATAGATAATAAAAAAATATTTATAGGAAAATCAATTGAATGAAAAATTACTCCACACGCTATTTTTTTTCTTTTGTGGAAATTTTATAATATATTGGATAAAATTGTCAGCATATTTTACAATAATTTTGCTTTCCCCTTTTCATAGTAAATTTATAAAATAGTTTGTGTATAAAAATATGAAAGAAATATAATGAGATAGATAAAAGGTAACGTATTTGAGCTTATTTGCTTGATAAGTGTGTTTAGACATTGATTATGTTAGTGCTTTTGAAGTCTCTACAGGCTGAAACTCCACTAAACTTCGTAGATAGTCTTTTAACTTTATATGTGCATTATGTGAGGTAGCTTAATGAAGAAGGAGGAATATAAGAAAGAATAATATGCACTTTAATAAATTATATATCCTTGTGTTATTTAAATGTTTCTTCAAGGTTGATTGAAACTTTAACCTCCGTCTCAATAAAAAAGAAAAGCTTCAAATTTGCCAGACCTTGAATTTTTACAACACTATGTTGAATTATGCAGTGATCAGTCAATTATTCATCTCCCTCAGCCTGAGATAGCTGTGCTTTGAAAAGCATGCAAAAATGGGGCTACAGAATGTGATGCTGTGTCAACACATTTCACTCAGTATTGCTTACAAGACAAATTTTTGTTTCAACATTGATTCTAGTTTTCTTGATGTTTGCTTCTAATAAGGTACCTGTTACAAATCAATTTCAGTTTGCATGCTTTAGTTTCTGATTCAGGATGATACACTGCCAAAATGATATTACTGCCTTTTCCATAGATTTCTACACCCATATGCGAAATAGAGACCTTTCATATTTCAAGGTAATATTAACATAAGACTACAAAACGAACCTACTTTTCTGCTAATGGAACAAGCAAGAATGGATGAACTCATTCTAAACTCCAGAACAGATTTATGTGCAATAGTTGGAATTCTTAAAATATTTCATCAATAATATAAATAGAAAGAAGGATGCATAAATACAAGTGTGCTGTCCTCTAACAAATCTATTGACAAAGAAAGGATTCTGTTTGGGAAGCAGAGAAGGAGAGAAATATTACAGCAGTGATCGAGGGCGCTTTGGAATTTGAAGCCTGGGTTGGAATCATGATTCTGTGATTTATCAGCGCTTTCACCTAGGGCAAGTAGATTTACCCCTCTGAGTCTCAGATTTCTCATTGCTTTAACAGAGAAAATCACATTTAGTTCACAGGACAGTTAGAAAGAAAGAGTGTATGTTGAGTATTTAAAACACAATGTTTGGTCCCAGGTGAGTGCTCAAAAACTTATACGTATTTTAATTAACTGGTGGTTGGAGTTGAGAAGGGAGACTCACAGATATGTTTAGACTTCAGGACACACATTTGCTAAAGCTGGTAAATATGATAAAATACTCTGTTTTGATTAATGAATGAAAGTATCCACAGTATTCTGTCCAAAATTCTGTTAGCATGTTTACATTTAATGAGAGGTATGTGGAGCTGGAAAAGGTATCTTGTATTAGTTACTTGTTGCAACTATCTATAATGTCAGCTTTGGCTGTATCATATTCCCTTCCAATGAAGTTACCTTGCTAGGTTTTTATAGGATCTTTCCAGCACAACTGGAACACGCAGAGACCCAACATAAATTATGAAATTCAAATCTCGTTTGATTTCCTGTTGAAAGTGAGTGTGCCCAGACAGCCCAAAGTTGACAGTAAAATCACCCCACTAGTTCAAGGAAAGCTGCCTTAGTAGAATTGAAAATCTTGGACCTAGTCAATTCAAATACACTCTGTGCATAGTTTTAGTTTTAACATTAAAAACTTTACAAAGTTGAGTTGCTATTGCTGTTGTTTTTTAGTTTGAACACAGTACTGAAAAGGTCACATCGCCAAAATGACTGCAAAATTATAAACAACTTATTTCAAAATTAGCAAAGAAAAGTAAGTAAAGAATTACAGATATTGTATTGCCACATTTAATAAACCAAATTAGCCACTGTGTTTCTAAAAAATAATCATATCTGATAACTATAGGATTAAAAGGATTACAAACTAATTTTGCCAAATGCATATGACATTGAATAGTCTAGATATATGATTTTTCCTTGTTAAATATTTTCAGAATAAAACAAACCAACTCTAATTAGCACAAAATTTGTGAGACTAAATTCACACTACATCCTACATAGAAAGGACGTTTGGGAAAAAATCCAACAAACTCAAGAAGAGCTATTTCACTATACAGAATGTAAGCTTATCTGCATCATTGCTTTCAAAGTGTAATTCTCTTTTGTTAGAAATACTGAGTAAAAATCAGTGGAGCAGGGGTTAATGAATCTAGGATCAAATGAATCTGGGCATATGCTCCATTAATCACACAAAAAAATAGTCATGTCTTTTATTTAAATAACATCTCAGAATATATAAAACTGAAAAATCTTAACAGCCACTGACCTCATTCATAGTCTAGTGTTTACCTAGATTTTCCCAACTTCAAGAAATAGTCATTGCAAAATCATAAATATTTAAGTCATTTCTCTTGCCATATTTGAAGTTAGGAAAGGATAAATGTGTTTATTTTGCATTATCCAGAATTCTATCCAGAGGAAAAACAAATATATTGAAGGAGCACAGTGAAACATGGAAAGCAAATATACAGAATTGGGAATAAAAAGATGTGGATTTACATCCAGCCTCCATCACTTCCAAACCTATGCTTGTGTAACTGTGGCCAGATGTTCAACCTATATAGATATCAATTTGCAACCTAAAAAATAGTGATGAACATATTTAGCTCAAAGGGGTATCCTAGGATAAAATGAGGTACAGTTTATAAAATACTTATATTCCTTAACACATGACAAATGCTTAAACATATTTACTGACCAATCTTGATGGCCTGAAAATAGAGAGGAGAAATTATTGTTTTTCAGTAATCTTTGAAACTACATCACAAACCTAATGTGTTTCTAGAATACTATTTCTACCAGATTCATATGTGATTTAAATTAATGTATTTTCACTACCTTCTATGTTGTTTCCTTTTTACCCTCCCTTCTTACTTTGTTAAACAACTTCCTATATCTACTATCTATCTGTCTATCTATCTATCTATCTATCTATCATAAATATACATAAACAAGTTTACATCCTTCTTTTTTTTTTTTTCGGTACGCGGGCCTCTCACTGTTGTGGCCTCTCCCGGTGCGGAGCACAGGCTCTGGACGCGCAGGCTCAGCGGCCATGGCTCATGGGCCCAGCCGCTCCACGGCATGTGGGATCTTCCCTGATCGGGGACGAACCCGTGTCCCCTGCATCGGCAGGCGGACTCTCAACCACTGCGCCACCAGGGAAGCCCTACCCCCCTTCTTTTTTACTTTGAAGAGATGATCGATTCTATTTTCTCCAGATATTCTTTTTTGTAAAATGGGACTATATGTCATATTCATCTGTGAAGATGTCCAAAAAATACAGCTAAATGGGCCCATGCTAGACTTGAGTCAGGATTCTCAGGTGTGGGACATAGGAATGATTATTTAAAATTTTAAAGAGATATTTTCTCAGGTTATGCTGATACATTAAGAGGTACTGAAGTAGAATATTTGATGTTTCTATTACTTAGTTCTGCTGATATATGAAGCCCAGCAAAGAGTTAACCAGGGACAAAGAATAAAAATTATACAATTCATTGAAAGGAATAGTTTTATTTCTGTATTTATTTATTAATGCTCCACTTTGTTCCTAAAAATGAATCAACCCAGTCTTAAAAAGATAGGTGCTTTGGAATGCTAAAAAAGAAAGTTGAATTAAGTGAAGATAGAGGGTAGGGAAAAGGGTAGGAAATTAAGGTGAATTTGTGATGAGGGTTGATTTAAAATATTCAGTATACAAAGACTTATGCATTTGCTAAATACAGGCCACAAATTTCACTCTAAGTTTTGTCCAGCCAAAGCAAAGAAAGAAAAATGAACATCTGTATTGTTTACATAGCCTATAACATAAAATAAGCCAATAGATGAGGAAGCACAATTATTCCTGATAGAACTGAGAAAAAGTTCTCCAGTCTGTGTGCAGAGGATACTGGGTCTAAATAACTGGACAGATTCAACATATAATTTTTGGACCAGGAAAATACAAAACTTCTAGAAAAACAAGAAATTTTGTATCTTTATAAAAAGTGCAATGATCTGATGAATCAAGTCTCTTGGCTCACAAATCAGTCTGAAAGTTAACTTCTACTCTAGCATCATACATAAAATCATATCATTCTAAGAGGAAAACTTCTGAACATAGTTCTGTAAATCGTAAAACTAATCTTAAATATCTTAAAATATTGAGATTTTTTTTCTAGGAAAGCATTTTCATCTTAGAATGAATTATTACCTTTTCTCTAATCATACCAGAGGTAATAACATGGTTGCTCAAAGGGCTTCTTCTACTAAAGCTAGTACAAGTGATGAGGCCATTATAATTTAGGGTGTGTTTCATCCTTCTGTAAGAGGTAATTTGACATGAGATGACTGTAATGGATACAGTATGCTGTGATGTAGTATACAATAATAGAGTGTAACATAGCACTGCATGAATGTAGGCCTTAGAATGACAGTCCTGGGCCAAACAACTTAGGATGATCAATTTGATTTACACATAAGGCTGATGCAGACCAAGGCACAGGAACATCATGAAATCTATCTAGTCCTACATGCAGTGATGGAGACCTAGAAAATAGTCATTTTCTTTCCACCTTTTCTTACTGTTCAATTTTGGTTGAGTGCCATATAATGTACTGAAATAAACTGTCAACATACACTGCTGTTGCTCATTGGCAAAAAGCTCTGCTGCTTTTTGGATGGCTGACAAAGTGTCTGCAGCATCAACACAGAATCTTTATAAGTTTAAAATTAGATACACATCATGCTATAGTGAAATGCTGCTTTGGTGATAACAATACTATACATATATACTTTTACACCTATGATTTCATTTAAATTCAATTCAACATGCATTTATTGGGTGGTTTATGCACAAGTGCTATGCTGAGTGTTGGAGAGGCAAGAATGGATAATACATGGTCCTAGCACTATAGAAAAGCATAATATGGTGGGTAATACAGGTGTGAAAACAAATAACTTGTACTAAAATATGATAAATACTTTTAGAATGAAAAGGAAATGTGCTGTGGGACCCGCTTAGAGAAAAGAACAGTTAATTACTTCTAGGAAACTTACTGAAGAGGTGACATTTGACCTGAGTTTTATGAGAATTATAGATTTTTCCATTCTAAGCACGGAAAGACATCTGTGTTAAATCCTGGAACATGAAAATTTTGGAAATGCTGTGATAGGTTGCAAACTTCTGTAAAGTGGAAGCGTGGGAGCTTAGGACATGAGAAGAGCATGGGCCAAGTGTAGAATGAGTGGAAATTGTGGTGTTAGGGATGGACAATTGGGTGTCCACTGTGAATGACTTTGTATGCCAAACTCAGGAATTTGGATTTTATTTTGTAGCCAATGGACATGCAGGGTGGTTTTAATATAAGGAAGTAACAGAATCATTTTTTTAAAAGAGAATCGTCATGTTGAAGGTATTAGAGAGATGCTGTGACAAGAGACTGCTGCACTAATTTGAGAGAATGATAAGGACGGACTTGGAATAAGACCATGACAGTAAAGAACACAAGAGAAGCCAGATTTGAGAGACATCTCTAAAGAAAAAAGGTTAAACAATGTGTTGAGTACTTAAATTTCAGCCAGTGAGAGAGTGGGCAAGATGCAAGAGATAATCCAAGTTTCCATCTTGGAAGAAGATAAAAATGAAAGCTGACCCTCTTGACTAGAGAGAACATTAGGCAGAGTTTGGTTTAACAATATTAAATTGAATTCAGTTTTGCATATACTCAATTTAAGGCACTTGTAAGATATGCAGTTATGTTGATTAAGCATTGGACTTAGAGCATGGTTCTCAGGAGGAAAAGTGTGGCTGGAGATAGACACTTGAGACACATCTGCATATGGCATGTAGTTTATGTTACGGATAAGATCCTGTGTCGGGTATATCTTGGGTGCCTCCTCATATATTCTATTCTTATCTGTCTCTGGGACCCTCAGCTACTTACCATCATTGCTACGCAAGCCATCACTGTAGGGACCAGTGCTGCATGGACTCTGACCACCTTTGCGCAGATGCGTCGCATGCCCACACCTTGTATCTTTTCCCTTTTGCCTCAAGGCACCCATTTTGCTCATATGGTATGAAGCATGGGAGAGATCTTCTTGGCATCTTTGCATGCACAGATTAGAAGTAGAGGGAATTTAATATGCTGTGGAGTGAAACTGTGATCAATGGAATTCAAGAGCCAGCAGGTAAATTATTTCCCCTTTTTCCTCAAAATAGGCTTCCATTAGTTCATACAGACTCTCAGAACATGGCCCAATGTAATCCAACATTCAATTATGTTTGGCAACAGTGGGTACCTCCATCTTAGTTAGAAACCCTTCATCCTGTTTCTCCTTCCTGCCTTATCTCATTTTTCTTTTAACTCATTCTTGATTCCTTAGGATTCTCTGTTCTAATAGAATAGTAACATTAAGACTTTATCTAAGGCACTTCTCTCTGGGGAAACTAGAGTATATCACACTGTATCATTTCTGAGACCAAACAGGAGACAGAAATCACTCAGTAGATTGAACAGGTAAAGTGTAATATGAATAATTATCAATTATTACAGGAGCTTACAGTAATAAAGAATTGATGAGGAAGAAGTAAAGAGAATTCTAAAAAATATAGGAATAGCAGATATAAAGGGAAGGGAGTCACTCCCTATGGGGCTGAGATAGAGAAACCAAGGGAGTTCTCCCAGGCAGAGTGCAAGGTTTTGTTGGAGAGAGCACAGCCTTGCCTCAACTAATGGCAGAGAAGCTGCTGTGGTGTCACACCATAAGAACATTCTAGAAATCTGCCCTCTAGGCTGCTGGGGAAAGCTGTTTACAAGGAAGTATCTCATCAGTGGTACCCCAAAACAAAAACACCCAAGAGGGTTACTGGGAAAAGTCCCTGGCCGATGAGTCCTGCTGGCTACCATGCATCACAAGACACCGCAGAAGATATCGATGCTGTGGAAACTTGGTGCTGAAGAGTCTGTGTGCACAGTGGGAGCCTGGCACCACACAAAAGCACATACTACAGGCACCGGGCCCTGGGAAAGTTGAGTGTCCTGTAGAAGCTGGACACTGGAGAAAACACCTGTGTTGCAAGGGCCTGGCTACTGAGCACTGCAGGAGAAATATTTAAGGGCTCAAATCCATTTCACTGAGCAGACAAAAAGGGTAAAAGAACCAAATACTAATAAATCGATCCCTGGCATATAGACTAAGATAATCACCTTGGAAGAGTAACACAAGTAGCATATAAGACAACAAATAATATAGCCAAATGGATCAGTACATTTTAAAAGTGGATAGAGAATAATGATCCAGTGTGAAAGGACGATGGAAAGATCAGAGAACCAAGGGAAGAGAGGTGCTAGAAAAGCCAAGGAGATCATAGTTTTGAGAAATAGGATGTGGTTAAAAGTTTAGTTGCTTTGGAGAGGTGAAGGATGAAGAGTGGACAATGGCCTTTGAATTTGTAAATGTTCAAGTTATCAATGATTTCAATTAGTGATGGGTCAGTTAATGATTTAAAGAAGAAGGCAGAAGAAGATGCAATGAAAAGTAATTGGATATTGAGGAAGCAGAGATATTCAAGGGATTTTTGGATAAGTGGAAAATACAGAAATATGAATGATAAGTAATAGAAAGTATTTTTGACTTATTATGGTTGTTGTCATTTATTAAATGAAAAAAAAAACTTTGATGTGTGTGGATGCAGAAAGACATGAAGAGATCAAAGTTGAAGTGGTGGGAATCTCAAGTAAAGTCAAAGGGAAAGCTTTGGAAAGAAAAAGAGATCATTTTCACTCTGAGAAAATATGGAAAGGGTAGTGATGATGCATTATATTGGAGGACATGTACTATGGAAAAAACTCAGAGCTACAGTCACAAGACCTGAGATGTGACTTTGTTTTTCTTCCTAGTATTGGACTGTGGACCTTATACAAGACACAGTCTTACTGTGTCTTAATTTTCTACATATTAAATTTGTGATAAGAACTCAGTAATATCTAAGATCCTCTTGAGAGCTAACATTCTGTGGCAATGTTAGGCTCTCCATATAACAGCTGGAAAATAAGAAGCAGAAAGGATAATTATTTGCCCAAGCTCATCCAGAAAGTCAGTGCTAATTTTGAGAGATGTGCACAGGACTAGAGCACAGAGATCCAGGCAAAGTGCACAAAATGTTTTGTACAAAATCAATTTTACATGAACCACCTGAATAAGCCAGCTTATGAAATGTTGGAATAGTGCATCAAATATGTCTGCAATTCAGAAATGTAGTATCAGTGGAATACAGTCCAGCATGACAGCCCACTCAGTGAGTCTGATGGACATGTGGAATACAGATCAGGTCTCAAATAGAACCATATTGTAGGATTTATACCAAGCATAAGAAAAGGGAACTCATAATTATCTGAGGCAACTGTAACCAATTCATAGAAATAATAGTATCAGTAGGTTGAGAATTAGTAGTGATGAAGAGGGACTCCAGGAGATTTCCCCTCTCAACCTCTGGGTGTGACAGACAAAGATCCTCAAATTCTTCTCAAACATTTTTGGGCAAGCAGGTCACCTATAGATCTAGTCAAAATGTAGATTCTGATTTTGTAGCCTGGAGCTTGGAGTAAGGCTTGAGATTCTGCAGTTCTAACAAGCTCCCAGGTGATGCAGACCAACTTTGAGTGGCAAGAGTCTAAGAAATGACAGTTGGCTGAACTGAAGGGCCAGTATGGGATACATGTGAAAACAACTACAAAACAAGTTAAATAATATTGAAAATTAAAAAAAAAAACTACTAAAGGCATAGAACAGTCTTGAGGCTGGAACGTGATTTTTTTATTCATAGCTATATTTCAGTTTTAGTTTTCAAATTCTTTAATATAGTCCCCTTTAAAATATTTAACAGCTAATGTTTGCAGCAGGTTTATGAATATAAGTGACCATCTCGATGAGTGTTTCTCATAATTTTCTTTGCAAACCAACTGATATCAGATAAACCTAAGTGATTAATTAAAAGCAGATCCTGAGGGGCTGTTACAGACTGGAGAAGACTAAGGAGAAATAATGAGATGCAGTGTGGGAACCTGCAACAGAAAAAGACACAAGTAGAAAAATCAGTGAAACTCAAAGTCTGTAAATCGGTTAATAATATTGTGCCAATGGTGATTTTCTAATACTAAAAATTATACTGAGTTTATGCAAAAATGTTAGTACTAGAAGAATTGGGATGAGGGAAATAATGGGTCTCTACACAATTTTTACTAGTTTTGTATGTGTCAAATTAGTTCAAATATAAAAGTTTATTTTTAATAAAACCAGGATCCTTTGCTCTATTCTAGAGCTACAAAATCAGAATCTCTACTGGGGAGACCAGGAACATGCATATTCAATGCATTTCTTGGGCAAACATTTTGCACACTAAGGTTGAAGAACAACCTGGAACACAGCTTCTCCTGAATGAATCTTACTCTAATCCTGCCTCCAATGTAGAGAGAGAGTGGGCAGTTACAGAAAGAATGGCTACTCCAGCATCATAGTTCAGTTGTGTACACTGCAGAATATGTACATAGTTGGATCTGCATTGCAGAATGTGTATAATCCTGCCATCTTAGTGTGTTTGTCCACCTATCACCTCCCCTTTACTGGTGCCATATTCTAAAGCAATTTTATGTGTCTTTGGACTAAAGATTTTAGCTTGTCAGAATCTATTTGATATTGTGTTAACTTACATAAAATCTGCTTGCAATTTTATACGGAGGTGAAATATGCTATAGGGTATGATATTGAAGCTCTAAAATATACTTCTGTTAGATTCCACATTATAGGAAGCTTGCACATTGAAAAGAAATGTTGGATTTTTCGAAGCTGGATCCAAATCAATCACAAGTCTAATGCTTAACACTGCTGATATGTCAGTCATTTGCCAGAATGGTGTGCCATTCATACCGTTAAATGAACATTTTCATTTCCCAGAGGAGTAATCTGCTGTCCATCCTTATAATATGGAGCATTGTTCCCAGGCTATTTACATCAACATTGCTCCCTTACAATGGATCTGTTACATTGGTTTATATAAATTGAAGGATGCTTTTAAATAAACCAGAAGAGAACAAATCAACATGCTGCTTGTAATTAATCAGAGAGATTGTATGACAATGAGAAGATGCATCAGAATATAAGAGGAATATTATGGACACCAACTTTAATAATGTAGAGTATACATTTAAACAGCCTTATTTGGAAAAGATCCATATTGACTAAATGTATCAAAAGGGTGATTTAGAGGAGTTTTTCTTATGTATATGATTATGTGACTAGAAGCAGGAAACAGTATTTGTAGTTTCAATCACCTAATGAGGTCTGTCCTAAAATGTAGATTTTTTTAGTGTGCTCTGTGGAGATATGTTTACATGAATTTTTATGAGCTTTAAAATGTAGGTTGAGAAGCTAGTTTGTTTTTGTTTTTCTTTTCAAATCAAGGATATTGAGTAAATTTTGCATATATTATTTTCCTTTTTCATGCAATAAATATCTCAAAGACAAATCTGTAAATAGAAAGTAATGGATCTTCCCCATTCTTTCCAAATTCATTCATTGCTGCAGAATACAAACCCAATTCATAACAAGTGAAAAATACTCTGAGAAATGTTCTGCAATCAAATTTCTCTAAAGAAAAAGAGAAAAATACTTTCATGGATTCAGTCATTCCCATGTACATATTAAATATGGAGATACCAAGAAATGGGTTCCTTATTATTATTTTTTTAATTCACCAAGTATCAGTTCACTAAATGAAACAAACATGAGTAAGGGTTTGTGTGCATATATGGACACACCCAATGCAAACACACACAAGTGAGCGTCCTAGAGTGAAAGCTTTAACAAATCCTTATTATTCAGGTAGTTAAAGAGCAGGCTAAATAGCAGCCCTGACATGCTGTAAATCTTCAAGGCTGACAGAGAAGTGGTTATGACAGCTTTCACATTATCTTATTGCAGAATCGAGGTAGTAGTCACAGCTGGCTCATATGTCAAAATGTGTCAGGACTTAAATGGTAAAACAGGAGTGCAACAGCAATTGGCTTTTCAATCAATAACACAATCAATATATTTCACAGATATTTTCCCATATCTAAATTACTCTGCAAAGATGAGGGAGCTCAAGTGAGTATTTATAAATCAATAAAACACACAGCTAAAGGACATCTGCTCCTGTTCTTTTACTTCAAGGTGCTGTTTGCCTTTTCTTTCCAACCCTCTTCTTATTTAAGAATGTACTTTTGAGGGCAAACAGCCCTCTTGTGCACACAAATCAGCTTACTGCTGCATTTTGTGCCCATGATGTTTTTTAATAATTCTGTAGTTGAGCATTCAACTAAGTGGAAGGACAGCTTTTCTTAGCTTAGAATGCTCTGACTGTTAGAATTAATGAAGCAGCTTTCAAATTTCAAGTAATATATGCTACATAAACTCAAATAAATAATATCAAAGTACAGCATCCAGCCTTGCAAGTTGAAATAATAACCCAGGGCATTATTTTTTTCCTCACATGGAACAATATTTGTACTGAAAATTATATATTGAATTTGTGCAGATATGTCACAAATGAGAAAAATGCTGTCCTCTACAAATCTATCTCCTTTGCAGGAGCAAGGAGGGGCAAAAAAAGAGAAAAATCTACAATTTAATGCAAAACTCTAATACTGACATATAATTTTATTTCCATCCTGTATATCAAAATGAGGTGAAGTATGAAGCATAGTTTAACAAAAGCTGCAGTATTTTGAGTTAAAGCTGCCATATTCTATCAGTGGCCTCTATAATACAAGGTGATATTATGTTTCATACTCTGTCAGTGCATCTTTAAAAACAGAACTTGTGTTGCAAGTGGAATGCAAATGTAATACATCAATCCATACACTTTTCCTAAGCTTGTGTTGCTGGGGGAAACACTTTCCAAGAAGCTTGCACTAAAGCACAGGAAATTGAAGGGTCATGGTAAGGACATCACTTCCATTTGAATTTGGGACATGATTAAAAAATGGTGCACCAAAATGGAAGATACTCCTCCTTATTCAAAGCTCATTTTCTGCCAATGCTTTTTCTCTAAATTTATAGCTAAGAATATTTACTCCTTATTCCAATAACTAGAGTGATTATTTTGCCTATCAAGTTGGCAATGCCTTATAAATATAGACAGAATTTCATTCCTATGGCCAGTGTTATCTTCTGACAACTAATGATCCTCACCCTAGTAACTGGTTAATTAGAATGTAATTTCCTTTGTCATGCCCCACCATTTTTTCTAGCCTCATGTCCCACTAACTCTGTCTTTATACCTTATAGCTCAGCTAGGTTACTCTATTCCCTGAAAGTGCCTTGCACTGTCAGAATTTCATGCCTTTTCAACCTGCTAAAATTTGTTCAACTTGTGAACCTATTGAATTTGTCACCGTTGCAAGTCCCATTTGAAATCCAACCATTTTGAGAAGCCTAACTCAGCCCATAACTAGAATTAGGTGCTCTTTCTTCTAAACTTGTAGATTATGTTTCTTATGATTCTATGAGATACTCAAGTGCTGCCTTCTTTTATAAATATTTATTGATGATTCCTTCCCTAAGAATACAATACAAAACTCTCTGATGTTTGGGACTTGCCTTGGTCATTTTTTGATTCTCTACTGCTGAATAAATATTGAATCATTTCATTTATTTTTATTGAAGAAAGAATGTGTTTAAGGTATCTAAAATCATTTATAGAAAATAATAAAATGAACTTTAAGCTCCTAGAAAAAGTTCAGTCTCATTAATTTCATTCACATAACAATATTCATGAGCACCTACTTTATGACAGGCACAGGACATAGCATTGGACAAAAGAGACAGAAATCCCTTCCTTCATTTTACTTACACCTTGGCAGCAATAAAAAATTGTGAGATAAATCTATAATGGATATAATTTTTATATAAAATTCAAAAGATTAAAAAAAATTTTAAGACCACACACAATATATTGTCACAATTCTCTCAGGAGTCTGTCCCATAAGATATTTGGCACATTTACTTTTTAATCTTTATTGGAGTATAATTGCTTTACAAAGGTGTGTTAGTTTCTGCTGTATAACAATGTAAATCAGGTACACATATACATGTATCCCCATATCTCTTGCCTCTTGCGTCTCCCTCCCACCCTCCCTATCCTACCCCTCTAGGTGGACACAAAGCACCGAGCTGATCTCCCTGTGCTATGAGGCTGCTTCTCACTATCTCTCTATTTTAAGTTTGGTAGTGTATATATGTCCATGACACTCTCTCACTTTATCCCAGCTTACCCTTCCTCCTCCCCATGTCCTCAAGTCCATTCTCTACATCTGTGTCTTTGATACTATCCTGTCCCTACGTTCTTCAGAGCCATTTTTTTTCTTAGATTCCCTATATATGTGTTAGCATACAATATTTGTTTTTCTCTTTCTGACTTACTTCACTCTGTATGACAGACTCTAGGTCCATCCACCTCACTACAAATAACACAATTTCATTTCTTTTTATGGCTGAGTAATATTCCATTGTATATATGTGCCACATCTTCTTTATCCATTCATCTGTCGATGGACACTTAGGTTACTTCCATGTCCTGGCTATTGTAAATAGAGTTGCAATGAACATTGTGGGACATGACTCTTTTTGAATTATGGTTTTCTCAGGGTATATGCCCAGTAGTGGGATTGCTGGGTCATATGGTAGTTCTATTTGTAGTTTTTTAAGGAACCTCTATACTGTTCTCCACAGTGGCTCTATCAATTTACATTCCCACCAACAGTGCAAGAGGGTTCCCTTTTCTTCACACCCTCTCCAGCATTTATTTTTTCTAGATTTCCTGATGATGGCCATTCTGACTGTGTGAGGTGATACCTCACTGTAGTTTTGATTTGCATTTCTCTAATGATTAGTGACGTTGAGCATTCTTTCATGTGTTTGTTGCCAATCTGTATATCTTCTTTGGAGAAATGTCTATTTAGGTCTCCTGCCCCTTTTTGGATTGGATGTTTTGTTTTTTTGATATTGAGTTGCATGAGCTGCTTGTAAATTTTGGAGGTTAGCCTTTGTCAGTTGCTTCATTTACAAATATCTTCTCCCATTCTGATCTTCTGATCTTGTTTATGGTTTCCTTTGCTGTGAAAAAGCTTTTAAGTTTCATTAGGTCCCATTTGTTTATTTTTGGTTTTATTTCCATTCCTCTAGGAGGTGGGTCAAAAAGGATCTTGCTGTTTTTTATGTCATAGAGTGTTCTGTCTATGTTTTCCTCTAAGAGTTTGATGGTGTCTGGCCTTACATTTAGGTCTCTAATCTATTTTGAGTTTATTTTTGTGTATGGTGTTAGGGAGTGTTCTAATTTCATTCTTTTACATGTACCTGTCCAGTTTTCCCAGCATCACTTATTGAAAAGGCTGTCTTTTCTCCATTGTATATTCTTGCCTCCTTTATCAAAAATAAGGTGACCATATGTGCATGAGTTTATCTCTGGGCTTTCTATCCTGTTCCACTGATCTATATTTCTTTCTTTGAGGCAATACTTATACTAAAAATATTAGTCCTTGTTTATCTGAAATTCAAATTTGACTAGGTGTTCTGTATTTTTTCTGGGAACCTTAACTTAAATGCTATTTAATAAGTTAGTAATAAATGAATTTAATAAATTAAGCTTTATCCAGGACCAGATGGCTTCATAGGTGAATTCTATCAAACATTTAGAGAAGAGCTAACACTTATCCTTCTCAAACTATTCCAAAATATTGCAGAGGAAAGAATGATTCTAAACTCATTCCAAAATGCCAGCATTGTCTGATACCAAAGCCAGACAAAAAAATATCACACACAAAAATGAAATTATAAGCCAATGTCAGTGATGAACATATATGCAAAAATCGTAAGCAAAATTTTTTCAAACCAAATTGAACAACACATTAAAAGGATCATACACCATGAGCAAATGGGATGAAACCCAGACATGCAAGCATGGTTCAATGTCCAAAAGTCAATCAATGTGATAAACCACAGTAACAAATTGAAGAGTAAAAATTATAAGATCATCTCACTAGATGTAGAAAAAGCTTTTGATAAAATTCAACATCCATTTATAATAAATGGATTCTGGATAAATTCTCCAGAATGTGAGTATAGAGGGAACATATCTCAACATAATAGATGCCATATATGACAAGCCCACAGCTAACGTAATTCTCAAGGGTGAAAAACTGAAAGCATCTCCTCTAAGAACAGGAACAAGACAAGCATGCCTACTTTTGTCACTTTTATTCAACATAGTATTGGAAGTCCTAGCCGCAGCAATCAGACAATAAAAAGAAATAAAAGGAATCCAAATGGGAAAGGAAGAAGTTCAACTGTCACTGTCTGCAGATTACATGGTACTATACATAGAAAATCCTAAAGACAGCACTGTTCTTGGAGATCTAGGATGGGTTAACTTAGGGCTTGGTGTAGCACAGAAACATTAAAAGAAAATTCTGAATATTATTATTGTTAGTTTTTGAATCTTTCATTATAGGCAGGGAATGTGTTGTTGAATATTTGTTTCCAAAACAAAATTTGCAATAAACAATTTCTATACAAATTTATATACTTTAAATAAAATTGAAAATTACTTCTTCCAGATAAGTCAGTGACCTTATATTGTGTTCAGGTTTGACTAATCACTAGCAGCAACAACAATAGCAGCAAAATCTAATCTTTTTTGCGGTATGCGGGCTTCTCACTGCTGTGGCCTCTCCCGTTGCGGAGCACAGGCTCCGGACACGCAGGCTCAGCGGTCATGGCTCACGGACCCAGCCGCTCCGCGGCATGTGGGACCTTCCCGTACCGGGGCACGAACCCGCATCCCCTGCATCGACAGGCAGACTCTCAACCACTACGCCACCAGGGAAGCCCTGCAAAATCTGATCTTAATTGAGTATCATGTCCCAGACACTTTCTATATTCAGTCTGAAATCAAATATAACCTCAGTTTAAATGATTATCTCTATGGATGGAATCTATTTATATATTTTGCATTCTATTAAATATATATTGGCAAAAATAGAGACAGCAAACCGCATTTAGAATTTGTGTTCAGGAATGAGGGCTTTGAAAATGCTATAATGTCTTCAGCCAACATATAAGATGGAAACATAATGAGGCAGAATGTAAACTTAACAGTAGGTAGTAGCCCTTGCTTGCCTGCAGGAGAAGAAATAATGGGAGAAAATTTCTCCTTAAGGCACTTGGAATTGCGTGCAGAAATAATGCTTATAAAATTGTCTATAAACTTTATTTTCCATGAAACCCCTCCCAAATGTTCAAATGATTAGCCTCCAAATTCCACCCCACCCATCATTTTTTGCTTACTTGTTGTGGTAACAAATATCTTTAAAGCTAATGAGGTAAATCTGAGGATGGATATTAAATTAGTCCAGGATAAAGGTGCATGCCCTCAGGTCAGCTGTAGAGCAATTTAAGCATGGACAAGCTTTGAATTAATCTTGAAGAAAGCAGGCAGAGTAGTAAGTCTTGGACTGCTCTTGAAGACATTGACAAATGAGAAGATCTATAACAAGTTTTTAAAACATACTGAGGACTCAATTTGGTATATCATTACCAGAAAACTCAATACAAAGTGAAACAGTTCAGAAGGCTCAAAAATATTAATTGATAATGAAAAAGAAGAAAGGTGATTGACGAAGGGTAGATTCAATTTGATTCAAAGGCAAAGAAAACATTAAAGTTATAAGTAGCAACAAAGGAGAATTGTTTTGTTGACAGTCATGCAAATAAGCATTGACCCATATGCTCAGTGTCTAAAATAAATTTAGTGTACTTTGTTCACATTTCCTGTCAGCTTGGGTTTTATAACAAGTTACATTTTGTTGGAACTCAGAATACTTGTTGCAGGAAGGAGCTTGTCTTCTTTTAACCTGCTGATTACTAGAACACTAAAAGAGTATGGTTGAATGGAAGGCTGAAGCAGTGGCATTTGTAATTTAATTTGGGTCAATGAACATTTGAGAAACCAAATATAACTTTCATGGTCTAATAATTCTTGAAAACTCTTTGAAAAGCTGGTTTAACATTCTTCTTGTATACACTTGGAAACATAAATCTTTTAAAAATATTTTAATTATGTAATATGTCAAATATATATAAAGGTACTGAGGCACTTATTTACCCACCATGTAGATTAATAGTTTGTCATCTTTTTCAGAATTTAGGTTTTTAAGAAGTAAATATTAGAGATGGCTTTGAAGTGATCTTTTCTATTTTATTTGCATCATCCATGCCTAAAAGAAAACAAATATCCTGAATTAGATCTGCATTATTCCCCTGAATATGTTAAATTATTACTGTAAAATTATATATTCTTATATAAAACATATCAATTTTTTACACTTTTATTTTTATAATTATATCAAACTATATCACTTGTAACTTGATTTTATCACCCCAAAAATGTACTAGAGATTCATCACATTGATTTTTCTAGAACTAGTATGTTATATTTGCTGCTTAATATTCCAAAGATTATACAATTTATCCATCCATTCTATCATTGAGTGACATTTAAAGTTGTTTAATTAACTTGCTAAAAAATGCCACAATCAATTCTTTTGCACGAGTCTCTTTGTACATGTGTAAGTGTTCTCTGGAATATATAACTAACAATGAAATTGCT
Organism: Phocoena phocoena; assembly: GCF_963924675.1. Taxonomy (NCBI): domain Eukaryota; kingdom Metazoa; phylum Chordata; class Mammalia; order Artiodactyla; family Phocoenidae; genus Phocoena; species Phocoena phocoena. Next base: position 46,691,104 of record NC_089236.1, on the reverse strand, counting down.
AAATTTATGTGCATTTTCAATTTTACTAGATATTACTAAAATATTTTGTTATGAAACCTTACATATGCTGTTTGCAAAATCAGTTTTTCTGAATGTTCTAAAAAGTTATTTCTCTTTATTTTTAAACTTGTTCTATGTACTTGTACTTCTTTACTCTATTAGTAAGTTATATTTGTACACTCTTTCTTATAGGAGTGTTATGTAACATTCTTTTTCTATAAATCAGGTACCAATTGTCCCACTACAATTTATTGAATAGTACATCATTTCCTTACAGAGTAGGAATCACACTTTGGCATATAACAACCATACATAATATGTATATATAAAACATATATGTACATATAAAATACACATATGCATATATATGTGTGTACATGTATATACATGCATATGAATATTTAAATTTTTCTACCATTTTATTTGTTTTTCCTGTATTAATATCTTTAAACTATTGTAGTTTTATAATTTGTCTGGACAGCTAGAAGATGGAATCCCAATTGTACTACTACTTTCTTTCCTCCTCCTCCTTTTCCCCCTTCTCTTTCACATTTCTTGTACTCTTCCTTTTCTTTTTATTTTACTTTTTAAAATTTATTCGTCTTATTTACTGATTTTTGTCTGCATTGGGTCTTCGTTGCTACGGGTGGGTTTCTCATTGTGGTAGCACACAGGTTCAGCTGTTCCCCGGCATGTGGGATCTTCCCAGACCAGGGCTCGAACCCATGTTCCCTGCATTGGTAGGCAGATTTTTAACCACTGTGCCACCAGGGAAGTCCCCTTCTTTCTTTTCTTTGTTTCCTTCACCTTCTTTTTTCTCCCCTCCTCTACTTTTCTTCATCTCTCGTCCTCCCTTTCCTTCACTGCTACCTCTTCCTTTTCTCTCCTCTCTCAAAATTATCATGCCCATTCTTCATCATATGAAATTTGGAATCAACTTAAACTTATCAGACCTTTTTGGGATTTTGTTGACAGGTCAGGAAGGACTTAACTCTTTAAGTAAATTTTCTATTTAATCTTTCTATATAAAATGTCTCTGCCCTTATATAAGTGTATTTTCACGTTTTTAAAAAGTCATACATTTTTTATTTTGTAGTCTTGCATATCTATTATTGATTTATCCCAAAATACAAGTGTTTTATTATTATTAATATTTTAGTTATTGAAATTCAGATACTCTTTATTACATACTCCAATTGTTTTTGTAGAACTATAGGAATGTTATCATTTTTATATATTGAGCTTTTCTAGAATAATTTTGAATTTTTACTAGTTCTAGTCAATTAAACGTCCATAGCATAGTTTCTCTGGATATGTCTAATAAATCATGAAAATTTGTTACCTCCTTTATAGTTCTTAAATGTCATATTTTTCTTGATTTATTGTATTGCCTAGATCTTCAAATACAATGTTGACTAAAAAATGGTGACAGTAGACATCCATCCTGATTTTAAAGATAATAAGCATAAACTTTCACAATTAATAATGTTATTTGCTGTACAGTTTGGTAGGTACCATTTTCCTGTTGGAGAATACTGCATTGATTAGTGGTTTTATGTCTGTGTAATTGCATATGGGTTTTAATTTTTTGGTATTTATTGAGATAATAATGATTTTTTAAATTATCAATTTGAAAAAAATTGATAAAACTATGTTTACTAAATATAATATTTTTAAAGACAAACAATTTTTGCTTTTGTCAATTAAAATTATGTTGTTAGGTTCATTGAATTAGTATTTATTTACTTATTTATATCTATATTTTGAGTTCTTAATTTTCATGCTTTCCTTCTTAATTGTGGTAATAATGTCACCTAATCTCAACATTACTTGCAGAGTATGCTTTCTTCTTTTTCTAGTCTTTGTAAATTTATTTATGAAATAGGGGTTGCATATACATTGAAACAATCACATCAAAATGGTAACAATTTCCAGTAGTGGAAAGGTACATAAAGGTCAGAGTACCTTCAGAATATCCTTGCAATTACTTATTTGCTAAATCCAACACCTGACTAGTAATAACTATTAGGTAGTAAGTAATACTTCAAAAAAATATATAGTATTGGATCATCTAACAGCTTATATATGTTTTATTATTTTCTAAATGCCATAGGCATCTGAAGAAAAACTTCACAAATCATTACTTATAATAAGCAAGTATCCTAGAAAGCTACATCAAATGTTTCAGTTCATGTCTAAAAGTGTTTACTTTTTTCTGTATGAACAGTAGGCTATTTTGCTGTTTAGATGGCAAATAACTAAGATTTATGCCTATGAATAAGAGACTAAGTGAAAGTATTCTTTTCCTCTAAGCAGTTTGTGACTATTTCAAAATTCTCAACAAGTCCAAACATAATTTGACACCAGCAGAAGTTAAAAATATAATATTAGGGAGGCTATAAAATTCTACAATAACCGTAAGCAATGCTTTCTTTTTTTTAAAGCCATTCCTCTTAGACAATACTGGAAACTGGAGGAGTAAGGTAAAGGGTCAGGTAGCAGATTTGTGCTAATGTAGACAACTCAATTGTTTCAATCAAACCATGACTTAGTACTTATGAAAATATTTAAATACAGAAATAGATAAAAATTGCTTCAAAAGAAATATATATGTATATATATACATATATGTATATATATATATTTGATACATATAAGATACACATATATGATATATGTGTATATCATCTTCATAAAATATCTATGAAAGGAAACATTACCAAAATTTAATCCAGAGTTGAACAATGAAACTTAAAATAGTAAATCTTCATTAAATCATTGCTGGTGATATTGTCAGAAGTAAACATTTCTATGGTCTAAAATATATTTTAAAATGTGTATATTTTTAAATTTATGGAGCTATAGTTTGAAAAATTATGTTTGATATGGTGGCCTCAAGACCCTATAAGATGCTTAAAAATATATATTAACATGCTTTGCTTACTTGGGAATGAAATTGACCCAATACACTTCACAGTGATTTTTTAATACAGTGAAATAAAAACATAAATAATGCTTGGGTTAATTAGAAAATTTTGTGAATTAGAGTACCCATTTTAGTGAAAGATGAACTTATTTTTGCTATATGGTATATATATCTCAGAAAAATTTGTCCTAATGATTAAGACTCTTATTATTACTCAGGAAAGCTGGATACGTGAGAGATGATTGGGATAATTAGTGAAAGGTTGAGCCAGGAGATGATTAATTTGTTTAATAAGATTTTTGTCCTTTTTTTCTAAGTTTTTGCAAGTATATTGATTACTTTTATATTTTCAAGACAGTTCATGACCTAAAATATTTCAGACTATGTGAGTTCTAATATTGACTCTATCATTGATTTGATTTGTCATTGATCTTCCAAGGATAAATCATTAACCCTATCTAGTAAAACAAAAAAAAAATGCTCAGTCTTTCACATGCTGAGTGAATGCACTAGTTTTAAAAGGAATTCCCTGGGTGATACCCAATACAAACAGTTGGCCTTTTGCTCATCCAGTGTTTGGCTTATTGTTTCCTCATAAAAAGAGACAGTGGGGACCTTATATGGTTGCCCCTTTTGTCATCAGCTTTCCTCTTAGAGCAAAAGAGGACATTTTGGCTTTCGACTCTGATTATTTAATGGTGGTCAAAAATATAATCTCTCAGTTAGATTATTTTTAAACTACAGGCAAACTGATGACCTTAGTAGGGTTTAGTGGAATATATGTAATGGGTTTTTTTGTTTGTTTTTGTTTGTTTTAATGAGACTTTAATTAGTTAGGCTGGATTCATAACTTCTCAATTTGTTTCAAAGATGTCCAATACAATCTCAAGGAAATATCCCAAGAGGAACCATTTCATTCACATTAATATAGGTATTCCCACTGCCCAAACTATTTCTCTTTTTAAATTTAAGACAGGATAAAGGTTATAGATTGCAAAATAATTAAAATATATATTAATCAATAATTATTATTACTCATTTGCTTTTTATAATTTGAGGTGATACATTTAATTTAGAAAATGCTGAACACAACTATATATAATAGAGTCACTTGCTGAAGTGTAAAGCATATAATGAATATAGTAATAGTAAAAGCAATTTGCTATTTTCTTTTTCTCTAACTCACTTTCAACAATATGGGCTGTTCTGGGATTCACAGGGTTAGTTATCCTTGTGATAAAAAGGGTGCTAAAATTTTGACTTTGACCATGAAATTTGTTCCACTCTTCTAAAGAAACATCATGAACCTGTAAAGGGATTTTAACAACATGTCTTTCAAAGTCAAACAATGCAATTCTTATACAGACGGGGCTGCATTGTCTGGTGATGAGGTGTGAGAAGTTTGAAATAGCTTGGTGTGGGATCAAGGTTAATATAATTATGGACCACAAACCCCAAGAAATCATTCACTCTCTTATATCTGACCTACCAGCCTGCAATAAAAGGTGGTCTTTCAGTCTTCAGTACACTGATTTAAAATGATCTATTGATCTGGACCAAAGAAAGACGAATATACTAAGGGACCGAGGCTGCCTCCAAGTGATAATGAGCAGACCGGGAGGAATGTAGCTGTGGGATCCGGAATCTTCTTTCCACAAAAGACTATGGCAAAAGCTGGAACTTTAAAGAACAATGATGAAGATTCGGAGAGGAATGTCATTCTTGTGGTCCCTGAGAAAATGAAAATGCATTAAAAGAATGTCAGGAATTACAGAGGAGAATCATACAAGTGAATAAAAGATGAATTCTTTGCAGTTGCGGACTGAAGCAGGCGCCAAAGAGAATCACACAACTTTGGGAACTGTGGAAGCTTTACTTGTTTCTAAAGGTTTTTTTTTAATACCCAGGGCAAATGAAAATGTTGCAAGAAAAAAGGCCCATCAAATCTTTCAATCACGGGCATTTTCATGTGTGTTTGGATCAAAAGCAATAATATTGAGATAAGTGTTTCTCTGGTCTATATGTACCTTCTCATTTTTGATTACTCATGGACGCAGATATGAACTCTCATGCTTTGTAGATAATTTCTTTTCAATAATTATGTATTAGAAAATAGTGCCTACAGTTTTTTTTTGCATTATAAATAAGTTACCTTTAAGAAGTAGATGTCTAAGTTTCAGAAGGCCTTGTGTTTGAGGCAGAAAATGCATTTGATAGTATAATTTAAAATGATTCTCTTTGCTTTATACATTCTGCTATTTCAGTTACACATACATTTGGGTTTAATTCATTTTGTCTCTATCACTCTCTTCTGTGAGATATCCTTAAGTTATAGAGGACAAATTATTTTAACACATTCTTTTCCCTCCAGCATACTTAAAAGAAAAAAACACACAATAATATTTGTTCTACTTAATAATATTTGTTCTATTTAAACATCAGTGTAGATATTATGTAAACATTTAGGTCATGATTAATTACATTTATGAGGATAGTTAGACACTGTTTTCCTCACTGCTACTATTAACCCCTTCTGGGATTTTGCAAGGATGGGAACTGAGTTGTGTATGACTCAGGTCCTGCTCCTGAGAAAACTCCCAACAAATATGCTCTCAGCTTGACCCTCAAGGCTGTAATTGGAAATGGGGAAAGAAATAATCACAATTTTGAAGGCATGTATAATATGGTAGGAAGTAAATGGCCCTAGACTCAGGAAACTTGAGTGTAAATCTTGGCTTTGTCAAATAATTAGCTAAGGTTTCTGACTTCTCTAAATCTCTTCCATGCCAAAGGGGCATAATAAGATCAACCTGGGGGGGGATCTTGAAGATGGCGGAAGAGTAAGACGCGGAGATCGCCTTCCTCCCCACGGATACACCAGAAATACATCCACACGTGGAACAACTCCTACAGAACACCTACTGAAGGCTGGCAGAAGACCTCAGACCTCCCAAAAGGCAAGAAACTCCCCACGTACCTGGGTAGGGCAAAAGAAAAAAACAGAGACAAAAGAATAAGGACGGCACCTGCACCAGTGGGAGGGAGCTGTGAAGGAGGAAAAGTTTCCACACACTAGGAAGCCCCTCCGCGGGTGGAGACTGCGGGAGGCGGAGGGGGGAGTTTCGGGACCGCGGAGTAGTACACAGCGACGGGTGCGGAGGGCAAAGCGGGGAGATTCCTGCACAGACGATCGGTGACGACCGGCATTCACCAACCCGAGAGGCTTGTCTGCTCACCCGCCGGGGCAGGCGGGGCTGCGAGCTGAGGCTCGGGTTTCAGTTTTGGACGGAGCTCAGGGAGAGGACTGGGGTTGGCGCCTTGAACATAGCCTGAAGGGGTTAGTACACCACGACTAGCCAGGAGGGAGTTCGGGGAAAAGCCTGCACCTGCAGAAGAGGCAAGAGACTTTTTCTTCCCTCTTTGTTTCCTGGTGCGCGAGGAGAGGGGTTTAAGAGCGCTGCTTAAAGGATCTCCAGAGACGGGCGCGAGCCGCGGCTGAAAGCGCGAACCCCAGAGACGGGCGCGAGCCGCGGCTAAAACCGCGGACCCCAGAGACGGGCGGGAGACGCTAAGGCTGCTGCTGCCGCCACCAAGGGGCCTGTGTGCGAGCACAGGTCACTCTCCACGCCCCTCTTCCACGGAGCCTGTGCAGCCCGCCACTGCCAGGTTCCCGGGATCCAGGGACAACTTCCCCTGGACAACGCACGGCGGGCCTCAGGCTGGTACAACGTCACGCCGGCCTCTGCCGCAACGTCACGCCGCCTCTGCCGCCGCAGGCCCGCCCCGCATGCAGTGCCCCTCCTTCCCCCATCCCCCAACCCCCGGCCTGAGTGAGCCGGAGCCCCCGAATCAGCGGCTCCTTTAACCCCGTCCTGTCTGAGCAAAAAACAGACGCCCTCCAGCGACCTACACGCAGAGGCAGGGCCAAATCCAAAGCTGAGCTCCTATGAGCTGTGAGAACAAAGAAGAGAAAGGGAAATCTCTCCCAGCAGCCACAGAAGCAGTGGATTAAAGCTCCACAATCAACTTGATATACCCTGCATCTGTGGAATACCTGAATAGACAAGGAATGATCCCAAATTGAAGAGGGGGAATTTAGGAGCAAGATCTATGATTTTTTTCCCTTTTCCTCTTTTTGTGAGTGTGTACGTGTATGCTTCTGTGTGAGATCTTGTCTGTATACTCTTGCTTCCACCATTTGTCCTAGGGCTCTATCTGTCCATGGTTTTTAAAAAAAATTTTTTTTCTTAATAATTAATTTTAATTGTAATAAATTTATTATACTTTACCTTCGTTCTTTCTTTCTTTCTTTCCTTCCTTCCTTCCTTCCCTCCTTTAGACAACGAATCACCCCAAATTGAGGAGGTGGTCTCTGAGAGCAAGATTTATGATTTTTCCCCCTTTACCTCTTTTTGTGAAGGTGTATGTGTATGCTTCTGTGTAAGATTTTCTGTGTATAGCTTTGCTTCCAACATTTGTCCTAAGGTTCTATCCGTCCCCCCCTTTTTTTTTTCTAAATATTTTTTAATTCAATAACTATATTATACTTTATTTTATTTTTACTGTATCTTCTTTCTTTCTGTCTTTTTTCCTTCTTTTCCTCCTTCCTTCCTGCCTCCCTCCCTCCCTCCCTCCTTTCTTTCCTTCTTTGCTTCTTTCTTCCTTCCTTCCTTTCCTCCTTTCCCTCTTTCTTTCCTCATACTTCTACCAATTCTCTCTACTTTTTCTCCCTTTTATTCTGAGCCGTGTGGATGAAAGGCTCTTGGTGTTCCAGCCCAGGAGGCAGGGCTCTGCCTCTGAGGTAGGAGAGCCAACTTCAGGACACTGGTCAACAAGAGACCTCCCAGCTCCACATAATATTAAACGGTGGAAATCTCCCAGAGACCTCCATCTTAACACCAGCACCCAGCTTCACTCAACGACCAGCAAGCCACAGTGCTGGACAACCTATGCCAAACAACTAGCAAGACAGGAACACAACCCCACCCATTAGCAGAGAGGCTGCCTAAAATCATAATAAGGCCACAGACACTCCAAAACACACCACCAGACGTGAACCTGCCCACTAGAGAGACAAGATCCAGCCTCATCCAGCACAACACAGGCACTAGTCCCCTCCACCAGGAAGCCTACAAAACCCCCTGAAACAACCTTAGCCACTGGAGACAGACATCAAAAACAACGAGAACTACGAACGTGCAGCCTGCAAAAAGGAGACCTCAAACACAGTAAGATAAGCAAAATGAGAAGACAGAAAAACACACAGCAGATGAAGGAGCAAGATAAAAACCCACCAGACCTAACAAATGAAGAGGAAATAGGCAATCTACCTGAAAAAGAATTCAGAATAATGATAGTAAGGATGATCCGAAATCTTGGAAGTAGAATGGACAAAATGCAAGAAACAGTTAACAAGGACCTAAAAGAACTAAAGATGAAACAAGCAACGATGAACAAAGAAATAAATGAAATTAAAAGTACTCTAGATAGGATCAATAGCAGAATAACTGAGGCAGAAGAACGGATAAGTGACCTGGAAGATAAAGTAGTGGAAATAACTACTGCAGAGCAGAATAAAGAAAAAAGAATGAAAAGAACTGAGGACAGTCTCAGAGACCTGTGGGACAACATTAAACAAACCAACATTCGAATTTTAGGGGTTCCAGAAGAAGAAGAAAGAAAGAAAGGGACTGAGAAAATATTTGAAGAGATTATAGTTGAAAACTTCCCTAATATGGGAAAGGAAATAGTTAATCAAGTCCAGGAATCACAGAGAGTCCCATACAGGATAAATACAAGGAGAAATACACCAAGACACATATTAATCAAACTGTCAAAAATTAAATACAAAGAAAGCATATTAAAAGCAGCAAGGGAAAAACAACAAATAACACACAAGGGAATCCCCATAAGGTTAACAGCTGATCTCTCAGCAGAAACCCTACAAGCCAGAAGGGAGTGGCAGGACATACTGAAAGTGATGAAGGAGAAAAACCTGCAACCAAGACTACTCTACCCAGCAAGGATCTCATTCAGATTTGATGGAGAAATTAAAACCTTTACAGACAAGCAAAAGCTGAGAGAGTTCAGCACCACCAAACCAGCTTTACAACAAATGCTAAAGGAACTTCTCTAGACAAGAAACACAAGAGAAGGAAACGACCTATAGTAACGAACCCAAAACAATATAGAAAATGGGAATAGGAACATGCATATCGATAATTACCTTAAATGTAAATGGACTAAATGCTCCCACCAAAAGACACAGATTGGCTGAATGGATTAAAAAACAAGACCCTTATATATGCTGTCTACAAGAGACCCACTTCAGACCTAGAGACACATACAGACTGAAAGTAAGGGGATGGAAAAAGATATTCCATGCAAATGGAAACCAAAAGAAAGCTGGAGTAGCAATTCTCATATCAGACAAAATAGACTTTAAAATAAGGACTATTAAAAGGGACAAAGAAGGACACTACATAATGATCAAGGGATCGATCCAAGAAGAAGATATAACAATTGTAAATATTTATGCACCCAACATAGGAGCACCTCAATACATAAGGCAAATACTAACAGCCATAAAAGGGGAGATCGACAGTAACACATTCATAGTAGGAGACGTTAACATCCCACTTTCACCCATGGACAGATCATCCAAAATACAAATAAATAAGGAAACACAAGCTTTAAATGATACATTAAACAAGATGAACTTAATTGATATTTATAGGACACTCCATCCAAAAACAACAGAATACACATTTTTCTCAAGTGCTCATGGAACATTCTTCAGGATAGATGATATCTTGGGTCACAAATCAAGCCTTGGTAAATTTAAGAAAACTGAAATTGTATCAAGTATCTTTTCTGACCACATGCCATGAGACTAGATATCAATTACAGGAAAAGATCTGTAAAATATACAAACACATGGAGGCTAAACAATACACTACTTAATAATGAAGTGATCACTGAAGAAATCAAAGAGGAAATAAAAAAATACCTAAAAACAAATGACAATGGAGACACAACGACCCAAAACCTATGGGATGCAGCAAAAGCACTTCTAAGGGGGAAGTTTATAGCAATACAAGCCCACCTTAAGAAGCAGGAAACATCTCGAATAAACAACCTAACCTTGCACCACAAGCAATTAGAGAAAGAAGAACAAAAAAGCCCCAAAGCTAGCAGAAGGAAAGAAATCATAAAAATCAGATCAGAAATAAATGAAAAAGAAATGAAGGAAACGATAGCAAAGATCAATAAAACTAAAAGCTGGTTCTTTGAGAAGATAAACAAAATAGATAAACCACTAGCCAGACTCATCAAGAAAAAAAGGGAGAAGACTCAAATCAATAGAATTAGAAATGAAAAAGGAGAAGTAACAACTGACACTGCAGAAATAAAAAAAGTCATGAGAGATTACTACAAGCAACTCTATGCCAATAAAATGGACAATCTGGAAGAAATGGACCAATTCTTAGAAATGCACAACCTGCGAAGACTGAATCAGGAAGAAATAGAAAATATGAGCAGACCAATCACAAGCACTGAAATTGAAACTGTGATTAAAAATCTTCCAACAAACAAAAGCCCAGGACCAGATGGCTTCACAGGTGAATTCTATCAAACGTTTAGAGAAGAGCTAACACCTATCCTTCTCGAACTCTTCCAAAATATAGCAGAGAGAGGAACACTCCCAAATTCCTTCTACGAGGCCACCATCACCTTGATACCAAAACCAGACAAGGATGTCACAAAGAAAGAAAACTACAGGCCAATATCACTGATGAACATAGATGCAAAAATCCTCAACAAAATACTAGCAAACAGAATCCAACAGCACATTAAAACGATCATACACCATGATCAAGTGGGGTTTACTCCAGGAATGCAAGGATTCTTCAATATACGCAAATCTATCAATGTGATAAACCATATTAAGAAATTGAAGGAGAAAAACCATATGATCATCTCAATAGATGCAGAGAAAGCTTTTGACAAAATTCAACACCCATTTATAATAAAAAACCCTCCAGAAAGTAGGCATAGAGGGAACTTTCCTCAACATAATAAGGGCCATATATGAGAAGCCCACAGCAAACATCATCCTCAATGGTGAAACACTGAAAGCATTTCCACTAAGATCAGGAACAAGACAAGGTTGCCCACTCTCACCACTCTTATTCAACATAGTTTTGGAAGTTTTAGCCACAGCAATCAGAGAAGAAAAGGAAATAAAAGGAATCCAAATCGGAAAAGAAGAAGTAAAGCTGTCACTGTTTGCAGATGACATGATACTATACATAGAGAATCCTAAAGATGCTACCAGAAAACTACTAGAGCTAATCAATGAATTTGGTAAAGTAGCAGGATACAAAATTAATGCACAGAAATCTCTGGCATTCCTATATACTAATGATGAAAAATCTGAAAGTGAAATCAAGAAAGCACTCCCATTTACCATTGCAACAAAAAGAATAAAATATCTAGGAATAAACCTACCTAAGGAGACGAAAGACCTGTATGCAGAAAATTAGAAGACACTGATGAAAGAAATTAAAGATGATACAAATAGATGGAGAGATATACCATGTTCTTGGATGGGAAGAATCAACATTGTGAAAATGACTCTACTACCCAAAGCAATCTACAGATTCAATGCAATCCCTATCAAACTACCACTGGCATTTTTCACAGAACTAGAACAAAAAATTTCACAACTTGTATGGAAACACAAAAGACCCCGAATAGCCAAAGCAATCTTGAGAACGAAAAAAGGAGCTGGAGGAATCAGGCTCCCTGACTTCAGACTATATTACAAAGCAACAGTAATCAAGACAGTATGGTACTGGCACAAAAACAGAAAGATAGATCAGTGGAACAGGAAAGAAAGCCCAGAGATAAACCCACGCACATATGGACACCTTATCTTTGATAAAGGTGGCAGGAATGTACAGTGGAGAAAGGACAGCCTCTTCAATAAATGGTGCTGGGAAAACTGGACAGGTACATGTAAAAGTATGAGATTAGATCACTCCCTAACACCATACACAAAAATAAGCTCAAAATGGATTAAAGACCTAAATGTGAGGCCAGAAACTATCAAACTCTTAGAGGAAAACATAGGAAGAACATTCTATGACATAAATCACAGCAAGATCCTTTCTGACCCACCTCCTAGAGTAATGGAAATAAAAACAAAAATAAACAAATGGGACCTAATGAAACTTCAAAGATTTTGCACAGCAAAGGAAACCATAACCAAGACCAAAAGACAACCCTCAGAATGGGAGAAAGTATTTGCAAATGAAGCAACTGACAAATGATTAATCTCCAAAATTTACAAGCAGCTCATGCAGCTCAATAACAGAAAAACAAACAACCCCATCCAAAAATGGGCAGAAGACCTAAATAGACATTTCTCCAAAGAAGATATACAGAATGCCAACAAACACATGAAAGAATGCTCAACAAAATTAATCGTTAGAGAAATGCAAATCAAAACTACAATAAGATATCATCTCACAGCAGTCAGAATGGCCATCATCAAAAAATCTAGAAACAATAAATGCTGGGGAGGGTGTGGAGAAAAGGGTACACTCTTGCACTGCTGGTGGGAATGTGAATTGGTTCAGCCACTATGGAGAACAGTATGGAGGTTCCTTAAAAAACTACAAATAGAATTACCATATGACCCAGCAATCCCACTACTGGGCATATACCCTGAGAAAACCAAAATTCAAAAAGAGTCATGTACCAAAATGTTCATTGCAGCTCTATTTACAACAGCCCGGAGATGGAAACAACGTAAGCGCCCATCATCGGATGAATGGATAAAGAAGATGTGGCACATATACACAATGGAATATTACTCAGCCTTAAAAAGAAATGAAATTGAGCTATTTGTAATGAGATGGATAGACCTAGAGTCTGTCATGCAGAGTGAAGTAAGTCAGAAAGAAAAAGACAAATACCGTATGCTAACACATATATATGGAATTTAAGGGAAAAAAAAATGTCATGAAGAACCTAGGGGTAAGACAGGAATAAAGACGCAGACCTACTGGAGAACGGACTTGAGGATATGGGGAGGGGGAAGGGTGAGTTTTGACAGGGCGAGAGAGAGTCATGGACATATACACACTAACAAACGTAGTAAGGTAGATAGCTGGGGGGAAGCAGCCGCAAGGCACAGGGATATTAGCTCGGTGTTTGTGATAGCCTGGAAGGGTGGGATGGGGAGAGTGGGAGGGAGAGAGACACAAGAGGGAAGACATATGGGAACATATGTATATGTATAGCTGATTCACTTTGTTATAAAGCAGAAACTAACACACCATTGTAAAGCAATTATACCCCAATAAAGATGTTTAAAAAAAAAAAAAAAAAAAGATCAACCTGAAGGTATTTTTGTGGTCTTTTATTGTCTATATATTCAGTTTTATATTTATTAAATAAATATGATATATGTCTATATCATATCATATATATTATAATAGATAGATTATGTATATGTACACATATATGTATATATTCATCTATACACCTCTACACACAAAGACATGCAGCAAAAACAGCAATCGAACATTTCACACATCCCTATATCTAGTTCCCTGAGTAAATCACTTTTAACATTTCCTCTTGTTTTTTCAGCTATGCTTCATATTTCCAAGGGATTAGTCTCCAAAATTTACAAACAGGTCATTTGGCTCAATATCAAGAAAACAAACAACCCAATCATAAAATGGGCAGAAGACCTAAATAGACATTTCTCCAAAGAAGACATACAAATGGCCAAGAAGCACATGCAAAGATGCTCATCATCACTAATTATTAGAGAAATGCCAATCAAAACTACAATGAGATATCACCTCGCACCAGTCAGAATGGCCATCATCAAAAAATCTACAAACATGGGAATTCCCCGGTGGTCCAGTGGTTAGGACATTGCTTTCATTGGTGGTGGGCCCCAGTTCAATCCCTGGTTGAGGAACTAAGATGCCGCAAGCTACACAGTGTGGCCAAAAAAAGAAAAAACAAATCTACAAACAATAAATACTGGAGAAGGTGTGGAGACAAAGGAACCCTCTTGCACTGTTGGTGGGAATGTAAATTATTACAGCCACTATGGAGAACAGTACGGAGATTCCTTAAAAAAACTAAAAGTAGAGCTACCATATGATCCAGCAATCCCTGGGTATATATCTGGAGAAAAACATGGTTCAAAAGGATATATGTACCCCAATGTTCATTGAAGCACTGTTTACAATAGCCAAGACATGTAAGTAACCTAAATGTCCATCAACAGATGAATGGATAAAGAAGATGTGGTGCATACATACAACAGAATATTGCTCAGCCATTAAAAAAATGAAATAATTCCATTTGCAGCAACATGGATGGACCTGGAGATTATCATAATAAGTGAAGTAAGTCAGATAGAGAAAGACAAATATCATATGATATTGTTTATATGCAGAATCTAAAAACAAAGATATGAATGAACTTATTTACACAACAGAAACAGACTCACAGACTTATAGAATAAACTTATGGTTACCAGGGAGGAAGGATGGGGGGCAGGGATAGATTGGGAGTTTGGGATTGAGATGTACCCACTACTATATTTAAAATAGATGACCAACAAGGACCTACTATTCAATATTCTGTAATAACCTAAATGGGAAAATAACTTGAAAAAGAATAGATACATGTACATACATAACTGAATCACTTTGCTGTATGCTTGAATCTAACACAACATTGTTAACGATTATGCTCCAATATAAAATAAAAATTAAAAATTTAAAAAGTAAACTAACTTCCCTACACCAACATTTTGTTTTATGGAATAAACAAGTGCTTCATTTTATAATTTGATGGTATTCTAAGACATTAATTACTCATCCCTATGATCTCGGGTGGTCTCGGCCTGCAGTGTCGTGAAGCAGTATTTCGGTTCCCGGCCAGAGATTGAGATCGGGTCGAGGCGATGAAAGCACTGAATCCTAGCCACTAGACCAGTGGTCAGTGACAAGGCCCTGGCCCTATGGCTTTGCAGAAAAAGAATTCCCACAAAGACGAAAGGTAGTGAAACAAGTAAAGTATTTATTAGGAGAAGAAAAGAGTACAGTACGTGTGGGTAGACACAGAGGCAGGCTCAGAGAGAGAGTCGCACCCTCGTGGCAGTTTGAATCACTTTTATGGGACATTTTTTCCAGGTTTCCTTTGGCCCATCATTTTGATTTGCCTGGTTCAAAGTTCGTATTTGGTATGTCTCAGGATCTCCCCATGTGTGTGCATGCATCTCTTAATCAAGATGTATTCTACTGAAGAGGCCTAAGGGTAGACTTAGCAGCACTTAGCATCACTCCACTTATGACTTCCAAGGAGCCTTTCTGCGCATGTGTAGTCAGGGAGGTCTCCTGACTTTGAGAATGAGAAATATGTGGTCTCTTATCTTCTATCTGGGCAGGGCCCACCCTCCTCTCTCAATTGTCCTGTTATTCTCATCTCATCTCGGAGTATTGATCCAGAGGGAACGAACACCAACCGTTTGCCCCAGGGGCCCATGCATCTCCTGCCTCACCTATGTGGTACAAAAGAACTATAAAATCCCTATTAATATAGTAAAATACATAAGATGTTTGTCCTTTCCTTGTGTGTCTGTGTGTCTGTATATGATGTTTTTCTTTGCATTTGATGCTCTGCAAGGATGCTGACAAGAGCTTGTCTATCTGGCATCTCTTTCACTAGGAAATCCCTTTCCTTCTCTCTTGATTGTATCTTTTGTTTCTTTTTCTTTGTTTACCTTGTATTTTGAAGAAACACATCTTCAAGAAGCCTCTTGAGAAAGTTTATTGGAATTTTAAAATCTTGCTTTGAGATCTTGCTTCTTTTAAAATATTTTTAGTATCATATTTAAATATAATTTTTCTGTCATTTCAAAGGACTTTTTTATTGTTTTTTTTTAGCTGCCAGTGTTGCCATTAATGAGTTTAATGCAATTTGATTACTGAGAATTTATAATTTTTTTATTTTTGATTTTAACCCTCCAAATCCATTCCTCAATCCATTCCACGGAAGCTTTTTAATTCTTCATTTTTCAGTTGCCATTGCTCCCATATTTCTCAATGCTCTATCTTAATATGGATTTTTTTCCATTAATTTGTCTAGCTACTCAGTGGTCCTTTCAATTAAGAAAGCTGTGCTTTAGAAAAAAATTTTTTTATTGTTTCTTTGACAATATTCTACATCCGGTTTTCCAGCTATTTCGGGTATTCCTTTCAGTTGGGTCTTGGATTTTACAACCCATATTCTCAAATAATTTTTAAACAAATTGTCCTATTTTTAAAGAAAAAATAAAGTATAAAAATTCTGGCATTCTTGAGGCTAATTATTGTAAATTGAATAAACAATTATCTTAATTCCCACATAATATCTCACTAAAATGGCAGTGAAATAATCAACAAAAAGTATTACTGCACAAACATACAAAAGAATGGAAGAGGAGACACAAAAAGTCAAGATATTTCAACATTCTGGAAAATTGAGTATAGAAGAATGGATGGTTGGATGGCAACTGAATCCAACAAAGATAAGAAAGTTGGCACATATGCAACAAGGCACGTTATGGTTTACACTGCACTATCATGAAAGGTCCAGGTGTCACAAACAGCAGGTATCTGTGAAGGAAGAAATTAGGGATTGAGTCAAACACAGAAGAGTAGGTGACATATCTGTAAACAAGCCTCCACCAGGTGTCTTCCCTTACATAGCATAGCAAGATGACTACCTGGAGAAATTAATCTTGGGGAAATTAAACTAGAGAAGCTCAGGATATAGGGAAACCAGCCACAGTTGAACACAAAAGTAAGGTATGTTATTGAACAGAAAGGCACTGAGAGAAATTGTACACATCAAATAGTGAGATCTCTACTTCTTTTTTTGTATTCAATCCCCAGAAATGTGGATGATGAAAGCTGGACATATTGTATCGTGCAGGCAGGAGTCTAAGGTTTCCATTCGGGGAAGTTTCCAGATTCCAGGAGAAAAGACTGACAGATGTATTATGAGGAATTTCCCAGTGAATTGTTCCATCTTTTTTTCCTGTGAAGAAGCTCATCATTCAGAAAGTCCCAAGCATGCATGATCTAGCAATCATCGGTTTAGTTCTGTATTAACTACAGTCATTAACTACATTCATTACAAATTGTCAGCAAAACTCACCAGGCATTTGAAGAAAATCCCTAACATAAAAAATGAAAACAAAAATAAACAAAAAAATAAGTAAGAAAAAAATATAATTCAGGAAGAAAAAAAAAGCTTTAGTGACTATAAAGTCTTGAAAAAGATAGATGTTTTAAGTATAAACAAGAAGAGGATACTATAAAAGGAAAAAAAAATAAGATACTGTGTGTCCAAGGAGGGACTCTTGTAATTAGAGAATATGATCATAGTAATACTTTGAATAAGTCAATAGAAGTTTTAAAGGAAAATTTGTCACTTTCCTTAAAATGATAAGAATGGTAAAAATGTACCATTTTTTTTGACTCAATCCCTAATCTCTTCCTTCACAGATATCTGCTGTTTGTGACACCTGGACCTTTCACAGTAGTGCAGTGTAAACCATAACGTGCCTTGTTGCATATGTGCCAACTTTCTTATCTTTGTTGGATTCAGTTGCCATCCATCCATCCATTCTTCTATACTCAATTTTCCAGAATGTTGAAATATCTTGACTTTTTGTGTCTCCTCTTCCATTCTTTTGTATGTTTGCACAGTAATACTTTTTTGTTGATTATTTCACTGCCATTTTAGTGAGATATTATGTGGGAATTAAGAAAATTGTTTATTCAATTTACAATAATTAACCTCAAGAATGCCAGAATTTTATGCTTTATTTTTTTCTTTAAAAATAGGACAATTTGTTTAAAAATTATTTGAGAATATGGGTTGTCAAAATAAATTAATAAAGAGTAGAACTTTTCCAGTGAAATGGAAACAAGGGAGATAAAACCTAATTGGATTTCATGTTTCTTATCAGCCCTCAAGAAAGTGTCAGCAAATGGAGTCCATACAAATATGATCATAAAACATTGGTTAGGGTTCAGTACCAGACTATAGAAACCACTTTATCTAATTCAAGCATACATTTATTGCCAGGAAATCTTTTGATAGGCTAGAAGAATGGACTCAACATACAGCTCTGATTTCTTGTTATATCACTACTTCTGCTGTGATTGGGAAAGCACTTACCTCTGTTTAGAAAACTACCAGATTAGGAAACCTCTGCAATAACCTGCACCAGCAAAATAGTCATTTCTCCCAAATTCTCTCTTCCTTCCTAACTGTGATTCAACTTGATGTTTGGAGCAAATTCATTTCTTTGATAGAACTTCAATCACATCTGGAATCCAATGGCAGGAAATTCTCAGAAGTACTTTTCAATCTCTTTGGTATCTTCTGGAAAAAGGGAAGGGTGGGTGTAAGAAAGTTAATTTATTATTTAGCCATCCATCTCTCTATCTAACTACATCTGCAGCAGCTTTCTTTGTTCATACAACAATATAACTTGGATATTTTAGCTCTGCTTAAAAAAAAATACAAATAATTCCAAGTGATTGAATGAATTCTTCATTCATGCTCATCTCTACCCAGGCTTAAGAGTGGAGAAGTCAGATGCTTGGATTGATTCATGGTTTGGGTTTTGTATGGTGAGTGTAAAAGTAGAACTAGAATGCAGACAATTGAAATGAATAGTTGGGAGACTACAGTCTTTGAAAAGAAAGAACATCCAGAAAACACTAATACTATCCTTATAGTACTTATGGTATTAATCAATTTATTAGATAAAATCCTTACCTGCAATGAGTAAAACCCATTTTAGCTAGTGTAAGAAGGAAATAATATAATAAAGTTTATTAGAAAATTCACAGAACTCTTTCAGAGCCAGAAAATCAGACTTGAAGGCTATTCTATCACAAAGACCTAAATTGCACTGAAGAGTGGCTTTGGCTGAAACAATATTATATGGATTTAGTCACAGACCCTGCAGATAGCATTGCTGATGCTGGGTGGTTTGTATTACTCTTTAAGACTCGTAATTTTACTACAGAAAACTGGTTTCCTCAGCCAACATACTTAATAGAATGAATTCCAGGCAGCTCCAGTTTCTTCATGGTGCTTCTAATTAAGAGTATGATGCCTGTGTTTTAGTTTCAAAAGAATGTGCTTGAATTTGACAAAACATGGAACAATGAGTTCGGAAAAATCCAAATGTCTTCTACAATAGGACTGAAGAGAAGTTATAGGAAATCGAGAGAACTAGTAAAATAGAATGTTGACAACACTGGTTGTGTTATTAGGATTTAATATTTAATTGATACAGCCATTGCAGAAAATGCAAGTATTTTGAATATAGTAGTCACTAAATAAAAGTCTGCAAAATAATCAAAGGATGGTAATACCTATTAAATACAATAAATATGTATAATAAAAAATAACCTAAAATGTGCATGAATAAAAAGCAGCTATTCCCACAGTTAAACTAAGATTTAGAAGTTTTGTATATATTAGCAACATATAACAATTCTAGTAGCAATGGAAAATAAATGGCAAAACAAACTTACTAATAGCTTATTATTGGAATTTTAGTAACTCCAGCAAAATGCTAAAGTATTTTTAAAAATACTTTGGATCAGCTCCAAATTTTCCAAATGTTTGATTTCCTTTGCATGCTAGAGAATTTTAAGTTGTATCACACATATATAAATGATACAGTGATATAGATAGAAAATAGGTCTTTGAATATACTTTCTAGAAATTAATATATCAGAAATTATCACTTTTTTTCTTAAAGTTGTAATGAATAACTTTAGTTTAATATGCACTTCAAATTATTAATGTATTTTGGCAAGAAAATAAACTCTCTTTAGAGCAACAGTTTCAAGGCAAAACCTGAGTGTCTCTCACTGTTTTACTTATTCTGGTAGCAGAGACACTATTAGATAAATTTCATCATACAAATGTCTCTTTCTAAATAAACAGAATCAACATTTTCTACAAGGATCTGCTTCAAGCAATACTTACTATAACTATCACTTCAGATCTACTGTTTTTAGAACATTTTTATGTTATCTCAATAGAAATTGTTTATATTAATGGATTGTCATATATGCTTGCTGTTTATTTCATACATATTTTATTGTAATATTTACAATTTTTTTCTAAAATTATTTTTATTTACTTTGAGATTTTGACTGGATCACATCTTACTTCCTAGTAACAAAGGATGAGAGTTAGTCAAAAACAAATTATTGGCATATTATCTCTTATATCATAAAGTTTAAAGAGAGGGTTGAAGGTAAATAGAGATAAAAGGGAGTTGGAAATAGAAGAATAATAAAGATGAAAGGGAGGTAGAGGAAAAAGTTTTAAGAGACCTGAAATAGGAAAGAGGGGAAAGAAGGTTTGATATAAAAAATGAGATGGAGGCAAGAAGCTAGAAAACAGAAGAGAAAATAAATTGACATAAAGCATCTAAGAAAGAAATTACACAGTTTGTTGATAGAGGAGAAAAGGAGTCGTTTTTCTTAAATGTTTATAAGATAAAAGAAGTCTAATCATGTCTTTAGATGAATAGCATTGCATGGATCTTATAGGAAGAATATGAGAATATAACTGTCACAGTAAGTCACATCAACTCCAGAGATCCAGCATACTTTCTTTGATGTTTCTCAGAAAAACATGCTAGTTGCCTTCCACACCCGAACCTCGGGGAGTCTGTGATCCCTAGCTTCCTTTCGGTAACCCACTATAAACTCCATTCATGAATATATCTAAGCCTTTCCTGAACCTATTTATATTTTCAGACTATATAACCTTCTGCGATAATGGCTTGCATATGTTTACTACCAACTGTGTAAAGTACAAAGCATAAATCCCTTTTATCTTTTACCCTACATTGGGCATCCTCTAGTCCTGATGCACTTTAATTTGGTGAAAGGAATCCATCTTCACCTTTCATGATCTGGCAAAGTTTGAATCCATGCAGTCTCATCTGCAGTTTTATAAAACTGAATGTTCTAACTTTTTACAATATTTTGACATAGAAGCAAAGGTTTGCCAGAGCTTTACTTTTAATTAGTTACATGTTTTGAGAGAAATATCTCATATTTCTAGGTCCCCAAGTTATCTATAAATCAAAGTGCTTGATTAAGCATGCTTAAAATTTCTTCCTTCTTCTTACTTGCTTGTACATTACCACCCATTCCACCCCACCCCTAGGAGGGGGGAAAAAAAAAGATGTGGAAGAGAGGAAGAAAACTGCATTGTAGATGAGTACATGGTCTTTAGAGTTAAACCACCAGGATTCAAATTCCACTTCCTCCACTTAGCTCTATACCTTTAAGCAATTTACTTACTTCTCCATACTTTCATTTCTTCATCAGTAAATTGGGGATAATAATAGTTTCAGCTTCATAAGGCTATATTTTATTATCAAATGTGTGTTATGTGTGTGTGTGTGTTTAACTTAAATCAGCATCTACTATATAAAATCACTACATAAAAGCTGGCACATGTACACACACACGGAGAAAGAGCGAGACAGTGAGAGCAACACACCTCCATGAACTGGTGCCTTTATGTGATCATCCTATGTTGACTCTGGCCTTGGCCTTGTGACTTGCTTAAGCCAATGGACATCAGTGATGAGAAACAAGTCTATTTTGAAAAGTCTTTCTACATGGGGCTTTTGGAATTTTCCTGAGACCACCATGTAAAGAAGTCCAGTCTAGTCTATCTGGAGGCTACATAGAGCAAGAAGTCCAATCATCCCAGCTAGAGCCCAGATCCCAGTTGACCAACAAATTGCCTACAGCCACATGAGTTTGCTCAGGTGAGACAAGCAGAAGGACCACACAGCTTTCTGGTATGGGTGGTATGGGTCCTATGATAAGGACCATCATAGAATCATGATAAATAAAGTGGTTGCTCTTTAAAATCAATAAATTTAGGGTGATTAGGTACATAGTCCACAGATATATACAACTGATAGTTTGATCTCTGATTCTTCTCTATGTGCTAGTTTTGAGGGTTTATGACAGCAACTAAAAATTCACATAAAGCTAAACTAATAAATTCAAATCCCATTCTCTATTATGAGAAGTTCACACTATGTGTACACATATGACAAATATATGCAATTGCATTAAATTGAACAGATCAGTGATGTCTAATATAGTGTTCTCTGGGAAAAAGACTTAGAGATAGAGACTCCAGGGCAGGAATTTTATTGGGGAATGTTTTTAGGATTAATACATGTGAGGGAGTCAGGTAAAAGGGCTGGACAATGGGAGAAGTTAAACTGCACTGTAGTTGATGCAAGGGTCTCAACATCACACAAGGGCTCTGGAGCTGTGATGGCCCTTCAGCATTGTTCCTTGGTAGCACAGCTGTGATTAGTCACTGGATGAGAACTGCCTTCAGGGAGAGATTTTTAACCTTGGGTGAGGCAGAGGCAATATTTTTCTTTTTTTCTCCTTTATTTACAAGTAATTTTAAAATTGACATATAATTGACATATAACATTTCATGTTTCAGGTGTGTAACAAAATGATTAGATATTTGTACATATTGTGTAATGATCACCACAATAAGTCTAGTTAACATCTATCACCATACATAGTTACAATTTTTTTTCACTATGGTAAGAATTTTTAAGATATGTTCTGTTTCCATGTCTTGGCTATTGTAAACAGCACTGCAATGAACATTGGGGTGCATGTATCCTTTTGAACCACGTTTTTCTCCAGATATATGCCCAGGAATGGAATTGCTGGATCATAAGGTAGCTCTATTTTTAGTTTTTTGAGGAACCTCCATACTGTTCTCCATAGTGGCTGTACCAATTCCTAAGTGTCCATCGACAGATGAATGGATAAAGAAGATGTGGTACATATACACAATGGAATATTAATCAGCCATTAAAAAGAATGAAATAATGCAACTTGCAGCAACATGAGTGGACCTGGAGATTATCATACTAAGTGAAGTAAGTTAGACAAAGACAGATATCATATGATATTATTTATATGCAGAATCTAGAAAAATAAAAGATACGAATGAACTTATTTACAAAACAGAAACAGACTCACAGAATTAGAGAACAAACTTATCACTACCAGGGGGAATGGTGGGAGGGAGGGATAGATTGGCAGTTTGGGATTGACATGTACACACTGCTATATTTAAAACTGATAATTAACAAAGACCTACTGTACAAAAGTTAAAAAAAATTTTTTAAAAGTTATGTTCTGTTAGCAACTTTCAAATATATAATATGGTGTTGTTAACTAGTCACCATGCTGTACATTACATTTCCAAGACTTATTTTATCAATCTTTTCTTTCATAAAATATGGGTTTTATTAGTCAGCTACAGTCATAATATGATCATTATAGATTTCCCTTTTTCATTTGTCCCACCAAACACAAAGCAGAGCTATTTGCCAGTCTAATTTTCCTCATGTGGGTCACAACTTTGGTTTGCCAATAAAATCCCCTTTCTCAGCTTCACGGTTGAGAGTGACAGAAACTGCCTCTTCCTTCTCAGATGTAGACATCACAAGCCTTGGAATGATACACATTGGATGGTCCAATTGCAGGGAGGAAGGAGAAGGTGTCAAATTTAAGCAGGGTCCACTGCTTCTGTTCTACCTGATATTGGTACACTGTGTCCAGTGCTCTTGTGAGAGCCATTTTCTAATGAGGTACATGTGTTTCTCAACCATCACAGCTAAATGTGTGTCACAACCTATATAAAGGGCCCCAGTGTGACTCAGCTTCCACAAATTCATGTCATTTATATCAGTGCAATGGAGGTCATCATGGATTTTTCACCTGATGAGCCTCTGTGGATGCAAAGCTTTGTCCCTGCTGCCATCTTCATATGATTTTCCCAGGAAAATTGTTTTTTATTTTTGCGGTATGCAGGCCTCTCACTGTTGTGGCCTCTCCCATTGTGGAGCACAGGCTCCGGACATGCAGGCTCAGCAGCCACGGCTCACGGGCCCAGCCGCTCTGCGGCATGTGGGATCTTCCCGGACCGGGGCACAAACCCGCGTCCCCTGCATTAACAGGTGGACTCTCAACCACTGCGCCACCAGGGAAGCCCGGAAAATTGTTCTTTAATGGGTCTTTTGCTGAGACCAGGTTAAAATTTTTTGCATCCCACACATGTAGATTCAATCCTTCAGCGGCTGACTGCCTCACTTTCCTCAACTGAAGACGTACAAAAGGTTTCCAAAGATTTCTAATAGGGGGTGGAATGTTTTTGGTCAAGGTGGGGGGTGAGGGGGCTTATGGTCATCTCTAGAATGGTCCAGGTTCTGGCTTCAGAATTTTAGGACTTGCAGACAATCTTGATTTCCTGGCTGCCCAGTGCTTCTAAACACCCTGATGTCACATCTATAGGGTACACATCTGAGAAGCTCACATTTGAATTTTGTCCCCCAGTGATGAAGATCTTCCCTCTCTTGACGTCATAACTGGGGGTAATCATGAGCATTTATGACCATGAAGGACAAATGTATACCATGTTTCTTTCTTGGGCTTCTCTCTAGGCTCCAAGACTGGCAGCAACTTCATGGTGTCCCCACCAGACTAAATTTCAAAAGAGGAAGTCCTGGGCTTCCCTGGTGGTGCAGTGGTTGAGAGTCCGCCTGCCGATGCGGGGGACACGGGTTCGTGCCCTAGTCTGGGAAGATCCCACATACCGCAGAGCAGCTGGGCCCATGAGCTGTGGCCGCTGAGCCTGCGCATCCGGAGCCTGTGCTCCGCAACAGGAGAGGCCACAACAGTGAGAGGCCTGCATACCGCCAAAAAAAAAAAAAGAGGAGGTCCTGATAAATTCATTCAGTTGTCTCCAGAACCCACCAAAGCATAGAGTAGAAGCCAGTGAGCAATGAGTGAATTAAGAATGAAAATGGTTGAATAGATGAATGAATGAATACAACCAGATGCCTAGGCCATTGATTGCCATTCTCAAAGCACAGAATTCAGCAGTGAAGACTTCCTGTAGGCAGAAGGTCTCCTGCACCTGTCCCTGTTACAGTCCTATTCCTGTGTAGCAGCCTTGGAAGGGGGAGACAGGATTGGGAAAGAAGAGGCTGGTTTCTTTAGTTCCATGATGCAAGCCAGAGTCCAAGTATGCCTTCTCTATCCCTTACCACTGCACCCAGGTCCACTTCCCTAAGAGCCTGGCTTCTGGGATAAGAAGCACCTTGATATTTGTAAGGAGAAATCTGTACAGTACTACACAGCATTCACTAACCATGGTTTGCCACAACATATAGCAATATAAAACCTTTGTAGAAATTCCTTCTATGGAAATTTCTGAGAGACTAAGAAGACAATAGACAGGAAAATATGCTTTGAATGAAAGCAAATTGGTTAAGTAGCCATTTAAAATATTGGAAATTTATTTATTTATTTATTTATTTTTGTGGTACGTGGGCCTCTTACTGTTGTGGCCTCTCCCATTGTGGAGCACAGGCTCCAGACGCACAGTCTCAGCAGCCATGGCTCACGGGCCTAGCCGCTCCACGGCATGTGGGATCTTCCCAGACGGGGGCATGAATCCGTGTCCCCTGCATCAGCAGGTGAACTCTCAACCACTGCGCCACCAGGGAAGCCCAAAATATTGGAAATTTAAAAGACAGATACAAAATCTATTTGAACATACAACTATATATTTGCAATTAGGTAAACTAAATATCTTTAGAAAAATGAGGAGATATAGAAATGATCAAAGCAATCTCTTTGAATTAAGGCCATTGCACTGAAAATGGTTGGTAGGTAGATAAAAAAAGGTGAATATGAATCTCTTCCTCCCCTCTATGTTTTAATCTTGGGACAAAAAAAAGAAAAACTCAAATAAAAATTATCCACACACTCATTCTTTCCTTCATGCATGTAAGAGAATATGCTTTTTAGATTAAATAGGCCACATTAAACACTCACACAAACCACTAAATAACGATGACTTAACAGATGAGAAGCTGATTTCTTTCAAATAAATTAAGTTTGAAACAAGTAGTCCAGAGCTGGTATGGCAGCCCCTTGCTGTCCTCTAGATTTTTGCTTGGCCATCCTTAGTTATAGCCCTCATTGATTTAAGATGGCTGCTGAAGCATCAGCCATCACATCTGTATCCCAGTTATTAAGATGGAGTTAGAAAGGGAGCAACTGCCCAATGTTTTTGAAGAAATTTTCTTAAGCACTCAACCCTTTAATTTATAACTTATTACCTGGAAATTAGTCACATGGTCAGAGCTAGCTACAAGGAACTCATCCAGTTATATGTCTAGCTTAATGGGCAGGGTCTCTGGATGATTGCTGATTCTTTATCAGATCCAATAGCTCTTTATTTTTTAGTAACTTACTAGACTAAAAGGAAAGTTATGTACCTGATACACACCCAGAAGAGAAAGAGTAGGGAGAATGACATAAAAATTCCATTTAGAACAAGTATAGAGTAGAAAACACTGACATCATTAGCTCATCAAAGTGATGGGCAGGAGTAATGGGGCTCCTTAAACTACTTGTAGAACAGAATCCTCCATTACATTATCTGTCTGTTCTACTTCTGCTTTCTGGAGAAGCTCTCCTGCCATTGACCTCTCTGGTTCCTTGTTTTACCTTCCTGATGGGGAAGGTGAAGGTGGGGGGCAGGTAGTTCTTCCTGTTCCATGACCTTCCACAGCTATTTCTAATGTAAGAAATGGAAATTGTCATTTCATGGAGTTTGCAGATTCTAAAGACCATTTCCTTCCAGGACAGGTTCAAGTACTATTAAAGTTTTAATAATAATAATCATCGCAGTCCAGGTTTGTGTTTTCTTTTGGTTTTCAGATCTGGTAGTTTCTAAGCCTGATTCTAACTTGAGATCATTTAAAAGAATCAGCTTGGGTAGGAAGACAACATACTTCATCTAATCTTTGCCGCTAGCTTGCCTTCCATTGTCTGACAGAGAACTATTAATGGAAGGGCTTTTAAAAAGCACTGGGGCCAGTGATTTATCTCCTGCTAAGGCTGCTTTTTCAGAATAGACTTCTAAATACTTCAGTTTGAGCAGAGAGCATTTGTCTTTTTTTTTTAATCTTGAAAGTTTCCAACTTTTAAAAAATTTTATTATCTTTTAAAAAACTTTATTGAGGGATAATTGGGAATAATTGCTAACTATAATTGTATATTTTTAAATGTACAACTTTATTTAAAAAAACCTTTTTATTGGGGTATAGTTGTTTTACAATGTTGTGTTAGTTTCTACTGTACAGAAAAGTGAAGTAGAGTTCCCTGTAATATAGAGCAGGTTATCATTAGTTATCTATTTTATACATATTAGTGTATATATGTGAAAGGCTCCAGATTTAATGCATTTAGATTGTGGACCACAGAGAGAGAACATGTCTCTAACATCTCTGCTGATAAGCGGGATCTAGTCTGAGTTAATCAATCCTAAAACTGTTAAAATCAGCAAGAAGCAGACAGTGTAGACAACATTCTAATTTTTCCACATTTTCCCTTAAGGCCATTTAGTTTGCTTTTTGACTGCTTTCCAAGGAAAGGTAGGCAGCAATTTGACCAAATATTTTAGTATTAAATGATAAATGTTGCCAACTTCCCAGCCTATGATATGGAGGATGTTAAAGCAACTGGATTAAGCCCAAGATGATGTCATTCATGCTAAGCCCCATATCAACAAACCAACAATATCTAGGCTCAGCTGTCCCAGAAAAGGAAGGCCTAGGTCAACCAATCAGCAATTGACTGCTCAACACAAGTCATTTGACCTGGCTCCTAAGACTTTCCTTAGCTCCTTATAAGGAAACTATCCCCGCTTTAACAAATCAGCAAATGCTCAGTCTAACTTCCTTGTTCCTGCTGAATTTGGTCTATAAAACTGCTTGTACAACTCTTCTGAGCTCCTTTCTATCTTCTAGATTCAATGCTGCCCAATTCACGAATAGCTGAATCAAGCCAATAACATCTTTCAAGTTTACTCAGATGAATTTTGTTCTTTAACAGGGGCACATTTAATGTTCCAATATTTCAATGTTTCATGCTCATGTAACAAATTCTGTATATATTAGGATAGTGATAGGCTGAGACTAACAGAGACCCAGAAAGTACTTGCTTAAAAAATACATGAAATGGGCTTCCCTGGTGGCGCAGTGGTTGAGAGTCCACCTGCCGATGCAGAGGACACAGGTTCGTGCCCTGGTCCGGGAAGATCCCACATGCCGCGGAGCAGCTGGGCCCGTGAGCCATGGCCACTGAGCCTGCGTGTCCGGAGCCTGTGCTCCGCAATGGGAGAGGCCACAACAGTGAGAGGCCTGCGTTCCACAAAAACAAAAAAAACAAAAAAACATGGATTTATTTCTGTCTTTGATAGTCAAGTAGTCCAGGGCTGGGGGACAAGACCCTGATGCCATCAGGAGCCCTGGTCTCTATCTTTATTGTGTATCATTCCAGTGAATAACACTTATGTGTAAGGTCAACTGAAGGCTCAAGGGGGCTGTCCAATTCTGATCATTATGCCTACATGACAAACCATAAGCAGGAAATTATTCAATGGAACTGACAAATTAGGAAGCGCCCCCCTTTTTTGTTTCTCTAACTTGAGTCATCTTGCTTAGTAATCTTCCTAGTTGTTCCACTTAACACTTATATATCATTGTTCAAACATAGTCATCTGGTTGGCAAAGCCCCAAGAGGGTTAGGAATAGTTGTCTTTTATTCTAGGTGGCAATGTGTCCATCTGAAAATTGGGTTTATGCTACTAGGGAAGAAGAGAATGGTGGTTGAGATAGGCAGCTCACAGAGGAAAATAAGAGGGAGAAGGAGAGATGAGCAGAATGAAAGAGATTTATTTCAAAACAGGAAGTATAAAGATGTTCTTTTCTTCTCTGGCTAAATGACTTGGAAATTGTTGTTGGTACCATTTCTAGGAAATTAATATTACTATAGTGTGTTATCCATAACATCTTAGGGACAGCCCTTTAATTGATCCAAATCAGGATACTGTAGAATTGAGAAAAGACACTATTCATATGTTGGAATAATGGATATAAATTGGAATCCTCTTGGGTAAATCAAAGTATATGAGTACTCTTACCTCACTGCCTCCTGTCATTTACCCTCTCAGTTGTCTACAGCTAGGACTACTGTTACTCTGGCATAATAATAGTAATTACCTTAATTAGTAGATCAAAGTATATTCACAGATACCTTGCTTGTTGTTTTCAACAAACTGTTGAAAAATTTTCAAAACAAATTTAATAAACAATTTTTGAAATAAACTTGTTTAAGCCAAGAGTTAAAATAATTATTCAAATTCACAATAGAAGGGATAAAATCAGAATCTGAACCTTGGTGTGTCTGATGCCAAGTTCTTGTCTTGATTCACCAAGCCACATTTTTAAGAGCATCCCTTCTTTAAAGATAGGAGCATCTATGTGAGTCAGTAATATGCCCCATCATCAGAAGGTGTATGCGCAGGTATAGTTTAGAATACCTCCAGTCAGTACTAGACTGACATATCAGAAATTATGGTCCTGTTCTGGACTGCAGTGTACCAAGTCATGTAGTATTTACTTGGGCTTGTCTGGAGTTGGGAATTTTGTGGACCATTTGCTGTTATACTTTAAAACAGATATAACTAATCAATCTTGACATTTTCTCCCACTTGACTTGACTTGGCATCATAATCCTTTTCAACACAGCATTTCAAAGAGCCCCTTCAAGAATGGGCATAAAGGAAGTGACAGCAAAATGGTAGAAGGCAGTTCCTTGCTCTCATACTCCCACAGAAATATTGAAAAATAAGCAGAAACTGTCAGAACAAAATTTGTCAGAACTCTGGAAAGTGGTCAAAAGTTTACAGTAGCCAGGTAAATGCTGAATCAAGAAAAAGGTAAATGTAAAATCATATCACCTCACACCAGTCAGAATGGTCATCATCAAAAAATCTACAAACAATAAATGCTGGAGAGGATGTGGAGAAAAGGGAAGCCTCTTGCACAAACAACAAAAGGGAAGCCTCTTGTTGGTGGGGATGTAGATTGATACAGCCACTATGGAGAACAGTATAGAGGTTCCTTTAAAAACTAAAAATAAAACTACCATATGACCCAGCAATTCCACTACTGGGCATATACCCTGAGAACACCATAATTCAAAAAGAGTCATGTACCACAATGTTCATTGCAGCTCTATTTACAACAGCCAGGACATGGAAGCAACCTAAGTGTCTATTGACAGAAGAATGGATAAAGAAGATGTGGCACATATATACAATGGAATATTACTCAACCATAAAGATAAATTAAGTTATTTGTAGTGAGGTGGGTGGACCTAGAGTCTGTCATGCAGAGTGAAGCAAGTCAGAAAGAGAAAAACAAATACCATATGGTAACACATATATATGGAATCTAAAAAAAAGGTTATGAAGATACTAGGGACAGGACAAGAATAAAGACGCAGACATAGAGAACGGGCTTGAGGACACGGGAAGAGGGAAGGGTAAGCTGGGACGAAGTGAGAAAGTGGCATGGACATATATACACTACCAAATGTAAAATAGATGGCTAATGGGAAGCAGCCACATAGCACAGGGAGATCAGCTCAGTGCTTTGTGATCACCTAGAGGGGTGGGATAGGGAGGGTGGGAGGGAGATGCAAGAGGGAAGAGATATTGGGATATATGTATATGTATAGCTGATTCACTTTGTTATAAAGCAGAAACTAGCACACCATTGTAAAGCAATTATACTCCAATAAAGATGTTAAAAAAATAAAATAAAATCATAGGAAAGTTTTGTGGTGCTTTTACTTGCCTCTCACCATGGTGGTGGAAGTGTTGGTTTTAAAGTGGAAGCAGCTTGTATTATCAGGGGAAACCCACTGATTCCAGAGAAAACAAAGCAGAACTATGTGCAAATTATTGTGTTTATCTGTTCTAACCTGTCTGGGAGCTACCTGAAGGACTGGTGCAAGGCACTTATCTCTATTGCTTAACTGGAAGTCAAGTGGTGGGCATTGCTCAAAAATACTGCAAGGTGAACTAACAATCCTCATGTGCCTGGGACAAAAGATTATAGTCAATAAAACAATAGACCACCTAAGACCCAGGAACAAAAACTGAGAGAGTTTCTTTGGGAAATTAGAACACTCAAAAGCATCATCTATATAGGGAAATTTGCAAATATGTGCATATGCCCAGGTTATGATACATGCTCAGAGAATGCTTGAGAAAATCCTCAGCTTTCATTTTGGGCTTATCCATAGACTTGTGTAAGCCTGGGTAAGTGTGGAATGAAAGCCCTGGCACAGAACCAATACGCAAGGACTAGCTCCTTTTTTATGACTTCTAGCTTTCAGCAATATCTCTGTCAATCTCTAGCTGAACACAATCTGGGGAGCAGAATTGGCAGCTGTACATGGCATGAATGCAGTATTTGAGGGAATAGTTTGGGGTCACTGGACAGGTAAACTACTATAGCGTTTAAGAATTGAAAAATCAGCAGACTCTGGGTAAAGGAGAGAATGATTTCCAGAATTACCATATGATCAGATTTAAATACCCAATTTTCAACAACAACAAAAAAATTACAAGGCTTACAACAAAACAGGGAATAATGGCCCATTCTAGGAACAAAGAAATTTGACACAAATCCATCCCTACCGAAGGTAAGACTTACCAGGCAAAATCTTTGAAACAAATGTTTTAAGAATGCTCAAATGACTAAAGGAGGACATGGGTAAAGAAATCAGGAAAATGACATGTGAACAAAATCAAAATACCTATCGAGATGTAGAAATTACAAAAAAGAAACAAACAGAAAATCTGGAGCTGAAAGGTACAATAACTAAATGAAAAATTCACTAGAGGGATTCAATATCAAATTTGAGCAGGTAGAAGAAAGAACCAATGAACTTGTAGATAAGACAATTGAAATGATTTATTCAGGATCAGAAAGAAAGGTGAACAGAGCCTGGGAGATATGTTGGAGACCATCAGGAGGACCAACATGCTCATTGTGGGAATGAATACCAGAAGGAGATGAGACAAATCAAGGGGCAGAAAGTGTATTTGAAGAAATAATGGCTGAAAAGCCCCCCAAATTTATGAAATACATGAACCTACACATCCAAGAGGCTCAATGAGCTCTAAACAGGATAAACTCAGAGATTCACCCGGAAATACATTATAATCAGACTTTTGAAAACCAAAGACAAAGAGAGAATCTTGAAAGCAGCAAGAGAGAAGTGACTGGCTAAAGTCAAGGGATCCTCAATAAGGTATCTGTTTTGATCACAGTGGAATAAATCTCAATTAATAACAAAAGAAAAACTGGAAATTTCACAAATATGTGGAAATTAACAGTATATTCTTAAACAACCAATGGATACAAGAAGAAATTGCAAAGGAAATTAAAACTATTTAGAGACAAATGAAACAAAAATAAAACATACAAAACTTAACGGGTTGCAGCAAATGTATGCTCAGTGGAAAATTTATAACTATGAATGCCTGTATTAAAATAAAAAAGACAAAATTAATAACCTAATTCTATACTTTAAGGAAGAAGAAAAAGAAGAACAAACTATATCCAAAGCTAGCAGAAGGGAGGGAAAAAATTTAGAGTGGAGGTAAATAAAATAAGCAATAGAAAAACAATAGACTCAATAAAACAAGAAGTTGATTCCTTAAAAATGTCAACAAAGTTAAAAAATCTTTAGCTAGACTGAATAAGAAAAAAAAAAAGAGAGAGAGAAGCCACAAATAAATAAAATGAGAAATGAAAGTGGAGATGTTACTACTGACCTTAAAGAAATGAAAAAGATCATAAGAGAACACTATGAACAATTATACACCAATAAATTAGATAACTAGATAAAATATACAGATTCCTAGAGACACACAAACTACCTAAGCTGACTCAAGTTGAAAAGAATAGACTTAAGTTAGAAATAGACACACATGGAGATGTTCAACTGATTTTCAACTAAGGTGTCAAGTAAATTCAAAGGAGAAAGGATTGTGCTTTAATCTTGTGGTGCAAGAAAAATTGAATATTCACTTAAAAATTAAGCCCTCAATTCACAACATACACACACACACACAAATTCAAAATTGATTATAGAACAAAAAAAGGAAAATTAAAAGAAAAATCTTTTAGAAGAAAATGTAGGAGAAAATGTGCAGAATCTTAGAGTAGAATTTTTAAGAATTGATTTTTAAAAATTAATATTTAAGAAAATATGTCTTAATAAAGTGCTTTTAAAAGTATTAATATGTGTGGTTATATGCATTTACTGTTTTTGATTGATGTTGACAAGCATCTGTCTAAATAAGTCAGTGTTCCAGGCTCATTTTACATATTGATAAGGAACTAGTCCATATGGCAAATCCATATGCAATGAGAAGAGAGAAGGGGAACAGAAAAACAGGAAAAGTGGCAGTCGTCATAAAATTTAGTAAGATGGGGCTTCCCTGGTGGCGCAGTGGTTGAGAGTCCGCCTGCCGATGCAGGGGACACGGGTTCGTGCCCCGGTCTGGGAAGATCCCACATGCCGCGGAGCGGCTGGGCCCGTGAGCCATGGCCGCTGAGCCTGCGCGTCCGGAGCCTGTCCTCCGCAACGGGAGAGGCCACAACAGTGAGAGGCCCGCGTAACGCATAAAAAAAAAAAAAAAAAAAAAAAAAATTTAGTAAGATGTATTTTAAAAATAATGAATAACTTGGTATACATGTGGCTATTAAGTTTGTTTTTTGAAACCTAATATTTAATATTTATTACCTATTGAAGTTAAAGTGTAAACTTGTCAGTATTGAGCTGGAGTTTGAGCTGGAGAAACATGGAAAACCGGAATAAAAAATTTTGAATCAATAATTTCAGGAAATGATATGTATAAAGTTGTATCTGGGGTAAATATAATATGAAATATATCTAGGTTAAATCTCATCCAAATATGAGATGAATTTGGAAATGACAGAACATAAAATATTTATTATGAGTTTCTGAAAATAGAACAAAACCATATGCTTGCCTCAAACTCGAGATTCAATTTCTTGCAAATTTCCTGGTGAGAGAATTCCTGGTCAACAAAATGAAACTTTCTAAGAAATAGGGAAGACAAATTTGGCATGAAGTTAATGAAGATGAAGTTTCAGGGCCCTACACTGGTAAAGATATTAGTAAGGTTTTGAGAAGGGTCCTAGCAATGGTTTAGGTGGTCACCTGATTAAAGAGGAAGCCCAGTATTTAAAATTTAGGCTTACAGTTCTCAGAAATAGGTATAAAGAGCCTTAGAAAACACATGAACACGTAAGGGATTTGCAAATACTTTAGGTTTCCTTTGCTTTCTGAAAACATTTCACAGTGTCCCTCTTCTGCAATATCAAAAAAAAGTTTGTAAATTGGTTTTGCTTTGTTTCAGAGAGTATGTGTTTTAAAGACATTCTTTTCATTTTCCCTTGTCTAGTCCTGAAACCAAAGATTCAACGCCTTCTTGATTTTATGGCCTGGTTTTGTTGACTCTTGTCTCTTGGGTCCCACTGTAATCCCCAAAATGCCGAGTAACTTGGATGCTCGAGGTGGAAGAAGCTTTGTTTAAGGTTTATTCAACCTACTCATCTCATCAGAGTGAGATAAGCATTTCTCAAACACTCTTTTCAATAAACTCAATAAAAAGGGTTATATAGCCCTTGAGCAATTAATGGTAACTTCATGCCAGCCTGCATAAGAATCCAATAGAGAACTATAATATGGCTCTGCCAGGACTTTTTGCACAAGCCTCAGCCTGCCACAGTCTGAACAAATACAGGAGAATAGTTCCGAGGCTTGTGTTTATTTTGGTTTAGTTTCCATTTTTTTTATGAGCCTTAGCTGCGAAAATCACTATTCCATCCAGTGTAATTCTATTGTTTCTTCCCTAATTTAGTACTTATTTTCCTGTTGTTTCTAATGGACATAATTTACAATTTTTGTGTAATACAGAAGTAATCTGAGATGTTCCCTACCCTCTATAAATGCACACTTTCTCTGTTTTATTCTTAGTCATTCAAGGATCTGAATTCATGTACCACATAAGACATTCACTGGCAGAGTTTGATTTTAATAAGCATAGGCTTAACAATTGGGTAGTATTAAGTTGCATTTAGAACATTTGAGATGTGCTGTAAAGAATGGATGCATGGTATTCCCTGTATGAGAGCCTAAATGAAGGATCACATAATAACCACAGATCCCAAATCCTGGATCCCTCACATGGGTAAGTTTTAAGAGATCTTACTACCCAAAGGTTTTTGGCCTATGTACTGAAACATGTTCTTTAAAACGTATATCAAAAAATCTTCAGATTTGGGAGTGTGGGGGTAATGAAGGGGCTTTGAAGATGTGAGATTGCATCTACAGTGGGAAGAAAAAGATGTCATTTTAAGTGGCATTTACAGAATTTTTGACAACTGGATAATTCTCTTCTTTATGAACACATTCTAATAGATGTTTGATTATGGATATAAACTTGAATGAACTAAAGCTGGGCAAAGAGGACACTTCTGCAGAAAAGGTTAAAAGGAGAGTTTTTTTTAATGAGGAGAGCAGAGAATAGAAGAGAAAGAAGGGAAAATGAGAGAACAAGTGGAAAATGTGGGTGAAATATCAGTCAGTGAGAAACTTCTAGAGGTGGGAGAGACTAAAGGACTTTTGAGAAGTTTGCTTAGTGCTCATAATTTACTTCTTTATTTCATGGCATTGTAATTCATCATCTAAAAACATTCAGGAAAGGCTGTGTGAGTGATAGTTCAAATAATGAAGGATAAGAGGCTGTTTTTATAACTGAGTCAACATGGTGGTGAAGAAAATAATGTATCTTCTAAAGGCAAAATGGAATCCAGATCAAATTCAGCAAAACTAGAAAATAGAGTAAGAGATAGAAATAAGATTACATGTGTTTAGAAATTCAACAACAACTTGGAAGTGAAGTGATACCAGAAAATGAGACAGAGAATAATCAATTTTATTTAAATATCAAAAAAGAAGATAATACAATTAATCAAAACACTTGTGTACAATTAATTGGTCAAGATAATGTATGCTAGTTGTTTTAACAAATGACTCCACTTTTAGTTGCTCAGTACAATAGAAAGTCTATTTTTTACTTTCACCACAGTTCAATGTGGACTGAGAGGTTCTTTTGGGTGGCTCTCCTCCAATCAGTGACTCGAGGATCCTTCCATTAGGTGTTTCAGCCATGTCAGCATCTTGAACTTTCAGCCACGTGAGTGGGACATGGAGAGACTCGAGTATTACATGGAACATACAATGAATAGGTCTGGAAGGTCACACATCGGTACTACTTATATTCCGTTGGCCAGACACCATCATATGGTGATAAACTAACTGCAAGTGAAGCTGGTAAACCTTGTCTTGTCCACGGTGGTCTTGGTGTGCTTCTGGTCAGTCTCTGACACAGTTATGTTTACTTCTATTTCTGTAATCAGTTGAAGTTAGTAAAGTTGGGGGCGGGGAGTGGCTTGCGTTTGGGAATAGAACAAGCTAAAAACTCTACTTGTTAACAATTTCTTCAAAATCATACCTTACGTTTGGGTTTCAAATCTCCAGATTAGGATCAATAGAGCTTGAGACCCAAGTTTTAGTTGATCCCTAGAGGAACCCATTTTGACACCTAAATATAGGTATCAATTCACTTTTAAAAATATAAATATATATTTTAAAATTCACTTATAAAAATGCGAGGGGTTGGCATTTTGCATACTTTTCACGAAAGGACAGATTTAAGGCTTGCAGACCTATTGTCTGTGTCTCGGCTATGTAAATCTGACAGTGTGCCCCCAAATCAGCTATAGACAGTTTGAAACAAATAGATTCAATAAAATTTATTTACAAA
The DNA here is from genome assembly GCF_963924675.1 of Phocoena phocoena. NCBI lineage: Eukaryota > Metazoa > Chordata > Mammalia > Artiodactyla > Phocoenidae > Phocoena > Phocoena phocoena. The sequence continues at coordinate 46,654,191 of NC_089236.1, read as the reverse complement.
AATAGGCATCTTGTCTGAGGGTCATAGTTTGTCAACCCCTGTTTTAAATAATTTCTGACCTAAAGGAAAAAACAAAGAAATAGTTAATTTTGTATATATATTGTAAATTAATGCAAATCAAATTCCTATATATCATATTTTTAAACAACTGTTGAAAGTTGTATAATCTGTTTTCTAAATGATAATTCCTTTATTTAGTAAATAATTACCCTTTGAGTTATTTTTGGTTTAAATATGTCTTATATTGTGTATATTTGCTATTACTTGAACAATTATTTAATGGTACTTGTGTTTGAACTCTTTGTTAAAGCCATAAATCTTTTTATAAGTGTGATGCATAGTCTGCTTTTTCAGTATATAGATTCATTTGTATTAAAGTCAGGGAACACCCATATAACAAATTCAAATTTTTTTCTCAGTGAAAACGATAGATATTTTGAGGAACCCCAGCCTTCTAAGGCAGGCCTGAATGGTTTTTCTAGTATGGGTAAGCATTTGGAAGACAGCATTGCTCTGAATACCACTGGGGCCACTTGTAAGTCAGAAAATAATTGGGACACTATTGCCATGTTGAAGTTGGCCCAAATGTCAATCATTTAAGTAGGCTTAGACTCATTAATACAGTGGAAGTTAAGGCAAGACATGGGAAGTTCCACAATCAGAGGGCCATATTTTCGTCTTTGTTCACTTCCTTTCAGACCAGCTGACTTTAGATTAGGTTTATCTCTTCTGTAGTACCTAGAAGAAAACTACAAGAAATAGACAACAAATTCCAGTATTCCGAATTTTCCTACTATTTCTCATAACACTAAAGATTCAAAGGCGACTTACTATCCCAAGGTATTTCAATAAGGCTGCTTAATTAAGAGTTAACTGCTTCATAATGACCACCAACTTTCCAGCCTGGAAGAGTTAAGTTCTCAATTCTATATCCTCCACCCCAACAATTCCTTGTTTTAGAATTTCTTAATTGTACCAACCCACATTCCACCTACAAATTACTTATCACTTAGTGTGCTTTTGGTTGTAAGTAATAGAAAACTTGTCTATAATGTCTTAAAGACTGGACAGTTTTGTCTCATATAACAAGCATTCCAGAGAGAGGTGGTAGCTTTTCTAAGATTAACTTCTCTTTTTTCTTAAGGTACTTGAATGTGCAAAGCAAATCTAAGCAGCACAGTCTCAAATTACAGTATCAAAAAAGAATTAGTGGGTAGAATTTTTTTTTTCCCTTGGACACCTCATTTTTATTAGAAGGAAAATCTTCCCAAGAGGCCAGCCAGGTCACCTTCTGTGAAATTTCAGTGGCAGTTATTGAGTCATTTGTCCATCCCCAGATGAAAGAGGGGAGGCAGGGGAAATGAGTACTTGGTACTTTCAGTTTCTAAATGAAAAGGTAAGATCTAGGAGCAAAGAAGAGAAACTGGGCTGCGAATTGCTTTGGGGCAAATAGGTAAGTGTCTGTCACAACTCTAAAGCAAATAACCATCAAGTGGTATTTTGGTTTCTGGTAGGAACTTGTGAACAGGTAAAATTTTACCTAACAACTGCCTCAAATCTCGTATGCTGCCTGCAGCTGAGTGCCAGTAAGAATCCCCATCATGTGCTGGAGAAGGAACTGAACACCTTCTTCGTGACATTCCCCTAGCTGGTTGCCTACCTCCCTGTCCATGGTGCTGGCAAAATACACTGCTGCACAGCTGTGATTTATAGCATTGGCTCTATCGGATTTATTGATTTATTGATCGTGATTTTAGGAAAATGCTTAAGAATGTTTTCCCGGAAGAAACATGCTTGAATTGGATAGTAAGAGGCCACCGTTTAGGTCAGTGTCCTTTTGTTAGTAAATCCTTCTCTCCTCTAGGCAATCCCCAATTGTGTATAGTTTTGGTACAAGATAGTGGCTGCCCTCAATCTGAAATCTGAAGGAATCATATCATTACTATCCCTATCTTGGTCCATCAGGGGTCACTTAGGTGATTTAGGCTCAGTCTATCAAACTCTATCTCGTGTGAATTTGAATCTTTAGTGAATGACACAAGAACATGGGGATGGTGAGATGTCATACTTATTGCAGCATCTTCTGTGAAACCAGTGGAATTTAAGTGCACTTGCTGTGGTTCCTATTTCCAGCCTTTTTCTCCTGCTTATTTTCTAAAACTTATTGTCCAGTCTTTTGTTAATTTTGTGAGTGCTTAATTATACTTTTAATAAATTAAGGTCCAGTAAGATCTTACTAAAGTTAGGTGAGGCAGATTTCTGTGCTTGCATTTAGCCGCCTGAACTAGGGGGTAGGTTGGTACCCAGCACCAGCCCCCATACTGCAGTTCCATGATGTGTATAATATCTTGCTCTATTGTGCATGCCTGAGGCTTCAGCAATGCCTGTGGCTTAGACTTGTGCTTGCTTCTGTTCTAACTGAGTTTATTCCCCCTACTGCTAGGTAGAGTTGAGTAAGGAAAATGACAAGAGAGAAATTGAGTAAGGGTACCATAAGAGGTTTGTTTGGATAAATTATGTGAGTTTTTGCTGTCTTTAACTTAATGTGCTGGCTCCCATAATATTGCTTCTAATAACTTCTGGTAAAATATTAGTAGCTTGAGTTGCCTGAATGCATTAGAGACTAAACTTTAACCAACCTTTAGAATCTAACTACTGACTACCATGCCCTCCTAGAGTAGGTGTTCTCAGAGCCTGGCTGAGTGCCTGCATGGGGACATGTCTCAAGAGCTTAAAACAGAGCATTTGAGATCAAGATCTGTGGGGTCTTTCTTCTTATCTCCCTGCTTGAAGGACAACTTTCCTGCCTCATTCTCTGAGTACACTGGCATCTTATACAAAATGCAGCCCAGTTAATTTTTTTCTCTAACCATTTTCACCAGAGAGGGCTAGTCCTCATGACTAGGCTCTTCTGCTTTTTCCATAATTGACAAGTAATTCACAATGCATATAAATAAATATGCCTAATATTTTCTTGGCATTTTTTAATGTACAAAATGCAGAACAGTACTATATTTGATTCTCACAGGAGCGTGGAAGTAGGGAAAGAGATTAATATCTCTTATCTTATTATTTTCTTGTTAGAGAAGATAAAATATTACAGAGCACTTAAGTGATTGTCCAAGATTGCTGAAATAATAAGCAGATCCAGGATTCAAACCCAGGTCTGGCTTCAAATGTCAAAGTTCTATGTTCTAAGAGAATAATCGTTTGTGGGAGATGAAGAGGTAACTTTTTATAACTGGATCAGAAATATAGATTTTGTCCCTTTCAGTCAAAGTTTGACCCTCAATATTAATTATACTCTGAGGAATGGTAACTGACAGCTGGAAGAGGCTACAAAGAAGGAGTTCTGGAAAAAAACGTTGTTGGGGAGACAGGAAAGCTAGTTCATAGCTACCGAAAAGGTAAATATATCTTATAAACTCATATTCATATTACGAAATGTAAAATTTACACCAGAACCAGAAAGGATTATTAGAGGAAGAGACCTAATGGCATATAGTCTAATTTCTGTATTCTATAAGAGGAGAAACAGTTTCAGACACTGTGTAAGAAATTTCTTGCATGTTAGTTTATTTAAATTTAGTCTTATTTAAGCCACCTAATGGGAAAGATGTTTAAAAAGCCAATTTAAAATTTACAAAGTAAAAAATTGAGACTCAGAGCAGTTTAATGATATGTTCAATACTACTAGATCTATTAAGAGGCAGAGAGGAAACTAAAGTTCTTATCTACAGATTCTGGAATATGCTTTTGCCAGAATCTATATAATCCATTTTGAAATCATCATCAATTCACTGTTTTCAAAGGGAGTGAAAGGATAGTTAATTTTTCTTACAAAAAGGCCCAGTTCTGGCAAGGTAAATCAATCAAATACTTTATTAGATTCATTTAAGGATCATAATTCAAAGAAAACCAAAAGCACAAATGTTTTAATTTACAAATGAACTCTAAGAACAAATATTGAGTCTAGAACAATTTTATTCATAAATAGTTCAGACTTCTTTAATACTTAGGATTAATTCTGAGTAATAAAGTTCAGTAAATAGTATGCAATTAATAGATTAGTGAAGCTGGGACATGGGTACAAAATGTTACAGTGCATGGAGGATATGTATACTTCAAAGAGAGCACAATTCTGGCAAGCAGAATAGTTAGTAAAAGCAACAGGAAAGTATATAAACAGTGGTCCATTAGTCATATTAAGATAGAAAGTAAACCAAACAGGCTTATTGATGTGGTAATGAACACTGCACTGGAACAAAGATAAAATATTTGTTCAGAGAAAAGGATACAGGAAAAGACTAGAGAGTTATTATTTTTTAAGCAGAAACTTTAAAAAGAAAAAAATGAATATTCACGGTGATACTGAACAATCTCAAATGATAATAAAGTAGTAGATAAAATACATGAAGTAATACAAGTATAATATACATCTATAATATATTATACTTGGCATTTCAGGTTAGATTTGAACATTTTTATTTAAACCTTTTTAAAAATATAAATGTGGATTTTAATACAAATTTAACTCAAGGACAGTTCAGCTTACATATATAAAATAAAGCTGTATGAAATACAAAGTAGTTCTTAAAACACAGGTTTATGGTCCATCTTTTTTTTCAGAAAAAATATTTTTTGGCAAAGATTATGTACCAAACTCTGTTAATAACACTACAAGGCAGGTAGTACATTATTACCTTGTTTTAAAGGTGAAAAAAATAAGGGACAGAGAGGTTAAGCAATTTGCCGAAGGTTACAAAGTTCGAGGATAGGAATCCAATACATTTTTCTAAGACATAAATCTTGTAATGGGTCTTATGTTGGCTCTGTAGCAGAAAACTCTGGACAAGGATTGGAGGATATGCATAAGCAGTTATATAATTCTTTTTTTCTCTTTTTTTAATTGAAGTATAGTTGATTTACAATGTTGTAATTTCTTCTGTACAGCAAAGTGATTCAGTTATGCATATATATACATTCTTTTCCGTTATGGTTTATTACAGGATACTGAATATATTGTCCCTGTGCTATACAGTAGGACCTTGTTGTTTATCCATTCTATATGTAATAGTTTGCACTTGCTAGTCCCAAACTCTCAATCCATCCCTCCCCCACTCCCCTTTTCCCTTGGCAACCACAGGACTGTTCTTTATGTCTGTGAGTCTGCTTCTGTTTTGTAGATAAGTTCATCTGTGTAATATTTTAGATTCCACAGCATTTATACAATTCTTATAAATCACTCCACATTCAATTTTATTAGGATTTCTTCATTATAATATGAGTACAATGAATGAAATGGCTCTTACATATTAGAAGTTCTTATTAGGGACATTAAATATCATTCAGGTACCATCCTAGAAAAACAAAAGAAACAAATAATAGTCAACAAATTTAGATGGAATTTAATAGTTTATTGACAAATATACAAAATAATAAATTAAATATTTGTTACTAGATTTAAGAGATCAATTTATTTAAATCCAGGCAAGTAAATATTACAAAAAGAGAGTTCTATGAAATACATGACTTATTTTGAAAATATATATTTTTAAAATTAGGTTCAAAGATTAAAAACACTGAGGAAATTCATTAATCAAGAAGAAATGAATAAGTTTGAAAATAGCTAGCTACAAATGTACCCTAGAACCAAACATCTTTGTAAATTAATCTTATACAAACTTTAAAAAACAGAACCTGAAAAATTTAAGAATACAGAAAATTAAGGAAGAAAGGACTCTCTGAACACTTTTTACCTGCACAGTATACAAATGACATCCACAGGTAGCAATCACAACACAAAAAAGACCAATCTCAATTATAAATATATAAGCAAAAATCTTTTAGAAGATATCTGTGAATAGAATCCAAAGAATGTTAACATGAATAAATGACATTTGTACCAGGAAAAGAAATATAGTTTGAAATTAGAAAATATACTAACACACAATTCAGCACATTATGTCATACAATATGACGAATAAAATAATAATTTCTATAGATGCTGATAAGACATGATAAAATTTAAAATCAATATGTAATTAATCAGTAAGTCTTAAAAGTAGACTAAATAATTGCTTCTGTAATAAGGCAAAAAAAGTCATATAGCAAGAATCAGCTTGAAATCTTCCATCTGAAGTCAAGACCAAGACAAAAGGCCCACTGTGATCACTATTATTTAAAATTGTTCTAGAAGTATGAATCAATGCAATTAGTTCACAAAAATTATCAAGAAATATAAAAATTTTAAAGGAGCAGGCAATATTCTTTTGATGATATTTTATACTTCTAAGTAAAAACAAGCATCTGAAAACATAAAAACAAAGAGAAATATGTATGGTTGCTGGTTAAAAAGCAGTCGTATGTAGGACTTCTTTTAATTAGGAAGAACGGGAGAAAGGATATTGAGAAGAGAATAACATTGCCTACCACAAATAATAGAATTTAACTCTTTCCTTCCTTGCTCCTAACTGGCCAAACAACTCCAAGAACTCATTCCACAGAAAGAACAGACAAAATATATGTATAAAATACAAATATAAGTAAGACCACAACATCATAAAAGATTGCTATACTTTTCAAATCTATTTTAAGTAAAAAAAAAAAAAAAAAAAAAAAGCAGTTATATATAAACCAAAAATCAGCTAAAAACTATAAGTGAAGATGAGCTTCTACTCACAGGAGCAAAGATATATGCATAATATCTCAGAAAAAAGAAAAAACAAGAAATGTGTAACTGTTATTAAAATAAAACTTAAAATAATGCTACCTAGGGACTTTAATCCAGAAGATTTTAATAAAAGAGAAGACATATCTTATTCATGGAAATAAACACTCAATATTGTGATGAAATCAATCTCTTTAATTGATATAGTATTAATTACAAATCCAATAGCATCTCTTGAAAAATAATCAATTCAAAATGTGTGAAAATAACCATTAGAGAGAATGTTGAGAATTTTGACATAATGAGTCCTCCAGCTGTTAAAATGTATGTTACAGCTACATCAATTGAAATAATTTATTATTTAACATTAATTGACAGTTGCTTTCCTCTTCTATTTATAATTTACATAACCATCTCATTTGTTTCTTTCTTCAAACTATGGTATCTGCAGGCTGGTATCTTTCATATATGCACCAAAAAATCTGTTTCCTGAATGCATTAAAGAAAGACTAACACTGGGGTCCATTTTACAGATGTCATACAGATTGTATGCCTTGTGTTGTTGCCTACATCAAAGAGTAGAATTTAACTTATTTGAGTTAAAGTTTTTAGTTAAAATCCCTTTTCAATTATTCTTCTCAGGAATAACATTCTCACCACCATGATTACATTTCAGTTGTTTCAGAAACTCTTTAATCACCAACAGCATATATTTGACTATGAAATCTTTATGAATTACTGAACTCACCCACTATATTGCTTTACAGCCATAATAAATGGGATTTCATATAAGAGTACAAGGAAGAGTAAAGAAGACAGGCATTTCAACTAAGCACTATGCTGCTTAGAATTTTATTACATTGAGAATTTGTTGGCAACTCATGTGACTGAATTGCCAAAGTAGTAATGGTTCCTTCAGAAGACAGTGCCCTTTGGTTACATCTCTAGTCTTCCATCGTTATAGGATTCAGCTACTTTCTCTTCCTTTATCCCGCTCCATGTGTCTAGATTTCTGTTCCTTTTATACCAGCTGGTTAACTCTTTATCTAGAGGGTAACTCCATTTGAGAGCTAATGGTCCCATTAATCTCCACAATCCCTACTAGACAGAGCTTTTTTACAAAACACTTCTAACTCTAGATTGACTACTTGAGGCAGGTTCTATGTAATTGGAAAGTATCTGTGAGAAAAATGGTGGAATCTGGCAGGCTTACTCTCTTCAAGAAAACATGAAAAATTCTGTCTCAGGGAAGAATATTGAGGATAACAGTTGTTGGAATGATAACCATGGAAATCAACATCTTGCAGTAATTTCTATCAATTATGTATTATACTTGTATTCCTCCTAAATTTATTCCTCAAGAATATCATTTTATTTTAGGAATCCCTTGTTATCAACCTCAAATACAGAATAAAAATTTGGAAGTTTTGAGGAAGCTTCAAGATGGCGGAAGAGTAAGACGTGGAGATCACCTTCCTCCCCACAAATACATCAGAAATACATCTACATGTGAAACAGATCCTATAGAACAACTACTGAATGCTGGCAGAAGACCTCACACCTCCCAAAAGGCAAGAAACTCCCCAAGAACCTGGGTAGGGCAAAAGCAAAAAGAATAAACAGAGACAAAGAATAGGGATGGGACCTGCAACAGTGGGAGGGAGCTGTGAAGGAGGAAAGGTCTCCACACACTAGGAAGCCCCTTCACGGGCGGAGACTGCGGGAGACGGAGGGGGGGGAGCTTCGGGGACGCGGAGGATAGCGCAGCAACAGGGGTGCGGAGGGCAAAGCGTAGAGATTCCTGCACAGAGGATCAGGGCCGACCAGCACTCACCAGCCCGAGAGGCTTGTCTGCTCACCCGCCGGGGCGGGCGGGGCTGTGAGCTGAGGCTCGGGCTTTGGAGGTCGAATCCCAGGGAGAGGACTGGGGTTGGCAGCGTGAACACAACCTGAAGGGGGATAGTGCACCACGGCTAGCCGGGAGGGAGTCCGGTGAAAAGTCTGGAGCTGCCGAAGAGGCAAGAGATTTTTTCTGGCCTCTTTGTTTCCTGGTGCGAAAGGAGAGGAGATTAAGAGTGCCATTAAAGGAGCTCCAGAGATGGGCGCGAGCCACGGCTAAAAGCGCGGACCCCAGAGACGGGCATGAGACGCTAAGGCTGCTGCTGCCACAACCAAGAAGTCTGTGTGCGAGCACAGGTCACCCTCCACACCTCCGCTCCTGGGAGCCTGTGCAGCCCGCCACTGCCAGGGTCCTGGGATCCAGGGACAACTTCCCCGGGAGAATGCACGGCACGCCTCAGGCTGGTGCAACGTCACGCTGGCCTCTGCCACCGCAGCCTTTCTCCGCACCCGTTCCCCTCCCTCCCTCCGGGCTGAGTGAGCCAGAGCCCCCGAATCAGCTGCTCCTTTAACCCCGTCCTGTCTGAGCAAAGAACAGTCACCCTCAGGTGACCTACACGCAGAGGGGGCTCCAAATCCAAAGCTGAACCCCAGGACCTATGCAAACAAAGAAGAGAAAGGGAAATCTCTCCCAGCAGCCTCAGGAGCAGCGGATTAAATCGCCACAATCAACTTGATGTACCCTGCATCTGTGGAATACCTGAATAGACAACGAATCCTCCGAAGTTGAGGAGGTGGACTTTGGGAGCAACGATATATACACTTCCCCCCTTTTTCTCTTTTGGTGAGTGTGTATGTGTATGCTTCCGTGTGTGATTTTGTTTGTATAGCTTGGCTTTTACCATTTGTCCTAGGGTTCTGTTGGTCCATTTTTTTTTTTTTTACTTAAAATTTTTTTTCTTAACAATTATTTTTTATTTTACTAACTTCATTTTATTTTATATTACTTTATTTTATTACATTTTATTTTATCTTTTTCTTTCTTTCATTCTTTTTTTTCTGAGCCATGTGGAGGACAGGCTCATGGTGCTCCAGCCAGGTGTCAGGGCTGTGCCACTGAGGTGGAAAACCCAAGTTCAGGACACTGGTCCACAAGAGACCTCCTAGTTCCATGTAATATGAAACAGTGACAATCTCCCAGAGATCTCCATCTCAACAACAAGACCAGCTCCACTCAATGACAAGCAAGCTACAGTGCTGGACACACCATGCCAAACAACTAGCAAGACAGGAACACAACCCCATCCATTAGCACAGAGGCTGCCTAAAATCATAAGGCCACAGACACCCTAAAACACACCATCAGATGTGGAACTACCCTCCAGAAAGACAGGATCCAGCCTCATCCACCAGAAAACAGACACTAATCCCCCCCACCAGGAAGCCTACACAACCCACTGAACCAACCTTAGCCACTGGGGACAGACACCAAAAACAACGGAAACTACGAACCTCCAGCCTATGAAAAGGAGACCCCAAACACAGTAAGTTATGCAAAACGGGAAGACAGAGAAACACACAGTGGATGAAGAAGCAAGGCAAAAACCCACCAGACCTAACAAATGAAGAGGAAATAGGCAGTCTACCTGAAAAAGAATTCAGAATAATGATAGTAAAGATGATCCAAAATCTTGGAAATAGAATAGACAAAATGCAAGAAACATTTAAAAAGGAACTAAAAGAACTAAAGAGCAAACAAGCAGTGATGAACCACAAAATAAATGAAATTAAAAATACTCTAGAAGGGGTCAATAGCAGAATAACTGAGGCAGAAGAACGGATAAGTGACCTGAAAGATAAAATAGTGGAAATAACTACTGCAGAGCAGTATGAAGAAAAAAGAATGAAAAGAATTGAGGACAGTCTCAGAGACAACTGGAACAACACTAAACACACCAACATTAGAATTATAGGGCTCTAAGAAGAAGAAGAGAAAAAGAAAGGGACTGATAAAATATTTGAAGAGATTATAGTTGAAAACTTCCCTAATATGGGAAAGGAAATAGTTAATCAAGTCCAGGAAACACAGAGATTTCCATACAGGATAAATCCAAGGAGAAACATGCCAAGACACGTATTAATCAAATTATCAAAAATTAAATACAAAGAACAAACATTAAAAGCAGCAAGGGAAAAACAGCAAGTAAAACATAAGAGAATCCCCATAAGGTTAACAGCTAATCTTTCAGGAGAAACTCTGCAAGCCAGAGGGAGTGGCAAGACATATTTAGAGTGATGAAAGCGAAAAACCTACAATCAAGATTACTCTACCCAGCAAGGATCTCATTCAGATTTGACAGAGAAATTAAAAGCTTTACAGATTAGCAAAAGTTAAGATAATTCAGGACCACCAAACCAACTTTACAACAAATGCTTAAGGAATTTCTCTAGGCAGGAAACACAGGAGAAAGAAAAAACCTACAATAATAAACCCCAAAAAATTAAGAAAATGGTAATAGGCATATACATATCGATAATTACCTTAAATGTAAATGGTTTAAATGCCCCAATCAAAAGATATAAACAGGTGAATGGATACAAAAACAAGATCCATACATATGCTGTTTACAAGAGACCCACTTCAGACCTAGGGACACATACAGACTGAGAGTGAGGGGATGGAAAAAGATATTCCATGCAAATAGAAATCAAAAGAAAGCTGGAGTAGCAATTCTCATATCAGACAAAATAGACTTTAAAACAGAGACCATTATAAGAGACAAAGAAGGATACTACATAATGATCAAGAGATCAATCCAAGAAGAAGATATAACAATTGTAAATATTTATACACCCAGCATAGAAACACCTCAATACATAAGGCTATAACTAACAGCTATAAAAGGGGAAATCAACAGTAACACAATCATAGTAGGGAACTTTAACACCCCACATTCATCAATGGACAGATCATCCAAAATGAAAGTAAAAAAGAAAACACAAGCTTTAAATGATACATTAAACAATATGGACTTAATTGATATATATAGGACATTCCATCCAAAAACAACAGAATACACATTCGTCTCAAATGTGCATGGAACATTCTCCAGGATAGAACACATCTTGGGTCACAAGTCAAGGCTTGGTAAATTTAAGAAAATTTAAATCATACCAAGTATCTTTTCTGACCACAATGCTATGAGACTAGATATCAATTACAGGAAAATACCTGTAAGAAATACAAACACATAGAGGCTAAACAACACACTACTTAATAACCAAGAGATCACTGCGAAATCAAAGGGTAAATCAAAAAAGACCTGCAAACAAATGAAAATGAAAGCACAATGCCCCAAAACCTATGTGATGCAGCAAAAGCAGTTCTAAGAGGAAAGTTTACACCTATACAAGCCTACCTAAAGAAACAAGAAACATCTCAAATACACAACCTAACCTTAAACCCAAAGCAATTAGAGAAAGAAGAGCAAAAAAACCCCCAAAGTTAGCAGAAGGAAAGGAATCATAAAGGTCAGATCAGAAATAAATGAAAAAGAAATGAAGGAAACGGTAGCAAAGATCAATAAAACTAAAAGCTGGTTCTTTGAGAAGATAAACAAAATTGATAAACCATTAGCCAGACACATCAAGAAAAAAAGGGAGAAGACTCAAATCAATAGGATTAGAAATGAAAAAGGAGAAGTAATAACTGACACTGCAGAAATACAAAGGATCATAAGAGATTACTACAAGCAACTATATGCCAATAAAATGGACAACCTGGAAGAAATGGACAAATTCTTAGAAATGTACAACATGCCAAGACTGAATCAGGAAGAAATAGAAAATATGAACAGTGCTTCAAACTGAAGCACTGAAATTAAAAATCTTCCAATAAACAAAAGCCCAGAACCAGATGGCTTCACAGGCGAATTCTATCAAACATCTAGAGAAGAGCTAACACCTATCCTTCTCAAATTCTTCCAAAATATAACAGAGGGAGGAACACTCCCAAACTCATTCTACGAGGCCACCATCACCCTGATACCAAAACCAGGCAAGGATGTCACAAAGAAAGAAAACTACAGGCCAATATCACTGATGAACATAGATGCAAAAATCCTCAACAAAACACTAGCAAACAGAATCCAACAGCACATTAAAAGGATCATACACCATGATCAAGTGGGGTTTAGCCCAGGAATGCAAGGATTCGTCAATAAATGCAAATCAATCAACGTGATACACATATTTACAAATTGAAGGAGAAAAAACATATGATCATCTCAATAGATGCAGAGGAAGCTTTTGACAAAATTCAACACACATTTATGATAAAAACTCTCCAAAAAGTAGCCATAGAGGAAACTTTCGTCAATGTAATAAAGGCCATATATGACAAACCCACAGCCGACATTTTCCTCAATGGTGAAAAACTGAAAGCATTTCCACTAAGATCAGGAGAAAGACAAGGTTGCCCACTCTCACCACTCTTATTCAACATAGTTTTGGAAGTTTTAGCCACAGCAATCAGAGAAGAAAAAGAAATAAAAGGAATCCAAATCAGAAAAGAAGAAGTAAACTGGTCACTCTTTGCAGATGACATGGTACTATACATAAAGATTCCTAAAGATGCTACCAGAAAACTACTAGAGCTAATCAATGAATTTGGTAAAGCAACAGGATACAAAATTAATGCACAGAAATCTCTTACATTCCTATACACTAATGATGAAACATCTGAAAGTGAAATCAAGAAAACACTCCCATTTACCACTGCAACAAAAAGAATAAAATATCTAGGAATAAACCTACCTAAGGAGACAAAAGACCTGTATGCAGAAAATTATAAGAGACTGATGAAAGAAATTAAAGATGATACAAAAAGATGGAGAGATATACCATGTTCTTGGATTGGAAGAACCAACATTGTGAAAATGACTCTACTACCCAAAGCAATCTGCAGATTCAGTGCAATACCTATCAAACTACAACAGGCATATTTCACAGAATTAGAACAAAAAATTTCGCAGTTTGTGTGGAAACACAAAAGACCCTGTATAGCCATAGCAATCTTGAGAAAGAAGAAAGGAGCTGGAGGAATCAGGCTCCCAGGCTTCAGACCATACTACAAAGCTACAGTAATCAAGACAGTATGGTACTGGCACAAAAACAGAAATATAGATCAATGGAACAGGATAGAAAACCCAGAGATAAACCCATGCACATATGGTCACCTTATCTTTGATAAAGGAGACAAGAATATACAGTGGAGAAAAGACAGTCTCTTCAATAAGTGGTGCTGGGAAAACTGGGAGGCTACATGTAAAAGAATGAAATTAGAACACTCCTTAGTGCCATACAAAGAAATAAACTCAAAATGGGTTAAAGACCTAAATGTAGGGCCAGATACCATCAAACTCTTAGAGGAAAACATAGGCAGGACACTCTGTGACATAAATCACAGCAAGATCCTTTCAACCCACCTCCTAGAGAAAAGGAAAAAGCAACAAAAATAAGCAAATGGGACCTAATGAAACTTCAAAACTTTTGCACAGCAAAGGAAACCTTAAACAAGATGAAAAGACAACCCTCAGAATGGAAGAACATATTTGCAAATGAAGCAACTGACAAAGGATTAATCTCCAAAACATGCAAGCAACTCATGCAGCTCAATATCAAAAAAACAAACAACCCATTCCAAAAATGGGCATCCGACCTAAATAGACATTTCTCCAAAGAAGATATACAGTTTGCCAACAAACACATGAAAGAATGCTCAACATCATTAATCATTAGAAAAATGCAAATCAAAACTACAATAAGATATCATCTCACACCAGTCAGAATGGTCATCATCAAAAAATCTACAAGCAATAAGTGCTGGAGAGGGTGTGGAGAAATGGGAACCCTCTTGCACTGTTGGTGGGAATGTATATTGATACAGCCACTATGGAGAACAGTATGGAGTTTCCTTACAAAACTAAAAACAGAACTACCATATGACTCAGCAATCCCATTACTGGGCATATACCCTGAGAAAACCATAATTATAAAAGAGTCATGTACCAAAATGTTCATTTCAGCTCTAGTTACAATAGCCAGGACATGGTAGCAAACTAAGTGTCCATCGATAGATGAATGGATAAAGAAGATGTGGCATATATACACAATGGAATATTATTCAGCTATAAAAAGGAATGAAACTGAGTTATTTGTAGTGAGGCAGATGGACCTAGAGACTGTCATACAGAATGAAGTAAGTCAGAAAGAGAAAAACAAATGCTATATGCTAACACATATATATGGAATCTAAAAAAAAAAAACAAAAAAACAGAAAACGATCAGAAGAACCTAGGGGTAAGATCGGAATAAAATATGCAGACCTACTAGCAAATGGACTTGAAGATACTGGGAGGGTGAAGGGTAAGCTGTGACAAAGTGAAAGAGTGGCATGGACGTATATACACTACCAAAAATAAAATAGATAGCTAGTGGGAAGCAGCCACATAGCACAGCAAGATTAGCTCAGTGCTTTGTGACCACCTAGAGGGGTGGGATAGGGAGAGTGGGGTGGAGAGAGATGCAAGAAGGAAGCGATATGGGGACATATGTATAACTGATTCACTTTGTTGTAAAGGAGAAATTGACACACCACTGTAAAGCAATTATACTCTAATAAAGATGTTAAAAAAAATTGGAAGTTTTATGACTCAGACTTTCTTCTTTGGCATCTTTGAATGAGGCTAATTTCTGTTTTCATAGACTAAGTAACTTTTGTGTCCATAAGTGAGTTAATTCTAAAAGGGTAAACAGTATTTTAATTTTTATCTATCATTAATGGGGTAATATTGTATAGTCAAAAGTTATAATTAAACTTTAAATTATTTCTATAAGATATATGAACTTTACACACATAGGGAACAATTTGTTAACATATTTCAATATGTAAAGTATGCTCATCTGTTAGACCAGCAATTCCAAATCTAGAAAATCTTCTTTCTAGTAATACTTACACATATGCACACACACACACACACACACATATATATAAATGCACCTGACTCCTTGTGTAAAATGGCAGACTAGGAAAGAAATTAAATATCTATAAGTAGAAATAGATAATTGTTGTAATCATACTGTGGAAATTTATGTAGAAACTAAACTGAATAAAATAAATTTATAAATATTGGTATAAAAACATATTCAATACAGAGATCTCTACATACACTTATAGTTATGAAGATATCAGTCTCTTCCACACCACACTATTAAAATGATTGCATATGAGGTGTGGAAGAGGTGTGATGATAAGTAATGTGTTGAGAAATTTTTATTTAAAAAATTATGCATTGCTAGATTTATTTTAATGAGAACATATTTATGAATTGTATATCTAGATTTTTGAGTTCTTTGTTAAAGTATAACATCTGTACAGAAAAGTGCACAACTATGTTTTCAGCTTGTTTACATTTGCACAAAGCATGAATTTGCCCAAAGCATGAATTTGCCCATGTATCCATTGCTTGTATCAGGAAATGCAACCACAGAAATCTCTTTCATGTCCTTTTCTAGATAATACCTCTCAAATGTTAACCACTATCCTGATTTTTAATACCACTGATTAGCTTCACCTGATTTTGAACTTCTATAAATGGGATGTTTCCGTATACTTGATTTGGCTGTTTGTCTTGCATATTTGATTCTTTCGCAAAAATTTGTTGAATCTCCATGTTGTATAATACTCAATTGTATGAAAATAATACACATTATTCATTCAACTGCTAAAGGACATTTGAATCATTTCCAGTTTCTGGCCATTACAAACAGCTGCTGTGAATATTCTGTATGTTTCTTTTACCAAACATATGCATACATTCTATTGGCTGTATACCTAAAAGTGCAATTGCTAGGTTATAAGGTATACATTTGGTTAGCTATTATAGATCAAAAGTAAGAAGTTTTCAAAGTGTTTTTTGAATTTAAACACCCATTGGCAATGTATAGGAGTTCTAGTTGGTACACATTCTTTCCAATACTTGGTAAATATTTAATCGTTTTCATTTTAGCTATTCTGATATTTGTGTATATTTCATTTTGGGTTCAATTTTCATTTCTCCTATTACAAAAAAAGTCAAGTACCTTTTTATTCATTTAATAAGCATTTAGATAAGCACTTCCTGAAGTATGTATTCAAGTACTCTGCCCACTTTCTATTTTGATGCTTCTCTTTTTCCCTAGCTATGTTGAGGAATAAATATATAATTTACTAATAAAAATTATATGTATTTATGGTATATAATATGATGGTTAGATATCTGTATATATTGTCAAATGATTACCACAATCAGAGGGGGACCTTGAAGATGGCAGAAGAGTAAGACGTGGAGATCACCTTCCTCCCCACAGATACACCTGAAATACATCTACACGTGGAACAACTCCTACAGAACACTTACTGAAGGCTGGCAGAAGACCTCAGACCTCCCAAAAGGCAAGAAACTCCCCACGTACCTGGGTAGGGCAAAAGAAAAAAAGAAAAAACAGAGACAAAAGAATAGGGACGGCACCTGCACCAGTGGGAGGGAGCTGTGCAGGAGGAAAAGTTTCCACACACTAGGAAGCCCCTTCATGGGCGGAGACTGCGAGAGGCGGAGCGGGGAGCTTCGGGCCACGGAGGAGTGCACAGCAACGGGTGCGGAGGGCAAAGCGGGGAGATTCCCGCACAGAAGATCGGTGCCGACCGGCACTCACCAGCCCGAGAGGCTTGTCTGCTCACCCGCCGGGGCGGGCGGGGCTGCGAGCTGAGGCTCGGGTTTCGGTTTTGGACCGAGCACAGGGAGAGGACTGGGGTTGGCGGCTTGAACATAGCCTGAAGGGGTTAGTGCACCATGGCTAGCTGGGAGGGAGTCCGGGGAAAATTCTGCACCTGCCGAAGAGGCAAGAGACTTTTTCTTCCCTCTTTGTTTCCTGGTGCGCAAGGAGAGGGGTTTTAGAGCGCTGCTTAAAGGAACTCCAGAGACGGGTGCGAGCCACGGCTAAAAGCGCGGACCCCAGGGACGGGCGCAAGATGCTAAGGCTGCTGCTGCCGCCACTAAGGGGCCTGTGTGTGAGCACAGGTCACTATCCACACCCCTCTTCCGCGGAGCCTGTGCAGCCCACCACTGCCAGGTTCCCGGGATCCAGGGACAACTTCCCTGGGAGAACGCACGCCGGGCCTCAGGCTGGTGCAACGCCATGCTGGCCTCTGCCGCCGCAGGCCCGCCCCTCATGCAGTGCCCCTCCCTCCCCCCCGGCCAGAGGGTGCCAGGGCCCCTGAATCAGCGGCTCCTTTAACCCAGTCCCGTCTGAGCAAAAAACAGACGCCCTCCAGCGACCTACACGCAGAGGCAGGGCCAAACCCAAAGCTGAACCCCTGTGAGCTGTGAGAACAAAGAAGAGAAAGGGAAATCTCTTCCAGCAGCCTCAGAAACAGTGGATTAAAGCTCCACAATCAACTTGATGTGCCCTCCATCTGTGGAATACATGAAGAGACAACGAATCATCCCAAATTAAGGAGGTGGGCTTCGAGAGCAAGATCTATGATTTTTTTCCCCTTTCTCTCTTTTTGTGAATGTGTATGTGTATGCTTCTGTGTCAGATCTTGTCTGTTTAGTTTTGCTTCCACCATTTGTCCTAGGGTTCTATCCGTCCATGGTTTTTTTTTTTTTTTAATTTTTTTCTTAATAAATAATTTTAATAACTTTATTATACTTTACCTTCATCCTTTCTTTCTTTCTTTCCTTCCTTCCTTCCCTCCTTTAGACAACGAATCATCCCAAATTGAGGAGGTGTTCTCTGAGAGCAAGATTTATGATTTTTTTCCCCTTTACCTCTTTTTGTGAGGGTGTGTATGTATGCTTCTGTGTAAGATTTTGTCTGTATAGCTTTGCTTCCAACATTTGTCCTAAGGTTCTATCCATCCCTTTTTTTCTAAATAAGTATTTTTTTTAATTCAATAACTGTATTATAATTTATTTTACTGTATCTTCTTTTTTTCTGTCTTTTTTCCTTCTTTCCTTCCTTCCTTCCTTCCTCCCTCCCTCCCTCCTTTCTTTCCTTCTTGCCTCCTTTCCTTCTTTGTTTCTTTGTTTCTTTCTTCCTTCCTTCCTTCCTTCCCTCCTTTCCTTCTTTTTTTCTCCATACTTCTACTAATTCTCTCTACTTTTTCTCCCTTTTATTCTGAGCCGTGTGGATGAAAGGCTCTTGCAACTCCAGCCAGGAGTCAGGGCTCTGCCTCTGAGGTAGGAGAGACAGTTTCAGGACACTGGTCAACAAGAGACCTCCCGGCTCCACATAATGTCAAATGGCGAAAATCCCCCAGAGACCTCCATCTTAACACCAGCACCCACCTTCACTCAACGACCAGCAAGCTACAGTGCTGGACAACCTAAGCCAAACAACTAGCAAAACAGGAACACAACTCCACCCATTAGCAGAGAGCTGCCTAAAATCATAAAAAGGCCACAGACACCCCAAAACACACCACCAGAAGTGAACCTGCCCACTAGAGAGACAAGATCCAGCCTCATCCAGCACAACACAGGCACTAGTCCCCTCCACCAGGAAGCCTACACAACCCACTGAACCAAACTTAGCCACTGGAGACAGACATCAAAAACAACAGGAACCACGAACCTGCAGCCTGCAAACAGGAGAACCCCAAACACAGTAAGATATGCAAAATGAGAAGACAGAAAAACACACAGCAGATAAAGGAGCAAGATAAAAATGATCCAGACCTAACAAATGAAGAGGAAATAGGCAGTCTACCTGAAAAAGAATTCAGAATAATGATAGTAAGGATGATCCGAAATCTTGGAAATAGAATGGACAAAATGCAAGAAACAGTTAACAAGGACATAGAAGAAATAAAGACGAAACAAGCAACGATGAACAACAAAATAAATGAAATTAAAAGTACTCTAGATGGGATCAATAGCAGAATAACTGAGGCAGAAGAACGGATAAGTGACCTGGAAGATAAAATAGTGGAAATAACTACTGCAGAGCAGAATAAAGAAAAAAGAATGAAAAGAACTGAGGACAGGCTCAGAGACCTCTGGGAAAACATTAAAGGCACCAACATTCGAATTATAGGGGTTCCAGAAGAAGAAGAGAAAAAGAAAGGGACTGATAAAATATTTGAAGAGATTATAGTTGAAAACTTCCCTAATATGGGAAAGGAAATAGTTATTCAAGTCCAGGAAGCACAGAGAGTCCCATACAGGATAAATCCAAGGAGAAATACGCCAAGACACATATTAATCAAACTGTCAAAAATTAAATACAAAGAAAACACGTTAAAAGCAGCAAGGGATAAAAAACAAATAACACACAAGAGAATCCCCATAAGGTTAACAGCTGATCTCTCAGCAGAAACCCTAGAAGCCAGAAGGGAGTGGCAGGACATACTGAAAGTGATGAAGGAGAAAAACCTGCAACCAAGACTACTCTACCCAGCAAGGATCTCATTCAGATTTGATGGAGAAATTAAAACCTTTATAGACAAGCAAAAGCTGAGAGAGTTCAGCACCACCAAACCAGCTTTACAACAAATGCTAAAGGAACTTCTCTAGACAAGAATCACAAGAGAAGGAAAAGACTTATAATAACGAACCCAAAACAATTTAGAAAATGGGAATAGGAACATACATATCGATAATTACCTTAAATGTAAATGGACTAAATGCTCCCACCAAAAGACACAGATTGGCTGATTGGGTACAAAAACAAGACCCTTATATATGCTGTCTACAAGAGACCCACTTCAGACCTAGAGACACATACAGACTGAAAGTAGTGGATGGGAAAAGATATTGCATGAAATGAACCAAAAGAAAGCTGGAGTAGCAATTCTCATATCAGACAAAATAGACTTTAAAACAAGGACTATTAGAAGAGACAAAGAAGGACACTACATAATGATCAAGGGATCGATCCAAGAAGAAGATATAACAATTGTAAATATTTATGCACCCAACATAGGAGCACCTCAATACATAAGGCAAATAGTAACAGCCATAAAAGGGGCAATCGACAGTAACACATTCATAGTAGGGGACTTTAACACCCCACTTTCACCAATGGACAGATCATCCAAATGACAACAAATAAGGAAACACAAGCTTTAAATGATACATTAAACAAGATGGACTTACTTTATGTTTATAGGACACTCCGTCTAAAAACAACAGAATACAAATTCTTCTCAAGTGCTTATGGAACATTCTTCAGGATAGATCATATCTTGGGTCACAAATCAAGCCTTGGTAAATTTAAGAAAACTGAAATTGTATCAAGTATATTTTCAAACCACAATGCCATGAGACTAGATATCAATTACAGGAAAAGATCTGTAAAAAATACAAATACATTGAGGCTAAACAATACACTACTTAATAATGAAGTGATCATTGATGAAATCAAAAAGGAAATAAAAAAAATACTTAGAAACAAATGACAAAGGAGACACAACTACCCAAAACCTATGGGATGCAGCAAAAGCAGTTCTAGGGGGGAAGTTTATAGCAATACAAGCCCACCTTAAGAAGCAGGAAACATCTCGAATACACAACCTAACTTTGCACCTCAAGCAATTAGAGAAAGAAGAACAAAAAAACCCCAAAGCTAGCAGAAGGAAAGAAATCATAAAAATCAGATCAGAAATAAATGAAAAAGAAATGAAGGAAACGATAGCAAAGATCAATAAAACTAAAATTTGCTTCTTTGAGAAGATAAACAAAAGCGATAAACCACTAGCCAGACTCATCAAGAAAAAAAGGTAGAAGACTCAAATCAATAGAATTAGAAATGAAAAAGGAGAAGTAACAACGGACACTGCAGAAACAAAAAAGATCATGAGAGATTACTACAAGCAACTCTAAACCAATAAAATGGACAATCTGGAAGAAATGGACAAATTCTTAGAAATGCACAACCTGCCAAGACTGAATCAGGAAGAAATAGAAAATATGAACAGACCAATCACAAGCACTGAAATTGAAACTGTGATTAAAAATCTTCCAACAAACAAAAGCCCAGTACCAGATGGCTTCACAGGCGAATTCTATCAAATATTTAGAGAAGAGCTAACACCTATCCTTCTCAAACTCTTCCAAAATATAGCAGAGGGAGGAACACTCCCAAATTCCTTCTACGAGGCCACCATCACCTTGATACCAAAACCAGACAAGGATGTCACAAAGAAAGAAAACTATAGGCCAATATCACTGATGAACATAGATGCAAAAATCCTCAACAAAATACTAGCAAACAGAATCCAACAGCACATTAAAAGGATCATACACCATGATCAAGTGGGGTTTATTCCAGGAATGCAAGGATTCTTCAATATACGCAAATCTATCAATGTGATAAGCCATATTAACAAATTGAAGGAGAAAAACCATATGATCATCTCAATAGATGCAGAGAAAGCTTTTGACAAAATTCAACACCGATTTATGATAAAAACCCTGCAGAAATAGGCATAGAGGGAACTTTCCTCAACATAATAAAGGCCATATATGACAAGCCCACAGCCAACATCATCCTCAATGGTGAAAAACTGAAAGCATTTCCACTAAGATCAGGAACAAGACAAGGTTGCCCACTCTCACCACTCTTATTCAACATAGTTTTGGAAGTTTTAGCCACAGCAATCAGAGAAGAAAAGGAAATAAAAGGAATCCAAATCGGAAAAGAAGAAGTAAAGCTGTCACTGTTTGCAGATGACATGCTACTATACATAGAAAATCCTAAAGATGCTACCAGAAAACTACTAGAGCTAATCAATGAATTTGGTAAAGTAGCAGGATACAAAATTAATGCACAGAAATCTCTGGCATTCCTATATACTAATGATGAAAAATCTGAAATTGAAATCAAGAAAACACTCCCATTTACCATTGCAACAAAAAGAATAAAATATCTAGGAATAAACCTACCTAAGGAGACAAAAGACCTGTATGCAGAAAATTATAAGAGTCTGATGAAAGAAATTAAAGATGATACAAATAGATGGAGAGATATACTGTGTTCTTGTATTGGAAGAATCAACATTGTGAAAATGATTCTACTACCCAAAGCAATCTATATGTTCAATGCTATCCCTATCAAACTACCACTGGCATTTTTCACAGAACTGGAACAAAAAATTTCGCAATTTGTATGGAAACACAAAAGACCCCAAATAGCCAAAGCAATCTTGAGAAAGAGAGATGGAGCTGGAGGAATCAGGCTCCCTGACTTCAGACTATACTACAAAGCTACAGTAATCAAGCCAGTATGGTACTGGCACAAAAACAGAAAGTTAGATTAATGGAACAAGATAGAAAGCCCAGAGATAAACCCACGCACATATGGACACCTTATCTTTGATAAAGGAGGCAGGAATGTACAGTGGAGAAAGGACAGCCTCTTCAATAAGTGGTGCTGGGAAAACTGGACACATACATGTAAATGTATGAGATTAGATCACTCCCTAACACCATACACAAAAATAAGCTAAAAATGGATTAAAGACCTAAATATAAGGCCAGAAACTATCAAACTCTTAGAGGAAAACAGGCAGAACACTCTATGACATAAATCACAGCAAGATCCTTTCTGACCCACCTCCTAGAGTAATGGAAATAAAACCAAAAATAAACAAATGGGACCTAATGAAACTTCAAAGCTTTTGCACAGCAACGGAAACCATAAACAAGACGAAAAGACGACCCTCAGAATGGGAGAAAATATTTGCAAATGAAGCAACTGACAAAGGATTCATCTCCAAAATTTACAAGCAGCCCATGCAGCTCAATAACAAAAAAACAAACAACCCAATCCAAAAATGGACAGAAGACCTAAATAGACATTTCTTCAAAGAATATATACAGTTTGCCAAGAAACACATGAAAGAATGCTTGACATCATTAATCATTAGAGAAATGCAAATCAAAACTACAATGAGATATCATCTCACACCAGTCAGAATGGCCATCATCAAAAAATCTAGAAACAATAAATGATGGAAAGAGTGTGGAGTAAAGGGAACACTCTTGCACTGCTGGTGGGAATGTGAATTGGTTCAGCCACTATGGAGAAGAGTATGGAGGTTCCTTAAAAAACTACAAATAGAATTACCATATGACCCAGCAATCCCACTACTGGGCATATACCCTGAGAAAACCGTAATTCAAAAAGAGTCATGTACCAAAATGTTCATTGCAGCTCTATTTACAATAACCCGGAGATGGAAACAACCTAAGTGCCCATCATCAGATGAATGGAAAAAGAAGATGTGGCACATATATACAATGGAATATTACTCAGCCATAGAAAGAAACGAAATTGAGCTATTTGTAATGAGGTGGATAGACCTAGAGCCTGTCATACAGAGTGAAGTAAGTCAGAAAGAAAAAGACAAATACCGTATGCTAACACATATATATGGAATTTAAGAAGAAAAAAAAATGTCATGAAGAGCCTAGGGGTAAGACAGGAATAAAGACACAGACCTACTGGAGAACGGACTTGAGGATGTGGGAAGGGGGAAGGGTGAGCTGTGACAGGGCGAGAGAGAGTCATGGACATATACACACTAACAAACGTAAGGTAGATAGCTAGTGGGAAGTAGCCGCATGGCACAGGGATATCGGCTCGGTGCTTTGTGATCGCCTGGAGGGATGGGATAGGGAAGGTGGGCAGGAGGGAGACGCAAGAGGGAAGCGATATGGGAACATATGTATATGTATAACTGATTCACTTTGTTATAAAGCAGAAACTAACACACCATTGTAAAGCAATTATACCCCCAAAAAAATGTTAAAAAAATGATTACCACAATCAAATTAGTTAACTTATTCACCACCTCACATAGTTTACCTTGTGTGTGTGTGTTAGTGTGTACTGAGTACACTTAAGATCTGCTCTCTTAGTAAATTTCGATTATACAATAGCTTATTATTAACTATAATCACCCTCATTTCCTTTAGATTCTGAGAATTTATCTATCTTAAAACTAAAATTTTGTACTCTTTGACCAAAATTTTCCCATTTTTCACACCTCCCAGCACCTGGTAACCACTAGCGAACAATATGGTTCTATGAGTTTGACTTTTTTGGATTAAATATTAAGTGAGATTACAGACTATTTGTCATTCTCTGTCTGACTTGCTTCATTAACATTATGTTCTCCATGTTCATCCATGTTGTTGCAAATGGCAGTATCCCATTCTCTTTTTATGGCTGAATAATATTCCACTACACACACACACACACACACATGCACAGAGTGCACAACATTTCCCTGTTCTCTGCATACTTGTCAGCATTTATCTCCTTTATGATAATAATCATCTTAACACATGTGAGGTGATATCTTGCTTGGTTTTGATTTACATTTTCCTGATTGGTGATACTGAGCACATTTTCATGTATTTGTCAGCCATCTGAAAGTCTTCTTTGGCAAAATGTCTATTCTGTTCCTTTGCCCATTGTATTATTTGGTTTTTTGCTTTGTATGTGTTCATTATATATTTTGGATATATATATATATATTTTAACATCTTTATTAGAGTATAATTGCTTTACAATGGTGTGTTAGTTTCTGCTTTACAACAAAATGAATCAGTTATATATATACATATGTTCCCATATCTCTTCCCTCTTGCATCTCCCTCCCTCCCACCCTCCCTATCCCACCCCTCCAGGCGGTCACAAAGCACCGAGCTGATATCCCTGTGCTATGCGGCTGCTTCCCACTAGCTATCTACCTTACGTTTGCTGGGGTATATATGTCCATGCCTCTCTCTCGCTTTGTCACAGCTTACCCTTCCCCCTCCCCATATCCTCAAGTCCATTCTCTAGTAGGTCTGTGTCTTTATTCCTGTGTTACCCCTAGGTTCTTCATGACATTTTTTTCCTTAAATTCCATATATATGTGTTAGCATACGGTATTTGTCTTTCTCTTTCTGACTTACTTCACTCTGTATGACAGACTCTAGGTCTATCCACCTCATTACAAATACCTCAATTTCGTTTCTTTTTATGGTGGAGTAATATTCCATTGTATATATGTGCCACATCTTCTTTATCCATTCATCCAATGATGGACAGTTAGGTTGTTTCCATCTCCGGGTTATTGTAAATAGAGCTGCAATGAACATTTTGGTACATGACTCTTTTTGAATTATGGTTTTCTCAGAGTAACCTTGGCAAAAGAATGAGACACTAGAATTATGCTTTTAATTGTCAGTGTCATGTTTTAGAGGAAGAGAACCTGTGTGTGGCTGAGTGTGTTCCCCAAATTACTTGAATTCTCACAGGCTTATTTTCTTCAGCGCAAAGATCTTTGGGAAAATATAGTCATGATACAGTTGCCTAGATAAGATACAACTTATTTTTTCATTTTCTTCATTAAAAATAAAATCTCATTATTGTTTTGTGTGCAATGTAACCAGCCAAATGTCACAACTTTCCTTAAAGACAGAACTGGTTCTTTGCTACAGTTGTAGAAAAAAATGTACCCCCTTCTTCTTGCATACTTCCCTCTTCTTCTTGCTGAAAATATTGTCAAGATACCTGAAATGTTGGGCAACCATATTTTTGCAATGGATTAAGCTACACTTTGAGGAAACAAATATGAGGATGAATATTATAAGCTAAGTGAAGCAAAAATATGGAATTATGGATGTGGTTGATTCCATTAAATTAATTAAGCATTCTTGGACACCAACTTCTGGACTTTTTGATATGTGACACTATTTGTTGGTCCAATATGGTCTGGTGTTTCATTTCATGCAGCCAACTGAAGTCATGCTTGGGACAACTATCTATTTTTCACTGCCAGCCTCCTCCTCCCACTCAGAAGAATTATCTCATAGTGTGATCATTGGAGAATACACAGTTATTTTATTAATGCTAAATTAATATTTCAATGTACTGGTGTTACACTTTTATATGAAGTGGCTCATTATTGTTTTCTTACTGCTAATAATTAAAATATCCAGGTTTGAAAGAATAATTTTGTACACGAGGAAGGATTTGAGTTTATTTATAAAATATGATTGCTCTAACAGACTTAACATTCCTCTATACTTTTGTGAGTAGTAGATAAAGAAGTAGGTTTAGAGTTAGCAAGTAATTGACTCGTGTAAAGCTAGTGATTCAGGAAAACCAATGCATATGTACCTCTGAATAAAAGAGACAAAAAAATAAAGCAAATTAGAAAGCATTAGTAATAACAAAAACAGTTAAGGGCTCCCCTGGTGGTGCAGTAGTTGGGAGTCCGCCTGCCGATTCAGGGGACACGGGTTCGTGCCCTGGTCCAGGAAGATCCCACATGCCATGGAGTGGCTGGGCCTGTGAGCCATGGCTGCTGAGCCTGAGCATCCAGAGGCTGTGCTCCGCAACAGGAGATGCCACAGCAGTGAGGGGCCCGCGTACCACAAAAAAAAAAAAAAAAAGTTAAAATCACTGTCCTAATTGAATTTTAAATTTAACATGAAATTTAAAAGGTAGATAAAGATCAATATTAAAATAAAATACAAAGAACAAGTAGCTCAATCAGTTTTCAACATGCACAATGACTCTTTAAATTGTTAATCTACACCAGGCTATACTCATTTTAATAATTTACTGTTTCATAAAATACAGGCTTGGTGGTTTTTTTTTTTTTTAGTTTGGAAAACACACAGAATAAACTGCTTATATTTTCTGTCATTAATTTTGGATTTCTTCCATCCTTCCATCTGTTGGAGAACTAAATAAAGTATGAACTGTAGTCCATTATGCTTTGTAGAAATGGCAAATGCAAATGCTTAGCCTACTTTTTTCTGTGTTAAATATTGTGCTTTTTTGTTTTTTAGCTTATGTATTTATTTTTAACAAACTTTAACATTTAAATTAAGCATTGCATTTTAAGTTTTAAAATCTATTGTCATTAATTGTAAAATAACTGAATAATATTTAATTTCAGATATTCTCCATCATTTCTTTGGATCTGATATTATAGCAAACAAGGAAATTATTAATTCCATGGAAGAAAAACCTTAAAAAAATACTGACTCATTCAGTCTTCAATATTTTTAAAATAGTAAAAGAAATGTATAAATAATGCTTGGGAAAATCTAAATACTATTCAGGGAAAATAATCTGTAGTTAAATACATTAAAAATATAATTGAGATGGTGATAGGTCCCATGAAGACAATAAAGTAAAATCATATGATAGAAAGTATTTGGGGAGGGGCTACTTTTGATAGTGTGCCAAGGGAATGTCTGAATTGTAGTTGAGCTAAGGTCCTATATTAGTTAGGATAAATGTACAGCTCCTCTAACAAAGTCCCAACTGAATTATAATAGTTTAAACAGTTTTTTCTCTGCCATGTAACAGTCCTTGAATTATCAGCCTACATTGTTGAGGTCCATTTTTCTTCTTTTTCCCCATGCTCAAGACATTGTCTTCATCATCATGTTAATAAGCACTCAATACTACATCTAAAAGTTTTACATTTCAGGCAGAGAGAAAAAGAAAAGGTAGAAGGAACACACACCATTAAGTTGAAAATGCATTGCCTTGAAGTAACTCAAATCATGTCTATTTATACCCCATTGGCTAGCACGTAGTTACATAGCCACATCTGGTGCAAATGAAAAAAGAAAGGACAGCTTCATTTTAGCCAGATACAAAATTTTAGTTCCATCACTAAGGAAAGACTGGACTTCAGGCAACAAACAGACTTTTACCTGAAATGAAGGTAAGGATGAAACTCTGTTAAGATTTTGGGAGTCAGTCTTCACACCATTATTTCTTCAAATTATTTTTCATTCTGCACCAATCTTTGGCTTCTCTTTCTGGAAAGCTAATGAAATGATTATTAGACCTTCTGATATTAGACTCATAGGTGCTTGAGCTCTGCTTATTTTTGTTCAGTATTTTTTTCTTCTGTTGTTAAGATTGGAAATTTTCTACTGATTTATCTTTAAGTTCACTGAGTCTTTCCTATTTAATTTCCATGTCTACTATTAAGCCTATGAAATGAAACTTTTATCACATACACTGTGTTTTTCAGTTATAACATTTCCATTTGGCACCTGATTCTATAATATGGTTTCTATTTCTCTGCTGAAAATTTTTATATTTTTATTAATTTTGAGAGTGATCAACTTTAGCTCACAGGCAAAATAATAAACTGCTTTAAGGCTTTGCCTGATAATTTCAACATCTGAGTCATCTTGGGATTGGCTTTTTTTTTTTTTTTTTCAGTACGTGGGCCTCTCACTGTTGTGGCCTCTCCCGTTGCAGAACACAGGCTCCAGACACGCAGGCTCAGCGGCCATGGCTCACAGGCCCAGCCGCTCCGCGACATGTGGGATCTTCCCGGACCGGGGCACGAACCCGTGTCCCCTGCATGGACAGGAGGACTCTCAACCACTGCACCACGAGGAAAGCCCGGGATTGGCATTTTAATTATTTTTTCCACTAGTGTCTGGACAGATTTTCTCAGTTCTTTCAATGTCAAGTGATTTGGGATTATATCGTGGACATTTTGTGTATTATGTCGTAAAACTCCAAGTCCTGTTAAAATTCTTTGAAGATTAACTGTACATTTTTTTTCTTGTTTGTTTTAGCAGACAGTTGGCATGGTTAAGTTCAGGTCAAAAGTTTTGATTTCCCTTCTGTAGGTAATGCTTTCAAAGTCAGTTTGGGTTTCCAAGTTAACACTACGATGTTTGAGTTTTCTTGTGCTTGTTCACTCAGGGATTTGCCCAGGACTTATGTTTTGGTGTGAACAATAATTCAGTTCTAAAGCTTTGATCATGTTTACTGTTGTCTGTTCTATTAGTGCACAGACTGGGCTAAGCCTGTTTTTTTTCAGTTCAGATACAGTATTTGGGCAATCCTATCTCTCACCTCCCCAGTTTCCCAGCCACTGTTTGGTTCCCTGGGGCCCCCTTTTCCCAGTCTCCTGACATGGGAGCCAGAATTTCTCTCAGGGTTTAGCCTTTTGTGCTAGTGAACAATTTTGCAATACTGTGGCCATTCTCAGGTAAAGCTGAGAGAGAAACGCGAGACAAAATAGTGGTGATATCCCACACACTCTTTGGACCATTGAGGCCACTTTCTTGATTCCTCTGGATAGAATTATACTTTTACCCTGAGGTTTAGATATCCCACCATGGAAGCAGAGCTGCTTCACGACTGGAGCTTCCTAAGGGCAGGGCTAAAATAGAAAATAAATAAAAGGAGATCCTCCTTCCAATCCACTCTCTGTCTTTTTGCTTTGAAAAACAATTTTCCTCCTAAGGTTTATTGTCCATCTCTACTTGTGCTCTCAGGTAAAAGCCAGGAGATAAAAAGTGGAGGGTAAAAATGAGTAAAGTCATGGCCTCTCCTTTCTTCAAGTTTGACTTCCCTCCCATTTTATCTGCATCATTTACTTTCCAGAGTAAACATAGTCATTCTTTGTATTCTGCCCAGAGTTTTTTTTGTTTCAATCATGGAGAAAGATAGGCTGTAATGAGCTTATTCCAGCTCAGTCATCATTGGAACTCTTTTACTAGAGCTCTTTTTTTCCTTCCAGTTTTATTGAGATGACTGACATACAGCACAGTATAAGTTTAAGGTATACAGCATAATAATATGATTTACATACATCATGAAGTGATTATCACAATAAATTTAGATCATTAAAGAAAAATAGAAAAAACATTTTTCTTCTTTTGATGAGAAGTCTTAGGATTTACTCTCAAAATCTATCATGGATAACATACAGCAGTGTTAATTATATTTATCATGTTCTACATTACATCCTTAAATTCTTATTTATCTTATAACTGGAAGTTTGCACTTTTTGACTGCCTTCATCCAATTCCCTCTCCTCCCACCCCCTGTTTCTGGTAACCACAAATCTGATTTCTTTTTCTATGAGTTTGCTTGTTTGTTTTTAAAGTATAATTGACCTACTACACTATGTTAGTTCCCATTACACAACATAGAGATTCGATATTTTCATTTCAAACTGATCACCACAAGTCTAATTACAAATGTCACCATACAAAGATATTACATAATTATTGACTGTATTTCCCACAATTTACATTACATACCCATTACTCATTTATCTTGCAACTGGAAGTGTGTACCTCTTAATCTCCCTCACTTATTTCTCCCCTCCCTCTACCCCCTCCTCTCTGACAAACCCCTGTTTGTTCTATGTATCTATAACTTTGATTATGTTTCATTATGTTTGTTCATCGGTTTTGTTTTTTTAGACTACACATGTAAGTGAAGTCACACGGTATTTGTCTTCCTCTTATGACTTATTTCACTTAGCATAATACCCTCTATGTCCACCGATGTTGTCACAAATAGCAAGATTTCATTCCTTTTTATGGCTGAGTAATATTCCATATCTTGTTTATCTATTCTCTATTTATGGGTCCTTGGTGAATGGGGCTGCATTCTGTGAAGGCTGGCTGAGGGCCTAAAGGTGTCCTAAAGTTGGTTGTCCTGCTGGTGAGTGGGGCCATGGCCCAGGGGAATCCAGGCCTGGTGCCCACCCACTGGTGGATGAAGAAGTGTCCTGGGGCTAGTGCCAGCCTACTGACAGGCAGAGTCAGGTCCTGAGGGTCCCTGGCTGCAGGGTTCAGGGTTCCCGGATCCAGTGTTGACCCATCGTGGCTGGCTAAGGAGCTCAAAGTGTCTTAAAGCTGATGTTGGCCACTAGTAGGGAGGGCCAGGCTCCGGGGTTTTCTGGGGCTTGTGCTGGTCTGCTGGTGAGTGGGCTGTGTCCTGCCAGGGTGGCTGAGGGGCTATGGTAGTCCTGGGAATGGTGTCTACCCTCTGGTGGGTAGGGACAAAGCACAGGGCGTCTTGGGGCTGATGCCAGCCCAGTGGTGTGTGAGGCTGGACCCAGGGCTATGTTGGCCCTCTGGGGAGTGGAGTTGAGTCCTGGGGTCTCTGGATGCAGGGCCCAGGAGTCCCACTGTTGATGTGGTGTCCCACAGGTTGGTGTGCCTAGGACCCAGAGATTCCTGGGTTATTGTGGGCTCACTGGTTTGTGGGCCTTGTCCTTGGCCCTCTGGTGGACAGGGTCATGTCCTGGAGCAGCTTTGGGCTCAAGGGTTATTAAGGCAGCCTGCCTGCTCGTGGGTGGGGTGCTGTCCCTACTGGGCTAGTTGCTTGGTTTAGGGTATCTCAGTACTGGTGCTGACAGGCTAGTGGTTGGGGCTGAGTCCTGGTGCTAATAAGCTAGAAGGAGGATTCCAAAATGGTGCTTGTCAGCACCAGTGTCCACGTGGTAGGAAAAGCTCCCCCACATGGCTGCTGCCAGCATCTCTGTCACCAGAGTGAACTCCAGTTGCCTCCTGCCTCTCCAGGAGGCTTTCCAAGATAAACAGATATGTTGTATCCAGGCTCCTTTCAAAGTATTACTTCTTAACTGGGTCCAAGAGCATGTGAGATTTTGTGTATACCCTTTATGAGTGAGCCTCTCTTTCCCACAGCCCTCTGGCTCCACTAAAAATAAGCACTCCTTGCTGTCAAAGCCAAACATACTGAGGGCTCATTTTCTTGGTGCAGGACCCTTGGGTTGGGGAACCCAATGTGGGTATTGAACCCCCTAGCTCCTTGGGGAGAAACTCTCAATTGTAATTATCCTCTTGTTTGTGGCTCACCTGCTGGGGGTATAGGTCTTGACTGTACCACATCTCTGCCCCTCCTACCCATCTCACTGTGGTTCCTTCTTTATATCTTTAGTTGTAGAAGATTTTTTCTGCTAGATTTCAGTCTTTCTTATCAATAGTTGCTCTGTAAATAGCTGTAATTTTGGTGTGCCCATGGGAGGAGGTGAGCTCATGGTCTTCCTATTCTGCCATCTTGGTCATTCCTCACTCATGCTTAATATTTTACCATTAATGACTTATTCATCATGCTACTTTTTGGTTTACATTTTTGGCATATAGTTTGCCAAGTACCTCTTCTGGACTTCTGTGAGGAAAGGGGAATTCGAAATATTTGGAGAGTAAAGAAGGAAATTATGGATAAATATAACATAGATTTCACTTCCTTTAGACCTAATATATATTTAAATTATTTTATACCCACTTTTCAGAGACAATGTGTGAAATATGCATGTACTAGGGTTTCACTAATTTGTGACATCTGTTTGTGGTGGCATTGTACCTATATCTCACATTTCTCATTAATCTCATTTCAACACCTAGTTGACATATATAATATTCAATTTTGACTTCTCAAAATTTGTTTTCTAGAATTAAAAATAGCTTCATACTTTATAGAAGAAACCTAGCACTGATAATAGCACATTAAATGGTTCTGCCATTTAATAAAGTATTTAGCCAACCCAACCATTTTTGCACTTACTTTACACTCATGTAACCTCCTAAAATTTCTCTGGAATATCATATGCTTTATAGCACAAAAAGTACATAGTGCCATACAAAATAGACAATAGAATAATGCAATGTATACCGCAAACATTTTTAATAGTAAATTAAAGTCATACTGCAAGATTTTTCTTGAGCATTTTAGTTTTTGAAGGATGCTTTCAAAACTAACCTTTCTTTATTCTATCTCCTCTGGGTAATTATGTGTGAAATATTTTGATACAATGAGGAGGGACATTGTCTAAACAATTACTTTTTCCTGTTAGTAAACTTTGCATGACTCTATTACTCATAATCTAAATTTGGACAAAGCAATGGATATAGCAGACATTCAATACTATTCTGGATGGATATAACCCAATCTATATAGCAGTATATTTCCTGGAATTGTTTTCCAGAAAAATCATGCACTTTTCCATGAACAGTAGTTCTCATGTACAATGTTAACTGGCAGGTCAGGCATTCCTATCCTCTCATGTCATTAATACTGCTCAAAATCAGAGATTGAGTTAACTTCAGTAAAATTCTAGTTAAAAAAACAAACAGATTTGTTTAAAGAATCATCTAAATTTATAACATTAACTGTTATGATGGTTATTTAGCATTGGAATTTAATGTAATAAATTTTATTAAACGCCAACTCTGTAAGCACCTAAACAGAGACTACAAAGAGAAATATAAGAATATCAAAATTAAAATGTTGTGCTCAAGAAAGTTATAATTTTATAAGGGCATATCAAATAATTAAGACAGTGAGTTTTATAACTAGTAGCTGTATAAGAAAATTAATATTTATTGAGAACTTACTATATGCCTGGTCCTGATTTTAGCACTTTAAAGTTTTTATGCTGTTTTATATGAAGGAAGTTTATATTTTCCCCACAATACAAAGAAAGGCACAGACTCAAGAGTTTAACAATTTTCTAAAATAGATCCAGTATTCAAATGTCTGTTGGAAGCCTGTGAAACACTGTGGAGCCTCACACAATATTCTGGGGATACTTACCAATACAGTTGCAAGCAAAATGCCACAGGAATTGATAAAAAAAGGAAAGAAATCTACATGTTTGATCACAAGTAGTTCATGGAAGTGGTGGTACTTGATATTGGTAGAGTTTTAAAAAAAATTTTATTTTATATTGAAGTATAGTTGATTTACAATGTTAGTTTCAGGTGTAGAGCAAAGTGATTTGGTTATACACATACCTATCTGATTCTTCTCTCACTTAGGTTATTACAGCATATTGAGTAGAGTTCCCTGTGCTATACAGCAGATCCTTGTTGGTTATCTATTTTATATATAGTACTGTGTATATGTTAACCCAACCTCCTAATTTATCTCTCCCTCCAACTTTCCCTTAGTGTGCAAGTGAGGGCACTCATTATATTTAGAAAGTGAAGACTAAACTAGAATCCAGAAGATGGAAATCTTAAAATTATTTCAATAAACTACAAATGCTAGAGTTTTAGGGTGCCCACAGTGGAGTGGCATGTAGATGGAGCAGAATAAAATAAATTTAGGTTGAGGAGTTTGCTTGTTGTTCATCAGGTAGGTGATATTCACTGTAGGTCATTGAGAGGAAGAATGAAATCATTGTTTATCAAGGTAAATCATAATTCCTTAGGTAGGAAATAACATGGAAAAGAAAGACACTGGAAAGAACAGACATGAGTAGAGTACATATTATTGTAAGAGTTTAGAGAAGAAGGTATTAACAAGCAGACAAATGTGAGGAATATTAGGGGAGATAGAATAAATTAAAACTAGCTAAGTATATTTTATAGATCAGGAACAGGGAGGCATTAATTAAATAATAAAAGTTGGGTCACAATAGTTGAGAGAGCAGAGGTGCCCTTGAGGGAAAAAGAGAAAACAAAGTAAAGGGTTTTGAGAAGATTATATTTTTAGTATTGGGTACATTTAGTTTGAGGTGAGGATAAAATACCTATGTACATTTATCTATTAAGACATTGGAGATTCTTTTAGATTTGGGCTGAAGATATAGGCAAGGCCAAGTAACATCAATGTAGGAGGTATCTGCAGGCAAATTATCATTGAAACTCTCAAAGTGAATGGAATAACCCAAGAATCAAGTGCATAGGAAACAGAAAAAAATTTTTAAAGCACCATAAATTTAGGATTCCAGAAAATAAACAAAATCAACAGAAGAGAAAATCAGAAGCTGTGTTTCATACAAAATACATATAAGCAAGATTCAAAAAGCAGAAAAATAATTGTAGCTCTCTTTCTTTATGCTTAAGTGCAGTCACATATTATCTCATTTAATCTCAACATTCCTCGGAAGTAGGGCTACTGTCATCCCTTTATAGAGGAGAAACTTGAAACTCCGATGAGCTAAGAAACTTCCCCTGGTCACACAGGAATGGATGGCTGAACAAAAATTCACACCAAGCATCCTGCATCTAGATTTTATACTTTTAATTTTTATGTTATACTGTCTCTTGGTTATAAAAAGCTTTTCATTTTCCAAATATGAATAATTGGAGATTTTAAATTATTCTTGTTTATAAGTCCTTAATTTACTCTTGCTATCTTGATAAGCAAAACTGACCAAGAGACAGAGAAGGATTAAAGTGAAGTAGGAGAGATTTCAAGGTGGGGCATAATCTATGGGTGATACAGCGTCACTGAATTAAATATAGATATGGTGCTCTTAACTCCATTTTCCAAGAGTGACCTCTTATACAACTGATATAATTTAAATTCATCATACTCCTAATCAGTACATGGAATAGTTTCTTAGCTTTAATTTATTCATGTCAAACACACAGAATTGTGGATCCTACTAAAAGGTAATTGTTTTTCTGATAGCAAAGACACTTCATCCTTAGCATAATGACCTTTGTTATGCTTTAAGACATGTTTAATGAGTGGATTGGGGTATCTATATTTTGAGATAAGTGTTGAGAAAAGCATAATGCTCTTTGCTACACTTAGAGACTCTACATGTACTCTACATCATAAACCCCTTGCTCCATTGTGCTTACAGAGGATTCAGCAACTTTTAAATAGCTCATTATACTCTGATGAGATTATACTCTGATGATAGTGAAGTTTGCTTTCAGTCAAGCTTAAAGAAAAGGACTATGGGATGCTCACGTATGAGTCACACACCTAAAGAAGTAGGCTTATGCTTTTATTAACAGAAGACAGAATAGCATGGAAGCTAAGTGTGGGCTCTGGAGCCAGACAGCTTATGTTTGAATATTAGCTTTGCTGCTTACCCTAGCTATGTGATGGTAGATAAATGCTGTGTGCCCCATAATTTGTGTGTGTGTGTGTGTGTGTGTGTGTGTGTGTGTGTGAGGATTAAATTAGATTATCCATATATGATGCTTAGAATAGTGCCTGATGTGTGGTAAGTATACAGTAATCTTTCCCTTCTCTTAAAAATGAAATTTGAATGAATATTTAAAGCATATTTGCTTAAAGTGGTACCCATTTATTCTGCCTGTGGCAGGACATAGAGTTAATTCTTTATTCCTGCTGAGCTCTGTTCGAATTATTCTTACTTAGTAATTTAGATAAATTAAAAAATATTCCAATATTTTCATCACGAAAATGTATTAGAGTTTTAACCTCTTCTGTTACACATCCTTTCTAATTTTAATGCTATCTTTTTCTTGTTACAATTCTCTCTTATTATGGTTTGCAAAAGTTTGTCTATTTTATTGATCTTCTTCAAAGAACCAGCTTTTGGTTATATTCATGAAACCAATTTCCTTATTATCTTCTGTTCCATTATTTTTTGTATTTATCTCTATTTTTTATATTGCTTTTGCTTCTTGTTCTTCAAAGTTTTGAACAAGAGGTGGATTCCTTTATTTTCAGTCCATCTTAATTTGAAATTAATACATGTCTTAACATATTACAAACAATACTTTGGCTACATCATACAGCTTTTTTTTTTTTTTTTAATGGGAAACACCGTTAGTATTTGCCTGATATATAGCTTATAAAATATGCTTTTAAAAATTATTTTATTGAGGTTTTCCTTTGGACTCTAAGGTCAATTTTGTAACAATTTCATGTGTTTTGAATAAATGCATTTTCTTTGACACATTCAAAATGGTCAGTGGATATATTAGTTCCACACAATTTTGTTATTCATATCTTAATATTTTTTTTAGTTTTCCTTAGTTTGGGGGTTTTGATATGTCAGTTGCAGAGGGAAATTTGTCACATCTTTCAGTATATATTATGTATTTGTCATTTGGCCCCTTTCTTTTTTTTTTTTTTTCCGGTACGCGGGCCTCTCACTGTTGTGGCCTCTCCCATTGCGGAGCACAGGCTCCGGACTCGCAGGCTCAGCGGCCATGGCTCACGGGCCCAGCCGCTCCGCGGCATGTGGGATCTTCCCGGACCGGGGCACGAACCCGTGTCCCCTGCATCGGCAGGCGGACTCTCAACAACTGCGCCACCAGGGAAGCCCCTGGCCCCTTTCTTTTCTCTTTTATATTTCAATATATATATTGATGAATAATAAATTTTAGCAAAATATAAAGTGTAGTCCAATTTTGACCTGAATTCTATTTTGCCTGACATTACTAGTGCTAAAATTGGTTTCTATTAAGAAATATTTCTTGATAGGTATATTTTTTCAAATCAATTATATTTATATGTTGAGATGTATGTAATTTTGCTTTTTTTAAACTTCTCATATATAGATTTTTATTTTCCCACATCATGAATTTTCTTTTAACAATGTTGCATAATTTGTATCTTTAATGAAGGTATGAACTCAGTCTTATTTGTTAGGATCACTCATAAATTTGGGTTTATTAACATGCTGTATTTTCTTTTATGGTTTTGCATTTTTGCCAGTTTTTTTCTTCCCTTTATTTTTTCTTTTCTAGTGGTTTAGGGGATGCATATCCTATTTCTAGTTTCCTTGTCACTATTTACTACCATTTAACAGATAAATATTTTTGATCAATATATAAATAATGATCATCTATATCTTTCTTCTGAATAAGACAAGAACTTTGCTATTAACCTTCTCCCCAGACCTTCCACCCATATCCTGCCTCAAACACCAGTCATGATCATCTGGAGAGTTAGTGACAGAATTATAATAACGTTTAAACAGAGTATTGTATGGAGTATTAACCTTGAGTATTTTTTTTATCTGAAATATCTTTATTTTGTTGTTTTTGTTGTTTTCACATGTAAATGAAAGTTTAATTAGTAAAACAAGTTTAAAATTATGGTTTCTTACAAATTTGTTAAATGCTTTTTTAGAATCCTGAAAAACTTTTTTTTTCACTCTACAAGCTTTTAGTATGTTCTCTTTATCCCTGCAGTGCTGAAATGTCATGATTTATCTAATTGTGTGCCTCTTCTATTAATCCTGTACAGTACTTTGTTCATCCTTCAATCTGAAGACTTGTGCTTTAGTTCTCAACTATTTTCTTCTATTATTTTATTGATTATTTTTACTCTTTTATTCCCTTTTGGGACTTTTAATTTTCTAATTATTTAAAACACATTTGAGAGCAGTTTTAAGTTCATAGCAAAACTGAGCAGAAGGTACAGAATTTTCTGTATAGCCCTTGCTCCCACACATGCATAGCTTTCACTTTTATTAACATCCCCCGCCAGAGTAGTACGTTTGTTACAATCAATAAACCTGTATTGACACATTATAACCACCCTAAGTCTGTAGTTTACCTTAGGGTTCTCTCTTGGTGCTGTATATTCTATGGATTTGCACAAACACATGTAATCATAATTATAGTCTTTTATAGAGGATTTTCACTGCCTTAAAAATTCTCTGTGTTTCACCTTTCATTTTTCCCCTACTCAACCCAACCCCTGGCAACCACTGATATTTTTTCTATCTCCATCATTTTGCCTTTTCCAGAACATCATATACTTATAATCATAAAGTATGTAGACTTTTCAGACTGACTTCTTTCACTTAGTAACATGTATTTAGGATTCCTCCATGTCTTTTTATAGCTTGATAGCTCATTTCTTTTTAGTACTGAATCATATTCCACTATATGGATATACCAGAGCTTATTCATGCATTCACCTACTAAAGGACATCTTGGTGGCTTCCAAGTTTTGTCAGTGATGAAAAAAATCTGCTATAAACATCTGTATGCAAGTTTTTGTGTGGACATAAGTTTTCAACTACTTTGGGTAAATTCCCAAAGTTTGATTACTGGATCATATGTAAATATTCTTCTGGAAATTTTATGAGGTAAAAGTTAGAATAAATGATCATGCTTTCCATCCTTTCCCTGTCTGAATCTTTCTGAGATGATCTAGAATTCTGATACACCATCAAGCATGGCTGCTGACAGCACACACTCTGGGGTCAGATTACTTAGGATCAAATGCCAGTTAGTTCTTCTGCTTCTTAGCTGTATGACCTGAGGGTTATTATTTCATCTTTCAAGCAGAAAATTCCTTACCAGTTAAAATAAAATAAAGTGGAACTACTGATATTTGTTATAAGTTATTGTAGAGATTAAATCAGATAATGAATATAAAGTACATAGCATAGTGCCTGTCACATAAATTTTTGATGTCTATTAACTATCATTGTTGTTGGTTGATTTTCCTGAAATTTTGGGAATTCTTAATATGGGTTAATAGTCTCTAGTGTAGATATGTGGATTATCTTTTCTGGGACTTAGTGGTTACCTAAACCATAGTCCCACTTTTATTTTTTTTTTCCACATGCACTAGATCCACTGCTATAGTTTGTCTATAAATATCACAATTACTAATGCTTAGGGCAATCAGGGAAAGAAGGAGAATCTGGGCCACCTAACTACTCCAAATGCATCTCTCTGGTTTATCACTCCAAGACAGTGACACTGCTTATTGATTCAAGACCTGGTCTTTCTCCAATGTTTCTACTTTGTCATATTTCAGCCTGAATGTGTTTAGGACTCAAGTTTACTCCAGTTTTGTTCTTCAAC
Organism: Phocoena phocoena; assembly: GCF_963924675.1. Taxonomy (NCBI): domain Eukaryota; kingdom Metazoa; phylum Chordata; class Mammalia; order Artiodactyla; family Phocoenidae; genus Phocoena; species Phocoena phocoena. The sequence goes on along the minus strand of NC_089236.1, from coordinate 46,614,285 downwards.
ATATTCATATTCATAGATTTTCTAACTTTAAGAATTCATTATTTATGGACTACTGAAAATGTAATGTACTTATTTATCAGTCAGTATGGATTTGCTCTTCTTTAAAATATGCTTTCTGTTATATCATGAGATTTGGGGTAGAAGGAAGTCATTGACCCCCTTAAACCAATCTCAACTGTTTGTTGGGAGTGTCTTGAATTAAGTTTTTCAGTTTATGTTTGATGTTTTGCCCATCCTCCATGCCTAGTTTCTATGATCTATTCTAAGCAAGGGGCTCTAGTGGAAGTATACCCTTGGCTATGTGGACTTTTATCATGGTTTCCAGCCAGTCAGCGACACCAGAATTCCAACAGTGTTCCTAGGAGAGTTGTCCTGCTTGAAGACCATTACAAACCTTTTCACTTTTTGTTTCAAGACATCAAACATTTTTCTAAACCTCTTTCCTGTCCTTCAACTCTTGCAGTTCCTCCTCATAGACAGTAATATAACTGCTTGAAATTTATTAACATTAGTTACAGCTTGAACAGGCATTAGGCCATGTTTCTTGCAACAGTACATTATAACATAGAACATAACATTTTCTTTCTTAAGCTAATCTTGATAAAAAATACAGACATCTCTTCCATGTTGTAAAAATATAAGCTATTTTCTAAATAATCCACTACTATTTAGTCTTAATTAAGAATTAAAATTCCATTTAGCCAATAATTTTGAAAAGTAAAACAAAGGGACAAACACATGTTCTTTGGAGGTGTTACTTGCCAAGAGCTTTAAAATATTTTAGTCTTTAATGTTCAAAATAATCCTATGAAGTAAGTGTATTCTCATTTTACCAAAGAAATAGTTGAGGTTCAAAGAATATAAGTAACATGTCAAAACACCAGGAAAGGCTACAAAATGGGTCAGAGATATAAGGTCTGTTGGACAACAATGCCCATTTCACTTAATTTCACAGTTACAGATAGGCAATTAATAAATGAACCCTTTAAGCAATAGAGGTCACTTGCTTCTTTTTAAGATTTACATGAATGTCATATATTACAATATAAAATATATATATGACTATAAAATAGACTCAAAAAAGACGATTAGAGAGTGTGATATTTCTATATCAGGAGAGGAACTTGTTGAAAATGTACACATAAATCTTTGGCCTGAGACTAAAAAGAAAATAAAATCTGTTATACATCATTCCCTTAATCTAGTTAACTTTAATGATAAAATTCTAATGTGTTTAATTCATTTTTCTTTTTTAATTGAAACATAGAAAAAGATTAATAGTTTACATACCATAATACACTTAAATTCTTCCATTTGCTTCCCTATGAAAATGCATTTTGGAATATGGGGTTAAAAGTACAATGCCTCTAAAATTAATTTGTATGATTAGGCAAGTTATGTTTTAGCTAAGGCACTGAATGAAGTAATACGTGCAAAATAGTATCATAATATTTATAGCAAACAGAGTTGAGCTTTGGTACAAAGAGGGAAATGAGATTCCCAGATCAATTTCAAACTATTGTATTGTATGAGTCATTTCAAATGTCTCTTCTGGGACTATTTAGATTGTGGGGTTCAGGGTAACTATGCCTTCAATACACATGAACCTTTTCAGGATATAATCATTAGTAAATGTGGCTTATGTGATTAATCATTGGTTAAGGAAAAAATTCATTGGAAAATTGAATAATAAAAGTGCCATGTTTCTCTATAACTTAATAACATCAGTTCAAATTAGTTTGGTGGCAATTACATATATCAGTTAACACTGAAGAATGTCAACCCAGGCTATTATTTTAAAAATTGCCATAACTTGAATGGAGTCAAAATATACTCACTGAATGAGTTTAGTTTCTGAATCAGTTACAGTATATTCCTTGAAAAATAATTTATTTTGTTTTTATAAATTGTTTCCTTCACTATCTGAGCAGAGATGAATATGATATCTTCCAATCCTGGAGTATATTGTTTCAATTTAGATGATAGAAATAAAGATGATTTATAGGTAATCCAAAGGAAAAAAGAAACATTTTAAAGAGGAATGTTTGTCACATAGGGAAGAAGGTGAGAGTGTTTATTTAAGAATTTCATTGAGAGCACCGTTATGTTGTGATGTAAGTGATTTGAACTTTGCGCTAAAGGTAAGGTTTCCTTATCACACCTCCAAATATTTAATTTTCAAAAACCTTGAAATAAATTTAGAAATATTGTTAACCAAAAGGTTTTTTTCTTTTCTATAACCTAAATTATTTAACTTACATGAAAACATCATTCACTATAGCATGCGTTCTAAATTATGGAGGGAATTCTAGTTCAAATCAACCACTAGATTTACCTAAACTTAAGAAAGTGAAAGCATTCTCAAAAATAACATTGCCAGAGACTAAACTGTTAACTTCCACTTCAGCTGGCAGATCCTGTATTTTATTGTTCTTAGTGTACTAAAGCACAATTGTGTGACTGTGTTCCCTCTGGATCCTCTATAAAAATAGATATATATCTTAAAAAGCTGTCTAAGGAAGTAGAGTTTTAAGTAAACAATATAATAACTTGTCTTATGGCTAATCAGCATTTTCAAATATCAGAAAAGAAGCAGTTGAATTGAATTTTTAGTTACTGTTTCTTTAGGTGAAACAAATACTGTCTAAATCTTTTGAACTGTAAAATAATATAGCTTATTTGAAATTCTCATAATTATAAAGGGTTAGAATTTTGCCTGTATATCTCATTTCTCCTTTTAAATGTCTCTAGCATGCACTGTAAGCTAATGGACAATACATTTATGAATATGTGGAATCACAAATAAGTTAGTAAACACAGAAAGCATTTTGAGAAGCACTGAAATATAATAGATATTAGATAATGACACATTTCAACTGTGAGTTTGCAATAGTTATCTTCCAATCAAAGTGTAAAAGCTTGAGTGAACAAAAGATAAAGCTAATACTATCTAATAAGAACAGACCATTATAGATCAGTGAAACTGCAAAACAGATTTGTAAGACAAGGGGCAAGCCACATTATCTAGATTAACATTTTTCCAGCTCAAACAAGAAGGGCCACTGTAGGAAAGTAAGAACTAAGTAGTATGGCCTGCATTTAGTCAACCTGAAGTAATTATTAATTTATGGTTGTCTGTGATTTTAATGAAAATGAAAGCTGTGAGGAAAGAATTGAGAGAGATAATGTGCCGTGAAATTGAGTTTCATTTACTTAGGGGCCACCTTTTTCTTTTTTGTTGTTGTTAAAGGAAAGAAAGTTAAGGCAAGATGTCTACATTAAAATCTCACTAGGATTATGTAACCACCAAGTTAAATGGGAATCATTATATTCAAGGCAGAGTTAATGCAAAAGAAATTGAAGCCTGGATTTAGAGCTTATTGGCAAGGGCAGAGTAAAAAAAATCCACCAATGGGCTGCAATTAATGTCAAAGTTATAATTATTGTCTTTATAAATATGAAGAATCCAATAGCTATTTCATCAGACATTTTATTCTTATTGTCATCATTAAATGCCCCTTTCGGTGATGCCATTGTTGGAAAGAATGTATTTCAAGAGTAAGGAGAAAGCCATAGGAGGCAAAACAAATCATCAGAATGCAACCTCTTTCTCTGACCTCAAACAAAGTGTTTCTAGAGAGTCATAAGAATGCAAGCCTTCCAGAGAATAACAGGCATATCTAGTGTAATAGTGTGGAAAGAACAACTGTTCATGAATTGAATTTTGTAGCTTCCCTCTACAAAAATAACAACTCTGTTCCAAGAATCATCTGCAAACAAGAAGTCAAGTGATAGGTCTAAATTCCTCTTACTAATTGTAATGGGAAAAATAATGTTCAATGACTTTTCAACATTTTAGTTCTTTCATGAAAGAAAAGCTTATTTTCTGATATTTTAATTTTCAGTGTTAAGAAATAATAAGAAAACAGTCTAAAATTGGGATAATGTCAGTGCTTATTCCCATCTTAGATGTGAAACAGTTACCTTTGCTCTAGAAAATGTTAGGTGAAGTCCACATAATAGAATGCATACATGACACCTGATTTTTCTTGAAAAGCTTATTATAAAATATACTTTACCACATATATGTTATGACTTTTTATTAGGCATTTATTAAGTGCTTGACATTGTGCTGAAGTGTTGGGAATACAAAATTAGATAAGCATTACGTCTATTATTAAGAAGCCTACATGTGTACAGATGATTTAGTGCTGAATATGGTAAGTTTCTGCAAAAGAATAAAGATCTAAACGAAGCTTAGTGAATGCAGTCTTGCTTTCTAAGGTGAGAGGGAAGGATTTATGTGGGTATGAGCATTTGAAAAGCACATTTTTGAGGTATCCAAGAGGATAGAGCATTTGAGGATGTTTATAGAAGGCAATAGAGAATGAACATTTACTACTAAATGAGAGAACTGGAATTCAGAATAGTATCCTCCAAGGATTGCCAGAGACCTATGATATTGGAAGTAATCCTTAGAAGAGTGTACTAACAAAGCTGCAGTATCAAATGAAGACTGGAATTTGAGAAATAGCTATAAATCAGCTGATTTAAGACAACAGCGAAAAGTGGAGGTTGGTAGTGATGGGGTATAAATTTCCTCTCCTTGCAGAAGAAAAAGAAGTATTATCCATTTCTTGTTTATTGTATGTAAGTTACCTACTGGGATTGAAGTGCAGGGAAAGCAATGTGGAAGCAAAAGCAACAAATATGTTTTACTCCATGAGGCAAAGATAACTCTGATTTCTCAAATGACCTAGGAGGACTCAAATAGTAGAAATTCTGGATGGTTCTGAACTCAAAGATCCAAAGCATCTAGATACCTACATGGTACTCCAATTCAGAAAAGAAAGAGAGTTTGTATTGACATGTTCTTATTAACAAATTCCACATGTATTTTTTACATTTGAACAACTCTCTATATAAGATTGATATTTAAAATCCTGTACTGACTTGGAATATTTAGCCAATGGCTAAATGTTGCTCTACTACAGCACTCCAAATTCTGGGCATTAGATCCTCCTGAAGTAATAGCTTCCCAACCCAGAAGAGAGTTGTCATGTTTGACACAATATAAGGAGCAGATGATAACCCATTTGAACAGAAAACATTCCTTTGCCTGTTTACATAAAACGAGGAGAAATAGAACCTCTCCCTTAAAATGAAAAAAAAAAAAAGGTTTTGTAATACCACCTGAGTTGATCTTACTTGTAATGTGCATTGACTAAGACACAAAATCAAACAAAAAAACAAACAAACAAAAATCAGAAACTTGGCAGCAGTAACAGAATAATTCACAACCTGTTCCCAAACTTCCTTCATTTTCTTCTTATGCCTTATCACCTGGTAACAATCTCTTACTGCAAGAAAGAGCAGCTTCTGATTTCCTGAACAAACAATGCAGTTTGAACCTTCTCTTTCCGAAAATTCTTGAACTGAATGCTCTTTTTCAGTTTCCTACTCATCTTGAACATGTCCCTAGTGAAAACTTTCTTAGGATTCTCTCTCAAAGTAGGAACTCTTTCTCTGTGCTTTCTTCTTTCTGAAAATGTAACCACATCATTTTTTGTTCAAGTTAGTGGTATCTAAGGTCCTTCAGCTTTTCAACCATACTTCATTCATTTTTACAGTACGGACCCATTTTTATCATTTAAAATAATTGTGCAATACATGCTAGTTGAATGCTGAAAACTAAGGAAGCCATACCATAAAAAAAATTTCTAAAGCTCAAAATTTCTACTGCCTAGACAATTCTATGGATTTGGAACACTCATGACTCATCTTAAAATAAAAATTAAGACTTGTCATCATTCTTTAAAGACTAAGTACATTTGTCCATCTATGAGGGCATCATAGGCTGGGAAGCGCAAACATTATTAATAGAAAGACATTCAGCAAAATATTAGTGTATCTATTATTATTTCCATTACTCCACTAAGTTTCATCAATAAAACAATAGAAATTAAAAAAAAACTTTTCAATTAGAAAAATTACCAAAAAACAGTATTATTGAAGATGGGCTGAACCATTTGTCAGAAAATGATAGAACTGATTTGTATTAGCACCATGAATTTTCTTCAGAATACACTTTCTTATTGAAGAGAAAGAAATAATGAGTCTTCATTGTTCTATCTTCAGTAGGTCACATCCTAATACTAGGTTTTTAAAACATTAATTAATTTTTGGCTGTGTTGGCTCTTCATCGCTGTGAGCGGGCTTTCTCTAGTTGAGGCGAGTGGGGGCTACTCTTTGTTGCAGTGCACAGGTTTCTCATTGTGATGGCTTCCCTTGTTTCAGAGCATGGGCTCTAAGCTTGTGGGCTTCATTAGTTGTGGCTCGCTGGCTCTAGAGCACAGGCTCAGTAGTTGTGGCACACGTGCTTAGTTGCTCCACAGCACGTGGGATCTTCCCAGCCCAGGGCTCGAATCCGTGTCCCCTGCATTAGCAGGCGGATTCTTAACCACCGTGCCACCAGGGAAGTCCCCTAATATGAATTTAATGTTTATATTCACACAATGGTAAATGGAAAGGAATTTCTTACACTGTTAGATATTTGAACCTAAGAGAACATCTATTACGTATTATTGAGTCAAAGTGCAGGAATCTGAATCTGATGTATCTGCAGAGACCAGGGAAAAAAACCCACAGAAATTAACTTTGTTTTTCATTCTTGTATTCCATTATGAATACTTTCAAAAGGATTTCCCCTCTAGATTTGCCTACCTGCTAGAATCCAAACACCTCTTTAAACAAAGTGGTAATAAAAAGCTTTAATAAGTGCAAGCCTTGCTGAGTGAGGAATCATTAGTGTAGAGGTGTAGAAAAATACACTTTCTTATTTGTAGAAAAGTGTCAGGAAAGCAGAGTGTGGAAATAAGAGTCATCAAAATGCAGATATAATAAGCCACTTAAATAAGCAAATCTCACACTAATGTTGTGCACTAAATCCTGTTTTCCCTAGCCTCCCCTGAAGTAGAATTTTCATTTCTTCTCCTATCTCAGCCTAAATTTTCATTTACTTTAGACTCTGTTGGAATACTTCCACCTTAGCAAGGTTCACATGTGAATAAACTGCAGAGTTTGATCTTCTAACTCTGATAATATCTTTCTTCTTTTATAGATGTCTGTTTACAAAGGGAGCAGGGTTTTTACTCTTACTACTGGCCTTCTTAATGGTACACCTATCTTACAGAGTCTTGAGGAAAAGAAAAGCATGGCACTTGAAATTAAAGAGTTTAAGAAAAGTGATTTTACTAGCTACCCCAGGTCAGAGGCTAAGAAATGTAATTAAAATGACAACTCTAAATTATTCTAGATAAAATAAAACAAAACAAATTTTCTTAATCAAACAAGTAGCAGTATTTTGGCACCTTAATAATATCAATCAATTTTTCATTTTATATAAATGATTGGTGCACAGAAAATGATGCTTAAATAATAGCCCGTATACCTGACTACCAAAATAAATAGATATTCTTGGTCCCATCAGAGCAAGGGATAGAAAGATCTAAAAGCAAAGAGTGGAGCTAAAAAAAATACTTGAAAGGTGTTTTAAAAGATTTTTGTCATTGAGATATGTATCTGGTTGTGTGTATTAGGAGTTAATTTAAGAAAAGGGCTGAGGTAGAAATACATACCTGAGAAGAAACAATATTTATATGTATAATTCATGGAAATACATACATTTTTTCTTAGACCCGAATGGTAATTTCTTATTGGCAATTTGCATCTGGTATTACTCTTTTTATTTTTGGGTAAAAATGGTAGAGAGAGATGAACAGAAAGGTAGCTTGAAGTTTGAAAGGGACACAATTCTCAATTTCCATGAGTTTTAGGATATATATTTATGTTACCTCTCACTTGATTAAGATACAAAATTATGAATGCCAGAATTATGAATTTGATTCTCATATAATTTTTATTTACTTTTTCTTGTTAGTCATTGATTATACAAATTTATAACTCTAAAATGTTGTAAATATTGTTCAAGAGTGACTAGACCACAGGGCACATTTAGATAGATACAATCCAACATCCTATTCTGAACAACTGAGTGTTTATTTCCTGCTGCTTATGAGATAATACTAGTACTACCATTTGCATATACAGTATAATCTATTATAATGAATATCATCTATCAATTATTTATAATGTGTCAAGCACTGTGAAAAGCATTTTTTTAATTCTCAGAATGATTCTCTGATATAGGTATCATAATTATTTTTTCCAATTTATGGAAGAAAAAAAAGCAGGTTAGAAACATTTTAAAATTTGAGCAATGCTGTAAAATTACTCATTGAAAGAGCTAGGATGTGAATCTATGTTGTCCAATGTGATATCCAACCTATTGACTAGAGCTATACAGCTATTGCTACCAAAAACAAATGTAAAAACAAGAAACTTTTAATAGTGCTATGAAAAGATAGCAATAGGGTAAATTCAATTATAAAGTATTAAAGATTAACAAAACATGTTGGTGGCTCTATCTTCCAGCAATTCAACTGCAAATATAAGATATGAAAAATAATGGTTTAAAGAAGATAGTGGCTTAAAGAAGACAGAGGTTTTTATTTATTTAGTTTTTCTCTTGTAAAATAAGTGCAAAGGTAGATAGTCCAGCACTTATATGGAGGCTCTTCTGGCTGACCTCATAAATGTTCTGAGCACCTTCAGTCTTTTCTCTCTAACTATCTCTATCTCTGCCTGGCTTTTATATTCAATCTGTGGTTACAAGATGGCTGCTGAATCTCAAGCAATTACATCCACGTTCCAAGTAAGAGAGGTTAAAATCAAAAAGAAATAGAGGGACTAAAACTACCTTTTGGCTAAGTCAGATACCTTTATAAGGAATTATCTAGGAAGCCCCCATTAAAACCTTAACCAGCCTCATACAAGCCACAAGTTAGTCACATGGCCACTGCTATCTATAATGATAGGAGTCAAACACTATTTTTCAGTGAGCATGTTTCTTATTCATTCGCCCCAAAAACGTGTGCTGTTAAAGAAGAGTGGATTTTTTTTTGAGGTTTCAGACATAATTTATTATTATTACTTTTAGTAATAATAATTACTCAATAGTTATCTATTTTATACATATAAGTGTATATATGTTAGTCCAATATCCCATCCCATCCCACCCCATCTTTCCCCCTTGGGGTCCATACATTTGTTCTCTACATCTCTGTCTCTATTTCTGCCTTGCAAATCAGTTCATCAGTACCATTTTTCTAGATTCCACAAATATGCGTTAATATACGATTTTTGTTTTTCCCTTTCTGGCTTACTTCAGGAAGAGGGTATGTTTATCTTGTAAATAATCAACAGACTCTTCCCAATGCCTAAAATTATGGAAGCTTTTTTTTTAAAACTATACGTAAATATGTATGCATAACTGTATATTTGTATGTTTCATGTCTTTTTTCTCCTCCTTAGGTAAGACCCAACAAATTGTATATTTCATTATATTTTAAATATAGTGTAAAGAAAGGATTATAAGGAAATCTAATTCTAATAAAGGAAAAAAATCTGTAAGAACTATTCTACATCCAGAAAAAGGCAACTTTCCTCAAGATCCACCGGTTCTTGGTTTCTCCAGGAGGACCCTGTTCTGACTGTCTGGGAAATCAGGAGGGTATAGCTAGGTGATGGCCAATTCAAAGTAGGATCACAGAAAAAAAGACACACTCGATTTTTAATTTTATTATTATTACTATCAGTTTTTAAAAACTCGGTGAGGGAGCACTAAATTCAGATAAAATAAATACATGCAATTTAGAGTAGAGTTAACACACACACATTCTATCTTTAATACAATTGTCACTGCAATTTTATCTATGCACACAAAGTTAACCACTTCTTGTCTCTTCTGGTTCTTTGGTTTTAGGAGAAGTTCACTCTGGATAACTTAAGCAAACAGAAAAACTTATGGGAAAATTATGAGCATAAATGAAGGAAGAGCTGAGGGAAAAAGTTTGAGAAGTCTTGAAATCAGGACAGCTGTACACTTCCCAAGTTGAAGGCAATGGCAACTGAGGGACAGTTCTTTAAGATTAAACCAGCCCCAAGGTCTCTAGTTTTTTGTTTTTTTTAAATTTTTATTGGAATATAGTTGACTTACAATGTTGTGTTAGTTTCAGGTGCTCATTAAAGTGATTCAGTTGTACATATATGTATAAATATATATATTCTTCTTTTTACATTCTCTTCCATTATAGGTTATTACAAGATATTGAGTACAGTTCCCTGTGCTATACAGTAAGTCCTTGTTGGTTATCTATTTTATATATTGTAGTGTGTATATTTTAATCCCAAACTCCTAATTTTTCCCTCCTGCTTTGGTAACCATAAGTTTGTTTTCTATGTCTGTGAGTCTATTTCTGTTTTGTAAATAAATTCATTTGTATCCTTTTCTTTAAGATTCCATGTACAAGGGATATCATGATATTTGTCTTTCTTTGTCTGGCTTACTTCACTTAGTATGATAACATCTAGGAAGTTTCAGTTCCAGGCAGAGAGAAACCAACTAGTTTATTGAGCATCATTCCTTGGTAGGGACAATCACTTGGACTGGCAGAAGGACCAGACTGCAACCAATGGAAAAAAGATGGTTCTCTAATACAAATTCACAGTGCTTTTACCTAAAGTGGCAAAAATGACTCACATTTAGTTTAGCTTCTGAAGATTTTAACTTTCTCTGAGGTAGCATAGTAAGTTTTCAGTGACTCAAAAGTGTGAATATTGGGAATATTTGGAAAAACAGAATAATAGGCCCATTGTAAAAGAATAGGTTGTCCTTACAACTTCCTTTAATGTTTAAATGCCAGGTGCTGTGGAAACTTTTTATTTGTCTTATTATATCAAGATGAAGGTCACATTTTTATGACCATTGATGTCACCCTGTTTTCCTCCTCATTCCTTGTATATTTTCAGGCACTGTAGCCAAAAATGAAAAGCACTTCCCTTCATTTTCCTATGGGATCCCATACAACACAACAGTGACAAAGGATCCAAATGACGTTTTCCTGCTGTGAGTCTGGCACCAGAAACTATTTCATCTCTACACAAGCAGTTGCAATTGAAATTGCTTCTTGATCCACAGATATATTTATTTTCCTGTTTTCTTCTTGCTATTGCTTTTGTTTCTCTTCAAACACACAAATATAATACAGATATTTAAATTCACCTCTGAAAAGAGAGGAGGCAAGTATGCCTTTTGTATAAACTGGGTGAACATTCACATTTACAAGTCAGCTTGTTTTATTTGTAGGAATGATAGGCAGATACCAACAATGTGACCAACATTTTACTTTTCATTTCTTTATGTATTTCTCATTTTATTTCTATACACACAACTTTATGTTTTCAAGTGCATTTCCTGTTTTTTCAGCCACTTCAGACAAGTTTTGCATGGGTGAAGGTTTGATAACTTCATGGCCCACTATTATAAATTTTATGGAAATCATGAGGAAAACCTGAAAGTTAAGTTTGCTGCTGGAAAGCTATAGCAGTTGACCTTGGACCTGGAACATGTTAAAAAAACAGTGGTTATTAAGAAATTAAATTAAGGAGATGTATGAAATATATTCATAGGTAAAGACACAGAGGACCAGGGCCTGAAATATATTTATCAACATATATTTATTAATATCTTTGCTATCTTTTTCATATCTTTTTTTTCAGAATGTTATTTCCACTAATATGATTGCTGTAGATCCTTGTAGGAGACTAGTCAAGAGCTCCTCTGGATGTATATTTCTATTCACTCATCCAAATTATAAAGAAAATCCTCAGTTATCGGACAAATGAGATGAAATGAGATATCTGCTAAATATTTCTGCTAAAATTCTTTTTGAATTGTCTTTTTTTTTAAAAAACTTTAAATTAATTATGAATATAATGTCTTTTTTGGATATTTATGAAAATACAGACAGTAAATTACTTTCATGGTCTACAGATAGAAGATTATGTAAAACAAGATAAAACCTAAACAAACATGGTTAGCTGGCTCACAGTTTGAGTGAGGTCATAACCTTAAGCAATATTCTTAGATATTATCATAAGCAATACTTCAAAAACAAAGACTGAGAATTTTTCACAAAAGGTCAAAATTTATAGGAAAAATAACACACAATAAAATTGAATACATGTGCTATACTTCCTTAGTTGTAGAAAAACAAGATTTCTTCATAAAGTCACTTAGTTAACTCATGGGATTTGAGAAGCTGTGAAGAAGAACATGGAAATGCTAAGGTATAGACTTTGGCCTGGGGGATTTGAGTAGAAGCTACTCTAAGAAGAGGACAGGGACGTGATAATGACATAAATATTTGCAAGTGGCAGTGAAAAGGATGTGTCCCCTCTCAGGCTAGTTGCTAACTACATTATTATTACACACTTAGTTTGGAAGAACAAGTTCTGGAGAAGTAAAATCATACCCATTCCCTGAGATGGACCTGTTTCTGAAGAACTGCTCTTGTCTATTATACACTTACCCAATTTGCCTAGGATTCAGTGTTAACAGTTGACTGTCTTCATAAATATGCAAATAAAAGCTGTGTGTGTGTGTGTGTTTGTGTGTGTGTGTATTTGGAGTGTGCTTGTGAATGCCTACATTTAAAGCCTGTGTAAAGACTCCCTAATCCAGAGTCAGCAGATCCACATTTTACTTTTGTCAGAAGTGGTGGAGGACCTTGATGAGCCTGTTGAAAACTTTGTAGCTAGAGAAGCTCCCTGTGTAGATTAATTCAGTGCACAGCTGGGGCTGGGATGGCAAGCCCATTCTAGGGAATGAAGAACGACTGATCAGGGGTGGAGCTGCCCGCCTCCCTCTCCACAATATACTAATCCTCAATTTGGCACTGCTTTAAAAGAAAAGAAATCTAAATTGAGGCCAGCTGATTTCTTACTGAATCAGCCAGCTGGATGTGGAGCCAATTTCTGCAGCTTCCACGCTGTGGTAGCCAGGAAATATTTTAATTGAAAGAACTCTATGTTGACAAATACCAAAGACAGCCTATTTATAACTTTTAACCAATATTTATGGAATTCCCTGATTTAATAACATTTCCCTTTAAACTCAGTTGCAAAATAGAAAAATTGTTAGGCTAGAACCAAAGCTAAATGATGTGGAAAGATAATAAGTAAAATCAGAGTAAAGGTAAAGGAAAGAACTGGTAAAGGTTGTACACATATTAATAGGCACATGTAACTGAGGAATGACATATATATGTATATACATATATATTCAATAAAAATGGTTTCAAATTGTAATTAAAATATAATTTAAAAGATTTAATATAAAATCACCGGTGCTATGATTTTCAGCACATATAGTCTTATGAGGTATGTCTAAATGATGCATAATAGCAGGGAATTTTATTTTTCTAGATAATCTGAATGACTTGGCTTTTTCATTCCCCTTTGAAAAGGAACCAGCTTGTGCTTAAATAATCTTAAAACACAAACAAAATCCAATATAAATGTTCTCTTTTCTTTAACATTGGTACAGTGATTGGAAACTACAATCTTGATTATAAGGATGATATCATATTATAATCTTTAAAATATATACCCTCCATTATTAAAAATTGTGACAGAGTTTATTTGCCTTGTTCCATAGTCAAAACTGCTTAGTTTTTGCAGTTGTTTTTTTCATCAATGTTTTTTAAATGTTTAAAAGCAATGCTTTGCTTTTCAGTTATTTCTTCTTTACATAAATCTATTTTATTTTAAATAACAACTTTTTATAATATTCAGTGCGATGCACATGGTGATTTGTTTTTTCTTATAATCGGGAATATTATCATAAAGTTATTTTTCCTCAGCCAAAGAGGAGACAGGATTTGGACAATAACAATGGTTTGGAACAGGGTTCTTTCCATAATGAAATGGGAGCAAACTCCTAAGTTGATGATTTATGTTGTTCCAGATACCTGTGAATCATAAATAATCACACAGTGATATGGAATGTTGGGAAGATACTATTACTAACTTTACCTGGTTGGGAAATCTACTGTTATTTTTTCCATTACTGTTACGGATGATGGACAGTTATCAAGTTTGGCCGTGCTGTTAGCTGTTGTATGCTGTAAGGCAGCTCTCCCTAGTGGACACTTTGCTATAACCATGCTCAGTCTATGCCTCAAGAGTAAAGAACATTCCCATGAACTTTCTGAATATCTATCTATCATCTATCTATAAATATATATATAAATAAATATCAAGGATGTTAGGTATAGTATATATACATTTAAGAATATTATCTCAAATGATAAATCAATTTTGGGGTGGAGATATTAAAAATCCAATGCTATATTAATCTCTCAAAATAGGCAAAGTATTTTTGAGCACTGTCACCCTTCATATTAGTTATTATTTATGAAAGTAACTAGTAAGAGGTGATAAGAGAAATATTTGAGTTCAGTTAAGGGAGAGATAAGAGAAATATTTGAGTTCATAGAATCTGGAATAAAAACATTCACAAATAAAACCCAAGTGTAATATTTTTCAAAATTTGGCAGAGAACTGTTGAGAATTATTTAATCATAGATGAATGTGCCTGCCATAGAATTTCATAAGTAATCATATTGGGGAGATAGATGCACCTCATTACTCACTTTCCATTTTTATGAAAGGTTCATCCACGTGTGCAATGATGCATTTATAGGTTTACGCCCTCTTTGAAAAATAAAAAGCATTTTGCATTTAAATTGCCCTTCCTATTACTAAAGAAGCTCCAAGGAGAAAAGTATGAACAGTATAATGTATAGTTTGAAACAATATTATATGTTTTAATTTCTTATAATTCATTTTGTTAGTTAGGTTGTTTAGTTTTCATTGTATGACATTGTGAGGTAATAATTGTAGGGGAAACAATGTCTTCTATAGTACTTGAGGCAAAGTGATGGATAATGGTGTGGCCTATGGGTTACAGTCAGCTAGATAGAAACCCAACTAGGCACGTAGTCTATGTTCATTGCTATTCCTCACCTATTCTCATTTAGAATGTAAGGAGAGATTAAAAAGACATAAAAAAGAATTACTCCACGTGCAATCCTCAATACAATTTTTTTCCATTCCTAGAATACCTTAACCTTTGTTCTGAAGAGGTATAGTTAAAGCAGCTACCGGGCTTTGTTCCCATGTTGTTGTCAAGGGAAGTAGAGATGGTTAATATTATTTTGGAGACAAGGGGGAGTCTGCGTCAGCCCCAAAGACTATCAAAATAATATTTAAATAGTAGCCCATATGGGCTTATTGCCTAGGTAACTGTCTAAATATGTGAATAACTTAACACTACCTAAGGAAAGAAGAAATTCCATTTCCCAATCTGCCTCTGCATTTATGTAGGTTTTTTAGGTCTCTACTTCAATTAAAGAACAGATTAGAAGAATAGGGGTCACCCTTAAAGCTGTAGCCTCTCATTCAAAGCAATACAGGAGACTCAAATTAGCATATCATTAAAAAGCATCAGGAAACATAAAATTCATACTGTAAAAAATGCTCATTTCTGTACTTAAAATCCTGGGCTAGCTAATTTCTACTAAGAGAAAATGAGGAGTCAAAGAGAGGTGCACAGATAGGTTGAGAGGGGAGAGAGAAAGATTTGAGAAAGAGGAAACTGCAGAACTCAGTGGCCTGCAGTGGGTTTAGTGGAAATCTAAACCCTCTGCAGATTTCTGAGGTTGTAATTCTCATATGGAGAAACTGAAGAGAAAAACAGGAGAGTCATGTTATCCACATAGAAAGACTAGGTGACTTGGGTGCTAACACTCCTTAAAAAGGGATTTTTTTTTTCTTCCTCTGTCTACATGGGTTACAAGAGCAAACTTTGCAGAGTAGCTGCAGGAAACCAGCACATGTTGTAGACAGGAGCCGGAAAGGACAGATGCACTAGATAGGCAAGTAGAAGCACAGTTGTCACCGTTCTTGTAAGGAAGACTTCTCCATCGTGTTTCCATGTTAAACTCTCATATTCAGAGGCCAAATCAACATTTAAACAGAAATAAAGGAAAAAAATCATGAGATGAAGACTTGGGCTCCTCACTTGCATTTATAGTTATTTAGGATGATGTTTAACAAGTTACTATTTTATCCTTATGTTAACTTTCCCTTATCAATGCATTGCTCCTGATTGAATTTTTAATCGTTTTAAATATGAGAAGCAATGCAGCAACTGAGCTTCATTTTATATTCATTATACATGCAGATTTGCTATTATGAAATAATTTTCTTCATTACTATTGTCAGAAAATTTAGGGTTATTAAAGTTTCTAGATATATTTTCTAGCTACATTCATATATTCGCGCAACTGTTTAAAAAGTTTTTTGATTTTAAATATAAGAATATAGCATATATATATGTTTTATGACTTGTCTAAATGTCACTTAAGGTTATCATATAAGTAAATTATTAAATAAATATATATTATAACTACTTCCTTTAGAAGTGCTAGTTTAGTAGTAATTTCTATATATCCAGTTTATTATGATTCAGAGAAATTGCAGCATTTTTTCTCCTTTCAGAAATTTATATTTTATTATATTTGTATAATACTATCTACAACAGTGGGAACATGATGATTTTTAATAATATCGACATCATGTGGGTCCAATTATTTGTGCTAAATATGGCCGGTGTAGAACTAAAGGTTTGTTCACTTGCAGGGGAATAACTCTTGTTCTCATAAACCATCTTCACCATAAACTGTGTTGCTACATTTTTACTCCCATGAAAATCCCTTGGTATTTCCTGAATCAATTGTATCCTTTCTCAAACAATGGTAAGCAGCATGATATTATACAAGGTAGTGTACCCCAATGATGGCACATGCTTATAAGTATTCCTAAACAGAGATAATTGCTGAGTGATTAATAAAAAATACATCTTACCAATGTTGTAAGCAAGTATTATTATTATTTTTTAAATTTTATTTATTTATTTTTGGCTGCGTTGCGTCTTCATTGCTGCGCATGTGCTTTTCTCTAGTTGCAGCGAGCAGGGGCTACTTTTTGTTGTGGTGCGCGGGCTTCTCATTGCAGTGGCTTCTCTTGTTGTGGAGTGCAGGCTCTAGGCACGTGGGCTTCAGTAGTTGTGGCACACGGGCTCAGTAGTTGTGGCTTGTGGGCTCTAGAGCACAGGCTCAGTAGTTGTGGCACGTGGGCTTAGTTGCTCCGCAGTATGTGAGATCTTCCCGGACCAGGGCTCAAATCCCTGTCCCCTGAATTGGCAGGCGGATTCTTAATGACTGTGCCACCAGGGAAGTCCCAGCAAGTATTATTTTTAGATATGAATATAAAATTTCATCTGACATTATCCAAAGATAATACAGTGCTACTATTTCACATATTTGTTAAATGCCTTGAAGTCTTTCAGTAATATTGCAGGAAAATTTTGAGAAAAAATCTAAATAGCTCTCTACAGAATTAATAATTCTGTAGAATTATTAAATGAATAAACTTTGTTTTGGCTATTAGTGACACTGGCCCTTTAAAGGCCAATAACACATAATCAGTCATTCCTTGACCATTCGAATAGAAATCTAAGGGTGTTTTCAGTTGAATAGTTGCATTGCAATGTGAAATGGGGTGTATCAACAGAAATAACCCTTTCATTTTACCTAATCCCAGGAAATAAAAGCTTTAGCTAATAATAACCCATGCTTACATCACAAATGTAATTTTAGTAACGGAAAACTCTGAAATAGCTGAGCACATACCATTCATCATGGAATGTCAAACAGCCATCAGTTCAAGAATAGACTTGAGATGCCAAACTAGTAGATATGAAGGTTTATTTGCAGGTACTTTTCCTATGAAAAGCAAACAACAGTGGAAAGCTTGCCAGTCCACCTCCTTTAAAAATTTAACATTTGTGATGGAGTCAGAAATACCAAGCATTCAAAATCATACTTGATTTCTTCCCTTTCACATTTTAAAACACTTTATTGCCAGATATATTCAAAAGTAGGCAAACCAAGCTTTATTAAAAGGAGCTTCAGTACATTATCATAATTACTGTATAACCTGAGAAAACAAATTTGCTGAGAAGGCAAAAATTACTTTCTTCCATCTCATGCACAAAAGTCTCATAGATTAGTCCACTGAATAGTAAAATACTTATTTGAATTTTTTATATTTAAGTATTATCTTAATAGTTTATATGATGATACATATTATAGCAATTGACATATATCATTGGAAAATATATAAGCCTATATATATGTTGTATATATTAAACATAATATATATAATATACATATTATATATATCATATATTAAACCACAGGCTAACACTATACTCATGTGGTCTCCAAACAGCAGATGGTTAATACAAGTTTGTAGAAGTAACAAAAGTGTTTTGCCAAGATTTCCTTTTTAAAAAGAGTGTCATAGATTAAAATTTTATACACACAACACTGATCCAGGTAAATATGAAGGAGGTGAATAATTAAGAAATTATGTACAGTTCAGTAGCTGTTCCACAGTCTGTATTTTTTTCTGTTAATTCCTTCCCATCAATGCATTGGATTTTACATGAAAATTTTTGCTTTCTTCAAAAAAATAGTTTTAGAATTTATGACCATATCCTTAAATAATATGGTTTAGTTTTGCCTGCTCTCAGAACTTGTAAAAGTGGAATCACATTGTAATTATATTTCGTGTCTTGATTTACCCTTTCAAAATTGCATTTGTAAGAGTCATCAACGTTGTTGGGTGTAGTACTAGTTGATTCATTTACTTTGCTATATATTTCACTGTGTAGCATAATTTATTTATTTATTCTATTATTGATGGCCATTAAAATTGTTTCCAGTTTCAGACAATTATAAACAATGCTTCTCTGAATATTCTTTTTTACATAAATCTTGGTGTATATAAGATGTATTTTTATTGTTCTATATTTGGAAACGCAATTATTTAGTGGATCATAGCATAAATATTTTTTCAATGTTATGAAATATTTCACATAAGTGTTTAAAACATTTTACCTTCTCATCAGCAGTGAGTTCTTCAGGTTAATAAAATGTTTAACAAATGCATAGCCTGTGTAACCTAATCCTCTTCTGGGTGTAAATTCTTATTATTACCCAAGGAAGTTCCCTCCTGCCTCTTTCCAGTTAATATTAACCTACATCTCCATAGGAGCATCTGTTGCTATGATTTTTCTTTGCCATAGATTAGTTATGCCTGCTCTAGAAATTCACATAAGTGGAATCCTATGGTATATATTGTTTTAGGTAAAGTTTTTTCTCCTTTTACTTGGCATGTCATTTGGAGATTCACCCATATTATTGCGTGTATTTGAAGATTGGCTATTCTTTTTGCTAGGTGGTATTCCATTGTGTGAATGTACAAATATTTATGTTGGGTTATCCATTCTCTTCCCAAGGGGCATTAGGGTTCTTTACAGTTTTGAGACATTTGAATATATTTGTTATGAACATTCTCTGTCAAGTATTTTTTGTTTGCTTGTTTGTTTTTTATATGTGTGGCATTAAATTTTCTTAGATAGAAACCTAGGAGTGGAATTGTTGGGCCATTGGGGAGTATTATTTATTTTTTATAAGAGAACTGCCAGCCATTTTGCATAGTGCTAGTTCTTCTTTATTCTTATCAACAGTATATGAAAATTTGCACTACTCCATGTTCTTGCCAATGTTTGCTGTTGTCAGTCTTTTAATTTTAGCCATTCTTATGGTGTGTTGTGACTCATGGTTTGAATTTTCAGTTCCCTGATGACTAATTATTTGATCATTTCTTCATGCAATTTTTGGCTGTCATACATTTTATTTTCTGAAGAGTCTATTCAAGTGTTTTACCCAGTCTTTTAAAAAATTGGGCTGTCTTTTATAGCAATAATTATAATGCCATAGACATATTTTATCTAAGATGGAAACTCTTTGAAATATATACATGGCAAATATTTTTTTTCCGGATATGGCTTGTGTTTGGACTTTCTGAATGATGTTGTTTTGGTGAGCAGAAGCTTTTAATTTCTGTTTTACATTTTTAACTGATGTGATATTCATATAACATAAAATTACCCACTTTAGTGTAAAATTAAGTAGTATTCAGTACATTCAGAATGTTGTGCAGCTACCTCCTCTATCTAGTTCCAAAATATTTTCATCACTCCAAAAGAAAGCCTTGTGCTCATCGAACAGTAACTCCCTATTCCTCCCACTCTCCAGCCCCTGGAGAGACCATTAACCTGCTTTTTGTCTCTATGGGTTTAACTATTCCAGATATTTAATATAAATAGAATAATGCAATACCTGTCCCTTTGTGTCTGGTTTTTTCATAGAGCATAAAGTTTTTGTGTTTCATCAATGTTGTTGCGCTTACGTATTCTATTTTATGACCAAATAATATTCCATTGCATGTATATATCACATTTTCTTTATTCCTTAATCAATTGATGGACACTTCATTAATTGTCGTCAATTTTCCTTTATGTTATCATATATAAAAATAGATAATTTAACCTATTTTCTATAAAACTCAGTATCAGGATAATCTCAGGGTTTTTTTTTTTTTAATGTATTCAGTTATTTCTTTCTTCTTGGGTGCATTGGGTCTTCGTTGCTGTGCGCGGGCTTTCTCTAGTTGCAGTGAGCGGGGGCTACTCTTTCGTTGTGGTGTGCAGGCTTCTTATTGCGGTGGCTTCTCTTGTTGCGGACATGGGCTGTAGGCGCATGGGCTTCAGTAGTTGAGGCACACAGGCTTATTTGCTTCGCAGCATGTGGGATGTTCCCGGACCAGGGTTCGAACCTGTGTCCCCTGTCTTGGCAGGTGGATTCGTAGTCACTGCGCCACGAGGGAAGCCCAGGACTATTATTCGTTTTCTCTATTTTTAAAACATTTTTATTGGAGTATAATTGCTTTACAAGAGTGTGTTAGTTTCTGCTTTATAACAAAGTGAATCAGTTATACATATACATATGTCCCCATATCTCTTCCCGCTTGCATCTTCCTCCCTCCCACGCTCCCTATCCCATCCCTCTAGGTGGTCACAAAGCACCGAGCTGATCTTGTGGTATATGGCTGCTTCCCACTAGCTATCTATTTTACATTTGGTAGTGTATATATGTCCATGCCACTCTCTCAGTTCATCCCACCTTACCCTTCCCAGCCCCGTATCCTCAAGTCCATTCTGTAGTAGGTCTGTGTCTCTATTCCTGTCTTGCCCCTAGGTTGTTCATGACCATTTTTTTTTTTTTAGATTCCATATATATGCGTTAGCATGCGATATCTGCTTTTCTCTTTCTAATTTACTTCACTCTGTACGATAGACTCTAGGTCCATCCACCTCACTACAAATAACTCAATTTCATTGCTTTATTTATATTTATATTCCATTGTATATGTGTCCCAATCTTCTTATTCCATTCATCTGTTGATGGACACTTAGGTTGCTTCCATGTCCTGGCTATTGTAAATAGAGCTGCAATGAACATTGTGGTAGATGACTCTTTCTGATTTATTGTTTTCTCAGGGATTTCTGGGTCGTATGGTAGTTCTATTTTTAGTTTTTTAAGGGAACTCCATACTGTTCTCCATAGTGGCTGTACCAATTCACATTCCCACCAACAGTGCAAGAGGGTTCCCTTTTCTCCACAGCCTCTCCAGCATTTATTGTCTGTAGATTTTTTGATGATGGCCATTCTGACTGGTGTGAGATGATATCTCATTGGAGTTTTGATTTGCATTTCTCTAATGATTAATGATGTTGAGCATTCTTTCATGTGTTTGTTGGCAGTCTGTATATCTTCTTTGGAAAAATGTCTATTTAGGTCTTCTGCCCATTTTTGGATTGGGTTGTTTGTGTTTTGTTATTGAGCTGCATGAGCTGCTTGTAAATTTTGGAGATTAATCCTTTGTCAGTTGCTTCAGTTGCAAATATCGTCTCCCATTCTGAGGGTTGTCTTTTCGTCTTGTTTATGGTTTCCTTTGCTGTACAAAAGCTTTGAAGTTTCATTGGTCCCATTTGTTTATTTTTGTTTTTATTTCCATTTCTCTAGGAGGTGGGTCAAAAAGGAACTTGCTGTGATTTATGTCATAGAGTGTTTTGCTTATAGTTTCCTCTAAGAGTTTGATGGTGTCTGGCCTTACATTTAGGTCTTTAATCCATTTTGAGTTTATTTTTATGTATGGTGTTAGGGAGTGTTCTAACTTCATTCTTTTATATGTAGCTGTCCAGTTTTCCAGCACCACTTATTGAAGAAGCTGCCCTTTCTCCACTGTATATTCATGCCTCCTTTATCAAAGATAAGGTGACCATATGTGTGTGGGTTTATCTCTGGGCTTTCTATCCTGTTCCATTGATCTATATTTCTGTTTTTGTGCCAGTACCATACTGTCTTGATTACTGTAGCTTGTAGTGTAGTCTGAAGTCAGGGAGCCTGATTCCTCCAGCTCCGTCTTTCTTTCTCAAGATTGCTTTGGCTATTCAGGGTCTTTTGAGTTTCCATACAAATTGCGAAATTTTTTGTTCTAGTTCTGTGAAAAATGCCAGTAGTAGTTTCATAGGGATTGCACTGAATCTGTACATTGCTTTGGGTAGTAGAGTCATTTTAACAATGTTGATTCTTCCAATACAAGAACATGGTATATCTCTCCATTTATTTGTATCATCTTTAATTTCTTTCATCAGTGTCTTATAATTTTCTTCATACAGGTAGGTCTTTTGTCTCCTTAGGTAGGTTTATTCCTTGATATTTTATTCTTTTTGTTGCAATGGTAAATGGGAGTGTTTTCTTAATTTCACTTTCAGATGTTTCATCATTAGTGTATAGGAATGCAAGAGATTTCTGTGCATTAATTTTGTATCCTGCTACTTTACCAAATTCATTGACTAGCTCTAGTAGGTTTCTGGTAGCATCTTTAGTATTCTCTATGTATAGCATCATGTCATCTCCAACAGTGACAGCTTTACTTCTTCTTTTCTGATTTGGATTCCTTTTATTTCTTTTTCTTCTCTGATTGCTGTGGATAAAACTTCTAAAACTATGTGGAAAAATAGTGATGAGAGTGGGCAACCTTGTCTTGTTCCTGATCTTAGTGGAAATGGTTTCAGTTTTTCATCATTGAGGATGATGTTGGCTGTGAGTTTGTCATATATGGCGTTTATTATGTTGAGGAAATTCCCTCTACATAATAAAGTGATTATTTGTTTAAATTTTCTTAAATTTACCAAGGCTTGATTTGTGACCCAAGATATGATCTGTCCTGGAGAATGTTTCATGAGTACTTTAGGAGAATGTGTATTCTCTTGTTTTGTATGGAAAGTCGTGTAAATATCAATTAAGTCCATCTTGTTTAATGTATCATTTAAAGCTTGTATTTCCTTATTTATTTTCATTTTGGATGATGTGTCCATTGGTGAAACTGGCGTGTTAAAGTTCCCTACTATGAATGTGTTACTGTCAATTTCCCCTTTTATGGCTGTTAGTATTTGCCTTATGTATTGAGGTGCTCCTATGTTGGGTGCATAAATATTTACAATTGTTATATCTTCTTCTTGGATCGATCCCTTGATCATTATGTAATGTTCTTCTTTGTCTCTTGTAATAGTCTTTGTTTTAAAGTCTATTTTGTCTGATATGAGAATTGCTACTCCAGCCTTCTTTTGATTTCCATTTGCATGGAATATCTTTTTCCATCCCCTCACTTTCAGTCTGTATGTGTCCCTAGGTGTGAAGTGGGTCTCTTTTAGACAGCATATATATGGGTCTTGTTTTGTATCCATTCAGCCAGTCTGTGTCTTTCGGTTGGAGCACTTAGTCCATTTACATTTAAGGTGATTATCAATATGTATGTTCCTGTTACCATTTTCTAAGTCATTTTGGGTTTGTTATTGTGGGTCTTTTCCTTCTCTCATGTTTCCTGCCTAGAGAAGTTCCTTTGGCATATGTTGTAAAGTTGGTTTGGTGGTGCTGAATTCTCTTAGCTTTTGCTTGTCTGTAAAGGTTTTAATTTCTGTGTCAAATCTGAATGAGATCCTTGCTGGGTAGAGTAATCTTGTTTGTAGTTTTTCTCCTTCATCACTTTAAATATGTCCTGCCACTCCATTCTGGCTTGCAGAGTTTCTGCTGAAAGTTCAGCTGTTAACCTTATGGGGATTCCCTTGTGTGTTATTTGTTGTTTTTCACTTGCTGCTTTTAATATTTTTTCTTTGTATTTAATTTTTGATAGTTTGTTTAACATGTGTCTTGGCATTTTTCTCCTTGGATTTATCCTGTATGGGACTCTCTGTGCTTCCTGGACTTGATTAACTATTTCCTTTTCCATAATGGGGAAGTTTTCAAGTGTAATCTCTTGAAATATTTTCTCAGTCCCTTTGTTTTTCTCTTCTTTTTCTGGGGCCCCTATAATTCAAATGTTGTTGCATTTAATGTTGTCCCAGTGGTCTCTGAGGCTGTCCTCAATTCTTTTTTCTTTATTCTGCTCTGCAGTAGTTATTTCCACTACTTTATCTTCCAGGTCACTTATCCTTTCTTCTGTCTCAGTTATTCTGCTACTGATCCCTTCGAGAGAATTTTTAATTTCATTTATTGTGTGGTTCATCACTGTTTGTTTGCTCTTTAGTTCTTCTAGATCCTTGTTAAACGTTTCTTGTATTTTCTCTTTTCTATTTCCCAGCTGCTGGATCTTCTTTACTATAATTATTCTGAATTCTTTTTCAGGTAGACTGCCTATTTCCTTTTCATTTGTTAGGTCTGGTGGGGTTTTGCCTTGCTCCTTCATCTCCTGTGTGTTTCTCTGTCTTCTCATTTTGCTTAACTTACTGTGTTTGGGGTCTCCTTTTCACAGGCTGCAAGTTCGTAGTTCCCATTGCTTTGGTGTCTGTCCCCAGTGGCTAAGGTTGGTTCACTGGGTTGTGTAGGCTTCCTGGTGGAGGGGATTAGTGCCTGTTCACTGACTCCTGGCTGCAGCACCAAGAGCCTTTCATCCATGTGGCTCAGAATAAAAGGGAGGAAACAAAGAAAAAACGAAAGAGGACAATAAAATAAAATAAAGTAAAATATAAGTATTAAAAAAAGAGTTTTTAAAAAGTAATAAAAAAAGAAAGAAAGAAAGAAGAGAGCAACCAAGCCAAAAAACAAATCTACCATTGATAACAAGTGCTAAAAGCTATACTATTAAAAAAAAAAAAAAAAAAGACAGACAGAACCCTAGGACAAATGGTAAAAGCAAAGCTATACAGACAAAATCACACACAGAAGCATACACATACACACTCACAGAAAGAGAAAAAGGGGAAAAAAAAAAAAAATATATATATATATATATATATATATATCATTGCTCCCAACGTCCACCTCCTGAATTTGGTGTGATTCATTGTCTATTCAGGTATTCCACAGATGCAGGGTACATCAGGTTGATTGTGAAGGTTTAATCCACTGCTTCTGAGGCTGCTGGGAGAGATTTCCCTTTCTCTTCTTTGCTCGCACAGCTCCCGGGGTTCTGCTTTGGATTTGGCCCCGCCTCTGCGTGTAAGTCGTCTGAGGGTGTCTGCTCTTTGGTCAGACAGGATGGGGTTAAAGGAGCCGCTGATTTGGGGGCTCTGGCTTACTCAGGCTGGGGGGACGGAGGGGTATGGATGCGGGGCAAGCCTGCGGCGGCAGAGGCCAGCATGACATTGCACCAGCCTGAGGCGCGCCATGCGTTCTCCCGGGGACGTTGTCCCTGGATCATGGGACCCTGGCAGTGGTGGGCTGCACAGACTCCCGGGAGGGGAGGTGTGGATAGTGACCTGTGCTTGCACACAGGCTTCTTGGTGGCTGTAGCAACAGCCTTAGCGTCTCATGCCCGTCTCCGGGGTCCGCGCTGATAGCCGCGGCTCTTGCCCGTCTCTGGAGCTCTTTTAAGCAGTGCCCTTTATCCCCTCTCCTTGCACACCAGGAAACAAAGAGGCCAGAAGAAGTCACTTGCCCCTTCAGCAGCTCCAGACTTTTTCGCGGACTCCCTCCTGGCTAGCCGTGGCACACTAACCCCTTCAGGCTGTGTTCACGCAGCCAACCCCAGTCCTCTCCCCGGGTTCCGACATCCGAAGCCCGAGCCTCAGCTCCCAGCCCCCGCCCGCCCCAGTGGGTGAGCAGACAAGCCTCTCGGGCTGGTGAGTGCCGGTCAGCACCGATCCTCTGTGTGGGAATCTCTCCGCTTTGCCCTCCGCACCCCTGTTGCTGTGCTCTCCTCCTCGGCTCTGAAGCTTCCCCCCTCTGCCACCCGTAGTCTCTGCCTGCGAAGGAGCTCCTAGTGTGTGGAGACCTTTCCTCCTTCACAGCTCCCTCACACTGTTGCAGGTCCCGCCCCTATTTGTCTGTTTTTTCTTTTTGCCCTACCCAGGTACATGGGGATTTTCTTGCCTTTTGGGAGGTCTGAGGTCTTCTACCAACGTTAAGTAGGTCTTCTGTAGGGGTTGTTCCACGTGTAGATGTATTTCTGAGGTATTTGTAGGGAGGAAGGTGATCTCCGCGTCTTACTCTTCCACTGTCTTGAAGCCGTCCCTCTCAGGGTTTTATCGTTACTGCTTTTTTCCTTGCCTTTCAGTCACAGTTTCCTATTTCTTCATGTCTTCATTATTTTTAAAATATATTCTGAGCAATATAAATGACACACTGTAGAAAATATGATTTTTGTTATGTGTCTCTAAGAAGTTTTGATTTTCATGAAAGCAGGCACTTAACTTGGGTAGACTCATATTTCAGACTCTATCTTCCTGGAAGTAGGTGGCACCTGACACTGCCCATTTCATTTAGTTTTATAGCTCTTCCTTTTCACAGGAAAATTTTCAAATACGTTTCAGTGTTCATTCAGGGGTTTAGGTTGGTGAATGACATGATAACTGGATTTCAGCTCTGATACTCCTTTTTGTCCAGGGCCTTCTTGCTGTGCCAAAGTACAAAAACCATTTATTTAGGAAAGCCTTGATAAAGTGAAATTACCCAGAATTGAATGAATTTGCTAAAATTAAAATCTTTGCCTGGCCTCTAAGTTATGTAAATAGATATTTATAGTGTACTCCACCTTTCAAGTATAACTTGGGTTAACCCCTCAATTTTGCCATTGCGAAGTGTGTTAAACCATCTGAATAGAAGAAGGATTTTGAATAATAGACAAAAGTGTAAGTTGTGAGAAAGTGGACAGAAAATCTGTAGTTGGTCCATACTAGTTCTCTATAAAGGCTTTGTCATAATTTTTATTCATATCACTACCCCAGAAATGTTCAAATTGTGACTTATTCAATCTCTTCTTTCAAAAGCTATTTTACATATAGCTTCTTTAATTGTCATTGTGGTAAAAGAGAAAGAAAATCTGGAACACTTGTAAGTTAAATTAAAATTAAATTGATATTGACATATAATCCCATAGTAGACATGGATGACATAAGACAAACTAATTTTCACCTTCTACTTTTAAATTAATGTAATAAATGACAAAACAAGAATCAAGTAATGCCCAATGAGACTTAGAGCATAGCTTTAAGTCTAAGAAGTGTTTTCCAATTATTAGGTCATATTTTTTTTCCTTGTGTGTATTTTTATTTTATTTACTTCTCACTCTTACTCATTGGTTTACATTTCTTTTTCATAAAGAGATAATATGTGATTGTGGGGAGCATCTAGAAGTTGTATCCTTAGTTTTTATTTCAGGAATCACAAACATTAGGTGTTGAAATTTCATTTTTTGGGAAAATGATTTCAAATTTAGCGATGAAAGGTTATACATAAAAAATGGCAAATGATAAGACAGGCAAAATTATTCCATGCTAGGGCTTCCCTTGTGGCACAGTGGTTGAGGATTTGCCTGCCAATGCAGGGGACATGAGTTCAAGCCCTGGTCTGGGAAGATCCCACATGCGGTGGAGCAACTAGGCCCATGATCCACAACTACTGAACCTGTGCATCTGGAGCTTGTGCTCCACAACAAGAGAGGCCACGACAGTGAGAGGCCCGTGAACTGCGATGAAGAGTGGCCCCCCCCTTGCCGCAACTATAGAAAGCCCTTGCACAGAAACGAAGACCCAACACAGCCAAAAATAAATTAATACATTAATAAATTAAAAAATATATTCCATACTGTTAGAAATTAGGAGAGAGAGTAATCTCTTAAAGCTAGTTCAAGGGGAGCATCCCCAGTGTTAGTAATGTTCTGCTTTTTTACTATATGAGCATGTAAAAGTTTGTGAGAATTCATAAATGGTACAATTATATTTTCACTTTCTATAAGCATAAGTAAAGTGGGATATACACATGTATAGCTATATCTATATGCTGAATTAGAATAGTTGCCTGTATTAGAAGAAGCAAAAGAGAAATGTGGATTAAAGTTGGAAGGACCTTGTAATAATCAAGAAATAAATGATTTCAGGTAGACCGAAAGTGATACAAAAGGAGAGCAGAAGAAATGAATGACTTGTACTGTATTTTGAAAGTAGAATTTATAGGGCTTGATAGGTGGCATTGGGAAGAAAGAATATTGTGTCAATTGTCTCTTGGTATTTTTGGTATGACACGTCACATGACAATTTTTGAGGTTATTAAAAATAAACATGGAGAATCAGCAGATTTCAAGTAGAAGATCAGTAATTTATTTTTACCTATGATCAATTGAGATGCATGATAAAGAGATATCAAGCAATCAGTTGTACATATTAATCCAAAGTTCAAAAGGAAAGTTTAGTTTAGAATTAAAATATTTTGAATTATTGATTTCTTGATAATATACAAATTTGGGGAGTAATGGGGTTACTGTGTAGATTATGAAAACTAAGAAGGAATAGAGTCATGGAATGAAGCCTGAGTAATTTTAAGCGAATAGGTAGAAGAAAATGAGTAATGAAGGAGACTGGCAAAGGTAGGGCAAGTATGACTTAAAGGATACCAGCTGAGGGAAAAGGATACCAGCTGAGGGAATTCCCTGGCGGTCCAGTGGTTAGGACTCCATGCTCCATGCCTTCACTGCTGAGGGTGCGGTTTCCATCCTTAATCAGGGAACTAGGATCCTGTAAGCTGCATACTGTGGCCAAAAAGTAAAAAAAAAAAAAAAAAAAAAAAGGGAATACCATCTGAATGTGTCATAGAAGTCAAGATAAGGGTATCTTCAAGAAAGAGGGAAAGTTAACTTTATAGAATACTGCTGAATGGTCAGGTTCAAATGAGATATAAAAAATATTGTTCAGGGCTTCCCTGGTGGCACAGTGGTTGAGAGTCCGCCTGCCGATGCAGGGGACACGGGTTCGTGCCCCAGTCCAGGAAGATCCCACATGCCGCAGAGTGGCTGGGCCCGTGAGCCATGGCCGCTGAGCCTGCATGTCCTGAACCTGTGCTCTGCAACGGGAGAGGCCACAACAGTGAGAGGCCCGCATATGACAAAAAAAAAAAAAAAAAATTGTTCAGTGATCTTAGCATAAAATAATATCTATAGCGATTTTAGCCACAGCAGAGTTTAATGAAATATTGGCAATCAAATCAATATAGGAATTTATTGAAGAATGAAGGAGAGATGAAGAGAAAGCAGTGTATATAGTCAACAACTGGTTAGATTTTATTATAGAGGTAGAACAGCCATAAGAGCTTTATGTGTGATGATCAAAATGATGTTTAAATTCTGGCAGGAAAGATCCATAAAAAATGAGAAGTTGAAAATATAGAAGAGTGAAGAGATAAAGATGAGGATAGGATAGGATAAGATAGTAAGATCTGGCATCTAGAACAAATATGAAGGGTTTTGTCTTTGTTAGGAAAAGGGATAATTCTTAAATTGAAAAAAAAAGGAAGGCATAGAAAATTAGTATAATTGCAGGGGGGCCTTGTAGATTTTTGGAAGTAAGATGAGGAAGTTTCCATCTGATAGCTTCTCAGTTTAGAGAATAATTGAGTGGGGGAAAGGGACAGCGATGTGGTTTAAAGAGAATGCAGACTGTATTGATTAGTCATAGTGGTGAATAAATCCTTTGGAATAAATAGATGGAATGAAAGTAAAGTCCCTAGAGATGATGAAGGCAAGGAGCTGAGAGACCAGGCAAATGGGAGAGTGTTGAATCCTAACACTACACCACCAGGGACGGTTCAGGCAAATGGGTATTTATTTATCATGGCCTTGGAAGATCTTCATGATGATATCAAGAGTTAGGGAGAACAATCACAATTATTTTCAATGAATTGGATGTGGATAACATAGTCCATAGATGACAGCAATGAGGAGGGAGAATTGTGAAAGAGCCTAATAAACTGAAGTTCAAAAGAGTATGAATTTTCTTTATTTAATTGAAATAGTTGATTAACAATGCTGTGTTAGTTTCTGGTGTACCGCAAAGTGATTTAATTATACATATACATATTCTTTCTTATTTTTTTTCATTATAGGCTATTATAAGATATTGAATATAGTTCCCTGTGCTATATAGTAGGACCTTGTTGTTTATCTATTTTATATATAGTAGTCTGTATCTGCTAATGCCAAACTCCTAATTTATCCCTCCCCACCTTTCCCCTTTGGTAACCATAAGTTGGTTATCTATGTCTGTGAGTCTGTTTCTGTTTTGTAAATAAGTTCATTTGTATCATTTTTTAGATTTCACATATAAATATTATCATATGATGTCTTTCTCTATCTGACTTACTTCACTCAGTATGGTAATCTCTAAGTCCATCCATATTGCAAATGGTATTATTTCATTCTTTTTTATGGCTGAGTAATATTCCATTGTATACATATACATTACACCTTCTTTATCCATTCATCTGTTGATGGACATTTAGGTTCCATGTCTTGACTATTGGAAATAGTGCTGCTATGAACATTGGGGTGCATGTATCTTTTCAAATTAGAGTTTCTCTGGATGTATGCCCAGGAGTACTATTGCTAGATCATACAGTAACTCTATTTTTACTTTTTTAACGAACTTCTATACTGTTCTCCATAGTGGCTGCACCAATTTATATTCCCACAACAGTGGAGGAGGGTTCCCTTTTCTCCATACAAAAAGGGCAGGGATTTTCATAAGACTGGGATTTCATAAGATTTTCATGATCTGGGACAATGAACAGAAGAGATAACAGTAATACCTTTTTCAGACCAAATGTAAAGAAGAAAGCTTCCATTTAAGAAACATACAAGGGGTCTTTTGTGTTTCCATACAAATTGTGAAATTTTTTGTTCTAGTTCTGTGAAAAATGCCAGTAGTAGTTTGACAGGGATTGCATTTAATCTGTAGATTGCTTTGGGTAGTAGAGTCATTTTCACAATGTTGATTCTTCCAATACAAGAACATGGTATATCTCTCCATTTATTTGTATCATCTTTAATTTCTTTCATCAGTGTCTTATAATTTTCTTCATACAGGTAGGTCTTTTGTCTGCTTAGGTAGGTTTATTCCTAGATATTTTATTCTTTTTGTTGCAGTGGTAAATGGGAGTGTTTTCTTGATTTCACTTTCAGACTTTTCATCATTAGTGTATAGGAATGCCAGAGATTTCTGTGCATTAATTTGGTATCCTGCTACTTTACCAAATTCACTGATTAGCTCTTGTAGTTTTCTGGTAGCATCTTTAGGATTCTCTATGTATAGTATCATGTTATCTGTAAATAGTGACAGCTTTACTTCTTTTTTTCTGATTTGGATTCCTTTTATTTCTTTTTCTTCTCTGATTGCTGTGGCAAAAACTTCCAAAACTATGTGGAATAAGAGTGGTGAGAGTGGGCAACCTCGTCTTGTTCCTGATCTTAGTGAAAGTGCTTTCAGTTTTTCACCATTGAGGACGATGTTGGCTGTGGGTTTGTCATATATGGCCTTTATTATGTTGAGGAAAGTTCCCTCTATGCCTACTTTCTGGAGGGTTTTTATCATAAACGGGTGTTAAATTTTGTCAAAAGCTTTCTCTGCATCTATGGAGATGATCACATGGTTTTTCTCCTTCAATTTGTTAATATGGTGTATCACGTTGATTGATTTGTATGTATTGAAGAATCCTTGCATTCCTGGAATAAACTCCACTTGATCATGGGGTATGATCCATTTAATGTGCTGTTGGATTCTGTTTGTTAGTATTTGGTTGAGGATTTTTGCATCTATGTTCATCAGTGATATTGGCCTGTAATTTTCTTTCTTTGTGACATCCTTGTCTGGTTTTGGTACCAGGGTGATGGTGGCCTTGTAGAATGAGTTTGGGAGTGTTCCTCCCTCTGCTATATTTTGGAAGAGTTTGAGAAGGATAGGTGTTAGTTCTTCTCTAAATGTTTGATAGAATGTACCTGTGAACCCATCTGGTCCTGGGCTTTTGTTTGTTGGAAGATTTTGAATCACAGTTTCAATTTCAGTGCTTGTGATTGGTCTGTTCATATTTTCTATTTCTTCCTGGTTCAGTCTTAGAAGGTGTGCATTTCTAGGAATTTGCCCATTTCTTCCAGGTTTTCCATTTTATTGGCATAGAGTTGCTTGTAGTAATTTCTCATGATCTTTTGTATTTCTGCACACAAAAGACCCCGAACAGCCAAAGCAATCTTGAGAAGGAAAAACGGAGCTGGAGGAGTCAGGCTCCCTGACTTCAGACTATACTACAAAGCTACAGTAATCAAGACAGTATGGTACTGGCACAAAAACAGAAAGATAGATCAATGGAACCGGATAGAAAGCCCAGAGATAAACCCATGCATATATGGTCACCTTATCTTTGATAAAGGAGGCAGGAATGTACAATGGAGAAAGGACAGCCTCTTCAATAAGTGGTGCTGGGTAAACTGGACATGTACCTGTAAAAGTATGATATTAGATCACTCCCTAACACCATACACAAAAATAAGCTCAAAATGGATTAAAGACCTAAATGTAAGGCCAGACACTATCAAACTCTTAGAGGAAAAAATAGTCAGGGCACTCTATGACATAAATCACAGCAAGATCCTTTTGACCCACCTCCTAGAGAAATGGAAATAAAAACAAAAATAAACAAATGGGACCTAATGAAATTTCAAAGCTTTTGCACAGCAAAGGAAACCATAACCAAGACCAAAAGACAACCCTCAGAATGGGAGAAAATATTTGTAAATGAAGCAAATGACAAAGGATTAATCTCCAAAATTTATAAGCAGCTCATGCAGCTTAATAACAAAAAAACAAGCAACCTAATCCAAAAATGGGCAGAAGACCTAAATAGACATTTCTCCAAAGAAGATATACAGACTGTCAACAAACACATG
This sequence comes from Phocoena phocoena, assembly GCF_963924675.1. Taxonomy (NCBI): domain Eukaryota; kingdom Metazoa; phylum Chordata; class Mammalia; order Artiodactyla; family Phocoenidae; genus Phocoena; species Phocoena phocoena. The sequence continues at coordinate 46,581,078 of NC_089236.1, read as the reverse complement.
AAAGAATGCTCAACATCACTAATCATTAGAGAAATGCAAATCTAAACTACAATGAGATATCATCTCACAGCAGTCAGAATGGCCATCATCAAAAAATCTAGAAACAATAGATGCTGGAGAGGGTGTGGAGAAAAGGGAACCCTCTTGCACTGTTGGTGGGAATGTAAATTGATACAGCCACTGTGGAGAACAGTATGGAGGTTCCTTAAAAAACTACAAATAGAATTACCATATGACCCAGCAATCCCACTACTGAGCAAATACCCTGAGAAAACTATAATTCAAAGAGAGTCATGTACCAAAATGTTCATTGCAGCTCTATTTACAGTAGCCCGGAGATGGAAACAACTAAGTGTCCATCATCGGATGAATGGATAAAGAAGATGTGGCACATATATACAATGGAATATTACTCAGCCATAAAAAGAAATGAAATTGAGCTATTTGTAATGAGGTGGATTGACCTAGAGTCTGTCATACAGAGTGAAGTAAGTCAGAAAGAGAGAGACAGATACCGTATGCTAACATATATATATGGAATTTAAGAAAAAAAAGTTGTCATGAAGAACCTAGGGGTAAAACAGGAATAAAGACACTGACCTACTAGAGAATGGACTTGAGGATATGGGGAGGGGAAAGGGTAAGCTGTGACAAAGCGAGAGAGAGGCATGGACATATATACACTACACTACAAAACGTAAGGTAGATAGCTAGTGGGAAACAGCCGCATAGCACAGGGAGATCAGCTTGGTGCTTTGTGAAGGCCTGGAGGGGTGGGATAGGGAGGGTGGGAGGGAGAGAGACATAAGAGGGAAGCGATATGGGAACATATGTATATGTATAACTGATTCATTTTGTTGTAAAGCACAAGCTAGCACACCATTGTAAAGCAATTATACTCCAATAAAGATGTTAAAAAAACCCCACAAAGAAGCATACAAGGAAATGGTTTTATTTCCACTCACATGTGACAGTGTTCAAAGAGTTTTAAAATGAGAAGGGTAGAAAGAGCACAGACCCAGAGTTCAGGGGATACAACAGTAGAGTGCGAGAGGGAGGCAAAAGTGGAGAGCTCGGGTCAAAGGAACAGATGCACAAAGTATTATGGGATCAGATAATGAGTTAATTATGATAGGGATGTCTTTGTTTTGACAACAGCAAAACAAAGTAGTAGTGTAAATACGCGCTTGAGGCCTGATGCATTCAGCAGTGATGATGTCTTAGACCAATGGCTCCACTATCTACATGTTTGTTTCAAACACAGGATTTTTTCGGTGTTTGCTTATTTTCTTTTGCTTATATGTAGTCAAGAGTTCTTCACTAATAAGAGAGGAAAGAGGAAATAATAAGAAAAAGTAAAGGGTGACTGAGAATGATAAACATTGATCATGATCATAAAGAATTTAGATATTAACCACTAGTTTAACAGACCCAGCCTTCAATCTCTAGGTTGGTTTTTATGTGACTGTTGGGGCTGGCTGTAGATTGATGCTCTGTCTCTCTCTGTACAGGTGGATGTAGTTTTAGGTTGAAAAAATGTCGGAGGTTTTAGGGGACAATGTTCGTACAAATTCATGAGGAAATTTTTTTCTTCCCCGAGGGTAAAATATTGTGCTCAAATAGGATAAAGATATCACTTTAAACTCTACCTCATTCCCCAGAGAGCTTTGCAAAAACATTTTTAGCTATTCTCCAATACTTTGATTTATTTTAATGCAAAGGAAAATACATGAGTACATAGTATCTTCAAGATATAAAAAGAAAGGAGTAAGATTTAGAATTATTTTTTTAAGACAGAAACAGGAGTAAGTGGGATAATCTACGATTTAAAGCCCAAACTTCAACCAAGAATCTGACTTTTTCCCCAGCACTTGTTCAGTGGTATATATCAGTCTGACAGTGAAAGGACACTCTAATTCCTGTGTAATACCCTGGGTAGTGACATTTGTGTGGAATGTCAAGTTCTGGGAACTTGCTGTTAATTACTATGCTTTTCAAGATATTTTTAATTTAATATGAATTAGTAGATTTGTGTCAGTATCTCCTTTCTTTATATGATACAATATAATTTCCAACTTATCCCATCCTCTAACCCCCATCAAATTTCAAAGTGACCTTTTGTTGCACTGGCAGGTCTAAGGTTGTATCAATTATGAATTGCAATGTATTATCAATCAAATGTTACTCATTAGGCTGCTTTTCTGCTCAGATCAAATACATTTTCAGAAGTTATAATTTTATATTTGAAAATTTGATATGAAGAATTTTATTGTCCTATCAATGAATGGACATACATTTTTATTTCCACTAATATTAATGGGTAAGTTACATGTATGTGTCAAGTATAGAATAAAAAATATCTTAAATACATTCTTAAAAAAGAATATTAGATAAAGATTTATCATTAAAATTTTTGAAAGAGGATTAAAAAGTGAAATACCTTAGCAGAGTTCTAATATATACATTCTTAAAAATAATCATACCTAAAGATGTTATGGTTTTGAGAAATGCATTTTTAATATTATAACTATTCTAGTTAGAGTCAATATGATGTTTGCTATTAATCAGTATCTCAAAATTGAAGTGAAACACTATATTTATGTTCATTTACTTAGAGGCTGAAAATTTTATTTCCAAACAAAATTGATCACTCAGACAAGATGAATGATCACACAAACGTTGTGCTGAAAGTGTATGTTATTATAAACAAAAGTAAATAGAGGTAACTGTGTTTATTATTTTTTTTGTACAGCATTTTCTCTTTAATTCAATGTTCCTCAAAGTTTGATCTTTACCAGAATATTCTGTAAAACTTTGTAAAAAGACAGGGGAAAGGCAATCCCTCCCATCCCAGTTTCCTGTGTGTCACCTAGGGATTCACAAATTTTCAGAACCAGTGCTCTAAAAAACTTCCATTTGGTATAACTTCTGTATTTCTTTAACTCAGAGAAATACCTTTTCTATTTCATCCTCTGTTACGACTATTTTCAAATCAATTATGCATTTTATAATAAAGGACACATTCAAATTTAGAATGTGAGGGATGCCCAAGAAACAGCACCACTACTCTCCCAGTGCCTTTACACAGCGTCATACTGCACAACTCTTTTGGATACTGAAGAGTAACAAAATGGATGAATTTGGTAAAAATGTAATCTCTCCTTTGATTATGTAAATAGATATTCAAGGCCTAATTTAGTTTTCATGTTAAAATTCCCTTACCTGATTTCTCATTTTCTATCACCTGCAAGTATCTCATCAAAAGGAAACTGGTTTCCATATTGTCTTTCTTAACAGAATGATCTGTGAAGACCTCCATGGGTGTTAAAGTTTGAGGTAGGGTAAAGCTCTTCTCCGTGTCTCCAAATGCTTAGAAAGATACTATGTATGAAGTGCACAGTTTAGTAGCCCTAAATTTATTCCCCGGATGCCATGGTGTTCCCACTTGACCTACTCTCAGATACAAAACTCCTTTCTAGCAGTCAGAAGTCTTATATCTATCCTCAACCCTCAAAGCAAACCCAGGCTCTGACGTTCAGCTCTGGTATTTTGTCCAAGTGCCATGGTTAGCTTTTCCCCATAGTTCTGTGGTTTGCTTAGCCACTGCTGCAGCCAACCCACACTGTCTTTTTCTGGACTTTATTCATCAGTTTCAAATGGCACTGGCTAATACTGTCTCTCTGGAATCCCTTGGTCCCTTGGTTGCAATCTCAAAACCACAGCAAGTAAGCAACTAGGAATTCCATTAAAATATAAAGTGAATAAAATCATACTGTTCCTAGATTTAAAAATCTATGTAGTACCTACTGTGTAACCCAGGGAACTATATTCAATATCTGGTGACAAGCCATAATGGAAAGAATGTGAAAAAAATGTGTATATATATGTTTCCTCGGTTTTATATATACATAACCAAGTCACTTTGCCGTACAGAAGAAATTAACACAACATTATATATCAACTATACATCAATAAAATTTAAAAAAAGAAAATTACAGTAGCAGCTACCATGCCAGAACAGTATTAAGTTCATATTAATCAAGTATAATTGAATCCTTACAACAAGCCAGGTTGCCATCCCCAATTTACAGGTTAGCAAACTAAGGCTCAGAGAGATTAAATAACTTGTTGAAGGTCGTCCAGCTAGGCCAGTGGCCAAGCTTTGATGTGAGTCCACGTCTCTTGAGCCAATCTCTTAAGCCTCAGAGTACACTCCAGTGTCTAAAGATGTGTGTAAGGAATGATCACGGAGGAGAAGCCAGATGGAAGGCAGCTGTCACTGTCCAGGTGAGAGTAGGGATGCCTAAGGGGGCTGTGGCAGAGGCACTGGAGAGGATGAGACAGGTGACAGCAGCTCTTTGGAGATAGAATAATAAGCAAGAAAAAAAAGAAGAAGAAAAAAAAGTAAATTGAAAAGGGAAAAGAGAAGGAAAAGCAAAGGGAGAGAAGGCATGGTGAGGATCTGGCACCCTGGTCACATGAATCTATGTAAGAGACTCATGCCTTTGTTAACCTAGATGACTGTTCCACCCTCAAACAGAATTATGTCAATGTTCTGAGAGTGGAGGCTGGAGAATATATTCATTTCACCACTTGCTTACTATTGTGGGTCCAATAATGGATGTTGCATGCTAGTCATACAGAACTGGTAAGAGGCACATCTGTGACATGTAAGTAGCATGGGCAGAGCAGTGAGGGAGTGGTTGTTTTCATGTATCCTTCTTTTTTTTTTTTTTTGCGATACGCGGGCCTCTCACTGTTGTGGCCTCTCCCGTTGCGGAGCACAGGCTCCGGACGCGCAGGCTCAGTGGCCATGGCTCACGGGCCCAGCCGCTCCGCGGCACGTGGGATCTTCCCGGACCGGGGCACGAACCCTTGTCCCCTGCATCAGCAGGCGGACTCTCAACCACTGTGCCACCAGGGAAGCCCTGTTTTCATGTGTCTTTGAAAGGACGCTCTGTGCCATTCCTCCTGCACAATGTATCTGAATACCCACTCAGAGATTAATCTCCAGTAAGGAATATGATATTGCCTGTTTCTCTGCAATAGGTGTTGTCTGAATAATGCCATGTATTTATTTCTCCAGCATTTTCCTTCTTTAATGCTGCCACCACTGGTATTATGTGAAATATGGAAGGCTTTTTGTGGCTGGCAAGTCAAGGCATTATAAAATAGTGTTTTCCATTTCCTCTTGGATGTACTAGCATGAGAGATGTTCAAGAGTTGTGTAAAAATGCGGACTATCCTTTGAGGGGCACTGAAGCAGCAGAGCTAAGGTGAAGAACCAGAAGATTGGGAGAATTTGAGGTTGAAGCAGTTATAAGATTATCATGCATTGAACCTAAAGGACAGAACAAGAATAGGAGTAGATGAGCAGGTACATACAAAAGCCAAGAGCAGAATGAGAACAATTTGAGGAATACATCCAAAAATGTGGTTCATCACATACTGTGAGCCAAGTGAATCCTTGAGTACCTCTTTACTTCCTGTCCTGTGGGAGTAAGACCTTGTGGTCAAAGGAGCCACGCTAAGTTAAGCATTCAATTTTGTCCCCTCTTAGACAATTCTGTCATTATTGGTGACTTCGGTTTCTTCTTGTCTACTGAACCCTTCTCCTTGCAGCTATTTTAGGTGATCCTCAAAGCGATTAGCTCATTGTTTTTAGTTCTATTTTTTTCCTCTTTGTCAAACTCTGATTGGATCCATTAAAAATATTAGTGATGAAAATCAATGTCCTCCCCACGTGCTTTTCAGTCAATTTCAGACACATATCTCAACATTCAAAGAACACTTGTATCCTCTATCCACTTTTTTCCCCTCTTTTTCCCCCCAGTAGCTTCTCTGACCAAATGTTTGCTTTCTTTTTCTCCTTCTCGTCTTTACTCTTTTTCCTCTTGCGTAAAGCATTTTTTTCTGCACATCTGTCAAATCCTCTGTCATTTCTCCTTTAGTTCTTTACTGCCACAGAGCGTAGACTTACACATCTAAAGACCAAGGTTGAATCAGCTGAGACTGATGAAGAATCAAAAAAAAAACAAGACACCACACCTCCCTGGACTTGCCTTTTCCATCCATTATTTTCACTGCTTTTTATTCTTTTAATCATGGGTATATTAATATCCTCATTGCTATTACTCACAGAACAGGAGACAGCATCATCCATTTAATTTAAATTTGTGGCTAATGGTTTTTATAGTAAAAGTTTATTCCTTCTACATGTTCATTTCTGGGGGGAAAAAACACAACATTTTGAAGTGCCAAGCAAAAGAAAAATGCTAAGCCAAACACAAGTAATAGAGAATCTTATCGTTGGAGTGTAATTTAATAGCATGCTAGATTTAGAGGTTTTTTAAAAAGGTTATTCTATCAAAGCCTTTCTTACAAAAGTGTAAAAGTAAGCTAAGATTATATAAATGGTGTGCCTGTGGTGGCTGGTATCAGAATTTGTTTCTCCTGATTTTAAGCTCATTGTTTCAGAAAATAACAGAAATTGAGTATAAAAAATATATTTTAAGTATTAAGTTATATTATAAACAAGTAATTTTTGAGTAATAAACTTATGAGCAAATTTCACATATTGGAGGTAAACATGAGCTGTTAGCATTATAAGCAGTGTAATGTTTGTGCTTTAAAAATAATTCTGGGCAATATTAACTGAAAATTAATTTCACTTAGCTTAGGCAAGAATATTGTCACAAGACCCAACACTGACTAAAAAAATAATGATGAATGGCTATTTATTGAGCTGAGATGCTAGATATCAAGTAGAGTGAAGCAAGAATCAATGTAAGATAGGTTTTATTTAATATCTTCATTATGCTTGAAGATTGTAGGAACAAAAATGACAATGGATCTTCAAGGATTGATTCATGAGAAAAAGATTAAAATCGCATAGTATTTATAGATTTGCTAAAAAATGACTTGTGGGTAATGATAAATATTTACAACAACGGAGATTAATTATTCAAGGGGAGAAACCTAGATAAAAATAAGCTAATTTGTTCTCCAATTGTTTTTAGTGTGCTAGAACATAATGTATCTTCTCCAGCTCCAAATTGTAGAGAATACCATCCCTTTAAAATTGGAGGTTATAATAACAATCAGCATTCATTGAGTTATTGCTATGTGCTAGGTATTGTTCTCAAGTGCCTTATTTTTATTAACTCCATTAACCCTCATGATAATCCTCAGATGGGCTCTATCATCTGTAATTATAGAGGATACCAAGGCACAGAATAGTAATATATAGTAATGGTAATAGTAATATGATTTTTCAAAGGTGTCACACCTTGAATGAGGTAGAGTCAGGATTTAAAACTGTGGGGATAATTAACCTCTACTCTATACTGTCTGAGATTAGATTTCAAAATAACTATAAAGTTGCTGCAGGAATTATGTGGTGCCAGATATGGGAGATTTAATGGATTCCATTCAGAAAACATTTATTGAGAGCACACTACATTCTAGGAATTAACAGGAGCCACCAGACCCTGAAAGAAAAATAAAATTTCAACTTGTATATTTCCTTCTCTTTCATTTTCTTTTTCCTCCAGTCTAATAGGTTTGATTATTGACCCCTTACTGAATTCATGATGTTACTTAACCCCCCTCTAGCAAAATCTGCTCCCAATTAATTGCCATGTTGTAACTGATATATTAAGTCACACCAAGGGAGAAATAACAATAATAAATAGCATTTTTATTTTAATAACACATAGTCACTTTTCTTGAAGAAATAATTCATGAACCCAGTATCATTAACTGTGGAGAGAGGTTTTCAAGTTAGGGTCTTTCTAGGCCTATGCATGCTTATAACTTTAATAGTAAAAAAATATGACTTTCAATAAATTAGTCCTTCTTACTTGGAAATGTCTGGAATTGCTTGAACAACTCAAGCACAGTCCCAATTGGGTTCCTTTCTAAGCCACCTTGGTTATTTGATTTGGTACATTTTGTACCCCAAGTCCTGAAGGAGAAGGGAGTTATGAAATTCTTATAGAATATTATTTTTAATTGAAAGCTCCCTCTTAAAAGAGCATTTTAATTGAGATTTAATAACACCATAAAAGATAAATCTAGCTGCCATGTAATAAACAGTAATTAATTAGTTAATATCAGTTAGATAGTAAAAATATTAATTTACATTTAACATCTAACTACTGTAATTTGCTATAGCTATCTTATTAAATGCTAATTAAATTCCTACATATTCTCACAAATTTAATGCATTAATAACAAGAATGTAAGTACATATTTACTGTATCTGCATTTCTGAGTTCATTACCTGGCAATGAGATTTATCTCTTTTACAGTAATTAAATATACTAAGCAAACCTCAGTAACTTTTCCTAACACATACCATAACTGTTTTATTAATTTCAAATTAAATGCTCATTTAAGGTTTTTAATCTACAACTGCCCCAAACAATTTTCTACAGGCAGAGCGAAGGTTATCAAATGTGTAATTAAATTTTAGTTTTTAACTTTGGTTTGAAGCTTTCTAAATATGACTTTTGGTTTCTCAATGTATTCAATATTAACTTTTTGATAATAATATTTATTCACATTATCTATATCTACAATTTTTTTTCCTTTGCCCTGTCTTTGTACCTTTGTTCTCCATCTACTAAGTCTATAACTATATTTTTCCTCTGTTTAATACAGGTTTCTTTCTCCTGTTTCATTTTCCTGTTTCTTTTTCTTAAACCTGTTTAATACAGGTTTCTTTTTCCGTCATTGAAGAACAAAGTTTTTACTAGCAACCTCTTCAGGTATCTTTTATTTCCATTAATTACCACTCCATTGTTAGAGAAACATCCCCATCAGGAAAATTTATAAAAATAAAGAAGAAGAAGAAAGAAAAGAAAGAAGACAAAGGTCCTGTGACATTTGTAAGCAAAAGTGAGTCCAGTTAGAAAGGCTGAAAGAGAAATTAAGTTCTGCCAAGGTTCCAGCCTCAGGATTGTTTTTGAAAGACTAAAAGAAAATACAGTCCTTGCATGTATCAAATGATTTAGAATCTTCAATCCTTCCAGATATGATGGGGGATGTCATAAAGACAGGAGGCGGCTGAACAGCAAGGAAAGCACATTAGCTATTAACCTTCCCCCAGCCGATCAACTTTATTTTGCAATCTTCCCTCAGAACCATTAGAATACCCTGAAGAAATAACTTTCCAATTAAAAAGGATCTCAGAGAACAAAGCCATTTTATCTCTGACTCCTGGTGTTCTTTATTCCAATAATTTAAATTGGAATTGATTTTTCAATTTAGCCGTTGACTTGCTATGGACACACAGCTGAAAAGGCCGAATGGAATTGCATGGCTGAAATATTTGTCTCTGTGATGCACTTCTCATAAATTCACAGGAGCCCTTTCTTTTTTTAATGCATTTTCTTCTGCTGCCTTTGCCTTAGACAACAGCTTTTTAGCACAGCATGGGCAAACTGAGAAAACACATCCACCATGACCTCAGGGGCCGCATCCTCCATTCCTCATAGATCTATCTCATTGTTACATCTCTTAGAAAATAAATAAATCCAATCTATCGAAAACAGCTGGGCTTCTTGAAGCCTAAATGTTTGTTTTCTAATTTACATAAAAGATTTAATTTTTTGAAAAAGGAAAATACCCTTTTCAGTATCTTTTACCTCAAAAAATATGTTGTAGTGGAGATTGAACTCTCCCATAATTACTTTGTTAGTAGCTAAATATAATGGATTTTCAATTAACACTTGATAATTTTGAATTAAATACTCCAAGTATTAAATTGTTCTTTATTACCCTTTTATATTTTATAATAAAAGCACTAGTAATATCTAATTATTAAGGCTCTTGATTAGCAGTCAGAACTTTCTTGTCTATTCACATTTCTGACCATTTGCTTTCTGTGATCTTAGATGAAACGTCATACACCAGCTCCTTCCTGTTTCCTCGCCCTGTCGCTCCAGCAGGTGTCTCTACTTTCCTTTGTCTTACAGGCTTAAGTCTTGTTCTGCGATCAGTACTGATGTGAATAGCAGGTATGGAAGGAAATCCTGAGCTCAAAACATTGTTTAATTTTTACTAAACACCATATTGCTTATTACTCACACCCCTTGTGGTTTTGCTAGGCATTGTCCTTCTCAGAGCCGTCCAAATGCATGAGCTCAGACCTTGCCTTGAATACTGGCATAGCAATCTCTTTTACAAAATCAAGAGCAAGAGAGAACATGGAACACGCAGAATGTAAAGGCCATAAGAACACGTTCCTTAAAAAAAAAAAAAAAATAGAACACATTCCTTACAGGTATTTCTTACTCACCACTTTAGTCCTTATGACAAAACACTGCTTGGCACCTACTTGGTATTCAAAAATCTTCTGAATACATGAATTTCACCCTGGCTTCTGTCTGAATTTTCTTCCCTACAACCAGTTATGAATTAATGCAGGGAGAGAAAATATTTATAGTAAATATAATAAATATACTTTTGTGCTGATTGTTATAACAGAGTAGCTATTAGTTACTACTATTAAAACATTTTCCATAGCAGTTTGATAAGGTTTTTGACATTGTTTTTTCACCTCTGGGTATTGCATGGTTTAATACCACTTTTAAATTCCCGTGATTAAAATAACAACACATGGCACCATTGGTCACACGCTTATGAGAAGCATGAGTTTCTCACCAACTAACATAAGAAGTCAGCAAAAATGTTTTTACAGCATTTATTTATTTAACAAATTGATCATGTCCTGTTATGTGCTTGGCACTGTTCTGAGCACTAGGGGTGCACCAACAAATATATTGGAGAGAAACTCCTATCCTTGTGGAGCTTAGTCTAATGAGAGGAAACACATAAAAACATAATTTACAAAGTGATATAGTAGGTTAAATCATTATAAGAGAAGAAACATGTAGTAGTAGGTTAAAATGTGACTAGATCAGTGTAAAGAGTTTCCCCGGTAGGGTAGGGGGCATGGCAGCAATTTAAAGAAGGATGGCCAGAAAAGGTTCTTTGTAAAGGGATTTGAGCAAAGACTTGGGGCAGGTGAGGAGAGGAGCTATGTATAACCTGGGACAAGCGCCTTCCAGGAAAAAGGAGCAGATTGCCAAGGGCTCTAACCAAGAAATGTGCTTGGAAGGCTAGGCAGCCAAAAGCCAGTGTGGCTAGAGCAGAGTGAGTGAGGCTGGGAGAGTTTAGGTCAGAGGAACTGACACCAGATTCTGGCGAACCTTGTGAAGTGACTGCATACTTTATCCTGTGAAAGAATCAGAGCCACTGCTAGCTGCTCCTATTCTGACCCTACTTTGAATAAATGTAGCTTTCTCTGCAGTGACAACTGAATACACATTGTGTTGCTTTTGGTGGGGGGATGGGGGATGGATTGAGGCATTTCTCAAAGGAAGACTTGTATCTTCATTCTGATAATAAGTTTTGCAGAGATCACACCTCTTATTTTCCCATTTCCTCTTGACTCTGAACACTTACTCTGTCCAAATACATCTGTCACCCAAGAGTATGAGAAACTGTTTCCAGGTTTTCCCCACTGAAATGTAGGTAGCTTGAGGACAGCCTTGTTTCTTTTCATTTATCTATTTTTTGGATCTGACACAGGATAAAGGCTCTATCAGTGTTTGATGAAATATTGAGCTTAACTGAGAATTAGCAGAAAAAGAAGAAAGACAATTTATGGAATTAAAGCACTACTGGTTTCTTTTCACAATAACTTCAGTTCCTCCTGCTTCAATTGCCATGCTAGATTTTTGTTGTGAAAGCAATGTAGTTAGAAAACTGGAGTCTTCCTAATGTAGACAATAGTTATATTTCAAAAACTGTTCAGTATTCTCTCAGAAAATCTACTAATTTAAGATTTCCCTTACTTTGACAGCTTCAGGAAATTTGTCTGATGTCTGTATGCATTCAAATTTACCCACACACACATAGGGAATCTTTATTTGCCTGGGTCTGAGAGAATTCTCTATTTAGTCTACAGAAAGTGAATATGAAAAGTTCCTTATTCTTTTGAGGACTCTATGAAATCTCCTATCTTTAGAACATCTCTCCACTATAGAGGACAAATGGGGAAAGCAAAGAATAAGAATTTTTTACCTTCTGCACATTAATATCTGAAATAGCATAAATGCACATGTGTGTGCGTGCACACACACACACACTTTGAAAAAATTCAGTCTCTGATTTGTTTATACTGAAACTCGTTTCCCTGTCCAACATTCAATAATGTGGACCATCAGTGGGTGGGAGGCTACTTGCTCAGCATGACAATAGCATGGCATAGCATGTCACTGTAACGACTTTCATGTTACAACATTTTGTTGTACTTCATGAGACACGTTTAACTCAACCCCAAATACTGTTTTTAAAGGGTCATTTACAAACTGAGTTTTATGAATTAAAAAGAGGATCAGTTAGGGGAAACTGCATTTACATCTCCCACTGATAATTATATATCTATTTTCAGTGTATTAACCTGACCACAGGAAGTTCAACTAGAAGTAATATTAAAAAGTGGGTTTTGTTATATATCTGCTTTGTACTACAAAGGAGTAATCCTAAACCATTATGTGGAACTGAACATTCACGTAAGTCTGTAATGAGCTCTTATCTGAATCACTCATTATACAGACTCTGCTATTCTTCATCCCTGTGTTTCATAGTTGTCCTTCACATGATGGCGTCCCTGATGCAACAAATCCCATCCCCTCTCGTCTTTTCTAGCAACATTGCTCCAACAATCTTTCCATCTCTATGCTGAATAATCATACATTTTCCCTCTTTATTGGATCGTCCTCACTATAATCCAGAGATACTAAAATTTCAACTCCAAAGCAAAATCTCTTATAACTCTGCACCCTCCTCTAGCTACTACTATCCTACTTCTCTGCTATTTTTCACAGCAAATTTCCTCAAAAAAGTTGTTTACAATTTCCATAACCAAACTGTTTTGTCCTATTCCATATTGCAATCAAGCTTTTGTCCCAACTACTTTACTGAAAATACTCTTGTCATGGTAATCAATGGTCTGATTTATCTTACTGACCATCAATCTTTCATACAGTTGATCACTCTTTCTTCATTAATACATTTTTTTAAAAAATTATTTATTTATTTTTGGCTGTGTTGGGTCTTCGTTTCTGTGCGAGGGCTTTCTCTAGTTGTGGCAAGCGGGGGCCATTCTTCATTGCAGTGCACGGGCCTCTCACTATCGCGGCCTCTCTTGTTGTGGAGCACAGGCTCCAGACGCGCAGGCTCAGTAGTTGTGGCTCATGGGCCTAGTTGCTCCGTGGCATGTGGGATCTTCCCAGACTAGGGCTCGAACGCATGTCCCCTGCCTTAGCAGGCAGATTCTCAACCACTGCGCCACCAGGGAAGCCCTAATACATTTTTTTAAACCTCTATGGCTTCCCAGATACCACATACTCCTGGTTCCTTCTTCCTTAGTAAACACTACTCCTTGACCTTAAACATTTGGAGTAACTCAGAGCTTTTCTCTTCTTTATTTGGCTGCATTGCCTTGGTGATCAGATTATTTCTCATGGTTTTAAGTATGCTCCATACATTGATATTGCCAACCTACACTACTCACCTGGATTCTAGAATTGTATATTTAATTGCCTACTTGCCATCACTATGCAGTTTGCTATAAGATATCTCCATATTAGCATGACCAAAATTTAACACTTGATCTATCTTTCTAGCTTAGGAGTGAGAGGTCTCATCCATAATCTCCCACATCTAAGAAAATGGTAGCTCCGTTCTTCCAGTTGCTGACAACAATGTTTGAATCATCCTTAAGTTTTCTCTCTTTACTCCACATTTAACCTGTCAGAAAATCATACTGTCTCTACCTTCAAAATATATGCAGAATCCAACCATTTACAACCTTGGATGTTGCTACACTAATGCAAGTTAACAACATCTTTCAACTTGACTATTGCAATGATCTTATAATTGGTGTCCCTGTTCAAAGCAAGCAAACTTTTTAATATGTAAGACAGACCAGGTTTCTCTTCTGCTCAAAACTATCAAGGGCTTTCCATCTCATTTAGAGTGACAGTCAAATCCTTACAATGCCCTTAAGTTATTCTTGGTTACACTGTGCATAGCCTACATTAATGTGGTGAGAAATATGGGGCAAATTGTGAGGGAAAATACCCAAGCTGCCACAATGTACATTTAGCTACCCTGATCCTGCCTTTCTTTAGACAGTTTTGGCATGAATCTGCCTCAGGGCCATCACACTGGCTGTTCCCTCTGCCTTGCAGGCGATTCTCTCACCTGCCTTAACTCATTCCCTCATTTCCTTAAGGACTTTTTTCAAGTGCCTCTTCTCAAGTAATACCTACTTTTACCACCTTATTCAAAGTGCACTCCTTTCCCATCTACTTTCTTACATTTTATTTTCTTCATAACATTAATCACCATCTGACACACTATGAATTTTCCTTATTTATTTCATAATTACTTGTCTGCCTCACTAAGTGTAAAGTGCATGAGGGTAGAGGCATTTGTGCTCTTTTTCTTCAGGGTAAATATTTGTTGAAAGAGTAGATGATTAAATAACAGTTTCTGGCTTAAGATCACTTATTACTATTTGCAGATTATTCATATTTATGGCTAAAATAACTTCAAAGTTTATTTTAAATAATAAGACTTTGTTTTTAATATCTTTGGAGATTTGTTTCTTCTCATGTGCTCAGTAAATGCCTGCTAAAATTTATATGCTAATCTAAGAATTATTTCTCTCTCTTTCTCTAATATTTTTACTCAAACATACATCTGCATTCTCTGTTGTAAGCTTATTTTGGTATAGAGAATCGAGTTATATTTGGGGTTGAAACAAAATATAAACTGCATTTAGGCAGAAAACTACATTTTGGCAGGTCAGGCTTTTCTCTGATAAGCTGTTCATCACCAAATTCATGTAGACTCTGTTAAAAATTATATCGTATTAATTTTAATTAACTATTAATTTTGCAACAGGACTTCAGGTTTCATTGGTTTGTTTTGGAGGCTTTTCTATAAAACTATTTATTAATTGCCTGGGGGGTTATTTAAATCATCTAATGGTACGTATTTGGCTCCAAAATAACAAATTCATCTAAAACCCATGAGGTGAAGCTCCTTTAAGTTTAAAGTAATAATTAAATGGTTCACCTGAAGAAAGGTTAATATTGTTAATCTTAAAATAAAATTACAGGCAAAAATATTGTCCAATATTTCCCAACTTTTTGAGTTTTTAAGTTAACAATGAAAGCCTTTGCTTAAAGTGCAGGGAAACTTCACCAGAAACGATGCCTGAGTGTTGAATATAACCATATAATTTGAAAATGGAACTGATATACTCTTTGAAAATCATATGTTCCTTGACTTTTTAGACACACTGTTATAAACAAACTTGATAGTTAATGATTGACAAAAAGTGAAGTGAAAATATTAGTCTTAATAATGTAGGTGTAAATGGCTGGTGGACAGAATTTGGGAAATAGAAGGAGAAAGAAAAGGTTGAGGGAAGGGTAGAAACATAAACATCCTCAATATATTTAATTTGAGGGAGATAAGAAATTTTATTTTAGAGGAAGCAAAAAAATTTTTAAAGTCTTGAAAAATTAAATTTCAGAAAATATTAATAGATCTATTAGAAATTAGAAAAAGATGGTAGGTATAGTTTAAGTGATCTAAATCTCCTGTTCTTTGGGCCATAAATATGACCTCAGTCGATAAATCAGTGAACAGATATATAAAAATGTTTTCTAATGTTATAAAAAAATCAAGGAAAAAAAGCAAGGCCAGAAGTCATTAAAAAATGGGTTTCAGGATTAAAATGGCGGAGTGGAATGAAATAATTTTCTTTCGCTTTTCACTGTCATCCTAAACTTTGAAACTTTTTGTTTTCTATGTGCATACTATCATTTTGACAAACACTTTTAAAATAAAGAAAAAAGCTATGGAAAGCACATCTTTACTTAAATCACAAAATATATCCAAAAAAAGAAAAGGTATTGAGGAGGAGAAACCTAGGTGCAAATATACATTAAGAGCATCCCTTTAACATGCTGTTCTCCCTTTGAGCAATGTTTGTGAATATATGTTAAGGTGTGAATTTCCCTCAGTATTTAAATTTGTTTTAATTGTGAACTGTGTCTTTTTTCCCCAACTCTAAATGTAGAGAGAAAAAAATTCCCTACTTATTATTATGTTCACTAACTGCCAAGAAAAATATTGGATTTGGATCAGATATCTAGCAACAGAAAGCATTAGAGTTGCTCCAAAAAAAATACTGATGTGGCAGTATATTTTTAGAAGAAAAATAGGGGATGATTTGGAAAATAAACATTAAAATAGCAAAAGTTGAAAACAACAGCTGGATTGTTTGATCCTCAATGAACTTCTCCATTGAAGTCTGGGTGAATGATGGAAAGGAGAAGAATAAAGCAGAGCTGGGATATAAGATCAGGAGAGAAAGGAAGCTTTTATTTGCATGTTTCATCTGAGTGAACTTGAAGGCTATCATGACATTTTCCTACAGATACTTAAAAGTAAAGCTGAGTTTAGAAGGAAAAAAGAAAATTCAATGAATAAAGCTCTTTGCATAGACTCAAAATTATTCAAATCCCTAGAAGGAACTTGTACTTTTCCATTTTTTCAAAAATGAAAAATTTGAAATATCTGATGTTCTTCCCAAATAATTTTAACATACTTAAGAAAAAAGCATCAAGTAAGCAAGAAATGTCTGCTCTTACTCTGCAGAGACCTACTTGTCTACTTTAAAATGTCTGCTTTCCTAAATGTTTATTTTATTATGCTGACAATCCACTGCTATGCTGAATTTGACAGTAGTGTTAAGTGACTAGCCGGGGAGCAGAGGGATATTTTAAGACACTGAAGAATGTAAGGGGAAAGAGACTATAAGCATGTGCAGGATTATAAACATGGGTGAGTTAATGCAGTTAAAGATTACCTCCCAGTGACTACCTAGAATGCCCTGGGGAACAGGGTTAAGGTACATGATTCATCTTCCTGTGAAAATGACATGGCTACTTCATATTTCCTGAGTACCTCCCATTCATTTGCTCTTTCTATCTGTAGGTATCAAAATTTGGGTTAGATTTCTAATTGCCAACTCTTGATGTCCTCTGGGTCTATAAAAATAGATCTAAGTTGTCAGCTTCCCCACCTAACCTCACCTCTGCAACCCTTCAATTTCTGTTGTAGATTATACTATTTTCCCATCACTTCTCTTCTTCTTTGTAAGTAGTTTATATATTCACACCTTTGTCATGGCTCTTTTCATTGTCTTATCTCTAGACAGAGAATGCTTGTCTATTCTACTGCTGTTGAGCTTGGTCCTCTGACTCCCCTTGGCTAATGGAACGTGAGCACACATGAAGCCAAACCAAGAATAGCAGAGCTCAGGTGAATACAGTCCAGTCCAGCCAAGTCCAGTCAAGCCTAATGGACCCCAGCCAAATCCAACAGCAGCCAGCCAATCTCCTAAAAACACAGCTCTAATAGGACACGAGCAAGAAACAAATGCTTGCTGCTATAAGCCACTAAAACCTTTGGGCTGTTTGTTGGTGTAGCAAATGCTATTTCATACTGCTATTTCTGTAAGTGTTGACAGCTGATAGATACAGGAAAATAAGGTTTTAAAAATTTGCCAAGAATGAGTTTGGGATAGGGATTGATAGAGAGACATAATGATTTTTAAAACTGTCAGAAGCTGTTGCTCTTAGTTTTTATGCAAATATGAATTAACCCAAGCCCGACATCAAAGTTTCTGTTCCTAAATTCTGTTTTAGAAATCTGATGGTAAACTAATTCTATCTGAAAGTGAATCTGCCTAATACTATGTGAATTGGAAACAACACCAAGTCATGCAAACGTTGGCTTGAGGTGGATGTGAGTTTACAAACCGCTAAGATTACCTAAGTCGTCAGGGTCACAGCTTCAAGCCTTAGAGTTCTCTGTATATACTTGGAACCCACTTCTTAGGTACTGCATGCAATAGGAACACCTTGTGTGTTTCTCTTTACTTGTCCAGGGAATATTTCCTTGATCCTGTACACTAAACATGAACTGTCTATGGCTACAACAGTAAGCACTTTTGTTAGTTAAGTTACAGAGCTCAACAACTCATTCTAGTTCTTACAAAAATAGACATTTCACTGGATCACATACTTGTAAAATCCAAAGGGGATCTGTACAAAAATAATTATCTCTCTCTCTCTCTCTCTCTCTCTCTCTCTCTCAAATTTCAGCTTTCTTTATCTCTCCTTCTCTTTTCATGCTGACCTCATTTTTCCCTGTCCAAGTACGACTCTCTCCATACAATGTGAAAAATAGGTGCTGAGCCCCAAGCCCACAGATGTAGGTACGTATTCCAAAGTTAACAGACAGTTTTACTTGTTAGCTTTAGGGAAAAGTGTCAGGGCAATCTGATTGGCTCAGCATGGATCTTGTTTTCCACCTACATGACCCGCTGTGTTTGCCTTGATTGTCCCAATGAAAGCACACAGAAGGATTAATAATTTTCACTGGAAGGAGGAAAACAGGATCTTGCAAATTTTTTGCCATTTTTTTTTTTTTGATTTGAGCATCTATGTCTTTGGCCCCTGGGACTCATGCCTTTACCCCAACCCAAGTCTCTTTATTTATTTTGCTTTGCTAAATGAATTTGTCTAGCTAAAGCTATTTCTACCTTGAGGTGACGAAAAGAGTTTTAAGCTAGTTTCTGGTCTTATGAAATAAGAGAGAATATGTTCATAAATAACTGTCACTAGATTCCTTGTATAAGGATAATCTATTTTTAAAAAGGATTATAAGTGTTTGGCAATTGAAAGTGAGATCCTGAGGGATTAGAATAAGAGAGATATTAGGCATTTATCAGGAAGAAGAGGAAGTACATGGAAAAGAAGCGAAAAGAAAAAGTGTGCAGTGAGGCAATGGAACCAGCTTAATCGCTAAAGACTTTATGCTATGAAGTATAATTCTTCCCTATGACCTTCAGATATTTAATAAAGTCATTAAAATCACGAAATGATTGAAATATGTGGACTGTGTGCAGAGAAAAAAGAAGGGGCTAAGTTTTGCATCTAGATGGAGGCAAGCCGAGGTGACACAGGTGGGCAACATGGGGGTCTTCGGGGAAGCAAAGAGCACAAAGAAAGTATAAACTGCGTGTAGTTTTCAGAATGGTGTGGCAGACTCGGGATTCTCTGGGTTTGTAAACTTGGAGGTTGTAAAAGCTAATTTAAATCTCTGAGGAGCAAGAAAGCCATAACTGATTTCTGGGATAAAAGCTTCTAATATCAGTATCCCTATCGACTGATCAGGAAAATAATCTGAAACTTTTTGGTTCCAAGATTGCATGTATTTTAACTGCCTTTTCCTAGCACTCTATTTAGTGGAAACACCCCACAATATTGGTTGAATGACAAAGGAATCCTCTGTTGTGCACTCTATGTTGTTTCTGTCATACAGTGTCTGGTATTATCTACTCTACAGTAATGTAGTGTTTAACCTCTCAGCTTGACACACCGTTTATTTGCTATTTATTTGCTCATGATACCGTGGGTCAGGAATTTGTGTTGGGTTTGATTGCACTTACTCATACATTTGGACCTTGAGTAGAATGGAAAAGTCTGGGACCTCTCTCTCCATATCCTCTCTCATCCTCTGACATACTAGCCTAGGCTTTTTAAAAATCCATGACAGAAGGGTTCCCAGCAGCAAAAGAAGGAAAGACCCAATGTGCAAATACTTTTCAAGTCTCTGAATGGATCACAACTGTAATATCTCATTGGTCACATTAAGTTACATGCCCAAGTCCAGAATCAATGTGGATGAAGTCTACACACCATACACTGATAGCCATCAGTGTAACAATCTACCATAGAAGCCTTAGTATTATTGACTATGAAAGTTTTGAGTCTATGCTGTGAGTTTAGTGTCTTTAATGAAGACTGAGGACCAGTGTGTGTGTGTGAATTCTCTCCTGCTATCAGATAGAGGAGGAAGGTTAAACTCTTTTGTAAAAGGCTCTACTTTTGTTTAGAGTAAGAAGTGGAATTTGCCCCTGTGAAATTTATACTTTTCAAAAATGGCCACAGCAATATTCTCTTTTCACATATTCTTCCAAAACCTTGTTACTGCTCCAACAAGATTAGTCTCCCCTTGCAACTGGACAGGACTTTGTGATTACCTCATTGGATAGAATGCAATAAAGTGGTGTTATGTGACTTTCAATCCTGGATCATAAACAATGATAGTCTCTCTCTCTCTCCATTCTCGCTCATGGAACCTAGACCCTAGGTATCATACTGCTGCAAGGAAGCCTCAGCCATGTGCAGAGGTCATGTATAAAGGTTCCAACCAACTGCCCAGCTAAGGTCCTAGCCAACATCCAGCCAACCAACAACCAGTACCAACTAACAGAAATGTAAATCAATTAACATTCAGATGATTCTAGAACATAGATTTTGAGCCACTTCATTTGATGCCAGTTGAAACAGAATTGAGTTCTCCTGACCAAGCTCTACTCAAATTGCAGATTCCTGTTCAAAATAAATGTTGATGTTGTTTTAAACAACCATGTTATAAAGCAGTTTGTTATACTGCATTAGATAGCAAGAACAGACCTCCGATCTCTTGCTATGATGTTACTCCCTGTGCAAATCAATGAAACATTCCTAAAATTACAGTCATTCTCAAGAATACTACTTATCTCTCCATGTATAAAATCACATAAAGTAAAAAAAATACCTACATTTTACAGTGAGAATGAAGTAGTGATGCGCAAACTCAGGGCATGCATACAATAATATGAAAATGCTACTAATCAGATAGAGTTAAGGGAAGAGAAGTCTTCATCTAATTAATGCAATTGTCAATTCATGATGGTTTTTCACAGTTTTTGAAATTACAAGTACAAATCAGTAAGTCAAACGTCAAGCCATTGTCAAAATGAAATATTCCTCTTTAAGTGTTTGTAACTTCTAGAAATGTAATGCACAGATTTAGAAGCAATTTCAGAGATAATGTAGGTTAATGATGGAAAGTCCTTGTATGATGAAGAAAGTAGCAGTACAATGAACTAAATTCACATCTTTGCTTGACATATGCCTTGTTTCATACTATGACACTTACCTTTTTATTTATTTTCTGATTTGTTAGAAAGCATGAATTATTTCTTTTTATTTATTGGGGAATCCTAGGTTTAATCTCTACTAGGTTGAACATTACTTTCAAAATGTAAAGCCTAATAATTAGTGCTGTTGAGCATCGTTTCACGTACCTCTTGGCCAACTGTATGTCTTCTTTGCTGAAATGTCGATTTAGGTCTTCTGCCCATTTTTTGATTGGGTTGTTTGTTTTTTGATATTCAGCTGCTTCGTCTGTTGCTTCATCTGAAAAATATTTTCTCCCTTTGTGTGAGTTGTCTTTTCATCTTGTTTATGGTTTCCTTTGCTGTGCAAAAGTTTTTAAGTTTAATTAGGTCCCATTCACTTACTTTTGTTTTTATTTTCATTACTCTAGGAGGTGGGTCATAAAAGATCTTGCTGTGATTTATGTCGATGAGTGTTTTCCATGTGTTTTCCTCTAAGAGTTTTATAGTGTCTAGTCTTACATTTAGGTTTTTAATCCATTTTGAGTTGATTTTTGTGTATGGTCTTAGGTAGTGTTCTACTTTCATTCTTTTACATGTAGTTGTCCAGTTTTCCCAGCACCATTTATTGAAAAGGGTGTCTTATCTCCATTGTATATTCTTCCCTCCTTTGTCATAGATTAAGTGACCATAGGTGTGTGGGTTTATCTGTGGGCTTTCAATCTTGTGCCATTGATTTGTTTTTGTGTCAGTACCATACTGTCTTGATTACTGTAGCTTTGTAGTATAGTCTGAAGTTGGGGGAGCCTGATAGGTATCACCTCACATCAGTCAGAATGGCAGTCATCAAAAAATCTACAAACAATAAATTCTGGAGAGGGTGTGGAGAAAAGGGCACCCTCTTGCACTTTTGGTGGGAATGTAAACTGATACAGCCACTGTGGAGAACAGTATGGAGATTCTTTAAGAAACTAAAAATTGAACTATTATATGACTCAGACATCCCACTACTGAGCATATACCCTGAGAAAACCATAATTCAAAAAGACACATGTACTCCAATGTTCATTGCAGCACTATTTACAATAGCCAGGACATGGAAGCAATCTAAATGTCCATCAACAGATGAATGGATAAAGATGTGGTACATACATATAATGGAATATTACTCAGCCATAAAAAGAAACAAAATTGGGTAATTTGTAGAGATGTGGATGGACCTAGAGTCTGTCATACACAGTGAAGTAAGTCAGAAAGAGGAAAATAAATATGGTATATTAACGCATATATGTGGAATCTAGAAAAATGGTACAGATGAACCTATTTGCAGAGTAAGAATAGAAAGGCAGACGAAGAGAACAGACATGTGGACACAGCGGGGGAACAGGAAGGGTGGAATGAATTGGGAGATTAGTCTTGACATAAATACACTACCATGTGTAAAATAGATAGCTAGTGGGAACCTCCTGTATAGCACAGGGAGCTCAGCTCAGCACTCTGTGATGACCTAGATGGGTGGGATGGGAGGGGAGTCCAAGATGGAGGGGATATATGTATATATATAGCTGATTCACTTCACTGTACAGCAGAAACCAACACAACACTTTAAAGCAATTATACTCCAATAAAAAAATAATTAATGTTCCTACTAAGAAAAAAAGAGAGAAAGTCTAAAATACATTTGCAACTTAGAATAAGTATAAGGATTAAACAATTAAGTTATCTTTTATTGTTTTTGTGTAATCTTCAGAAATTTTAGAGAGATTGTGTCAATACAATTGGACATTTTAAACCTCTTTGGCAAGTCATTCATTTTCTTTGATGAGGCACAACCTGAATTTTCTAATATATATAGCACTTTAAGAAACCTCAGCCTTCTCACCCTAATTGGACCTATCTATATCATGGAAGCATCTAGCTAGGGAATAAATTAAACAAGTTGTATGGCATGATGTCATTGGCCTTAAACAGAGATGTTTGGCGAGGTAGAAATAAAAGTTCCTTAGACAGTGCTTCTCAAACTTCGATGCGTATACAAATCAGCTCCTGAGTTTGTTAACATGTTGATTAGATCCAGTAGACCTGGGTGGGGAGGGGAACTTGAGGTTCTGACTTTCTAACGAGCTCCTAGGTGATGCCATGTTGCTGGTCACTGGACCACACTCTGAGTGGTAAATGTTTAGAGGTATTACAACAGACTCAAGTATTGCCAAAGTGAAGAATTCAGTCCAGTAGAGCAAGTAAGGGATACTTTGCCCAAAATGCTCAGAATAATTATAAAGGAACATTGCTTCCCCAACCAGGAGCTCTAGAAAAAATGACAAGTGTTTTATCAAAATCCAGACTCGTCACCTTTATCAGTAGCAAACTCAGCAGATGGTTAAGTAGATTCTGACCTTACCTGAGAAACTAGATCCTCATCTACATGGGATCTCTCAGCATTCATTTCTTTGAGTCATGTCATATCTTTTCAGTATATTTATGTCTCTCTTGGTAGATACATGGATGCTCTTGACTTTCTGAGACATAGTCCCTGGGGCTCTTCATTTTGTTGCCTCTGCTATTCCTCCTCTTCTGCCTTCTCCTCCTCATTATGTAATCTTTACAGCTGATTATCAAGTAAAAATGAAACATTGTCCTGGGTTTTACCTTTTATTTAATTTGCTTCTCACAAAACCAGAATGAGATAGGTCTTATTCTTAACATGAAAACCGAGGAAATTGAGGACTAGAGAGTTCAGTTTCATGTTTAAGGTCCCATGTTATCAAGAACAGAGTAAAGTCTGAATTCCAGATCTGAAGTCTATGCCTGTCCACTCAAATCCACTTCCTTAAAGTGAGAATCTTTCTTCTTTGAGGTCCTCCATTATTTCCTTTAGCTGAAGTTTTGTGACAAAAAACCTTTGACTGAAACCTACAATTTCCCACTAGATGAGGGCAGGATAGATATAATATAGAAAATATTTTAACATTAAAATTATTATTTACAATTAAAGTGTCTACCTATTTTCTTTAGTCAGAGGTTGATTTTTTTCAATATTTAGACAAAAGTGTCCTGAAAACATCACAGGTGTAGGTTTTTATTCTCCATTTTATGCTTGGTGTCTAGCACACAGCTTAGTACATGTTAGATGCTAAATATTAGTTGAATAAAAAATGAGTGAATTTATTAACCAAGTTATGGATAAATATTGAATACATAAAAAAGAATTGTCTTACTTGGTCATCTATTTTGAATATTATAATAATAAAAAAGGAACACAGGTAGTTTGGTTTAAATTTTGAAGTGTAATAAAATAAAATTGGTTTCAATCCTAAAACATGGTCTGAGAGAAATGCAGTATACTTGAAATTGTATTTAACAAGAATACGTAGTTTGGAGTCAAAATAAACTCGTCTGTCCATTTGTTTTTCTAATACACATTTACACCATTAGAAATCACTGCTATGTCTACATATCTTCAGCCATTCTATTATATGAGCCTCAAATTCATGTCCCAATATAACCATTTTTTCTGAGCTTCTGAACTTTCTTTTAGAAATCTCCAGTTGAAAATCTCTAAGCTGGTAAAAGTTAAAGCTTTCAGCAGTGAACGTAATCATCTTTTTTCTATAATGTTGCTTTATTCCTTAGTATTTTCTGTCTTGATGCAAAACATAATCTTCTATATAATTGCCCAAATCAGAACACTAGGAGTTGAAGGTTTTCTCTCCAACTTCATTGCCCACATTTAATTAGTCCTGCTAACTGATGTCTCTCAAATTCATTCTTTATCATCTATCCCCATGATCATTATCTTAGTTTGAAACTTTAGTGTCTCTATAGCTTTTTTAAAAAGTAAAACAAAGAAACAAACCAAAAACCCACTTAACTCATCCTTCTTTATCTAGTCAGTCCTTCCTTCATAGTTCTGCCAGAATGCTCTACCTAAATGTAAGTCTGATTTTGTCTTTCCCTTTCTAAATATATCTAATCATCATAACCCTTCTAGAAACAGCTCCACAAACATTTCTTGGTATACAGGCACATTGTCATCTGAACTAAGCCTATAGTTGCAGACTCCATACACTATCTTTTTACTCAAGAAATATACATAATATCAATACAGGAATGTTATTCTCCATTTGTTTCATGCACTGGTACCTTTGTTCTCTCTGCCAGAAATGCTCTACTCAACTCTACTTTGTCCATTACTCACTCGAAGCATAAATGCTAGTATTACGCCATACACACTGTCCTTCTGCCCATTTTAGAGCATTCTTTATATCCCTGTGTGACTTGGTCCATACCTGCTTAGTACTAATCTCATTGTTTTGTGATTATTTGCACACATATCTGTTCCCCTGATTTCTTACTGAAGTTATAAAATATATTGCTTGTTGTATCAGTCAGAGTTCCACAAAAAAACAGAACCAGTAGGAAATATATATTAAAAGAATTATGGTAAGGAATTAGCTTACATGATTGGGAAGATGGTTAAGTCAGTCCCAAATCTGTAGCGCTCGGTGTAAAAAGGGCAGACTGGAACTCTTGGGCCCCGGCTGAAGCTGCTTTTCAGAGGTAAAATATCTTCTTCAACTTGGAAACCTGAGCTCTGTTCTTAAGGCTTTTCAATTGTTTGGATAAGGTCCAGCCAGAATATCTAGGATTATCTCGTTTATAATTATGATTATATTTACTGATTATCAACTGATGATGAACTTTAATCACATCTTCAAAATACCTTCATAATGACACTGAGATCACAGTGTGATTACGTAAATTGTGGACTACAGCCTAGCCAAGTGGACACATCAAAAGACTGTCACAACTGCTAATATAACTTTAATACAATCTGAAATATTTTAGGATGGGAGAACCGAAAAAAGGAAGAGGGGCTAACTTTTATATTTAGAATTGATTACACCTTAACTTAAAAGTGAGTAACAATTATGTAATTGATTATTTTGACATTTTTAAACTATTCAATATAGAAGATCATTGAATCATTTTTGTTAAGACTACAGTAAATAACATTTTACCAAATATTGAGTTCATTAGAATTGTTTAAAATAGTGGAATGTGTGGAGGTACATATGTAAGAAAATATGAAATATTGTCTGGTTTGATATGGTTGAGAATTAAGTATAAAATTTAAATGTAAGATATGGGAAATAAGCATTCATAAACAATTTTTCAAAACATTTTTCTTTGATAAAAGCTTTTCACTAAAGATATATTGATTGTGTGAATTAATTGTAAAATACACTAGTCCCCCCTTATTTGTGGTTTTGCTTTCTGCAGTTTCAGTTGCCTGCAGTCAAGTGCAATCTGAAAATATTAAATGGAAAATCCCAGAAATAAAAAAATTCATAAATTTTAAATTGGTCATCCTTCTGAGTAACACGATGAAGCCTGCTGCCATTCCACTCCATCCTATCCTAGGCATGAATCATCCTTTTGTCTAAAGCATCCCACCCATTAGCCGCTTAGTAGCCTTCTGGATTATGGTCTTGACTGTCTTGGTATTGCAGTGCTTGTGTTTAAGCGACTCTTATTTTATTTAATAATGGCCCCAAAGCACAGGGTAGTGATGTTGGCAATTTGGACATGCCAAAGAGGAGCCCTTTAAGTAAAATGTGAAAGTTCTTTACTTAATAAAGAAATTGTATGCTTAGGTTGCTAAGATCTATGATAAGAATGAATCTTCTATCCATGTAATTGTGAAGAAGAAAAAAGAAATCCATGCTAGTTTTGCTGTTGCACCTCAAACTGTAAAAGTTATGGCTATGGTTACAGTGCATAATAAGTGCTTAGTTAAGATGGAATAGATATGAAATTTGTACAATAAGATATTTTGAGAGAGACCACAGTCACATAACTTTTAATACAGGATATTGTTATAATTATTTTATTATTTGTTATGTTGTTAATCTCTTATTATGCCTAATTTATAAATTAAACTTTATCAGAGATATGTTCATATAAGAAAAAAACATTGAATATATGAGGTTTGGTACTACCCACAGTTTCAGGCATCCATTGGGGGTCTTGGAACATATCCCTCATGGACAAGAGGGGAATACTGTATTATCAAGATAATGACCAAAGCCATTTAATTTCTAAATAAGCCTCTATTATAATAAATCATTATATATAGAAGTTCCTTTAGTAGGCAAGGATAAAATAACAATTTTAGAAGCAAATATTTATATTTTTCTTTAAAACAATGTGCACCTCACACGTGAACTTCTTTCACAGTGTAAAATTAATTTCGCACAACTAAGAATGAGTCCTGAATTACAACTTTAGGCATCAGGTAGTTAAGTAGAAACATATCAGGTCTATTTAATTTGCAAATTCAAATAATTAATGCTCTTAATTGATATTCATTATTTTTCCAAAAGATTGAAATCTTAGAAATAACAAATTTTGGCATGTATTTCATTGTTTACAAAATCTACAATTGTATACTGCATTAACATATTATTATAATACATGAATACACAAAATATAATACTAGTCAAACATAATTTTACATGTGCTAATAATATATATCACTGCAATAACTGGTGTCACACATGATGTGCTGACCTCATACCAAAAATGTTTGAAAATAATTTAAAAACCACCCTAAAGAAAAATAAGTTTACAACCTATGTGTTTAAAAGGTAGAAGAAGGCACAGGTAGAAGAAGACAACAGATACAGTCCCCTAGTCTAGCACATCCATACTCATAACATCTATTTGATTTTCTTTGTCAAAACATATGAAAAATCATTAAAGTGTTTTAATAAATGTCTGGTTTTCCTGCTCATTCATCTTATAAATATTAATTAGCCATGGATCAGGCAATTAAAGTTTAATCAATTTGCACTAATTAGCACCACATACTTGCATAAAAAGATAAAACCAACTCCTGCATCTGGCTGTTATTTGCAGTTTTTGTCAAGTGCTGATGAGTTTAATCTTGAAGAGAAGATTAAGAAGAAAAGAAAAAAAATAAATCAAGAAAGTAGTGTTAATTTTATTAAAATTTCACTCAGAGCTCTGGTCATGAGAATCATGGAGATAATGGCAGCAACATTACCCAGTTTTACCAAAACCTGATTCACTCTCTCCTTCCTCATAAGCCCCATTCGAAAGGGAGGGGCTCCCTATCTTCTGCTTGTGACACTGTTATATGTATTTTATTTAACTTTCACTAGGAATTCAAATCTGACTCATTTCTATTCTTTGTGACTTAAAAACTTAAAATGAATTGTCCCTGTAGTCATCGATATTAAGGATACACGTTCTTCCTTCAGAATAAACGTGAATGGTCTGTGTTGGAGGAGAAATGAAAAAGTTCAGCCTTACCAATGAAATTGAAATGTTCATAGAATAGAAATTACATGCAACTGTTAGGCTGAGAGAGATCTCTGAAAGACTTAAAATTTGCATTCTGATCTTTTGTGGGCATTTCTTAACTGAATACATTTTTGTCCCGCATAGACTTTGAGACTAACTCCTGCCTCTCTGTCTTTGACTTCTGTATTTGATTAAATAAATTACACTGCCAATCTAGTAAGGAGACATTGTACAGTGCATTTGCATTACTATTTTGTGTTTTAATAACCAGAGAAAATAAAGTGTTCCATTACTGCCTATTCATATAATTGACAAGGATTATAGGGAATGGAACTAGTCTTTAATCACTGATGGAAATTTATCTTAGGCTTGGCAGGTAAAACTACATATTTTAAGATGATTTAACATTGTACTAAAAAATAGCACATGATTCATAAAAAAAGCTGTGCACCATTTACATGGGGATTTTTATTCAGTTTATGCAAGAATAGACCAGTGAATAGTTATTGATATTTTTCAAATAAAGTACGTATGATTCATTAAAGTCCCTATTCCCCTGTGAACAAGTCACTGCTCTGCTAAGCACTCTTTGCCTACATAACCCATACAGAAAGCAAAGGCAGAAAAAGGGGTGTCATGCTTCAATGCCTTCTTTTAAAAAAAGTGCCTAAAAATGAGATCACATACAGTAACAGATAATTCTTTCAATTACCATCTGGATTTCAATACATATGATTATTCACACTATTGTTAAAAAAAGTGAATATGTTCTTTGTTAACACAGTATAGGCATGCTGGTATAGAGATATATACCTGTATTTACTTTTAACAATAAGATTATGAATCAAATTCCTGTACTCTAGAATCTTTCTACTATGAATGAAATAGTGTATGAGAAAATGCTTTTTAAATCTAAATTACTATAAAAATAACATAGTTTCATGGGGTAACGAAAGAAGATATCATGGTTATGCTTCAGTAGACTCCTTGGCAACACATTTCCTATCTTCTGACATGAACAATATTTAAAGTCCAACCTTATATGGAGGAAAGACAGCAGAGTACAGTGGCAAGATCTGAGTCTACAACTATGTTCTGCCTCCTTCAAGGTTCAAAGTTTTAGGCCATATATTTAATCTTTCTAACTCCTTATCTTCCCCCACACAAAATACTTCATTCTCTGTTTTGTTCAACAAGTATTTATAGATTGCATATTTTTTTATAAGTTGCATTGGTAACCAAAACACGTCACTTCACAAACGATAAAAGTAATTGAGTGTGTTACACCTAGAGACAGGCATCATAATCGTCTTCAATATTTAAATACCTACAATATGAAAAAGGACTTAAAACTTATTTGGTTTGATCCCAGAAGAAATGTGTAGCAGTCACAGGAAGATAAACATTTACTTCACATAGAAAATAACCTTGAAGTCTGAATATATGCCTTTTAAATTGTTTGTCATGGGAAGAAATGAGTCCAGTTGATCCTTCGTGAAGATTTTCTTTTTGTGAGGAATGTTGCTACTGAGTAGAGTTAGAGATCTTATATAATTATAAGATTATAGGAGAAAATTAAAAAATATGATATAAGTATGTAAAAAATAATGTATTTTGACAATATCCTCTCTTCATAAAACATATTTATAAATTGCTGGTTTTTACACACAAAAAATGCAAGTTTAATATCCTTATTCACTTAAGATTAACACAAATAAATTCCCATTGCCATCATTAACCTGGATCCCCAAAATAGCACACTCTCCTTTACATACTGGGAACCAGATATTGGTAAGTTCTCTTTTCTTTGAACTATCTTTGTATAGTATGACAAGTCAGTATTAAAAAAAAGAAAGAAAGAAAAACAAAAAACACAACTTATATAGCACACTTTTCTGATCTTCTTTGGCTTAAAGGTTTTCTCAGATTCTACATATTTCTGAGAGAAGAAAGTTTGTGTAAAAATTATGTTGGTTTTAATTTTTCTTCTCAGTCCTTCTCATCTCATTGTACATTTTTGAGAGAATATAATTGAAAAATAATTGAATCTTCATCGCTTGTTCTAGCCTACCTGACAAAATTTCCTCTGTCTGCTTATACACTATTCATTAGAGAAGTGAAGACTATACAGTAGTGGAAAGCATTTCTTCTGTAAACAATTAAAAATATCATTTTTAATTATCTGGAAATAGAGTCATCAGGCATAAATTTTACAATCAGATATATATATATTTATGACTTAAGAATGTTCAATTTAAAAAAAATGGTATATATCTTTGAGTTTATTGATATTTTGTCCTATTCTCCAATAATATAGTTTATAGGCATTGTATATCATGATTAATTAATGAAGTTGTAAAACAACATATGAAATGGTGATGAAAGAAGTCAATAGCTTCAATGAAGAAATCTGCTTGTTATAAATTTGAATATTATAATAGTTATTTCCTATCTGGATCAAATTTAGATGCACATAAAAAATAAAGTCGTGGGGACTTCGCTGGTGGCGCAGTGCTTGAGAGTCCGCCTGCCAATGCAGGGGACACGGGTTCGTGCCCCGTTCTGCGAAGATCCCATATGCCACGGAGCAGCTGGGCCCATGAGCCATGGCCGCTGAGCCTGCGTGTCCGGAGTCTGTGCTCTGCAACGGGAGAGGCCACAGCAGTGAGAGGCCCGCGACCACAAAAAAAAAAAAATAATAATAAAGTTGTGTTTACCAGTTTATTGATTCATTAAAGCGCTAATAATTATCTGAAGTTCTACTTATTTAGTTATCTAAGATAAACTAAATCACACCTGTAAGATGTAAGGAAGAATAATAATTCAGTAAAGAAAAAACAGAATTTTTAAGGAAAAATATTAAATACAGTATATGTATTCTCCATCTGGTAAAACAGAGAGATTAGGACAAACTCTGTTGTAATTAACTGAAGTAGAAGTGGTATTTGAGAAATGAAATAGAAAGTATGAACAGAAATGTGAATGCATTCTTCCCCAGGTGATATTTAACTTCATTTAATTGCATGTTAATAAGTATAGTGATTTTATTTTAAAAATTATGTAGTAATTCATTTATTTTTAATAAAGAGAGATTTTGACAATTTTTACATCTGACATTGAAATTACACAAGTAATTTCAACAAATGTGAAAACTTTGGTTGGAAGAAAGTATGTTTTCAGCAAAGAAAAAGAAAAAATGTCTCCATCAACCTACAATTACATTGAAAACCATTTATCCAGACTGGCAAATAATTATCTGAAATTTCACTGATGGTATCAAATAGCCATGGATATTTCCAGAATTTAAAGGAAAAACATTCTTATTCACTCCTTCAGGACACAATTCGTAAAATTTTCTCTAGAATTCCCTTTGTGATTATTAGAAAACCAATTACTAAGAAATCCCTTTGGTCCCCTGTAACCTTTTCTCCTACTTATGTATTGTACCCTTCATATGTACTCCTCGTGTACTCTGTATTTTGCATTTCTTTATCATGCTTTCCCATGAGAAAACATGCCTAATTAAAACACTTGTACAGTGCCAAGAACTCTATGAAAACTCATGTGCTAGAAATGAGTGTGATGATTTTCCATCCCCATTGCATGAGAAACTACTAATGCTTAGGAGCAATTGTAATGTGAAAAAGAATATCTAATCAGGTTGTAAAGAGTAGTTGGATTACTGGAACCAGGTATGATGATGGATCTTAAACCAACTTTGTTAGTTTTTTTCCTTAATGTGGTGATTAGAAAGGGGCATATTAAAATGAGACAACTTTTTATACTAAATAAAAATCTAGACGTTGGGATAAAAATACATTTGGTAGAAGAAAAATGACTGCAATTTCCTTTCCTCCCCTTCAAGAAATAGATATAGCCTTTTTAAGTTACTATCCTGGAACTAAAATTTTACAGATTATTTACTTAAAATTTAAAACCTGTTAGGAAAAACAGAGTATTCTTATGGATAAATTCTGTTGTTGGCCAAGTTCTGTCCAGTGGCCTCTCCAATTTCCTTTTAGACACATGTTCCCTCATAAACTTGCACCTCTCACTTGTTTAACCACACCTTTTAATTTTTTCCAGAATTCAGAAAGAATATATGGGGATTGCTTGACTCGGTTCCATGGTGCCTAGAAACTAACCTGAGCTGGCTCAAAGAGCTGGTATGGTCATTTGGAGATATTCCTCTGGGACCTCAGTTCTTAATTTTAGCTTCTAGGCTGGAAAGTCTAGGAAGGCTTCACTCACATGTCTGATATCTCAGTGTTTTCCTTATAAGATCTCTGTTACTTGACTAGGTTGGTCTTCTGAGTATGGGGGTCTCAAAGTAGTTCAACATGGTAGCTGTCTTCCACGAGGAAGAAGCAGATGTTGTCGATCCTTTTATAGGCATAAGCCAGGAATGGACACATCATTACTTCCATGATGTTCTGTTGGCTTAAACATAAACAATCCCGAACCATATTCTGTCTCTGAAAGGGAAGGATGGTAAAGAATTTGCAGCTACCCCTGACCACAAGTTACTTACATACCTCCTACTTTCTGAATGCACTCAGCCTCTCCTATGATACCCCAAAGTCTCATCTCATTATGTCATTAAATTCTAGCCTGGGAACTTATCATCTAAATTGGTCCAAGTGTGGGTTGAACATTTTTGGTGCAGTTCCTTGGGTTTAGTTCCTTGGATATGACTCTTTGTGACCTGAAAACTTCATAAAATAAAGTTATCTGCCTTCCACACACAACATGCAATTATAAGGTTTGGCTAGGAAAAGCTCAATAGACACTCTCATTCAAAAGAAGTAAGAAAAAAAAAAGGACAAGGGAGATCACACAGCTATTAATAGTCCATAACGTTTCTAAAATCCTGCCATGTCCATATCACTGGTTTCCTGATTAAGGCATAGCCTTGTTCCTGGAAATGGTTCTCTGTGGCTCTTTAGCTGCATCTGCTGAGCTCTCAGCTCCACTTTCTGAGTCATTCTTTCTTTTCTATAAAAAAGTAACCATGTTTGCTGCTGAGTAGCTTTCTTACCCTATTTTCTGGCCTATTTTAGGCCCTAGAAGTTCTAGGGTTTATTTTAGGTCCTAGAAGTTCTAGGGCCTAAAGGACCTATTTTCATTTTGAACTGGCTCTGTCACTTTCAGACCAAGTTGATATAATTCCTTTAAACATTTCTTGGGTCTCCTGTGTATTACATTTTAATCCATTCAGACAGAAGTGACAATCAGAAATCTTTTTTGACAATAGATCTCTCTCTACCTTAAACTGGGAATTAGGGTACTGTGGAACAATGTCCTTAAGATTCTTAGAAATCTTTTTCTCTCTTTTTGCAGATCTGTTAGACATTGCCATACAATTTTTTGAGAGATTAAAAAAGGGTCTTGCAGGATGAGGTCATTTCTTAAGTTGAGATTCTTTTTCTAGCAAGGACTAGGGATGAGAAAGTTTTAATTTTGAACCCACCAAGTTTTAACTCAGAAATGTTTCCTCTAAGTATGACTGGAAATTGAACATCTCCTTTTTTAGTTCATCTCTCTGTAATCATCCTTTATCACATAAGCTAAAAGAAATCCATTGCACTTTCAACACACTGAGTGGAAATTTCCTTGACCAAATTCATTAGTTCATTAGGTATATTTCTATTTTCCAGAATTTGACAACCTTTCAGCCATATGTGACATCTGTCTTCCTTTTGCCAGATTCTAATAACAGTTTCCTTATTGTCCTTCAATCTTTAATCCTCTGCTTGAGGGCCTTTAGGTCTAAGCTCTTGACAAGATCCCAAAGTTAATACTACATATTCTAGGTTTTTGTGATGGAAATACTCCTTTCCTGGTAAGAAATTCTGTGCAAGTTATCAGATCTCTTTTCTTCCGGAGAAAAGAAAACAAAAGTATATTAAAAAAAAAAATTAGTTTTAGCTTCCATAGTTTTATGGCTTTACAGCACAGCTAGTCCATTGGAGTCTCCAAAACAGTTCGATTAGATAGTGGCTAAGATTGGAGTCATCTGAATGTTCAACTGTGTTCATAGTCCAGATTCTTTATACTTCACTCACATGATGACCTTCTCCTAACACATGCCTCTTTTACATAAGAAACATGCATAGGGAAGAAAGGGCACTACCAAATTCTCCTCTTTAATAGCTGCCAAGCCCTCACCTTTTCCCCAAATATTTGCTGTATACATGAACTTCTGAGTCACCCAGGGATGTGTTTCTAGAAAAGCCATCAAGGCCTAGAGTGTATTTTTTAGTTTTGAAGTTTGTGTGTGTGTGTTTTGGTTGTGTTCTTACGCAAAAATATAATGAATTCGTTTCTTCAATGGATTTAGGGATATTCAGATAGTCTGTTTCATCTTTGCCAGTTTGGGCAAGATTTATTTCTCAAGGAATTTGTACATATCTTCCAATTTTTAAAATTTGTTAGCCTAAATTTATACACACTTCCATTATTATCACTTTCATGTTTTTTAAGATCTGCAGTAGTGACCCCTCTCTCAAGATTGATATTTCTATTTTTTGTTCTTCTTTCCTTGATCATTCTAGTTAGGAGTTTACAAATTTTTAAATCTTTTTAAATGTCTAGTTTTGGGCATTGTTAATTTTCCCTATTTTTATCTCTTATATTCTACTAAGTTCTGCTTTTAAATATTTAGTTTCATCTATTATTTTGACTTTATTTTGACCCTAGTTGTTTTTTGTTGTTTTGTTTTGTTTAGCTTCCTAAGGGAATTTTATTTTTTTAATTTATTTTTAAAATAGATTTGTTTATTTATTTATTTTTGGCTGCATTGGGTCTTTGTTGCTGCGTGTGGGCTGCCTCTAGTTATGGCAAGCGGGGGCTACTCTTTGTTGCAGTGTTTGGGCTTCTCATTGTGGTGTCTTCTCTTGTTGCAGAGCATAGGCTCTAGGCATGTGGGCTTCAGTAGTTGTGTCACGTGGAATCAGTAGTTGTGGCTCTCAGGCTTTAGAGTGCAGGCTTAGTAGTTGTGGTGCATGGGCTTAGTTGCTCCACAGCATGTGAGACCTTCCTGGACCAGGGATTGAACCCCTGTCCCCTGCACTGGCAGGCGGATTCTTCACCACTGCACCACCAGGTAAGTCCCCTAAGGGAGTTTTAGATTATTGAGCTCAGATCTTTTTTTTTTCTTTTTAAATATTACCTTTCCAAGCTATAAATTTCCCTCTTGGTACTATTTTAGCTGCAGTCCACAAATTTTAATATATTTTATATTTATTATAATATAGTCTTTATTATTTTCTTTGTGATTTCTTAACTCACATATTATTTATAAGTATGTTGTTAAATTTTCAAAAAAAATTTTGAGGGGAGTTCCACATATCTTAATTGATATTGGTTTCTAATTTAGTTCTATTGCAGTCAGAGAATAGACTCTGTATGATGCCAATAATTTTACTGCAACTTATTTTAATGTTCAGCATACAGTTTCTTTGGTGAATGAAGCATGTACACATATTTACTTGAAAATAATTTGTATTTTGCAGTTGTTGGTTATTGAGCAAAGTTCCATAAATATCAGTTAATACAAGGTGC
Source organism: Phocoena phocoena (assembly GCF_963924675.1). NCBI lineage: Eukaryota > Metazoa > Chordata > Mammalia > Artiodactyla > Phocoenidae > Phocoena > Phocoena phocoena. The sequence continues at coordinate 46,545,077 of NC_089236.1, read as the reverse complement.
TTAATAGTGTGGTTTAGGTAATTTGTATATTTGCTGATTCTTTATATAGTTGTTCTGTCAATTGCTGAGAGAGGTGTATTAAAATATCCTGTTATAATTGGGAAATTATCTTTTTTGTGAGTTTTTGCTTCATGTATTTTCAGGCTCTATTATTAGGCACAGAACATATCATAATTGTTGCTTCATCCTTATGAATTATCATTTGCCTTTATGAAATATTTCTTTTTATCTCTAGTAATAATTTTTATCTTGAAATATATTTTCTAATATTAATATAACCACTAAAGTTGTCCTAACTTTAGTGTTTGCCAACTATGTGTTTATCCTTCCTACTTATTTTCAACTTATGTGTAACTTTTTAATTAAAGTGGCCCTGCACACAGCATATAGTTGGGTCTTACTTTTTTAATCTTTTTGGTAATTTTTGCCTTGTAATTGGAGTGTTTATATGATAACATTAAATGTAGATTCTTGTAAAGTAAGATTTAGGTCTACAATTTTACTGCTGTTCTCTGTCTCCTCTGATTTTTTTCCCCTGTTTCCCATTTCCTGACTTCAGTTAAATTATTTGAATGATTTTAGAATTCCATTTTAATTTATCTATTTACTTTCATGTCATATACTTTTAGGCATAATCTTTTATTTACAATGCTGGCGCATGAGAACAACTTCAAAGAGGTGTTTTACTTTGAGGAAGAAGGACAGAATTTTTATATAGCTTTATCATGAGTGGTCAGATGAAGTTTCACAAGTTTGGGAAACAACTATTTAAAGATGGTCCCCAGGACTTCTCTGGCAGTCGAGTGGGTAATACTTCACCTTCCAGTGCAGGGGGTGCAGGTTTGATCCCTGGTCAGGGAGCTAAGATCTCACATGCCTCATGGTCAAAAAACCAAAACATAAAACAGAAGCAATATTATAACAAATTCAATAAAGACTTTAAAAATTGTCCACATCAAAAAAAAAAATCTTAAAAAGAATGAAAAGGTCGATTTAAAAAATAAAATAAAATAAATAAAGATGGTTCCCAAATAGGGGGAAATTATTCTTGTGGCTTAGTAGCCACTTATTGGGCAATTCAGGATTATCAATAAGGATAGGAAGAACAAAGACAATGCATAGAACAGACTGAACAATTTTTAGTATGTTAGAGTCTCTTATATTACCCCACTGTTCACTTAATCTATTTCACTTTTCTTCATAGTACTATTTTCACTTTAAATATTTTACCAGTTTATTCATTTCCTTCATATTGTTTGTCTCTGCCTTTGAAATATAATCTGCATAAGAGCAGAGCTGCTGTCTACCCTCTTCTCTTTGGTGTTCCCAGTGTTTACAGCATTGTCTGGCATATCATGGACTCTCCAGACATACTGCTTGAATAAAAATTGGGGAGTGTGGTAAATTATAACTGGAAAACAAATATACAGTTTTGAATGGATTTGAGGCAAATTGTGCTGTAATCGGATTTTCTTTTAAACAAAGTTTAAAAAGCAAGTAACAATAAAAGAAAATGGTTCTGGTAGAGAACCAGCAGTACAAAAAAATAATGTATGAGTAACTGGGTAATACACCCATTTGGCAATAGTGCAACTTTTAAATACATATTGTTGACTGTTCATAGGCCACCCAGAGTTACCATTCCACATTTCAACAACATGCTGACAGTTCCGAAAGAAAACTACTTTAAAAAAGGCATAACCCAGATGTTCCCTCATTTGACCATCTCCATCTAAGTTTAGATGTGCAGAAGAGCTCAGATATATCCAGAGTAAGTCATATGAAACAGGTTACCTGATCAATTTTCTAAAATAATATTTCAGGACAGTGACAGTAAGATAAGGGAAGAAAACATAGAAGAATGAAGTCTTAATTACATACATGCATCTTTTTTGACAATGGGAAATCTTTTACAGATACATTTCAAACAAAGAAAAGGAAAATAAATAATTTTGCACAAGAACTTTCACACATTCTGTACAATGTGTTTATTTTGCTGTCTTCATTCCGATAAACTCATCATAGTTTACTTGACCATCACCATCAATATCTGCTTCCCTGATCAGACTGAATGACTGAATACTCTTTTACTACCACTTTTACATTCCCTATCATGCACAGAAACTAGAGCTTTACCATTTAGATAGATCCCTTCTCTTATAATCTCTCAATTCCCTCAATGTATAACTTCTTATAACTTGAAACCTAAATCCAGTCATCCAGTCATCAGGAGACTATAGTTTACCAAGGAGATAGCAAACAAGTGGGGAGGAAGAAAGAAATGAATATAACCTAAAACATACAGTCACCATGCTGCTCCTCCAAAATAGACTTGGCTCATTTCCAAGAAAGGTGGAGATTTATTTAAAAGGATCTAGGGGAATGAGAGAAGAAAGTAGATGGAGGAAGGCAATAACTTCCCCTCTCTCTCTTACATATGAGATTTTATCTTCACGCCGAGTTTAAAATAGTTCTTTATATTTTAAAGTAAAAACAGAAAGCCAATTAGTTGCATTCCAAATTATCCATTAATATAAACTCACATTTGCATTTTAACCAAGATAATACTGTTTTTCAGTCCCAATCTTGAAGATTTCTCTTAAATTTACAATCAATTTTGAGGGAATTAATGTTTTTCTAATAGTAGTTCCTCCCTGAGAAATTTATCCTATTTCAAAGCACATTTTGAACTGTGTCATACTTTCTCTGTCTATATTCATACCTTTCTCCTAGGTTTAGATTGTATAATTCCATGCCTGTAACCCAGCCCTTAGGTCCTTTCCGCCTACTTTGCTTGATCATATTCAATGTCTGATATAAATAAGTTTTAATTTTACCAAAAAAAAAAATATATTAAAACTGAGATACCTAATTCTAAATATGTAACTAATGTACTATTTTTGCAATTGTTGAAGGGTAAATGTGTTGCAAAACAAATTTAAGTATAATTTGTTTTATTAACATTGATGTTGTAGATAAAAAGTTCGGTAAATAAGTTCCCAATTATTCTACTTGTCTTCAGCAAATTTCTTTACATTGTAATATTTTCTAGGTTTGATTAACCAGCTCTAAATATTTTTGAATAATTAAAACCTTTCTATAACACATTTTCCTTCAAGTTGTATTTCTATTTGTTTACAGTCTTGATCTCAGTTTGTGACTCACCTGCAATGTTTTCCATTATTGTGCATGGTTTGAAAATGCCTAGATGGTGATAAACATTGGGCTCCTGGGGTGTGATCAGTGTGGCGAGCATCCCTGACTTGCCTTTTAAATTTTCTCCATTTTCCCACAACTAAACAGATTTTAGTCTTGTTTACTATTAGCCTCTCACTTTAATTTTTTGTCAACTGTGTAATGTCATTTATTTTCAGTATAATCTTCTAATATATGATTTTCAATTTCTTCAAACTTATAACCTATAATTATTTTCAACACACAATTGAACACTGAAGTTAGTTGATGTTAAAATTTAGGGATAAATTCTATGTATTTTATTCATGCAACTTTTTCTGCCATCTGTGTGTGTGTGTGTCTGTGTGTGTGTGTGTGTGTGTGTGTGTGTTTGTGTGTGTATTTATATATATTTTGCCAAGAATAGTAATATCAGTATGCCCTAAGTGAGATAACATTTTATTTATATTCTTTTTCTTCTGATCCTATTTTATAATTCTTTTAAACAAAATCTGTAAGATTCTGGGTGAGAGAGAAATACTAAGCTTTTTCTAAAGGAGGATAGCATATGAAATTTATAAAGTAGATCCAATCATGCTGCACCTTCTACTACTTCTTTCTGACATCTTCAAGCTAATCTTTCCTAAATCTTCTAACTAAATGCCACTGTTCCAAGATTTCTTCCAAAGAATTGACATTCTCCTTTGTAGGGTACCTGCATTCAAAACAAGCCAATAGTCTTTAAAATATAAAATTGGTAAGTATAATTTCAATGTTTCCCTTTGTTTCATGTTGAATTGCCTACAGCTAAAGTGCTTCAGTTTTATTAGTTAACATTACCAACTAGAAATAATATTGCAAAGTTATACTCAAGTTAGTTTTTTTTAAAAAGAATTAACCTCATATTTTAGCTGTTTAAAATCTGAAAGAACTAATTAAAGTATTTCTCTCTCTCTCTCTCTCTCTCTCTCTCTCTCTCTCTCTCTCTCTCACACACACACACACACACACACACACTGTAATTTACCACTTATAATGTTATATAGGTCATTGACCCAAATTGTCAGGCTTAACCAGACAGATCATTTTAAATAAAAGATTATTACTGTTTTTGACCAGTCCATTTTTGCAGAGTCAAGGAAACATTCCAGCTCTACTGTGGTAAAATTTTGTTGAACTTTGTATTATTCGGCATACCCTAATGCATTTTCTAAAATTAATGGTAGTTTACTGACTATTTAAGATGCCAAAGTAGTTCAGTGGGGTGTGATCTTTCTCCCAAGTCTTTCTGCACCACCCAATATGGGTCATTTAATTGGCAATTAGCCCATTCATGTACACATAGCAGCTGTCAATAACTGCCCCAAGGAATCTTATAATTTTAGGGAATGTATCACCCTGTTTGTGGCTCGCAAAGGCCTATTTGTCATAAGAATCCTTTTGAGCCATGTGCACCCAGCATTGTCTGTAACAACCCTGGAATTTCATTAGTTAGGTAAGCACAAACTGTTAGGTTGGCAAGACAGGCAAAACCAAGATTCACAGCAGGTGTGTATCAAAAACCATCTAAGCAATAACAATAGTGTTCCCAATTAACAGTCTCCCTACCTTCCAGCTCCAGTAATTTGTATGACGTTAGGCTTGATTCACACTATTTACAACAATTCTCTCTATATAGTACATGCACATTTAAGTAATTTGACACATCCTAGATTTATTTTTTTAAGAGTGAAGCATAAAACGTTGGGTTGACAGTTGAATGTCTTGTAACAATAAAAACAATATTATGGGGCTATTTGCAAACAATAACAAAAACAGTACCCACAAGCTTTGACTAAAAAAAGAGAGACTTTATAGCGAGAATTTTATATTTGCTAGTCAATTTCCAGGAGCTACTTCATTGATTCCTGAGGAAACCCATACAAGATTAAGTACTCCCATTTTATAGATGAGGAAAAATTACTCCAGATCACTCTCATCAATCAGACCCTATAGAGATGGAGGCACCGGTGGCCTATCAATCCCCCCTGCCAGCCTGCTGGATGTATACCTATTGATGACATAGCCTGAGCAGGGCCTGAGTTTCCAGATGGGCAGCTGGACACTGCAAAGCGAGAAGGACCAGAGTCATTATGGAGCAAGAGGGTCAGAGCCAGGATGTCAGACCAGGTCTATCTTGGTTCAGAGGCAATCATTCTAACACACTGAATTCTGATCAACTAAAAATCAAATTATTAACCAATTTAATGAGCTTGCAGAATTGAAATAAATTTAAAAGTAGTTATTGATTGCATGTTATAAACCAACAGCTCTATCATATATATAAATTTTGTATATATATATATTAGCTATTCTTCCCTTTCCAATCTTCAGTAAAATGTTTATGTGTATATATATGTATATATACATATATATATGATATATATAGAGTTTTTTTTTTTTTTTTGCGGTACGCGGGCCTCTCACTGTTGTGGCCTCTCCCATTGCGGAACACAGGCACCAGACGCGCAGGCTCAGCGGCCATGGCTCACGGGACCAGGCGCTCCACGGCATGTGGGATCTTCCTGGACCGGGACACGAACCCGCGTGCCCTGCATTGGTAGGTGGACTCTCAACCACTGCGCCACCAGGGAAGCCCAGAGAGAGAATTTTTTGAGTTTTTTGTTTCTCTGTGTATGTACACTCATATTCACAAATAATAAAAAATGGCAGAATGGGGAAACAATTTCCAAGCAACATTTCTTCGGTTGAAGCAGGAGGCAGGAGCCACAGTGATCAAGAGATCGGAGACTGCCTCTCTTTCCCCATCTCCCGACTTCTAAGAATTTGAATGACTATTGGGATGGCTGTACGCTTACTACAATATTTGGAGTTAAAATGTTGTTGAACTTTATGCAGACCTTGAGGGTTAAGTTGTCCAAACTAACATCTTAATTATAAGTATCTTAGAAACATGCCAGTTTTAAGAAAATATTTGATGTGGTTTGTTGCTATAGACTGAATGTTTCTATCACCCAAAATTCACATGTTGAAACCTAGTCTCCAACTTGTTGGTATTTGGAGGTGGGGCCTTTGGAAGGTAATTAGGTCATGAGGATGAAGCCTTCATGTATGAGATTAAGGTTCTTATAAAGGAGGCCCCAGAAAGTTCCCTTTCCCCTTCTGCCATATGAGGACAAAGTAAAAGAAGACTGTAAACCAGAAGTGAGCCCTCACCACACACCACATCTGCCAGCACCTTGATCTTGGTGGACTACCCAGCCTCCAGAGCTGTGACAAATAAATTTCTCTTGTTACAGGCCACCCATTGAGCTGTTCTAGCAGCTCAAATGGTCTAAGAGACTTGTACATCATCTATTAATTTGCAATTTAATTGGGATTTATTATTGGATTATTATGATATTTTCTGTTGCAATAAGCAAAAATTCCCACAGACTTTACTTTATTTGAACACATTGATAATTCTAACCCAAGGAAAACAGTTCTGTAGAAATATCCGAAAGGAGCTCTATAGACAATATAAAATTTCATAATATTGTAATTTAAGTCTATAAACGATCTGAAAAATAACAAGAGAAAATTTCATTTTTTTAAGTGCAGAATGAAACTTGCAATCTGAATCCCTTAGCAAGTTAGTACTCTCTATGCCAACTAAGCAACATATGTGTGATAAGGCAGACCAGTGACTCCCTCCCCCAACCCAAAGATGGTCACATCCCAATCCCCAGAACCTGTGAATATATTAGGATTCATGGCAAAAAAAAAAAAAAAAAAAAAAAAAGAATTAAAGTAGCTGGTAAAATTAAGATTGCCAATCACCAGACTTTAAAGTAGGGAGGTTATCCTGGTTTACCAACTTGGGCCCAGTGTAATCACAGGGCCCTTAAAAGTGGAAGAGGAGGCAGAAGCATGTTACAGTGAGGCAGTGTGAGAAAGACTTAAGATGCTATTGCTAACTTTGAAGATAAAAGGGGACAACAAGCCACAGAATGTGGGTGGCTTCTAGAACCTGTAAAAGAGAGCAGATTCTCCTTGAGAGCCTCCAGAACAGAACACAACCCTATGAACAACTTGATTTTAGCCCAGTGAGACCAATTTCAGATTTATGTTTCCTAGGACAGTAAGACCATACATTTGCATCGATCTGAGTCACTATGTTTGTGGCAACTTGTTACAACCACAACAGGAAGTTGTACACTAAGTGATGTTTATTGCATAATATTACTGTTGAACATGTATTCTTTGGCTAAAGATAGAGCAATGTAGGGTGAAGTTGGAAATCTTATAGAAATATCAATTAACACTTTTTGCTTTTTTATTTCTAATATCTAAATTTCAGAGATGGCCTTTTTGCCACTGGATAGGCATGAAGCATTACCTATTCTTACATCAATAGCTATCTCTATATGTATATATATGCTTTTAGGATATCTCAGATAACATTATAGACTTTCACAATTTACATTCGATGTGGCCAACTTCCTACTCCATCAACTTCAGCCAAAGACATGTGTCATTAAGCTGTGTTCGTATACCATTTATCCAATGAACATACACTCAGCTTTTAGCATGGACCACTTTGAACTTGGCAATACATAATCAAAACCTAATGTCTCTTCTTAGAAGTTTTATTCAGTGCTAGAACTTTGGTGCCTAGTATACTGCCTGCTGTGTGATTTTGTCTCTAAAATCTTTATGGACTAAATAAGTGGAGATAACCAGTGACTAGAGCACTGAAGTACTGTTGAGGCATTGTTTGTAAAGGCATCACCACAGTGCTAATGACTATCTTTTCCTTGGTTGTCCACAGCCCATTTCATAAGCACACAAGCCTGTGCAAAGTTTTTCATTTTCACATTTTGCTGATATAAGTACTACTCAGGTACTTAAGTTCTCAGTGTCTCAAAGGTTTTTGTGAAAAACTCTTTCACTTTTCACCCGTCCTTTTCTGAGCATCCTCATCTAAAACATATCCACCAGTCTGTTCAATATCTGGGCTGATCCTGTGCTATACTCACAACCACTTCCTCTCTAATGTAAGATTTTTTCTTAAAAACAAACTATTCATTTACTCACCTTAGTAGATTTCTTTTGGGCTTACGCCACTAGTTCTCTAAAATAAAGCCGTACAGAGTAAAACCAAATTATAAACACACCTTAGGTGCAAGCTCCCATTTCTTTAGCTTCAAATGTATTCATTATTTCCACAGATAACCTTTAAAAATATTTATGTTGTAAAACGTCTTTAACACAGAGACTGATACAAAGTAGATACTTAATAAATGTTAGTTTATCTGCCCCTTTCTATGAAGAACCATGAAATACTTTCCTACAGGAAAAAACTGCTTAGATTAATGTGAAAATATAATATTTTGAATATTTAAAGCCATAAGCCCCATAAGACAGCTATTTAACATGATTTTATAACAGATATGTAGTTAATATGTAATAAAAAGGTATATGAAGAGCAGTGGAAGAATATCAGCACGTAATATCCTGGACTTTTTAGTCCAATGGTAGAAATCTCCGTAATTATTATAATTATTATAATTACAGAGATTGGGGAGATTATCATTAATGCTAATTCTCTACTAAAGTTGGTGCATCTAAAAGATAGTTTTAGCTCTAAATTACAATTAAAAATTTGAAATTGATGCTAACAATTAAATTAGTCAAAATTTCTCTAATCAATATTTAAACTATTTTTCCAAGAAAAAGACAATACAAATTTGTTTAAGGACTTGATTTTTTTTAACCTTTTTTTATTGAAGTATAGTTAATTTACAATGTTCTGTTAGTTTCAGGTGTACAGCAAAGTGATTCAGATACCTGTCTGTCTCTGTCTCTGTCTCTGTCTCTCTCTCTCTCTCTCTCCATCCATCTATCTATATTCTTTTTCAGATACTTTTCCATTAAAGTTATTACAAGATAGGGTTTCCCTGGTAGCATAGTTGTTGAGAGTCCACCTACCGATGCAGGGGACACGGGTTCACACCCAGGGCCGGGAAGATCCCACATGCCGTGGAGTGGCTGGGCCCGTGAGCCATGGCCGCTGAGCCTGCGCGTCCGGAGCCTGTGTTCCGCAATGGGAGAGGCCACAACAGTGAGAGGCCCACGAACCGTAAAAAAAAAAAAAGTTATTACAAGATATTGAATATAGTTCTCTGTGCTATACAGCAGGCCCTTGTTGTTTATCTGTTTTATACATAGTAGTGTGTATATGCTAATCCCAAACTCCTAATTTATCTCTCCCACCCTCAACCTCGCTATCCCCTTTGGTAATCATAGGTTCGTTTTCTATGTCTGTGAGTCTATTTCTGTTTTGTAAATAAGTTCATTTGTATCATTTTTTAGATTTCACATATAAGTGATATCATATAATATTTGTCTTTGTATGACTTACTTCACTTAATATGATAATCTTTAGGTCCATCTATCATGCTGCAAGTGGCATTATTTCATTCTTTTTCATGGCTGGGTAATATTTCACTCTATATACCACATATTCTTTATCCATTCATCAGTTGATGGACATTTAGGTGGCTTCCATGTTTTGGCTATTGTAAATAGTGCTGCTATGAACATCAAAGTGCATGTATCTTTCCAAATTTGAGTTTTCTCCAGATATATGCCCAGGAATGGGATTGAAGGTTCATATGGTAATTCTATTTTTAGTTTTTTAAGGAACCTCCTTACTGTTCTCCATAGTGGCTACACCAATTTACATTCCCACCAACAGTGTAAGAGGGTTCCTTTTTCTCCATACCCTCTCCAGCATTTATTACTTGTAGACATTTAAATTATGACCATTCTGACTGGTGTGAGGTGATACCTCATTTTAGTTTTGATTTGCATTTCTCTAATAATTAGTGATATTGAGCATCTTTTCATGTGCCTTTTGGCCATCTTTATGTCTTCTTTGGAGAAATGTCTATTTAGGTCTTCTGCCTATTTTTTGATTGGGTTGTTTGAAGTTTTTTTGATATTAAGTTGTATGAGTTGTTTGTGTATTTTGGAAATAAATCCCTTGTTGGTAACATCATTTGGAAATATTTTCTCCCAGTCCCTAGGTTGTCTTTTCACTTTGTTTATGTTTTCCTTTGCTATGCAAAAGCTTTTAAGTTTAATTAAGTCACATTTGTTTATTTTTGTTTTTATTTCCATTACTCTAGGTGGCAGATCCAAAAAAATTTTGCTGCAATTTATGTCAAAGAGTGTTCTTCCTATGTTTTCCTCTAGGAGTTTTACAGTATCTGGCCTTACATTTAGGTCTTTAATCCATTTTGAATTTACTTTTGTGTGTGATGTTAGAGAATGTTCTAACTTCATTCTTTTAGCTGTCCAGTTTTCCCAGCACCACTTACTGAAGAGACAGTCTTTTCTCCATTGTATAGTCTTGCCTCCTTTGTCATAGATTAATTGACCGTAAGTCCGTGGGGTTTTTCTGGGCTTTCTATCCTGTTCCATTGATCTATTTGATTTTGTGCCAGTAACATACTGTTTTGATTACTGTGGATTTGTAGTATAGTCTGAAGTCAGAGAGCTTGATTACTCCAGCTCCGCTCTTCTTTCTCAAGATTGTTTTGGCTATTCAAGGTCTTTTGTGTTTCCATACAAATTTAAAAATTTTTTGTTCTAGCTCTGTGAAAAATGTCTTTGGTAATTTGATAGGTATTACACTGAATCTGTAGTTTGCCTTGGGTATATGGTCATTTTAACAATATTGATTCTTCCAATCCAAGAGCACAATATATCTTCCATCTCTTTGTGTTGTCTTCAACTTCTTTCATCAGTACCTTAAGGTTTTCAAATACAGGTCTTTACCTTGTTAGTTAGATTTATTCCTAGGTATTTTATTCTTTTTGATGCCATTGTAAATAGGATTGGTTTTTAATTTCTCTTTCTTATGGTTTGTTGTTAGTGTATAGAAATGCAACAAATTTCTGTACATTAATTTTGTATCCTGAAACTTTACTGAATTCATTGAGGAGTTCTAGTTGTCTTTTTGGTGGCATCTGTAGGATTTTCTATGTATAGCATCATGTCATCTGCAGTGACAGTTTTACTTCTTCCTTTCTAATTTGGATTCATTTTTTTTCTTTTTACCTTAAGTCAAGAATATTATGGTTTTGAAGAAGTGATCCCCAAATATAAAAATATATAAAAGAAATTTTATTTAATTTCAAACTGTTTCTTCTCTTTTGTAGTTTGTCATTTGACTTTAAAAAAACCCTCACAGTCAAAAAGATGTTGCCACATACAGCATTTGATTTTTTATATTCTAGTATGATTAAGTATACTTTTTGTAAAAATGAAAAACTGATAACCAGAATATTATAATCATCGAAATTTGGTGTTTTGTAAATACGATTGTAATTTTCCTAATATTTTCAATGCCATTTAAATGTGTTTCAAAAGTTGCCTGAAATTAATCACAAAGAAAAAATAGTAACTTTTCATTGAAGATATGGTGAACACCACCTTAACTAAGTAATCAAAGTTAGTATCATCACTAACAGGAAAAATCAACATCATGTGTCTCTGGATATGATACACTGAGAAATACCCAAAATTCATGAGAAAAAGTTATATAAATCCAAACTGAGGGTCATTCTATGAAACAACTTCCCATAGTCTTCAAAAATGTGAAGGTCAGGACTGTTGAGGTACAACTGAGGAAATTTTCCAGAGTGAATGAACCCAGAGACATGTCAGCTAAATGCGCTGTGAGATGCTGAATCTGATCTTAAATCAGGAGAGGAAAATAGCTCTAAAGACATTATTTGGATAAGCTGATGACACTAAATTTGAATATGGAGTAAACTTTAGGTATAGCATTGCGTCAATATTATATCTCTTAATTTTGAAAACTGTACTATTTTCATGTAAAAAAAATCTTTGGTCTTAGGAAATATACATGGGAGAATTTAGAGATATAGGTCACCATGTTTCCAACTTAATCAAACAGTATTAAAAAATAAAATGCATATATCAAAAATATACAGACAAATAGTAATAAAGCAATTTGGGTAAAATGTAAACAATTAGGTGAATCTGGGTAAAAAGGGCAGAAACTCTGTACTATTCTTGCAACTTTTGTTTAAATTTGAAATTATATCAAAATGTTAAAATTACCATAAACATAGGTGCCTGGAAAATGTACATTATTTACCCTTGTAAGGTAAAACTATATATTTAAAATATAGAGAGTATTTTAAATATTTGATAAACCCACTTCTTTCATTAGAAAACATATAGTGTGGATAATATGTTCCAAGACTAATTTAAGAATATGTAGTATTATTTTATATGTAGGTGATATCACAGCAAGTGATCATTTTGGTGAAAGCATTATTGTTTATGATTTTTTGGTTCTTTTACTTATTTCAAAGATTAAGGAAATAGCTCTCTTTTAGAACAGTTCTGAGTCAAGGTGAATTCAAACCAGATGTTTTAATTCCACTCCAAAATTTTTGAGACACACAGTGCATAGAGACTGTCTAAGATGTAATGACCAGCCAGAATTTCCCATTTAAGACTGGATGTTCCTGGATCAGCCTCCAAGTTAAATGTTTATTTTTCTAACTGTTTTATAGTGAAGTTTGGTTAAAGGACTTGGCACAGTGCTCTTCAGTTTAATTTTAAGCCTGACAGAAATGCTGGCCTCAGTGTGTGTATGTGTGTAATTTAGTTGCTTTGCTACTGGAAGTCTATGGAAGATTAATGAATGGTGGGGCTCGGTGGCAGTTGTGAGGGGATGCAGGAAAGAGAAAACCAGCCACCATCTGTTCAAAATGTCTTTTGTAGTGCTTTTAAGGAAAACAGTTATCAGCAGCAGACAAAGGCAAACAATGGCTTTAAATATTAATGTTTCTGTTGTTGCAAATAAATATTGCAATTGTGCTTCTATTATTTCAAAAAATAAATATGTTTATATCATGTTGTGACTAACTGTATATTCAAATCAATTCTCCAAAAAGCAAGAAAATTACTAAGAATTTAATATCCTTAACAATATTTACTCTCAATTAGTATCTTTGGGGTTATGATATATATTAAGCCCAAAGACAAGCTCTGTAAATCATCTTTTCCCTTAGAGTTAACCTTTTTCCTTAGAATCATATCCACTCCAGTTTCATACAATTTATACAATATGAATTAATTATGTTCTCATAGATTCATTATCCTAATCTTGCCTTCAAATCTTTTCAAAACTGGCCATTTATAACTGAAATGCTATCAGTTATTTATGCTCACTCAGAAAACTCTAGGCCCATGACTTTTCAAACTTTAAGACAAATCACTTGGGGGCGGTCTTTTCAAAATGCATATTTTGATTCAGTAAGTCAGAGCTTGAACGTGATTCCCAGGTGATGGCAATCATGTTGGTCCACTCTGATGACAAGGATAGAAATGTATGTTTATGAATTTTTTACCATTAAGAATGGTGGAGGGGTCATTCATAAAATGCTAAAAATATATATAACCCCCCAAATGTTGGTGTCTACTTGGCTTAGTCTTTGCAGAGTTTCCCATTCACCCAGCCACCAAATAATAATAATAATAACAACAACAATAGTAATAGTAGAAGAAGAAACCCTTTAATGGCATATTGGATATCATTAGTACCAGTATTGAAACAGCATTGGGTCTTTCATCAATACCTTTGGTTATATCAGAATATCATAAAAGATGTGCATAACAACTTATGCATTTTCTTTTAATTACAAAACAAAAATGTTAATCTTTTTGCCCCTCTTTGATCTAAGGCCAAGCTATTTTATTCTTGTATAAGTCTGTTGATTGTATTTCCTTGTCATCTTTCATGCATAAAAGGTACTCATAATTCATTACCTTAGATTTTCAGTTTCCATTTCTTTCATGTGGATCAATAAATTAATTAAACCTACAAAGCACTATAATTAGAAGATTTACAGTAACTTCCAATTTTTTAAAATTAACTTGTCTACACCTAACTCAAGTGCAATTATTTTAGGAAACTTAACTTTATTTGTATTAATCCAGAGCAGTCAATATAACTTTCATAAAAACAAAAAATGCTCTTTTTCTTACATGTTGTTATTGCTGTTTACATAATGAGTAATTAAGTTATACCTTCAAGGACAAATACAACCAAAATATTGAGCTCATTACTCAACATTGGTGATAAAACCATGTGTGTAAACTAGGGAGTGACCAACTAGACAAAAGGGTCCATTGTGCCATTACTATCCATGAGTTTGATTCACAGAGGATATTGAGAATGATAACAAATCAGGGAAATGGAGGATGGTTAAGAAAGTGTCTAATCTTAAAGCAAATCCAACACAAACCTGCAACACTTAAAAAAAAATTAAGGAATTTAACTTCTAACCTCCAGAAATATTTCTCATAATCTCTTCTTATACTTCCAAATTCTTTTGTACATTTGACTGATCTTTCCTTCCCACATTGTCATATTTTCTTCTCTATCACTCTCTCACCATTCCTAGTTTTTATGTTTGTATCAACCTAGTCATTCTAAATCCTCCCCTTTTCTTCCTAAATTTTACCTCTAATTTTCCCACTTCTGAATTGTAAAATATCTGGCGGGGAAATGGCAAAAAGGAAGTGGTGCAGTTTAAATTTATTTCCTTGATGATAAATTGACTTTATGTCTTGCAAATATTTGTTAAATTTGTTATTTGCCTGATCAGTCAATTGTGAGCTAAGATTACACATTAATCCTTTAAGTCCCAACAGAATGAGTTAAGGTAACTCTTATTTGCTACTAGAGAATGCTTTCTTTGATAAGGATTATTCAAATGATACCTAGGACCAAAAAGCTATCAAAGGACTTTTTTCTCTTAATAGCACTAATATTAGTGCTACCTTAGTGACACCAACTGATAACAAGACCATGAAATATGAACAAAATATAACTAGATTTTCCACTCTTCTTTACATAACATGTGATTTTAGCATTCTTTATGATTTCCATAAGAGAAAGTGAATAAGAAAGCAAAACTTTTAAAAACTTAAAATACACTATAGTCAAAAGTTCAATGAACTCATGCTAGCAAAAAATTATCAAAAAAGTTGACCATTTAGAAAGAAAATGCATTTTCTAAATTAGCTTAATTACTAGTCATACAAAAAGCTTGGTTATAGTTTCTGTACTCAGTTTTTGCTTCACAATTTTATGATTTAGTGGAAAAAAATATAGGGTTGGAATTCTAAAAATGCTTTTATCAATTCAGGTGTTTATTAAACATAACATCAAGTAAATCACTTTATCTCTTTGAAATTTACTTTTTACTCTATTTTTCAGTGATTCTAATATGGCTTCTGAAATGATTATTTTTGGAACAATATTTCTTGTAAAATATTTAAAAGCTAAAGCAGGCAAAGTGAGCTTCCCTGCTGGTGCAGTGGTTAAGAATCTGCCCGCCAATGCAGGGGACATGGGTTCGAGCCCTGGTCCGGGAAGATCCCACATGCTGTGGAGCAACTCAGCCTGCGTGTCACAACTACTGAAGCCCGCGTGCCTAGAGCCCGTGCTCTGCAACAAGAGAAGCCACCACAATGAGAAGCCCGTGCACCGCAAAGAAGAGTAGCCCCTGCTCGCCTCAACTAGAGAAAGCCTGCTCGCAGCAACAAAGACCCAACGCAGCCAAAAATAAATGAATATTTTAAAAATAAATAAAACAGGCAAGTGTGTAATCAACACATTAAAAAATTAATGAATGGTTTGTATATTATTACACTTAAGCAGAAATTAAGATACAAATTAGAATGTAGAAAGCAAATTGTCCTAATCATTTCTCTTTCCCTGGTGAATAACAAGTTATTTTTATAACATTATATGTTTTATTTAATTTCTCTTTGTTAATGATTTGAAGCAATTATGAGGAAGCCTCTTCAGGTCCCAAAATTAGACATTTCAGCATATAAATTTGTATGACTTTTGCTGTACAGACACATACACGCACACACACCCCACATGCAAACACTTACAGACAGACCCACCAACTTACACATCTATAAATGGGTAATCGTCTACTTTACTCATTGTTGGTTTGATCTCTTTTAAGAAATCATGCATTATTTACAGGGCACCTGTATTAGCAAAGCTGATTCAATGTGATATTTAGGTTAATTACTTTATTCTTCTGGGGTTTTGGACCTGATTTCTATTTCAGTTGGCAAAGTACAGTGAAAATTGGGATTAGTGAAACCATTCTTGCCTGTAAATGAATTTCCAATGTAAATAGCTAAAGCAAATTGTAAAAAACAAAAGCAAAGTCTGTATACTCTAAGAGTTTATTTTTCTCTAATATAAGTATGACATTAAATAAAAGAAACCAACCAAAAGTTTTCCCCAGATTTAATATACCTTCTTACAGGAATTTTGTAACCCAAGTCTGCTGTGTAAATGCCCTAATTGAGATATAGAATTTTAATTGAAATCTCAGCGTAAGAGATAAGAATGAGTGGCTATAGTTATTCTTTTCTTTTAGCTATTTCTGAGATATACATTTTAAAGTAATAACTAGAATTATGACTTATAACATTATACCAGATCATATAAGATTTTTAGAAATTACATGTAATGTCTGAAACATTTATATTAACATATTTCCATACAAATAACCCAATGAAAGTTTAGTATTAGTTGTTTTGTTTGTTTGTTTGTTTATACTGCAGGTTCTTATTAGTCATCAATTTTATACACATCAGTGTATACATGTCAATGCCAATATAGTTATTCTTTTTTTTTTTTGCGGTACACGGGCCTCTCACTGCTGTGGCCTCTCCCGCTGCAGAGCACAGGCTCCGGACGCGCAGGCTCAGCGGCCATGGCTCACGGGCCCAGCCACCCCGCGGCATGTGGGATCTTCCTGGACCGGGGCACGAACCTGTGTCCCCTGCATTGGCAGGTGGACTCCCAACCACTGCGCCACCAGGGAAGCCCTAGTTATTCTTATCTTACCTTTCCACAACAAAACTTATTGTGTAACAGTTGGATAAAATGAATGTAAAAAGTTCTAAAAATATAAGCTAGCAGTTAGTGTCAATAAACAGCTTAGCTAACTCATGCTGCTTAAGCTCATACTACAAAAATATGGGCATGAGGCAAAACTGATCTCTGGTACTCTCCTGTCCCTTACAAAGATCAAGTCATCTTGGTGTATCCCTCAGAATGCTATCTATTTGACCACAGTCACTCAATATCAGTGGGACTTGCTTAAAATTTTAAAACTGCCTATACTCTTGCCAATTTACCCAATAATGTTCTTTAGAGCAAAAAGATGCCTGTAGTGAATAGAATTCCCCTCTGCCTCCCACGCCACACACACCTGCCTTTAAAGATGTTCTGGGTAATGACTGGAACCTGTGAATATATTTCCTTACATAGCAAAATGTGATTAAGTTTAGGGAACTTGAAGTGAGAGTGAGACAGGAAGGAAGGGGACAGGGCAAAACCATTAAAAGAATGACACAACCATTAAGAAGAACAGGATACCACAAAAACCAGTTAGAACCTCCTAGGCCAAAGATGGAGGAAAATTCTACTTCCAGTAGACATTGAGCCTCATTATATGCTCATTGTAATGCCTTAGCATACTAAATGACACCCCCATAGGCACCAGGACAGTTCTGAGCCCGACCATAAAAGGCCAAAAAGTGGATGATGCCTCAGTTCCTGGGAATTCCCACCCCTTCTCCAAGTGAGTTAGAATATTCCTCTGAAATTACCCAGCCCATAAAAACTAACCACTTCCACACCTTGGGACGCTCTCACTTTCTGAGAAGATATCATGCCCTGGGGCTGCCTCTTGCTCTCCGAGATAGCCCACACTCTGTCTATATAATGTGTATTCTCTAAATAAACATGTTTTCACTTTACTATGACTTGCTCTTGAATTCTTCCCTGTGCAAAGCCAAGGACCCTCACTCGACATGACCCATCCTAGGGACTCACCCAAGACCTGGGACATGATCATCCTCTCTCTCCTCAATTTTCGCTACAAAAAGAATATTAACCTGAACTACCCAGGTAAACTCAACCTAATCTCACGAATCCTTAACAGTGGAGAACCTTTTCCAGCTGTGGTCAGAGAGTAAGAGATGGCAGCAGGAGAAGGATTTAACTTTGACCACATCCAGTTGCTGATTCTGAGATGTAGGTGGCTGTGTGTAAGGAACTACATTCTGAATGAACAAGGAACTGGATCCTCCCCTAGAGCCTTCAAAAAGGAAAAAGCATTGTCAATACCTTGACTTTGGCTGGGATGAACCTGTGTTGGAATTCTGACCTATAGAAGATAATAAATTTAAGGCACTTTAAGCCACTAAGTTTGTGGTAGTTTATATGGCAGCAAATTAAACCTAATAAAATTCAAAATCACGTGCTCCATTTAACTGCCATATATCTTTAGTTGACTTTATTTTGTAAGTTGCTCAGTCTTTTACTGACTTTCATGCCTTAAACACTTTTGAAGATTGCAGGCAGATTAGAATGCCTTTCAATGTGGTTTTGTCTTAAATGTCCACATGATTAGATTTAGGTACAGTGCATTTGGCAGAATACCACAGAAGTGATACAATAGTTCTTCCCATTGCATTTATCAGATGGAGAATAATTTTGATTTTCACCACTACTGATGATATTCACTCTGACTGAGTATTGTACTGTCTTCCAGGCTTCTCGAACTGTGAATTTACTGTTGTTCCTTTGGTAATTCATAAGAGTTTTGTAAGGAGTACTTAGAAATGTGTAATTATCACATCTGTCAGCAAACTTTCAATTTATCCATTTATTTATTTATTGTTAAGAATGGACTTTAGGTTTCTTTTTTTAGTTCAAAGTTTACAATCATTATTTATTTAAATGCCACCATAGCCCTTCAGTAGATGTTCTCATTACTGTTCTGGGTCTTCCGGCTGTGAGGACACTCTTCTTACACCCCTTGGGCACCAGCACTCCAGACCATGTCCCCCTGTGGGCACGCCTTTTACTCTTCTTGGGCTCTGATATTCTTCACCAGGCTGACCCTTCATATGGATACCCACCTAACTCTACTGTGCTTTGACTTCTGATTTTCAAAAATTTTAAATCTAGGTTAAGACTTCATTTGCTCTTCATGAAACCCAATAACTTGGGTTTGAAAATAAATAAGTTATTGGAACATGGTTTCATGATAGCTTGGTATCAATTGTGAAGTGTTATGAATAAAAACTGATTATTAATTATTCATTTTTGTGAGTAGGGGAGTTGTTTTTAGTTTTGTTCATTTGTTCTATAGAAGTAGAGTGGAAATTTTCAAATGTGCATATGTGATAAATACATTAAATGCTGGGAAATTTCATTACTTTGCATTCAGGTAAACTAAGTAAGAAAATGTATGTCAAGTTTTATTCACCTCATTAGTTTACTTAAAATGCTAACATACAACACAGAAAAATCAGTAGAGCTGATGAGTTGAAATGAAAAGTCTTTAAATGCTAAGCCAGAAAGCCAGGTTTCATACATACCTTCTAATTTACTTTGGACAAATTATTAGTCTAAATCTGTTTCCTCATTTGTAAATAGAAGAAGAATAATCTCTACCTTGTTCACTTTACAATCAGTGGGAAGAGAATAAGATTTGGAGTCAGATAATTTTGGATTTGGATCTCTGTTTTAATACCAATAGTTAAGTGAATTTTCACAAATTGTTTAATTTTTCTAATCTTGCATTTGGTCATCAGTAACATGGCTATAGTAATGGCTACCTCAGAGATCTGAAGTAGGAATGAAATGGGATAATGATTATTAACACCTACACCAGTGATTGTTAGGTCATAGAGCATCTGACACAGTGTCAACAATTAGGAAAAAAAGAGAGATGTTCTATACAAAATTTTGTTGTGAATTATACAATGCAACTTATACATTATTTAGCTGGTTCTCTTTAAAATGATTTACTAATACTCTGTATTTCTCCTTTTGTTATTACCACAAGTGTAATAATTTATTTTCTAGGTTTTTTTTTTACATCTTTATTGGAGTATAATTGCTTTACAATGGTGTGTTAGTTTCTGCTTTATAACAAAGTGAATCAGTTATACATATACATATGTTCCCATATCTCTAGTTATTTTTAAGCTTTTATTTCCTATTAGACTATATGGAAAAAAGAACTAACTGTGCTCCTACAATATCCTAGTATTCACCCTATAAGATTTTATTATAGGTATTTGTGTTCATCTGTATCTTCCTTTACTAGAGTAAACTCTCTCAAGAAGTACCTGGCATAATGTTTGACTCCTGAGTGTCAAATGGATGTTGAATGAAGGAATGAAAAAAAGTATGACATTCACATATGTTAATAAAAGCAGGCAGCCATACTGTGTCTCCTTTTCAACCATATTTCCAGTTCAAATACACTGATCTTAGAATTACCTAATGAAGCCATAGATTGTCTTTTAAAAAATCTGCTTGAATAGTAGAAAGTGCGCTTTATAAGAACTTCAAACTACTTTTGAATATGGTAAAATTATTAATTTCTCATTAAATAAAACTGAATTCACTTTCATTAAGAGAGAGAAAAACAGAAAGTTGAAATTAATGTTGTTCTTCACTTTACTGTAATGTGTTAATGCTTTAACTGAATGTTTAGGACTGGATTAAGGAACTGTGTCAAACTGAAAACTACAAGAAAGGAGAAGTTTGAAAAGTGAATTTGTGATTTCCATTGATAATTTTCATTAATGTCTCCCATATGGTTAAAACTGTCAAATCTTAATAATTGTGTTATTACTATAAGAAACGTTTATATTTTCTCTTGCTCGTAAATTTTCCCCCACCAAGTTCTAAAAATCTTCCAATTTTTTATTAGATTTTTAATCTGGAAAAAGGATTATATGCCAAATTATTGAATAGGGACATATAGCATTGGCCCAGGAGAGTAAATAATCTGATACTCAAGAGGTAGGGTTGAGGAGAGTGCAGTGTTTTTGGTATCTAAGTGGATATTGTAATTTTTAGAAATGCAGCTAGACTGAGAACTTAGACTCATTAATGGGTAAAAGAGGTAAAAGCAGCACTAGAATAATCTTACAAACATTTAAAGACATAATTTGGCCAGTGGAGCCTTTTTAAATGGACTTTGTAGTCCATCTAAAATAATAATAGTTAACAAAGCTTGCAATTTGATTTAAAAACTGATCCAAAGCAACAGGCACAAGAGGAAAGATGACAAAAGATCCCTGAGTGTCCAACACTACAGGATGGCATGTAGTTTTTTTAGGGAAAGTGGGCTAAAGAATTAGAATGGCCCAGGAATAATTCAAGGCCATTTCTCACAATACCTCTTCATCTTTCTACTAAGACTGGTGTGTTAAGTATCTTACAGATAATCTAAGCTATGCTCTGGTGGTGTTTTTTGGACTTTAGTTACCTGGAAATTACCAACCTTCCCAAAAGGTTAGTACCAGATATTTCACTATTAGTTTTACCTTGGCTTGAATCATTATTGCACAGGATATGTTAGTGAAAGAATAATAATACTTTCAAGCTGTTGTTAGGCAATTGAACTTTAAAAGGAATATTTCTGAAGTACTGAAAATGTTAGCAGTGGAGAAAATGAGAGTATGAGGTTTCCGACGTTTTTTACCTGAAATATTTAGTTTCCTCTGAAAAACCTTTCAAATTCTTAAAAATGGAAACCTGTTAATATCGCTTCCCTGCTTTATACCCTACCATGACTTTTCATTGAACAGAATAAAAATTGTCATCTGGTTTCCATCTGCTCTTCTGTTTCCATGTAGCCATTTCCACACACACTCTGAAAGCCAGTTTCGATAAACTGCTTACTGCTCTCTCTATGCATTTTATGTAATGTTCTCCCAGCTGTAAATGACCCATTTCTTTACCTGGTGAGCAAGGACCCACAGAAAAATCCTCCACTCTAATGCCAGCATCTCTGTGAATCTTTGGCAGCTCTGGCAGAGTTAGGTGATCTCTTCCTCGTGGCTCCTATGTCTCTAATGACATTACTGTAGTAATGTTTATATGTTCATCCCTTTCATTAGTCTGTCAGTTCCTCAGAAGGAGAGATCATGTTCTATACCTCCATGATTCTCTAGTGCCTGGATATAGCAAGTCTTTTATAAATCATTGATGAACAATGAATGAGTGAAAGACAAGAAGAAAAATATTACTGCTATATTTAAAGTAGATGACCAAGAAGGACCTACTGTATAGCACAGGGAACTCTGCTCAATATTCCTTAATAACCTAAATGGGAAAAGAATTTAAAAAAGAATAGATACATGTATATGAATAACTGAATCACTTTGCTGTACACCTGAAATTGATATGGCATTGTTACTCAACTGCACTCCAATATAAAATAAAAATTAAAAAAAAAGAAATATTACTCAAATTTCAAACAGAATGACAATTCATTTACTTGATGATTTTTTTTAGGGACAACTAATCTAAGTTTCCTTACATAACTGCTTTCCCTCTGCCAGGTAAGAAAAGTAGAATTTAAATGATGCCATTACATTCGACACACCCTAACCCTAATGGTTACGGTGAGTTGTTATCACTTGAACATAGGGCTTCACTCTCTCTTTTAAACTTTGTCACACCTTCATATCTGTAGCCTGGTCCACCCCTTTACAATTGAAGAACGCCTGAGTGATTTTGTTTTCTTATATATTTTTAAGATCTACCGTTTATAATTTATTCTTTCCTTTCTTGCACATATGTAATGTCATCTATAATGCTTTTCATCAACTTCTTTTGTATCTAGCACTCGAATGATGTTAACATTAAGGTAAATAATTAATATAATTTTGCACAAGCACTATGGAAACTTTGAGTTCATGGATATACAATTTGTTATCTTCTGCAGAGTTTGACAGAAATATTTTATTTTCATGTTAACACAGTAGACAGTTGCTTGAACAAAAATGACCTTTTCATATCATGAGGTCTTCAAATCCTCTACTGTGATTCAGTTTTTCATACTACACCTGCTGAGTTTCTAATGCAAACTATCACAGTGTGTGGTCCCTTCTACTGTAAACATGAATTCTTTCTCATTGTGATTTCATATCTTCAGCACTGATTATAATGATTCTTTGTCAGCTCAAAGCTGTCAACTTTGTTCTCAAAGGACTGCAATCTTAGCTAAAAAAAATACAGATAGCTAGTCACAAGGAATTAAATGTGGTCCAGTGCTCTCAAATATAAAAGACAAAAGGGAAACAAATATTTCTCTTCTCTCCTAATGACAAAAAAAAAAAAAACCTGTATAATTTTGATTTTGTCCTATCATCTTATGAATGAAATTCAATATTTTAATAAAGTAGTTGACATCACTTTTATTTTTTTTTCTTTTTACCACAGCAGTTTTCTAGATACAAGCCACTTATAGTTATCCTTCTGTTTAATCCTCCTTAACACATTTCCCTTTTCATAAAAAGTGATAAAATACACAAACATTCAACTGCCTGATTACCCAAATACCTCTGCTAATTTGCCAAGGTTAGCAGAAATGGAGCGTACAGTATATTGTTGGCTATGCATGGCTGAAGGGTGCAGAAACAGCACAAGGCTATATATTTCACACTCCATAAACAAAATGGTGAAACACACACTAGAAAGGTACAATACTTATCTAATCTAAATTCAGGCAACATCAGTAGCTTTGATCTCTATTAGGTTAAATCACTGTCTCTTCAAGGAATGACCAAATCATTAACCCAACAAACCAGTTGATGAAAACACTCATATATATGAATACTGAGTAAGCAACATTTCTGATGCAGTGAAAAATAACTCCACATAATTGAACAGAACACTAATGGCTGAAGTCGCTCCAAAGCTTTATCCCTTCTTTCTATTTGTCCACTCATACAAAAAAAATGTATTTAATATCTATGAACAAAGTGCTAGGCACTGAAATAACAAAAATAAAAAACAATTTCTGATACTCTGAAGCTTATGGTTTAGTGTGAAAAGCCGGCCATATAAACAAATAAATAAAACAGAACATTGACAAGACTTGTATCTAAGTCATAACAAATGGCCCCCAAATCGTAGTGGTTTATAAAAACTAAGGCTGTCATCTCCACAACTAAGGCTGTAGTTTTCCTCTAGGTCATTTTCACTATGGAACTTGAGCTAAAGGAACAGCCTCTCTGTGGAATATTTCTGACTTTAAACTTCCTGCCTGGAAGGGATACATGTCAATTCCACTTATATTTTACTGGCCAGACCAAATAACATGACCAAGACTAACAACAACCTGGCGGAAAAGAATAATTCTCCTTTTGTAAGGTTAAAGAAAAAAAAATTGAGAATAATCATGCAGCTGTTATAGTATTTTAAAGGAAGAATAAACCACAAGCTTTTGGAAGATAGTGTGCAAATCAGTGCTAATTCTGGAAGAAACTAGTGTAGGGAGGGCTTCACAGAGGAGGTGACAGTTGAAGCAGGTCCGGTACATTAATGTACCCTGTCAAATATTACCTTCTCTCACATCATTAAATAGGGAAAAATTAATTCTTTACAGAGATTCGGAGGAAGTCTTGGAGGCATAAATTGAGAATAGCATGCTTGGGTAACAGTGAGAAGCTCAGGACTGGAAATAGAATATTTCGCAGAAGGAAAAAATAGTAACATAAGGCCAGGTAATAAACATTTTTGAAGACTAGACTATAGGGATTAGAATAGATTACAATTGGCTTTGAGGAGTCAAAGGAGATATTTAAACAAGAAAGGGACATGGACTTAACCAGACCCTCTGGTCTCATAGGGACATGTGATGTAGGGGGCAGTTAGAAAGCATCCTCAGGAAGTAGATGTAGGTCTGAAATAGGGGAGACAGAGTAGGACTGAGAAAGGGTGAACTATTCATTCTTGGAAAGTTTTAATTATTCAAACACATTAGTTATCATATGGGACCTTAGCTAATCAGTCATTGGAATTGAAGTAAAAGTGATTAAATACAGGAAAGAAAAGATATTTATTCAGTGACTCCAACCAATGTTAAGCATTATGATATTAAAATATTGTTAATTTTTAAATTATAAAGTATATTTTAAAATTGTGATAAAATATAGATTACATGAAATTTACCATTATAACCATTTTTCAGCATACATATCGTGGCATTAAGTATATTCACATTGCTGTGCAACCGTTGCCACCATATATCCATAGGACATTTTTTGTCTTGCAAAACTGAAACTCTGTATCCATTTTACAACTCCCTGTGACCCCCCCTCTCCCCCAGTCCCTGGCAACACCCATCCTACTTTCTGTATCTGTGAATTCAGCTACCCTAAGTATGTCATATGAGTATTTTAATGGTTTTGAAAGAAAAATTAACTAGGAATAATTCTATGAAGTATACATATTCTACTATATCACTCTAATTATAATAAACAATTTATGAAATTATGAAATTTACTGTCTCAGTGGTCCCGTGGTCCCACTAGCTTGTAAAACTTATGTTACTCAAAATAACAATAATACTCAAAATAATAATAATACTCATAACTCATATTTATTATAGAAAAGATACAATAAAGGAACATCCAGGAAAAGATACATAGGCAAAGACTGAAGTAGTCAAACATGGGCTTTCTTGTCCTTCCTCCAAAGATGTATCTTTTTTCTCTACCATCAAAATGCAGGGAATTGTGTGAGCTGTCCTTGCCCAGGAAAGCCTGCTTAGACTTTGGGTTCAAATTTCTTAAAAGGAGCTGGTCACCTACCTACCATGTGACCAGCCATGGTGCAAACCCCAATCCAGGCATCACAGGCACAGCCCTGAATCTTTGTGTTCACTCTGAACAGCTAACAACCTGGTCCATCTTGATGTACTGCTTTGGGTAACTAGAATAACATCATCTGCTGGCAACTACAGGAAAATTCCAGTTGACTACTTCTCAGAGTTTGACTAAGTGTGATCACCATGGCTACAGGGATAAGCAAGAACAGAATAAAACAGACCTGCTGCAATAAATTTTTCCTCACATATACATATTTTATTTTTTAATATTTGCCAATACTCAACATCTGTCTAACAGCTTCCTGATTTCCAATTTCAGTATAGTCATCTATAGTAAATAATAATGAATCAAAAATCTTTGAAATAGTTTTTTATATATATTAGATCTTTAGAAAACTCTTTTGCATTTCTAACATTATATATAAGGTACATGTAAATCAATGGAACCTCAACCACTAATTAGAGACAAACTTTTCTCCTTAATTTATAGTTATTCCAATCAAAAATCTTTTTGTAGAGGTCAATGTTCCCTGTGGAATTTAGAGACTTGCAAAGAGGCAACGTGCACATAAAGAACAATTCTGGGTGCAGAAGTTTAGGTGAGTAGTGTTGGCACAATAGTCCTTGGAGCCTCAAATTTCAAAATTATGCCACTGAGTCTTCCCACATTACTCTACATAAAAATTGCTTCTCTTTTCTAACCAGCCTACCATTTTAGCTTCTCCCTGTAATACCTCCTTAAGGTGAAATAAACATCCACTTTCAGCAAATTGGCTTGTAATTTACTCACACATATAGGTTTTGGGGAAAAATTAAAGTAGAATACTGGATTGTACTTACTTTCTCCTTTTGTAGAAGCTGTTTAATTTAATTCTGGTTGGTAAAACATATTTTATACAATTTCAGTCTTTTAAAATATATCCACACTTGTGTTGTCCAACATGTAGGCCATCCAGTTGAATATGTCATACACAATTTAAAAAAATTATATCCTGCAGTCTTTGGGTGAATTGTTTTAAAATATCAGTGTTTACAGTTTATCAATTTGGTTAATAATGTTGTTCAGTCTTCTATATCCTTGCTGATTTTTGCCTAGTTTTGTCTAGGTGTTTTATAAACTATTTAGAGTGAGGAATATTGATGAATTTCCTATTTCTACGTTCAATTCTATCAGCTTTTGCTTCAAATATTTTGGGCTCAGTCATTAGGTGCATAAACATCTATATGTTTTTCATGGGTTTATCCTTATGTCATCATGAATGTCACTCTTTATCTATAGTAATATTTCTTGTCCTAAAGTCTATTTTATCCCATATTAATATAGTGACTCCAGCTCTACTATGGACGTTCTTGGCTATATATCACATATTTATCTCTATCTCTATATCTAGCCATCCTTTTGACTTTCAACTTACTTATTTCTCTTATATAAGTAATTACATTTCGAGAAAGGCACAACTTGTTGAATGGCAATGTGCTACCACAAAATATGTTACTTATACTCACGATTCAACATATGACTCTGAAATGTCTTCCTTTTTATTTTCAACAAAATCAGACTATGTATGGCAGGTGCTGCATTGCTTTTTTCATAAAGGAACTTGGCAGAAACTGCATCATGGGCTCTCCTCCCAACAAGAAGAATTATGTGTCAGACCCAAGGACCACCAGGACATTGAAGTAGACGATGAATTAGGGCCAGATCACTCAAGTGATGTGCTGTGTTTAGAAGGATGATAGTTGATCTAAAATTCAAAAGCAAAGTACGATACTACAATGGGTTTATCAGAAATAGCAGACAGAAAACAGAAAAAGGAGGGGAATAAACTCACGATTCAGACTATTTTCATTAAATATCATGTTCTTCCTGCTGAATTTCCTAGTGCTAAGTATGTTTGGACAGATCCTCCTGTAGGGAGAACTCAGTGTTCTGAAATGCTGCATAATTTAATACATTTATTTTGATTTATAAAATAAATTTAGACTGACTTAGCCAAACTTCATATTTAAGAACTTAAGGATTGTATCTACTAAATGTAGAAAGTCTCTTCTCTCCACAATTCTGTTATGTAGAGAAGGAAACCATGGTTATGAATCATGTGACCAACTGAGGTGGCTTGGAACTCTATATTACCATATTTAAGTTCTTATTATGGACACTAAATAGATTTTAGAGAAGAAGTTTAAAAAGAAAGAAGGGAGTTGTAAAGTGTTCACTCTAACCCCCTGATAGTAGGGCGATGGGTGGGACTGAAAGAAAAGAAAAATACAAGAGCATACACACTGGGATGCAAATTATTCTAATTGCTTCAGTAGCAAGCATATGCAAAAGGATGCTAATTCTGATCTTCCTCCTTATACCTCCCTGTTCCAAGTTGGAAAATATACTAAGAAAGATATTTGAATGCTAGCCAGTAAGGAATGAGAACAAAGTAGGAAATGATATTCAAACATTTGGTTATCTTAGAGGAGATGGAGTGTCTATTATTCCTATGAATTCTTCTCAAGTCAGAAGACTTCAAACCTTCTTTCCTGTGCATGCTGTGATTTTCTAGATACATCAATATGAGGCTCATTACTTTATAGGCACAATAGATAAAGACATAGGGTAGTTAAAGTTTTTAATTTGAAAAATAAACTAACATTATATCACATAATTTATGGGAAATATGCAATGTATTTTATTGACTGCATGTAGAACTTGGAAATATGATTTATATGAATTTGCCATTTCAGCATGATGAATTGATTGTCACATTGAGGATTATGGAATTAGCTGGAAGAACAGATGATTAACCACCACAGACTTTTGGCTAGTGAAGTTTTACCTTCTGATTTTTGCACATTAATAAAACATACTTCAGCACATGGGACTATTTTGGCAATAGAGCCACTATCAATTTAATCATCTCAAACAAGAAACCAATGTGTAAGTTGCAAATGTTGCAGACACGAAAACCAGTTACTAAGAACAATTGAGTATTATTCTTCTAGTCATATTAATTACAGCTGAAACAAACCTTGAAGAGCTAAGAAAACATAGCACAACTTTACTATTTACTAGGGGAAAAAAAAAGAATCAATATAGCCATTAATTGCATAAATAGCAATAAATACTTTGGCTGCTGTCCAGGAAGTGTACAAACTGAGAGAATTTTTCGTACTGCTGGTTTCATTACACAGATCATAGTCACAGTAAAGCGGGCAGTGGACTGCTGTTCAATAAATTAAATTTAATGTTATTCAATTATAATCATCGCGCTCAGATATAATACTAATAGGAATGTCAACCGCGATTACATTTTCAGATTTATGTAAAATGATTCAAATGCTATTTGCTATCCCTCAGATACAAGGTTCATCCGGTTGTTTATGCAGTTGGTCGATATTGATCGTGCACAGCAAGTAGCGTAGCAGAGGCCCAATGGCAGGGATATATAGCATCCCTTGTGCCAGCCGCCAGAGTGCCATGCCAAGCACCAGAGGCAGCATGCCAAGTCATCAAGTGGATAGTGCACCTCTGCAAAGCTGCCTTGTTGTTTTCTTACAATATTTTTTTTTGAATTGTTCACATGTGCCATGAATAATTCTTGCCAACATTACCCAGCATGAAACAGAAATGAAGGCACAGAAATGTCTTTCTTAGAGAATTCTTTTCAGAGCTAAATGAATCTAGTGAAGATATCAGTGTAGCATCATTATATGTTGTTATGTATGGCTGGGGCTGTGTCATTTAGCAAAGTATCACTCAGTAGGCTGAGCAGCTGGTGTATATGATTTTGTATACCACCTGCAAAAAAAGATGCCCATCCATGTAATCAACCACCTGTCCAAGAGAGGAGGGTAGCTAAACACTACTTTGTTGTTGCGCCCACATTTTCAGAAAGTTTGAGAACATAAACAGACATAGGCAGAATGAATATTGTACAGGATAAGCTTTGTTAAAGCTTTTCTGTTCCATAAAGCATATAGTGCCTGCTGTTCAGAGTACTGTTGAACAGATTTGCTTTATTTCTAATGAAGGTGTCTGGGCATTTTCCTGGCACAAATGGAGTAGAATGATGTACTTAAAACAATATTTTAGAACAACAACACAATATATCGCCACTTCAATTACACTGCAACAGATTGGAAAAAATGAAAATAGATATAAACTGAAACTCAGTAATGACTTAGCATCATTACTATGGGTGAATCATTCATTTAGGAGAATCTTGCCTAGCCTCAAACAACCCGTATGTCTAGCAACTTCCACTGGATGCCTTTCTGCCTAAAACATGTGTTTATTATAATCGTCTCCATGCCATTACTCGTGAGGAAAATACAGGTGGCCTCTTTACTTATTTGGCTGTAAGTGAATATGAGAGTAATTTGATTGTAAACTAATCTTTCTCTCACCAGGTTTTTGATGTCAGCAATGTCAATCTCATTATCTCACCTTTTCACTGGCTCAGCACTAGATCTCTTTCTGTGGCCATACACCTTTTAAAACTCCAGTCCCTCATTGTTTGACAGATTTCTGGAAGAAGAACTAATAACTAGATGAGGGTATTCAACATGAAACAAAGGGAGTTGCTGCTTACAGACCTAGGTCTCTGGTTCTCATCATCTCTGTGGCTATGAGTTTAATCTCATTAGACTCTCCCTTTGTCTCTTTTTAATATAGAAGGACTGATTTGGGACTTGTTGACTCGATCCCAACTCCTTAAGTAAAAAATTCTAGACTTTTGAACACTTATAGAAGTTCTGCTGGGTAATATTAGTTTTTGACTGAGATATCTCTTCATTTTGAGACAGCTTGGTTATCCCCTATCTCACTTTTTTCCCCGATCTTTCACTTGAAGAGAAGATTCTCACATGAGAGCTTTTAAAATTATTGTTGCAAATTTAAAAATAGGAATTTATTTTAATAAATTAAATAATTTATTTAAAAATAAAATTGTGTGAATATATGGAGGCTTTTGCCAATCACTACAAATTGCACCTGTTTTTCCCTTCTCTTTCCTCTTGGAAAAAGAAAGCAAAGGGGAAGAAAAAATAGAGCTTTTAAAACCTATTAAAAATGCACTGTGATTTATTGTACTATTCATTATGTCAAGATGTTCTTGGAACAAAAGAAATGCTTTCTATATACTGAATCATCAAAGAAAAAAGGGCAATGTGATTTATATATTTCACCAACATCATACTGCTCATGAACAAGCTAAATTTAAAGTTCCAAGAAAAGGAAGAGTTTATTTGTGTCTTAGTTAGGCTGGTACACAGATTTATATTAAAATTAAAATTTTTCATTATACAAATCAATAATAATGTTATTTTGGTACAAGAATTATTGAATTTATTTAACTTGGATAGAAGTAATTTTTAAAATTATATGCTTTTGCTTCAAAGTCAAAACAATTCTTGCAATAATGATAAATTAGTTTCATTAAAATTGATATAAATACTAATGGAAAATAATATTTTGGTATTTGATTCTTTTATGAAACTTTTAAGTATATTTGGAAAGTCTTGGGGGATATGATTCTACTTTCTCAACTATAAGTTTTATTATATTTAAACAAATCGAATATTTCTGATGAAAACTTACCATTGGAATTGAGATATGCTGTAAGTGGAAACTCATGCTGGATCTTGAAGAGGTAGTAAAAACAATGTAAAATATATGTTTAATATTTTATATTGATTCTATTTGGAAATGAGAGTATTTTGTACACATTGGATAGATAAAACATAATACTAAAGTTCATTTCCCTATTGTTTTTTACTTTTTATGTGGCTACTAGAAAAGTCAAATTACATATATAGAGTTCACATTACATTTCTATTGGACAGCATAGAGGTCAGACATATATTTTCACATCAATAAATTCAACCAATCCAAATCTATGTGTTTTCTTTTATGGTCTTGTATTCTATCAATGACTCTCACACAATATTTTGAAATTTTTTGCCAATGTATATTAGCATAATCTTGCATTTCTCATTATGTGTAAATGTCGGGTCCCCTGGGACATGACACGCTGACATCTGACTCTGGTGAAGGCCCTACAGGCGCTGACAGGTGGGGTGGGGGGTTGAAGGCAAGCTGAATCAAATAAATCCTTTAAACTATCAATATTCTCAATATCAGCCTTTAATTCTTTTCCAGTGTGTGCTCCAATTAGTATTTAAGATAACAGAAGGCTTTCTGAATATGCTGTAATTTCTCAACCCAGAGCATCTGGCTCTGATTGTCTTTTAGGGCAGTCATAGAAACTTCCTTCTTTCTACTATGCCTTTAGTCAAGAACTTAAGATTTAAAGCCTATCCTGTTATAGCAGCTTTAAACTTTCCAGTGGATGAAACAGTCATTCACTCTCATGGTCTTACTACATTCTTCATTCTCAACACGGTGGTGTGCCAGCATGCATTTGGTCTGCCAAAGGGGAATCAAGAGGGAAAATTTAGGCAACTTATTTGCAACTTTCATGTACAAACTACTGGTACTCTACCTGGAAATAAATGAATATGCTGTTTTCAAGACCAACTAGGCACCAAGCCCAGATTCCAATCACTAGAGTGGTGTTACCAGTTACTATATTATGTGAGTTTCAGTGACAGAATCTACTCTAGATAGTTTAAAAAGAAAGAAATTTAACAGAGGGAATTAATTAGGTGTTTAAATTGTTGGGTGATATAGTATAGAATCTGGGAACGACTGCCAGAACGTCTCCGAATTGACTTCCCAAAGGAGCTCCAATCTCTATCACTTCTGAAATCTGGGGAATCAAGAAGCTATCATCACAACTTCAGACTTCTGGATTACATTGTCACTGTTGGGACCTCAGCTATAAAAGAAATATCTGCCTGAGGTTTTGTGAGTCACCTGCAGTGTTTGTTTATACCACTTTCCAACAAGAAACTTAGAACCAGACAAGTCAATCTGTGAGCAGAGGCTGCAGAAATTTTGCCGCAAAAGGCTAATAAAAAGAACATTACTATAAAGCAAGTCTGTAGATAGCAAGAACATTTATTTCAACAGGAAGATATTACAATTCTAAACTTTTATGACCTAGTGATGTATCCTTAAAACACATAGCTCAAAAAGAGATATAATCACAAGGAAAAGCAGACAAATGTACCATCATAATAGATAATTTTAATGTACCTCTCTTCAGCAGTTGATAGGTCAAGCAGACAAAAAAATCTGTAAGAACAATGTAATTAACAAGCTTGATTGGACATATATAATTCTGAAAAGTAATAAATAATAAGAAGGATATTTTAAATTAATATAAGATATATGTAAGAGAGAGACAGTATCTCTAACTTCCAACATTGTTTGCTATACAAAAATTCTTTGAAAGATTATCCTGGAATAAAAGACAGTTAGTGCCTTACTTACAGGAAGTAAAGAAATTCAAAAGACTCCTAGAGAATTTTTTCTCAACAATGACTCCGCTGAAAGATGGTAGTTTCAGATTGTTTTAAAGTCATAGCATCAAATGTAATGTATATGTTGCCTCTGAGATCCTAAAAGATTTACCACAAGTATTTTGACTTTTTCTTTCTCCTTAGGAGCATACAAGTGCACCAACTTGTCTTTCACCTTTGAGGGGATAACGGTATTGCGGTAGTGTTTAGAATTCTCTTGCCAAAATTCCCAGGCTCGACTTTGGGCTTGGCCACGTAACTTGTTTTGTCCAGTGGAAGGTAAGCTCACTTTAAATATGCTTGTGTGGACTTGCCTGGTTTTGCCTTGCCCTCTAGCTATCCTGCTCTTCACCTTGAAAAATTAAAACATCATAAATAGCGATTGCTTCTTCAGCTTTAGTCCTGAAATGAAAGCTATGAAGAGCTTATCTGAGCCTGATCTACAGCCTGAAACAGAGATATTACACCCACCCCACAGGGTGCAAGAAAGAAATGTGTGTGTAGTAGACCACTGAGATTTTAGAACTCTTTTTACGCAGAATATATTGTTATGCCCCAGACCACTGGACATCCAAAATATTTATTTAGGTACAGATTCCTGAGTTTTCATGGGAATTAGCTCCTATGTTGCTCCAAATAAGGAATTTTTTCTCCCAAACTGGGTGTGACTTTCAGTGCTCAAATCTAGTTCCTTACTTGGAATCTGTGTGACATTTCTTTTCACCTCAGTCATACGCATATGAGAACTAAAACCTGTGCCTGTGAATTGTAGCTCCCTAAGCAGGGAAACTAAATTGCAACCTTAAGACCTCCTAATTAAAAGGGGGAATTCACTAACAATATCTGTTAAAATGAAGCTTTTAAAATTGCTAAGCCAGGTCCTGGGTGATTGCTTCAAGTTCTAAAATGAAAATCTTCTAATCTTCCAATTCAAAGTAGAAACATTTTATTTCCAAACTGTTTTCATATGCCCCTTTATATTTAAAAGTATTACTACAAGAATACTATAAAATAATCAAGAAGAGAATATTAGTAGCTCCATTTTACATATAAAGAACAATGAGGAATCGAATTATAAACTGATAAGAAAAGTAACATGCTGAAGTTTGTTCCAACGTGAGCATGGGAAATGTTCCTTAGATATCGGGAAATTTTCTTTTTTTAGAAAACCACTCTGTCAATAAAGAAAACTCTAATTTTCAAATAACATTTTGAGAAAAATGCCTCTGAATGAAACTTATTTATGGTTACATAAAAGACTTCAATTTTCTGAAATAACCTCATTGTAACGTAGTTTTTGTGATGGCCTGGAGTTTACAAATATATATATTAAGATATATATATATATGTGTACATATATATATATCTTGAGAATTTGCAAAATGTTAATATATATTCATTATGTATGACCTAAAGAGCTCAGATAAAATAAGGATAATTGACTTGTAAATAACTAATGTCAGTAAGGACCCACCTGCTATTACTTAATCATACCGTATTCTACAACAAAACAGCCATGTAAGGGTCATTACTGATAAGAATGTCAAATTGGCCGATTTAATGCTACTCAGGGCTTACTTTATCTATATAACTGTCTCAGATAAGAATTGCAAGCTAATAATAATTACATTAGTGTCAGAACTGTAGGGACACCTATGGTTTATTTAGTAGGGAAAGATAGTTTTAATGTTCTAAATTGAATTTTACTGTCTATTTTGAGATAGTTAAAATAGCATATGTAAAATATTCAACCACCCATTAATGGTTGATATCTGAGAAATACAAAAGTGCTTGAAATATTTTAATGCGTACTGCTACCTCAGCCCAACTGCTTGTCAAAGGGTATGTGATGGTGTAAATATATTATTGATACATCTAAATGAAGTTACTATATTTTCATGAAGTAAAATTTAAATGTGTCATTTTTTTTAAAGTTACAAATCACTTATACTTCTGTGGATTTAAAACATTCACTCCTTTTACTAGCATGTTGCATTCTCCAAATTCATTTGTCTAAGGGAAAAAGCTTTACAGAAGTAAATTTGTAATAATAAGCATCAAAATAATGTGTTTTATGTATAATTATCATTTCAGATAATATGCACGCACACTCAAAATCTGTGTTTGGCACTGAGCCATCAGAATCAATTATGGAACAGTAAAAAATTACAGAAAACTGAGTACAACCTCAAAGCTATTTTTAAAAATGGAGCCTTGCCATCTGTATATTTTTAAGTTCCTAATTTTTCAAAGGCAGTTAAGAGTCTCCAGTATATACATCACCCTAATGAACAAAGAAATAAGCACCTTAAAAATATCTGGGGCTTCCCTGGTGGTACAGTGGTTAAGAATCCGCCTGCCAACACAGGGGACACGAGTTCGTGCCCTGGTCCAGGAAGATCCCACATGCCACGGAGCAACAAAGTCTGTGCGCCACAACTACTGAGCCTGTGCTCTAGAGCTGGCAAGCCATGACTACTGAAGCCCACATGCCACAACTACTGAAGCCTGCGTGCCTAGAGCCTGTGCTCGGCAACGAGAGAAGCCACAGAAATGAGAAGCCCTCACACCGCAATGAAGAGTAGACCCCGCTCGCCGCAACTAGAGAAAGCCCGCGGGCAGCAACGAAGACCCAACGCCACCAAAAAAAAAAATAATAAATAATAAATAAATTAAATAAATCTAAAAAAAAAATCTGTCATCTACAACAATAGTAATTTTTTGGTTTTGAAACATGTCTTTAAAATGTTTTTAACATTTTGTTATAACAATTTGTTATTACATCTTCATTCATAGTAGAAACCTTTATAGAACAGCAGGAAATATACAAAAAGAGACTTCATATAAGCATGTGATCAATTGATCGTTAGCATGAATCTATGCTAACTAATCTAGCATAGCAGTGAGTAGGAATTGTAGAGCACCTTTGGAGAAAGTTTCTCTTTTCTATATGAAATGAAAACTTTTGGAGTTGATGACCAAGGGAGACTTTGCTCCCATTGCTACATTAGATAATATGTCAATCGCTAGAAAGACTAAATGCAAAAATGTCTAAAGCAACCCATTTTAGCTTTATATCTTTTGTTTGAAACTCAGCTTTTCAAATCTGTTAGAACAACTGGTCAAACTGACAGGGACATGCCTAGCCAGGAACCACCAAGTGACAGAGAAGCATATGGACACTGTGCTTTATAATTCACAAAGCATTTTACCACACATGATCTCATTTCTTCCTCACACCAACCCAGATACATTGGTAGGTCAAATATTATATTCTGCAAATTCAAAGGTAGAAGCAGAATGAGAGAATTTAAGCGATTCTCACATGGACACACAGTTTATGGTAGCAGATTCAGGATGTAGACAAAAGTTTTCAAATATTAATTACAGACTTCTTTCTGTTACATGTACTCTTGTGAGAAGGTTGAAAACATATATTTCATCAAGATATAATGTATATCACAATTTTGTTAAATGTCAAATATGTGAAAATTCTTCTAGATGAATTCATACTGGCTATGAACTTATTTTGCTTTTAGATCAATCAACATCCTGAAATATCTATTCCACAGGGTATGATGGGGTCAAATGAGTATACAATGGGCTTCCTACTTGGATGGTAATTATGTTAGTGCTATGATAAACCATATAGGGAGTAGGATAACTTGCAGCCTTTTAACAAACAAATACTGGAAATAGTTCTAAAAGCAAAAAATGAACATGGTAAAAGATAAAGACCTAGGTGTTTCTCTGTATGTGTGTATATATTTTTTCTCACTTGCATGGTGCCTGATATGCCAAGTTCCAACTGAATCCCCAAAATGCAATAAAACAGTGAACATTACTATTCATTACTACTCCTCCATTCAAGAAGCTTAGAATCTAGTAATGGACACCAATATTAATCAAATAAGCATTTTCCATTCAAGTATTCATTCATTCAGGTACTATTTAAAGAACCTTATGAATGAGAAGTTATTCTCAGTGCTGCAGATAAGGTTGTGTAAATATAGGTGCCATTGCACAGATATGAAGTGATAGAACTGGGACACCATACATCTTGCAAAATGGAACACACAGCTCCATCTGCCTGAAAGCAGAGGTCTTGAGAACAATTAACCATGTCCCGAGCCTTCTTCATCTACCTAGAAAATGCCAACTGAAGCTAGAAATTTATTTGAAGTTTCTTATTTAGTTCAAAAATATATGCAATTTTGCATTATTTAATAATATATAAATATGTATTTATACCATATAGCAACAACTTATTACTAATATACTGTAATACGATGAAGACATTAGTTTTCACTTGGCCCCAGTGTTTTTTTTTGTTTGTTTGTTTGTTTTTCTTTTCGGTACGTGGGCCTCTCAGTGTTGTGGCCTCTCCCGTTGCGAAGCACAGACTCTGGACGCGCAGGCTCAGCGGCCATGGCTCACGGGCCCAGCCGCTCCGCGGCATGTGGGATCTTCCCAGACCGGGGCACGAACCCTTGTCCCCTGCATCGGCAGGCGGACTCTCATCCACTGCGCCACCAAGGAAGCCCGGCCCCAGTGTTTTAAGTAAAATTGATTATTGGAGCAGATGTTCTACTGAGACTTATTTGGGGAATAGTAAGCAATTATTTCAACTGCAGCATTATTTTAAAATATTTTAAAAATAAAACTAAAACTGGAGATATAGATAAGAAACTGTTCTGAAGACCCATGAATGCAACAGCAAAGTAATATTGTATTTAGAGTGGACTTATTACGTTCTTGTTCACATTATTAGAGCTATTAATATCTACCTTGCAGAAGAGTAATGAGATCATCTAGGTAAATGTACCTTTCAGAGTATAGAACATATAATAGGAAATCAACAAATATTAAGATATATATTCTTTTAAAATTTTTATTTTATTATTTTTTAAAATTTACTTATTTATTTGTTTCTTTTATTTTTGGTTGTGTTGGGTCTTTGTTGCTGCACGCAGGCTTTCTCTAGTTGTGGTGAGCAGGGGCTACTCTTCGTTGTGGTGCACGGGCTTCTCATTACAGTGGCTTCTCTTGTTGCAGAGCACAGGCTCTAGGCATGCAGGCTTCAGTAGTTGTGGTACGTGGGCTCAGTAGTTGTCGTTTGCAGGCTCTAGAGCACAGGTACAGTAGTTGTGGCACACAGGATTACTTGCTCCGCAGCATGTGGGATCTTCCCGGACCAGGGCTTGAACCCGTGTCCCCTGCATTGGCAGGCAGATTCTTAACCACTGCACTACCAGGGAAGCCCTTAATTTCTGTCCTGGCTCTGTGAGTAAAAAGCTGTCCAATCATAGAAAAGTCAGTTCCTACCATGCTGATGGCTAAAAAAACACATATCTGTTTCTTTATTTGACCATGGTTTAGAGTAATAGTTTTTCCTAAAGCTGGAGTATGTAGTTGTAGAACCACACTCAAATATGGGGTCATTTTCCTCAACAACACAGGGGCCTTTCGTCCTTAAAACTTCTACAGTTAAACTTTCTTCATCCAAAATAATAGAACCATCTTCTGCCACTTTTACTTGAGGAACCAGCAATGGCCCATCATCCATCTCCTCTTCTATTTCTTCATTATCTTCACCATCAGGAGTACTCTTACCTTCTTGCTCTCTTGTCTGGACTGGTGTCAATGATTTTTCAGTTTTCTTTTCTTGCTCCAGTGAAGAACTCATTGGATTGTTATCTGGCAGGTAATATATGAAATCTCTCATAGTCATTTTGGAACGATCTGGTGGCCTCTGACTTTCATTTACAGCATATTTGTTTTTCCATTGCTTCTTCTCTTTCCTCAATTCTTCTTTTAACATTTCTCTCAGTTTCTGGGCTTTATATATTCGGTATCTGTCTGAGCATGGCTGTTTCTCTTTTGTTAGAACAGGGTGTGTCCGTGGAGCTTCTTGATTAACTGTAGACAAAGGATGAGGTTCTGAAGGAACACTGACACTAGGTTTAACCAGACTAAAAGTAGTTGATACTCGCTTTCTTCTCTGTGAAACCGTAGAGGAAGATTTACTGGATTCTTCAACATCCTTCGCACCATCTGTCTTTTCATCATTGCTCTTGGGAGCCTTTTCTCGGGGCTCCGCTTCCCCGCAATCCACCGGGGCACATCTGTGGATTCCGCTGGCTTCGCGACAGAGGCCGCTGCAGGCTTCGGCGGCCTGGGAGCCCCTCGTTCACGCTGTGGATTGGGGGCGGTGGAGCCCCTGGGGCCTGCTCCAGGCCTGACATTGGGCTTCACGCTAAGGCGGTCCCTGCGGAACATGGCAGAGCCAGGGGCCGAGGGAGGCGACTCCACGGCCGCTCTCAACCCCGAGCCCCGGCCGCTGCCGGGAGAGGGCTTTAGGAACTACGCCCTTCCCACAAAGACACACCAACAGCCCAGCGGGCAGTTACCGCAGTTTCACGCCCCCGCCGCCGCCTCCGATCTCCCGCCGCCGCCTCTTCTTCATGACCCTGCTACACTAATAGCTAAGTTTCCCACGGTACCTTGTTCAAGATATATATTCTTGACTGCTTTTACAATAGTTCAGTTTAGAAGTAATGAGGGCCATATAACATACTTCTTTTCTTTTTTTTATATGAAATTTTACTTTTAAGTCAAAGTGTGCAATAATTAAAACCTACAGAAAAATTTTTTTCATCACAATCTGTTGCTTTTTCAAATAATACTTTGAAAACATATTCCTTCAGTCAGTATAAAGTTCCTAAAATACAAAAGAAGTTAAATCTGTAAGAAAGCTTAGTAGACCAGATGCTGTGGTCAGAACTCTGTACATTTGGTGGCTATGCTTTGGTACATCACACACCATTCACCTCATTCTTGCCATCTTGCCCATGGTAACCTCCACTGCATCCACCACCACCTAAGCCAACAGGAATACTGTATCTTCCATTGTAAGTTGTTCATCATTCCCATTCTCCCGATACATAATCTCCCTTTTTATACATTCCATCTCTGCCATAGCATCCCATTCCAGAATCTCCCATTCCAAAGCCACCTCAGGACTAGAATTCAAGAAGAATTCAATGTATTGATGTTGTATGTTATTCATATCTTTAGACATGGCGAGCTACTGCAACTTCATGTGTCATAAACTGTACATCTGCTTCTTTGGTTGCTCTGCCATCAGCTCCAATATCAGTATAAACTAGTATTGGATTTAGTGCTGGGAAGAAATTAGCAATGTCATCTTCAATTGAATGAAAATGTAATCTTCTCATATATACAATATGACCACCATGAAAATCTGAACTTACATTAGCAGCTCCACCATAGCCTGGAACTCCCATACCTCTTCCATCTCTCATTCTATCATCAAAGCCATCATGCCCATAACCAGAATTATTATAGCCACCATAGTCATCACAACCTCCATAACCAGGGTATTAGGGAAGAAAAAGCCAGGACAGATGCCAGAGATAAAACAAATATATTATTTTTGTCATCCATCTCCCACCCCCGGCGCAGTATGATAGCTTTGATGAATATTTGATCTGGAACAAATCACCCCTTTCATCTCACTGGTAATTTTACATAGCCAGAAAAAGCTGCCGAAATGTTAAAATATGAAGTATGAAAATATGACAGATAGTAAGCAGGATAGTGTTAATGAGATATACAACCCTACAAAATTTTGATACAAATATAAAATGGTCTTTGACAGTTATTTTAAAAAATAAAATTGCAATTCTTTACTAAGAGAGAATATAGTTGGACTTTTGAAAGTGCAGCAATCAGGTTGCACAGGATTTGAACTGTGCGTCACGTAACTCAATGTTGTAGAAACCTGGATTGAGTCTTGTCTTTTATTTTTTATAATATTTTATATTTTATACTATCGGGATCATCTAACTTACTCATATCTAGGCTCAAGCAGCATTATTTCTTCAATATTTCCCCATCCTTCATATAAAAATATATATAGTATATACACACACACACAAACACACACACACACACACACACACACACACACACACACATATATATTTTACGGTACGTGGGCCTCTCACTGTTGTGGCCTCTCTCGTTGTGGAGCATAGGCTCTGGATGCGCAGGCTCAACGGCCATGGCTCACGGGCCCAGCCGCTCCACGGCATGTGGTATCCTCCCGGACCGGGGCACGAAGCCGTGTCCCCTGAATTGGCAGGCGGACTCTCAACCACTGCACCACCAGGGAAGCCCACACACATATATATTATTGGTTTCCCTTCTAACATTTTTAGAACATTGGTATTTTTTTCTCTTCATTTGATTTTCTCTTACTATGTGGCTCCAGGTTTTATCTTTAATCTTAAATTATCCTATTAGAGGAGAGAACAAAGAATTTGAATATCTTTCCTTTTTACCAATTTAGATTTCCAAATGAACAATAGTTTACAAGAACTCAGGTACTGGAACTTAAGCAGAATCCATTAATTTCTCAAAGAAAGTTTCCTTCATATGAGAAAGCTCTTCCTCTTATCTCTAAAAATTGGTGTCCTCAATATTTTGGAGACCAACATAGAGCTGAAGGGTACAGAGCATTTTCTAAAATTGGGTTTCTGTGTGTGTGTGTGTGTGTGTGTGTGTGTGTGTGTGTGGTGTATATACACGCATGTACTCATTTGTGCCTCTTTGGGGTGGTAAAATATTTTCTTTCTCCTTTACAAATAAAAATGTCTTATTCTAAAGAAGATAAACTATCAAATGCAATGTGATGTTTTTGTTAAAATAATCAGCAACAGAAGCAGACAGAAATAAATATTTCTCATGGAGGTAAAATATATACAACTATAAAATCATAAATATACTGGGGAATTATAATATGAATTTGTAAATTGTATGCAAATAGCTTGAAACCAGATCTATAAAGACATAAATAAAGCAACAAGACTGAAAGGTTTATATGTTGGCTTGTTTATAGAGTAGCACAAACATTTTTCTTTTTTAATTGGCAATTAATTTTCGGCAGCCATCTAGGTACTTTCATGTCAAATTACTTTTCTTACACTAAACAAGATTAGGCATCCAAGCAGCAAAGCACTTACATGAAAAGTGAGAAACTGACTGTCAAGTAGATATTTTCCACCTATAACCAATTAAAATGTTTCTTTTTTGATGAATGACTGTGGTAATTTCACATTTTGTATTTTTACCTAAGTAGGTACCTGTGTAACATCTCAGTTCACAAGGGTTAAAAAAGATGTGTGTTGATATTTCTGCTATTTCTTTCACACAATTTACCTTTAGAATGAAACGAAGGAGCATTTTAAAAAAACACAAAGCTTTCTCATGCTACTGCAACAAAAATACATCAACAGTACATGTATATGTATGTTTAACTGTATATATATATATATATATATATATATATAATATATATGTAAGTGTAAGTATATATACATATACTTGTTTTTAAGCAATGATTAAACTTCCAGAAATATTTCCATCAAATGATTTTTAGCCTCTCAGTTTCTTGTAGATTATCATTTTACATTGAAATGTAAAGATGCCTGTATTTAAAAATTAGAACCCTGACACATAAGGTAAAAAAGTAATGTATTATTGATAATCTTTGAGTAAATGACATAAAAAGGAAAATATTGATTTTTTGGAAGATGTCTCATTTCTCTTACCTCACGGAAGACTGATGCAGGTTCATGAGCCTGTCAATATTATTTGAATTAATGCATATTCCTTACTATTGATTGCTTTAACAGTGATTGTCATAGCTGATTTATGGGCACTTATGCCTGTTAAATATTTTAAGAAGTAAATATCAGATTTGTATATATAAGTAGATTGACTTGAATAAACAACAAGGTTGGATGTTAACATTACGCCTTTTGATTTAATCCATATTATAATACATTATGCAAGATGTATTTTTAAGATAGCAGCAAAAATTCACTAAAAGTTGATATTAGATCACATTGCTTACTAGAATTAAGTGCAGAATTCTCTCTAAGAATAAAAAAAAATTTAAATTTGAGGTAACAATTCTCATGACACGTGGAAAATTATCTAACATCTATGAGAAAAATCAAACAAAAATATAAA
Organism: Phocoena phocoena; assembly: GCF_963924675.1. Lineage (NCBI taxonomy): Eukaryota > Metazoa > Chordata > Mammalia > Artiodactyla > Phocoenidae > Phocoena > Phocoena phocoena. The sequence goes on along the minus strand of NC_089236.1, from coordinate 46,501,650 downwards.
ATTTGCCTATCATTTTACTATACTTAAACTGGATTTGTTCCTATTGCTTAGAATAGATCAGAATATAGGATTACAATTCTTAGTTTCAGTTTGCTATGATGACTGATACCCAATATTTCCCAAATAATTGAGAGAAGGTGTGATGAATTGGGAAGCAAAGAGGGGGTCTATATATATATGTCATTCTATATTTAGCATGAGTATCTATCTCTGACTTGAGATATGATATATAATAACTATAGTTATTTACCAAGGAAACTACTTTAAAAAAATTATTGAAGTATCATATATGTACCATAAATATTTTTTTTTACTGATAGAGTTGTGCAAACATTACCATGTTCTAACTTTAGAAGATTTCCATTACCTCCAAAAGATACCTGGTGCCCACTGCAGTCACTCCCTGTTTCCAACTCCAGTCCCAGAGTTGGAATTACTAATATACTTACTGTCTCTAAAGATTTACTTTTTCTGGACATTTAACATAAATAAAATCATACAAAACGGGGTCTTTTGCATCTGGCTTCTTTCATTTAGTACTTTATTTTAGAGGTTCATCCATGCTGCAACATGTATCAATATTTTACTCATTCTTTATTGCCAAATACTATTCCATTGTAGGGATAACCACAACATTTTATACATTCATCAGCTGAGGGATGTTTGCATTGTTTCCACTTTTGGGCTATTACAAATATTGTTACTATGATCATTCATGTAAAAATCTTTATATGGACATACTTTTTCATTTCTCTTATGTAGTCTAGGTGTGGAATTACTGGATCATATGGTAAATTTATGCTTAACTTTTATGAAACTGCCAAACTATTTTCCAAGTGGCTGCACCATTTTACATTCTTACTGACAATGTATGAAAGTTCTAATTTTGTTACATCCTTGACAATATGTTGTTGTGTTTTTTTTGTGGTACGTGGGCCTCTCACTGCTGTGGCCTCTCCCGTTGCGGAGCACAGGCTCCGGACGCACAGGCTCAGCGGCCATGGCTCACAGGCCCAGCCACTCCGCGGCATGTGGGATCCTCGCGGATCGGGGCACAAACCCGTGTCCCCTGCATCGGCAGGCGGACTCTCAACCACTGCGCCACCAGGGAAGCCCGACAATATGTTTTATCTGTCATTTTGACTGTAGCTATCCTAGTAGATGTGAACTGTTAAATCACTGTGGTTTTGATTTGCATTTCCCTAATAGCTAACATTGTTGTGCATCTTTTCATGAGCTTATTAACCATTGCACGTCCTTGTTGAGAAATGACTATTCAAATCATCTGCCTGGGTTTAAATTGCACTATCTGTCTTTTTGTGTGCTTGGTATTATATCTAAGAAATCATTGTCTAACTAAGAAATCATTATCTAATCCAAGGTCATAAGAACTTATGTATTCCTCTAAAGGTTTTATACTGTTATCTTTTACCTTTAGATCTACAATCCATTTTGAGTGAATTTTTTTCTTTTACGGTGTGAGGTAGGAGTCCAAATTCATTCTTTTGCATATAGATATTGTCTCAGCACCATTTGTTGAAAACACTATTGTTTCCTCATTGAATTGCCTTTTTTTCCACGTGTACCTGTCACATTTTCCTCTTTTGGGGCATGCCTCATAACTTCTCTTGAAAATTGGACATTTTAGATAATATATTGTAACAGTTCAGGATCTTAACTCTCCCTGGCCCTGAGGGTTGCTGTTGTTTGTTTAATTACTATTTATTTGCTTAGTAAGTTGGCGGAACTAACTCTATGAAGTCTATTTCCATTGCAGTGCTGTCTCTGACAACCCAGCTCAGGTGGTTTTTATCTTTTTTACCTGATTACCCAGAAATTGTCCCAGGTCAGCATGAGTCACTTATTGGTCAAAAGATGTGCTTAAGTCCCCTTGGCCTGTTAGACATTTGCCTTTTGCAATTCAATGCATGTATTGTTAGAGACTGCTTCCACAGTTCAAAGAGTGTATTACATGTTTGCACCCCGACCTGACCTCATTCATTCCAGATGTAGTAGCATGGATTTTCCCTGTATGATCACTTTTTAGACCACTTGGGAATTCACACAGTTTTCCAGTCTGCCTAGGATGGGTGTGATTTTATTTTTAAACCTGGCTTATTAATAATTACTTTTTGTCATAGTAGTTTACTGTCCAGCCAATGTTTGGTTAGAAGTCGTGCTTAAGCCCATAGTTTCAGTGAGGCTTCTGCCCTTAGCTATGTGTGTGACTTGGGGAATGTTTTAATTTCTGTCTTCTGCTCTGATTGCTCCTTGGTTGGTTCAACCTGAAGTGTGTGCAGAGTGTTGCTGTACCCTGGGGTTAGATGTGATCCCTGGTTCTCTCTGTTAAACTTGTGACTGCTCCATGATCTCAACTTTTTGCTACTGGTAAAGCTATGTGCACCCTTCTAGCTGCTCTCGGCCAAGATCACTGTTGTTTGTGACATCCCCCCTTTCTCTCACAGGCACAGGATTCTTCACATTCTTCCAAATAAAATTAATTCCTCAGGCAGGACTGGGAAGTTTATTTGTCCTATAGTGTGTCTTATACCCTATAGGGTATAACCTTTGCATAATTGCACAAGATCTGGGACCAGGGACAATTACCCATTTCTCCTGGAGTTACACCCTTGCTCTAAGACTAGGTGCTGGGCAGAGGGTGGAGAGTGTTCCCTAGTCTTCTTGGCTTTTCCCTTCCCTGGAACCTCCACCCTAGAAGCAAGGTGAAGTGAGGGTGAATGGGGCCCAGTATTCTGGTTTTCTGGTGCCTGTGCTTTTGCTGAGAGAGTGGGAACTTGGGGATAGAAGGGAGCCTTGGCTCTCTTGGCCATGTGAGCCCAAGATACAGCTTCAGCAATGTAGAGTTGAGGAAAATGAGAAATACCAGGAGTCTAGCCATCTTGTGACAATATAATTTCTTAGACTGGAAACCAGAAGGAGAGGCAGCCTATACGATGAAGTTTTTGGAGTGTGGGGAGGCAGTGGGTTGTGGCTCAAATGCCACAGACTCTCATTGTTATTACTTAAAATTTAGTAGAGTTTATTGAATGAATATTTTTCCACTTGCTGTATGCCCTTAGGATAATTTACAGAGACTTAAATTAGTTTTTTTTTTTAAATAAAATTTTCTGTATATAAATGGTTGTTTTGTTGGGTAGAGAGTCTATTGCGCTTCTTATTCCACAATTCCAGAAGAAGTCAGTCTCTCAAGCAACTTACTTCTAAAGATAACTACATTGTTTCTATTTTCAAAAGCCAAAATATTCATTTAGGGGCATAACCACTTTAGGGACTCATATTACAAGCTTCTGTAAATATTTCTAAATACATTCAAATGTTTCTGTTAAAATTACTATCATGATGATTAAAATTGCAAAATGACGGCCCTTTATCAACCATTATAAGACACATGATGCCATTATAGCAATTTTTTTCCTAAAGAGTCTTCATTTAATTGTTTTTGATAAAATATCGTTTGCTATCACCAACACCAAAATCACTATTAGCATAAACTTTAATTGATGATTTATAGTCTAATTGCCAATCCCATTCTGCACTAATTTATAATTCTACCTATGTCATAAATATGAATGGATAGTTTCCAATCGTATACTATCATGCATTTGTTAAAGGACTTCCTTTAATTACTTCCATTATTCCTGATCCTATGGTGTAGGTGGGAGAAATTTGGGTAACCCTTTGGATGCTACCACTGTTTTATGTGTCAAAATTGGATTAGATACTATGCATAATGCAAATAACTGTGTAATTATTTTGAATTTACAATGTATTTACTATGTAATTGCATAGTAAGTACCATATAATTACAAGATGATTACATGATTACTTCTGCCTTTTACCCAGCTTTAAAAGCAAACGTTTTTGTTGCAATTACTATTGGCATTTATTGGTAAATGTTACATAGTAGGGAACAAAATATTTATCATATAATCAACCAAACAAGCAACTGTTATTGACTCTTTTCAGTTGCAAAATTACATCTAAAAGTTATTGCAGTGAACCTAAAAATGTTCTAAAAAATGAAGTTTATCAATTAAAAACTGTTGTTGCACTTGAGGAGTTAAACATGAATACAGTGCACAATCTGATATCTCTAAAACAGCTGATTATTGTGTACACCATTCTGTTTAACTATTGTGATTGTGCATTTTTAATTGAAGCTTTGATTTTCTGGTTGATTTTTTAAATATTTCAAGAAAATCTTAATTGGCCAATATGAGGAGAAACTCAAGATGTAAAAGTGAATATAATACCTAAAAACACCCATACATATCATAATAAAACATATTATGACTTTAAAAAAATCATGACATACATTTTATAACATTATAAAACATAAGTATTTTATATTAAAGCAGTATTAGTGTTACAGGAAAGTTGGGGAAATAGTACAGAGTTTCTACATGCCCTACATACCCAGTTTCCACTATTATTAACATTTTGTGTTATTTTGGTGCAGTTTTTACAATAAATGAACTAATAGTGATACACTATTATGAACTAAAGTTCATAATTTATTCTGATTTCCTTAGTTTGTACCAAGTGTTCTTTTTCTGTTCTAGGATCTCATTCATGACACCACATTACATTCAGTAGTCATGACTTTTAGGCTTCTCTTGGCTAAACAAGTTTCTCAGATTTTCCTTGTTTTTGATGACATTGACAGTTTGGAGGAGTGTTCATTAGGTATTTGTAGAATATCCCACAATTGGGATTTGTTTAATGTTTTTCTCATGATTAGACAGTAACTATGTGTGTTTGGAAGGAAGACCACAAGGGCAAAGTGCTAATACCATCACATCATATCAAGAGTACATAATACAGGGCTTCCCTGGTGGCGCAGTGGTTGAGAGTCCACCTGCCGATGCAGGGGACGTGTGTTCGTGCCCCGGTCCGGGAAGATCTCACAGGCCACGGAGTGGCTGGGCCCGTGAGCCATGGCCGCTGAGCCTGCGCATCCGGAGCCTGTGCTCCGCAATGGGAGAGGCCACAACAGTGAGAGGCCCGCATATCGCAAAAAGAGTACAAATACAAGCGTGATTTATCATTGTTTGTGTTAACCTTGATTGCCTGGCTGAGGCTGTATATGTCAGAGTTCTCAGCTATGAAGAGACAGCCCTTTATCAACCAAAACTTTATCAACTTTTCTCCTTCCCATGAATTTCTACTGTTGGAAGAAATTCACTATGCACAGCCCACGATTAAGCATAGGGAAGCTATGCTCTACTTCTTTAAAGGCAGAATATCTACATAAATTATCTGAAATTCTTCTGCATGGTAGATATATCCATTCTCCTCCACTTAGTTATTTACTCAATCATTTATTTACATCAGTATGGACTCATGCATATTTATTTTATACTTTGGGTTATAATCTAACAATGCATTATTTTATTGCTCAAATTCTTCCAACTTTGGCCCTTGGAAGCTCTCACAGTTAGCTCCTGGGTTCCTTTGACATACTGGCTATTGTGAAAGTTACAAGCAAGTATGTATAAAGTTTCTACATGCATTTGTATGCAGATTTTTATGTGGACATTAGTTATCAGATCTGTTGGGTAAATATCTAGAACAGTGATTGTTGGACTAACTATAATTAGTTCTTTTTTTCTTTCTTTCTTTTGTGGTACGCGGGCTTCTAACTGTTGTGGCCTCTCCCGTTGTGGAGCACAGGCTCTGGACGCGCAGGCTCAGCGGTCATGGCTCACGGGCCCAGCTGCTCCGTGGCATGTGGGATCTTCCCGGACCGGGGCATGAACCCGTGTCCCCTGCATCGGCAGGTGGACTCTCAACCACTGAGCCACCAGGGAAGCCCTATAATTAGTTTTTTAAGAAACTGACAAGCTGTCTTCCAAAGTGGCTGTATATTTTATATGGGCACCAGTAATGAATGTGGGTTCCTCTTGCACCACATTGCTGTCAGCCATTGGAATTGTAGTTTCTTGGATTTTGTCATTGTAATCAATATACAGTGGTGTTTCATTGTTGTTTTAATTTGCAATTATTAATAACAAATTATATTGCACATCTTTTCATATTCTTACTTCCCATCTATATGTCTTCTTTGGTAACGTATGTGTTAGATCAGTTGTGCATTTTTAAATTAAGTTGTTTATCTTCTTGTGTTTTAAGAGTTGCTTATATAATTTTTATGCATTCTTTTATCTAACGTGTGATTTTGAAATATTTTCTCACAATCCGTGGTTGCATTTTGTTTTTCTTAACAGGCTTTTGCTGCAAAGGAGTTTTTAACTTAAATAAATGCAAGTGATCAACTTTTTCTTTCACAGATGGTGACTTTGGTGTTGCATCTGTATTATTTTGCTAGGCGTGTTCTAACAATGTACCACAACCTGAGTGACTTTAACAACAAAATGTATTGTCTCACAGTTCTAGAGTCTAGAAATCCAAGATCAAGGGGTCAGAAGGGCCACAGTTCCTCAGAAAGTGCTGCGGAAGGATGTGCTCCAGTCCTCTCTCCTAGTTTCTGGTAGTTCTTCGGCTTGTAGTGGCTTAACTCCCATCTTCACTTGGCATTCTCCCTGTGTCCAAATTTTCTCTTTATATAAGGACACCAATCCTATTGAATTAGGGGCTCACCTTACTCCAGAATGACCACATCTTTACTTAAACAATTGTATTTTCCACACCCCTATTTTTTTTTTTTTTTTTTTTTTTGGTACGCTGGCCTCTCACCGCTGCGGCCTCTCCCGTTGCGGAGCACAGGCTCCGGACGCGCAGGCTCAGCGGCCATGGCTCACAGGCCCAGCCGCTCCACGACATGTGGGATCTTCCTGACCGGGGCACGAACCCGTGTCCCCTGCATCGGCAGGTGGATTCTCAACCACTGCGCCACCAGGGAAGCCCCACACCCCTATTTTTAAATAAGACCATATTCTGAGGTGCTGGGGAATAGGACTTTAACATGAATTCGGGGGGACTCAATATAACCCATAATAGTCTCTGAAACTCATCGCCAGTCTCATGGTCACCTAGAACTTCTCCTATGTTTTCCTCCAGAAGTTTGGTAGTATTTCATTTAACATTTAGGTCCGTGATACATTTTTAATAACTTTTTTGAAAATTGTAACATTTATTTATTTTTGCATGTGGGCTTCCAATTATTACAGCACCACTTGTTGAAAAGATTACACATTCTTCATTGAATTACCTTGTCTCTGTCAAAATTTAGTTGAATATATTTGTGTGGATGTTGTGGGTGTTTCTCTGGACCCTCTACTCTGTTCCATTGATCTTTATGTCTATTCTTTCGCCGATGCCATGCTCTCTTGATTGTGATACCTTTAAAGTAAGTCTTGAAATCAGCTTGTGTAAGTCCTCCAACATTTTTGTTTTTCAGTATTATATTGGCTAGTCTAAGTCTTTTGTTTTTCGGGATGAATTGTAGAATCAGGTAAATTTTCCCAAGTACATGATAGGATTTGTTGAAAATTTCAGCAATAAGAACTAAAAGGACAAGTTCTTAACCTTGCTCTCTCTCTGTGGCTAATATGTAATTCCTTGTCTGAGTGACTCAGCTATAGGACATGGAAACTTCTACCTTCTAGGAATAAGGAAGGAGTGGCTTCCCTCTCCCACAGTTGATGTCTTAGATAAGAAAAAATAGAAAGTACCATGGTGCAAGCCTTTTTAGTGAAGAGCCCTGCTTCTGCTGACAGAGGCTGCATTGTTCACTGAAGTATTGTCTTTTTCTGTAGCTGTTGAGTGCTACTTGCTTACACCTGGAGAAGCTTGAAAACCTAGGCAGTGCATTTCAATATTAAGGTACATACAAATCACCAAAAGATATTGTTGAAAAGAGTATTCTAATTCAATATGTCTGGAGTGGACCATGCTTTTGCATCTCTAACAAGCTCTCAAGTAATGCTACTGCTATTCTATGAACTACACTTTGAGTAGCAGAGAGCTAGAGAAATTTTTTCTCAAACTTGAGCATATACAAAATGACTTGTTAATATAAAGAGTCTTGGGCTTCATCCCCAGACTGATTCATTAGGTCTGAGAAGGGTTCTTTGAATTTGAATTTCTGACAAATTCCCTGGTTATGTTAAGGCTGATGATCTGGGAACCACAATTTGAAAAACACTGACCCAGAATTCTAACATACAACCACTCCAAAATGGAAAAGTACCAGAGTTCTAGCCTATCTGGCAGATTGGAGAAAAAAACAAAACAAAATCTTCTCCCTACACCTCACCACTTATTGACTCATCTGTTGTCCAGGTGGTCCAAAGTGTGATTTATGAAATGCAAACAAATCAAGAGGAAAAAGAAAATAAAATAGATTCCATCTTGGCAGAAAATGGCTATATTCTTCTGCAACTGCCAATTGGCTCCTGAATACTTCTCTCTGTCTTTCACATTTTATACACAATTATTCACAAATCCACTTGGCACTGCATTCCAAATATATACAGAGTTTAACCACTTCCTACCATCTCCACTGCTAATACCTTGAACTAGACAACACATTCTTTAATCTGATGTTACCATACCTGCTAACATGCCTCTTTGCTTTCCCCTATGTCTCTCCACAGTCTATTCTCAATATCACCTCAGAGTGATCCATTTAAAACATCAGGCAGATCACATCACTGCTCTGTTCAAAAAATGTCAGTGGCTCTTTACCACACTCAGTAAACTCACTTCTTATTAAGTCCCACAAGACTCCCTACCACCTGGCCCCCTGTTACTTATCTAACCACCACCCTTCTACCCTTCCCTCGTGCTCATTCTGGTCCTCAAAGCAGTTAGCCATGCTCCTGGCCTTAGGTCTTTGGTGTTTCCTTTACTTGCTTCTCAAAAAAATCCACAAGGGTTGCTCTCTCACCTAATTCAGGCCTTTGATCCAATATCACCTTTACAATCAGACCTTTATTGACTGCCCTATAGTAGTAACTACCTCTCTCTCCATACTTCTTTCCCTCCCTTAATTTATATTTCTTCATAGCACTTAATATTATCTGACATGAAATATATTTTTCTTATTTCTTATCTACAGTATCATAATGTAATATAAGCTGTAAGAAAGAACTTTTTTGGTGGGATGGAACTTTTTTGTTCATTGTTGCTATATGCCTAAATCCTGTGGGAGTACTTGACAGTTCAAAACAAAAATCCAAAGGATTGATCATTATCAGTGAGAATAAAAAATATGTATGAAAGAAAAATCCAGAGAGTCTTACAACTGAATAATAAAAGTTCAATGGAAATGAAAAGACTAGAAAAAGTAGTCAATAGATATACAAATACTGCACTATAAATGAATGTATAAACTAACAATAAAGAGAAAATTCTAGAAGCTTTTTGTCAGACAAAATAGGTTACCTACCAAGAATGAGAACCAGACAGCCATTGCTTTTAAACTGAAATTTAAAGTACATGGACCAATGTTTATGGACTTATAATAGAAATGGTTGTATTTCTAGAAGACTGTGCATGTTTTTGTGAGGGAAACAAAAAGCATCTGAGGGAGTCCCTCACTTGTGGTGTAGACTGCTGACTTCTTCCATGGCACTGCGTTTATATCTGGACCCAGGACACTTCCCTACCACTCAGGTTAGCTGAAGCCTGTGACTAGGTTCTTGACAGTGAGATAGGAACAGATGTGAAATGTACTAGGTACGCGGCTTAAGATGCTTGGATGTGCTTTGTTCACCACACTCTCTTCCTTTCTCAGCTTCTACCACCTAGAAAACTCAATGCCCAGGCATATTTAAAAAGAAACTGGGTCACTGATCAAATTTGCGGAGCAGAGATGCCTTACAAACCCAGAAAGTTCACATCAATGCAGTAAAGAATAAACCTGCCCCCAAAGGAGGGGTTCTTGCTTCTTAGCTTAAATGGGCAGATCTAGTTCCAGGCAAGATCAAGGAAGAGAAACACATATGGGTGCATATCTAGGTATATTTCTGAAATCTAAGGAGAGAGTAATAAAACAATAAAACTTTTAGTTTTTTGGCCACTATATTTTGAGAATCTTTCCCATTGTAAAGTATACCCTTCCTCCAAAATAATGCATTACCCATTTACCTTTCCTATAAAGTTTACCTAAGCAAGTATTTCAAGGGAAGAAAGAGTAACTTTCACTTCTTAATATACCTCTCTAATGTTGTAACGATGAGTTATTTTTTAGTTGTTTTTTTTTTCCCAATCATAATATTGATTGTAGAAGAAACTGAAAAAGCCATAATTCAGTATGAGATGTTGAGTCAAATAATTTAGCTGAATTGGTTATTAAAAAAAGAGAAAATAGCCAAAAAAATCAATAATTTTCAGAATGCTGGGGGGGGGCGGTTTGCCCTAGAATACTTTGTATAGACTGTTCCCTCAATCTGTCAGCTTGAAATGACTTTTCCTTCTTTTTCTTTTTGTTCTACATATATTTTTCTCATCCTACAAGACTCAATTCAAATATCACCTTCCACAAAATTCTGTCCAGACTTCATTATAACTTATATAGCACATGATTTTATGATAATCTATCTAAATGTTACCTTCTCCCTCTAGGCTGTGAAAATGTTGAATACAAGAAATGTGTCCTGTGCTGTTATTTAATGAAGAAATACTATTTATAATTATATTGACTAAGAGATGGACTTGACCATGTGCAGCTAGCCAAAATTAATAAGATAAAGGGTAGATGGAAAATGTAAATTCTTATGTTTGGGCTCAAAATAGCAATATTACAAGGGCAGGAAGAGAGAGGCCTGACTTAACCACAGTTCATATAAAATAGCTTATGAGATTTTGTTAACTACACAGCATGTGAGTCAACAAAGTAACATGGCTGCCAAAACAAGCAATAAACATAATGAAAATGTTTCACTTTGCCAGACTCAATAAACATTATTTTGCTGTTCTGATGGTCTCTAATTAGGATAATTAAGAACTGAAGTGTCAACATTTGCTCATCTACTAACTTCCTGATTGTTCATGGACTTTAGCAACTCCGCATTTTGTTGCTCTGCATTCTACCACTCTGGTCTTTTTACATTGCCTAATAAAGATCTATGACTCACTCTTAGCTGCTTTGATGTATGTATTAGACAGTTTCCATCAATGCCCATGTAGACGATGTGATAAGATATGCATTCATAAGAACTAGCAAGAAGTATTAGGAATTTTGCCTTAATAGCAGTTGTATTTTCAGCCAAACAGTGGCTTTAATACTTTCTGATAAGCACTAAATTTGATATAATAAGTAGAAAGTATTTATAGACAGGCTACAATGTTGTTTAAATAGGGTTTAATGGAGAAGTAGGTAATGAAAAGTCTTAGAAAATTTCCTCAAAATTACAGATTGAAAAGCAAATTAGAGAGATTTTCTACCTGTGACATTTAAGCATAGGAAATCTACACAGTTATGTATGTATCTCAAAAGTGACAGTATCTCTAATGTCTAATCATTGGTTAGATTGCATAATGCTGCTCAACTTACAAATCATTTTTCTATATAAAAACAGTTCATTAATTATACTATTAACATAATCTTTTATCATGAAGATAAAGAATAACTCTTCCAACTTTATTTTTCCTCAAATTGCAGGTAAATGTCTTATCTCAAATCAAGGTGGAAAGTGTCTCATCTCCTGACTGAGTTTCAATGTGTACCTGTTTCCTTCACCTGAGCCCATATGCAACTTGATGTTCCTCTTATCATTAAAAACACAAATCCTTTATTTCCCCAGATCTGTTGACTCCATCCCAGATGTAATGTCTTAGATCAAGTTCCTGAGAAGCAAAGCCTGAAGCAGGGGTCTGAGTGCACATAATTTATTGAGGGAGAACTTTTCAAGAAAACTGTAAGGGAGGAAGTGGACTAAGATAAGGAAGGGGAAGGTGCCACGTAAAAATGTGGGTTTGGGTCAAGCCTAGTCTTTGCCTGAACTACTTGGTGGAAGGTGGGAGGCTAGGAGAACAAACTGTTCTGCTACACTGTCTATATTTGAAGCAAGAGGTTCAGCATTTAAGCTTCCATATTAGGAAGTCACTCATTGTGAGCTTCCCTCAGATTTGGGCAGGTGTGTATAACTTCTGGTGTAAGGTAGCTCCAATCAGACAAGAACAATTTTCCATAGAAGGAATGGTGTCTACTATTTTGTAGCAGTTAATACAGCAGCTAGAAATGAACAACGAACACAAAACTAAGAAAGGAAATCTGGATGGGGCATCATTCAGGCATAGCTTACCTAGAATTCTCTGGTCAAAATTCCTGAGATAACTTACAATAGTAGAGTTACTGGGAAAACTACAGTCGACTGACATGGATCCTGCAGTTAGTACCAGGGCTGTAACTAGCACTATTGCTCCTCCTTCCAGATTCCCCTCACTCTTGGATAAAATTTTTGCTGGACTAGAGACTGGCAAAATAGGATGACTCAGACCCCAGTCTTGCAGATTTTTGGTACCTGGGCCTCAGGTTACCATGCACTTACAGTAGATGCTGTAATTGCTCACTTACAGTTAAAATTGGCCATGTGAATACCACCAGTTGCCTCAATGGCAACTGAATATCAAATACATTTCTTCCTCTCCTAATTATAAAACAACAATCCTACCTAATAATCAGGGTCAATTATCTCTGCCAGACTGTATGCTGACATAAGAAGCCCAAAGTTACCCTATATTAGTCCTAGATTTAGTCTTACTATATCCCTTGTTAGAAGGATCATTCCTCTGAGAATGAAAATGTCTGGACTCACAGATCCTAGAGTTTTAGGGAAAAGGCTCATGAATTATCAAGTGGATACCTAGAGGGATAGGTAAATGGGGTGTTATGGGCTGAATTGTGGTCCCCCAGAAGCCCTAAGCCCCAGTACTTCAGAATGTGGCTGTTTTGGGCATAAGGACTTTAATAAGGCAATTTTGAGGCTGGTAAGGGGGGTCCCTAATCTAATCTGACTAGCAGTTTTATAAAAAAGAGGAGATTTGGACACAAAAAGAGATAACAAGGATGTGTGTGCCCTATGAAAAAACTATGTGAGGACATAGCAAGAATGTGGCCACCTACAGGCCAAGGACAGAGTCCTTAGAAGAAACCAGACCTGCTCATAACTTGATCTTAGACTTCTACCATCCAGAACTGTGAAAAATAAATGTCTATTTTTTAAGTCACCCAGTCTGTAATATTCTTTACCACAGCCCTATCGTGAGCCCAATTTTGCTTTCACAACTTTTGTTCCAGACACACATTCTATATCTTGGGGTTACAATGACACATAATGCTTATATTTTAAGAACTATACCTCATTCTAAAGATTAGCACCCTTTCTTTGCAGGGTATTATTTCTTCATTTTTTAGGAGTTTAGTCTACTCTTCTTTCAGGCAAGGATCTTCAAGATAAGGTGGTGGGTAGCGGATCCCATGGTTGTGAGTGTACTGCCATATTAACTTCACTGTAAAATAAGTCCCTTGGTGCAAGGTGACATGATGTGATATACCATGTTAATGAGAAATAACACTTGCAGAATGGTAGAATGAGGAGATCTGCAAAATATCTCCCCACAAAAACAATAAACAGAACAAATTTCTCAAAAATAACCATTTTGGTTCTCTGAAATTAAAAAAAAATACAAAAAAATTGTGAAACATGTATTTAAATTAAGAAAAATTACCAAAACTTATGTAAAAACAGTGGTAATCTATGGGGTTTTGGCATAAGACAGATCCTACTCCTCTCTCCCCAAATTCCCTAACCCTGCTCCTAAACTATCAGAAATAGTGTTCTTGGAGCTGAGAAAGCCATAAAAACTATCAATTTTATTTCTAGACAGCACCAACTTGATTAATAGCAGAGCACACAAAATCTCCATGACCAAGATCATTACTGAAAACTTTATTGACCTTGATGGCAACCAACCTTGCAGCTACTTGAAGATGGGATACTGGTGGGGTTAAGCAACAGATGAGCAGACATGCTAGGAATTTATCAAGGAGATCTGGAGAATGAGACAGCCATAGTGGGCTTGATAAGCTACCACATATCCTAGGTGGTTTCAAAGGCTGTGCATATATATTCACAAGGATGTACAAAAACTTAGGAGAAACTGGAGAGGGCTCTAGTTATCTCCATGTTCCTGGATGAACATGAAGCCATGTGCATGTGCATAGAAGACATGACAAGACCCAAAAAAGGTAAAAACTGGGACAGATTTGTAAACTGCCTGAAATATGAATTACAGCTCAATCTTTACCCACATGTGTCACAAAGAGTGGAAACTTTACTGAATCAAGGTGTTTAAAGCATTATCTCTGGCTAGACATTTCTTGACTATTAAGTTATACTAGCCCACATGTGACCACTAGGATCTCAAGCTTAATAAGAAAAATAAACAAATAAATAGATAAATTAAAAAGAGAGATCACTGGTTACATACTGCAGAACAGGCGAATTCTGCAGAATTAGTTCAGGTAAGTGGATAAAAATATTAACTAATAAACAACAAGAACTTGCAGATTCAGTAGGGATGAGCACCAGAATCCAGAGTTGCTACAACATATTACTTAAAATGTTGAGTTTTCAACAACATATTGTAAAACATGTGAAGAAGCAAGAATATGTGACACATATATAAGAAAAACAATCAATATAAACTATTATTTATACAAGTCCAAATGTTGAAATTCACAAAGATGTTAAAGAAGCTGTTATAATATGTTCAGGGAACTAAAGGAAATCATGTTTAAAGAATTAAAGGGAAGTATGGCAATCACTCATCAAAGAGTGAATACCAATAAAGAGATAGAAATTATAGAAAAGAAGCCAGTGGGAATTCTAGTGTTAAAAGTGCAAATATTGAAATGAAAAATGCACCAGAAATATCTAAACTGAAGACACAAAATTTGAAAATCAAGAAAGAAAGAAGAAACTCTAAAGAAATGAAAATAATTTTAAGGAAATAATATAAACAAGTTTAAAATTACTAGAAAGAATCAAATTACCAAAACTGACTCAAGAAGAAATAGAAAATCTGAATACATCTGTAACAAGTAAAGAAATTAAATTAGTAGTTAAAAATCTCACATGATGGGCTTAGTCCATTTATAAAAGAGGCCACAGAGAGCTCTCTCTCTCCTTCCGCCATTTGAGGACACAACAAGACGACAGCTATCTATGAACCTGGAAGTGGACTCTCACAAGACACCAAATCTGCTGGTAACTTGGTCTTGAATTACCCAGCCTCCAGAAGTATAAGAAATAAATTTCTGTTGTTTATAAGTCACCCAGTCTATGGTATTCTATTATAACAGCCTGAAGAGCTAAGGGTGTGGCCAGGCAACCATTTGTTAAGATTAGTGTGGGTGTGAATCATGGTCCTAAACAGCCATCTCAACAGAAGCCAGGTTCTATTCTTCCAGATAAGGGAATAATGACCCAGAAGGTGATTCAGAGATCACTGGGTCTACCACTTTCAGTTTAAAAAGGGAGGACAATTGATTGCCTTGTTTTCAACAGGCTAGGTGACTTCTGCCCTAAGCCATAGGGGTGAGGCTGTTCAGAGTCTTGGTGCCCAATCGCTGCCCAGAAAGCTGAAGGAGTAGGACACTTAACTCAATGGGTCCAGATGGTGAGAGCATCTCCTCTAGTGTGTCCAGAAGGCAGGACCTTGACCTGGATGGAAAGGCGGAGCATAATGCCAAAGAGGATTATTCTGGAGCCCTAAGATCTCATATGGCATTTGCCTTGTAGTTGGACTTACTTGGGACCTGTTATCCCTTATTTCTTTCCTATATCTCTCTTTTGTAATAAGAATGTCTATCCTATGTCTGTCTAACAATTGTATTTTCAAAGCACATAACATTTTATTTCATAGGTTCACATCTGGAGAGCAAATTGCTTCAGGATGAACCCTACCTTGAGTCTCACCCATATCTGATTTGGATGATATTTAGATGAGACTTTGGATTTTAGGCTTTAAAGTTGATGCTGGAATGAGTTAAGATTTTGGGGGCTATTGGGATGTATTTAATGTGTTTTGCATGTGAGAATAACATAAATTTGTGAGGTGGATGAAATCTTTGTGTCTCCCCAAAATTCATGTGTTGAAATCCTAATCTCAATGTAATAATATTAAGAGGCAAGGTCTTCAGGAGGTGATTAGATCATGAGGATGGAGCCCCCATGGATGGGATTATTGCCCCTATAAAAGAGATTCCAGAGAGCTCCCTCACTCCTGCCATGTAAGGCCACAGTGAGAACACAACCATCTGTAAACCAGGAATTAGGGCCTCACCAGACGCTGAATCTGCTGGCACCTTGGTCTTGGACTTCCCAGCCTCCAGAACTGTGAGAGATATATTTCTGTTCTTTATAAGACACCCATTTTGTGGTATTCTGTTATAATATCCTGAAATGAATAAGATACATCATCTTTTACTGTTTGGGATCTAGAAGCATTCTTTTTTCCAAATCCTGAAAAACTGCAAGAACCTGATCTCCATCATTCCTTTACTACTTTGTTTCCAAATTAAACAATTCTCATGCAAGTTTTTCTTTTCCTTCTAATAACTACTGACTAAACACACCAATGTCATGTGTTCAGATTCTTATTTCAGTATGACCCAACTTTAAGGTACCAATGTTTATTATTTAATGAAGGTAGTACTAGCTACTGAAACAGATGAATTACTAAATTTCGGTGGCTTAATGTAATAAAAGTTTCACATATGCTCACAATAAGTCCATAGTATGCAGTGGAGAAAACTCCATTCATTTATAGGGACACAGACTGGCAGAATCTGACAGCTTCATCATATTTGGCAAACAATTAAACTGTCCCTGCCAGTTTTCTATCTGAAATGCAAATCTAATCATATCATTTTCCCGGTCGAAATCCTAACTATGAATCCCTTATTACACTGAGAATAAAATCCAAGCTCCTTCACACGACATACAAAGATTTCATTCTTTTGAATTCTTCTACCTATCACACAAAATATATGGAGTATATTAATACCCAGGAGTACTGAGCTGCCTAAATGAACCTGCATTTTCAATCTTTTCTCCTTATCATATAATATTTCCTCTTTTGAGGATTCTCTTCTCCTCCATTACTACTAGGCACCATCATATTCATCATACAGAATTCAACTCAAATGTCATCTCCTCTTGATTACTTCTTCAAAATCCACATAAACAGGTTCTAATCAATTCTTCTTTGTGCAACGTATTGAAATTGGTTTTGAGTTTACATTTAAAATGAACCATTCTATACGTTTAGGGTTTTTTTTTTGTTCTTTTATTTATTTTTATTTAGTTATTATTATTTTTTTACATCTTTATTGGAGTATAATTGCTTTACAATGGTGTGTTAGTTTCTGCTTTATAACAAAGTGAATCAGTTATACATATACATATGTTCCCATATCTCTTCCCTCTTGAGTCTCCCTCCCTCCCACCCTCCCTATCCCACCCCTCCAGGCGGTCACAAAGCACCGAGTTGATCTCCCTGTGCTATGCGGCTGCTTCCCACTAGCTATCTACCTTACACTGGGTAGTGTATATATGTACATGCCTCTCTCTCACTTTGTCACAGCTTACCCTTCCCCTTCCCCACATTCTCAAGTCCATTCTCTAGTAGGTCTATGCCTTTATTCCTGTCTTACCCATAGGTTCTTCATGACATTTTTTTCCCCTTAAATTCCATATATATGTGTTAGCATATGGTATTTGTCTTTCTCTTCCTGACTTACTTCACTCTGTATGACAGACTCTAGGTCTATCCACCTCATTACAAATAGCTCAATTTCGTTTCTTTTTATGGTTGAGTAATATTCCATTGTATATATGTGCCACATCTTCTTTATCCATTCATCCAATGATGGACACTTAGGTTGTTTAAATCTCTGGGCTATTGTAAATAGAGCTGCAAAGAACATTTTGGTACATGATACTTTTTGAATTATGGTTTTCTCAGGATACATGCCCAGGAGTGGGATTGCTGGATCATATGGTAGTTCTATTTGTAGATTTTTAAGGAACCTCCATATTGTTCTCCACAGTGGCTGTATCAATTTACATTCCCACCAACAGTGCAAGAGGGTTCCCTTTTCTCCACACCCTCTCCAGCATTTATTGTTTCTAGATTTTTTGATGATGGCCATTCTGACTGCTGTGAGATGATATCTCGTTGTAGTTTTGATTTGCATTTCTCTAATGATTAATGATGTTGAACATTCTTTCATGTGTTTGTTGGCAGTCTGCATATCTTCTTTGGAGAAATATCTATTTAGGTCTTCTGCCCATTTTTGGATTGGGTTGTTTGTTTTTCTGTTATTGAGCTGCATGAGCTGCTTATAAATGTTAGAGATTAATGCTTTGTCAGTTGCTTCATTTGCAAATAATTTCTCCCATTCTGAAGGTAGTTTTTTGATCTTGTTTATGGTTTCCTTCAAAGCAAAAGCTTTGAAGTTTCATTAGGTTCCATTTGTTTATTTTTGGTTTTATTTCCATTTATCTAGGAGTGGGTCAGAAAGGATCTTGCTGTGATTTATGTCATAGAATGTTCTGCCTATGTTTTCCCCTAAGAGTTTAATAGCTTCTGGCCTTACATTTAGGTCTTTAATCCATTTTGAGCTTATTTTTGTGTATGGTGTTAGGGAGTGATCTAATCTCATAATTTTACATGTACCTGTCCAGTTTTCCCAGCACCATTTATTGAAGAGGCTGTCCTTTCTCCACTGTACATTCCTGCCTCCTTTATCAAAGATAAGGTGACCATATATGCGTGGGTTTATGTCTGGGTTTTCTATCCTGTTCCATTGATCTATATTTCTGTTTTTGTGCCAGTACCATACTGTCTTGTTTACTGTAGCTTTGTAGTATAGTCTGAAGTCAGGGAGCCTGATTCCTCCAGCTCTGTTTTTCATTCTCAAGATTGCTTTGGCTATTTGGGGTCTTTTGTGTTTCCATACAAATTGTGAAATTTTTTGTTCTACTTCTGTGAAAAATGACAGTGGTAGTTTGATAGGGATTGCATTGTATTTGTAGATTGCTTTGGGTAGTAGAGTCATTTTCACAATGTTGATTCATTTTGTTCTTCCAGTCCAAGAACATGATATATCTCTCCATCTATTTGTATCATCTTTAATTTCTTTCATCAGACTCTTATAATTTTCTGCATACAGGTCTTTTGTCTCCTTAGGTAGGTTTATTCCTACATATTTTATTCTTTTTGTTGCAATGGTAAATGGGAGTGTTTTCTTGATTTCATTTTCAGATTTTTCATCATTAATGTATAAGAATGCCAGAGATTTCTGTGCATTAATTTTGTATCCTGCTACTTTACCAAATTCATTGATTAGCTCTAGTAGTTTTCTGGTGGCATCTTTAGGATTCTCTATGTATAGTATCATGTCATCTGCAAATAGTGGCAGCTTTACTTCTTATTTTCTGATTTGGATTCTTTTTATTTCCTTTTCTTCTCTGATTGCTGTGGCTAAAACTTCCAAAACTATGTTGAATAAGAGTGGTGAGAGTGTGCAACCTTGTCTTGTTCTGATCTTATTGGAAATTTTTTCAGCTTTTCACCATTGAGGATGATGTTGGCTGCGAGTTTGTCACATATGGCCTTTATTATGTTGAGGAAAGTTCCCTCTATGCCTACTTTCTGGAGGGTTTTTATCATAAATGGGTGTTGAATTTTGTCGAAAGCTTTCTCTGCATCTAGTGAGATCATCATATGGTTTTTCAATTTGTTAATATGGTGTATCACATTGATTGATATGTGTATATTGAAGAATCCTTGAATTCCTGGAATAAACCCCACTTGGTCATGGTGTACTCCGTTTGATGTGCTGTTGGATTCTGTTTGCTAGCATTTTGTTGAGGATTTTTGCATCTATGTTCACCAGTGATATTGGCCTGTAGTTTCCTTTCTTTGTGACATCCTTGTCTGGTTTTGGTATCAAAGTGATGGTGGTCTCGTAGAATGAGTTTGGGAGTGTTCTTCCCTTTGTTATACTTTGGAAGAGTTTGAGAAGGATAGGTGTTAGCTCTTCTCTATACGTTTTATAATATGTTTTTACTCTTATGTTTACCTCAATACCTAGCATAGTGAGTAGAGTGAAAGAGGCCAGAAAGGTAATTATTGAAATATATTACATGCTTAGCACTTTCTGAGACACATTATAGGAACAGTGGCTCATTCTGCACTAAAAGGTTTTTTTTGTTTGTTTTTTGTGTTTTTTTTGGTGGTACACAGGCCTCTCACTGTTGTGGCGTCTCTCATTGCGGAGCACAGGCTCCCGACGCGTAGGCTCCGAATGCGCAGGCTCAGCGGCTCCGCGGCATTTGGGATCCTCCCAGACCAGGGCACAAACCCATGTCCCCTGCATTGGCAGGCAGACTCTCAACCACTGCACCACCAGGGAAGCCCTAAAAGTTTTAATATTTTTAAGACCTATGAATTAAAATGACTATGATTCAGAATGCTTAGGTTTATAAATAGAAATAAAAGACCATTTGTATTTTATCTGACCCCATGGTAATTTTTTTTAGAATTCAATGCCCCTTTCTTGGTTTATTTTTCTGAATAAAGAGGCTTCTTTGTTTTCTTGTTGCAATTTTCTTTCATTTTTCTGATAAATTTAAACCTGTTCATGTTATAATAGATATTTGTATATGTGGTATATTTTAACATGATTTTGAATCACTTTTCCTCTTCTGCTTGCTTCAGACAAGTAAATTCAAGTTCAGAATAGGGCTGGGTCACTGAGATTTGGTTGTATTTGAATTTCATTTGATTTTAGAAATACATTGATCTGGCTTCTCCTATGTATAAAAGCTATGTTAGACTTTTAGAGGGATGAAATTGCACAGGCATATCGTCTCCTGCCTTCACGCAGCTATAGTAGAGACAGTGTTGGATTAGAGGCTTATGGAACATGAGTGGCCTTTGTCTTTGGTATTTCCAGAGATGACTTTCTGTGAGTCATGCTTTCAATTTTCTACCTCTAGAATGTTAATTACCTGGATTTTCATTAATTACTTGGATGCTGTGTAGCAAAGATTTTCCTTTAAAACCATCATTCTGTGATTGAGCTTCTTGGTTTTTATCCTCAAATTAGTGCCAGTAAAATCAAGACAAACACTGAAAGGATTTGTGGTCAACACTGTGGTCCTTGTCTCTGAAGTGCCCAGTGTCTGATGGTAGGTGATAGAAGAAAGGTACACTCTGAATTCGAGGGGCCTGACTTTCCTTAGCCAACTATGTAGTGTCTGAGGGAATGAATCTCTGAACCTCTATTATATCAATGTATATCTTGAAGATTCAATGAACAGTGACTGAATTTCAATAAATGAGAAACTATATAAAAGTGCTATGCATATATCCCAACAACGTTAGAGATTTTTGAAAGTTGACAGTCACTGCAATTCCTTCTTGGAATTAGCATGAATTAGATGCTAAATGGATGAATGAATGAATATTAAATAACAAAATTCTTGTTCACATATTTCTAGTTCTCCCTCTGAATGAGAAATTGCTCATCAATAAGTGTTCTTTGACTTGCAGTTTTTTCTGTGTCAATATGCATGACGATAATATACAAATAAATCACACCAAAGTTTCTTTTTTTCTCATTTCTTTCTGAGGGCATGCTATAGACACAAATTCAGCTATTGAATAACATTTCTGTATTAGGAATACAATCACCTGTGAATAACTATGGTTTATTCTATTCAAAAATATACAGTGTTCCCAATAAAATCCTTTGAAATAACCCATTTGAACCAGAGGTCCTCAATGGCTATATTTCCTTTAGATTTGTTTTTAATATGACATTAAACATGTAAAGGGAAACCAGGTGATTGTTAAATCAATTAATCAAAAATCAATTATTTAATGAATAATCTTTCCTCAGAAAAACTAAGCTTATTTTTCTGTTACACATAAATCACAATGGAATTGATGTTGATAGTTCTTAACATTTATGTTCTTCTTTGCATTTTTCAACATATTTCAACCTTTATTATGCTATTTAGTCATCTCAGCAGCCAGGCAAGAAATATTTTCTCCTTGTGGCTGAGGAAACATACATTTAAGGACTCTAAATGATTTTTTTAAATTATAGAGTAAATTGTAGTATAAGGAATCAAACTCACATCCTCTGATTCCAAGGCGTCAATATTTAAACAAAACAAAACAAACAAAGAACTTCGAAAGCTAACACCAGGAAGAGATTAGTACTCTCATTCCCTGAGGCTTCGAGGATGAAGACTAAGTCCTGCCAGTTCTAACTGTCCCATTTATTCAAAGAGATAGAATAGAAAGCTCAGAAATCTTTGGGGACCCACTCCAAAGGCACCGGATTTGGCACTGGGATCATCTCTAAAGCACAGATTGGATCAGGAGCAAGGAAAAGGATGCGTTTTCAGTGTACCACTTGTATTTTAAGGCCTTTTTTATTATAATTTTATCAAAGTGTTTTCAGTAGCTTCACAGATCAGGACAAACCCAAGCATAGAGGCCTTTGGGATAGGGCTTATGGCAAGTTGAAGTTTGGCCTATGGACACCAAAGCATCTTCCTGGGTTGTAAAAATAATAAAAAGGAGTCAGATGAGGCATCTGAGGATAGTAAATCTAAAGTCTGGAACTCTGCCAAAAGATGCAATAGAAACGGCTACATCTCTCCCAACTCTGCTGTTTGCCTTGTTGTTGCCAAATTCACCAGTGTAATGTCCATTAAAATAACATCTTTGGGAAAATAGCACAGTGTCATTGTTGTCTACGAGAGCGAGAAAAACACAAGGAAGAAAATGACTCTTGTGACAATCTCTAACTGAGCAACTATGGGGAATCAAAACTTCTAAGAGAAAAAATAATTCATTAGAAGATGGGTAAAAGGAAGAAGACTATCTCAGATCAAAACAAGTTTAATCCTTGAATTTAATCACATTCAAAGACCAAGAGTGAAATGGATCATCATTTCATTGATTTATGATTCAGTTATTTTCTTCATTCTTCAAAGCAATAATGTAGAAACTATTGTGCATTAATGTGTGATGAGAATTCTCACTAATGACTTGATAGGCTCTCAATTCAGCATCCTCTGGCTGTTCAACATTGGTCACATAATTTTCATATGTTTGTGGAGTCCTGTCTTACCCCTTTAGCCAATTATTTCCTGGAAAAGCAAGATAAGGAGATTTAGGTTAGTAACTCATAACATCACAGGTGACAGTTTGCTTTTGGATCTGCCCTCTCTTTCCTCAGATCCACCATCCTCTCTGGTTCCCCAGTGACTGATATTTTCCTGAATTTTTACCCTTCAAATTAGCCCTGCTGTGAGATCGCTGATGTGTGCCTCTGACCGTCTATCCTCCTTCTCCACAATAACATATCTTGCATTTGGACACAGTTTAGGTTTTTGAAAACTGTTTCTACCCAAATTCCATTTTTCAAACTACATTCAAATTATCCCCTAATTTTTACACCTATAACTGTCCTCCTGTGACCTGGTATTGACATATTCCCAGAGATTTGGTTTTCTTCCCAGCCCTGATCTTCCACAGGGTGACCCCTCTAGATAAGCCTTATTTCTGATCCCCTATTATCCAGGTGATGAATGGATGTATTTTCCTTGCCAGGTAAAATAGTATATGTGATGGTTAATTTTCTGTGTCAACTTGACTGGGCCACAAGCTGCCTAGATACTTGGTCAAAAATTATTCTGGGTATTTCTATAAGGGTGTTTTGGATGAGATTATCATTTAAATTAGTGGACTTTTAGTAAAGCAGACTGTACTTACAATGTGGGTGGGCCTCATCCAATTGGTTGAAGGTCTCAATAGAACAAAACTAAGACCTCCCCTAAGAAATAGAATTCTTCAGCTGACTGCCTTTGAACTTCCTTCATCTGCAACATCAGTTCTTTGTTTATGGCCTTCAGACTCAAACTAGAACATCAGCTCTACTGGGTCTCCAACCTGCTTGAGGTTTTGGATTTTCCAGTCTCCATAGTCATGTAAGCCATTTACTTAATAAATCTTTTTTCCACATCCACGCATATCCAAATTTTTCTGTTTCTCTGGAGAACTTTGACTGATACAGTACCATTTGTTTAACCATCTATTCATAAAGAACAATACTATAATCATATGGAAAGCCTTAGAAATTAAAACTGTACACACCCTTTTATTTTCATGTTCACTCCCCTCTGGCTTTTTAATCTTGGTCCATACTGATATATTTTTATGAAATTGTCAGATTTCTTGACAATTTACATTGTTATGTTATTACAGATGACTTATAAGTATTCCACTCAACATTATATCATAATAACTCACATTAGATAGTTTTATCACAATTATAGTTTATTATAACTAGTAGAAATAACATAATTTTGAAAAATGTTAATTAAAAATTTTGTTAAAAAATTGACAATAAGCATGTATACATATATAATCCAATAAATGGAATTAATAGGTGAAAAGTTTTAAGCATGAATAATTACCTTCTAAAAACTGTTATATTTTATGATTGTGTAATTAGAGATGGTCCCAAATGATAATGGTTTAACTTAAGATTTTCTCTTTACAACTGTGTGAAGGCAATAGGCCTCCAGTGGAAACCATATTTCCCATTCTGAATTTTGATATTTTCCTGGGGTAGTGATGTGCAGTACTATACATACTCTCTTGTGATGTCTGGCAGCTGCAGCAAGCCTTAGCTCTCCAAGTCAGCCAGGTGATCATGAGGGTAAACAACCAATACACTTACAACCATTCTGTACTCATACAACCATTCTGTTTTTCACTTTCCATACAGCATTCAATAAATTACCTGAGATATTCAACACTTTATTATACAATAGGTTTTGTGTTAGGTGATTTTGACCAAGTGTAGGCTAACGTAAGTGTCCTGAGCACCTTTAAGGTGGGCTAGTCTAAGCTACGATGTCCAGTGGGTTAGGTGTATTAAATGCATTTTGATTATGATATTTTCAACTTATGATAGGTTCATCAGATGTAATCCCATAGTAAGTTGAGGAACATCTGTATATATAAAGCTATCAACAGGATATAAATATTTATGTTACATATAACACTAGTGTATATAATATATTGTCACCTAGAAAATTCTTATTAATTTAAAATTTTGTCTTTATTATATTAGGGAACGTTGAATTTTGTCACAAGTAGGACGTAAAACAAATTCAGTTTTATTTATTGATATTTTCTGTCATTCTATACTTTTTGTGGGTTCTCACCCACTCATTTCATTGATTTTCTTTTTTATAAACAAGAATTGTATATATTTAGGTTGTACAATATATGTGTTGATATAGTATATATTGTGAAATGATTACTAAAATCAACTTAATAACACATTCATTACCTCAAATAGTTACTCCCCCTTTCTTTTTGTGATGAGAACACTTGAGATCTACTGTTAGCAAATTTCAAATATATAACACATTAATTTTAACTATAGTCATCATGCTGTACATTAGGTCTCCAGAATTTATTAATCATATAACTGAAATTTGTACCTAATGACCAACATCACCCCTCTACCCCTATGGCCTAGACCCTGGCAACTACCATTCTACCTTCTGTTAATGAGTTCAACTTCTTTATTTTTTGATTCTACATATAAGTGAGATTATACAGTATTTGTCTTTATATGTCTGGCTTACTTCATTATATATACACCACACCTTCTTAGTTGATTTATCTGTTGGTGGGCACTTAGATATCATGAATAATGCTGTAATGAACATGGGAGTCCAAATATCTCTTCCAGATAAACATGTTATTTCTTTTGGATATATACCCAGAAGGGGTTGCTGAATCATATGGTAGTTCTATTTTTAAGTTTTTGAGGAACCTCCAAATTGTTTTTCATAATGACTGTACTAATTTACATTCCTACCAACAGTGCACAAGGGTTCCCTTTTCTCCACATCCTTGTCTACACTTATGATCTTTTGACTTTTTGATAACAGCAATTTTGAGAGTTGTGAGGTGATATCTCATGTGGTTTTGATTTGCATTTCCCTGAAAATCAGTGGTGTTGATCATCTCTTCAAGAACCTTTTGGCTATTGGTATGTCTTCTTTGGAAAAATGTCTATTCAGGTCCTTTACTCATTTATTAATTAGGTATTTGATTTTTGCAATTATATTATATGTATTCCTTATATATTATGGATATCAACCCTTATAAGAGATATAATTTGCAAATATTTTCTCCCATTTTAGAGGTTGCCTTTTTAGTTTATTTTATTTTTTCTTTTGCTGTGCAGAAGGTGTTTAATTTGGTGTAGTCCCACTTGTTTATTTTTGCTTCTGTGTTTTTGATGCCAAATCCAAAAAAATTTTTGTCAGGACAGTGTCAAGGAGTTTTCCTCCAAGCGTCTTATGGTGTTAGAGTTTCAAGTTTTTTTTCTATTTCTGTGAAAAATGCCATTGGAATTTAAATGGGGATTACATTGAATCTGTAGATCACTTTGCATAGTGCAGACCTTTTAGCAATATTTATTTTTCTAGTCCACAAGATCTCTTCCATTTATTTGTGCACTCTTTAATTTCTTTAATCAATGTTATATAGTTTTTAGTGTACAGATCTTTCACATCCTTGGTTAAATTTATTACTAAGTAAATAAATACTTTATTTTTATTAATTGTTGTTAATGTATAGAAATGCAACTATTTTTGTATGTTGATTTTGTATCCCGACATTTTACTGAATCTGTTTATTAGTATTAACAGTATTTTGGTAGAGTCTTTAGGGTTTTCTGTTATAAGATCAAATTTTCTTCAAACAGACGATTTAATTCTCCATTTAAGATGGACTTTATGCCTTTTCTTTGCGTAATTGCTCTGGCTAGGGTTTCCAGTACTATATTAAGTAGAAGTGGTGAGAGTAAACATCTCTCTTCTTCCTAATCTTAGAGGAAAAGCTTTACACTTTTCACTTTTCACCGTTGAGTACGATGTTACCTGTAGGCTTATCACAAATGGCCTTTTTAACATGGAGGTACATTCCTTCTATACTTAATTTGTTGAGAATATTTATCATGAAAAAAGTTGAATTTGTCAATTATTTTTTCTGTGTCTATTGTGATGATCATATGATTTTTATTCTTCATTTTGTTAAAATGGTGTATCATGTTTATTGATTTGCATATGTTAAACCAGCTTTGCATCCCAGGAATAAGTACAACTTGATTGTGATGTAGGATGATTTTAGTGTGCTGCTGAAATCAGTTCGCTAATGTTATGTTGAAGATTTTTGCATCTATCTTCATGAAAAATATTAGCCTGTAATTTTCTTATCTTATAGTGCTGAGAAATCTGCGGATATCCTTATGGGGGTTCTCTTGTATGTGATGAGCTTCTTTTCTCTTGCTGCTTTCAAATTTCTTTCTCTGTCTCTGATTTTAACAATTTTATTATAATGTGTCTTGGTGAAGTTCTCTTTGGGTTGAATCTGTTTGAAGATTTACGAGTTTCATATAACTTAATGCCTGTATCTCTGCCCAGTTTTGGGAAGTTTTCAGTCATTATTTCTTTTAGTAATTTTCCTGAATCTCTCTTTCTCCTTCTAGAACTCCCATAATGCATGTATTTCTCACTTGATGGTATCCAACTCTTTTTCATTCTCTTTTTTCTATTTGTTCTTCTAACTGGATAATTTCAAATGACCTATCGTTGAGTTTGCAGAATTTTTCTACAGGTTGATCAATACTCTGACGCTGACAATCTCTATTGCATTTTTCTTTACTTTCATTGTATTCTTTAGCTCCAGAATTTCTTTCTGGTTCTTTTATATAATTTTTATCTAGCTGTTGAAATTCTCATTTTGTTCCTGTATTGTTTTCCTAACATTGTTGAGTTGTCTATCTATGTTCTCTAGCAGCTCTCTGAGCTTTCTCCAGCAATTCATAGATCTCCAATATTTTTTGGTTGGACTGGAAAATTATTGTATTCCTTTGATGGTGCCATGCTTCCTTGATTTTCATGTATCCGTAGCTTTGCTTTAATGTCTGCACATTTGATGCAGAAGTCTCCTCTTTTGCTTCTATTATCTGTATTTTTGATGCCAAATCCAACTTTACAGACTGGTTTCAGTGGGAAAAGATCTTTATCTACAGGTGGGTGTGAAGCAACAGCTGGGTGGGGTGTGGCAATTCTGGCTCCAGGGATAGTGCAGCAGTGTAGTCTTTGTGCAGCTATAGCTCGGTGTATTTGATGTGAGCTCAGCATCAGTGAAGATTGCAGGGGTCCTTGACAATTAAGACTGCAAGTGTCTGCAGCAGTGGCAAATGCTATTAGGTCTTCAGTGGAAAAGATTGCTGGAGTCCTCCTGATGCCTTTTTCTTCCATGGAAGCTGTCATGGCTGAGAAGCTTCCTCTTGGAGCTGGGTCGAGCTTGCAAGTGCACTTTCAGTGGCAGTATTATCAGTGTCTGATGCTCAGGCACCTGTGGAGTGGCCATGGAGCTGATATCTGGAATGTGAATGCCCTTGGTGCAGCCATGGAGCTGGGTCCAGAATGTGGGCACACACAGAGCTACACACCAGGATCCATGAGCATTCTCACTGCAACAGTGGCTCTGGTGGGTGTACTAGGCATGGGTGTTCACAGAGCAGTCATGGAGGTCTGAGCCATGTTCAGGGTTGTGGAGGTAGTGACCCTGGTCCTTGGATGTCACAACAGCATCTTCTTCTTTGGGAGAAGAGTGGTGTGGCAATGTCTCCCTCTTTGGGGTTGGGTAGTGATGATGAATATTGATTATTTCAGTGGTAAAAGCTGTTGGTGTCCTCTACAAATGAGCTGATGGAGTTCACACTGATGAACACTATAGAGTCCTCTGCTATGAAAGCTGTGGGGAGTCCATGGCTACCATCTGTCATGAGGGCTGTTGAGGTCCTCAGAGGTAAAGGCTGTGAGGGTCCTCTACACAGCAGGCCACAGGAAACCATGGTGGCATCTTCTGCATGGCTGATACTGATAGCCCTTGCCCTTTTTCTTTATTTTTAGCTGTCTGCAGACATCTCAGCTACACCAGTCTCCCAACAATACTTTGCATGAGGTTGTTCTTTGTTTTTTACTCCTGTGTTGCTGCAGAGTCTAAATGGACTCTTGAGCTCTCCCAAGGGTATTTTTTGTTTGTGGATGGCTGTTTGTGGATGGTTTTCTTAAGGGGAGAAAGGCTGGAATTGCCTACTTCTCCATCTTGCTGACTTCAACTACAAAAATTTTTATAAATATATGACAATAAAATTCATTTAAAACATTATCGAAAATATTACCAAAAGGTCATAATACCCAAAAGGTTTTATTTTTATATTTAAACATTATCTTATCTATAATTTAAAATAGGCATTTGAAGTTAGATGAACTCCAACCTTTTATGATCCTAAACAGTTTTGTTAAATGTTTTTTAGCTTCTGATAAATTATAATAATTTTTCTTCTGAGCAGTATTTTGTTTATATTTGATAAATGATAATATATAATGATATGATTGGTTATTTGATAAATATCCCTTTCTTTAAGCTTTGATTTTTTTTTAATCTAGAAGTAGTCTTACTTTTTTGTTCATTTCTAAGTAGAAAGGTTTTTATTTGCTTCTAATATTTACTATGATTTCTAATTTTATTGCATTGATTTATTGTCTAAATTGTTATCTGATCAACTTTTTAGGTGTTCAATGAGTGCTTTATACTCTTAACACTAACATCAGGACCATAATAAAACTAAAACCAAAAGTGCACTCAAAAACAAAGAAAGAAGTAAAACTGGCTTAATTATGTTTAAACAAACAACATAAATGCACAAATATAAAACATGCAAAATGTATGGACAGAAATAGGGTATTATTAATAGGCATTAATAATCTTACTTCACAATGTAAGCCCACGAAACAATAAGTGGATAAAAAATAAATAATGGTGAGGAGGATCTAAATGATATAGCCATGCAACTAGAAATGATGACTCACCAAAAACCTCCACTTTTTGTAGAATAATTTCTTAGTTGTTTGTGTTACTTAATAATTTGAGACATGTAAAACACCATAAAACTAGTGCCATGCAGGTGTATAATAAATGATGCTTAATTTTTTTTAAGAAACAGTGTGTCTGTCTTTGATTTTTTTAATACTGTGTCTATAATATAGACTTAGAAAATGGTTGTGTAATATATACTAAGAACTTTCCACAGAAATGTCTATAGTGCACAGTTCCTCTCTTGAACATATCACAAGTAACAATTTATTAATAGAAGGTTTAGTAATATGTTAACAGGGAAAAACATTCAGTAAATTATGTATTTTATTTGTCAATATTACATTTAGGGTGTGATGCTTAAAATAAGAACTATCATTCAAAAAATATTGAGTGTTTTCCAAATACCAGATGGTATATAAAACAGACCAAAGCCCTGCATTTCTGGGAATTATACTCAAAATTTGGTGAGGATGAGGGGATGAAAAGTAATAAATATCAAATTTGAAACACATATTGAATAAGTATGTATTTTTCTTTAAATTAACATGAATTATTTCCTATACTATTTTAATTATATTTTATTTATTTTTATCTATTGAATCTTCATTAATAAATTTTACCCAACTTATGAAATCTTTGTTACTACTGGGAAATAAATTTCCTGAATTTGGTTTGCCTCAAAGTTTTTATATTAACCATATATTTGTAATTTTTAGATTACCTCCTCTTTCTTTCCTTCTTTCTCACTCTTACTGTTCATATATTTTATTTCAATTGAACCCTGACAATTGGTATAAATTATAATTATTTCAGATAACTTTAGGAGACATTTTGAACGGATTTTACAGGGATATTCCAAATACCAAGATTTTTCCTGATGCTTTAATTATTTGGATTTGGATTTCCACTTTGTTTTCCACAGGATACTTTTCTGTGACTGAAAGCAAAAGAGTGACTTCAAAGGTCAGTATTTTAAGTATCAGGACAGGTGAAGCAGATATATTTTAAGCATTTTGATGCTTTTCGAAATGCACATCAACACCATGCTATATTATGGACCTCCAGGATGGACAAAGCAGTTTATCTTTGCTCTGGTAGCAGTTGTAAGTACACAGCAAACCCTTGTCATAATACTGAACTATGACTGCTGTGATTTTGTGAACACTCTAGAATATTCAAATAACAAAAATCTCACACAACACAATCTCTTGTCAAGTGCTTTTTCGTTAATAAGATTTCTTAGAAAATGAATTTTGTAATGATTTACTGCAATATGTGACAAGTAAAATTTAAACACTAAAATATAAACTTGTGAACTTTTTCTATTTTAATGGAAATTTATATATATATATATATACACACACACACACACACATATATATATATATATATATATAAAACACATAGTAGACATAACATATGTTCTATATTCTCTCTTAGATGTTTTATGTATTTTTAGGTATAGCAGCCCAATGCTAATTGTTACATTTTATAGGAAACTGCTTATTTATAGTTATAATTGTATAGGCCACTTGAAATTTTATAATTGCAAAATAAAATTTGCATTGCGTGACAAAAAGACTGAGAACAAAATGGTATATAGATATAGATATACAATCTAAATTAATATTTTACTGGGTTTTTAAAATATATTTTGGTTTGCTAATTTTCCCTAGGAATTAGATGTCCATGTTTAAATCTGCAACTTAGGAAGCTGGAATTTCTTCCCATCAGAGATAAAATAATAACTTTGTAATTAGTGGAATCATTGTCACACTGCATAATCAGCTCATTGAACACATACATTATAGTAAGAAAAAATAATAAAAAATCCTTGATAACTGTCCCGTTAAAGTCTTGATTAACTTCATAACGATAATGTAGTATAATTTTACTTTTATAAATTAGCTGACAAATTGGAAATATATCAAACAATGCTCCTGTATCTTTACAGATGGGAGGGATGTTTAATTAAAATAATATAATGCTGGCAATATTAATTTCTTATTGTGGGGATTTAGCAACTCATTTCAGGATGTGAGGCCAAAATTATATTTCAGCAGTTTTATGTTAAATGTTCAAGGAAAGCCATACGGCCCCTGGGCACTGCATGACATACAGTAGTATCAGAAATAATTGATGTGTGTAATGACAATTGTGAACATCCTTTCCAGATGAACTGACCCACCCTGATTCCACCCTGCTGCTCCTGTTTGGTCAGCAGGTACCTTTCACCATCTGTTTCTCTCATAGCAGCTGAATTTTTTCTCTTATTGTATACCTAGATGGTGAAGCATGCTGAATATGTAATATAGCCTGAAATATGAAATATAGCATGGTATAGTCAAAGTAGTTCTGTTTAATTTAGTAAAACTAATTTTAGCTTTGATTGCATTTTCCTTTGGTAGTAGGAAAAGAGATTTTATCCTGAGCATAATCAGACTAAGGCATGTAAATTTTTAATAGGGACTGTACATATAATTACAGAGATTGCTATAATTTGCTGTTTGTACTATTAACATCCTTATGATGATTTAATAATCATTTCTTCAAATTAAGTACTTTGCATGATTACTAAACTGGCCATGAAAACTATAGCGCCTCAAAGAAAACATGTAGAGTTGGCCCTCCATATCTGCGGGTTCTGAATTCACTGATTGACCACTGATGGAAAATATTTGGAAAAAAAATTCCTGAAAGTTCCAAAAAGCAAAACTTGAATTTGGCACGCACCAGCCAGTAACTATTTACATGTCACTTACATTGTATTAGTTATTATAAGTAATCTAGAGATGACAAAGAATACAGGAGAATGTGTGTAGTTTATATGCAAATACTATACCATTTTACATAAGGGGTTGAGGATTCTTGGATTTTGGTAGCCATAGGGGGCTTGGAACCAAGACAACTGTATGTTCAGTTGACTTGAAATCTAGACATAATTTTTGCATTGTTCTTTGTCTTTCTTCACCAAAGATTACAACTTACATTAAGGTTTCATTTTTAAGCTTGTATTTCAATTTGTTACTATTTTTAATGTTTAAATAGAGCCCCAAATATTAATATTATATACAGGAGATTAACTTATGCTTCCTTGAAGCAATTCTGTTGCTCTTAATTTGGGGGAATGAGACATAAGAAATTAAGTCATGCTGGGAGCAAGTCAAAACTGGGATTCTTTTAGGGAAAGACTAGTAGGGGCCCAGGCAAGAGATGGGTAAAGAAATGGCTCATTCTTGAGAAAAGAGAGTAGCTAAAATTTGAGCCTAGTCTCATAAGCAACATTTCCAAAAATATTCAAGAATCTAACAAACTAACATGTCTAAAATGTTATTTTCATCGTTACTATTTATTTGATTATTTAAATGTAATGATAGGGGAGGAGCTTCAAGATGGTGGAAGAATAAGACGTGGACATCACATTCCTCCCCACAGATACACCAGAAATACATCTACATGTGGAACAACTCCTACAGAACACCTACTGAACACTGACAGAAGACCTCAGACCTCCCAAAAGGCAAGAAAATCCCCACGTACCTGGGTAGGGCAAAAGAAAAAAGAAAAAACAGAGACAAAAGAATAAGGACAGGACCCGCACCAGTGGGAAGGAGCTGTGAAGGAGGAAAGGTTTCCACACGATAGGAAGCCCCTTCGTGGACGGAGACTGCGGTTGGGGGAGGGGGGAAGCTTTGGAGCCACGGAGGAGAGCACAGCAACAGGGGTGCGGAGGGAAAAGTGGAGAGATTCCCACACAGAGGATCGGTGCCGACTGGCACTCACCAGCCCGAGAGGCTTGTCTGCTCACCCGCCAGGGTGGGTGGGGCTGGGAGCTGAGAATCGGGCTTTGGTGGGATCCCAGGGAGAGGACTGGGGTTGGTGGCTTGAACACAGCCTGAAGGGATTAGTGCACCACAGCTAGCCGGGAGGGAGTCCAGAAAAAGGTCTGGAGCTGCCGAAGAGGCAAGAGACTTTTTCTTCCCTTTTGTTTCCTGGTTCAGGAGGAGAGGGGATTAAGAGCACCACTTAAAGGAGCTCCAGAGACAGGCGCGAGCCACGGCTATCAGAACGGACCCCAGAGACGGTCAAGAGATGCCAAGGCTGTTGCTGCCGCCACCAAGAAGCCTGTGTGCAAGCACAGGTCACTATCCACACTGTCCCTCCTGGGAGCCTGTGCAGCCCACCACTACCAGGGTCCCGGGATCCGGGGACAACTTCCCCAGGAGAACGCACAGCACGTCTCAGGCTGGTGCAACATCACGCTGGCGTCTGCCGCCGCAGGCTCACACCGCATTGTGCACCTCTCACTCCCCCCAGCCTGAGTGAGCCAGAGCCCCCAAAGCAGCTGCTCCTTTACCCCCATCCTGTCTGAGCGAAGAACAGACGCCCTCAGGTGACCTACATGCAGAGGCGGGGCCAAATCCAAAGCTGAACCCCGGGAGCTGTGCGAACAGAGAAAGGGAAATCTCTCCCAGCAGCCTCACGAGCAGTGGATTAAATCTCCATAATCAACTTGATGTACCCCGCATCGGTGTAATGCCTGAATAGACAACAAATCTTCCCAAATTGAGGAGGTGGACTTTGGGAGCAATGATATATATATATATATATATATATATTTTTTTTTTCCCTTTTTTCTCTTTCTGTGAGTGTGTATGTGTATGCTTCTGTGTGTGATATTGTCTGTATAGCTTTGCTTTTACCATTTGTCCTAGGGTTCTCTCTGTGAGGTTTTTTTGTTTTGTTTTGTTTTGTTTTGTTAGTATAGTTTTCAGTGCTTGTTATCACTGGTGGATTTGTTTTTTGGTATGGTTGTTCTCTTATTCTTTTTAATTACTTAAAAATTATTTTTAATAATTATTTTTTAATAACTTTTATTTTATTTTATCTTTTTCCTTCTTTCTTTCTTTCTTTTCTCCCTTTTATTCTGAGCCATGTGGATGAGAGTCTCTTGGTGGTCCAGCCAGGCATCTGAGCTCTGCCTCTGTGGTGGGAGAGCCAAGTTCAGGACATCGGTCCACCAGAGACCTCCTAGCTCCATGTAATATCAAATGGCAAAAATCTCCCAAGATCTCCATCTCAATGCAAAAACCCAGCTCCACTCAACTACCAGCAAGCTACAGTGCTGGACACCCTATGCCAAACAACTAGCAAGACAGGAACACAGCCCCATCCATTAGCAGAGAGGCTGCCTAATATCATAATAAGGTCACACACAGCACAAAACACATCACCCAACGTGGACCTGCCCACCAGAAAGACAAGATCCAGCCTCATCCACCAGAACACAGGCACTAGTCCCCTCCACCAGAAAGCTTACACAACCCAATGAACAAACCTTAGCCGCTGGGGGCAGACACCAGAAACAACAGGAAATAATAACCTGCAATCTGCAAAAAGGAGACCCCAAACACAGTAAGTTAAGCAAAATGAGAAGACAAAGAAACACACAGCAGAGGAAGGAGCAAGGGAAAAACAGACCATGCCTAACAAATGAAGAGGAAATATGCAGTCTACCTGGAAAAGAATTCAGAATAATGATAGTAAATATAATCCAAAATCCAGGAAATAGAATGGAGAAAATGCAAGAAACATTTAACAAGGACAGAGAAGAACTAAAGAGCAAACAAACAATCATGAAAAACACAATAAACGAAATTAAAAATTCTCTAGAAGGGATCAATAGCAGAATAACTGAGGCAGAAGAACGGATAAGTGACCTGGAAGATAAAATAATGGAAATAATTACTGCAGAGCAGAACAAAGAAAAAAGTATGAAAAGAAGTGAGGACAATCTCAGCAACTCCCTGGGAGAACATTAAATGCACCAACATTCGAATTATAGGGGTCCCAGAAGAAGAAGAGCAAAAGAAAGGAACTGAGAAAATATTTGGAGAGATTATAGTTGAAAACTTCCCTAATATGGGAAAGGAAATAATTAATCAAGTCCAGGAAGCACAGAGAGTCCCATACAGGATAAATCCAAGGAGAAACATGCCAAGACACATGTTAATCAAACTATCAAAAATTAAATACAAAGAAAATATACTAAAAGCAGCAAGGGAAAAATAACAAATAACATATGAAGGAATCCCCATAAGGTTAACAGCTGAACTTTCAGCAGAAACTCTGCAAGCCAGAAGGGACTGGCAGAACATATTTAAATTGATGAAAGGAAAAACCTACAACCAAGATTACACTATTCAGCAAGGATCTCATTCAGATTCGACAGAGAAATTACACCATTACAGACAAGCAAAAGCTAAGAGAATTCAGCAAAACAAAACCAGCTTTACAACAATTACAAAAGGAACTTCTCTAGGCAGGAAACACAAGAGAAGGAAAAGACCTACAGTAACAAACCCAAAACAATTAAGAAAAAGGTAATAGGAGCATACAAATTGATAATTACCTTAAATATAAATGGATTAAATGCTCCAACCAAAAGACATAGACTGGCTGAAAGGATACAAAAACAAGACCCACATAAATGCTGTTTACAAGAGACTCACTTCAGACCTAGGGACACATACAGGCTGAAAAGGAGGGGGTGGAAAAAGATATTCCAAGCAAATGGAAATCAAAAGAAAGCTGGAGTAGCAATTCTCATATCAGACAAAATAGGCTTTAAAACAACGATTATTATAACAGAACAAGAAAGACACTACATAATGATCAAGGGATCAATCCAAGAAGAAGATATAAAAATTGTAAATATTTATGCACCCAACATAGGAGCACCTCAATACATAAGGTAAATACTAACAGCCACAAAAGGGGAAATCAACAGTGACACAATCATAGTAGGGGAATTTAACACCCCACTTTCACCAATGGACAGATCATCCAAAATGAAACTAAATAAGGAAACACAAGCTCTAAATGATGCATTAACAAGATGGACTTAATTGATATTTATAGGACATTCCATCCAATAACAACAGAATACACTTTCTTCTCAAGTGCTCCTGGAACTTTCTCCAGGATAGATCATATCTTGGGTCACAAATCAAGCCTTGGTAAATTTAAGAAAATTGAAATCATATCAAGTATCTTTTCAGACCACAGCACTATGAGACTAGATATCAATTACAGGAAAAAAATCTGTAAAAAATACAAACACGTGGAGGCTAAACAATACACTACTAAATAACCAAGAGAACACTGAAGAAATCAAAGAGGAAATCAAAAAATATCTAGAAACAAATGACAATGAAAGCACAATGCCCCAAATCCTATGGGATGCAGCAAAAGCAGTTCTAAGAGGGAAGTTTATAGCAATACAATCCTACCTTAAGAAACAAGAAACATCTCAAATAAACAACCTAACCTACACCTAAAGAAATTAGAGAAAGAAGAACAAAAAAACCCCCAAAGTTAGCAGAAGGAAAGAAATCATAAAGATCAGATCTGAAATAAATGAAAAAGAAATAAAGGAAACAATAACAAAGATCAATTAAACTAAATATGGGTTCTTTGAGAAGATAAACAAAATTGATAAAGCATTAGCCAGACTCATCAAGATAAAAAGGGAGAAGACTCGAATGAATAAAATTAGAAATGAAAAAGAAGAAGTAACAACTGACACTGCAGATATACAAAAGATGATGAGAGATTACTACAAGCAACTATATGAAAATAAAATGATCACCTGGAAGAAATGGACAAATTCTTAGAAATGCACAACCTTCCGAGACTAAACCAGGAAGAAATAGAAAATATGAATCACAGCACTGAAATTGAAACTGTGTTTAAAAATCTTCCAACAAACAAAAGCCCAGGACCAGATGGCTTCACAGACGAATTCTATCAAATATTTAGAGAAGAGCTAACACCTATCCTTCTCAAACTCTTCCAGAATATAGCAGAGGGAGGAACACTCCCAAACTCATTCTATGAGACCACCATCACCCTGGTACCAAAACAAGACAAAGATGTCACAAAGAAAGAAAACTACAGACCTATATCATTGATGAACATAGATGCAAAAATCCTCAACAAAATACTAGAAAGCAGAATCCAACAGAATAGTAAAAGGACTGCATACCATGATCAAGTGTGGTTCATCCCAGGTATGAAAGGATTCTTGAAAATCCATATGATCATCTCAATAGATGCAGAGAAAGCTTTCAAAAAAATTCAATACCAATTTAAGATAAAAACCCTGCAGAAAGTAGGCATAGAGGGAACTTTCCTCAACATAATAAAGGCCATATGTGACAAAATCACAGCCAACATCATCCTCAATGGTGAAAAACCATTTCCACTAAGATCAAGAACAGGACAAGGTTGCCCACTCTCACCACTATTATTCCACATAGTTTTGGAAGTTTTAGCCACAGCAATCAGAGAAGAAAAAGAAATAAAAGGAATCCAAATTGGAAATGAAGAAATAAAACTGTCAGTCTTTGCAGATGACATGAATCTATACATAGAGAATCCTAAAGATGCTACCAGAAAACTACAAGAGCTGATCAGTGATTTTGGTAAAGTAGCAGGATACAAAATTAATTCACAGAAATCTCTTGCAATCCTGTATGCTAATGATGAAACATCTGAAAGTGAAATTAAGAAAACACTCCCATTTACCATTGCAACAAAAAGAATAAAATATCTAGGAATAAACCTACCTAAGGAGACAAAAGATCTGTATGCAGAAAATTATAAGACATTGATGAAAGAAATTAAAGATGATACAAATAGATGGAGAAATACCATGTTCTTGGATTGGAAGAATCAACATTGTGAAAATGATTGCATTACCCAAAGCAATGTACAGATTCAGTGCAATCCTTATGAAACTACCATTGGAATTTTTCACAGAACTAGAACAAAAAATTTCACAATCTGTATGGAAACACAAAAGACCTCAAATAGCCAAAGCAGTCTTGAGAACAAAAAACAGAGCTGGAGGAATCAGGCTCCCTGACTTCAGACTATACTACAAAGCTACAGTAAACAAGACAGTATGGTACTGGCACAGAAACAGAAAAATAGATTAATGGAACAGGATAGAAAGCCCAGAGATAAACCCACACCCATATGGTCACCTTATCTTTGATAAAGGAGGCATGAATATACAGTGGAGAAGAGATAACCACTTTAATAAGTGGTGCTGGGAAAACTGGAAAGCTACATGTAAAAGAATGAAATTAGAACACTCCCTAACACCATACACAAAAGTAAACTCAAAATGGATTAAAGACCTAAATGTAAGGCCAGATACTATCAAAGTCTTAGAGGAAAACATAGGCAGAACACTCTATGACATAAATCACAGCAAGATCCTTTTTAACCCACCTCCTAGAGAAATGGAAATAAAAACAAAAATAAATAAATGGAATCTAATGAAACTTAAAAGCTTTTGCACAGCAAAGGAAACCATAAACAAGATGAAAAGACACCCATGAGAATGGGAGAAAATATTTGCAAATGAAGCAACTGACAAAGGATTAATCTCCAAAATTTACATGCAGCTCATGCAACTGAATAACAAAAAAACAAATAACCCAATCCAAAAATGGGCAGAAGGTCTAAATAGACATTTCTCCAAAGAAGATATACAGATTGGCAACAAACACATGAAAGAATGCTCAACATCATTAATCATTAGAGAAATGCAAATCAAAACTATAATAAGATATCATCTCACACCGGTCAGAATGGCCATCATCAAAAAGTCTACCAACAATTAATGCTGGAGAGGGTGTGGAGAAAAGGGAACCCTCATACACTGTTGGTGGGAATGTAAATTGATACAGCCACTATGGAGAACAGTATGGAGGTTCCTTAAAAATCTAAAAATAGAACTACTATATGACCCAGCAATCCCACTACTGGGCATATACCCTGAGAAAACCAAAATTCAAAAAAGGGTCATGTACCACAATGTTCATTGCAGCTCTATTTACAATAGCCAGGACGTGGAAGCAACCTAAGTGTCCATCAAGAGATGAATGGATAAAGAAGCTGTGGCACATATATGCAATGGAATATTACTAAGTGATAAAAAGAAACAAAATTGAGTTATTTGTAGTGAGGTTGTTGGACCTAGAGACTGTCATACAGAGTGAAGTAAGTCAGAAAGAGTAAAACAAATACTGTATGCTAACACATATATAGGAATCTAAAAAAAAATAAATAAATAAGATCATGAAGAACCTAGGGGCAAGATGGGAATAAAGACGCCATCCTACTAGAGAATGTACTTGAGCACATGGGGAGGGGAAAGGGTAAGCTGGGACAAAGTGAGAGAGTGGTAGTGTATTTATGGACTTATATACTCTACCAAATGTAAAATAGATAGCTAGTGGGAAGCAGGCGCATAGCACAGGGAGATCAGCTTGGTGCTCTGTGACCACCTAGAGGGGTGGGATAGGGAGAGTGGGGTGGAGAGAGACGCAAGAAGGAAGCGATATGGGGATATATGTATATGAATAACTGATTCATTTTGTTATAAAGCAGAAACGAACACACCATTGTAAAGCAATTATACTCCAATAAAAATGGTGAAAAGAAAAAAACAGAAATGTAATGGTAACTCAGAGAAAATTAAGCATGCTGGTTTTGAGCTATTCTATTAGCTAATTAAATGACCTTGGATAAGTAATTCCAAATTTAACGTTTTACAGTGATCTCCCAGGTCCTGCCTGATCTGGACCTGCAGTAATTCTATTTATCAATATTCCTTTTACTCTTGTCCTCCTCATTCACTGGGCTCTAGTCCCAGTAGCTTCCTTACTCTTTCCTGAATATGCCAAGTGTACTCCAGCCTCAGCTTTGCAATTTCTTCTGCCTGGATCATTCTTACTTCAGGTATTTTCACTTCCTTCAGTTTTTTTTAATCTAATGAACCTATCATTGAGGTTTCCTTGCCAACTTAATGAAAAATTGAGTCCATTCGCAAGAACTCTCTCTCTCTTTCTCATCCTGCTTTAATTTTTCCCCAAGCTCTTCCCAAGCATCTTGATTGAATTTATATATATTTATTTGTTTATTTTCGTATCCTCTTTTCTGGAATATGAACTCTATGTGACACAGGCTGTGTGTGATTTGCTTATGGTATAATCTCTAGATCCTAGAACAATGCCCGACATATAATAGATGCTCAATAAACACTTGCATAAAGCAATTAATTCAGCAACCACTTAATCAATGACCTTTTTGTACAAGCATACCAAAGACAGACTAGAGATACAGTGCCCAGTAAGATAGGCTTGGCACTTGTGGAGATATAGTCTTAGATACAAAATGCTTATAATGTGACAAATCTGTACATTATGTAACCTCTCTTTACTTGTGCTTTAATGAAGTGTTGAATTCAATAATCTCTACGGTTTCTTTCATTTCAAAATTTCTATATTATTACTGTGCTAAGGTCAAGTTGGATTCCAAGTCCTTCCTAATCTACCTCCATTTCACTGTTCTAACGCCTGTCTCTCAAGCCTGTTTTATATCTTCTACTCCTGAAGTACACTCTCAAAATTATCAACTCTGAACTTGCGCAAAAAATTTTTAATATACTGAGTTCTCTTGCTCATCTCTGCCCATCTGTATCTTCTCTACTCTCAAAGGTGGTCCAAATCCTTCTTATCTGTGAAACTTGACTCCACTAAACCAGCTCACAGTAATTACAATGAGAACTTGTTGATTAGTTTAATCAACCTCATTCACAGTGAAAATGCAAATAAACTGAGTCCCAGAGACCTTGCTTCTTAGTCAAAAGCTCTGGTTAGTTGATGACAAATTTTGTTTGTATACCTGATCTCCCAATTTAGAGATCTTCCTGACCTGGAGATCATATATTCTTCTGTAGTGTTGCCTTAGTCTATTCAGGCTGCTATAACAGAATAACATAAATAGCTTATAAATAATAAAAATGTATTTCTCACTGTTCTGGAGAATGGGAAGTTAAGATCAAGTTGCTGGCAGATGCAGTGTCTAGTGAGGCCCTATTCCCTGGTTCATAGATGGCCATTTTCATGCTGTGTCCTCACATGGCAGAAAGGGCAAAAGATCTCTCTGTAGTCTCTTTTGTAAGGGTACTAATCCCATTCATGGGGTGCTCTGCCCTCATGACTTAATCAGTTTCCGAAGGCCCCACCTCCAAGTACCATCAAATTGGGGTTAAGTCTTAACATATGAATTTCAGAGGGATATAAACATTCAGTCTATAGCAGCTGCTAAATATCTATTTTTATTTATAATGCTAAGTGTACACAAATTAGCTGAAACATAACTTTATGTTGGAAGAACCAGGGCTTTTTGACATGATTACTCAGAGTTTTCAGAACTCTTTTTTTTTTTCAATATATCTGATCCTTTTGTGAAATTTTTCTGAAAAAATGTATTGTTTAATGGAATCCTGATTTACATCACAAATTATATTGTGATTTCTTCTAGAAAAACATTTACATACCCTAATATGAGTATTATGAATAAGTCTGTGTTTCATCTGTGTTTTTTCTAAACACAAATGTGAGCACAAGTAGAGATACTTCTTAGATCTTTGCACTTTTCACTTAGTACTTTTTGTAGATTTTTCCATATTAGCCCTTGTTCTTTCTAATGTTTGCAGAGTATTCCATTATATAAAATATAATAACTGAGCATCTAGG
Organism: Phocoena phocoena; assembly: GCF_963924675.1. NCBI lineage: Eukaryota > Metazoa > Chordata > Mammalia > Artiodactyla > Phocoenidae > Phocoena > Phocoena phocoena. The sequence goes on along the minus strand of NC_089236.1, from coordinate 46,459,030 downwards.
TATCTCTTGATGGGCTCTTTAGGCATTTTCATTGTTTTCTTTTGCTACTCCTAGTAACAGTTTAATGAATATTATATATATATATATAAATTTTATACACAAACCCACCATATAAATAGTTTTTCATAAATTTATGGGCCACTTATTCTTTTTTGTGAACTACATGTTCCTATCCTTGGTTGATTTTTGTATTGATTCAATCATCCTTTCCTTTTAAATTTGTATGGGCTCTTTGTAAATTGAAAGTATTAGCTCTGTGTCAAGTGCTGTAAATATGTTTTACCAGTTGTCACTTGTATTCACTTCTTTGAGATTTAAGACAACTCATGAAATAAGACTCTGAACGCTATTCAAAATTAAGTGGACACCTGAGACAATTATTCAGCAGAGTCTATCCAAAAAAAAAAAAAATGCTCAATCACTTTAATATTTCAAAAGGAAGTGTTAGTTTGGCTTATATTTTAGGAAATAAAATTACTGGCATAGCAAAATAATCTTTTATCTTGAGGGAAATGGCATAAATAATATTTAATAGCCTTTGCAACATAGTTCATATATAATTTAGACATTTTGTAGGTGTCATAAGGAACTTTTCCTCTTTTCAGTTCTTGGTCATATCTTCGAAGTAGCTGTTCTGGCCATATGGCCATGTATTGTGTCTCCTTTATGCCACAATGTCATTAATGTTTAACTTAAGGTAAAAGAAAATTGTATTTTGAGAATTAAATATTTAGGAAAGAATAATAGTGATAATTATATTGATAAAAATTCATTTAGGACATATAAATATAGACCAAATAGAGACAGAATCCTTGCTTCTCCCCCACATTAAAAGGTCTGCCTAATTTTCTTCACTTCTCTCTCTCTTCATTGTTTCTACCACTTACTTGAAAAATCTCAGTTCTTACTGAGGGATATTCAGTTGTATAGTCTACTATTCTAGTCATTATGTGGAAATTTTGACCCCCCTCTATCTTATATAATTGTTTTACTTCTGACAGACATTTTCATCATTGTTATTTCCATTTTCACACTCTGTGGTTTGGATTCTCTCTAGTAAGCGTGTCAGCTTGCAGTTAGCACACTTGGTCTCAAGGTTTGACGTGAGCTCACCTGACACTTTTCTTCTTTTAAATCATGTTTTTTAAGTGGTACATTAGTTTCTATTTTAATTTCTCTCTACTTTTAGTTTAGCATAATTTTTCTTCTCATTTATTTGATGCATATAGAGATATCATTTAAAATGGTTTCTGGGAAATGTTATTTATAAACAGATGTTGCTCTAGACACACATGTAAAATCTTTTATCTGGAATTCAATAACATAAATAATATTCAGTAGCTTGTACAAAAAAGTGGTATATAAATATATATCAAATAGAAGTGGAATTCTTTCCCTTTTATATTTGTTTATCTATCTTTCTATTTATCAATCAATCATGTATTTACTTATTATCTGTACATATAGATAAAAAACAAAATAATGGGCATACCTAAAGAGTATAGGTGTCTGTGTTTACATATATACTTATGTGTGTGTGCATGCATATATATATATATATATATGCATACATACATAGAGGGAAGGAGAAAGAATTCTACTTCTATTTGGTATACTTTCCATCATCTGAAAGTGTTCAAAACACACTATTAGAGAAACTGTGATGTTTTAAAATACAAAGTATCTGGAACAAATCTCAGATATTTTCTATGGTGAATTAGTGAAGCAAAAATGAAACAAAAACAAAGCAACTCTGCATTACCTACAGCCAAGGTTTAAGCACTTCTCCTGGGAGACTAAGGAAAGAGTGAGAAATCACATAGTATGGGTATTTAGAGGGTGGGCTCTGAATGCCTGGTGACTGGGTTCACTGGCTGTTTTTCACTGGCAGTGACACAACTATTCTATGTCTCTTTCTACTTATTTATAAAATATAGCACATAATAATCTCCATCCTATAGGGTGTTGTGAGTATGGATAAATTAATACATGTAAAGTTCACTGCAGAATGTTCGGCATGCAGTAAATGCTCAGTGAATATCTGGTTGTATTATTACTGTTATTATCCCATCTTAAGCCTGTCTAAAAGAGACTTTTTCCACACCTTCCTCATATACAGCAATCCTTCTGCTTTATTTGAAGTTTGGGAGTTAGTTGGCTTTTAGAGGAATGCAATCAGAATGAGAGAGTGAGGAGGGGCATGCATCTGGAGCATGGCATGTAGGATGGCAGCTGAAATGTTTGGGCATGATTGTTCCCATGAGACTAAAGCCTAGGGCACAGGGAAGGGTTGGCAATAAGGTGAGAACGGTAGTCTGGCATCAAACTGTGACCAGTATAATTGTCATAGTGAAAACATTTAAAAGTCACTGAACCCCAGCTCTAGGACCAATTTCTACAATTTTGCCTTTGATAATGACTGTCTTTGTTCCTGGTCAGTCTCCTGATCAAATATTACAGATCTTAATTTTTTTTCTCAATTTCAAATGAAGAATGTGATAGATATGGTATAATGTTGTGAGAATTAAATGAAATTAGATATGAGAACTTAGTATAGTCCCTGGCTTAGAAATGATAGTTATTATTGTTATCATTATAATTATTATTTTATACACTTCACCAGAGGACATATAAAGAGTCAAAACTACATATATTTGTATACAGAGAAGGCAAAGGAACAAGACAATGAGAATGATTTTAAAAACTACAATAAGAGAAATATCAGATTTGTGCCATCATCTGGCTGGTTCACCTTATGCAGACAAAAATAATTTCAGAAATTTGCAATTGAAAGTTATTTCAGGTATCAGTCTTTTTCCCAATAAATTTTATTCATAGAAGATTGTAAGTGTGAAAAATACCCACATGGGGATAACATAAGAAAGTTAAAAGGCACAGCATCCAAGTGAATAAGATATCACATCAGCATCCTTACCACTTCACAACCTGAAGACAACTGCAGTGTAGCCAGCCCAAGAGCAAGCAGAGGCTGCCAAGGAGCCAGATGCTATTGCTGGAAAGAAAATTTTCTCAGCTCAGCATCTGGTCTCGCAATCCAGAAAGAATGAGGACAAGCAGAGCTTTGTAGAAGGGAACGCAGTGTCCTTACCTAAATGCTGTATGTATTATAAAAAGTAATATTTATAATATTTTAAAATTAATTAACAAACACAAACAGACTGGACCTTGAAGGCGATATTCCTCCTTGTCAGTGATCACATCCATGAAGACAGTTACCCATTATAAGGGTTACAATGACATATATTATATTTGAGTTTTTGGAGGAAAGTAAGGGTTATATATGACCATGAGTTCAGTATAACTTCCTGGAGATGAAGAGATCATAAATGGAAGTCTCTGCTCTTTGCATGCCTGTACTTGTAGTGAGATGTAGGACTTACAGGCTTTCGAATTTTAGTATTTGCTTCTAATGTAAAATAGTCTCCATAGGGAAGAACATTTATCCATTGGATAACACTGAATAAATCAGAGATTAAATGGACAAGACAGGAGTTAATATTGACACCAGACAGAATAATGTGCTTGTTTATCTGAAATGATCATATAATCTTTATTTTTTGGAAGAGTATTTCTGTTGGACAAGGATAAAGTGTATACAAAAATAAATAAATATTTGAAAAACATACCCTGTATATCAGATAATTATATTTTGCCATGCAGAATTTACATCATCATATTCTACAGGAATACTTATGTGTAAATCTAAGAATCTGAGATTGATTATAATATGTGTCTTTCAATGAATAATCTTCAACATGTTTTTAAAATAAAAAATTCAGTATTTGGTAATGAAAGTATATGATTAAATATTCTAATAAGCTGTACCTGGCATTTGTTTATTTGAAATTCAGGAAGTTGTGTATTAGAAAATACAGGTTAATCAATCCTAGTTGGCCGATTATGTTTAAAGCATTAAGAAACTGCTGGAGTTGATTCAAAAATTAAAATGGGCTTTTTCTGTCCAGGAGTTTACTATATTTTGACATAATTACTTATAGTTTTCTAACTGTTTTATGAAGAGCAACAGCCCAGTACTAACAGGTTAAAGAAAAATTATGTTTTTAAATATAAATGTAGATCTGATACATTCCATATCGTCTAAGCAATAAGATTTATTTATTTGTTTGTTTATCCATTTACATCCAACAGAACCATTTTCTTTCAATGTGCCAACATCCTGATAATTAAAAATAATAATAATATCAGTTTCTAATGGTAAAATAACAATTTCAAAGTGAAATAAATAAAATTATTTATGCCGAAATCAAATTTTTTCTACTTATAAAATCAAATATGTTCTGAGATTCATTGCTCCTTTTCTTTTAATTTAGTTGGTTTTAATTTATGTGGTTAGAGAAATAATATCAATGATACAAGATCCAAGTTCTAAATCCCCATTTAAATTATTTAATTTCTTGGTCAAGAGATGTAACACTAAATCTAGGAGGTAGTTTTGGAAATATGTGACATTGGTCATAAGATACACTTGACAATCTAGTGTGAGTACTAAATTGTTACAACTGAAAATGAATCCCTTCTCCTCCACACACCCCAAAAATAAATAAATAAGCCAGTAGTGTTTTTACTTCAGTATTATAGATTATATGTGTGTGTTTTGTGCATGTGTGTGCTTACACAGTAGATGAAAATGAGGTAGAACTTAAATACTTCTGAAAAAGAAAGAAAACATTATTTAGCATATGGAACATTCCCTGAATAGTTTGTTTTCTGTTAAATCAACAATTCTACTTGCAAACTCTCTAGGGTTTTCAAAATCGCTGAAGAGAGCCCAAATTAGATTACTGGAATCCACAGTCCTGTGGCTACCCATATATTCAAGCCCCTGCTTTTTATTGGATAGGAATTGCTCCAAGTTTTCCAGCTGCATAATCTCTGTACTTTGCATACAAACCAAATCTATTGATGTATAATAAGGATAGAGCTTGTAATCATGTTTTTTTTTTTCCTGGGTTGCATCCAAAATAGGGTCAAAGTAATCCTGTAACTCCCCCAGCATCAAGCATTGTGTATGCTGACATTTACAAAAAAGGTTTACTGAATGGAGGAAAAGAACAATAAATGAAAAAAAAAAAACAAAGAAATAGGATATGAGGCATTTAAATTATATTGAATGATATATAGAGATGAAGAGAACTATGAAAAAATGGACAGAAAAACATATACAGAATGAACAACCTTACTTATTGGCAAAGATATCATAGCATTGGCAAGAGAAGTAGCTGTGTGCTAACAGTGAAGGATGAGTTACTAGCTGCAGTGCTGCAGTTAAGTGTTTGATAAATCATAGACTTCTCCAAGTCTTGATATCCTCATCAGTTCTGGAAGGAGCATTGTGACTGCAAGAGCCAGGAGATTCAATAGTGATTCTAAGCCCACCACTTCATGTAACAAACAGTCAAACTGTGGATGTTTGGTTAGTAATGCCTGTCATAGGCCTGTGGGAATGATGGCTTTTAGAAGTTTTTTGAGAATTTTCCATGTTTCCTGTCACTTCTTTAACTATTGTTCCTTTTGGCTGAAAATGCTTCTCTTACCCCTTTACCTCTTGCCATCACTCACTACTTACTAGTTTCACTTGAACCTTTTCAGGACCGAGCTTCCAAACTGATCACTGGTTAAATGACTAAGTTCCACATCTGGTGTTGCCTTTTATTGTTTGGTTATCATAGATGAGAAATTGCTATTTTAAGTCTCTGATATAAACAATCTCATGTAAAGCAACTAAAACTCTTTAGTGCTAAAAAAGTGATTTATTGTGTATTTAATAAGATGCAAAATTATTTGAGATCATATAATGCTTCCACAGTCACATAAAGTTAGTTATTTGATAACATTAAGCAATGGGTAATTCTAATATAATGTAGAGTTTTCATATAGGATTAAAAGTTATATTCAGGTTTTACTATAACTGATTATGTTCTTGGGAAGGTTACCTTAAACTATTATCTATTTATTTCAAGGCACCAGTAGTCCATATATCATGAAATGAGAAACTTATTAACAATCAATTTAGTTCAAAGTTTTACACATGTAGGTAGCTTGCACATGTAGATGCTTAAAAAGCTGCTATTACAAACAGTTTAGTCAATCTTGTTACAAAAAATCTCTTCTAACAGACATAACAATGTAGTGGTTCTAATGCATTTTAATTTATCACTTTAATCAACTTTGGTATACATGTTGCCAATGTTTTCTCTTTAAACAAGAATATATGTTCTTTGGTGGAGTTAATGGTGGATGCTGGGTGGGCTCATGACAAGAAGTACTTCCCAGAACTTCTGCTGCCAGTGTCCTTGTCCCCAAAGTGAGCCACAGCCACCCCCTGCCACTTCAGGAGACCCTCCAACACTAGCAGGACTCAGCCTAGGTGGAGGTATAAGAAGTAATGTGGGGGTGCCTTCAAGATGGTGGAGGAGTAAGTTGTGGAGATCACCTTCCACCCCACAGATACATCAAACTACATCTACATGTGGAACAACGCCTACAGAACACCTACTGAACACTGGCAGAAGACCTCAGACTTCCCAAAAGGGTCTTGATGCTCTAACCAGGGGTCAGGCCTGAGCCTCTGAGGTGGGAGAGCCGAGTTCAAGACATTGGACCACCAGAGACCTCCCAGCCTCACATAATATCAAATGGCAAAAGCTCTCCCAGAGATCTCCATCTCAACACTAAGACCCAGCTCCACTCAATGACCAGCAAACTACAGTGCTTGACACCCTATGCCAAACAACTAGTATGACAGGAACAAATTTGGACAAAACAAATTTTTAAAAATTAATTAATTAATTTTTGGCTGCATTGTGTCCCCGTTTCTGCACTCAGGCTTTCTCTAGTTGTGGCGAGTGGAGGCTACTCTTTGTTATGGTGTGCAGGCATCCCATTGTGGTGGGTTCTCTTGTTGCAGAGCACGGGCTATAGGCACACAGACTTCAACAGTTGTGTCACAGGGGCTCAGTACTTGTGGCGCACGGGCTTAGTTGCTCCATGGCATGTGGGATCTTCCTGGACAAGGACTCGAACCCATGTCCCCTGCATTGACAGGTGGACTCCCAACCACTGTGCCACCAGGGAAGTCCATTATGAGAGAGGATGCCTAAAACCATAATAAGTTCACAGACACCCCAAAACACACCACTGGACGTGGTCCTGCCCACCAGAAACACAAGATCCAGCCTCATCCACCAGAACACAGGCACCAGTACCCTCCACCAGGAAGCGTACACAACACACTGAAACAACCTTAACCACTGGGAGCAGACACCAAAAACAATGGGAACTACAAACCTGCAGCTTGTAAAAAGGAGACCCCAACAATAGTAAGTTAAGCAAAATGAGAAGACAGGAAATACAAAGCAGATGATGGAGCAACGTGAAAACCCACCAGACCAAACAAATGAAGAGGAAATAAGCAGTCTGCCTGAAAAACAATTCAGAGTAATGAGAGTAAAAATGATCCAAAATCTTAGAAATAGAATGGAGAAAATAAAAGCAACATTTATCAAGGACTAGAAACACTAAAGAGCAAACAAACAATGATGAACAACAAAATAAATGAAATTAAAAATTCTCTAGAAGGAATCAATAGGCAGAAGAACAGATAAGTGACCTGAAAGATAAAATAGTGGAAATAACTACCACAGAGCAGAATAAAGGAAAAAGAATGAAAAGAATTGAGGACAATATCAGAGACCTCTGGGACAACATTAAACCCACAAACATTTGAATTATAGGGGCCCCAGAAGAAGAAGAGGAGAAAAAAAGGGACTGAGAAAATATTTGAAGAGATTATAGTTGAAAACTTCCCTAATATGGGAAAGGAAAAAGTCAATCAAGTCCAGGAAGCAAAGAGTCCCATCCAGGATAAATCCAAGAGAAACACAACAAGACACATATTAATCAAACTACCAAAAATTAAATACAAAGAAAAAATATTAAAAGCTGCAAGGAAAAAGCCACAAATAACATACAAGGGAATCCCAATAGGTTAACAACTAATCTTTCAGCAGAAATTCTGCAAGCCAGAAAGGAGTTGCAGGACATATTTAAAGTGATGAAAGGAAAAAAACCTACAACCAAGATTACTCTACCCAGCAAGGATCTAATTCAGATTCAATGGAGAAATTAAATCCTTTACAGACAAGCAAAGCTAAGAGACTTCAGCACCACCAAACCGGCTCTACAACAAATGCTAAAGGAAGTTCTCTAGGCAGGAAACACAAGAGAAGTAAAAGACCTACAATAAAAAACCCAAAACAATTAAGAAAATGGTAACAGGAAAATACATATTGATAATTACCTTAAATGTAAACAGATTAAAACCTCCAAACAAAAGACATAGACTGGCAGAATGCATACATAAATAACAGCCATGTATAGGCTGTCTACAAGAGACCTACTTCAGACTTAGGGACACATGCAGACGGCAAATGAGTGGATGGAAAAAGATATTCCATGAAAATGGAAAACAAAAGAAAGCCAGAATAGCAATTCTCATATCAGACAAAATAGACTTTAAAATAAACTCTATTACAGGAGACAAATAAGGACATTACATAATGATCAAGGGATTAATCCAAGAAGAAGAGATAACAAACACAAATATTTATACACCCAACATAGGAGCACCTCAATACATAAGGCAAATGGTAACAGACATAAAAGGGGAAATCAACAGTAACACAATCATAGTAGGGGACTTTAATACCCCACTTTCACCAGTGGAGAGATCATCCAAAATGAAATGAAAAATGAAACACAGCTTTAAGTGATACATTAAACAAGATGGACTTAATTGATATTTACAGGACATTCTATCCAAAAACAACAGAATACTCTTTTCTCTCAAGTGTTGATGGAACATTCTCCAGGATAGATCATACCCTGGGACACAAATCAAGCCTCAGTAAATTTAAGAAAATTGAAATTGTATCAAGTATCTTTTCTGACCACAATGCAATGAGACTAGATATCAATGATAGGAAAAAAATGAAAACACATGGAGGCTAAACAATACACTACTAAATAACCAAGAGATCACTGGAGAAATCAAAGAGGAAATCAAAAAATACCTAGAAACAAATGACAATGAAAACAGATGACCCAAAACCTATGGGAAGCAGCCAAAGCGGTTCTAAGAGGGAAGTTTATAGCAATAAAATCCTACCTCAAGAAACAAGAAACATCTCAAATAAACAACCTAAACTTAAATCTAGAGCAATTAGAGAAAGATGAAAAAAAAAAAAACCCACCATTAGCAGAAGGAAAGAAATAAAGATCAGAATAGAAATAAAAGAAAAAGAACTGAAGGAAATGATAGCAAAGATCAATAAGAATAAAAGCTGGTTCTTTGAGAAGATAAACAAAATTGATAAACCATTAGCCAGACTCATTAAGAATAAAAGGGAGAAGACTCCAATCAAGAGAATTAGAATGAAAAAGGAGAAGTAACAACTGACACTGCAGAAATACAAAGGATGATGAGAGATTACTACAAGCAACTATATGCCAATAAAATGGACAACTTGGAAGAAACGGACAAATTCTTAGAAAAGCACAACCTGCCAAGACTGAACCAGGAAGAAATAGAAAACATAAACAGACCAATCATAAGCACTGAAATTGAAACTGTGATTAAAAATCTTCCAACAAGCAAAAACCCAGGACCAGATGGCTTCACAGGTGAATTCTATCAACCATTTAGAGAATAGCTAACACCTATCCTTCTCAAACTCTTCCAAAATATAGGAGAGGGAGAAACACTCGCAAACTCATTGTACAAAGTCACCATCAGCCTGATACCAAAACCAGACAAATATGTCACAAAAAAAGAAAATTACAGGCCAATATCACCAATGAACATAGATGAAAAAATCCTCAACAAATACTAGCAAACAGAATCCAACAGTACATCAAAGAATTATACACCATGATCAAGTAGGATTTATCCCAGGAATGCAAGGATTCTTCAATATATGCAAATCAATAAATGTAATAAACCATATTAACAGATGCAAGGAGAACAGCTATATGATCATCTCAGTAGATGCAGAAAAAGCTTTTTGACAAAATTCAACACCCATTTATGATAAAAAGCCTACCAAAAGTAAGTATAGATGTAAGTTACCTGAACATAATAAAGGCCATATATGACAAACCCACAGCCAACATCATTCTCAAAGGTAAAAAATTGAAACCATTTTCACTAAGATCAAGAACAGGACAAGGTTTCCCACTCACACCACTATTATTCATCATAGTTTTGGAAGTGTTAGTCACAAAAATCAGAGAAGAAAAAGAAATAAGAGGAATCCATGTCGGAAAAGAAGTGAAACTGTCACTGTTTGCACATGACATGATACTATACATAGAGAATCCTATCAATCCTACCAGAAAATTACTAGAACTAATCAATGAATTTGGTAAAGTAACAGGATACAAAATTAATGCACAGAAATCTCTTGCATTCCTATACACTAATGGTGACAAATCTGAAAGAGAAATTCAGGAAACACTCCCATTAACCACTGCAACAAAAAGAATAAGATACCTAGGAATAAACCTACCTAAGGAGAAGTAAGACGTGTATGCAGAAAACTGTAAGACACTGATGAAAGAAAATAAATATGATAAAAACAGATAGAGAGATATACCATTTTCTTGAATTGGAAGAATCAACATTGTGAGAATGACTATACTACCCAAAGCTATCCACATGTTCAATGCAATACCTATCAAGTTACCAATGGCTTTTTTCAGAGAACTAGAACAAAAAATTTCACAATTTGTATGGAAACACAAAAGACTCCAAATAGCCAAAGCAATCTTGAGAAAGAAAAATGGAGCTGGAGGGATCAGGCTCCCTGAATTCAGAATATACTACAAAGCTACAGTAATCAAGACAGTATGGTACTGGCACAAAAACAGAAATATAGATCAATGGAACAGGATAGAAAGCCCAGAGATAAACCCACCCACCTATGGTCACCTTATCTTTGATAAAGATGGCAAAAATATACAATGGAGAAAAAACAGCCTCTTCCATAACTTGTGCTGGGAAAAGTGGACAGCTACATGTAAAAGAATGAAATTAGAACACTCCCTAACACCATACACAAAAATAAACTCAAAATGGATTTAAGACCTAAATTTAAAGCCAGACTCTATAAAACTCTTAGGGGAAAACATAGGCAGAACACTCTATGACATAAGTCACCACAAGGTATTTTATTGACCCACCTCCTAGAAAACTGGAAATAAACACAAAAATAAACAAATGGCATCTAATGAAACTTAAAAGCTTTTGCACAGCAAAGGAAACCATAAACATGACGAAAAGACACCCTTCAGAATGGGAGAAAATATTTGCAAATGAAGCAACTGACAAAGGATTAATCTCCAAAATTTACAAGCAGCTCATACAGCTCAATACCAAAAAACAAACAACCCAATCCAAAAATGGGCAGAAGACCAAACTAAACATTTCTCCAAAGAAGATATACAGATTGCCAACAAACACATGAAAGGATGCTGAACATCACTAATCATTAGAGAAATGCAAATCAAAACTACAATGCGGTACCGCCTCAAACTAGTCAGAATGGCCATCACCAAAAAATCTACAAACAGTAAATGCTGGAGAGGATGTGGAGAAAAGGGAACCCTCATACACTGTTGGTGGGAATGTAAATTGATACAGCCACTATAGAGAATAGTATGGAGGTTCCTCAAAAAACTAAAACCTTAGTGTCCATTGACAAATGAATGGATAAAGAAGATGTGGCTCATATATACAATGGAATATTACTCAGCCATAAAAAGAAACGAAATTGAGTTATTTGTAATGAGGTGGATCGACATGGAGACTGTCATACAGGGCTAAGTAAGTCTGAAAGAGAAAAACAAACACTGTATGCTAATACATATATATGTAATCTTAAAAAAAAAAAATATATATATATATATTTTTTTTTTTCTGAAGAACTTTGGGGCAGGACAGAAAAAAAGACACAGACATAGAGAATGGATTTGAGTACATGGGGAGGGGGAAGGGTCAGCTGGCACGAAGTGAGAGATTGGCATGGACATATATATGCTACCAAATGTAAAATAAATAGCTAGTGGGAAGTAGCTGCATAACCCAGGGATATCACCTCAGGGCTTTGTGTCCACCTAGATGGGTGGGATAGGGAGGGTGGGAGGGAGATGCAAGAGGGAGGAGATAAGGGGATATATGTATATATATATAGCTGATCCACTTTGTTATACAGTAGAAACTAACACACCATTTTAAAGCAATTATACTCCAATAAAGATGTTAAAAAAATAATATGGCAATCGATCAGAAAAAATATGCTTTCTGTGTGACTTTGAAACTTCGCCATTCCTGCTGCAGTTGTGTTGCTGTTACGGATGACTTTCACAACAGGAAATCAGGCCAATTTAAAGTCCAGGCACCAAGCAATTTGAGAACTACCAGCTTTATGCAGTAATATAATTATTCCCTCTGAGGCTCTTAATTGTATTCATAATACCATGATTTCTGCACAAATTAAGCATGCATTTACTGCTATATATAACTTGCTTGGCAGTTAACATTCTGGAAACAAATTTCAAGGAGATAGAATTTTGAACTTATTCGTCCCCTGAAATCACAAGTTCCAAATGTCCCATATACTTTAAGGTTACATTTTCTACCTTCTAGCCACTAAATAAATGAGATGCAAAACTGTTTAAGAGAGAAGAAATATCTGGAACTGGATTTTTTAATTCTTATTTTCTTTACTCTGAAAATGTGTAGGACTTCAAATTCTAAATATTTCTTACATGTACATTGTTGTTCTGGATGGAATTCTTAGCAAAATCTAAGTTACATATAAACTCAGAATCAAAAACTGAATATGCTCATTAGGAAGTTTTAATTACCCATGAAATAGATTGCACACCTTTAGGATAAAAATAATCAAAAATGACCCAATGAATATACATAGATAATTTAGAACTAAATGGTATGTTTTACATGATATATTCAGAAAATAAGTTTATTTTCATATGTGTTTCTAAAAAAAATTTAAACCAGAAAAATTAAGCTTCCTTTTCATTATTTCATGTAAAAAATTGTAGCTATAGAACTGTTGGATTTCCATTGTATTTTCTGCTTATGGCTTTTATTACACTACTTTCCCTTACCCTGCTTTATGTTTATTCATATTAGAAACATCACTTTATAATATTTTATATAGCTTAGTTATTTTCTCTATTTTTTCCATATTGTAAGCTCCATGAGGGCAAGGGTTTCTCCCTTTCTCTCTCTCATCTATGTATCTAATCTGTCTCCACTGCTGTAATGCTAGTGCTCCCAGTAATGTCTACTGCAAGTGGGCATTCAATAAATATTTGGTAAATGAAATGCTAAGTAACCATTTCCTATGTTATTCCCAGCTCATTAGATAGATAGTAAACTCCTTGAAGAGAGGAGCTTCAGGGAGGCCACGTAGTGATTTGTCTTCTCTCAGTTATTCATTCAAAAACCTTTGTTGAGCAGTAACCCTGGGCCAGAAAGCAAACTAAAAGACATCTATGGTTTTGGCATTCTCAAAGTGCAGTGGTTCAATGCATGGGCTTTGCCCTGTTTTAGTTGAATAGCATAAAATTATTAAAGTCTCTAATACTCTCTATGTTCATTTGTAAAAGGAGATTAAGTACAACTTTCATAAAATTATTAGAAATAGGATCCCTTGCACACTGGGTGGAAATACAAAATGGTGCCATCAGTATGGAAAACACTATGGAGGTTCCTCAAAATACTTAAGATAGAACTATCATATGATCCAGCAATCCTACCTCTGGGTATGAATGCAAGAGATTTGAAATCAGGATCTTGAAGAGATATTAGCATTTCCATGTTTCTTACAGCATTATTCACGTTAGTTAAGATATGGAAATAATCTAAACGTCCATTGACAGACAAATGGATAAAGAAAATGTGGTATATACATACAAGAGAATCCTGTTCAGACTTAAAAAAAGAATGAAATTCTGCAATATGCCAACAACATGGGAGGACCTTGAGGACATTATGCTAAGTGAAATAAGCCAGACAAAGACAGACACTGTGTGATTCCACTTATATAAGATACCTAAAATAGTCAAATTCATAAAATCAAAGATTAAAATGGAGATTACCAGATGCTGGGGAGTTATTAGTCAATAGGCATAAAGTTTTGGTTAAGATGAATAAGCTTGAGAGATCCTTGGTACAGCATTGTATCTATAGTCAACAAGAATGTATCATACACTTAAAAGTTTTAAGTGCCTTGAACACAGGTTAGGTGTTTTACCACAATAAAGAAAGATATAAATTCTATGTTTACTTTTACATTTTTCTGAATTAATAAATAATTTTAGAAGCAAAAAATCTTAGGATATAATACAATACTGAATTTATGATACTGTAAACATAGGTCTGGCAGAAGGTAAGTACTTGGTAACTATTATTTCCGAAGGATTTTTAACTTCTATATTTTTTGGCTTAACACCTTAAACATAGTAGGTAGTTAACAGATTTTTTTTTTTTGCAGTACACAGGTCTCTCACTGCTGTGGCCTCTCCCGTTGCGGAGCACAGGCTCCGGACGCGCAGGCTCAGCGGCCATGGCTCCCGGGCCTAGCCGCTCCGCAGCATGTGGGATCTTCCCGGACCGGGGCACGAACCCGTGTCCCCTGCATAGGCAGGCGGTCTCTCAACCACTGTGCCACCAGGGAAGCCTCCGGTAACAGATATTTTTGAAAGATTGATTTCCTTCCAGCTGCTACCATCCAGTCAGTTATCATTAGATCATGGAACTCTGGAAATGAAAGGAGATGTCTTAATTTTAATTACAGCTCTGAGAGCAGTTAGGAAAAATGGTCAGAGAAAATTGTCAGAAAAATTGTCAGAGGGGTGGCCTGAGCCATTGAGACAGAAGAGGCCCCTGGGAAGCAGGGGGGTGGGCAATGTGATGAGTAGAGATTTCTTCTAAGGGCATACAACTACAAACCCGTGAAAGATGTTTAAGAATTTTGCAAGATAGAAAATATCTCTGGGTATTTTCTGGGAGCTTAAAGAATTAGGTTAGAGGAAATCTGATGATGAATAAAACAAATTTTCTCATTAATGCAAGTGTAAAATGGTGGTAAAATATATGAAGTTATTTGGAAAATAATGTAGAAAAATAGGCAAGAGAAAGACTTAAAAATACTGGGCAATTGGGTTGTAGGAGGTAACCAAATATAAAATATAAATATCTAATTGAATAATTAGGTCATTTACTAAGGAAGGGAATATAGAATGAGGAATAAGAATTCTTTGGGCACATTTCAAACACATATTTTAGACAAAAAATAATGTACCTAATTATTGGGCAATATATTAATTCTTCCTTCCTATTTTCTTGTTTAAATTTATTATAAGTTTTCTTCCACCTGTAAATTTGATCTGCTCAGTGACCCACAGATTCAAAACTTAAGACTAAAAAATAGTAGATATTTGCTCTATTGTTATTCTTATAAAAATGAATATGTAAATTTAATTAATATTTGTATTAATTTATAGAGAATACCTATGGTGAGGTGGAAGAGTCAGGAAGTTCATATTATGAAAGTAACATCAAAACAACTAATGATGGAAACTAAATATTGTCATTTATAAAATGCCATTTTTATATCAATGTTTGAAAATTGATGATTAGAATAATTGATTCTTTAATTGCAATATTTGCTACCATATTATTGAGCTGAACATTAGATTGGCATTTTGCAAAACCTTTCATTTGCAGATTGTAAGCTTTTAAATTCTATGCTCCCATCTGTCAACTTCAAGTCCATCCAGCCTATATCCTTTTTAAGTGGTGTTAACACAATGTTGCATAACACATTATGGTGTTACATAATGATATGTATTATACAAATGTTAATTATGTATTTGACCTTGTTAATGACATAGCAATGTTACAATTTTGATTTACTTTTAAAAACTATAGATAAGACAAACTATGTAGAAGAGTATAGAAAAAAATCATTAATGCAGTAAGATCCAATACATAAGCATAAAAATATCCCTAACATGTTACTAATTTATTCAACATATTTTTAGGAGAAAGCAATAACATTCATGATACATTGTTATTTTTTAAATTGCATGTACTATCATTCTTATGTGCTAATTAAGGAAAAAACTAATATAATAACATGACATTATTTCAAGGTAAACCAAATATAATTTTATATCGTTTACTAAGTAAGATTCACTCTCACATGTATTCCCTTTATATGAGAAATGATAGTAAGCACAATAGTTTGAAATTGATTATTATCAGAGTTTTGTCTTTTAATATTAAAATATGACAGCCAATAAGTTCTGCATACTTCTAGATTTATGCTGTCCACGTCAATATAATTATTGACATATGATAAAGCAGAAAAAATCGGAGAGATAGAGGGAGGGAGAGATAGATAGAGAACAAGAAAAGAGAACTAGGAACTGCTAGGAAGCAATTTTCCTGGAATAAAAAGGAATTAACTATAATAGATTCATTGGTATTTTACATGTCATATTTTTTCAGTAAGATCACATTTTCAGAAAATCAAATTTGCATAGCATGGTAAAATTCAGGGCTACTAAAATCACTAAGCTCCAGCCTTCTTGAAAGACCAAAAAGATAAAGAGCAAACAAATAAACAAAAAGGATATAAAGGAATCAGTTTTCTGCAACAGGAGAAGCAGAATCAATACAAAAACAGCATTCTGTGGGAATATTGAGAAAGAAGAAATTACTGGCAGAGCATAAACTGCATACAAGAAGCATTTATTGTCATGAATATTCATGCCACCATATGCAAGGAAACTTGAGCAAGAGCTCCTTGAGGCTGGTATGTTGTAACAAGATGGGTTCTGAGAAGAAAACCTTAAGCAAAAACTAAATTTTCACTGAGGAAAGAGAAGAGTTAGGGAGGCAAGGATATATTTTTGCCAGGTGACATATGTGTGTGGTGTCATCCAATAAAGGGACTTGTGATGGGACAGTTCATTGTGCTTTGGCATATTCCAGGTTCAACAGAGGAGGAGTTGCTGCTGGGAGTGCCAAGTGGAGCCCCAAGTGGGCTGATATCACTGTATTACATTCAGTGCCAGAACTGAAGCTGAAAACATATTTGTAGCAAATTTTTAAACAATTAATTCACTACATCTTCTTTTTGAAGATGACTTGCTTTGAATACTGCTATATATTTCAGTAAGCAGGCAGTTAAAAAAGAAATCCAGATAAAAGGATTGTGAAGAATAACTATATAAACAAGTGGTATTTAAATCTAAATTTTTATATTATGACAATTTTTGAATTGGAAAATTGATTTCCTATTTTTCTTTATTATGTGGAAAAAATACCCCAGCTTATTTTTATATGATGTTTAGTTTTTTTCTGTGATCTGAAGAAATTCTTTTGTATTTTAAAATAACAGTTGCCTTTATTCTAATTTATATTAGTTTATAAAATTACTAAATAATCTTTGGTTGTCTATGAAAAGGATAAAAGTTAAACTTTGTGGTTTTGAGAAGAGCAGTAAATGTGCATAAACCAGAACTTTCGTCAACTCTTCATTAAATTATACCTTTAGAAATAATGTCAATGTATCTTCGGAGTTTTATAACCTATAGAGATAAATTGTAATTAATTATAGAATACAGGCATGAATCATGAACTTAAAGATTGTTCATTCCAGAAAGAGAAAGTTTTCATATTAGGAACCATATATTAGGAGCTGAGAATAGAATCATAAATAAAATGCTGACCTTGCCTTTGGGAATCTCAAATCAGCTTAATAGCTAAACACAACACAATATACTTCTGCCTTCGCTCTGTTAGATGAAACACGTGTCTTAAAAAATTGGTGAAAATTCTTATTCATGACAGAGAGAGAGGTTCTGTGTGTATATAGGGTAGAAGTTTCAACCTTTTAAAAGAAAATAGTAACACCATAAAGGTGATGCATTACAGACACACTTTGATCTGATATATAGAAATCACATTAGAGGCATAACAGTGCAGATGTGAGAGTTGAAGTACCAAAGTACTATTAACTAAAATATATGTGTGTGTGTGTGTGTGTGTGTGTGTGTGTGTGTAGTACAGCATTATATGTGGTTTTTACTCTGAATTTTAGATTTTGTACTGTAAAGATGTATAATTTTACTTTTTAATTTTTACAGGACACTTGAATCTCTACATTGGCAAGAATGCCAAGGAGTTAGAAGTTCCTTAATGCAGGCAAGAGGCAGTAAATCTGGAAGCTTTAGCTTAAAGATGTTGTGTCCTACTCACAAAGGACCAAGAGTCTTATATGCAAGCAGTTCAAGCTCTTCTCCCTCTTTGATACTCAAATTATTGACTGGGTCATGAACTGGAGGATATTCTTCAGATTAAGTAGGATTGCTCTGAGTTTCTGGTGATACAATTATTTGTCTTGTCTTCAGGACCATTGGCCCAAAGAGGTCAAAAAAGTGTTTAGTATTGGAATTGGAAAAAGAGGAAGAAAAGGAAATAAACAATGAAGAGAAAGCAAAGGGGTAGATGAGAGAATGTTAAAAAACCAAAAAAAAAAAACAAAAAAAAAAACAGAAGATGGGAGATTGAGTCAAAATTCTCATGGCAGCCGGGTTTTGAATAAGCCTCAATAAGATCATAATTTAGGATAGTGATTATGGAAATGTGGATTTTAAAAGAAAATGAGATTTATGCCATGCACAGGGGCTGTTGTAGGCACATTAGTTCACTGCAACCTAAACTTGCAGAAAATCAAAAACAAACAATAAAAAATTATATATGTATACAATTTTATATATATACTTCCATATATATATATATATATATATATATATATATATATACTTCCACATATGTTCTCCATAATGAAGGTATTTCCAATTGTACTACTTATTTTTGCTACCCAAATAGGTGTAAAATAATGGAAAGAGCACGAATCCTGGAATCTGAAAATTTGGGTTCTGAAGCTAAGACTGTTCTCTAATGGGGTATATAACACTGATGAGGTTACTTAACCTCTCCAGGTCCTTTTTCTCAACAGGGAAATTTGTAACTGAAATTTTCCCTGAAATTTCTTTGTAAACTTGGAATCAGGATGTTCCCAGACTTGTGTATGCAGTGGTCTGTAAACTCTAAAATATTTTACAACTGCTTGGTATGGTGATGATAGTATGCTTTAGAAAATGTTGATTTGCTTCAGCCTAAAGGCACCCTGTCCACCATAACTAACTGTAATTTTTACTTTTTATGCATCAAAAGTAAAGAGCATCAGGCACTACACATTTTCTTTTTCTTTCTTTCTTTCTTTCTTTCTTTCTTTCTTTCTTTCTTTCTTTCTTTCTTTCTTTCTTTCTTTCTCTTTCTTCATTCCTTCCTATCTCTCTCTCTTTCTTTCTTTCTTTTTCTTTCTTTCTTCATTCCTTTCTCTCTCTCTCTCTCTCTCTCTCTCTTTCTTTCTTTCTTTTTTAATTCTTCTCAACAGCTTTCCACACATGGCAGAACTATATACGAGGGGGAAATCACCCCTTTGTGATCTCCAGCAATGTGTCTTCTGAAATGAATGGCTTAATTTTAAAAAGGATTTACAAAATAATTCAAAATAAGTAGTGAAGAGAGAAACTTATTTAGTTATTCTTTGTCACATAATCACTCATGGAAGTGTGGTTTAGGTTACAGCCATATAAAATATCTAACTTTATTGAATGGTCTTAGAAAAAAAATTTTTTTAAAGGTCTATTTTGTTCATGTCACTAAGTGATAAAAATCATCATGAATTAGACCCCAATATTTTGTTACACCTAAAAGAGGAAAAGAATTCCGAGGGAGAAGTTCCTGAAAAAATTCAGATTTCCCTAAAACCATAAAAAGAAAAAGATTTTAACAGAAATTTAAGGATTTTTCAAAATGTCATTGATATTTCTCAAAATGATAATACAAAGGAGAAGCTTCCTTGTTTTGTTATTTCCATTTAAAATAAATAAGGGTTTCCCTGGTGGTGCAGTGGGTGAGAGTCCACCTGCCAATGCAGGTGACACGGGGTCATGCCCCGGTCCGGGAAGATACCACATGCCGTGGAGCGGCTGGGCCCGTGAGCCAGGGCCGCTGAGCCTGCGTGTCTGGAGCCTGTGCTCTGCAACAGGAGAGCCACAACAGTGAGAGGCCTGCGTACCACAAATAAATAAATAAATAAAATAATACTTGAAATGGATTTACTCCTCATAGAGATTTGGGAGCAAGAAATTTTAAGGAAAGGGACATTTCCTGGGAGATTGAATTGATTTAAAAAAATTTTAAGAGTATTTAGGAAATTGTTATCCATAATTCTAAAGAAATTAAAACCCTTTACCTTAGGTATATTAAGAAAAAGATTTAGAATTATATGGGGGATTAAACGACTTCATGTACTGAGGTTACATTTATAATAGGGAAATTTGGCTAAGACACATATGTCTGTTACCATCTTTTTTTCAAAGCAATTTTAAGGACAGGGAAAAATGTTTTCAATTTTGTATATTAATAGAGGCAAAATATAAACTATTTGTAATATAAAAATATTTCTATATAGAGTGTGAAAGATTGGAAAGATATACAATATAATAACAAGGTTCTGTTTGAATGGTAGAATTGTGTACAATGTATATTTTAATTTTTTAATTTATACTTTTCCACACTTTAAAGAGTTCCTATATTTTACAAATCCAGTATTTTAAATTGAGTGCTTATTAAATGTCTAGCAATGCACTGGCAACTTCATTTAACATGGTAAAAGGGAACTAATTATATTTGGTAAGAAAAGATACCTTTGTTAAATATTATACTAACAATTCTCTTTCGATGTAACTAAAATCTAGCTTGTGTTTCAGAAGTGTGTGTTGCTATTATGTTTTTTGCAATAATTGATCTGCATCCAGTTAATTGTGACATAATCTAGCACTTTTATAAAGAATGATTGGTGGTGAGTATAAAGAATGACTTCCCACTTGCAGAAGTTCTTAAATGCAAAAATTGCATTTTTATTATTATGAAATAACAGAATAATCCTCAAAATGTATAAAACTTTGGTATTACAGAAAGCAGCAGAGGTGAAATAAATATTTTAGGTTTTCTAAAAACCTATTCAATTGTGCACAATAATCTGAACCCAGCAAAACACATGTGTAAGGACCATTATGCATTTACCATACTTGCCTCATTAGACTCAGCATTCAAACGAGATCAATGACTTGGCTGAATTGACAAAATATTCATTTTCCCTTTTGCTGATGTGTTACCTAAGACAGATAGGAAATATTGCTTTCTTTTTTTTTTTCATTCCTTTAAAGCATTTCAACTTTCATTTCTGTAAGTGTTATCACATTCAATGACTTCAACACACTCTCCACTTCACTAGCAATCTGTTAGTGATCTGTTCCTTTCATCTCTCCACAGATTTGTCCTAATGAAATCATTATGGCTGAACTGTTGTTTTTCATCTGCTTTTATTCCATCTTTCTATGATAACAATGATCTCATTTTATTTTCAGAAACACTGACACAGCCACAGTTTTGAGTCGTTATTTTTGTTTCTTAAAAGAAAAGTAATTGATTCTCTAAATATTTTTGTTTTGTATATTTAAGGCAAATACAAGATTACATTTATTCTGAAAGGTGGTAGAATGGTGTGGTTAGTAGTTGACTTTGCATTCAGAATGAACTGGGTTCAAATCTTCTCTCTGCTACTTAGAACTATGTGTTCTTAACATGTAGCTTAATTCATTAATCTTCAGCTAATTCATAGGCTTGCTGTGAGTATTAAATGAGACAATGCATAGAGAATAATTAGCTGAATCCCCAGTACGTAGATGTCAAGCTAAATGCTTTACAAGAATAGACCTGCTCTTATGACTCAAGGCCATTATCATAGATGCATGCATTTAAGTCATGCTCTAATACTGAGATACACATGCATTTTTATATGTCTTTACCTGTCAATATCAACTTATTACCTAATTAAGAGACTAAAGGATCTTCTAATCTGTTGCCATTGATCTTTAGTAAACTTAAAAACATACAATCACATTTACATAAAGGATACTTTAAATACGTGTTATTACTATGTTGAATATGAGCTTGAGGATCTGGATTAAAGATGGAGGCATCAGAACATACAAAACTCTGTTCATGTAAATCTGATTTTTTCCCCTCAAATTTTCTTTTGCCTCTTTGTAAGCTTTCACTCCCACCCATCCCCACCCTATGTCTCTCCCTTTCCCCACACATTCACTCATAGGCTCCCTATCAAAATAGATTAGTTTGCATTTATAGAATTTTATACAAATGGAATTATATAGTATGTACCATTTATCCATCTCACCTCTATTGTATAATTATTTTGAGATTCATCCATGTATGATGATATAGCAATAGTTCATTTAATGCCTATATAGTATTCCTTTGTGAGATATAACCAAATTTGTTTATCCATTCAAGATTTAGGTTGTTTCCAGTTTTTGCCCATTGCAAATAAAGCTGCTATAAATGTTTGCAAACCAGTCTTTGTTTTAAAATTTGCTTTCTTTTCTTTTGAATAAAAAGAAATGGAGTGGGATGGCTAGGAATAGAAAGGCTGGATTACATGGCAATTTTAAAGAAACTATCAAACTGTTTCCACAGTGGTTATATAATTTTACATTCCCACTAGCCATGTATGAGAGTTTGTGTAGAATTGGTAATATTTCTTTCTTAAATGTTTGGTAGAATTTACTGGTAAAGCTTTCTGACCTTAAGAGTTTTCTCAGTATTCACATGGGAAGGTTATTAACTACGTATCAAATTCTTTAATAGTTAAAGGACTATTCAATTAATATATTTCTTCTTGAATGAGCTTTGGTAGTGTGTGTTTTTCAAGGATTTGTCCTTTACATATACGTTCATAGAGTTATTGATGATACCCTCTTATTACCCTTTTAATAGATGGGTCAGCTCTCTCATTTCTTATATTGGTAATTTGTGGCTTTTCTCTTCTTTTGAAGATCAATTTGACTAAAGGTTTATCAATTTAATTGATCTTCTAGAATAACCAGCTTTGATTTCATTGCTTTTTCCTGTTTTTCTGTTTTTAATTTTTGTTCTAAGCTTTATTTTTTGTCAGCTTATTTTAGATTTATTTTTTTATTTTAAATTTTTGTTTCTTAAAGTGGAATCAGATTACTGAATTGAGATATTCCTTTTCTAATATAAGCAGTTAGTGCTAAAACTTTGCCCATAGTGCTACTTTAGTAGCATCATCTCATCACACTACTTTTGATATATTTTTTTTCTTTTCATTCAGTTCAAAATGCTGTTTAATTTCTTTTAAAAATGCCTTCTTTCGGGAGCTTTCCTGGTGGCGCAGTGGTTGAGAGTCTGCCTGCCGATGCAGGGCACACGGGTTCATACCCCGGTCCAGGAGGACCTCACGTGCCATGGAGCAGCTGGGCCCGTGAGCCATGGCCGCTGTGCCTGCGCGTCCGGAGCCTGTGCTCCGCAGCGGGAGAGGCCGCGGCAGTGAGAGGCCCACCTACTGCAAAAAAAAAAAAAAAAAAAAAAAGTCTTCTTTTACCAATGTATCATTTATAAGTGTTTTTTTTGTTTTTAGTGTCCACATATTTAGGGATTTTCAGATGTTTTTCTCCATTGTCTTCCAGCTTGCTCTATTCTGTTTTAATTTACATTGTTTATAATGAGTTATCTGCTGTCATCCTTATCTTTGCTGCTATTTACATAACATGTATTTTTGTTTTCTGGTTGCTTTTAATATTTTATGTTTTCACTGGTTTGGGGCAATTTTATTATGCTGTACTTTTTTTTTTTTTTTTTAATGTTCCTTGTGCTTGGGGTTTGTTGAGTTTTCAGATCTGTCTGTGTGATTATTTTATTTACTGGATTTTTGCAAATTGGAAAATTTTAGACATTATTTTTTCAAATATTTCTCTGTTCCTTTTCTCCCTTTTGGTATTGACAATTATATTTAGAGCAGACTGCGTAAAGTTGTTCCACATTTCACTGATGTCCTTTTCTTTATTATTATTTTTAAAAATTTTTTCTCTGTGTTTTAGTTTGGATAATTTCTATTGCTATGTACCCAAGTTCACTACCATTTTTATTGTGTTATGTCTAATCTGCCATTAGTCTTATCAATTGTATTTTTCAATCCAGACGTTGCAGTTTTCTTCTCTAGAAGTTTGATTTGTGTCTTTTTAAACCTTCCATCTTAATTTTTGAACATATGGAGTTCATAATGACTGTTTTAATGCCCTTGTCTGTTAAGTTTATTATCTGTGTCTGTTCTGAGTTGATTATGACTGATTGATTTGTCTCCTTATTATGGTTTGTAGTTTCCTACTTCTTTGTGTTCCTTGTAATATTTGATTGGAAACCACACATTGTAAATTTTAACTTCTTAGGTGATCAATACTTTTGTATGCTGAATGTTTTTGTGTTCATATTAATATTCTTTAGCATTGTTCTGGGTCATAGTTCAGTTACGTGGAAACAGGTTGATCATTTTGGGTCTTGCTTTTAAGATTTGTTAGGTAGAACAAGAGCAGTGCTTAGTCTAAGGCTAATTGTTTCTCACTACTGAGACAAAATGATCTGGAATACCATCAATGCTTTGTGAATCAAGTTTCCCTATCAGATGGTGGGAAAAGACTGTTCCTAGACTTGTGTGACTGTTGTGAACTGTTCCTCTAATCTTTTTAGATGATTGTTTCCTTGGCCTGAAGCACTTTAGTTACACACATGCACTGATTAATACTTAGTTGAATACACAAGGGGAACCCTCTGCAGTCACATCTTCCTGCAGTGATTCTTCTCTCTGAATCTCTGTCCAGAAAACTCTAGACACCTTGATTTCCTCAGATCTCAACTCTGTTTTCTCAATTCAGACAGTGCACTGGCTCCTTCTGTGTTCCTCTTTCCTGCTCCTTAACATGGAAATTCTTTCAAAGAATTGATTGCTGGAGCAATCATAAGACTCAATGAGGTTTTTCCATCTCTCTCAGAGATCATTTTTCTGTTAGTGTTTTCAAAACAATTGTTTTATTTATTTTGTCCTTCTTCTTTTTTTTTTTTTGTGGTGTTTCAGGTGGGAAGTTAAATCCAGTATCTATCACTCCATCTTCTAAACCTGGTTTTGAATCTGTTTGTTTGCTCATTTGTTTGTTGCATTTGAAACCAAGACAAGTACAGTTGTATTATAGTTGTGGGTCATTCATATATGTTATAAATATTAGTATTTTCTAGAAACATTGCAAGCATTAGATTGTTTTCTGTGTTTTGAAGTATGGGCAGTACCTATATTTTAATTTTCTAATGGCCAATTTTTATAAATTGATAAATAAATGTAAAGTTAGATGTGGATATTATTAGGAAACATTAAATGACCCACAGAATATAAATAGATCTGGAATTTTTAAAAATTAATTTTCTCAAATGTATCATAAACAAATCTGAACCTATAAATTTAAAGTATTAAACATTTAGAAAAAATGGAAACTTTAATCAAATTTTGTGATTCTTTTAAATACTTAAAGTGATATACAAATGTGAAAATAATTTACCAAATATTCTATCCAGAAATTTGATATTAGCAACTGACAAAATAATTTTCAAGAAAACAGAAAATATCTGATACCAACTGAACTATTATTAGCCATTCTTGTTCTTTGATACAGGAAAAATATTAGCTAGTCTTTGGAACTTAAGTTTAGAGATGGTGATGGGGAATCTGTAAATAGTGAACATAACCACAAACAGCAAAATAGTCCTTACACCTAATAAGAATTTTTTTCATTAAACACAGATAATAACTGTAATTATAATATTTTAATATAAAGAAAAATATATTAGGGAATATATATGACTAATCTTCAAAAAAAAATGGTCTTTTCCCCAAAAAAGGAAATTTTTAGCCATTTCATTTATTTTTACTCTATTTGCTCATTCTTAAAAACAAGTACTCATCTGTATTTATTTAACAATATTATTTTAGAAGAGCACAGATGATGTTTGGTGCTCTAAGTTTTTCAAGCCAAGAAGTAGTCTACTTAAAACTGGCTTCAGTTTTCTTTTCTGTTGTATATTTTTACTACATTTTCACGGTATGTTCTACTTAAAATACAAACACACAGATGGCAAGATACTGTTACCAGCCATAATGTTGAAGTATGTTTGTGTGTGTTGGTGGAAAATATCTATAAAATGAAGTACTTGTAGACAACAAACAAAATCCATTCCCTGTAGATATTTTATAATATAGCTACATATGGAGCACTTTAATGACCACAATAATATGCTTCTAAAATTAGGTTTGTTTACTTCGGTGAAAAATTATACAATCTTTGGAGACCAAATCCAAAATTTGCCTCCAATTTTTCAGCAAGATCAAAGAAAAGATTTTGCTAAGTATAACCTAAGGAAATGAAAAGAAAAAAGGAAAAGGTTTAAAATTGAAGTTATTTGACATAATCTGACATATATTTAAACTATTTGGTGTTGTTCATGCCTTTATGTAAATAAAGTGACTTTTAGGCAGACACATATTTTAAAAGGAATCCATTTTCTTTAACGTGATAACAATGAAACATTTTAAAACATCCACTGGCTTATTATGCTAATTTCTTTCCAATTCAACATTAATTATTGCCGTACAAACCGAGGGAATTCTAATGGAGAAGCTATGTTTGTTCCTAAAACATAAAATTAATTAATTTAAGCATTTTTGGTTGCAAGATTGAAAACATCTGGATTGTTTCAAAATGATTTAACTTAAAGAAGAAAGAAGAGAGACAACCATACCATACAAAGGACATGGTTAACTTTCAGAGAAATCATCAGTATAAAATTTGGCCTCCAGATTTACAGTATTGGTAAATGATATATACAGAAATAATTGATTCAATAGCTGAGACAGAAACTAAACAGAAATGTAGTGGAAAATATCAGATTAATTTATTATTGGGGTAACAATGAAACATGAAGAAAAATCAAAGCAATCAGTTATATTTGCTAAAAATGTTGCTATTATCAGTTTGCATTTAAACCTCTTATTGCTTGATGTGAGACCCATTAAAATTTTAATAGTGAACTTTTTATTTTTAATCCAAATATTTCTTTTTTTCTCAACAACAAACAACTTTAAATGAGTCATTGAGATTTTAACCATGATTTCAATTTCTTTGATTTTATCATTTATGCCTGTATGTTTAATGGTCAAGTTTCATCATAGAAATAGAAAATTATGTACCTCTTTATAACTAACTTTTTTCCTTGTTTATCTACTTTATCTCAGATTTTAGCTACATACAATACTTTGCATTTTAGCTTGTTTCCAGTAACAAAGAATAGTCAATATATAAATAACTAGATGTATTTTAGAACAAAAAATAAATACCTTGTTATTTTGATGGAGTCATTGGATAACTGCCTAATTGTGTCTGGAGGTAATCAATATATTTATTTTTATTTATTTATTTTTTAAACCATCTTCATTGGGGTATAATTGCTTTACAATGGTGTGTTAGTTTCTGCTTTATAACAAAGTGAATCACCTATACATATACATATGTTCCCATATGTCTTCCCTCTTGCGTCTCCCTCCCTCCCACTCTCCCCATCCCACCCCTCCAGGCTGTCCCAAAGCCCCGAGCTAATATCCCTGTGCCTTGCGGCTGCTTCCCCCTAGCTATCTACCTTACTATGTTTGTTAGTGTGTATATGTCCATGACTCTCTCTCGCCCTGTCAAAACTCACCCTTCCCCCTCCCCATATCCTCAAGTCCGTTCTCCAGTAGGTCTGCGTCTTTATTCCTGTCTTACCCCTAGGTTCTTCATGACATTTTTTCCCTTAAATTCCATATATATGTGTTACCATACGGTATTTGTCTTTTTCTTTCTGACTTACTTCACTCTGTATGACAGACTCTAGGTCTACACATCTCATTACAAATAACTCAATTTCATTTCTTTTTAAGGCTGAGTAATAGTCCATTGTGTATATGTGCCACATCTTCTTTATCCATTCGTTCGATGATGGGTGCTTAGGTTGTTTCCATCTCCGGGCTATTGTAAATAGAGCTGCAATGAACATTTTGGTACATGACTCTTTTTGAATTTTGGTTTTCTCAGGGTATATGCCCAGTAGTGGGACCGCTGGGCATATGGTAATTCTATTTGTAGTTTTTTAAGGAACCTCCATACTGTTCTCCATAGTGGCTGAACCAATTCACATTCCCACCAGCAGTGCAAAAGTGTCCCCTTTTATCTACACCCTCTCCAGCATTTATTGTTTATAGATTTTTTGATGATGGCCATTCTGACTGGTGTGAGATGATATCTCATTGGAGTTTTGATTTGCATTTCTCTAATGATTAATGATGTTGAGCATTCTTTCATGTGTTTGTTGGCATTCTGTATATCTTCTTTGGAGAAATGTCTATTTAGGTCTTCTGCCCATTTTTGGATGGGGTTGTTTGTTTTTTTGTTATTGAGCTGCATGAGCTGCTTGTAAATTTTGGAGATTAATCCTTTGTCAGTTGCTTCATTTGCAAATGTTTTCTCCCATTCTGAGGGTTGTCTTTTGGTCTTGATTATGGTTTCCTTTGCTGTGCAAAAGCTTTGAAGTTTCATTAGGTCCCATTTGTTTATTTTTGTTTTTATTTCCATTACTCTAGGAGGTGGGTCAGAAAGGATCTTGCTGTGATTTATGTCATAGAGTGTTCTTCCTATGTTTTCCTCTAAGAGTTTGATAGTTTCTGGCTTTCCATTTAGGTCTTTAATCCATTTTGAGCTTATTTTTGTGTATGGTGTTAGGGAGTGATCTAATCTCATACTTTTACATGTACCTGTCCAGTTTTCCCAGCACCATTTATTGAAGAGGCTGTCCTTTCTCCACTGTACATTCCTGCCTCCTTTATCAAAGATAAGGTGTCCATATGTGCGTGGGTTTATCTCTGGGATTTCTATCCTGTTCAACTGATCTATTTTTCTGTTTTTGTGCCAGTACCATACTGTCTTGATTACTGTTGCTTTGTAATATAGTCTGAAGTCAGGGAGCCTGATTCCTCCAGCTCCATTTTTCGTTCTCAAGATTGCTTTCGCTATTCGGGGTCTTTTGTGTTTCCATACAAATTGCGAAATTTTTTGTTCTAGTTCTGTGAAAAATGCCAGTGGTAGTTTGATAGGGATTGCATTGAATCTGTAGATTGCTTTGGGTAGTAGAGTCATTTTCACAATGTTGATTCTTCCCATCCAAGAACATGGTATATCTCTCCATCTATTTGTATCATCTTTAATTTCTTTCATCAGTGTGTTATAATTTTCTGCATACAGGTCTTTCGTCTCCTTAGGTAGGTTTATTCCTAGATATTTTATTCTTTTTGTTGCAATGGTAAATGGGAGTGTTTTCTTGATTTCACTTTCAGACTTTTCATCATTAGTATATAGGAATGCCAGAGATTTCTGTGCATTAATTTTGTATCCTGCTACTTTACCAAATTCATTGATTAGCTCTAGTAGTTTTCTGGTAGCATCTTTAGGATTCTCTATGTATAGTATCATGTCATCTGCAAACAGTGACAGCTTTACTTCTTCTTTTCCGATTTGGATTCCTTTTATTTCCTTTTGTTCTCTGATTGCTGTGGCTAAAACTTCCAAAACTATGTTGAATAAGAGTGGTGAGAGTGGGCAACCTTGTCTTGTTCCTGATCTTAGTGGAAATACTTTCAGTTTTTCACCATTGAGGATGATGTTTGCTGTGGGCTTGTCATATATGGCCTTTATTATGTTGAGGAAAGTTCCCTCTATGCCTACTTTCTGGAGGGTTTTTATCATAAATGGGTGTTGAATTTTGTCGAAAGCTTTCTCTGCATCTATTGAGATGATCATATGGTTTTTCTCCTTCAATTTGTTAATATGGTTTATCACATTGATAGATTTGCGTATATTGAAGAATCCTTGCATTCCTGGAATAAACCCCACTTGATCATGGTGTATGATCCTTTTAATGTGCTGTTGGATTCTGTTTGCTAGTATTTTGTTGAGGATTTTTGCATCTATGTTCATCAGTGATATTGGCCTGTAGTTTTCTTTCTTTGTGACTTCCTTGTCTGGTTTTGGTATCAAGGTGATGGTGGCCTTGTAGAAGGAATTTGAGAGTGCTCCTCCCTCTGCTATATTTTGGAAGAGTTCGAGAAGGATAGGTGTTAGCTCTTCTCTAAACGTTTGATAGAATTCACCTGTGAAGCCATCTGGTCCTGGGCTTTTGTTTGTTGGAAGGTTTTTAATCAAGTTTCAATTTCAGGGCTTGTGATTGGTCTGTTCGTATTTTCTATTTCTTCCTGATTCAGTCTTGGCAGGTTGTGCATTTCTAAGAATTTGTCCATTTCTTCCAGATTGTCCATTTTATTGGCATAGAGTTGCTTGTAGTAATCTCTCATGATTTTTTTTATTTCTGCAGTGTCAGTTGTTACTTCTCCTTTCTCATTTCTAATTCTATTGATTTGAGTCTTCTCCCTTTTGTTCTTGATGAGTCTGGCTAGTGGTTTATCTATTTTGTTTATCTTCTCAAAGAACCAGCTTTTAGTTTTATTGATCTTTGCTATCGTTTCCTTCATTTCTTTTCCATTTATTTCTGATCTGATTTTTATGATTTCTTTCCTTCTGCTAGCTTTGGGGCTTTTTGTTCTTCTTTCTCTAATTGCTTGAGGTGCAAGGTTAGGTTGTTTATTCGAGATGTTTCCTGCTTCTTAAGGTGGGCTTGTATTGCTATAAACTTCCCCATTAGAATGGCTTTTGCTGCATCCCATAGGTTTTGGGTCGTTGTGTCTCCATTGTCATTTGTTTCTAGGTATTTTTTTATTTCCTCTTTGATTTCTTCAGTGATCACTTCATTATTAAGTAGTGTATTGTTTAGCCTCCATGTGTTTGTATATTTTACAGATCTTTTCCTGTAATTGATATCTAGTCTCATGGTGTTGTGGTCAGAAAAGATACTTGATACAATTTCAGTTTTCTTAAATTTACCAAGGCTTGATTTGTGACCCAAGATATGATCTATCCTGGAGAATGTTCCATGAGCACTTGAGAAAAATGTGTATTCTGTTGTTTTTGGATGGAGTGTCCTATAAATATCAATTAAGTCCATCTTGTTTAATGTATAATTTAAAGCTTGTGTTTCCTTATTTATTTTCATTTTGGATGATCTGTCCATGGGTGAAAGTGGGGTGTTAAAGTCCCCTACTATGAATGTGTTACTGTCGATCTCCCCTTTTATGGCTGTTAGTATTTGCCTTATGTATTGAGGTGCTCCTATGTTGGGTGCATAAATATTTACAATTGTTATATCTTCTTCTTGGATCGATCCCTTGATCATTATGTAGTGTCTTTCTTTATCCCTTTTAATAGTCCTTATTTTAAACTCTATTTTGTCTGATATGAGAATTGCTACTCCAGCTTTCTTTTGGTTTCCATCTACATGGAATATCTTTTTCCATCCCCTTACTTTCAGTCTGTATGTGTCTCTTGGCCTGAGGTGGGTCTCTTGTAGACAGCATATAAAGGGTCTTATTTTTGTATCCATTCAGCCAATCTGTGTCTTTTGGTGGGAGCATTTAGTCCATTTACATTTAAGGTAATTATCGATATGTATGTTCCTATTCCCATTTTCTGTATTGTTTTGGGTTCGTTATTATAGGTCGTTTCCTTCTCTTGCATTTCTTATCATTATATTTATTCAAGTGCATTTTTTCCTTCTTTCCTTCAAGTGTTTTTTTATGGATTATATTCATCTTTAGAACTTGGAAAATGTATATATTAAACCTACTAATTGCTATTTCCCCACAGGTTTTTTTTTTTCTTAAACTCAATAACTGACTCTGTGGAAATTAGCTTGCAATTTGAATGATATATTGTTGTTGAATTACAATTCAATGATAAGTGTTAATTGGTAACAAAAATCAAAGCCAAAAGCCATCAGTTTGTTTTTGCTTAGTTTGGTTTATCTGTGACCTCTCAGAATCTGACAAGTAGATGGGACATATCATCTTTCTACTGCATTTCTTTTTTTTTTTTTTTTGTCTTATATTACTCCTCAGGCTCACCAACACAATCAAACTCTCAAAATGTATTAATAGCCTTCCACGTAATTGAAATAGAAAGGCTTGTATATGAAATGATATGAAGGACACTGAGGAATTTCCCCCACAGCTCCTCAAATTCTACCTTTAGACATTCATCACTTTAGGTAAATCATTGCTTCTTCTCACCTCTCCTCACCAGAACTTTCCCAGGACTCCACTCAAAGGAATTGATTTCACTTTAGAGTGAATTCACTTATCATACCATTTGCTTTGTGATATAGGAAACCAAGAGAGCATAGCAAGTTCAGATTGTTAAGAGGCAGAAAAAAGAATGTGCTGATAGCTGGAAAGAATAGGCTAAATTTGCTTTGTCATAATTTTGTGAAACTTTCTTAATATCACTTCAGTTTGGATTAGAATCATTTCCCACCTTGAAGCTATAAAACTGAGATTAACTTGTAGACACAATGGGGCTCTAAATAAAGGCAGATATCCTCTGCAAGAGGGGAGTGAATCTCCTCTGGAGCTAGTAAACAGTCCTCACTTCTTTCTACCTTCTATAATTCTGAACCAAAAGGGAAAAACAGGCTGAATAAATTAATATGTTTATGTGACTTGTAGCATGTAAAATAACCTCAAATTAAATATCTTTCCTCATAATTACATGCATTTTCTCTTTTAGATAAACCTGTGTATCATTATTTCTATCATCATGATCATCCTCATTATTATTAATGAATTTTGCATCCATTTTTGGGACTAAACTCAGTGATGCGTCGGCCTCTGTACTGATCCATGGAGGCAGGTGGCCTGTCTGACAATGACTGTAACCCTCATAATACTCCCAGTCAATTGTGCAGGAAGTCATTCCCTCCCAATTTCTGCAATGAGCAAATTATTCCCTAAAGTGTGAGATTTGATTACATTTTCTCAGCATGCATTCAGACAAATGTTATTATTGGTCATAAAGTTATCCAGCCCAGTGACCTATGGTGACAGTGAATTTCACAAGGTGACTGCCTGCTGAGTGAAGCATCTCCTTTCATTTGTTCTAAATATTTTATATTATGGAGCCTGAAAATAAAGGAAGAAACTTCAGATGTTTAAATACAGTGACTCTAGCATAGCAAGGTGGTGATATTTTAATATCTACATCTTTCATTTGCCTTCATTGAGTAGAGTTGTCAAATTTAGCAAATAAAAATACAAAATTCCCAGTTAAATTTGAATTTATGATAAAAAATGATTTTAGTAACAGTATGTTCCATGCAATATTTGGGACATATTTATACTAAAATATGAAACGTGTGGTTTATCTGAAATTCAAACTTAACAACTTCACTTAAGGTGTTCTGCAGTTTATTGGGTTTCATTTTAACATTTGCTTCACCAGATACCATTTGTATTTACTATAGGTTGCCTTTATATAAATCACTGATTCAATTAACTGTTTAAAGTGTTATATACAAAGAAATGTTATAATTTGTAATTTCCCTTTGAATAACTCAGAAATTAGATATGGTGGAATGCTTGCTAGACATATTTTAAGTTCAAAACCCAAATCTATTTGTTAAAAAAAAAAGAGAATGGGCAAGAGCAAGTCAAATAAGATTGCTTTTCTTTTAATAGATTCTTTCAGTCAGTCACTGAAACACTAGCTCTGAATTAAAATATCCACTTTCTTTTTCTCCCTTTTTGGAACTATTCTCATGCATGGCTTTGTATGTAAAATTCATAAATGATTGCATCACTGAATCCAGATTTAACTGTTGCCTGAATGAAATTGTCACCACAGGGAAATCCATGTAGCACTGGAAAGGTCATGAGAGCACCTGCCCAGATATCAGCACATTGTGATTCTTTGTGCTGCAACCTTGGTTAGTAGAGATTATCTGTGGAGAAAAACACTAATATTTACTCTCAGAGGAAGTTGCTGAACAAGACAGCTCACTTGGCGGGTACTCTGTTAGCATTGGATAAACCAGTGTGCAAATATTTATTATCTCAACAGAAAAAGATGGAAATTTTCTACTTGAGCAAAATTCTGTAAGTGGGGCATTTGGAGTAATAGAATTCCATGCATACCTATGTGGGAGAAAATGTATTTCAATAACAGACCATAAACCTTTGGGGAAATAGCTAGAGGTCTTTCTATAGTGACTGCCAAGCTGTAGTAATTGCTTATGGCATTGTCAGCATAAAGTAAGAAAGTCACTGTAGAACCTCTTTGGAACATGGCCAAGCAGATTCTCAAAATTCTCTAGAGAAATCCAGATGTCTCAGTGTAATTTTTGTCCGGTTTGTTCCCTATATCAACTTTAGCTATAAGTAAAGAAAACAGTAATTACTCTGAGCAGAGGATGTCAAGTACTTCATAAACATATAACATTGTATTTCCTAGTCCTGACTCAAAGTTAGACCCAAGGGAAGACACAATTGGGTCTTTGATCACACCTTTTGCATGAGACTCAAGAATCTTACTTAGCTTTGAATCTATAGAATTCTATTTTACTTATTTTATTTATTTATTTATTTTTTATTGTGATACGTGGGCCTCTCACTGTTGTGTCCTCTCCCATTGCAGAGCACAGGCTCCGGATGCACAGGCTCAGCGGCCATGGCTCACGGGCCCAGCCGCTCCGTGGCATGTGGGATCTTCCCAGACCCGGGCACATACCCGTGTCCCCTGCATTGGCAGGCGGACTCTCAACTACTGCGCCACCAGGAAGCCCTAGAATTCTATTTTAGAACAAAAAAATTTATAAAAGTGAACAATGTATCATGCACAGTGGTGGATGTGACAGCAAAGAGGTGAAAAGCAGACCAACACCACTGCTGTCAGTGTAGCTGATGTTATGAAGAGGCCCATGAGCATATGATGCTGTATAGACTGTAAAGATTTTCAATAATCGTACTTCTTTTTGGTAGGAGGTCACAATCTAAAACCAGGGAGTGGAGAACTGGACACTCAAAAGAAGGCCTTAGAAATAGATAACTAAATACCTCAAAAGTTTCAGCACTAATGAGGAAGGCAAAAAATCTATTTTGGTGTATTTTCTCCTTTTTTTAGGAAATATAATCAATGATGATGGTTACTCTTTGTTAAGGGCATACTGCAGGCTTTGTGTACGTTATCTTTTTATCCTTATCATTGTTAGAGATAATGCAGGTAGAGATGAAGTAGTGGATTGTTATTTCTAATTTACAAATGGGTATCTTGTTTGAGTTCACACATTAAGTTATAGGATCAAGAGCAAAAGTAAGACTGAAGTAAAAAAAAAAAGAATCAAACTAAGTAAAAGACACATTCTTTCTTCCATACCTTGTAACCAGTGGGTCTGGACAGGGGACAGTTTTGCCCCTGAAAGCCGATTTGGCACTGTCTGGAGATATTTTTGGTTGCCACAACTGTGGGGAGGGGAGAGGAAGAATGTTAGGCATCTATTGGGTAGGGGCCAGGATGATGCTAAACATCCTACAGTGTGCAAGAAAGTCCCCACAACAAACAGCATCTGGCCCAGATGCCAAGGTTGAGCAACGCTGGTTTAAAAGAAGCCTTCTATTAAGCTGCTTTGATACCTGTGTCAGTTTTATCATTTAAAAAAGAAAATTCTCTGTTATACTCCACAATTACTTAGGTAATGACCACAGAGACCAAGAACTCAAATATTCCTGCTATTCTACCTACTAGATGTGTGAATTTGGGTAAATATTCCTAAAGTACAGGTTTGGTGCTATTGTGATTCAACCATTTTTATGACCCAGTTGCTTTCACCAAGGAAATGGGTGAATTATAACAAATAAAATTGTTGCAATTCTAATAGCCATCATAATCAGGTCATACACACACACACACACACACACACACACACACACACACCCCTCATTATTTTCCCAAACTTTTAGTCTCCAGTACTATTCTAGTCACCTAGACTCAAAACCATATATATATTCATCCTGTCCCTCAGGCATGAACCTTATTGTCACCGGTCTTGTTTTAGAGACTTACTTGTATGTTTTTCAAAAGGATCTTTTTTAGTCCAGTCTGGTCTATGCACACAAACTCTTGACTATGTCATTCTCTGGTTTAACAAACAAAAAAAGAGGCAAACGAAAAACAATTTGTCTCTGAATTACTTTTATCTGCAAGTGACACAAAACAACACAACAGTGGCTAAAACAGTTCAGAGCTCTGTTTCATGAAGTTCTCAGGGATCCAGACTACTTCCAATTCACTATTTTGTTCTTATAGTATAGCCTTTGTCTCACAGAAAAAGATGGATAGTCCAGATCCAGATTTCTGATCCATGTACAGGCAACAAGGAGAGGAAAGGACAAAGAAGGACATAGCTCTTTCTTTGAGAACACTTCTTGGAATTTGCACACAAAACCTTTGCCTTTCTATCATTGGAAGTAATGTAGTCATATGATGGCATCCAGCTACAAGGGAGGCTAGGAAACATAGTTTTTATTTTGGGTAGCCACACAACAGGGGCTCAGTTGTTAAAGAAAGAAGAGGAACATGGAGAAGGAAAGGTATGTACACAAACAAAAAAGTAATTCCCCTTTGACAAGACAGTAAATGTCAAATTATCAACATGACTATGGAGGCTTCTAAAATAAGCCTTGCCTTAGCTTTTCAGCCTCCTTTTCCACAATTTACAGGTTTTACTACTGCTAAACCTTCTTTAAATGCACCATTATTACTAGAGTTCCTTCTTTTCAGCCTTTCAATTTTGTTACTTCTTGTTTTCCAAAGTCAGGCTATCCATATTTAGAAGCTGAGCTTAGATTTTTACCATTACCCTCTATGTCTTCCTGTTAGTCCCTTATGGAAAGAATCTCTTCTCCTCTGTGTTCCTCTAACTCTTGGTGTTCCTATCATAGTTCTTCCATCATTTGTCAGAGCATTTTCTACTCTCTTATCCCTTCTACTCACCTGTAAACTTTAAGAGAGGTTAGTCCTGTTCAGTGTTTTCGTGCTCGAATAGTCCTTTCTAGTTACACTAGTTACATTAAATATGACTGAACTCCAAAACCTGGTAAAAAAAAGTCTTTACTAAGTTTTGACTATGGTGAAGAGAAGTTGAATACTTTGGAACAAAATAGTACTAAACCTTATCTGGCGTTCCCTCAGTTAATCAACCTAATATCTCTTTCTCCTTTGCTTTCCTTCAGTTTGATCACATTCCAAAAAAGCCTTTTCCATGTCATCTTCACAGTTTTATTTTTGTTCTCCATCAACAGCTTTGTAAAAACCATATATTTTTTAAACTTTTCCTTCTCAATCAGTAAAGGTAAACATTTTCTTCAAATTTGAATTCTAAACTCAATTTCTGACTTCAAAGAAAGTTTAGCTTAACTAATGTGGTGACAGTCAAACCTCGATTAGGAACTGCCTCAGTTCAGGCTGCTATAACAAAATGTAATAGACTCAGTGGATTAAACAAGTATTTATTTATTTATTTACACTCTAGGCTGCTTTTACTTTTTTAAAAAAAATTTAGGTTAATTGTTTTATTGCAGTATAGTTGATTTACAATGTTGTATTAGTTTCTTCTGTACACCAAAGTGAGTCAGTTATACATACACATATATCCACTCTTTCTTAGATTCTATTCCCATGTAGGTCATTACAGAGTATTGAATAGAGTTCCCTGTGCTATTCAGTAGGTTCTTATTAGTTATCTATTCTATATATAATAGTGCGTATATGTTAATCCCAGTCTCAGTTTCCTTCTACATGTTTGTTTTCTATATTTGTGACTCAACTTCTGTTCTGTAAATAGTTTCATTTGTACCATTTGCACTTATTTCTCACAGTTCTGGAGGCTCAAACGTATAATATCAAGGTGCCAGCAATTCTTTGCCTGGTGAGGGCTCTCTTCCTGATTTGCAGATGTCTGTCTTCTGGCAATATTGTTCAGTGGCCTAGAAAGAGTTCTCAGGTCTCTTCTTCTTTTTACAAGAGAATTAATTTTATCACAATGGTCTCATTCTCATGACCTAATCTAAATGTAATTGCCTTCCAAAGGCCCTAAGTCCAAATACCACTGTACTGGGGATTAGGACTTCATTTTATGAAGTGGGCAGGTGGGAGGCAGCAAAAGCATTCAGTTCATAGCAGAAATATATCAGTTAGAACTGAAAGCGACCTCATGTGCCATAAAAAATTGGCATTTGAAAGTCAGGGGTTCAGAGCAAGAAGTTTTGGGGTAGGAAGGCAAATAGATCAAAAGACATAATATCTTGATTCATGGGGTATGAAAAGAGAATGAGTCCAAAGAAATTTGTTCTTAGATCACGTCTAAAATTTTTAAACAGACAGAGGTTTTATTAATATATGATAGAAAGTTTATAAAATGTAGTTTGTTATTATAAATTTACATTTTTTTAGAGCAGTGTTTTTTTTTTCAAACTTGTTTTCATTGTTGCACCCTAAGGAGAAGTTTTCCTTATTTTTTTCCTAATCATTCTCACCATCAAGAAAGCTTAATATCACAGATATACTATATATCTATTCATGTACTGTAACCCTTTGGAGGGCCACAGATTATTATAATATCTTTCTTCTCCCAAGAACCACTTTCCTCTCCTAGGTGACAATATCACTTCACTAAAGAATGCTTGTTGTCAAATGAAATAATTAAATTAAATAACTCATAAATATAACACTGTTTAAATTTAAACATCTTAACTTGTCATTGAAAAACTTTCAATTTCTTCCTCCAAGTTGTTGCCTATAAGGTAATATTTAGGCGACATTAAGTTTGAAATTTTAAAACTGGAAGGAATCAAGTTGGTATAACTTTGAAATCATTTTCAGGGTGCCCCTTCCATACCACTATCACCTTTGGTGACACTACTCTAGTGAGACTTGCCTCTTGGATCCCCCTAGGCCCTAATGAGCCAGGTACTTTTTAATCTAGAGAAGTTTCTCTCTTCTTTTTTCATGCCACTGACTTTAGGCAGAAACCGCGTTAGTTTTTCTATGGAATGTCCCACATTCTGCATTTGTGACTATGGTACTTTGTGGTATATTTACCTCATTTCTCTATCTTCCAAATTTAATAAAATGAAAAATTAAATCCAGAGGCTTGGTGTTGCTTCAGGTTTAACTTGCTTTTTTTCCGCAAGAACAACCTAAGGTGTGTGCTACATGTTGCCTCACATCAGAAAGTACATAGTATCTGATTATCTCACTTTTAGTGATAATTAATCAAAGGGTGTACTGATTGAGAATGAAGAGATAATACTGTCATTGTTTGCAGATGAAGGAGTGTCTACGTAAAACATCCAAAAGCATCAACAACATCTCTTGGAACAAAGAAATGCTTAGAGCAGGACACAAGGTTAATGTTACAAAAGTCAATTACTTTCCTATAAACCAGCAATGAACAAGTACAACTAAAACCATAATGCCAATTACATTAGCTAATGTAACCCCCCAAAAAGAAATACTTAAGTATAAATCTAACATAATATGTACAAAATCTACAAAAGGAAAACTACAAAACTCTGATGAAAGAAAGCAAAGAAGAACTAAATAATTGGAGAGGTATTTCATGTTCATGGATAGGAAGACTCAATAATGTCAAGATGTCAGTTCTTTCCAACTTTATCTGTAGATTCAGTGCAATCTCAGTCAAAATCCCAGTAAGTTATTTTGTGGTTACTGAGAAATAGATCAATGGAACATAATAAAGAGCCCAGAAATAGACGCACATAAACATAGTTAACTGATCTCTGACAAAGGAGCAAAGGCAATACGATGGAACAAGGACAGTATCTTCAAAAAATGGTGCTGGAGTAACT
Source organism: Phocoena phocoena (assembly GCF_963924675.1). Classification (NCBI taxonomy): domain Eukaryota; kingdom Metazoa; phylum Chordata; class Mammalia; order Artiodactyla; family Phocoenidae; genus Phocoena; species Phocoena phocoena. The sequence continues at coordinate 46,418,999 of NC_089236.1, read as the reverse complement.
GGACATCCACATGTAATCAAATGAATCTAGATACATTCCTTAAGTTTCACGAAACCTAATTCAAAATGGATCACAAATCTAAATGTAAAATGAAAAACTATAAAACTCCTAGAAGATTAAATGAGAGAAAATCTAGATGGCCTTGGATTTAATGATGACTTTTTAGGTACAATGCCAAAGACATAATCCAAGAAAGAAAGAATTGATAAGCTAGATTTCATTAGAATTAAAAGCTTATATGTTGTGAAAGACACTGGCAAGAGAATAAAAATGTCACAATTTTAGAGAAAATATTTACAAATATATATCTGATAAATAACTGATATATAATATATACATAAGAACTCTTAAAACAACAACAAAAAAGTAAACAAGAAATTAAAGATTGGCTAAAGACTTTAACAAACATCTCAACAAACAGTATATATAGATGACAAACATATGAAATGATGCTACACATCATTTGTCATCAGAAATGCAAATTAAAACAACAATGAGATACTGTTATATACCTATTAGAATGAGGAAATCTGGAGTACTGATGACACTTAAATGATGAGGACATAGAATAACAGAAACTCTCATTCATTGATGGCAAGAATGCAAAGTGGTGCAGCCACTTTGGAAGACAATTTGGCAGTTCTTATAAAACTAAATATATTCTTACCATATGATATGACAGTTATGCTCCTTGATATTGCCCAAAAGAGTTGAAAATTTATGTTCACATAAAACCTGCATATGGAGGATTATAGCAGCTTTATTCATAATTGCCAAAACTTGGAAGCAACCAAAATGTCCTTCAGTAGGTGAATGAATAAATAAACTATGATACATCCTGACAATAGAATATTATTTAACACCATAAAGAAATGAACTAACAAGTCATGAAAAGACATAGAGGAAACTTAAATGCCTATTACTAAGAGAAAAGACACTAATCTCAAAAGACTATACACTGTATGACTCCAATTATATGACATTCTGTGAAAGGCAAAATTATGAAGACAGTAAAAAGAATAGCAATTGCCAGGGATTGGGGGAAGGGTAGGGATGAATAGGCAAAATACAGATGTTTAGGGCAGTGAAACTACTATGATAATATAATGGCATATACTTATTATATATTGGGTCAAACTCATAGAATATACAACATGAAGAGTGAATCCTGATGTAAACTATGGACTTTGAGTGATGATGTATCACTGTAGGTTCATCAGTAATAAATATACCACTCTGGTGTGGGATGTTAATAATAAGGGCAGTTATGCATGTGTGGGAAAAGAGGGGATATGGGAAACCCCTGCATCTTCTACTCAATCATGGTATAAATCTGAAAGTTTTCTAAAAAGTAAAATCTATTAAAAATTTGCCAGTGAGTCACTAGGGGTAATAGTAGGTGGTGCCACTCCCACTTGTACCCCCTGATTCCTGGTCCCATGAGTCCTGGCTGTAGGAGAAACAACACCGTATATTGGACACTGACTGAGAGCACATATAGCCTTCTGGAGAACCTTGCCCTCATCCTGCAAAGTAGTGCCACCTAGCTGTCAGTCTAACTGAGTCTCCCAAAAGCCATTCTGCCATTCTATCAAGCCAGCTGCCTCATGATGGGGAACATGATAAAGTCACCAGCAAAACTCATTAACAATTTCCAGGGAGTAAAAATAGATTCTGCGTAATGAAGTCCAACCATTTTTTCCTTTGTGCTTAGTCTAGTCTCACTTGCTCATAGGGTACCATGTGAAGAGGCTTTGCACCTGGCACTTCAGACCTGAGTTCCTAAGTGTGGAATGGCTGCACCTACAACTCAATTCATGACTGTGCACAGAAGAGCCAGCAGTGCGCCATACTCAATTCAAGATGACGGTGGTAGGCCTTGTGCAGAGAGGCTGCACCGGAACTGCGATCTGGAGCGTGAGCGGCGCAGCCGCGCCTGCGCCTGGCTCATGAGAGCTCCAGCCCTCCCCGCTGAGGAGAACCCTAAAAAGCAGCCCCGCCCAAGGCCTGTGAAAGAGAGCAGCTGCTAAAGAGAGGCCTGTGAAAGGAGCTTGGGCTCCTCTGCCTCTCCATTGTTTGATGCAAGAATAAAGATTTCCTTTGCTTCTGAACCGAACTTGGTCTCCTTCTATTTGTGCAGGAGGACTCTTGTTGAGGACTGACTCTGGAGGGTAAGTAACAATAAGACCAGTGAATTCCATGAGCATGGGCCGATTGCCATGTTAATTCACTATGAAGTGAATTACTTGATCAGAAGAAATGCTGTGTGGAATACCATGCTGATGTTCTTTAAGTCCACAGTGATAATTTGTGCAGAAGCAGTGCAGTTAGGGGAGGAAAATTCATAACCATAGTAACTGTCTATTCCAGTAAGAACAAACCGTTATCGAACCAAACTTGGGTCTGCTTGCGCACATGCTGTAAAGCCAATATACCGCCACCAAGTTTTGGTGAAGGAAAGTACAGCTTTTATTGTAAGGTGCCAGACAAGGAGTCTGGGGCAGCTAATGCTCAAAAAACCCAAACTTCCTGATGGGTTTCAGAGAAAAAGCTTTTATTGACAAAACTGGGGGGAGGGGTGGGTTTCAGGGTGTGTAACCCTTCTCCAATTGGTTGGTGGAGAGGTAACTGGGTGGTGTTTCAAGAAACTCAGTCGTCAGCCTTCTGGTTCCATCCAGCCTGGGGTCCACGTGCTTGTGCTCAGCCTGAAGATACTATCCTCCACCTGGGTAGGGGCCTTTGTTCCTGTAAAAGAACTCAGAGATAAGTATCAAATTGTTATATACATCCCCTGAAGAGAAACCAGGACCAGGCCCCACTGCCGCACTCATTTTTTTCTGCATTTCCTCATGCCTCTAATTACTAACTGAATCTGCCCTTTGAAACTCAGAAAAGATCTAGAAGGCTAAAACCTTTTTCCTACAAGCAAGAAATAGGGGACACATGAAAGGCCTTTTTATTTGGAAGGGCCCCACAGGGTCCTGCATGGCTTCAAGATTACTGCTCTCTCCATGATGGAAGCAGTCCAGTGTAATCGACTGGTCACCAAGTTGCTGGCTAATCACCCAGGTAAGTAGTGCCCTATCAGAGACTCAGTGCTGAGTTCTAATGTTGGCAGATTAGGCACTTAGTGGTAGTTGTAGTTAAGTCAGCCTTGGGGAGTGGAAGTCATGTTGCTGAATCCATGCATAACCTCCATCCCTGACATTATGGCCACTTTGTTCATAGGACTATTCGGTGATGACAAGGGTCACTGGGGAAGGGTGCTGACTGGTATCTACACAATGGGTCATCTTTCCACCTTATTATTAAAGTCATTCAGGTCTTTTCTTTCTCTATCAGTTGATTGTGGGGAACTCCTTATGAGGCCATAGGCACAGGCTAGGAGAGAGAAGGTAGTTTAGCAGGAGTGGGGACCATGGGCATTTGGGCCACTTCATGTAATTTACTTGTGCCTTTAGGGACTGCTTGGGCCAGATTTCATTTATACCTCATTATTTGATGATTGACTGCTACTATGTACACCGAACTTTATGGCTTGGTGAGTCATATAACACCTAGTTCCTTATGGATAGCTCACTTCGTATGGTAACTTGCTGGCTCATGGGTAAGCATTCCACTAAGGCCCAGTGGTAAGCCAAAAGTTATTTCTCAAAAAGAAAGTAGCTATCTGCAGAAAAAATGACAGGACTCTTTTCCAAAATTTTAAGGACCTCCTGAAGGGTATTGCCAGAGGCTCCAAATCTGCCACTGACACTTTAAGCACCATTGTATCTGCTGAATCTTATGGCTCAAGTATCAGGGCAGTTTGCACAATAGCCTGGAACTGTTTCTCTCTTCTTCTGGACCTCACTCAAAACTAGCATCTATTTTGGGTGATTTGTTAAATGAGCAAGAATAACACAACCAAACAAGGAGTATCCTGCCTCCAAAATCCAAGGAGGTCTCCTTTAGGGCACATAATAGCATTCCAGTCACTTATGCAGTACTTGAGCTAAGAATTTGAGTCACCAGTGATTTTAGGAGCAACCAGCCAATCTTATTTTATTCATTATTTTGCCAAAAATGTTTGAGAGTATCATATACATGGTCACCCAGATCCTTCCTTCTTATAAATGTTTGATTAGTAGTATACAGTGGTGATATTTTGTCACATTCTATTACCAGATCACACTATGGACTATCAGTGCTCTCTTTACAACTGAAAATAAAGTCATTAGCATATTTAAATTTTATCAGGTTAGAGAGCCAATTCCAGAGCCAATTCGTGGTTTTCTATACAAAGAGAGATTTATTTATTTATTATAAGAAATTGGTTCCCACAGTTATAGAGGTTGATGAGTCCTAATATTTGCAGTTCGCAAACTGGAGAGCCAGGTGAACCAATGATGTAGTCCCAGTATAAGTGCTGGAAGGCTTGAGACCCTGGAAGAGCTGATGTTTCAGATAGAGTACAAAAGCAGGAAGAAAAACTGACGTCCCAGCTCCAAGGCAGTCAAGCAGGAGTTCCTCTTACTCGTGGGAGGTTCAGCTTTTTGTTCTATTCAAACTTTCAATTGTTTAATTGAGGCTCATCCACATTAGTGAGGGTAATCTACTTTATTCAGTCTAAATCTACTGATGTATATGTGTAGCTGATTCACTTTGTTATAAAGCAGAAACTAACACAGACTTGTAAAGCAATTATACTCCAATAAAGATGTTAAAAAGAAAGTCAAATGTTAATCTCATCTGGAAACATCTTCATAGACACACCCAGAATAATGGTGGAGCAAATGTCTGAGCACTCTGATCTAGTCAAATTGACACATAAAATTGCCCCTCATACTCCCAGCCTAAAATTCTCTACTATAAACCTTTTATTTATTGGTTGTAACTATTCTTGCTCATTGACTGTGCTAATTATTTCTTTAAAGTTTGCAAAATAGATACTTGTTTACTTCAACATTCCTTCTCTAAAGAGAATTTTCCTTTATCATCTAGAGCTATTAGGTAACTCTGAAATGCAGTTCACTCAGAAAAGATAAGATAGATATTTTTGTACTTTCTACTTGGTGTCTTAGCATAAGGAGTTTGTTCCCAAGTTATGTTCAGTTGTTGTTGCCTTTTTTGTTTCCTTTCTGTCTTTTTTAAAAAGCATATATATAAACTCCTGGGTTTTATTAATAATTGTTTCCATCACTTGTAATCATCAGTTTTTTTTTTTTTAAACATCTTTATTGGGGTATAATTGCTTTACAATGGTGTGTTAATTTCTGCTTTATAACAAAGTGAATCATCTATACATATACATATGTTCCCATATGTCTTCCCTCTTGCGTCTCCCTCCCTCCCACTCTCCCCATCCCACCCTTCCAGGCTGTCACAAAGCACCGAGCTAATATCCCTGTGCCTTGCGGCTGCTTCCCCCCAGCTATCTACCTTACTACGTTTGTTAGTGTGTATATGTCCATGACTCTCTCTCGCCCTGTCAAAACTCACCCTTCCCCCTCCCCATATCCTCAAGCCCGTTCTCCAGTAGGTCTGCGTCTTTATTCCTGTCTTACCCCTAGGTTCTTCATGACATTTTTTCCCCTTAAATTCCATATATATGTGTTAGCATACGGTATTTGTCTTTTTCTTTCTGACTTACTTCACTCTGTATGACAGACTCTAGGTCTATCCATCTCATTACAAATAGCTCAATTTCATTTCTTTTTAAGGCTGAGTAATATTCCATTGTGTATATGTGCCACATCTTCTTTATCCATTCATCCGATGATGGGCGCTTAGGTTGTTTCCATCTCCGGGCTATTGTAAATAGAGCTGCAATGAACATTTTGGTACATGACTCTTTTTGAATTTTGGTTTTCTCAGGGTATATGCCCAGTAGTGGGATTGCTGGGTCATATGGTAATTCTATTTGTAGTTTTTTAAGGAACCTCCATACTGTTCTCCATAGTGGCTGAAACATTTCACATTCCCACCAGCAGTGCAAGAGTGTCCCCTTTTCTCCACACCCTCTCCAGCATTTATTGTTTATAGATTTTTTGATGATGGCCATTCTGACTGGTGTGAGATGATATCTCATTGGAGTTTTGATTTGCATTTCTCTAATGATTAATGATGTTGAGCATTCTTTCATGTGTTTGTTGGCATTCTGTATATCTTCTTTGGAGAAATGTCTATTTAGGTCTTCTGCCCATTTTTGGATGGGGTTGTTTGTTTTTTTGTTATTGAGCTGCATGAGCTGCTTGTAAATTTTGGAGATTAATCCTTTGTCAGTTGCTTCATTTGCAAATGTTTTCTCCCATTCTGAGGGTTGTCTTTTGGTCTTGATTATGGTTTCCTTTGCTGTGCAAAAGCTTTGAAGTTTCATTAGGTCCCATTTGTTTATTTTTGTTTTTATTTCCATTACTCTAAGGAGGTGGGTCAGAAAGGATCTTGCTGTGATTTATGTCATAGAGTGTTCTTCCTATGTTTTCCTCTAAGAGTTTGATAGTTTCTGGCCTTCCATTTAGGTCTTTAATCCATTTTGAGCTTATTTTTGTGTATGGTGTTAGGGAGTGATCTAATCTCATACTTTTACATGTACCTGTCCAGTTTTCCCAGCACCATTTATTGAAGAGGCTGTCCTTTCTCCACTGTACATTCCTGCCTCCTTTATCAAAGATAAGGTGTCCATATGTGCGTGGGTTTATCTCTGGGCTTTCTATCCTGTTCCACTGATCTATCTTTCTGTTTTTGTGCCAGTACCATACTGTCTTGATTACTGTTGCTTTGTAATATAGTCTGAAGTCAGGGAGCCTGATTCCTCCAGCTCCTTTTTTCGTTCTCAAGATTGCTTTGGCTATTCGGGGTCTTTTGTGTTTCCATACAAATTGCGAAATTTTTTGTTCTAGTTCTGTGAAAAATGCCAGTGGTAGTTTGATAGGGATTGCATTGAATCTGTAGGTTGCTTTGGGTAGTAGAGTCATTTTCACAATGTTGATTCTTCCCATCCAAGAACATGGTATATCTCTCCATCTATTTGTATCATCTTTAATTTCTTTCATCAGTGTGTTATAATTTTCTGCATACAGGTCTTTCGTCTCCTTAGGTAGGTTTATTCCTAGATATTTTATTCTTTTTGTTGCAATGGTAAATGGGAGTGTTTTCTTGATTTCACTTTCAGACTTTTCATCATTAGTATATAGGAATGCCAGAGATTTCTGTGCATTAATTTTGTATCCTGCTACTTTACCAAATTCATTGATTAGCTCTAGTAGTTTTCTGGTAGCATCTTTAGGATTCTCTATGTATAGTATCATGTCATCTGCAAACAGTGACAGCTTTACTTCTTCTTTTCCGATTTGGATTCCTTTTATTTCCTTTTGTTCTCTGATTGCTGTGGCTAAAACTTCCAAAACTATGTTGAATAAGAGTGGTGAGAGTGGGCAACCTTGTCTTGTTCCTGATCTTAGTGGAAATGCTTTCAGTTTTTCACCATTGAGGATGATGTTTGCTGTGGGCTTGTCATATATGGCCTTTATTATGTTGAGGAAAGTTCCCTCTATGCCTACTTTCTGGAGGGTTTTTATCATAAATGGGTGTTGAATTTTGTCGAAAGCTTTCTCTGCATCTATTGAGATGATCATATGGTTTTTCTCCTTCAATTTGTTAATATGGTTTATCACATTGATAGATTTGCGTATATTGAAGAATCCTTGCATTCCTGGAATAAACCCCACTTGATCATGGTGTATGATCCTTTTAATGTGCTGTTGGATTCTGTTTGCTACTATTTTGTTGAGGATTTTTGCATCTATGTTCATCAGTAATATTGGCCTGTAGTTTTCTTTCTTTGTGACATCCTTGTCTGGTTTTGGTATCAGAGTGATGGTGGCCTCGTAGAATGAGTTTGGGAGTGTTCCTCCCTCTGCTATATTTTGGAAGAGTTCGAGAAGGATAGGTGTTAGCTCTTCTCTAAATATTTGATGGAATTCACCTGTGAAGCCATCTGGTCCTGGGCTTTTGTTTGTTGGAAGGTTTTTAATCACAGTTTCAATTTCAGTGCTTGTGATTGGTCTGTTCATATTTTCTATTTCTTCCTGATTCAGTCTTGGCAGGTTGTGCATTTCTAAGAATTTGTCCATTTCTTCCAGATTGTCCATTTTATTGGCATAGAGTTGCTTGTAGTAATCTCTCATGATTTTTTTTTATTTCTGCACTGTCAGTTGTTACTTCTCCTTTCTCATTTCTAATTCTATTGATTTGAGTCTTCTCCCTTTTTTTCTTGATGAGTCTGGCTAGCGGTTTATCTATTTTGTTTATCTTCTCAAAGAACCAGCTTTTAGTTTTATTGATCTTTGCTATCGTCTCCTTCATTTCTTTTTCATTTATTTCTGATCTGATTTTTATGATTTCTTTCCTTCTGCTAGCTTTGGAGTATTTTTGTTCTTCTTTCTCTAATTGCTTGAGGTGCAAGGTTAGGTTGTTTATTCGAGATGTTTCCTGCTTCTTAAGGTGGGCTTGTATTGCTATAAACTTCCCCGTTAGAACTGCTTTTGCTGCATCCCATAGGTTTTGGGTCGCTGTGTCTCCATTGTCATTTGTTTCTAGGTATTTTTTTATTTCCTCTTTGATTTCTTCAGTGATCACTTCATTATTAAGTAGTGTATTGTTTAGCCTCCATGTGTTTGTATTTTTTACAGATCTTTTCCTGTAATTGATATCTAGTCTCATGGCGTTGTGGTCAGAAAAGATACTTGATACAATTTCAGTTTTCTTAAATTTACCAAGGCTTGATTTGTGACCCAAGATATGATCTATCCTGGAGAATGTTCCATGAGCACTTGAGAAAAATGTGTATTCTGTTGTTTTTGGATGGAGTGTCCTATAAATATCAATTAAGTCCATCTTGTTTAATGTATCATTTAAAGCTTGTGTTTCCTTATTTATTTTCATTTTGGATGATCTGTCCATGGGTGAAAGTGGGGTGTTAAAATCCCCTACTATGAATGTGTTACTGTTGATCTCCCCTTTTATGGTTGTTAGTATTTGCCTTATGTATTGAGGTGCTCCTATGTTGGGTGCATAAATATTTACAATTGTTATATCTTCTTCTTGGATCGATCCCTTATCATTATGTAGTGTCCTTCTTTGTCCCTTTTGATAGTCCTTATTTTAAAGTCTATTTTGTCTGATATGAGAATTGCTACTCCAGCTCTCTTTTGGTTTCCATTTGCATGGAATATCTTTTTCCATCCCCTTACTTTCAGTCTGTATGTTTCTCTAGGTCTGAAGTGGGTCTCTTGTAGACAGCATATATAAGGGTCTTGTTTTTGTATCCATTCAGCCAATCTGTGTCTTTTGGTGGGAGCATTTAGTCCAATTACATTTAAGGTAATTATCGATATGTATGTTCCTATTTCCATTTTCTATATTGTTTTGGGTTCGCTACTATAGGCCTTTTCCTTCTCTTGTGTTTCGTGTCTAGAGAAGTTCCTTTAGCATTTGTTGTAAAGCTGGTTTGGTGGTGCTGAACTCTCTTAGCTTTTGCTTTTCTGTAAAGGTTTTAATTTCTCCATCAAATCTGAATGAGATCCTTGCTGGGTAGAGTAGTCTTGGTTCCAGGCTTTTCTCCTTCATCACTTTCAGTATGTCCTGCCACTCCCTTCTGGCTTGTAGGGTTTCTGCTGAGAGATCAGCTGTTAACCTTATGGGGATTCCCTTGTGTGTTATTTGTTGTTTTTCCCTTGCTGCTTTTAATATGCTTTCTTTGTATTTAATTTTTGACAGTTTGATTAATATGTGTCTTGGCGTGTTTCTCCTTGTATTTTTCCTGTATGGGACTCTCTGTGCTTCCTGGACTTGATTAACTATTTCCTTTCCCATATTAGGGAAGTTTTCAACTATAATCTCTTCAAATATTTTCTCAGTCCCTTTCTTTCTTTCTTCTTCTTCTGGAACCCCTATAATTCGAATGTTGGTGTGTTTCATGTTGTCCCAGAGGTCTCTGAGACTGTCCTCAGTTCTTTTCATTCTTTTTTCTTTATTCTGCTCTGCAGTAGTTATTTCCACTACTTTATCTTCCAGGTCACTTATCCGTTCTTCTGCCTCAGTTATTCTGCTATTGATCCTATGTAGAGTGGTTTTAATTTCATTTATTGCATTGTTCATCGTTGCTTGTTTCATCTTTAGTTCTTGTAGGTCCTTGTTAACTGTTTCTTGCATTTTGTCCATTCTACTTCCAAGATTTCGGATCATCCTTACTATCATTATTCTGAATTCTTTTTCAGGTAGATTGCCTATTTCCTCTTCATTTGTTAGGTCTGGTGGGTTTTTATCTTGCTTCTTCATCTGCTGTGTGTTTTTCTGTCTTCTCATTTTGCTTATCTTACTGTGTTTGAGGTCTCCTTTTTGCAGGCTGCACGTTCGTAGTTCCCGTTGTTTTTGATGTCTGTCTCCAGTGGCTAAGGTTGTTTCAGGGGGTTGTGTAGGCTTCCTGGTGGAGGGGACTAGTGCCTGTGTTGTGCTGGATGAGGCTGGATCTTGTCTCTCTAGTGGGCAGGTTCACGTCTGGTGGTGTGTTTTGGGGTGTCTGTGGCCTTATTATGATTTTAGGCAGCCTCTCTGCTAATGGGTGGGGTTGTGTTCCTGTCTTGCTAGTTGTTTGGCATAGGTTGTCCAGCACTGTGGCTTTCTGGTCGTTGAGTGAAGCTGGGTGCTGGTGTTAAGATGGAGGTCTCTGGGAGATTTCCACCGTTTAATATTATGTGGAGCTGGGAGGTCTCTTGTTGACCAGTGTCCTGAAGTTGGCTCTCCTACCTCAGAGGCAGAGCCCTGACTCCTGGGCTGGAGCACCAAGAGCCTTTCATCCACATGGCTCAGAATAAAAGGGAGAAAAAGTAGAGAGAATTAGTAGAAGTATGAGGAAAGAAAGAAGGAAAGGAGGAAAGGAAGGAAGGAAGAAAGAAGCAAAGAAGGAAAGAAAGGAGGGAGGGAGGGAGGGAGGGAGGAAGGAAGGAAGGAGGGAAAGAAGGAAAAAAGACAGAAAGATGATACAGTAAAAATAAAATAAAGTATAATATAGTTATTGAATTAAAAAATATTTAGGAAAAAAAAAAAGGGACGGGTAGAACCTTAGGACAAATGTTGGAAGCAAAGCTATACAGAGAAAATCTTACACAGAAGCATACACATACACCTTTACAAAAAGAGGTAAAGGGGGAAAAATCATAAATCCTGCTCCCAGAGACTACCTCCTCAATTTGGGGTGATTCGTTGTCTAAAGGAGGGAAGGAAGGAAGGAAAGAAAGAAAGAAGGTAAAGTATAATAAAGTTATTACAATTAAACTTAATTATTAAGAAAAAGAATTAAAAAAAAAATCATGGACGGATAGAGCCCTAGGACAAATGGTGGAAGCAAGAGTATACAGACAAGATCTCACACAGAAGCATACACGTACACATTCACATAAAGAGGAAAAGGGAAAAGAATCATAGATCTCGCTCCTAAATTCCACCTCTTCAATTTGGGATCATTCCTTGTCTATTAAGGTGTTCCACAGATGCAGGGTATATCAAGTTGATTGTGGAGCTTTAATCCGCTGCTTCTGTGGCTGCTGGGAGAGATTTCCCTTTCTCTTCTTTGTTCTCACAGCTCACAGGAGCTCAGCTTTGGATTTGGCCCTGCCTCTGCGTGTAGGTCGCTGGAGGGCGTCTGTTTTTTCGCTCAGACAGGACGGGGTTAAAGGAGCCGCTGATTCGGGGCCTCCGGCTCACTCAGGCCGGGGGTTGGGGGATGGGGGAAGGAGGGGCACTGCGTGCGGGGCGGGCCTGCTGCGGCAGAGGCAGCGTGACGTTGCACCACCCTGAGGCCCGCCGTGCGTTGTCCCGGGGAAGTTGTGGCTGGATCCCAGGAACCTGGCAGTGGCGGGCTGCACAGGCTCTGCGGAAGAGGGGTGTGGAGAGTGACCTGTGCTCGCACACAGGCCCCTTGGTGGCGGCAGCAGCAGCCTTAGCGTCTCCCGCCCGTCTCTGGGGTCCTCGGTTTTAGCCGCGGCTCGCGCCCGTCTCTGGGGTTTGCGCTTTCAGCCGCGGCTTGCGCCCGTCTCTGGGGTTTGCGCTTTTAGCCGCGTCTCACGCCCGTCTCTGGAGATCCTTTAAGCAGCGCTCTTAAACCCCTCTCCTCGCGCACCAGGAAACAAGGAGGGAAGAAGAAGTCTCTTGCCTCTTCGGCAGGTGCAGGCTTTTCCCCGAACTCCCTCCCGGCTAGTCGTGGTGCACTAACCCCTTCAAGCTATGTTCAAGCCACCAACCCCAGTCCTCTCCCTGAGCTCCGTCCAAAACCAAAACCCGAGCCTCAGCTCGCAGCCCTACCCGCCCCGGCGGGTGAGCAGACAAGCCTCTCGGGTTGGTGAGTGCCGGTCATCACCGATCGTCCGTGCAGGAATCTCCCCGCTTTGCCCTCTGCACCCGTCGCTGTGCACTACTCCGCGGTCCCGAAACTCCCCCCTCCGCCTCCCGCAGTCTCCGCCCGCGGAGGGGCTTCCTAGTGTATGGAAACTTTTCCTCCTTCACAGCTCCCTCCCACTGGTGCAGGTGCCGTCCTTATTCTTTTGTCTCTGTTTTTTCTTTTGCCCTACCCAGGTACGTGGGGAGTTTCTTGCCTTTTGGGAGGTCTGAGGTCTTCTGCCAGCCTTCAGTAGGAGTTCTGTAGGAGTTGTTCCACGTGTGGATGTATTTCTGGTGTATCCGTGGGGAGGAAGGCGATCTCCGCATCTTACTCTTCCGCCATCTTCAAGGTCCCCCGTAATCATCAGTTTTTAATGCTTTAATTGTCTCATCTTTGGCTAGAGTGAGCCCTTTATGTTGAATTCTGTATTTTTTTGTATAACCAATTGGTTTTTGAATGTTTTCCATGCTTTCTTGAGCAACAATATTTAGAAGTCTTGTATTCTTCCAGCCCCAGAACTAAAATCGGCCACTCCTCAAGTAGTTCTGGTTCCCTGGTATTTAGAGACAATAATTTGGGTGTTGATGATGTTTATTACTATAAGGTAGTCATTGCTTTCAAGGTTTTTTAATCCATATTTTTAAAAGGAAATAAGTTCATAGTGGTATTTATGGGTTGGCCAAAAAGTTCATTCAGGTTCCTCTATAAGATGTTACAGAAAAAACCCAAATGGACTTTTTGGCCAACCCAAATACTATTCAAGTTCAGTATGATTATATTATAAATATGTGTAAGAACAAATAGTTGCAAAATATCTTAAAGCTAATTCAATATTCATATTTTAGTAGTAATATAGGTGTTTATATTTAAGACTATTTCATATATGGTAGGATAATCCATCATTTGAAACTGAACTCAATGTTATTTCCTCCTACAAAAGTGCCCCATGATCCTTGAAGCTGGCTTTTAGCAAAGTGCACCCAAAAGCTATGGAGTCAGGCTGCTTGGGTAAATTTCTAAGTATGCTATCAGTAAGAGATACAATCTGGACAAACAACTCAAGTATCAGAGTCCCAGTTTCTTCAGATGGAAAACTATAAAGAATAATAGTATCTATCCGTCTTACATAATTGAGGTAAGGACTAAATGAGATAATATACAGTAAAATATTGGAGCAGAGCCTGACAAATAATGAGCATTGGGTAAAGGTTAGTAATTCTTAAGTATGAAACATTCTAAACTGAATTATATTCTAACTAAAATTATTTATGTGCATTAAAATCATTTTTAGTATACTTTAAGCTTCCTGATGGCAAAGTCTACATTTAAATCATCAATATATTCTTGCCTATAATCCCAAATAAGTTATCTGAGTTCCTTTGCAGGATACCTTGCACACAGTGCATACTCAGTAGTACATGAATGGGATTGTGTGCGTCTGTGAATACATATGTATATTTACGTGGGAAACAAAACACAAGAAACAGAAACACAGAGTTGGGGGAAGAAAAGGAGGGGAGAATAGAAGGGAAAAGAAAAGAAGGAGGAAGAAAGGGAGAGAGGGAGAGAAAGATCAACTTTGAAGTTTGCTTGCCCCTTTCCTTGTTAAAAGTTCACTAGAGTGCTATCCAATATTTACATGGAGATTAATCCACATAAAAATGCAGAATTTCAAAGCCATTTTTTGTAATGTTTCTTCAGGTAGATTGGTAGAATGTTTAGCTTACCTGCTGTGCAAAGAAGGGCAAATTCTCAGACAGCTCTCACAGCTGACCTTGAGCAACAAAACTCACTAAGGATAGCTCATGCAGACGTGGTCATCAAGACAGCTCATCAAGACATTATCTTGTTTCTGAAATTGACATTTATAAATTTTATGGAGATTTTTATACTATTACCACATGTCTCTGAGCCCCCAAATATACACATTTTTCTATAATAGTAACCTATGGTGTATATCTTTCTGCAACTTTAATTTGCCAAAAAAAAAAAAAAAAAAAGCTGTGAGATTAAATTATGTTGATACACGTATCATTAGTCATTCATTTCCATTTTCCATATTACTTTTCATTATATAAATATGTCACAATTTGCCAATCTATTTATATTCTGTTTGTAGACATTTAGGGTATTACCACATTTTGATATTAAATGCAATGCTCCAAAGAACATTCTTATATATAAACATTCTTTGTATACAAGTGTTTCTCTAGTATTTATACCTAATAATTGCTGAACCTTAAAGTACATAAATTTTAACCTTTACTAGCTATTTCTAGATTACTTTCCAAGGTTGTTTTTAAATCAATTTACAACTACAAACCAACAGTGCATAAAGTTTTCTATCATTCTTCAGATTTATCAACAACATATTGTCATACTTTTAAAAATTTACCAATCTGATGAATCTGAAATAGTATATTTATTGTGGTTAACTTGAATTTCCACAATTACTATAAGACTGAGCTTTTTGTACCTTTTCATTACCATATCATGTGCTTTATTTATTTTTACTATTAGGATGTCTGTCTTATTTAAATTATTATTATTATTATTATTATTATTATTATTTGCAGTACGCAGGCCTCTCACTGTTGTGGCCTCTCCCGTTGCGGAGCACAGGCTCCAGACGCGCAGGCTCAGTGCCCATGGCTCACAGGCCCAGCTGCTCTGCAGCATGTGGGATCTTCCCAGACTGGGTCACGAACCCGTGTCCCCTGCATTGGCAGACGGACTCTCAATCACTGCGCTACCAGGGAAGCCCTTATTTAAATTATTTATGGGAGTTCTTCATAAATTCAGATACCAATCTTTTATTTTATGCATTGTGAATATCTGTCTCTGATTTTTTTGTATGATTTTATCACTAAGAAGTTTTAATTTCAAAGCAATCAAGTTTATCCATCTTTTTAATTGTTTGTACATTTTATATCTTGTTTAAGAATTTCTTTATCTCCTGAGGTTATCAAGATATTCTCCTGTTATTTGTACAAATGTTTTTAAAGCTTAGTTTCACATTTAGGTCTTATAGTCCACATGGAATTTATTTTTGCCTATGGCTTGAAACAAGATTCCTCAGTTATTTAGTTCACATGGATAACTAAGATAATTGACTAGTGCATTATTTTCCCACTGATCTGTAACACTAAGTCTTTGATTTGTCAGGTGTCCCTATGGGCAAACACAAAAACGATCATTGTCAAATCAGACTTACTTAAATCATAGATCTGACCCAGGATTAAGCTTTACAAATAATTCTAAAACCACCAATAATTCAGTAACTCAAGTGAAACAAGCAATGGATATGTAAATGGTTCTTGTGACCATGATTATTTATGAGGTCTCTCAAAGGGGTTGGCAATCGTGTCACTTACAAAGATGAGCTGTATCAGTCATGGAACAGCTCCATTTTATACTCAAAAAGTTACACTTCCTAGGGATCCAAGGCCTCTAAATCCATAGATTCCAAATTTATTGCCCATAAGTCACTTAGACAGATTAAGAAATAACATTTCCTCCCTCGTGAGCTAATATCTTTCCTGTGTTTGCCAGAAGATTTTTTATTAAACTGTTTATGAGGAAATTTGATAAGATCACTTTCCTTCTTTCCTTTCTCGGAGCATCAACCTCATGAGTTTGATGATGAATCTCAGCCCTTTTCTTTCTATCCTTTTCTAACCTGCTGTTAACTTTTCTTTCTATCAGGCCTAAGTGAATGGGGTTTCTGTGGCTCTATTATCTTCTGCCAATCTGTCAATTCCTGTACCAAAATTAATAAGGACACAAGAAAGTGTATGTTTCCTAATTTATTCTTGGTGCATAGGTATTAAATTTATTTTTGTATATTGTTATTATATCCATTGGTTGAACTTTCATTAATTTCTTAATTTGTCTATTTTCTTTGATTATTTCATGAAGACAACCATTATTTATGAACACTGATATCTTCTTCCATCCTTTCCAATTATTTTACATTTTATATATTTTCCTTATTTTGTTGAGTTATCTAGGATTTATAGTGCATTGTTGAATAAAGCTCTTTCTTCTTGACTGTAAAGACAACTCTTACATTGTTTTACTCTAAGGAATGTATGCATTTGTTTGTTAACTCCTTCTGTCAGATTAAGAAGATTCTTTTTACTCATAGTTTGTAATGAGGTATGAATATGTTTTAAATTATTTCAAATACATTTTCTGTATATTCTGAGGTAATTCTTTAATTTGGTAATGTAGCAGATTTCATTAATAGATTTTCAATTAGATATTCTGTTATATTTCTAGATAAACCAAAATTGGTCATGTCATGTTATTTTGTTTGATAATTCTGTTTGCTAATATTTAAGTTAGATTTTTGCATTTATGTTTATGACAGATTTTATTAATTTACATAGTATCCTCTAATTTTGTATCAAGGGTATACTAGTGTCATAAAACAAATAGGGGAGCAATTTTATCCCTGCATTATATTAAAGAATGTGTTTAAATTTGACACTGTACAACTTAAAAATTTGACAGCACTTGTAAGAAACCTTGGCTCTTAAGTGTATATATGAAGATAGTAAATTATTGATTCAACATTTTAAAATTTCATGAGTTAATTTTAGAAAGGTATAGTGTTCTGAAGCTTGTCCATTTTATGTAAGCTTAAAAATTTACTGATAGAAAGTCCTTCAGGGGATTTCTCTAATTATGAACACTTGTCACTGGTCATATTATTTATTTCTGAAATCTCTTAACCTACTATGGTATATGAATTTCATTTTCACTTGAATCGAGGGGCATTCTTGAATTGTTTTGGCTGAATTCTCATATCCCATAATATGCTTGCTCATTTTGAAAATCTTATTTACCAATTTTTAGCCTGATTTATATACAAATAAATAAGAAATTTATATTAAAATACCACACCATTATTATGGCTTTAAAACCTTTCCTTAATAATATTCTTGAGTTTTGGTTTCGCTTCACATTTTATGAGGCTTTTTAGTAGGTGCACCAAAGTTCAGAATTGTTTTTGTTTCTTTGTTTTTATTGGGGTATAGTTGTTTTACAATGTTCTGTTAGTTTCTACAGTACAGTGAAGTGGAGTTCCCTGTGCTATACAGTGCGTTCTCGTTGGTTACCTATTTTATACCTATTCGTGTATATATGTCAGTCCCAATCTCCCAATGCATACCACCTCCCCTTCCCCCCATAGTGTCCATACATTTGTTCTCTACATCTGTGTCTCTATTTCTGCCTTGCAAATTGGTTCACCTCTACTATTTTCTAGATTCCACATATATGGGTTAATATATGATATTTGTTTTTTTCTTTCTGATTTGCTTCACTCTGTATGACAGTCCATAGGTCCATCCACATCTCTACAAATGACCCAATTTCTTTCTTTTTCATGGCTGAGTAATATTCCATTGTATATATGTACAACATCTTCTTTATCCATTCGTCTGTCCATACACATTTAGGTTGCTTCCATGACTTGGAATAGTGCTGCAATAAATATTACGGTGCATGTTCCTTTTTAAATTATGGTTTTCTCTAGGTATATGCCCAGTAGTGGGATTGCTGGGTCATATCGTAATTCTGTTTTTAGTTTTTTAAGGAATCTCCATATTGTTCTCCATAGTGGCTGTATCAGGTTACATTCCCACCAACAGTGCAAAGAGGGTTCCGTTTTATCCACATCCTCTCTGGCATTTATTCTTTGTAGATTTTCTGATAATACCCATTTTAACTGGTGTGAGCTGATACCTCATTGTAGATTTAATTTGCATTTCTCTACTAATTAGTGATGTTGAGCAGCTTTCCATGTACTTCTTGGCCATTGGTATGTCTGCTGTGGAGAAATGTCTATTTAGGTCTTCTGCCCATTTTTGGATTGGGTTGTTTGTTTTTTTGATATTGAGTTGCAGGAGCTGCTTGTACATTTTGGAGATTAATACTTTGTCAGTTGCTTCCTTAGCAACTATTTTCTCCAATTCTGAGGGTTGTCTTTTCGTCTTGCTTATGTTTTCCTTCACTATGCAAAAGCTTTTAAGTTTCATTAGGTCCCATTTGTTTATTTTTGTTTTTATTTCCACTACTTTAGGAGGTGGGTCAAAAAAGATCTTGCTGTGATTTATGTCAAAGAGTGTTCTTCCTATGTTTTCCTCTAAGAGTTTTATAATGTCTAGTTTTACATTTAGGTCTTTAATCCATTTTGAGTTTCTTTTTGTGTATGGTGTTACGGAGTATTCTAATTTCACTTTTTTACATGTAGCTGCCCAGTTTTCCCAGCATCACTTGCTGAAGATACTGTCTTTTCTCCATTGTATATCCTTGCCTCCTTTTTCACAGATTAGTTGACCATAGATGTGGGTTTATCTCTGGGCTTTCCAGCCTGTTCCATTGATCCATAGTTTTGTTTTTGTGCCAGTACCATATTGTCTTGATTATTGTACTTTTGCAGTACAGTCTGAAGTCAGGGAGTCTGATTCTTCCAGCTCCGTTTTTCTTTCTCAAGATTGCTTTGGTTATTCAGGGTCGTTTTTGTCTCCATAAAAATTTTAAGATTTTTTTTGTTCTAGTTCTGTGAAAAATGCCATTGGTAATTTGATAGGGGGTGCATTGAATCTGTAGATTGCTTTAGGTAGTACAGAAAATTTCACAATATTGATTCTTCCAGTCCAAGAACATGGTATATCTCTCCATCTGTTGGTGTCATCTTTGATTTCTTTCATGAGTGTCTTATAGTTTTCTGAGTACAGGTCTTTTGCCTCCTTAGGTAGGTTTATTCCTAGGTATTTTATTCTTTTTGTTGCAGTGGTGAAGGGGATTGTTTCCTTAATTTCTCTTTCTGATCTTTCATTGTTAGTGTATAGGAATGCAAGAGATTTTTGTGCCTTACCTTTGTATCCTGCAACTTTACCAAATTCATAGATTAGCTGTAGTTGTTTCCTGGTGGCATCTTTAGGATTTTCTATGTATAGTATCTTGTCATTTGCAAAGAGTGACAGTTTTACTTCTTCTTTTCCAATTTGGATTCCTTTTATATCTTTTTCTTCTCTGATTGCAGTGGCTAGGGCTTCCAAAGTTATGTTCAATAATAGTGATGAGAATGGGCATCCTTGTCTTGTTCCTGATCTTAGAGGAAATGCTTTCAGTTTTTCAACATTGAGAATGTTGTCGGCTATGGGTTTGTCATATATGGCCTTTATTATGTTGAGGTAGGTTTCCTCTATGCCCACTTTCTGGAGAGTTTTTATCATAAATGGATGTTAAATTTTGTCAAAAGATTTTCTGCATCTATTGAGATGATAGCATAGGTTTTATTCTTCAATTTGTTAATGTGGTGTATCACATTGATTGATTTGCATATATTGAAGAATTCTTGCATCCCTAGGATAAATCCCACTTGATCATGATGCATGATCCTTTTAACATGTTGTTGGATTCATTTGCTAGTATTTTGTTGAGGATTTTTGCATTTATATTCATCAGTGATATTCTTCTGCAATCTTCTTTTTTTGTAATATCCTTGTCTGGTTTTGGTATCAGGGTGATGGTGGCCTTGTAGAATGAATTTGTGTAGTTTCCTTCCTCTGCAATTTCGTGGAAGAGTTTGAGAAGGATGGGTGTTAGCTCTTCTCTAAATGTTTGATAGAATTCACCTGTGAAGCCATCTGTTCCTGGACTTTGGTTTGCTGGAAGATTTTTAATCACAGTTTCAATTTCATTACTTGTGATTGGTTTGTTCATATTTTCTATTTCTTCCTGGTTCAGTCTTGGAAGGTTATACCTTTCTAAGAATTCATCCATTTCTTCTAGGCTCTCCATTTTATTTGTATGGTGTTGCTTATAATAGTCTCTTATGATTCTTTGTGTTTCTGTGGTGTCCATTGTAACTTCTCCTTTTTCATTTCTAATTTTATTGATTTGAGACCTCTCACTCTTTTTCTTGATGAGTCTGGCTAATGGTTTATAAATTTTGTTTATCTCCTAAGAAGAACTAGCTTTTAGTTTTATTGATCTTTGCTACTGTTTTCTTTGTTTCTATGTCATTTATTTCTGCTCTGATGCTTATGCTTCCATTCCTTCTACTCACTTTGGGTTTTGTTTGTTCTTTAGTTCCTTTAGGTGTACTGTTAGATGGTTTATTTGAGATTCTGTTTGTTTCCTGAGGTAGGATTGTATTGCTATAAACTTCCCTCTTAGAACTGCTTTTGCTGCATCCCATAGGGTTGGGGTTGTCGTGTTTTCATTGCCATTTGTCTCTAGATGTTTATTGATCTCCTTTTTGATTTCTTCAGTGATCTCTTGGTTATTTAGTATTTAGCATATTGTTTAGCCTCTGTGTGTTTGTGTTTTTTACAGTTTTTTTTTTCCTGTAACTGATTTCTAATTTCATAGTGTTGTGGTCAGAGAAGACGCTTGTTATGATTTCAGTTTTCTTAAATTTACCAAGGCTTGATGTGATCTGTCTTGAAGAATGTTCCATGTGTAGAAGAAAGTAGAATCTGCTGTTTTCGGATGGAATGTTCTATAAATATTAATTAAATCTATCTGGTCCATTGTGTCATTTAAAGCTGTGTTTCCTTATTAATTTTCTGTCTGGATAACCTGTCCATTGGTGTAAGTAAGGTGTTAAAGTCCCCTACTATTATTGTGTTACTGTCAATTTCCCCTTTTATAGCTGTTAGCAGTTGCTTTATATATTGAGGTGCTCCTATTTTGGGTGCATATATATATTTATAATTATTATATCTTCTTGGATTGATCCCTTGATCATTATGTAGTGTTCTCCTTGTCTCTTGTAACATTCTTTATTTTAAAGTCTTTATCTGATACGTGTTTTACTACTCCACCTTTCCTTTTTTTCCATTTGCATGGAATATTGTTCCATCCCCTCACTTTCAGCCTGTATGTGTCCCTAGGTCTGAAGTGGGTCTTTTGTAGACAGCATATATATGGCCTTGTTTTTGAATCCATTCACTCGGTCTGTGTCTTTTGGTTGAAGCATTTAATCTATTCACATTTAAGGTAACTATCAATATGTGTGTTCCTATCACGATTTCTTAATTGTTTTGGATTTGTTTTTGTAGGTCCTTTTCTTCTCTTGTGTTTTCTGCTTAGAGAAGTTCCTTTACCATTTGTTTTAGAGCTGGTTTTGTGGTGCTGAATTCTCTTAGCTTTTTCTTGTCTGTAATGCTTTTGATTTCTCTGTAGAATCTGAATGAGATCCTCGCTTGGTAGAGTAATCTTGGTTGTAGGTGTTTCCCTTTCATCACTTTAAATATATACTGCCACCCCCTTCTAGTTTGCAGAGTTTCTGCTGAAAAATCAGCTGATAACCTTATAGGTATCCCCTTGTATAATGTTTGTTGCTTTTCCCTTGCTGCTTTTAATATTTTTTCTTTGTATTTAATTTTTGATAGTTTGATTAATATGTGTCTGACATGTTTCTCCTTGAATTTATCCTGGAGATAATCCAGGACTCTCTGCACTTCCTGGACTTTATTAATTATTTCCTTTCCCATGTTAGGGAAGTTTTTGACTATAATCTCTTCAAATATTTTCTCAGACCCATTCTCTTTCTCTTCTTCTTCTGGGACCCCTATAATTTGAAAGTTGGTGCATTTAATGTTGTCCCAGAGGTCTCTGAGACTGTCCTCAATTCTTTTCATTCTTTTTCTTATTTTTTCTTTATTCTGCTCCATGGCCGTTATTTTCACCATTCTATCTTCCAGCTCACTTATCGGTTCTTCTGCCTCAGTTATTCTGCTATTGATTCCTTCTAGAGTATTGTTAATTTCAATTATTATGTTGTTTATCACTGTTGGTTTGCTTTTTAGTTCTTCTAGGTCCCTGTTAAACGTTTCTTGTATTTTCCCCATCCTATTTCTGAGTTTGGATCATCTTTACTATCATTACTCTGAATTCATTTTCAGGTAGACTGCCTATTTCCTCTTCATTTGTTTGGTCTGGTGGGTTTTTGCCTTGCTCCTTCATCTGCTGCATATTTCTCTGTCTTCTCATTTTGTTTAACTTACTGTTCGGGGTCTCCTTTCCACAGGCTGCAGGGTCGTTGTTACTTTTTCTTCTCGTGTCTGCCTCCAGTGGGTGAGGCTTGTCCAGTGGCTTGTGTAGGATTCTGGGTGAGGGGGACTTATGCCTGTGTTCTGGTGGGTGGAGCTGGATTTTGTCCCTCTGATGGGCAGGGCCACATCCGGTGGTGTATTTTGGGGTGTCTGTGAGCTTAGTATGATCTTAGGCAGTCTGTCTGCTAAGGGGTGGGTTTGAGTTCCTGTCTTGCTAGTTGTTTGGCATGAGGCATCCAGCACTGGAGCCTGTATGGGTGGAGCTGGGTGTTAGTGTTGAGATGGAGATCTCTGGGAGATTTCTGACCTGTTAATATTTCATGATGCTGGGAGTTCTCTTTGGTCCAACATCCTCAACTTGGCTCTCCCATTTTGGAGGCTCAGGCCTGAGCCCAAGCTGGAGCACAAAGACCCCACAAGCCTCACGGCATGGAAGAAAAGGAGAGAAAAAAAAAAAAAAAAGAAAATGAACAGACAAAACCACAAGAAAATGGTAAAAGCAAAACTAAACAGACAAAATTACACAAAGAAACACACACACTCTCTCACAAAAAGAAAAGAAAAAAAGAAGAAAAAAGAGAAAATAAAAAAGGAGAGAGTAACTAAACAAACCCCAAAACCAAAACTAACACTAAAAACTAAAGTAACAAAAAAAAACCCAAAAACAAATCACAGAAAGCAACTAGAAAAAGGAAAGAAAGCGTAAAGCAAACACAAAAACAATCCACAAATGTATAAAAATGAAAGAAAGATGAAAACAAAAGGAAAAACTACAAAACAGCAAAGAAGTAAAAATAGAAAAATATAGTTTAAAATAAGACAAAAACAAAGGAAAACCAAAAACAAAACAAAAACAAACCAAGTACAAAACACAATATAATGAAAAATTACAGTAGAACTAGGAAAAAAATAAAATAAAAAATATATTAAAAATAAAAGCATAAAAAAGAAAAGTAAATTAAAATAAAAAGAATAAAAAAAGAACAAAAACAAAACAAGACTAAAGTAGTAATAATAATAATATTTTCTTGTGGCCTCAGCTGTAAATTTCCTTGCCCCCAGAGTGAGCCACTGCCAATCCCTGCCTACCCAGCAAGTTCTTCAATACTTCTAGGTAGGTCTCTGGACCCGCTGTGGGCACTGTGGGACCGGCTCAGACTCTGATCTGGCCTTACTCCAGGGTGTACTTGTCCCCAAAGTCTGCAGTTGTTCCCAAGGTCCACAGCCTCAATTGTGGGAACACTCGTTATCTATTCAGATAGTCTGCAGATGCAGGGTCTACCAAGCCAGTTGTGGGGATTTAATCTGCTCTTGTGACTGCACGGAGAGATTTCCCTTCCTCTTCTTTGGTTTCATGACTCCTGGAGTTCAGCTTTGGTTTTGGCCCTACCTTTGTGTGTGGGTCACCCTCAGGCAGTCACCCTCAGGCATGTGTTTCCCACCCAGGCAAGAGGGGGTGAAAGCAACAGCTGATTAAGGCTCAGTTGCTCACTAAGGCAATGGAGAAGGAGGGATACAGCAGTCACAATTTGGATGTGTGGGGAGTGCCTGTGGCTGAGGCTGACAAGTTGCAACAGCCTTAGGCACTCTGTGCTTTCTTCTGGAGAAGTTGGCCCCAGATCACAGGAGCCTCGGAAGTGGTGGGCTGCACAGGCTCCTGGATGGGCACTGATCCTGTGTTTGCTCACAGGATCCTTTGTGGCAGCAGCAGCAGCCATCGCCTCCTCCTCTGGGGACCGAGATAACAGCCACCACTCATGCCCACTTCTGGAGCTCTTGTAGGCCATGCCCTGCTGTCTGTGAGTGCATGGAGCGAGAAGCTCCTATGGAGGGCCCACCCCTCTGCTTGCACACCCTGCAACATTGGTTTTGCTTCTCCAGGAGGTCCAGACTTTTCCCCAGACTCCCTCCTGGCTAGCTGTAGTGCATTAGCCCCCTCAGGCTGTCTTCATGCAGCCAACCCCAGTCCTCTCCCTCGGTTCTGACCTCTGAAGGCTGAACCTCAGCACCCAGCCCCCACCCACCCCAGCGGGTGAGTATACAAGCCTCTCAGGCTGGTGAGTTCTGGTCCTCACCGATCCTCTGCGTGGGAATCTTTCTGCTTTGCCCTCCACACCCCTCATGCTGTCCTCTCCTCTGGGGCTTCAAAGCTCCCCCCCATTCCAGCCAGTGAGGAGCTTCCTAGTGTGTGTAAACCTTTCCCCCTTCATAGCTCCCTCCCAGAGGCAGAGGTCCCATCCCAATTCCTTTGTCTCTCTCTCTGTCTCTTTTTTTTTTCTTTTTACTTTTGCCCTACCCAATTACTTGGAGATTTTTCTAACTTTTTGGAAGTCTGAGGTCTTCTGCCAGCATTCAGGAGGTGTTCTGTAGGAGTTGTTCTACATGTAGATATATTTTTGATATATTTGTGGGGAGGAAGTTGATCTCACGTCTTATTCCTCTGCCATCTTAAAGGTCTTCCTCCAGAATTGTTTTTAAATACACAGTGAATTCCCCATTTTATCAGTATGAAGTAACTGTCTTCATTTCTAACAGTAATTTATACCTTAACATATATTTAGTTTGATGCTTGCCTGTATATCTCATTTGCCTGATTACATTTTCACATCCTTCTTTCTATTTCTTTGTGTTGTGGGAGTGTCCTTATGTATCATTTGTGTCTGTTATAACTAGTATATTTATTTTTGCTCCTCATCTGAAATTTTTTCATTTTTCATTAACTGAGTTAATTTTTTTAAATAATCATTGTATGTAGGCTTTTGAATGCAATTTAAGCCCAAATTTCCTTCTTTATATGGGTCAAAGGCTATTAAATGCATGCTGATAAATGTTTAACAATAAGGTCTCAAAAAAAAAAAAGAAAAAAGAGAAGAAAAGAAATTGCCTCAATTTGTAGTGTTTGCCAAATGCTGTAATGTAAATTCACTCTCATGACTGATTTCAAACTGCTATCATTAAAATGATGTATACTACTGACTCATAGCCTGTATGGACCAGTATCTGTTTTGTCCACAACCATCTACCTAGTACTTAGTACGGTATTGAATATAGAGTAAGCAACTGATAAAAAAATTTGTTGAACAATAGGAAAAAATTGTGGGATGATGTGAAAAGCAAGATAAAAGTGTAAAAGTACTTACAGGTAGACTTATTCCCTTGCATATCATCAAATTCCATTCCAAAGAAGAGAAGTGTCATTTTAAAAATGCCAGTTACAAAGTATCTAAAAATTAGTTTAAAAATTATTATGTATTTAATATCCACTTCCTCCCAGGAGCTTGTGCTATAATTCTAACAATAACAAGCATAAACTTTATCATCAGATTGGTATGCTATCATTTAATCCCTTTTTAAATTCTATGTACTAAGTCAATGAGCTACATTATCTCTCTAAGTCTCAATTTTAATATCCATAAAATAGGTTTTTTAACACCTACTCCATATATTTGTGACAGGGAGTAAGTGGATAGAAATGTAACTCTACACATCTTACTTAGCATATTACTAAGTAAGAAGCCAGCTCCCTTTGCTTATCATTGCCAACCAGTTTGTGAATGTGTTGGAGCCAACTTTAAGCATAATATAGAATGCATTCGTTCAATCCTCATTAAGTTTTAACATGTGCAAAGTACTGTGAGGCTGCTGTGATTTGGTTCCAGGAATAGTGTATCAGTTGTCTAACTGCATAATAATTCTGTGTAAACACTGTGTCAACACTTAGTGGCTCAAAACAATAAAATTTATCTGAATCACAAAATTGCAGTTCAGTAATTTAAGTTGGACTATCCTGGTCTTGGCAGTGCTCACTCATATAAGTTGGGGTCCATTGGCTGCTACTTGGGAGCTGATGCATTTGGGAGTAGGCATGCTGTAGAACAGAGTTCTTGGCTCTGCTCACACATCCCTCTGTCAGGCTACATAGGCATGTTTTTATGGAGGTAGCAGGAATCTGGTATACTCAAACTACTCTATTGGCTACTGTCCCATTGGTCAAAGTTAAGTCACATGTCCAAGTCCAGAGTCAATATGGGAGGGCACTAATGAAAGGCTTAAATGCAAGTAAGTGTGAACAATTGTGGCCATCAATGCTATCTGTATCCTGAAAGAAGGATTCAAAAATAAAGTTTTATCTATGACCTTTAGAAATTCAAACATCCTTAATATATGGGACATATGTGCAGATAACTAAAACACAAAGGAATAAAAAGAATGTAAAAAGAAAGGAAAGATCACTTCACCCACAAATAATCAAGAAAAACTTCAACAGGAATTGCAGCTTGATGTGAAAAATCGAAGAAGGGAAGAAACACTCATTGGAGGAAAATAATAAATTAACAAATCATGAAGCCAGAAAGAATATGGTATTTGGAGGAGGGAGTGGGAAGCCTGGCTAAAGCAGATTTGTGTTGGAGTATGTAAAAATTATGGCTTCTATAAATGCTTTGGATTATGATACTGATTAATGACTTCTATCTGACCACAATTTATTGCTTTTTCTTACAAGATAAATATAAATATGTAAGAAATACTTCAAGTACCTATGATATTTATAGAAGGTAATAAAATAAACAACATTTGTGAATGGACCTGTAATCAAATTCCTTATAACACATTAATAAATGCTTCAGATAATTATAAGGGAAAGAGTATCATAAAATTAATTCTATAAAATCTCAAATATAGTGTATTTAAATTTTGAAATGTACCTAGATGCTCTATTTTCAGAGCATACTGAAGATTTGTTATCATATGTATGGTATCAAAATCAGAATAAATTAGATCAAGATTAATTTTTAAGCACTCAACATAAAGGTACATTAAGGACACATGATGTCTAGCTGTTTACCTTGACTATTTTACTTTATTTTAAAATATAGATACAATATTAGAAAATTTGTTCAAATAATTTCTTATTTTATTTTAGTGCATTCTTTAGAATAATTTTATATTTTTTTCGGAAGCTCCATGAGATTGGTAAAATTTTCACCTCACATATTTTTCCTATCACTCAGTTAGGTAATTTTTGTCTAATGGAGACACAGGAGGAGTGGGGTATCAAAATGCATTATGCCATTTGTTTCCAGATTCATTCAGATTTTCCTATGTTCTCACAAGTATAGAATTTATATACTTTACTTTTAAGTACACTCTAATGTAAGTTAGAGATTGTCTTAAGGCTCAGGGTTTAATTTAAGCAAAACTATCAATCCCATTCTCCAATGAGACCCAAAGTTTGGGTCCCATTGGCAGACCCAAATGTTGTAGTATTTCACTATAGTAGTAAATTTTATTTAGTCTTTGTTTTATGTTAATTAATTTCACTTTTTAATATACAAATTATCTTCTCCTGTGCTATGTGTTTACATAAAGAATCATTGGTAAAGTAATACATTTCTACCTATAAGGTGATCACATTTTTATTAAGTCAGTGCTCTAGGGCAAAAGGAAGCAATATGAAGTTTTGGGAAATTAAGTTCAAAACTATGTAATAATAAAATTCAATTGAAGTGCCACATCATTTATGTTAATATAAATTATTAAGATAAGCTTCATTCTGAAATATTAAATTATTGTTTTTCTTTATATCACTTTATTAGATCTACTTAAAATAGTATATACATATTCTTGTGTGCATTTAGAGCACCCTAAATGTATTCTCACAAAGCTAGGAACACTAGACAGAGATAAAGCATTATGATCAGGGATGACATTTCAGGATCAGTAAATAAATTCTATCAAACACCAAGCATTTATTCTTGAGTTACTTCAAGTACCCTTGACCTTGACTCTACACACCTTCTTACATTTACTTGCATCTGTGACTTAAGCCACAGTTTGCTCTAGCTAATACGTAGGAGTATTTTAAAGTTAGCCTTTTGCAGCATATTTCCTCCCTTCAATTTATTTTTTTTGTTGTGAACAGATTAGTCCTGTTTTAAATAATCGTTGGAATCAGTTCTCAAGCTTTTGATCTGAGGACCTCTTTATACATTTAAAATTTATCAAGGACCTCGAAGAACTTTTGTTTATGTGGTTTACATATATTTATGTAAACCACATAACATATATATATATATATAAAATTTACCATAATAGAAACTAAAACTGCAATTTAAAAATACATATTTATTATTTTAAAGAGAAATAAACCCACTCGATGTTAATATAAATAACATACTTTAATGGGCAATAATATTTCTAAAAAAGTTAGTGAGAAAAATAGCATTCTTTGGTAAATCCCTTTTAAAATCTGTCTTAATACAAGACAACTGGAATTTGGCCTGTCCGTTGCTTTCAACATATTGAGTTCTCTCTTTTTCTCTCTTTTTCTTGGGGGGGAGGGTTGAAGTATATGAAGAGAATCCTACCTCACAATGATATATGTATATATATATACCAATTCACATTCCCACCAGCAGTGCAAGAATGTTCCCATTTCTCCACACCCTCTCCAGCATTTATTGCTTCTAGATTTGTTGATGATGGCCATTCTGACTGGTGTGAGATGATATCTTATTGTAGTTTTGATTTGCATTTCTCTAATGATTAATGATGTTGAGCATTCTTTCATGAGTTTGTTGGCAGTCTGTATATCTTCTTTGGAGAATTGTCTATTTAGGTCTTCTGCCTATTTTTGGATTGGGTTGTTTGTTTTTTTGTTATTCAGCTGCATGAGCTGCATGTAAATTTTGGAGATTAATCCTTTGTCAGTTGCTTCATCTGCAAATATGTTCTCCCATTCTGAGGGTTGTCTTTTCGTCTTCGTTACGGTTTCCTTTGCTGTGCAAAAGCTTTTAAGTTTCATTAGGTCCCATTTGTTTATTTTTGTTTTTCTTTCCATTTCTCTAGGAGGTGAGTCAAAAAAAATCTTGCTGTGATTTATGTCATAGAGTGTTCTGCCTATGTTTTCCTCTAAGAGTTTGATAGTTTCTGGCCTTACATTTAGGTCTTTAATCCATTTTGAACTTAATTTTGTGTATGGTGTTAGGGAGTCATATAATCTCATACTTTTTTATGTACCTGACCAATTTCCCAGCACCACTTATTGAAGACGCTGTCCTTTCTCCACTGTACATTCCTTCCTCCTTTATCAAAGATAAGGTGACCATATGTGCATGGGTTTATCTCTGGGCTTTCTATCTCTATCCTGTTCCATTGATCTATATTTCTGCTTTTGTGCCAGTACCATAATGTCTTGATTATTGTAGCTTTGTATTATAGTCTGAAGTCAGGGAGCCTGATTCCTCCAGCTCCATTTCTCGTTCTCAAGATTGCTTTGGCTATTCGGGGTCTTTTGTGTTTCCATACAAATTGTGAAGTTTTTTGTTCTAGTTCTGTGAAAAATGCCAGTGGTAGTTTGATAGGGATTGCACTGAATCTGTAGATTGCTTTGGGTAGTAGAGTCATTTTCACAATGTTGATTCTTCCAATCCAAGAACATGGTATATCTCTCCATCTATTTGTATCATCTTTAATTTCTTTCATCAGTGTCTTCTAATTTTCTGCATACAGGTCTTTTGTCTCCTTAGGTAGGTTTATACCTAGATATTTTATTTTTTGTTGCAATGGTAAATGGGAGTGTTTTCTTGATTTCACTTTCAGATATTTCATCATTAGTGTATAGGAATACAAGTGATTTCTGCGCATTAATTTTGTATCCTGCAACTTTACCAAATTCATTGATTAGCTCTTGTAGTTTTCTGGTAGCATCTTTAGGATTCTCTATGTATAGTATCATGTCATCTGCAAACAGTGACAGCTTCACTTCTTTTCTGATTTGGATTCCTTTTATTTCCTTTTCTTCTCTTATTGCTGTGGCTAGAACTACCAACAGTATGTTGAATAAGAGTGGTGAGAGTGGGCAACCTTGTCTTGTTCCTGATCTTAGTGGAAATGTTTTCAGTTTTTCACCATTGAGGATGATGTTGGCTGTGGGCTTGTCATATATGGCCTTTATTATGTTGAGGAAAGTTCCCTCTATGGCTACTTTCTGCAGGGTTTTTATCATAAATGGGTGTTGAATTTTGTCAAAAGCTTTCTCTGCATCTATTGAGATGATCATATGTTTTTTCTCCCTCAATTTGTTAATATGTTTCATCACATTGATTGATTTGCGTATATTGAAGAATCCTTGCATTCCTGGAATAAACCCCACTTGATCATGGTGTATGATCCTTTTAATGTGCTGTTGGATTCTGTTTGCTACTATTTTGTTGAGAATTTTTGCATCTATGTTCATCAGTAATATTGGCCTGTAGTTTTCTTTCTTTGTGACATACTTGTCTGGTTTTGGTAGCAAGGTCATAGTGGCCTTGTAGAATGAATTTGGGAGTGTTCTGCCCTCTGCTATATTTTCGAAGAGTTTGAGAAGAATAGGTGCTAGCTCTTCTCTAAATGGTTGATAGAATTTGCCTGTGAAGCCATCTGGTCCTGGGATTTTGTTTGTTGGTAGATTTTTAATCACAGTTTCAATTTTCAGTGCTTGTGATTGGTCTGTTCATATTTTCTATTTCTTCCTGATTCAGTCTTGGCAGGTTGTGCATTTCTAAGAATGTGTCCATTTCTTCCAGGTTGTCCATTTTATTGGCATAGAGTTGCTTGTAGTAATCTCTCATGATCTTTTGTATTTCTACAGTGTCAGTTGTTATTTCTCCTTTTTCATTTCTAATTCTATTGATTTGAGTCTTCTCTCTTTTTTTCTAGATGAGTCTGGCTAATGGTTTATCTATTTTGTTTACCTTCTCAAAGAACCAGCTTTTAGTTTTATTGATCTTTGCTATCATTTTCTTCATGTATTTTTCATTTATTTCTGATCTGATTTTTATGATTTCTTTCCTTCTGCTAACTTTGGGGTTTTTTTGTTCTTCTTTCTCTAATTGCTTTAGGTGCAAGGTTAGGTTGTTTATTCGAGATGTTTCCTGTTTCTTAAGGTAGGACTGTATTGTTATAAACTTCCCTCTTAGAACTGTTTTTGCTGCATCCCATAGGTTTTGGGTCATCGTGTCTCCATTGTCATTTGTTTTTAGGTATTTTTTTATTTCCTCTTGGATTTCTTCAGTGATCACTTCGTTATTAAGTAGTGTATTATTTAGCCTCCATGTGTTTGTACATTTTACAGATCTTTTCCTGTAATTGATATCTAGTCTCATAGCACTGTGGTCAGAAAAGATACTTGATACAATTTCAATTTTCTTAAATTTACCAAGGCTTGATTTGTGACCCAAGATATGATCTATCCTGGAGAATGTTCCATGAGCACTTGAGAAAATTATGTATTCTGTTATTTTTGGATGGAATGTCCTATAAATATCAATTAAGTCCATCTTGTTTAATATATCATTTAAAGCTTGTGTTTCCTTATTTAGTTTCATTTTGGATGATCTGTCCATGGGTGAAAGTGGGGTGTTGAAGTCCCCTACTATGAATGTGTTTTGTCAATTTCCCCTTTTATGGCTGTTAGTATGTGCCTTAAGTATTGAGGTGCTCCTATGTTGGGTGCATAAATATTTACAATTGTTATATCTTCTTCTTGGATCGATCCCTTGATCATTATGTAGTGTCCTTCTTTGTCCCTTTTGATAGTCCTTATTTTAAAGTCTATTTTGTCTGATATGAGAATTGCTACTCCAGCTCTCTTTTGGTTTCCATTTGCATGGAATATCTTTTTCCATCAGCTTACTTTCAGTCTGTATGTGTCTCTAGGTCTGAAGTGGGTCTCTTGTAGACAGCAAATATATAGGTCTCGTTTTTGTATCCATTCAGCCAATCTGTGCCTTTTGGTGGGAGCATTTAGTCCATTTATATTTAAGGTAATTATCAATATGTATGTTCCTATAAACATTTTCTTAATTTTTTTGGGTTCGTTATTTTAGGTCTTTTCCTTCTCTTGTGTTTCTTGCCTAGAGAAGTTCTTTTAGCAGTTGTTGTAAAGCTGGTTTGGTGGTGCTGAACTCTCTCAGCTTTTGCTTGTCTGTAAAGGTTTCAATTTCTCCATCAAATCTGAATGAGATCCTTGCTGGGTAGAGTAATCTTGCTTGCAGGTTTTTCTCCTTCATCACTTTATATATGTCTTGCCAGTCCCTTCTGGCTTGCAGACTTTCTGCTGAAAGATCAGCTGCTAACCTTATGGGGATACCCTTGTGTGTTATTTGTTGTTTTTCCCTTGCTGCATTTAATATGCTTTCTTTGTATTTAATTTTTGATTAATATGTGTCTTGGCATATTTCTCCTTCGATTTATCCTGTATGGGACCCTCTGTGCTTCCTGGATTTGATTAACTATTTCCTTTCCCATGTTAGGGAATTTTTCAACTATAATCTCTTCAAATATTTTCTCAGTCCCTTTCTTTTTCTCTTCTTCTCCTGGAACCCCTATAATTCGAATGTTGGTGCGTTAAATGTTGTCCCTGAGGTCTCTGAGACTGTCCTTAGTTCTTTTCATTCTTTTTTCTTTTTTTTAAAACATCTTCATTGGGGCACAATTGCCCCACAACGGTGTGTTAGCTTCTGCCCCACTACAAAGTGAATCAGCCATACATATACACATGTTCCCACATGTCCTCCCTCCTGCATCTCCCTCCCTCCCACCCTCCCCATCCCACCCCTCCAGGCCGTCACAAAGCCCCGAGCTAATATCCCCGTGCCCTGCGGCCGCCTCCCCCCAGCTATCCACCCTACTACGTTTGTTAGTGTGTACATGTCCATGACTCTCTCCCGCCCTGTCAAAACTCACCCCCCCCCACATCCTCAAGTCCGCTCTCCAGCAGGTCTGCGTCTCCACTCCTGTCCCACCCCCAGGTTCTTCATGACATTCCCCTTCCCTAAATTCCATATATATGCGTCAGCACATGGCATCTGTCCCCCTCTCCCCAACCTACCCCACTCTGCATGACAGACTCTAAGTCCATCCATCTCACCACAAACAGCTCAACTTCATTTCCCCTTAAGGCTGAGTAATATTCCATTGTGTACATGTGCCACATCTTCTCCATCCATTCATCCGACGATGGGCGCCCAGGTTGTCTCCATCTCCGGGCCATTGCCAATAGAGCCGCAATGAACACCTTGGTACATGACTCCTCTCGAATTTTGGTTTTCTCAGGGTATATGCCCAGCAGTGGGACCACTGGGCCATATGGTAATTCCATTTGTAGTTTTCCAAGGAACCTCCATACTGTTCTCCACAGTGGCTGAACCAATTCACATTCCCACCAGCAGTGCAAGAATGTCCCCCTTTCTCCACATCCTCCCCAGCATCCATTGTTTCTAGATTTTTTAATGATGGCCACTCCGACCGGTGTGAGACGACACCCCACTGTAGTTTTGACTTGCATTTCTCCAATGACTAACGATGCCGAGCATTCCCCCATGTGTTCGCTGGCACTCCGCACATCCTCCTTGGAGAAATGTCCACCTAGGTCCTCTGCCCATCCCTGGATGGGGCTGCCTGCCTTTCCGTCATTGAGCTGCATGAGCTGCCCGCAAATCCCGGAGACAAATCCTTTGTCAGTTGCTTCATTTGCAAATGTTTTCTCCCATTCTGAGGGTTGTCTTTTGGTCTTGATTATGGTTTCCTTTGCTGTGCAAAAGCTTTGAAGTTTCATTAGGTCCCATTTGTTTATTTTTGTTTTTATTTCCATTACTCTAGGAGGTGGGTCAGAAAGGATCTTGCTGTGATTTATGTCATAGAGTGTTCTTCCTATGTTTTCCTCTAAGAGTTTGATAGTTTCTGGCCTTCCATTTAGGTCTTTAATGCATTTTGAGCTTATTTTTGTGTATGATGTTAGGGAGTGATCTAATCTCATACTTTTACATGTACCTGTCCAGTTTTCCCATCACCATTTATTGAAGAGGCTGTCCTTTCTCCACTGTACATTCCTGCCTCCTTTATCAAAGATAATGTGTCCATATGTGCGTGGGTTTATCTCTGGGCTTTCTATCCTGTTCCACTGATCTATCTTTCTGTTTTTGTGCCAGTACCATACTGTCTTGATTACTGTTGCTTTGTAGTATAGTCTGAAGTCAGGGAGCCTGATTCCTCCAGCTCCTTTTTTCGTTCTCAAGATTGCTTTGGCTATTCGGGGTCTTTTGTGTTTCCATACAAATTGCGAAATTTTTTGTTCTAGTTCTGTGAAAAATGCCAGTGGTAGTTTGATAGGGATTGCATTGAATCTGTAGATTGCTTTGGGTAGTAGAGTCATTTTCACAATGTTGATTCTTCCCATCCAAGAACATGGTATATCTCTCCATCTATTTGTATCATCTTTAATTTCTTTCATCAGTGTCTTATAATTTTCTGCATACAGGTCTTTCGTCTCCTTAGGTAGGTTTATTCCTAGATATTTTATTCTTTTTGTTGCAGTGGTAAATGGGAGTGTTTTCTTGATTTCACTTTCAGACTTTTCATCATTAGTATATAGGAATGCCAGAGATTTCTGTGCATTAATTTTGTATCCTGCTACTTTACCAAATTCATTGATTAGATCTAGTAGTTTTCTGGTAGCATCTTTCGGATTCTCTATGCATAGTATCATGTCATCTGCAAACAGTGACAGCTTTACTTCTTCTTTTCCGATTTGGATTCCTTTTATTTCCTTTTGTTCTCTGATTGCTGTGGCTAAAACTTCCAAAACTATGTTGAATAAGAGTGGTGAGAGTGGGCAACCTTGTCTTGTTCCTGATCTTAGTGGAAATGCTTTCAGTTTTTCACCATTGAGGATGATGTTTGCTGTGGGCTTGTCATATATGGCCTTTATTATGTTGAGGAAAGTTCCCTCTATGCCTACTTTCTGGAGGGTTTTTATCATAAATGGGTGTTGAATTTTGTCGAAAGCTTTCTCTGCATCTATTGAGATGATCATATGGTTTTTCTCCTTCAATTTGTTAATATGGTTTATCACATTGATAGATTTGCGTATATTGAAGAATCCTTGCATTCCTGGAATAAACCCCACTTGATCATGGTGTATGATCCTTTTAATGTGCTGTTGGATTCTGTTTGCTACTATTTTGTTGAGGATTTTTGCATCTATGTTCATCAGTGATATTGGCCTGTAGTTTTCTTTCTTTGTGACATCCTTGTCTGGTTTTGGTATCAAGGTGATGGTGGCCTCGTAGAAGGAATTTGGGAGTGTTCCTCCCTCTGCTATATTTTGGAAGAGTTCGAGAAGGATAGGTGTTAGCTCTTCTCTAAACGTTTGATAGAATTCACCTGTGAAGCCATCTGGTCCTGGGCTTTTGTTTGTTGGAAGATTTTTAATCACAGTTTCAATTTCAGGGCTTGTGATTGGTCTGTTCATATTTTCTATTTCTTCCTGATTCAGTCTTGGCAGGTTGTGCATTTCTAAGAATGTGTCCATTTCTTCCAGATTGTCCATTTTATTGGCATAGAGTTGCTTGTAGTAATCTCTCATGATTTTTTTTATTTCTGCAGTGTCAGTTGTTACTTCTCCTTTTTCATTTCTAATTCTATTGATTTGAGTCTTCTCCTTTTTTTTCTTGATGAGTCTGGCTAGTGGTTTATCTATTTTGTTTATCTTCTCAAAGAACCAGCTTTTAGTGTTATTGATCTTTGCTATTGTTTCCTTCATTTCTTTTTCATTTATTTCTGATCTGATTTTTATGATTTCTTTCCTTCTGCTAGCTTTGGGGTTTTTTTGTTCTTCTTTCTCTAATTGCTTGAGGTGCAAGGCTACGTTGTTTATTCGAGATGTTTCCTGCTTCTTAAGGTGGGCTTGTATTGCTATAAACTTCCCCATTAGAATGGCTTTTGCTGCATCCCATAGGTTTTGGGTCGTTGTGTCTCCATTGTCATTTGTTTCTAGGTATTTTTTTATTTCCTCTTTGATTTCTTCAGTGATCACTTCATTATTAAGTAGTGTATTGTTTAGCCTCCATGTGTTTGTATTTTTTACAGATCTTTTCCTGTAATTGATATCTAGTCTCATGGCGTTGTGGTCAGAAAAGATACTTGATACAATTTCAGTTTTCTTAAATTTACCAAGGCTTGATTTGTGACCCAAGATATGATCTATCCTGGAGAATGTTCCATGAGCACTTGAGAAAAATGTGTATTCTGTTGTTTTTGGATGGAGTGTCCTATATATATCAATTAAGTCCATCTTGTTTAATGTATCATTTAAAGCTTGTGTTTCCTTATTTATTTTCATTTTGGATGATCTGTCCATGGGTGAAAGTGGGGTGTTAAAATCCCCTACTAAGAATGTGTTACTGTCGATATCCCCTTTTATGGCTGTTAGTATTTGCCTTATGTATTGAGGTGCTCCTATGTTGGGTGCATAAATATTTACAATTGTTATATCTTCTTCTTGGATCGATCCCTTGATCATTATGTAGTGTCCTTCTTTATCCCTTTTAATAGTCCGTATTTTAAAGTCTATTTTGTCTGATATGAGAATTGCTACTCCAGCTTTCTTTTGGTTTCCATCTGCATGGAATATCTTTTTCCATCAGCTTACTTTCAGTCTTTATGTGTCCCTAGGTCTGAAGTGGGTCTCTTGTAGACAGCATATATAAGGGTCTTGTTTTTGTATCCATTCAGCCAATCTGTGTCTTTTGGTGGGAGCATTTAGTCCATTTACATTTTAGGTAATTATCGATATGTATGTTCCTGTTCCCATTTTCTATATTGTTTTGGGTTCGTTATTATAGGTCTTTTCCTTCTCTTGTGTTTCGTGTCTAGAGAAGTTCCTTTAGCATTTGTTGTAAAGCTGGTTTGGTGGTGCTGAACACTCTCAGCTTTTGCTTTTCTGTAAAGGTTTTAATTTCTCCATCAAATCTGAATGAGATCCTTGCTGGGTAGAGTAGTCTTGGTTGCAGGTTTTCCTGCTTCATCACTTTCAGTATGTCCTGCCACTCCCTTCTGGCTTGTAGGGTTTCTGCTGAGAGATCAGCTGTTAACCTTATGGGGATTCCCTTGTGTGTTATTTGTTGTTTTTCCCTTGCTGCTTTTAATATGCTTTCTTTGTATTTAATTTTTGACCGTTTGATTAATATGTGTCTTGGCGTATTTCTCCTTGGATTTATCCTGTATGGGACTCTCTGTGTTTCCTGGACTTGATTAACTGTTTCCTTTCCCATATAGGGAAGTTTTCAACTATAATCTCTTCAAATATTTTCTCAGTCCCTTTCTTTTTTTCTTCTTCTTCTGGAACCCCTATAATTCGAATGTTGGTGCGTTTAATGTTGTCCCAGAAGTCTCTGAGACTGTCCTCAGTTCTTCTCATTCTTTTTTCTTAATTCTGCTCTGCAGTAGTTATTTCCACTACTTTATCCTCCAGGTCACTTATCCGTTCTTCTGCCTCAGTTATTCTGCTATTGATCCTATCTAGAGTACTTTTAATTTCATTTATTGCGTTGTTCATCGTTGCTTGTTTCATCTTTATGTCTTCTAGGTCCTTGTTAACTGTTTCTTGCATTTTGTCCATTCTACTTCCAAGATTTCGGATCATCCTTACTATCATTATTCTGAATTCTTTTTCAGGTAGATTGCCTATTTCCTCTTCATTTGTTAGGTCTGGTGGGTTTTTATCTTGCTCCTTCATCTGCTGTGTGATTTTCTGTCTTCTCATTTTGCTTATCTTACTGTGTTTGGGGTCTCCTTTTTGCAGGCTGCACGTTCATAGTTCCCGTTGTTTTTGATGTCTGTCTCCAGTGGCTAAGGTTGTTTCAGTGGGTTGTGTAGGCTTCCTGGTGGAAGGGACTAGTGCCTGTGTTGTGCTGGATGAGGCTGGATCTTGTCTCTCTAGTGGGCAGGTTCACATCTGGTGTGTGTGTTTTGGGGTGTCTGTGGCCTTATTATGATTTTAGGCAGCCTCTCTGCTAATGGGTGGGGTTTTGTTCCTGTTTTGCTAGTTGTTTGGCATAGGTTGTCCAGCACTGTGGCTTTCTGGTCGTTGAGTGAAGCTGGGTGCTGGTGTTAAGATGGAGGTCTCTGGGAGATTTCCACCGTTTAATATTATGTGGAGCTGGGAGGTCTCTTGTTGACCAGTGTCCTGAAGTTGGCTCTCCTACCTCAGAGGCAGAGCCCTGACTCCTGGGCTGGAGCACCAAGAGCCTTTCATCCACATGGCTCAGAATAAAAGGGAGAAAAAGTAGAGAGAATTAGTAGAAATATGAGGAAAGAAAGAAGGAAAGGAGGAAAGGAAGGAAGGAAGAAAGAAGCAAAGAAGGGAAGAAAGGAGGGAGGGAGGAAGGAAGGAAGGAGGGAAAGAAGGAGAAAATGTAGAGAGAATTAGAAAAAGTATGAGGAAAGAAAGAAGGAAAGGAGGAAAGGAAGGAAGGAAGAAAGAAGGAAAGAAAGGAGGGAGGGAGGGAGGGAGGGAGGGAGGAATGAAGGAAGGAGGGATAGAAGGAGAAAATGTAGAGAGAATTAGTAGAAGTATGAGGAAAGAAAGAGGGAAAGGAGGAAAGGAAGGAAGAAAGAAAGAAGCAAAGAAGGAAAGAAAGGAGGGAGGGAGGGAGGGAGGAAGGAAGGAAGGAAGGAGGGAAAGAAGGAAAAAAGACAGAAAGAAAGAAGATACAGTAAAAATAAAATAAAGTATAATATAGTTATTGAACTAAAAAATATTTAGGAAAAAAAAAAAAAAAAGGGACGGATAGAACCCTAGGACAAATGTTGGAAGCAAAGCTATACAGAGAAAATCTTACACAGAAGCATACACATACACGTTCACAAAAAGAGGCAAAGGGGGAAAAATCATAAATCCTGCTCCCAGAGACCACCTCCTCAACCTGGGGTGATTCGCTGTCTAAAGGAGGGAAGGAAGGAAAGAAAGAAAGAAAGAACGAAGGTAAAGTACAATAAAATTATTAAACTTAATTATTAAGAAAAAAAATTTTTTTTAAAAACCATGGACGGATAGAGCCCTAGGACAAATGGTGGAAGCAAGAGTACACAGACAAGATCTCACACAGAAGCATACACGTACACATTCACAAAAAGAGGAAAAGGGAAAAAAATCACAGATCTCGCTCCTAAATTCCACCTCTTCAATTTGGGATCACTCCCTGTCTATTCAGGTATTCCACAGATGCAGGGCACATCAAGTTGATTGTGGAGCTTCAATCCGCCGCCTCCGTGGCTGCCGGGAGAGACCTCCCCCTCTCCTCCCTGCTCTCACAGCTCACAGGAGCTCAGCTTTGTACCCGGCCCTGCCCCTGCGCGCAGGTTGCTGGAGGGCATCTGTTTTTTGCTCAGACAGGACGGGGTTAAAGGAGCCGCTGATTCGCGGGCTCCGGCTCACTCAGGCCGGGGGTTGGGGGATGGGGGAAGGAGGGGCACTGCATGCGGGGCGGGCCTGCGGTGGCAGAGGCGGCGTGACGCTGCGGCAGAGGCCGGCGTGACGTTGCACCAGCCTGAGACCCGCCGTGCGTACTCCCGGGGAAGTTGTCCCTGGATCCCGGGAACCTGGCAGTGGCGGCCTGCACAGGCTCCGCGGAAGAGGGGCGCGGAGAGTGACCTGTGCTCGCACACAGCCCCCCCTGGTGGCGACAGCAGCAGCCCTAGCGTCTCCCGCCCATCTCTGGGGTCCGCGGTTCTAGCCGCGGCTCGCGCCCGTCTCTGGGGTTCGCGCTTCCAGCCGCGGCTCGCGCTCGTCTCTGGAGTTCCTTTAAGCAGTGCTCTTAAACCCCTCTCCTCGCGCACCAGGAAACAAAGAGGGAAGAAAAAGTCTCTTGTCTCTTCGGCAGGTGCAGGCTTTTCCCCGAACTCCCTCCCGGCTAGTTGTGGCGCACCAACCCCTTCAGGCTATGTTCAAGCCGCCAACCCCAGTCCTCTCCCTGAGCTCCGTCCAAAACCGAAACCCGAGCCTCAGCTCGCAGCCCCACCCACCCCGGCGGGTGAGCAGACAAGCCTTTCGGGTTGGTGAGTGCCGGTCATCACCGATCGTCTGTGCAGGAATCTCCCCGCTTTGCCCTCTGCACCCGTCGCTGTGCACTACTCCGCGGTCCCGAAGCTCCCCCCTCCGCCTCCCGCAGTCTCCGCCCGCGGAGGGGCTTCCTAGTGTGTGGAAACTTTTCCTCCTTCACAGCTCCCTCCCACTGGTGCAGGTGCCGTCCTTATTCTTTTGTCTCTGTTTTTTCTTTTGCCCTACCCAGGTACGTGGGGAGTTTCTTGCCTTTTGGGAGCTCTGAGGTCTTCTGCCAACCTTCAGTAGGTGTTCTGTGGGAGTTGTTCCACGTGTAGATGTATTTCTGGTGTATCCGTGAGGAGGAAGGCGATCTCCACGTCTTACTCTTCCGCCATCTTCCAACCCATCCATTCTTTTTTCTTTATTCTGCTCTGCAGTAGTTAGTTCCACTATTTTATCTTCCAGGTCACTTATCCGTACTGCTACCTCAGTTATTCTGCTATTGATCCCATCTAGAGTATTTTTAATTTCATTTATTGTGTTGTTCATCATTGCTTGTTTCATCTTTAGTTCTCTAGGTCCTTGTTAAATGTTTCTTGCATTTTGTCTATTCTATTTCCAAGATTTTGGATCATCTTTACTATCATTATTCTGAATTCTTTTTCAGGTAGACTGCTTATTTCCTCTTCATTTGTTAAGTCTGGTGGGTTTTTATCTTGCTCCTTCATCTGCTGTTTTTTTTTTTTTCTTCTTCTCATTTTGCTTATCTTACTGTGTTTGTGGTCTCCTTTTTGCAGGCTTCAGGTTCATAGTTCCCTTTGTTTTTGGTGTCTGTCCCCAGTGGCTAAGGTCGGTTCAGTGGGTTGTGTAGGTTTCCTGGTGGAGGGGACTAGTGCCTGTGTTCTGGTGGATGAGACTGGATCTTGTATTTCTGGTGGGCAGGTCCATGTCTGGTGGTGTGTTTTGTGGTGTCTGTGGACTTACTATGAGTTTAGGCAGCCTCTCTGCTAATGGGTGGGGTTGTGTTCCTGTCTTGCTAGTTGTTTGTCATAGGATGTCCAGTGCTGTAGCTTGGTGGTCGTTGAGTGAAGCTGGGTGCTGGTGTTGAGATGGAGATCTCTGGGAGGTTTTCACTGTTTGATATTATGTGAAGCTGGGATGTCTCTTGTGGACCAGTGTCCTGAAGTTGCCTCTCCCACCTCAAAGGCACAGTACTGACTCCTGGCTACAGCACCAAGAACATTTCATCCACATGGCTCAGAATAAAAGGGAGAAAAAGTATAAAGAAAGAATTAGTAGAAATAGAAAGAAAGAAGGGAAGGAGGGAGGGAGGGTCGGAGTGAAGAAGGAAGGAAGGAAGGAGGGAAGGAAGGAAAAATAGAAAGAAAGAAGATAAAGTAAAATAAAGTAAGTTAGAATATAATAAAGTTATTAAAATAAAAAATAATCATAAAAAAAGAAACAAAAAAACACATACAAAAAAACAGACAGATAGAGCTCTAGGACAAATGGTGGAAGCAAAGCTATATAGACAAAATCTCACACAGAAGCATACACATACACACTCACAAAAAGAGGAAAAGGGGAAAAATCATAAATCTTGCTCTCAAAGTCCACCTCCTCAATTTGGGATGATTCGTTGTCTATTCATGTATTCCACAGATGCAGGGTACATCTAGTTGATTGTGGAGCTTTAATCCGCTGCTTCTGAGGCTGCTGGGAGAGATTTCCCTTTTTCTTCTTTGTTCTCACAGCTCCCAGGGGCTCAGCTTTGGATTTGGCCCCGCCTCTGCATGTAGGTCACCTGTGGGTGTCTGTTCTTCACTCAGACAAGACAGGGTTAAAGGAGCCGCTGATTCGGGGGCTCTGGCTCACTCAGGCTGGGGGGAGGGAGGGGCATGGAGTGCAGGGCGAGCCTGCGGTGGCAGAGGCCTGTGTGACGTTGAACCAGCCTGAGGTGTGCCGTGTATTCTCCCGGGGGAGTTGTCCCTGGATCCCAGGACCCTGGCAGTGGCGGGCTGCACAGGCTCCCTGGAACGGGGGTGTGGAGAGTGACCTGTGCTCACACACAGACTTCTTCATGGCGGCAGCAGCAGCCTTAGCATCTCACGCCCGTCTCTGTGGTCCGCGCTTTTAGCCACGGCTCGCACCCACCTCTGGAGCTCCTTTAAGCGGCACTCTTAATCCCCTCTTGTCGCGCACCAGGAAACAAAAAGGAAAGAAGAAGTCTCTTGCCTCTTTGGCAGCTCCAGACTTTTCCCCCTGACTCCCTCCCAGCTGGCCGTGGTGCACTAACCCCCTGCAGGCTGTGTTCACGCCGCCAACCCCGGTCCTGTCCTGGCGCTCCGACGGAAACCGGAGCCTCAACTCCCACCCCTGCCCACCCCGGCGGATGAGCAGACAAGCCTCTCGAGCTGATGAGTGCTGGTCGGCATCAATCCTCCGTGCGGGAATCTCTCCACTTTGCCCTCCGCACCCCTGTTGCTGTGCTCTCCTCTGCGGCGGCTCCGAAGCTTTCCCCCTCCACCACCCGCAGTCTCCACCCACGAAGGGGCTTCCTAGTGTGTGGAAACATTTCCTCCTTCACAGCTCCCTCCCACTGGTGCAGGTCCCATCCTTATCCTTTTGTCTCTGTTTATTACTTTTTCTTTTGCCCTACTCAGGTATGTGGGGGGTTTCTTGCCTTTTGGGAGGTCTGAGTTCTTCTGCCAGTGTTCAGTAGGTGTTCTTTATGAGTTGTTCCACGTGTAGATGTATTTCTGGTGTATCTGTGGGGAGGAAGGTGATCTCCGCGTCTTACTCTTCTGCCATCTTCCTGGAAGCTCTCCCTAACTTCTTTAATTTCAAGCAACATGATATATATATATATATATGGGGAAAGGTGACTGATTTTAATTGTCTTTTCTGAAAATTGTAGGTATTCTTCTTTGACACTGCACCAAACTACACCAAACTCATAAATGGTAATTTATTAAAAGTTGGTTGTGATCTGGAATCTGAAACCATATTAATGAACTTTATATACTTACATTGAAGTCTATGGGTCTGTTTTGTACTTTGAACAGATATTTGCTCAAGCATAATTTGTAAACTATGCATTGGTGTTTTGGAAAATATTGGTTTATAGAGTTATGCATACCTTCCAAATGTTGAAACATTTGGAACATTCAGCATTTCCAAATGTTGAAACATCTTATAATATAATGTAGAGAAATACTATTTATTAATAACAACAGTAATCTCATCACAGTTCTGAATCTGTTAAACTCTAGATGACAGGTACAAGTTTCTCAAATTTCTATTTTCACTTAAAAACTTGAACTTTTTCATAGGCAATAAATACTATCATTTGTTTTCCATGAATAGCAGACTCTTTTTGTTCATTGTCAAAAAAACTATTAAATACCCAAGTCTGAATACCTATAGATTCCTTCTCAGTTCCTCTTTCAATTAACAATAGTGTTCTATAATAAAAGTGGCTAGTTAGGCTAATAACTCAAACAATTAAACAGCTACTTTTTCCCTCAAAACAATAATCATACTTTGGAATGCAGCAAAAGTATTTCAAGGGTACTACTCATTTTATCACACAGAATATTAGAAAGATGTAATTCAAGAGGATTTAATAAAATTAAGAATATTTACTACTCTATTAAGAAATTATTAGGTACAACTGGATTTTTCTTTCCTGCAAGTTTGTGGCAGTGAAGAAAATTGTAAGTACTATTAGAGTTTGGTGTCATTGCCTTGATTCATACTAAGGAGCCAGCAATTGAATCCACCATTGTTTTAGCATCATCTGCACAAATATCAACATGGTGAAAAGGCAAATAACATTATAATATTATTATGAAAACAGTTTTGTCCTCCAAGACTGCCTGAAATGGTCTCATATGTGTCTTCCTCCCCCTCTCAGGGGTACCAGGAAGTCCACAGACCATTCTTTGAGAAATGTTGATCTATAATAGAAAATCATTTACTTGGGGGCACAGATTCAATTATTAATTAAATGCTATCCCAAATTCAAATAATCTGCATAGTAATGTCTTCAAATGTGAAAACTGTATGAATCAATAGCATTTTCTATCACAACTTTAAAAATTTAAATTGTCAACATTGAGTAAATATACATTATGAAATAAAGAATTAAAAAATAACACAACCAAACTATTCCAACTAACTATCCATAAGTTTGCAAACACTGAGTATTCAAAAATCATAAAAACTTAAGAAAAAAGAAAAATAAAATCTAATTTTCCATCTCAGCAAGTGTGTTTTCATAAATTTAGAAAATCTTCTTGGGTCTCTATTTTTTAATTCTATTATATAACAACATGATACAATAGAAAAAGCATGACTTAAGTGCCAGGCATATACATATATATATATATATAGATATAGATATATATAATATAAATAATATATGTATCATATATATAATTATAGATATAAACAGAGTTCTCAGTCACATCATTGAAGAATTTTAATTCCAGTTGGATCAGAGTTTTCCTTGAAGTGTGGGTTGAAACTCACATTGGAAAATAACAGTATTTCAGTTGACTTTTCCTCCTTCAAATTATCTTTTAAG
Organism: Phocoena phocoena; assembly: GCF_963924675.1. Classification (NCBI taxonomy): domain Eukaryota; kingdom Metazoa; phylum Chordata; class Mammalia; order Artiodactyla; family Phocoenidae; genus Phocoena; species Phocoena phocoena. The sequence continues at coordinate 46,374,048 of NC_089236.1, read as the reverse complement.
CCAAAGAATTTTTTTCAATATTCAAATTTGGTGAGAGTTTATATATTTTTAGCTATCTCTTTCACTTATGATTCCAAAACTTTTGTCATATTCCTATTATCTTTTATCTAGGATGATAGTATTTATTCTTCTTAGGAAGCTTCACCATTCTCATGTCATTTTATTAATAATTTTGTGGCTCTTTTATCAAATTATTTTACATGTTATCATTGATGGGGTGTTTTCATAAATTCCATTAATGATTAAAACATTATTTATTGAGTACCCAGTATATGTCAGCACAGTGTAGTGACCAGGAGATCAAGTGGCACACAATTCAACCATGGTCTCTCTTTTCACAGAATTTATAGTCTAGCATCAGAGATAACCAAGTAACAGGTAATTCTTTGTGGTGAGAAGAGGTAAAGCCAAATTCTCTTCCACTTGAGTTTGGGCTACATGAGTACTCATTTCCAAACAATAAAATAAAGTATAATTGACCTTTGAATAATGTGGGGGTTAGGTCCTCCGATCCTCTGCACAATTGAAAATCCGTGTGTAACTTCACAGTTTGGCCCTCCAAGTGTGTTGTACCACATCTGTGGATTCAACCAACCTTAGATTGTGTAGTCCTGTACTATGTAGGGCAAAGTAAGTCAGAATGAGAGACAAATACCATATGGTATCACTTATATGTGGAAGCTAAACTATGACAAAAATGAATTTATCTATGAGACAGAAACAGACTCATAGACATAGAGACCAGACTTGTGGTTGCCAGGGAGAGTTGGATTGGGAGTTTGGGACTAGCAGATATAAACTATTATGTATAGAATGGATAAACAACAAAGTCCTACTGTATAGCACAGGGAACTATATTCAATATTCTGTGGTAAACCATAATGGAGAAGAATATTAAAATCTATCTATCTACCTATCTACCTACCTACCTATCTGTCTATCTATCTATCTATCTATCTATCTATCTATCTATCTATCTATCTATCTATCTATATCTGAATCACTTTGTTGTACACCAGAAACTAACACAACATTGTAAACCTTCAATTAAAACAAAACAAAATAAAACATAAAAAAGTTCTGCACATAGGTGGAGCTGTGCAGTTCAAATTCCTGTTGTTCAAGGGTCAACTGTAGAAGTGATGGTATGAGACTTTGGAGAGTTGATGATAAAAGGCCCAGCAGCTTCATTCTTGCTTTCTTTCTGTGTTTGCTACTCTAGGGAAGATAATGGCTATGCCAAGAGAACGTTCAAGCAACTCAAGAGATCCATGTAGCAAGGACCTGAAGCCTTCTGCCAATAGCTATGTGAGTAAGCCATTTTGGAAACAGATCCTCCAGCCTCAGCTGCTTTGAGCCAAAACTTAAGTAGACTACTCCTAAATTCCTGACCCATAGTGACTGTGAGATGATAAAAGTTTCCTGTTTTAAGACGCTGAAATTTGAAGTTTTTTTGTTATGCACCAATAGACAACTAATACATTATCATAGAGTGGATAAGTTCTGTTGGAGAAGTAAGCATAGGATGCAATGAAAGCTTGGAAGTACAGTCTGATAATGTTTCTGACTGTAAGTAATGTTTAAGCTGAGACCTGCTGAAAGGACAGAAATTATACCACATGACTGATTTTTCCCTTTTTCCTCAAGCTCCTATATGGACCAGTTTATCCTGTCTCTAAAATTTTGATATGTTTTATCACAGATTTCTGCATTAATTTTGATTTTTGAAAATATGTCATTAAAATATTATTAGTTTGAAGTTTTTTTTGGAATTCCATTAAGATTTGTACCTGGGCAAGTGCTTTACTTGCCTCATTCCAGTCTCAGCAGCCCTGCTGGGAGCAGAGTAATATTTCAGGCAATGGAAAATACATGTGCAAAAACTGGGAGATAACATGGAATTTGTAATATTCTAATAAAGAGTTATAACTACATATTTCAAAGGATTCCCTAAGTACTGGTGACATTCTGTTACCCTGAGGAATAGCTGGAATTATTGTGATGTAGATGATATAAATTTCTCTATTAATCCTAGGCTTGCTACTTCTAAATTTATGATCTTCAACAAGTCTCCTAAGCAATTTAAGCCTCAGTTTTCTGCAAGGTGGGAACCATAATGCCCATGTCATAGGTTAATAAAGTTGAAGTAGGATAATGAACATGATCCCACCTAGATAATTAGAGCTAGGTCAGCATTTAATTGATGATAGTTCATTTAGCGAGTCTTGGCTTGACTCTTTTGGCTATTATAATTGAGAGCTGGGTACAAAATCTTTGTGTTGGAAAACGGTTTCATTCTTCCGTTATAGATTTTTCTAAACATGGTCTATATATTTTTGCCTATACAGACAGTATTATAAAGCTATCTTGTGCTTATTTCTATTTTAATATCTCACATAGTATTTTTTAAAACTTAAGCAATAATATGAGTGATAAAAAATTAACACTGGTTTGTGCTTCTTGCATGTCAAGCACTGTGCTCAGCACATTAAAGACACTCCTTTTCATTCTCACAAGAGAAATGCTATTATTATCCCCATTACACAGCTGTGAAAACTGAGATCCTGAGAGTTTAGTAAACCACCCAGGATTATGCTGCTGGCACATGATAGAACTTGGATTTCCATGAAGGCATTCTGGAGGGTCCACTCTGGACCACTGCCTCTCAACATGTAGCTACACACCCACTATTTCATCTGATTTAGAAAGCTCTTAATAGACAGACACTGATTTCATCTTGAAATGTCTATTTTAATTTACTTTTTAAAGTCAGTTCTTTCACCATCTTAAATTTTCCTTTGTAATTCTATGTTAACTAATGTTTTGAAAATCTTTTTGGAAGTAAACTTATTGTAGAGGCTTCAAAATTTCTAAATGTATGAAATTTACTGGTGTTCATTTAACATCATTATTCATCTACCTCAAAGAAATTGCTTAGATGTGCAAGACATGTTTGCAAGTTTTAAGGTAATGTAAGTACCCTTTGGATATTTGCAAAAAAAAAAAAAATGGATCATAGAGGACAGCACGCTGCCTGGTGAATCACTTGTTCAGCTATTCTTTGTGGTAGGAGTTATTCTGTAACTGTAGCATCTGGACATTCTTCTTAAAAGTAATTTTAGTAAACTTTTCTTTATTATAAGATCAAAGATAATTAATTTAGATTCACATATTTTAAGATAAGACTCTTTTATATCAGCTTTGCTTTCCTTTGGCCCAGTTCTATTTTATAAATAAATATAAATAAATTTTTACATATTTTCATAGATACATCTTTTCTTTATTGAAAATTTAAAAATTATAATCTTGTATTGAGAGTTTCTTCTTAAGTTAGCAAAAGTGCATTAATTTTTCATTATATATCATACAATAATTTACATATATTGCACTGAAATGCTGTCAAAGGAATATATCTTCAGTTTACAACATCATTGACTATTAACCTAGGCTGTACTCAGCTGGCGACCTAAGGTTGATGGGCTCCACACATTGCTACCAGAATGATTATGAATATGTGAACATAAAGAAATTTTACAGAAATAGGCATTTCCTCATGATCAAGAGTACTTGCTGTTATCATTGCTACAAATATTTGGGGGAACTTTCTTGATCAAAGTAAATATTAACTCTTATTTGTTATGAAGTTGCTTTTTCTTATGCTTGGATTTATATTATATCTAATAAATCTTAAACTCTTCAATGGTCTCCATAAAGGTCATGTTTTCTTTCTTTTTCTTATTTATTTTTATTTTCAATTGCTATCTGCAGGCAATTTTATTAATCAGGCTGTTGCAAAGTTTTCTATATTTCCATAAAAATTTAAGATTTTATGTCTGTAACTAACTTTCTTAACAGATCCTATCAATTTTTTTTTTCAATACATTGCATTTTCCCTAGAGCAGTAATGCCCTTTTGTGGAGTGGTAGCTAATACTGTACTATGCAGAATGAGAAGAACTGATTAATTGCTTTTAGAATAGTAAATGAAGCCTTTTAATTTAATGAATATTTCAACAGAATCAATTCACTTTGTCTCTCTAAGGCAAAATTCCATAGGGAGAATTTCTTTGGGGTGACCTAGAGAGCAAATTGGAACCTCTGTGAGGTTGGCATACAACCATATGTTTTCACAAGCACTTAGATTATTTGTATAATTCTAATAGATTACCCCTAACCTAAAATGCATTCAATTTCAAGAGTTTATATTTACAAATTATCCTTGGGTATTGTGATTTGTGAGTCTAGGGCATGAGCTCTCTATATCTGAGATCTGTCTGTTCTAAGTATATTGCTGAACTTGAATTGCTTAAAAGGCAGGGGAGTGTAATGGATAGGATGGTAGACTAAGAGCACATCTATGTGTGATAAAGGGAACGAACTGCAGCTTAAATCCTGTGAGCTTGACACAGTACAACTCATTTATATGACATAGCTATTTGAATTTTTGAACTAGCTTGCTCTTATAATCGCAGTCTTAGATTTTAAGCCAAACATCAAGGCATTTTTTTTCTTCTTGCTTAAACATTTACTTATTCCTTTAACTTAGTCTGCCATGCCTCACTTTCTACTCATTTGAAAATGTAGTAACCACTTTGATTATTAAATATCTTTCTATGAACACCCTTTTTCTCTGATGGAAAATTGCATAATTACAACTGTTGATAATTATTTTATTTAATTTGAATAAAATATAATCATGTTTTCATGAATGTATGTACATAAATATATATTCAGGAAAATTTTAAGACATTATAGATCACCCTCAGAGGTAAGGCCAGTATTTATTAAAAGCAGATGCACAATTGGTCTTTCTGATGCTCTTGGAAATTTAGTTTTGCTGATTTTTACAGAAACTCCAGACACACGCCTCATAATTGCTTAATACAAACATACTGACAGTAAAGTAAAACAATGTAAATATTGTAAGATAATGGATGCTAGCATTCCACTACTCAAAAATAAGCCTTTTTTATTTCCACAGCATGTTAAAATAGATTGTAATTTCTTCATTTGAATATATTTATTTTAATATTTGCTTATGATTATATCTCTCCTTTGACTGGTTTTAGATTAACTGATACTTCTATTCTTCAATTCAATAAAGTGTTCTAAATATATTCATTACATTCAAATCAATGGAGATTTATAAAATGTAGTGAAGTACTTAAATTAAGAGGACTAGCCAACAGGGCATAAAGTTGAATGATAAAGCATAGTAGAAAAAGCAATTACAAAAACCACCTTCAGAAATCCTGCTTAAAAAAAAAACAAATCAAACTGCAAAGATGTGAAAACTAGAAAGGAAGACTTTATAAACATCTAATAAGCTATTTGATTCTTTGTACATTGGTATCAACAAAATTGGGAGATAATAAGATCTTATTCCTAATATTTAGATATACAAAAATTAGAACTTCAGAAAATATTTTCTTGAGGATAAGTAACAATATTTTTCAATTTTTTGGACCCAGAACCCATATTTAGAAGTAATTTTATAATACATTTCAGTTTACTGTATTAAAAAACTTTCCTATATTTGAAGCTTGAATGGGGTATTAGAACCTGTATGTTTGGGTTTCCTTTATCTTCACTCTTTCTCGCAAATAATCTTTGGGAGGTTTCCCAGACTGTCAGTTCAGAACAGCTGAAAAAATTTGCTGAATAGATGTAGAAAAAATGAAAAGATCCAGTTAACATTGTTTCCAAATCGTTTATTTTCAATGTAGGAATATGATGACATTATGAAATGTTTATTCTCCACTGAGTGGCTTTACATTTAACTTCATCTCAAAATCTCTCTATATTCTTTCACTACATATTCAAACACTCATTTTACAAGAGTCATCATTATCCATGAACTGTTCTAAGCTGGACAACTCATATTTTCTCTTTGGAAGGTAATTTGAACAGCTTGGAACAGAAGATTTATGGAGGACATGAATATACCAAGATACTGAAGAAGGCTAATGCACCACATTTATGTAGTCTGAAGTTTATAGCTGTCCTCATTGAACAGCTGGCTGGAACTAAGCTGAAAGAGTTTTTGTGAGTGCTGTGAAAATGTGTTTGACCCTTTAGGGTCAATCCCAAAACTGGCTGGGAAGCATCATTCTATGCCACTGTTTCTTATATTTAATAACACAGAACTCATTTAAAAATGAATAGCTTCTGCAGTGTCGACTCTCCTAGTTTGTTTGGGCTGCTATAATAAAATGCCACAAATTGGGTAGTTTATGAATAGCAAGGCCTTCTCTCTCTCTCATTTATTGGTCTGTGTAGCCAAAGGTGTTTTAATTTTGTTGATATTTTCAAATAAACAGCTTTGGGTTTTATTAATTCTCTTTACTGCTTATCTCTTTATTGCTCTTTAGTGCTGATCGCTTTTCTATTTAATTGATTTCCACTGTTTATATTTTTCTTTCCTCATACTTACTTTAGTCTTAAATTGCTCTTCTTTTTCTGGACTCCTGAGGCGTAAGCATAGATTTGTGGTTTTAGACTATTTTCTTTCTAGTAAAAACATTTAAGGTTGTAAATTACTCTCTAAGAATTTCTTCAGCTTAATACCACAAATTTTGATATGTTCTGGGTTTTTATACCATTCAAGATTTTGTCTAATTTTCCTTGACCTTTTTTATTTGACTCATGAGTTGTTTAGAAGGTCTTGATTAATTTGTAAATATTTAGAGCCCTTTTCAAATTGTTTCTGATCTCAAAATTAATTATGCTTTGCTCAAAGAACATATTCCACATTATTTCTATCTTTTAAAATTTATTAAAACTTATTGATGGACTAAAATATGATCTATATTGATTAATATCCCATTTGCACTTAAAAATAATGTATATCTGCATGATATATATATACATAAATTGCATATTTATGTGGCAATTAGGTGAAGGTGTATTGTATATTCCTGTCGAATTTTTTGGCATAGTTTTTCTAATAATTACTGAGCCAAATATGCTAAAATTTCCAACTCTAATTATATGTGTCCCTCAATTTCCATCAGTTTTTTTTTTATGTATTTTAAAGCTAAGATGTAAGGTATATCTATGTTTATAATTATCATATCTTTGGGATATGTAGAAATTGTATCATGATTAAGTGTTCTGCCTCTAATAATATTCTTTGTATTTAAGATTTACTTTTTTTTGATATTTATTTAACCAGTCCACAGTTTTTATGCTTTTTTTCTTTGTTTGTTATTTTCCCCCTTTTTACATTCAACTTACTTAAATATGTATACACACTTAAGAAGTGTGTATCTTGTAGACAACGTATTATGTTCTTGTTTATTTTAAACATCATCTCAGCCTTTTGAATGGAATGTCTAGTCCATTTACATTTAATGCAATCAATGATAGTGTTGTATTTATGTCTGACATTTTGATATTTGTTTTCCCTTTTGCCTTCAGTTTTGTTTTTTTTAATTGCCGCTCTGTTTCTTCTTTCTTTAGTTTGTGTTAATCAAAAAATATAACACACTTTTTAAATTCCTTATCGGCATTCTAGTTGACAGAATGTGACTCAGATTCTGTTATCCTTTTCAAAGGAGTCTCAGGTTTTTGTTCTGGCAGGCTTTGACTTCCTACTCAAACTGTATACTCTAATTTTCTTGTATAGAAAAGATATTTTTGTGATTGTTTTGGGGATTAAAATATGCTTTTTTAATTTGTTGCAATTTCCTTGCAGTTAATTTTGAATTACTTCTGCTAAAATGTTGGAAATGTGCTTGCAATGATATACTTCCATTTATACCCTTATTCTATTGCTAATATCTTCATAAATGTTATAGGCATAACAATATAATGCTATAATTTTTGCTTTAAACAATAACGTGGTTTTAAGGAAAAGACAAAAGTATGTTTGTGTTTTCTCACATACCATTTCCAACATTTAAGTCCTTTTTATTCACATTCATCTTGCCATCTAGGGTCATTTTCGTCAGCTTGGAGAACTTACTTTAGCAATTCCTATAACACTCTAGGAACTGTAGGTCTGCTATTGATTAATTCTTTCAGCTTTTTGTTTATATAAATATGTCTTTATATCATTTTCATTATTTTAAAAAATAAATGTGCTGGATAAAGAAGTTTTTTTGGCAGATTTTATATATTTTTCTTTCAGTATATAGGATATCATGTTATAATTTTTGTAATAAGAATCAGCCATTAAAAAAAAAAAGAATCAGCCATTAATCATATTGTTTTCTCCTGTATGTAAAGTGTTTTCCTCCATATATGAAGTGTTTATCTCTAGCTGCTTTCAAGATGTTCCTATCATTGGTTTTCAGCTGTACCCAGGAGTGGTTTTCTTTGTTTTTATTCTGTTTAGGGTTTAATAATTTAGGAAAATTTTTGTCCTTATTTTTTCAATTTTTTTCTCTCTTTTCTGTCTTGCTTCATTCTGAGATTCAAAGTTCACTTGCTTTTTGTTTTTTTCTTTAATTACCTGATATTTTCACATGGGTCTCTCAAATTCATTTTAGTATCCTTAAATCTTTTCTCTCTGTTCTCCAGGTTAAAAAAAATTCTTTTGATCTATCTTAAAATACTAATTCCTTCTATTGTTTCCAATCTCTGTTGAAACAATCTAATAAGTATTTTATTTCAGTTATTGAACTGATCAGCTTTAGCATTTCCAATTTTTATAGTTTGTATATCTCTCTTTATATCCTTTGTATCTCCCCTCACTATGGCCTTTTTTTCCCCTTAAATTATTTGAATATTCTTGTAAAAGCTGTTTTGAAGTCTTGATTTGTTATGTCCAATATCTGTGATGACTGACTTGGAATCAGTTTCTGTAGACTGCTTTTTACCCTGAATACAGGTCTTGCTTCCATTTCTTTGGATCATTGTAAAATATTGGTGGTAGAGTGGACAATATAGATAAAGTGTAATAGTGACTCAGAGGCTGCTATCCTTTTCAAAGGATTCTCAACTTTTTGTTCTGGCAGGCTTTGACTTCCTAGACTCAAACTGTAGACTCTATTTTTCTTCCACAGTATATTGTAGGTGACATCTGCTCAGTTCTTGCCTTCTGCTTGTTTTAGTCTATTGTATTTTCATCCTGGCACTTTAGAATTTTCCTGTGTACCTGCAGAGTGTGGTGTTCAGCCAAGTATTTGAGTACAGTTTATATACATCTTTGGGGCTTTCCCTTTCTTTTGTCTGTTTGTTTCTATGCAATGCCTCATAAATTCCTAGCTACTTGTCTTCTTGGTCTGTCTTCTCATACCTCAAAGAGTGAGCATTTATCTTCCTGTTGCCCAAGCTCTGCAGAGACTGGAAATGTACTCACTTAAAATACAAATAAAAGACAACAACAAACTCAAAAATCTCACTCAGTGAAGTTTTGTCTTGCAGGAATGCATTCTTCTCTGGTCCCTAACTATGGAAGAAGGCCTATAGTTGATAGAGAAAATATTTCAAGCCTGTAGTTACACAGCAAGATGATCTCTTTATTAAATGTAAGGTTAGCTAAATACCATTTTCAGACCTTTAAGATCTCAGAAAAATGTCTTTCCTATGCACCCTAAATTAGAAAGCTACTGGAAGAAGTGCTCCCCCCAAATGAGGAAGTAAATCAGGAACAACAGTAAAAAGAGGATCTATTTCAAGAAAGTGGCAGAATAACTGCCAGGGTGATAATGAAGGAAGTATCTATATTGTATGCTGTGCATCAAAAATGGTAAAGGGGGCTCATCTCTAAGAAAGAAATATGATGGACTACTTGAGGCATATGAAGGAACTGAGAAGATTTAGGCTATTAAGGAAAGTTTTGCTGTAGATTAGGCTTAAAATCTACCCAAAATACAGTTTCAGAGAAAACAGAATATTGCAGACAAAATATATTTGCAATAATCATTGCAAATATAAGGCTCATCTCTGAATACAGGGTTATAGTTGTATTCCCAATAAATGATGGTTTCATCAAACATTTATATAATGATAATTGAAAAGACTGTGGAAGGATAGGACTGCCAAATATAATACAGGATGACCTGTTAAATCTGAATTTCAGGTAAACAACATTTTTATATATTAAAAGTAAACAAGATTTAAGATATTTTTAGATTTACAGAATTCTCACACAAATTCTATTAAATAGGTTTCATTTTTCTCCTTTAGCAGATTGGAAAACAGAATCAAAGAATTTAAGCATCTTGTAGTTAAGTAATCTACAGGAGTCAAAGGTCTAACCAGAGACAGATAGTTATATTCTAAAATGCCTAACTTTACTTTTTTCTGGTAGGCTCGGTTGTTCCCTCTGTTCTATTAAAGATTGTTGCTTTTGATTTAATTGCACTACTCTAATCACTTTTGAGTAAAAGTTTATATCACTGCAAATCTCCTTCTGTTCAGTGTCAATTTTGTTAATTTCAGTGCATTCAGTACTATATTTAATGAAACTTTATCCTATGAAATTTTAAACAAAAATAAAAGAATATTTTAATGAAAAATATATATACTGAAATGTATATTTAATGTTCAATATCTGGTAAGAGCATTACTATCAATTCAAGTACCCTAAGGAAGTACAGAGTTCTGGGCCAATCTCTGGAATTACGTTTGTTTTGAATCTAACATGATTCAAAAAGCAGTTTCTTAAAGATGATTTTTTTTCTTATCTTCATTGAAATTTCCAAAGCTTTTAACTGGCATAGAAGAGAATATAGGAAGGTTAACTGCAAACACATTTATCATTTTTAAAACAAAATCACATACTGCAAAAGACACATGGTGAAGTACCAGCTCCTACATACCATGAGATTATCCATTCCAGGATGATAACCAAAAATGAATCAGTGTTGTATGTTTGGTTAACATCTGCCTTTTAAGTATTAGGAAATACTGCTCTCAACCACTCTTATTTACTTCATCTTTTCAGATGGGAAAACATTTTTCTCTGAATTGATGACTACTTATTTTTCAGCTAAAGTAAATACAGGTCTATATCTCTTCATTTTTGTAAGAAGCTGACACATTCTGTCACAACATCGCTTGAGTAAATGGAAAAGTGACAGCTTCCTGGAAAAATTTTAAAGAGATAAACATCTATTTTTGTTTAAACAGCCAGTAAAAAATCAGAAGCTTTCCAGATTGAAAGGGTAAAGAATGCACAAGTGTTGCAAATTGGTAAATGAATGCACTCTGGAAAAGTTCTGATGTTTGCCTGTATGTTTTTAACCACAGCTCAGTATTTTCTGGGATTAAAGAATAAGTTTTCAAAGAATAAATTCTATCAAGATGATAGAATTATCAACAATTTTGATTAACAGAATTTAAAAACATCAAACAACAATACTCATAGAAACAGTTTCTTCTAAATTGAAATATCAAATATTTGCTTTTTCCTGCATTTAAAGAGTATTCCAGTTTTAGTCAAATACTATTACTAAAAGTCATATTATTTGGTTTAAAAATAAATCTCCTAAAATTATTTTTACTTTGTTTTACATATCACATTTAAAATAACATTAAAAAAATTTTTTTCTTTATAGCTATTTTATAATTATATAAACATTACTACTTTCATCTGGCTTATTTCTCTTAAAATCTGTTCACATAGTATGTTAAATTATTGTTCAAATAACAATGTTACTTGCAAAATTTGTATTTTTCTCCTGCTTGCCATTAAGCCTTTAAACATAGAATAATATAATTCATTACTAATATATGTAAAATAGGGTAATAAGGGAACACCTTATGTTAAATTTAGTCTAAAGAATTTAGTAAGTAAGAGAGGTTGTGCTAATTATTGAGACATAGGAATGTGAATGTCAGAGGTAGGTATTTAATGTATCTTTTTAAATTTTATGGCTCTCATATTTATAATTCCTATTGATATTAACCCCTTTTATATCACTGTATAATGTTCTTCAGAATTTCCTGGAGCAAATAAACTGATGTTTAATCTTGTGTATTCTATGTTGTTCCAGTAACACTCAGTAAGCCCAGCACTGAAACAACCATAATGTATTGTAGTCCTGCATTTTTGTCTCATCTCTTTCCACACCTCCCCAGCCAAACCACTTCACAGTCCTTTGAAGATGAGAATGACAGGGTACTTTAATTTGCTCTTCAGTTACAAATCAGAGGTCAAGGGTACTAAATTTTACTTGTAGAGACTGCTACTGATTAAGTAGAATCATAGACTGATAACTGATAAATTCTATGATTAATACAGTGATTGGCAAATAAGCAAACAATAGGGTTCAAACTATTCCTACAGTTCAGTGAAAAATGGATTTTTTGTAGAAGATAATTGAAGAAGAGTCACAGATTATGAAATGCAGTTACTTTACCTTGTTTTATTGAACTATCAGGCAAATTTGAAATGTTTTATTCCTGTCTTAAAAAAAACACAACAAAGAAATAAAGAAACCTCTAAAACATTCACAAACTTCCTTTGAATCTTATTGTTCAGAAACTTTGGGGACATATGTTGTAAAGGTTTATGTGTGAGAAAAAAAAATATTAGTTTACATGTATATAAGCATCTAAACATGAATTTCATCTTGGACTTTGTCACATGCCTCTGCTCTGATAGTCTTTCTGATTTACATACACAGGGAGAACTTGTGCATGCATTAAGATATTCAGGAAAAAGCAGAAATGGGACAGCTAAAATACTATTGACTCTATATGATGACCAGAATCTCCAACATTCGGATCTTAGTATTGAGCTACTCTGAAGCAATAAGTGAGAAAGGTGGGCTGGGATTTAAATAAACAGTGTATTCATTTCACATTGATGTCTCTTGATTAACAGTAGAAGACATCACTCCTGAAAGCATCTGCAGTGTGAGTAATTCCATTAACAAAGAAGCCACTTTATTATCAACATACTGTAGATTCATTTTAATGTGTCATTTGCACTTCAAAGTCACATAACTTTTATTATGGTAAATCAATTAAAACTATTTCTCATGATAATTTATCTTCTGCGGAGTTTATCATCTCAGAGAATGCAATATTTCCCAATTTAACTTCCAAGACAAAAGTGATGTAATTTGAATGCCTTTTACTGAGCTTATTAAGCATAAAGATCACAGAAATTTCAAACCCTGAAAGATAACTGTTTCATCTATGTGATAAAATGGAAGCCACATTTCTTGTAGTGTATTATAGGTGGTGGAGACAGTATGCTAATTAGTAATAGAACCTCATTTACTGATTTTCTACATCTCCCATTTTAATATATAATCTAGTAAAAGCAGATAGTTTCTCTGATATTAGTTTTAAAGAGAACGTAAAGGTTTATATAAAAAACATTTTATCGAAAATTTACAAATGAACTGAATTTCAGGATGATGTAGTCACCTGTTTTGTTAGTTTTAATGACTTTGTAACAACGTGCTTCAAAGATTTACATCCATTTCTTATCTTTGAAAACAGCTAATATTTTTCGACCTTTGTTGAATATTTCTAGAATAAGCAGCTTTAATATCCATTTGCAGTCTGAAAATGTTTGCATGAAAATGAGAAATTTTATGCTTTTCTAAATTGAGTACTTAAACTTAGAGGATATTTTCAAACATTTGCCATATATATATGTATATATATTTATATGTATATATATATATATATATATTTGCTTTATTGTCCAATTGAATTTAACTGAAAACTTCTGTCAGTAGAGATAGAAGAGAAAATACGTGTAATTACTTTATGCGTGGCAGTCAGAATATGTAATATAAGTACCATATAAAGAAGAGAAGTATAAGGTAGTTTACTTAATAATGCATTATTAAGTTTTGGTTTATTTCATGATAAAATTAAGCACCTTCAATGGAATTGTTTTCTGAGATTATATTTCTTAGAAAACCTCATTAGAGATGTATGCAATATTCATTTTCTTATCAATATCTTTAGGTTTTCAATTTCTAAATACTGAGAAATGTGTGTGTAGCAAATGCTTTTTCTATCCATTCATTTAATTTTTGCAAGGAAATTGTTTCTAGTGTATAGAGGAGGAGTAGGACTTGGAAAGAATTAAGTTACTATACACTATCAGAAACAGTACCCTTAATTTCAGCATTAGTAATGTGAAAATTACAATCTAATATCAAAGAGAATTATGCTAGTAAAAACGGCCAGAGAGTAAATCAAGTTAATTGTAATAGACTTACTTCCTCCCACCATCATAGCAGTGCCTAAAGGATTTCCTGATGACATCTGGGTCTTGGCAGGATAGTTAAGGCACTGTCTGCTGTTGTTGAAAATAATGAGGATCGAAGCTGGAGAGACTTAGTCTAAAACCCTGTGTATGTCATTTATCTGTATTTAGACATTTTACAATATCCCATACCTGTTTTGTTGGTGGTGATAGTGGTAGTAATGGTCGTGGTGGTGATAGTGAAGTGATATCAATAACAATTATTGGAAGGATAGTGTATGTAAAGCATTTTGAATCCAGTAGCATACAAATTAAGGATAATACTGCCAGCTGTGGCTCTGATCCCTTTATCTAGTCTATACCACTAACCTAGAGTCTGGAAATGAGAAATTTTATGCTTTTCTATATTGAGTCTAAATATTCTAAATAGGTATCCACACTTTTAGATACCTCCAATATATTATGTGTATATTTGTTGTTGTATAAAGTATATATATGAATTTTTATAGTAATATATGATATTTCTAGGAAAGCACTCTCATATGTATGAATTGGTAAGATGTCTTCCTAATAATAATGGCTTAATATTATCAATAATTAATATCTCAAGGGAAAATATACACTTCAGGCAAGGCTATTAATGCATGTGGTAGATCTACTCTTTAGTTGGTATTCCTGATAATGCTGAATTATTTTGAACAACTTGTTAGATACGGTTATGTCACAAATGCTTTTGCTCAGAATGAGACAGATAAAGAGAGCACTGAACAGTAAACTGTCAAGTCTTCTGTGATCCTGTTGCCCTCCTATGCTTAAATCATTGGGACTACCATCAACCCATATCATGTAGAAATCTTGTTTAACCCATCTGTCCATTGTGCTTGGGTTAGTTCAGTTAAAACTGGATGATTAAGTAGCAAATCCATTTAATTGTGGAAATATCTTTGAAATATTCTGTCGTACACCAAACCCATGAGGATAGTTCCTTTAACTCTTCTGCCTTGTGGAAATCTGGCTCTTCTCTCAAACCTTCCATTATAAATGCAACAACTGACATGAAATAAGACTTGAGAAAGGTTGCCAGGTCAATTAGTCCACTAAAAGTTTAACACCTAAATGGGTTCATAATTTTTTAAATAAAAAATTAAAAAACAGAAATCTTAACATATTCTTTATATATCTGTGTAGTTTGTCTTACATAGTTCCTGCGGTGTTTTAATTCTGATTTGGAACTAAAGCATCAGTTGCTGCTATTGAACGGCTATGATTCAGTTTTCTCCCTCCAGATACCAGAACACCTTACAGGAATTTCTCTCTCTGGGAAAATGATCTTACTCCTTCAATATTAAACATGGTCAAGAGTCTTAGGAATTCAGCTTTCTGTGTTCATTTCTATCCATTCCCACTGTAACTATGTTCTAGAGAGTTTCCCAACCAGAGGATGTCTAAGTTAGAATTAGCTACTATTTGGAACCTTAAAAGCATCCCTTTCTCCCTTTGAGATCCAAATCCAATGCTTTGACAAGTTTTACTTTAAAATCAAGGAAAAACAAAGAATCTTTTACCTCCAGTTCCACATGCATCCAGGACTGTGTGAAGACTCATTAAACCACCAAAATCATGCAACCCATTCTTCCAGCAGGTTCTCCACCTCCCTCCTCAAGAGATTCTATTCTGTAAACTCAGTGGTTGCTTTTTGGTTTTGTTATTGTTCTAAGGAAGATCTTGTAAATGATTTTGAGATGCCAAATCTATTCTATCTGAAGGTGAGGTGAAGGATCAGTGGTCATTCTAAGACACTCTTCATATACCCTCCCTGAGGGAAAAATGCCTCCAGTAAGCACAAAGTTATATTTAGCATATCCTTAATAATCAAGGGCAAATGTAATTTCCAAGGGAATAGGATTCCAAACCAAAATAAATAATAAAAAATATTTTTCAACACTTCTAAACATTTTAGTATTATCAGTTTCTTTCCCCTTTATTGTGAATATAGAAAATAATTTTAAAATTCTTGAAAATAATTGTTCCCTTTCTTATTGACATATACCTAAGTTCTTGTTATCATCCTACAAAAATGATTCTTTGGAATGTCACCATTGGTTTCTCTTTCTTAGGAAATAAAACCGCACATCTTAATAACATTAAGGACCAAGAGAATGCCTTTATTTATATGACTTTAATATTCAACTGTCTTTATTAATTATTGATATGATAGTGGTATGACTATTATAGGAAACACAATTATATTTATAGGTTACAGATAACGTTATCATTTATTTTAGGAACTTCCTGAAAATCCATTTATCTTAAAATAGAACAAGTTCTCATCAAGGATCCTTACCAGATCAATAGATTGTTCAAAGGAATTCAGAGACAATGCTTCAAGAGTTCTTCAAAACACTTCATCAAAACCCCCTTACTTCATTCTATGTGCAATTCTACCATCATCTAAAAAATATTTCCCAATCTCGATCAAACCCCAAGTTAAAAAATTGACCTTATACTAGACTGTAACTATCCTACCTTTATCTTGCCACTTTCAAAAAAGCACTAAAACTCTAAGCTAGTGATTTCTTCTAGTCTAAGAAGCAATGACCTCAGCTTTGCTTTATTGACAAATTATTTGATAGGTTTTGCTTGTTTGTTTTTTAGGGATTTGTATATTTCACCTGCACATCTGTCATCTGTTTAATTTGTGATATTTCAAAAACAAGACTATACATAATGTGCCTGTACATTCTAAAGAATAGTATTAATAATTAAATGTGCTTTTGCTTCCTGGTTATTTATGGTAGGATGTGGCAGCCCAATGTTCCTGCTGAAAACAATTAGAAAAAATCACTATTAATTACAAAAATTTTAAAAGCATCACAGAGAAATGAGGCTGAGAACTAGTTGGACTAACACTCCACAGAAGGAAGATTCATTCCAAAGTGAGGACACAGTTACCTCTTCTGGTTTAAAATAAAAATTAAGCATGACCTGGTCCAGGTGGAATCTCTTTAGGGGAAAGCAAAACCAACAGGTTTTTTTAGTGGTCACATGGGGCTAAAGTGACAAACTAGAGAACCGAGTGTACTCAAAGGTCTGGTCCTTTCCTCCACAAGACATTCACTGTATTCTAAGGCTATGCTGAGGGTTAAAATGCTAGGTAGAAAGAAAACTTCTGAAAATTAGAGCAAAAATCTTATAAAGTTCACTGGTGTTTAAAAAACAGAGATCCATGGTGAGGGATAGAGTTGGGGTGGGTGAAGAACTTCAACAAAAAAGATTACAGTCCTAGAAGGAGAGTTGAAGGGACTGAGGTTCTTCATTAATATGATGAAAAACATTTTTTTTAACCAAACATAAACTTTTTTTTTTTGTAGTTAAATGTAGTGGAGTTTTTTACACCCCTTTCCTCCTTTTACACAGAATATAAAGCTCACTGGCCTGGGAGTAGCCTCTATCTTGCAACTTTTATCTAGTGAAGAGGATTCAGAGAAAATAATACAACTATCAATCACAAAAAGGAGGGATGACAAAGGAAAATAAGCTGTGGCTTCAATCATGCATTCCTGTGCAAGGTGCCCTTGCCACACTTTCCTTGGCAGAACTTCCTGATTCTGGGTGTAGATGGAGACTTAGAATCTAGGCTTGCTCTTTAACAGAAGGCTTTTGTTGAGGAAAAATGAAATCAGTAGAGATT
The DNA here is from genome assembly GCF_963924675.1 of Phocoena phocoena. Lineage (NCBI taxonomy): Eukaryota > Metazoa > Chordata > Mammalia > Artiodactyla > Phocoenidae > Phocoena > Phocoena phocoena. The sequence continues at coordinate 46,356,233 of NC_089236.1, read as the reverse complement.
TTGCATTCTCTCTGGCTTGCAGAGGTAAAACTGGATGGGTATGAAATATGTGGTGTGTCTATACATCAAGACATTTGTGTTTTGAAGCTGCGTGGTGCTGAAGAATGAAGAGCTCAGCTAAAAACTTTTGAAAGATAGAAGAGTCTCATTGTTACAAACACCTGTTGCTCATCACATGACAGGCCAATAAATCAAGAGATGAGGTTTTTGAGGCAAGTAATAGCAATTTTATTCAGGAAAGTCAACAGACTGAGGAGATATTGGACTAGTGTCCCCAAAACCCATCTTACCCAGAGTTAGAATTCAGGCTTCTTTTATACTAAAAGGGGAGGTAATGTGGCTGGTTGTTGCAGACTACTTTGTGCCTGCCAGACCCCTGAGGGGATGTGATAATCCTTTGTTATTTCAGCTACCCATCTATCTGGTCACAGAGTTCCTGAAAACCTCCAACAAGATAAATGTTATCTTCTGTTCTACAACTATTTATCTCTATAGGAATGGAGGTCAAGCCCGGGAGACAGACCCTTGAGAAAGGGCTGTAATGTATATTTCAGGATATAGACAACATTTTTTTTACAACGATGCAGAGCCAGCATGACTAGGCACATGCTATAGAGTACAAAGTTTACAGCTAAAGGAATAAATCCAATGTGGAGTCAGGTTTGGTCTTCTCTGTTACATTATTGCCTTTCCAGGCTGCAGGAACAAAGAATAGTCATGCTCTAGAAACAAGCATAAACTGATAATTGACTACCAAAACTGTCAATCCAGTCCCAAACCAACAAAAGTTTTGACTAGATTGAGGATATCAATTAAGATTTTAAAAAGTCTTAACCTAAAGCGATAAGAATGGACTAGACATTTCTTTGATGATTTTAGTCTATTGTCTGAGTTAAGTGGGAGTTTGAATTGGAGACTCTTTAAAATAGCTCAATAGCTCAAATAGAAAAGGAAAAAAATTACCTGTATGGATAGTCATTGGAGATATTTGCTGGCTCACCCTTGGGTATAGGTGACTTTCTTAGAATTCTATAATTATTAAATAAGTAAAAGCATAGTTAAATAGCTTTACCAAAAGTTTCCATTTATCACTTTTTTCTACCACCATTTTTTGTTTATACATGTGAAATTTCATTGTGAGACTCTGAAATTTTACTTTCTGCTTGTATGTTTCCTTTTGAATTTCCTTATTCCTTTATTTTTTCCTGGATGATAATATCTTCACTTAACCCTCATTCTTTTTTTTTAACATCTTTATTGTGGTATAGTTGCTTTACAATGGTGTGTTAGTTTGTGCTATAACAAAGTGAATCAGCTATACATATATTCCCATTTCTCCTCCCTCTTGCATCTCCCTCCCACCCTCCCTATCCCACCCCTCTAGGTGGACACAAAGCATCGTGCTGATCTCCCTGTGCCATGTGGCTGCTTCTCACTAGCTATCTATTTTACATTTGGTAGTGTATATATGTCCATGCCACTCTCTCACTTCGTCCCAGCTTACCCTTCCCCCACCCCATGTCCTCAAGTCCATTCTCTACATCTGCGTCTTTATTCCTGTCCTGCCTCTAGGTTCATCAGAACCATTTTTTTTTTCTTTTTGTTAGATTCCATATATATGTGTTAGCATATGGAATTTGTTTTTCTCTTTCTGACTTATTTCACTCTGTATGACAGACTCTAGGTCCATCCACCTAACTACAAAAAACTCAATTTCATTTCTTTTTATGGCTTAGTAATATTCCATTGCATATATGTGCCATGTCTTCTTTATCCATTCATCTGTCGATGGACACTTAGGTTGCTTCCATGTCCTGGCTATTGTAAATAGAGCTGCAGTGAACATTGTGGTACATGACTCTTTTTGAATTATGGTTTTCTCAGGGTATATGCCCAGTAGTGGGATTGCTGGGTCATATGGTAGTTCTATTTTTAGTTTTTTAAGAAACCTCCATACTGTTCTGCATAGTGGCTGTGTCAATTAAGCCTCATTGTTAAACAATATTTTTACTGGGTATAACATTCCAAGTTGATAATTATCTCTAACTTCTTTACAGGTATGAATTCTCTTTCTTCTCTTATTGTTGCTGATAAGATTTCAACAATGTGTATAATCTCCATTCCTTTCAGGTATTTTGCTTTTTATTCTCTCTACTTTTAATATTCTATTAAAATATTAAAATATTCTATTTTTCTTCAGTGTCTTCACTATACTTTATCTAGGCATGGGTTTCTTTTTATGTTTCCTGCTTTAGAATGGCTGGGCCTTCCAGGGTTGATATATTTTAACAATAATGGAAAGTTATAATCCATTGTCTCTGGATACTGCTATTTTCCTTCTTCTTTGTATTAGATGGTTTGGAATTTTTTATGGACCTTTTGATGTGTTGGTAAATGTTTAACAATTGTTTTTTCAAAATAAAAACCCTGATTGTAGCATTTGCAAATTTTCACAGTGTGAATACCCTCCTTATGGTCAGTTTCAAGCTATCACGGTGATGTTCTTAAATTCAGAGCTGGAAAAAGATATGCACAATCAGCTTTCATAAGTGAATCAGAACTGGTCTTAGCACACCATTGCGTGGACTTAGTTATTCTCTCCTACTCTGTCTTCCATGTTACATATTTTACATTTATTCCTCTAGGTTTCTAACATTCTCCTTAGGTGTGATTAATCTGCTTGCTGATGCAAGCCTAGAGTCTTACATTTCAATTAAAAAATTATCCATTTTGGGGTTATGTTGAATGGCTTTTAAATGTGCTGGTTTTCTGCTCTTATTTTCAAGACTTTATAATATTTATTTCAACTCTCTATATATGTATATGTTATATGTAACTGATATATACATTTATAAAATTTTATTTTTTGTCTAATGATTTCAGTAATAATGTATGTCTGCTTATGCTGGTTTTGACTCTGAGAGCCTTATTTTCTCTCATGTTTTGTGATTTTTGATCATTTCCCTAGAAACATTATTTTTGATCATTTCCCTAGAAACATTATTTTTGGAAACTTGAGTTGATGTTAAATTTCCCCAGAAGGATATACATTTGCTTATACCAGTCACATTTCTAAATTCTCTCTCAAGGTTTTAGACACATATAGTTATTATAATTTCATAAAACAAATATGTATGAAAGCCAGCTGTGGCTATAGATTTTCCAGAGATTTGTCCCTTTCCACCTTGCAATGAATTTTATTTATATTTAATTATTTCTTACTACTCTTTCAGGATTTTATTTGTTTCAATGTGGAAAGTAACATGAGATATCTAATCTCTCAAAATAGATTTCAAAACCTAAAGCCAGGATTTGTATCCAACGAAAATCTAAAGAACAAAATACAGCAGACTACATCAACACACACACACACACACAAAATGCACTTTTAATCTCATTCAATGCATTTAAAATTTTATCCCCTAATCCTTTTTTAAGGAGCATTTTCAATTTCTCTATAATAATTCAAATTTAGCAAAATATCAGATTGTTAAATTAGACTCAACTTGCCTAATTAAATTGCCTCAGCTGATTTGTTTTGCACACAAAAGTTTCTCCAAGTATGCAATGTAACAAGCCAGTCAAATTCCTGTTAGCTACAGATAACTGCATTTAACATGTATTAACCACATCAAAATAACTTCTGAAATGGAATTTTACTTTTTTAAAGTATTTAAGAAGCACCTGTTTTGGGGTTCTTTCTCTGGCATCTAAATTTTATTTCTCTGTTCTCTACAGTTTGTGGTAAACTAGGGTATTTCTCTACTTAATAAAAATAATTGTCTTCATCAATAGATTTAGATTATAAGACAGTTAAACTTGAACAATCACATTTAATATAATATTTTTATTGTGCTTCCAAAATCATCTACCAACACACTGGTAATTTTCTTCTTTGGTTATAGGTTATAGGAATCAGGAGTGAGATGTTTGTCATTAGTAATATATACCAGACATTTTCAAGTCTCTGCCCTGTGGCCACCTGGTTAGGATTGCATTTCCTTGTCTCCTTCCATGGGTGGAGAATTTTTTATAGTTTTGATGAATGAATTTTGATCAGGCATAATGTGTGTCACTTCTGAGACAGAGTTTTCATTCCCTGGCGTGAGAAACTCACCTCCCAAGTATTTTTTTATTCTCGCCACGGCAACAAGCAAAGAATGAAATAATAACTGCTTTGTCAGACTGAGTCATAGAATGATACAGCGTTAGAATGAAATAAGCCTTTATTTTTGGTGTTTCTTTGGGATGGCAGCATATCCTGGCTGATACAGTGACCATCATAGAGGTAGAAATCAAATTGCAAATCAAACAAATGGTTTTAACATTTTTGTTTGTGGTAGGCAGAACACTATCCCTCCCCCCACCCCAAATGCTCACATCCAATTCCCTGCAACTTTTGAACCTGGAAGCTAAAACTTTTAGGTTACATGGCAAATGGGAATTAACATAGCAGATGCAATTAATTTTGCTAATCAGCTAACCTTAGAAAAATAGAGTACCCTGAATTACCAAAGTGGGCCCAGTGCATTCTTAAAAGTGGAATTCTTAAAAGTGGAAGAGTAAAGCAGAAGAGAATCAGAAAGAGACATTACCACAGGAGAGTGTTCAGGGAAATGCAGTGTTGGATTTGAAGATGGAGGAAAGGTACTACCTCCAAGGAATGGCTGGTAGAAGCTGGAAAAGGCAGGAAATGGAATCTCCCCTACAGCCTCCAGAAAGGAAAGCAGCTCTGTGGACATGTTGAGTTTAAGCCCTTGATACATGAGATAAGACTTCTGACCTCCAGAAAGGTAAGATAACACATTTAAATTGGTCTCATTTTAAGCCACTTAGTTTGTGGTAATTTGTGTATGTCTTTTTTTTTAATTCCCAGCTTTATTGATGTATAATTGACATATAATATTGTGTAAGTTTAAGGTGAATAACATGATTTGTTACAAGTATATATTACAAAATGGTTAAAGTTAGTGGTGATTTGTTACAGAGAAAACTAATTCAGGGTACCTGTCAGTGTATTATGTGAAATGTTTACTCTCAATATTTATTACATTTCATCAGTATTGTCTAGAAATGTATTAATAAACATTGAGAAACTCTGATATCAGATTTAAAACACTTTGCTAGAAATTCAAGGTGCGATAATCAGACAGAAATACTACTCACGCTTATTGAATACATAATAACATAGAATTTCCTGCATATTAACTTTATTATTAAACATAAAAGCAAGTTCATTGGATATAGTACTTTATATAAAAGAATGAAAGTACAGTCCTGAAAATGTCATTTAATTTTGAAAATTTTGTTGATATAGAGGAAGATTTACTGGAGCAAATCTGAGGATGTTGGGCAGAAAAATCTTTCAGTCACACTAAATTTCAATTGCAAAATTGACCTATTTGTATAACTTTCACTCCCCTAAGTTTTATTCTATGTTCAAGCCAGGTTCTCTCAACAAGTGATGCTCCTTTGTGCCTCTGGGTCTTTACATGTACTGTTCCTTCTGTGTGATGTGCTCTTCCCTGTGCTTTTCACTTGGCAAACTCTTATGCATTCTTCTTTTTCATTTCCCCTCAGATTTTACTGCGTCAGAGAAGCTTCTCTTATCCTCTTATGAGCCTAAGTTATCTAGTTGTGTTTATGCTCCCACTGTTTACAGTGCTTATTACTATCACATTTTAAACACACATTAAAATGAAAAATTTCATGAGCACATAATAGAAAACAGATGCAAAAATAAGTGTGAGATAGAAACAGGTATTTAGAACATTAAAAGGAAATATCAGAACAAGTTCATAACTAAGTCAAATATAAATAACATATAACTTTTTAAAGTATCATAACATAGTATAAAATATATTTTTATGATGAAAGTGGGATAATTAGATATCAGAACTCCCTTGAGAGAACGGTTGCCATTCTCTGATGCTGAGAGCATCCCCCATACCCAGGGAGAAGGAAGGAAGTTACTGTCACCCTACCTCAAGAATAGTGAGAAATTGTGTGCCTATACTGTGGCTGAATGAGCATGTAGATGCTAAGTTTGGCTAGAGTACATTTCTATCAAATGATGAGTCAAAGAATGTGAATGTTTCCTATGGATTAGGAGAGTTGCTCTGGAGCCGTTGCAGGTTCTTCCCGTAGTGACAGATATCTATTGTCTTTTGTCTTTACATCACACTCACTTGACTATAGGATCCTATAGATATTGTATATTTATACCTCCCACACGTGGCTGGCACATTGTGAATATGTAGTAAATTGGACACTGAATGATGAATGAATATATGAGAAGTTGAGAGATAGATTTAGATTCAGAAAAATAATGATAGATTTAGATTCAGAAAAATAACAACCTAAAATAAGCTAATCCAAAAACAATGGTTTAAAAAAAAGGCAAGTTTAGGGACTTCCCTGGTGGCACAGTGGTTAAGAATTCACTTGCCAATGCAGGGGACATGGGTTCGATCCCTGGTCCAGGAAGATCCCACATGCCTCAAGGCAACTAAGCCTGTGCGCCACAACTATTGAGCCTGTGCTCTGGAGCCCATGTGCCACAACTACTGAGCCCACGTGCGGCAACTACTGAAGCCCACATGTCTAGAGCCCGTACTCCACAACAAAAGAGACCAGTGCAACGAGAAGCCCAAGCACCACAGCAAAGAGTAGTCTCTGCTTGCCACAACTAGAGAAAGCCCTTGTGTAGCAATGAAGACTCAATGCAGCCAAATACAAATTTTAAAAAAATAAAAAACTAGGTAAGATTATTTGCAAAGCAATAATAGATAATACCTTTTTCTCTAATTTTCTTAATATTTGCTTTATGTAGATAAGATATATTATTAGCTCTATCTTACAGATTAGGTAATAAGCTCAACAAGAAAGAACTAAATACATTGCCAGTAAGAACAGAATTTGCTTTTCAAAATCTTTGCCTTTTCCTCCCTTATTAAACCATGCTGATTTTAAATATCCATTGAATTAAAATGGTAAAAATGTCACTATTTTGTGTACATGGTAACACTAGATGAATTTTTTTTGAAAGTTGGCATTTTTCCATAATTATTATTATAATCAACCGATATGTTATCATCTGTTGGTTGAAAGTTGAAACTAGTGATCAAAAAACTGAGAACTTAATTTACCAGTCATCACAAAAATACACATGAATGATAAAATATCCCATTTCATGTATTGTTTCACATTGTTTTCATTAGCAACATTGCTAATTTAATAACCACAACTTGACCATGCAGCTTTTTTATAGAATCCACTTTCATTACTAGTCACAGTTTTGCCAAGTAAGCTTCAGGGGGAAGTAATTAAATTTAATAGAAGCCACCTTCATTTTGAATCTGCCGTCAATTTAAAGCCATGGGGAAAGGTAATTACATTTAATAGACACCATAGTTTCTAGACGAAGATGTACAGTATGTGACATTAATCATTAGCCCAACAGTCTGAAAAGTAAAATCTTACTTAGAACAAACTCGCTGCAAGTAAACTTGACCCTCCTTTTTCCTTTCAACTTAACAGAAGTAAAAAATGATGCTTATTTGGTTCTTAAATATGTTATTGAAATTTTATTCAGATGATTCAGTTCATTGATTTCAAGAAATGAAATGTAGGTAGATGGCATTTATGAATCCCACTGCAGTATTATTAACTCTTAAGGAAATAGATATTGATAGTACTCTTTATTAAATATTCCATAAGCTCAATAACATCTCTCTTTTTCTAATTTCTGAGGCTGGTACAATAAACTACTGCTTTTAGAATTCATTCTTATATTAGGTTTTTTTATGCTGTGGTTTATGTAAATTAAAAATGCTTACTGAGTTTCAGTATATGAGTCTTAAATCAGTGAATAATTATAATAAATTTGAAAGCAGAACATTCCTTTTTGGTAAACACACCTACAAGCCTGACTGCATTTCACTAGGTTCATTTTATAGGTTCATTATGCCATTTGGCTCACATTGAAGTCACCTTAGATTTAATTTTTATTTTCTTCTTCATGGTGTATGAATAATTTTTGGCTTATGTTTAGACATTTGATTTTAGAAATAGTTTTGAATCAGATTTAGATAATGAGCTCACATACAGTTCCCATAAGATCAAAATGAATTTCCCGAGGGTTTATGAAATTAAAAGTGCATATAGAATTAGTAAAATTTACAACACTATTTTAAGAATATAGGATTATTACCCTTCAGTGATGTTTCTGTTCAAAACTTTTTTACTTGTATATATTCTGGCTAGCATAGTCATATACAGAGAGAGGCAAGGAGGAGAGAGACAAGGAAAGAAGCAGAGTGTGGTTAAGAATCGTTTTTAGGATTGGAGACAACCAAAAATTTGTTAATCAAAAATGAAATTAATGCCAATAACATTTTGCCACTTTAATGAATAGTAATAATGATAAATCTATATCAGTGACTCAAGTAAGACACAAAAGCATTCTTTTGTGAAGCTAAAGCACTATGGAAAGCATTTTGTAAGGAAATTTTAAGAAATTATGCATTTACTATTTGTGATAAGAAATGAAAGCACAATGCTGTTTTTGTTTTCCTGTTTACATCATTACTTTCCAGTGATACTTTAGCTAGCAATCTTTTAAGAAATACCAATGTTGAGTCTGTTGATTTTTCAAGTACATATTCAGCCTCTATTGGTTCATTTTCTTTAATAATATCATTCACAGTTCTCAAAGGATACCTTCGTCTTTCTTCTCTAAGACTGTAAGAATTTCTTAGTTTGTTGGCAGCAGATTTCACTGGATTTTTTTTAGAAGATTCACCATCATGTTTAGTGAAGTAAAAAGTCAAAAGAGTTAAAATTAATCACATCAGGTACATTGGCTGTGAGCCTAGTGACATCGCTCACATTTTTAAAGATAATTTGTTTAATATTTTCAAAATTTTTAAATTTGCAGTAATTATTTACAGTTTATCTGAAAAAGTAAAACCTACACAATTGAAAACAAACTCTATGGCTTTCTTTTTTAATTTAAACATTGTTTACTTTACATGTTTACAGCAGCCCAAAGAATGTTTAGAATTCATACATTTTTAATATTAGTAAAATTTTCTATTCAGCAACCTTTCTAAAAGTCATATCAAGTAGTCTATTTATTTAAGTTTAAAGAATTTTACACCACTAACACTTTTATAGTCCTTACAACTCTTCAGTATTAAAAAAAAAAAAGCCTTGTATAAATCAAGAATTTTGAAGGGTACTGAAAAATATAATTGCATACTTTTATCAAATAAATCCATATCAACCACAAAAGAAGTAATCAGAGTGCACCTATTTTACACAGACTGTTCCAGTGCTCAAGTATTAAAACATAATACTCTTCGGTCAAATAATAGATAATTTAGAACTACCTTTTAAAACTTTGTCTTAACTTTTTTTTTTTTTGGTTTTGTTTTTCTCAAATACTGTATGTGAAGAAATGCCATAAAAGCTACTAGATAACCACAAAAAAATTTGTAAATCCCATGCACTTCTGAAATCCCTTTGATTTAAAATAAAGATGACAAAACAGACTAGTTCCACTAAAACTACACTATGGTGATTTCGGAATAATATAGTAATATTTTCAGAATAGTATTTTTGATAATTATTTGTGAGTATTGATGGAAGTTGCTTAAAAACCAACATAAGACATCATCATATAATAAAGAGCGATGTTACTTCTAGTACATTGTGTAGAGCCACATTACACCTAATGACAGTACATCCAAGAACATATGTTTCTAAGTTATAGAGTATATTGGGGTGGGATAGTAGAAAAGTATAAATTTACTAATGTGTATATCACACTAATAAACAAACATTTATTGTTAAACATTTCCTGTTATTGCTTCACTATTCCCCCATAGAAACTTCCATGTTAAATATTTTCTGCTTCTCTAAGGGGTCTGCTTACCATCATGAAACTCTATTAAGTTCCATTAGTTAGTATGTGGCTTCAACGGATACAACAAAGAGCTCCAAGAATATAATGTCAAACAAGACAGTGGCTTATTTCTCTGTTAAGTAATAATACAGAGAAGAAGATGGGAAATTCCTGGCAAATAGTAGATTTTGCTCCACAAAATTGCCCAGAGACTCAGGTTCTACTCATATTGTCACTACACCATTCTTTTGAGCAGCAGTGCCCATCAGAAATATAATGCAAGCCATAAACAAAAGGAAATACATTTTAACATTTTCTAGTAACCATATTTTTTAAAAGTAGAGAGATAAAATTAATAGGGTATTTTAGTTATCCCAGTATATTTAAGATATTATAATTTAACATGTAATAAAAACCAATTATTAATGAGATACTTAACTATTTTTTCATCCAATATCTTCAAAACTTGTTATGTATTTTATCCTTACAGCTCATGTCAATTTGGACTAGACATTCAACTTGGACTAATGTCTGCCATATTGGCCTGTGCAGCTAGAGTGCTGTACTTATCTGAGGGGTGGAAATCAGCTCATTACCACTGTATTTAGTGTCATCCTGAGACCTGGGCAAGAGGGACAACTTCCTTGGGTTCTATGCTTCAGAGCGTTCTGCTCTGGACCTCATCACTCTGTGCTTCTCAGCATACAGAGGCAAACTGAAGAACAGGGGTATATGCTGGCCTGAAATCTGTGCTTCTACTTTTAGACAACAGTCAGAGTACCAGGGACCTCAGAATTCCCTGTCCCCTAATCCCTTGCCTCCAGGTCATGACTGTACTTCTGAAGGTTGAGATGACATCAGTGTGGGCACCCATGAACCCAAAGGATGCCCATTTGCTTGGAGTATAGATGGAGCTTGGACTTGGGATCTGAAGTACCCATGCTTGTTTACAGCTGATCTCACTGTGCAGAATAGAACGTGAGGCTGGAATAGAGTGGTAATCAGTCATGGGCCTTGGGCTAGGTGCCAGGTTTTCTAGTATTCCCAAGTTCTCACACAGAACTTAGATGATTCTGAAAATTCTAGATTTAAACCTGGTTTTCCAGGTTGTTAGGAAGGTGAAATCATCAAGTTAGAAGGATAGAGCACACTTTATATAACTGTTATCTTGACATGTATCTTTTAAATATCTATACATGTGGTATATGAATCTCCATGTGCACTCTTACCTCAGTCCTTACAAATGTGAAGTGTTTGACCACATCTGCATTCAGCATGTAAGAGAAGGAGAGGAAAAGAAGGAAATGTATTCTTGATCATGTTAAGTGTAATATTCAGAAATTTCAGTCATAATACTTACAACACATGATAAGAGCTTAATTACGTAGATGTACTTAACTGTGAAAGAACCTAGGAAATATAGTGTTGAGCTGAGAATCCATGTGCCCAGTTAAATATTTGTAAATATATTACTAAGTGTGTAAAAAGGAAAATGAATACAGGGGGACAATAAGAGGTACCAGACACAGCTCACCATGCACTTTACCTAGCACTGGGTGAACTGAGGTGGAAAAGGTATATTCCAGGGCCTCAAAGTTTAGAGTCCAATGTAGAATGACACAACTAAGTAAGCCATTATATCACTGTGTGATGAATTTTGTAATAGGGTTAACCTAACTCAAGCCGCTTCAAGGGGCCAATAAGAGTGGGAGCCAATGTGTTCTTTTGGCAGAGGGAAAAACTTGTCTAACCATGTAATGACATACAAATGTACTCAGTGAGTACTTGATGGATGAGTTAGCTCTGATTAGACCCATTAACAAGCATTCCATCCCTCTTTGCTTTTACATTGAATCATTTAATCCTATATTCTCAGAACATGTAGAAAATTTAAGGTATATCTATTCAACTTCTTAACCAAAACATAATTCTTCTATATAATGTGTTATATGTCCATTGAATTCCTCAACTTCTTTTAAAAATACATTCTTTTTATTGATTATTCTAATCCCTTAGTGCATTTAATATATTCTTCTAACAGAGACACATGATATTGTGATATACTTAGCTCTCTGCATGTCTGTTTCCCTGGCTAGAGTGTGGACATCTTGAGGCCAGAGCTATATCATATTCATCTTTATTTTCCCAACATATATGCCCATAGATAACATACAGCAAATACTGACTGACTAAAATGTTTAGACAGTTTATAAAGGATTGTTTTATCACATCTGCAAGTGTGAAGGATCTGACATGTTATCCTGTCTTCAAGCTAACAAATTAGCTTAGAGGAGCAGCAGACTGTTTTACAAGAGAAGAAAACTCAGAAAACAATCTTAGCAACACCAGTTCCTCTAATTCTCCAGGGAGCAACATGATGAGGGCTTGATATCTCCAGGGGTGGAAACAGGAGAGGAACCCCAAACTTATGAAACTCAAAGCTTGTATAGGGTGGCTTGCTTATCGGATCCTCTGACCCTCAGGAGAGTGAAAGGGAGAGCATTGCTCTGGAATGTAAAGGGGGAAGAGAACATCTTTCCAGCTTTCCTTCACCATCCTGGAATGTAAAAAATGGGCCTGGGCGCAAGGATGCTTTAAATCCCTCCAGAGCAATGCACAATCTCTGACTTTCAATCATCCTCTAACCCAGGTGCCAATGTTCTTTGCTCAGAAAGTTTTGACTATGCAGAAATGTGAAAAATATTAGTTCCCCAACCTAGTCTTTAAAGGTTCTTAATTTCATTTTTCGAACTTTCATAAAATGTTTTGTGTTTGCTTTCTGAAGCTCTAGAAATTACATCAATTCATCATATATATTGGGCTATTAATTCATTAGAAAATATGTTCATGTTTTCCCATTTCCGGCTTCAAGATCTCCAGTTCCTTCCCCTACTTTCCAATTAAAGTGGTATCCAGACTTCTCCCTATTTTTGTAGTACTCCTTCTTATTATTGAGTTGTCCATATACATTTTTTAAAAAAGTAATTAGCCCATATCTAAATACATTTAACTTTAAGTTGCCCTCAAAAATGAATTTATTAAATCCCATAATATGGACAAGACATGGTATTAAAACCGGTTCAGAATGTTGTGGCAACTGGTTTAGCTGTGTGAAACGTATCTAGTTAGACTCTTTTCAGCCTGTATACTTATAACCTTTCTTTGACAGAGAGAGCTGTTACACATTTATTCCTTTTTATTTCATTTCTAAATTTATTTCCATTCTTACAAGAATGTTGAGCTCATGATGATCTTTTTTTTTTTATCTTATTATCTTACATACTTACTATTCTTCCCAATCTTAGGTTTTGAACTAAGTAGTTTACAATATAGCACAGATGGAGCATGCAAATAAATTAGTCGTACATTGCATAGTGATAAATGCTATTAATACATAGAAAAGGGGTTTCCCTATCAGACTGCAAGGTCACGGGTGGCTTCCTAGAAAGAGTGATGCTTGAGTAGAAGTTAGAAGGTGAATTAGGATTTAACATTAGGACACAGACACAATCCAGTTAAGTTCTATGGCACTGTATCACAAGGACTGCCTTTCCTCCAGTTTCCAATAGCATGTTTCTCATTTTCATCTGAGGTTCATCAGCATGGCCTTTACCATCCACATTTCTACCATCATTCCATTCATTATTAGTTAGGAATTTTCTAAGAAGACCAAGGCTTTCTCTATAGTTCTCCTTTTCTCTTGCTGAGCCCTCATCAGAATCAACCATTGTGGTTCATTCAAGTCAATGTAGCCTTTCCCAATACACATCTCAAAACTCTTCCAGCTTCTACCCATTATAGCTTCAACATTTTTAGGTATTTGTTATAGCAACACCTCCACTTCTCAGTGTCAATTTCTTATAGTCCATTCAAGCTACAATAACAAAATATCATTGACTGGGTGGCTTAAAAACAATACATTTATTTCTCATAGTTCTAGAGATTGGGTAGTACAGACCAAGGTGCCAGCAGCTTCAGTGTCTGGTGAGAGCCTGCTTCTTGTTTCATAGGTGGCTGTCTTTTCACTGGGTCCTCATAGGGTGGAAGAGGTGAGGGACCTCTCTGGAGTCTCCTTTCTAAGGCACTACTTCCATTCATGAGGGCTCTGCCCTTATGAGCGACCTACTCACCTCCCAAAGGTCCTACCTCGAAATACCACCATACTGGCGACTAGATTACAACATACAAATTTGAGGGGAACACAAGCATTGTCTATAGCAATGAAAAATTAGAGTAGTTTTGTATTTAAACAAAGAAGTTTTTTCATCAATTTTTACTTTTTTTCTTTAAAAACTTCCTAACAATAACAGAGTACAGAAGGTACAATATTACAATTATGTTGTATAGTTGTTGCCAGTTATGGAATTAGTAAATAATGCATTTTAAAATATGAATGTATTATTGCATTATGATATTATAATCTTCTAAATTTTTTTTGTTTGTTTTTGTTTTTGTTTTTGTGGTACGCGGGCCTCTCACTGTTATGGCCTCTCCCGTCGCAGAGCCCAGGCTCCGGACGCACATGCTCAGCGGCCATGGCTCACACGCCCAGCTGCTCTGCGGCATGTAGCATCTTCCCGGACCAGGACACAAACCCATGCCCCCTGCATCGGCAGGCGGACTCTCAACCAATGCGCCACCAGGGAAGCCCTAATCTTCTAAATTTTTATGTTTGGGTCAAGAGGTCATCACAGGAACCATGGTTTAAAAATATAACTATTATTCAAGACAGACTCTAAACTGTATCAAGGAAAGTATAGTTATTACCACACACTGATACTGTAAAACCCCTCACTTTAGTAGCGCTTCCAGTATATTGGTATCCCTTCCTTTATCAATGTTCTTCAGTGGATCGAATACTCCATACAAAGAGTATCATTTCTTTACTATATGCCAGTTTTAAAACTGTGAGTTGAACTGAAATACTCAGGGATATTTTGATATGTTACATTTCTAATTTAAAATAAATATGGAGCTATAAGCTGACTTTAAACTTCTTGCCATTTTATTAGTTTAACAATACTAAATAATGCATTGTTTCTTTCTTTCACTTGTTCACCACTAGTGAAATAGGAAATGTGGTTGTGCAAATAGCTGTTAATTATATTATTGAAACATCAGGATTAGTAGGTGTAACTGTCCCCTTTTGACCAAGTGAGATGACACTGAGCATTTTTTCTAAGAAACCTGTTTACTCAAAAATATGTATCATTTCACTTTGGGGAAAAATTCATTTGATGTACATTTTACAATTTCTTTCAGCAGGGAAGAAAAAGGGACTAGAACTCTATATAATTTTAAGACCATTCTTTAAAAGTTTCTGAATAGTTTCACTTAGAGAAGAATAAACAATCATGTAATATTTATACATATATATTTATAATCCAAGCATCATCAGTATATCACATATGAGATCTCATAAAATGGGTTTCCTTATGTTAGGGATGTCTTTATATATTTTATATATACTTTTATGTAGTTGAATATATGTCATTGATTTCTTAATAAAATATTAGTTTTTATAGAAAGAAAAGTATGTCCTTTGTAATTCAAAATTGTTTAGGATTATTGTGAATCTTGCAAACTTTTGTTAAACAGATGAGTTTTGGGCAACTCAATTTACACTTGAAGGCCATTAAGACTTTAACTATTTAAAGCTGTAGTAATAGTAATAAACAAATAATCAATAGTTTTTACTACTGATTCTGAAGCACAGAATACATAGATTAAACTTCAGTTGTTTTCAGGGATACAAGTCACTCATGTTTAGCACTGATTCAAAAAGTAAAACTTTTACAAACTGTTTTGTCATGAGGCCTCTACTTTGTGTGTGTACATGTCTATGTGTATAAACATGCATACATATACATATTTACAAAAATATATAATACATAAATGTAAAGAAATGAAACATATATGTATATTAATACATGTATTCTTATATGTGTGTTCTTGTGTGTGTATTCCTATACAGTCCTATATAATATTTTCTTTACATGTGACCTTATGTAGCAGTGAAGAGAGTAAGACAAAGATACTACCTTTATTTATGAAAAGAAACTTATGATATTAAAAATATATTTATCATTTGAAATGGCATTAGAGAGAAATCTGGGTAAAGAGAACAATGTAAGGAAGAAAAGTTATCTGAGTGGGAATGAGCCTTATATGTATCTAATATGTCCATAATCAGTCTCTCTAGAAGAAAGTAGAATGTTAGAAGATAAAGAGAAATGAGAAAGCAGTATAGAGTTGAAAAATGAATTCTGAAATCAGGTGTTTTGAAATCAGACCCATCTTGATTTTAGCTCTTGCTTTTTCATTTACTAGCTGTGCACCCTTGGATAATTGGCTTAATCTGTTTAAAGCTGTATCTGTATATGTACAATGGAGCTTATAATGATACCTGCAACATAGTGATGTAGGGAGAATTAGATAGCATTAATTAACAAAGTGTTAGTTCACCTCTGGGTAGTCTTATAAAATAGCTTTTCCCTTCTCTTAGATGAGAATAGCCTCAGAAAATAAAGGAAGATGGCCACATATTTATAAAGGACAGCTAGTAACCATTGAGGTTCTCTCAGTATAAGAATTTATCCTCTATACCATTTAGTCTCACAGAAAATCCAGGCAAATGATTTTTAACAAAGTATTTGCAAAAGATTGTAAATATGTTGCTTCATTGAAGATATCCTTGACACCTATATTTAAAGTACTTGGGTGATCTAGAAAGAGACTAACATTGCAAAGGCCAGATAGCTAATGACCTAGGTTATTTCAGTCAAAGCAGGAGACTATGACAACTGGCAAGAGATGAATTTCATGGCTGATAGAGATTTGCAAAGTTTAGGGAAAAAAGATATTTCCAATGTATGCACCATTTTTACATTAGAGAGAAAATGAACAGACCCTCTTTTAAAATGCAATACTTTCCAAGTGACTTATTGACTTGCTCCTCCCAAACTAGCTTTTAACGTTTTCATATCATATCTTTTATTTCTTTTTCAATTCTTTGTGTATGATTTCCTCAGTAAACTGGAGTCCAGGTTTTAAACATGAGGGAATTTGTCTGCATTTTCTCAATGGAAACTTATACATAATACACTGACAAAATGATTTTGTTTAGGCTGAAACTCATGTGTTTTCTTCTTTCTTCTTGAAAAATAAAACATTTTACTTTTATTCATTTTCTCTCTTGACAAAATATCCTATATCAGCACCACATACCCATGTACAAATTGTATTAAACATTTTCTTTAGTCCTTATCAGCAGAACATATTTCATTCTTTCAGAATTGAAGGATATGTTAACTTCTAAATGAGATTCCTGACGTTAGCAGGAATGTACTGAACAGGTCCTGTCCCTCTCCACATTCTATTCTGTCAGAATATAATTAAGCAATTAGACCTGACAGTGTGTATTGTAATGTAGGAATAACACAGATCCTCAGATGTGTTATGCAGTACAAGACTGAATTCCATTAGGAATCTCCCCCAAAACAACTCATTTATAAGAATAAAACATATCCTTAACTGGGAACTTCAATGAAACAAGTCCATGGTGGGACAGTTTTGGTCTATGATGGTGAAGTCGCAAAGCAAAGGCTACATGGTATTCTTTTTGTTGTTGTTGTTTTACTATTATATATTATATTTTACAAAAACATGAAATATGTTCATTGGCCTCCAGCTATTATGAAAATCAGCACACTAGAGATGCTGTTTTAATTCATTCTATATTAAAGTATGCATTTTCTAAAGTTTCACAGATTTCCAAGTGTACCCTTTAAGCATAATAACGTAAATTGCAGTTCTTAGATCCTAAAACATTGAACACTTTTCCTTGAATGCTTAAGTCTTGTTCCAGCATAAAAGTTATTAAAATACATATCATTGAATGTATCTGTTCCAAATACAAATCATAACTAAAAGAAAAGTATCTCTTGATTTCCTTATCATAAAGACATGTTGAGAATTTAAATTTATTAAAATGAATATGTACTTTCTGTAACTTTGGTAAGATTAGATATATTTTTTAAATGTATGAATGTATACATAAATATTTTTTAAATGTATGAATGTATACATATAGAAATTTTACCATACCTTGAAATATAACAGTGTGAAGGCTATGTAATATTAAATAGTCAGGAAGAAAAATGACAGAAGCTTAAAGTTTTACATATATAAAACTTTAAATTTAATTATTATGTTATTTAGTTGCAATAGAAACATACTGCATAAAGTATTGATAACATGACTTCTTTGAAGGGAAATATTCTCTTCTGAAACTTCTAAAGATTATTCCCAATCAATATATTTACAAGAATAAAATTTATAGATAAATTGCAAAGACATCCAACCAATTTATTACAGGATAATTTCTGGTGTGTGTGTGTGTGTGTGTGTGTGTATAAACGTGTGTATATATAAACATATATACACCTACTTGTGTATTTACAGATTATATATATACAAATTTACTTATACTTAAGGCGGAGATAGTGTGTGTGTGTATATATACACACATACACATATATATACACATAACACACATATGTGTGGGTGCACATGCAATATACTACAGATAGAAAAATTAGTTAAATGTATTTAGGCTAAATCTAATGCAATGATTCATGTACGTAGACATTGTTCATACTTAAGGTGAAAATAATCCTCTGAGAATATTAGTAACTAGTTTTGAGACCTTGGGCCAATTATTAAATCTCATTGTGTCATAATATTTTCCTTTGGTTCTATGGGGATGATAGTATCTACTTACTGAGCATAAGAACCAAGGCTACTTCAGGGACATGCAACCAGTACAGTTGGTCAAATAGGCTTCACACCTAGGGTCTAATGTTCTGCATTTATGTCTTGAGATAGTAATTTTATCCTTGAAATGGTGCTTTTTAAGTGAAGTGGGACAATGGCGCATGAGGAATGGCAGGGGTTGGACCCAGGGATGGGGAACATCTCTTTCTCCTTCCAAACTTTCTAAGTCTGGCTTGTATTTGTCTCTTTTTGCCCAGCTTGAGACACCCCTAGGGTTGAGCCAGGATATAAGAATAGGGTCATTTCAATAATTCCATGTATGAGAGAAATACCCTGATATTTCCATTTAAAACTGTCATTGACCAATATAAAGATGAAAGGTAAAATCCATTAATAATTTAAAAGTTTAATTGTTATTTCCTTAGAACAATATTAAATAGCAAAAATCACCATGACAAGTTGAGGGAGGCAAGGGGAGGGAGAGGAGGTGGGGAAGGAATGGAGATACCAGGGACAAAAGGAAACAAGTATTATAATTACCTTTTGTGGTACTTTTTCCCTGTTTTTTGAACAAAGCATTGGGCATATTCATTTTTGAACAGTGGCCTAAAATTTGTGTACCTGGCTCTGATACAAACCTCAAAATGCTATGTTTATATTATTATAAAGATTCTTCTCCTTCTTTAAGGTGCATTATGTGGCAAATTTGTACAATTACTAGTACAATATTCCCAGTAAAATCAAACACATATTTTTCTCATTTTGATTATTTTTTCAAATTAAGAAAGCCTCCTTAGTTTTGTGTTTAATTTTGTAAAAATTAATAAATGCATTATTATATACCCAAATGTATGGTTGAAGTAATAGGATTTTCATTAATCTTTCTGATGAATGCTGAAAGTTGGTGATGAGAAAATAGAAGATAAATGTGGAATAAAGCCATAAGTATGCTATGTAAATTATGAATAGTAAATTGGACACATTGATTAGATTCTTAGAAGGTGTAATACATTGAAAAAAGAAGTCTGTCAACTAAATTTTTGACAGGTGTCAAATACACAGAACTATTTTTTAAAATGAGATTAAGTAATTGACAGAGGGTGCTATGTGCACTTTTTATATTAAGTATTCAATATAATTCAGTTTACTTTTACTGATATGAAGACTACTTTAGCAATTGATAGTTTTTGAAAGGTAAGTGACCTTAAGAACTCATCTGTCTAGTTGTGGTGCAAATTTAGTATTATATTCAAGGTTTATTATAATATAATCTATATTTTGTAAGATCATAGTATCATTTCATTCTTTTATAAGACTAACACATTCTTTGTAGGCTGAGCATACAATGCCATACTTCTGTATCTTGGTGTGGCCATTCAAAGGAATCAACTGTTTTGCTGTTTAGAACTTTAGCACCACAATAGAAAGATTTCTAGATATGGACTCAAAAGTGTCTGAATTCAAGTCACAAACCAGCGTTTTACTATCTGAGTGACTTTGGGCAGGAAACTAGTATTACTGAAACTCAGTTTTGTGATCTGTGAAATGGGGATAATAACAGTTTCTGTGTCTCATTCATAGGATGTGGGAATCTATAAAAGCAATGGTAAATATAAAAGTACTCTGTAGATCTTGATGGACTACATAAATGAGAGTTTCACTAACATTAATGGAATTACTTCCACTAGGGGCTCAATTTGCCCTTACCCAGAGAATAACGTTGGTAACCCATTATGTTTATGTAACAATTTAGTGCGTGCAAATCATTTTACTTTTACTTTTGCCAATGGTATGTGAGTTGCAGAACAGTTACCTATATTAGATCTGTGAGCAAACTGAAACAGAGAGTCTAAATACTTGCCCAAAATCATCGAGTTTGGTAACTGAAAAAAAAAATAGTGATTATTTACTCTATCTTTCTCATTTTCCATATGAGAAAACTGAAGCTCAGAGAAAATTGGTGAATTTTCCATGGTATGTATACAAGGACAATTATATTACTTCATATATTTCTCCTGATAGTTCCTTTTTTATTTTTATTCAAACTTTGCTATTCCTGTAATGGCAATAATTTAATTTCTTCCTCAGTTGAAACAAATTTTATCAGTCACCATACATAAAATTTAATACATTTTGATAAAGCACAATATTAACATTCATAATTTTAAATATTGCACTCATTCACTTAGTCATTCAAAAATACATATGAAGTCATTCAGCGTGTCAGGCATTGTCAATTGCTCACAAGAGAATATTTCCCATTCTTTTCCTTAAACCTAGTGTTTAAAGAATAAGATAGACACCCAGCCCCGCAAAGTAAATGAACAAATAGAAGATGAATTTTTAATTCTAAGAAGTACCACAAAGAAAACAAACCTGTTGTTCAGGCAGAATAAATTGAAGAGGAAAGAGCTGCTAATTAAAAATGAGTGGTCAGATAATGGTGCTTTGATGAGGGGGCATTTGAATTGAGAGTTAAACATGGCAAGTGAACTTAAGGCAGGAAGACAGCAAATACAAAATAAGGAACTTTAATTGCATATGAAATGCAATGGAAAGCTATTTGAAAGACTTTAAATAGGAAAATATTATGGTGTATTGTACACTTTTAAAGTATCACTTTAGGGGCTTCCCTGGTGGCGCAGTGGTTGAGAGTCCACCTGCCGATGAGGGGGGCACGGATCCGTGCCCTGGTCCGGAAGGATCCCACATGCCGCGAAGCGGCTGGGCCCGTGAGCCATGGCCGCTGAGCCTGCGCGTTTGGAGCCTGTGCTCCGTAACGGGAGAGGCCACAGCAGTGAGAGGCCAGCGTACCACAAAAAAAAAAAAAAAAAAAAAAAAAAAAAGTATCACTTTAGCTTCACTGTAGACAGTGATTGGAGGAAGTAATAATGGAAGCAGATGAAATGGGAAAGAATTGCAGTAGTCCCGATGAGAGAGGATGGTGACTTGGAAGCAGGGCTGCTGTGTGCGATTGTGCTGTTCTTGTACATCTCACCTATAGGTGGCGCCATTCTCATAGACTGCAAAGTGAATAGTTCTCTTTAGAGTTGCACAATGAAAAACTGTAAAACTGTATACGATGATCCTTCTTGGAGTGGTATGGTAGTAGTGGAGAAGGAGAGACTTGGAAGAATCAATACATAGATAGAATAGAATAAATTAAGCTTTTTAATTATATGGACATCTGTGGAGAGAAATGGGAGAATTCATATTGACAGATATTGGTGGTATTTCTTAATTCTTGACTGCTTCTATACTTTCTTTTTTTACATACACTATTGTCATGAACAGTAGAATAATTTCTTAAATTCATTTATTAAAATGGCTTTTAAATATTCTGGATCCCCTGGATTAATATTTGCCCCATGGATATGATGTGAGTTTGGTTTCTCAACATGAAAAAAAATTCTGTGAAAGATTAGCTTAACAAATTGGAAATAATATGATCTTTCAAAAACTCAAGATATACACAGTAAGTGGTCAATAGCTGTTTATTGATGGTGATGATTTTTTTGCCCTTTGAAGAGCTGTTTATGATACAGTGCAAACCATGTGCTGTTGAAGTCACTTGAATGGGATATTTAATATGATTAGACAAATTTGCTGCAAGATTGAAATTCTTATCTGGTGTTAATGCAGACTATAGTGTAGGCCTAAAAGAGAGTCACAGTCACACACAGTGCCTCTTAAAAAATATGCTTTTGTATATTCAAGTATTTTGGTATTAAAATATTGATTTAACCTATTATTAAATTCCAAATGCTGAGATTTTAGACCTTCTCTACTTTTCCGTCTGCCCAAGAAGATACAAGATGTTGGTACTTTACAGGATTTAACATATTAACTTGGTCTTAGAGGACTGGTAGTTTAAAAACAAACAAAAAAACAATAACAAGGAAAAAAAAAAACCCTTTCATTTTAAGGAGAATCTTCAAGTCTTGAGAGGACTGGCAATTCATTCAGTATTTCAGTGCTGTCACTCTGTAATCTGTTGATTGGTGTTCATAATTCTTCACAGAGATACTGCAAAGATTAATGAAATAGAGTTTGTAAAGTATTTTATCTCTTCAAATGCAAGTTCTGTGAGCTGAAAGTTTAGAAGCCTCATTATACAGGCTATAGTGTGCCAGAACTCTTAAACTGTTAGTAAAGTCTCTAAAGTGTTGTACTTCATCATTGCTGTCTTGATAATGCGGGGCTGTGCCTATCATATCAGTTTTTGTCTCTTCAGCACTGTTTAAGCTTATACTATTGATACTTGCCATTTATCAGTGTAACAGTGATCCTTTTAAATTTGGAGAGTATAGAATTTTTGCTTGATCTATCTTATACTGTAGCCTAATAATGTCCAGCTGTATAGAAGCACAACCCAAAATTACACAAAAAACAATGTTATTTAAAGTCTAGCCTGTGTATAATGAACCTCCCAAAGCTGTGCTCTACAGTCTGATATGTTCTTCTCCCAAAAAAGCTTCAGGAAACTTTAAGATACCTAAAAGGTAGTGCCTCATATCAACAAAACTTCCTGCATCTTTACCATAAAATAACATCAATCCCAGAATGTAATTTGTTCTAGAAAAGACTTTAAATTCTAGAAGAAAGCAAAGATAAACTTGTTTTCAGTTTGGTATTACCTCACTCCACCTTGAGGAAGAGAGAGGGGATGAGACATAGAGAGGTAAGGGAACTCTAAAATAGCCAAAGACACTTAGGTGGATGGAAGGGGAGTGGTTGGGTCCTCATTCACAGTCCCTCATAGGGTTCTGGGAACAGTCACTCTCAGGAAGGGAATACAGCTAAGGACATGTCAAAAGAAAAACTGTTTCTAGTCACTTATATGATAACATTTCTTTAGAGGAGAAAACTTAAACTAATCTGTTAGAAATCTAATTTAGTTGTAAAATGTGTTTTTGTTTTTGTTATTTTTGTTGATTTTTTTTTTTTGCTGTAGTTAGAGGAGTGTTACACTGATTACATATGTGGGGAAAATAAAAATTTTAATTTTGTTATACAATTCACATAAACCTATTTTAGCTCAATAATGTAAAAAGGGGTCACACTACTTAGAAAAAAGTATCTATGCAAACTTTTTCTTAATTTTCTGACTGATTATATACTTGTTGGAGTATTTTGTAAGGTAAGAATTTCTGATCTAAATATATCAATAAAAGTACACTACTGAACTGAAGAAGAAAAGGTAGTGAAGACAAATGGATGAAATAAGAACAGAGACAGGTAAAAATAGGAATAAAATCTGAAAAAGATCTAGTCATCATAATTTTAGTATGCATTAAGAATATCTAGTGCCTTTATTTCACTCAAACATTTGTGTTTACTCAAGGTATAATATTTTAAAAACTTGAATGTTGTCATTTTAATCAGAAAGTGGTCACGTTGCTCCTATCTTAAACTACTTGTCACTGGTGATCATCTTTTAAATAATAAAAGTGAGATTACATTTCTACAGTATATTGTCTAGATATATTGCTATATATTTATACATGACTGGGTGGTTTATTGAATGGAAAACAATTCAGAGACATGATTTTTAACATAAATTTAGATAAATGTTGTCTGAAATATTTTTATAAATTCCTCCCTATTTCAAGTTATAAAAAGTATTAACTACCATTGACAAAATCTTTGGATGGCTTTTAATCCTTAGGTTTACTTAAATAAGACTCAGTGTAAAGAAATCAAATTCTTATACTCTATCAATATATAAAGATTTGTGTATTTTACAGTGTATCTCTTGCTGAATTTTTTGCTTATGTTTATTATTTTTGCTACATATTTAAGATGCATTTTATGATCATATAAATTCATGTTTTATTTTTGACAAATGTCCTATAAATCATAAATAAAGTATATTTATCATGACAGCAATATTTTAAGAGACCTTATATATCAGGTATTCCATATGCTACTTTCCAGAAATTTTCTACTTGGACAAGTAGGAAATAATTCAAAGATTAAAGAAACTGAGTGCTATCTTATGAATCTCTGAATAGTAAAAATAATGGAGAGCTCTCTTTAAATATGATTATTGGTAGCAAAATTTGATGATGCATCAAAAGATAATTTCAAAAAGTCTGCAATAATGTAAATCCTTGTAAACTTGCAAAGATTAAAAATTAACTTTCAACTAGTTGAAGTATTTGGTATTTTATAGGTAGTATTGAAAATTCACAACACTTTATAAAAAGTTGTACTTTACCAGAATTCTGTGTTCAAGCCTATCAGAAAGGGGGAAAGCGCCACCTATTGATCAGAATATGCAAATTATTTGTTGGTCTTTGAACTTTTAGCTTTGTAAACTGCATGGAGTAAAAGAATTTACTAGGTTGAAGACTTTATCTCCTCAATATAAAATTCTTTAAGTCCCTTTTATTCTGAAGAATATGATCTTTCCATTTAAGTGTATATTCAGTACATCTCAAAACCTCGTTTCAACTGTCCTTTTCATCATATTGTCTTTATGAGCAGCAAATCACAACCCTCTCAGCAGTATGTTTGATGGACTGTCTCTGAAATAATGGAACATAAACATATTTCCTTTTTATTCAACAATGAACTTCGTAAGTAGAATAAAATGGGTCTTCATAAGTTTGGGGAATGGGTGTTTAAAAACTCAGATTTTAATCAAAGAGTCAGATATGGTCAAATAGGAATTGCTTGACATGACATCATGCATGTAGCTTAATAAATGTGTTTAATGTATGCAATTATAGTCATTTATTACATATTTAACTTTAAAATCTGAGGACTTGATAATGAATAGTTAATTCACTGAGTGACATTTCAACAAATTGTATTAAAATTCATGGACCATGTAGGTTGAGTGAAAAGGTAACTGTTATTCTTTTAAAATAAGATTTTATGTCTTCATAGAATTGAGAAAGATTGACCTTCACATGAGATATCTCAGTACTTCTATTACATCCCCAATATCAATACAAAACTGTTTTTAATCTATACAAGAGTGTCTTTTATCCTTTCAATGCATGGGAGATTATCAGGCTTAAATCCTGAATTTACCTACAGGCAGGAACTGCCCTCAATCTCTGGAGTTATAGGGAAGAAATTCTGAGTAACATTTTAAAATATCCCTTGCTAAGCAAAATGTTAACCATGTAAAATCACTTAGCCTTCAAAAAAGAAACAATAGTCATGCAGTTGAAGGAGCTATATAACTGTGAATACAGCTAATTAGGTTAAAATGTGCTAAATTTCCCCTAAACATTATTTCAAATATACAATATTCATTCAGAAAGAAGAAATCCAATGTCCAAATGCCCTTATTTTCTAAAGGTGATATATAACATTTATAATTTGTATCTGTTTTACTAAATAATTGTAACGCCTCTATTTTACTAGCCTCCATGTGAAACTTTACAGGTTATCTTTGTTCTTTTCTAGGTCAATAAAGTAACAGCAGATAACTATTAATATATTTCTTTGCATCTGCACAGTGAAAACTTTAAATATTAAAACGAAATATTGCAGCCCATATATCATCTACTCTTACAAGACAGGAATGACAGTATTAAGATGCACATTCAGGATAGCAGTCTTTCTACTTTGAACGCTGTCAAGAACAAAGTGCTTTACAGACTTAAAATAAATCTAGGTACTAATCCATTGAATTTCTGACAACAGAAGCCCAAGGTTTCCATGCACTTAGCTGAGTACTGCATAAGAGCTTGTGCATTATTTATGGCCACTAATGGTGTTGCAATGCGCTTTGTGTGAAGCAGTGACAGTGCAATCGGCTAAGATAGCTGCTGCTGTGGACAAAGCCATACATTTTCTTGAGCTTGAATTTTTGACAGAATACTCTATTAATGCCAATTCTGCTTAAGTAAATGCTGAGCAAGGGTCAGTTGTTCCTTTTTTTCCCTCTTTTCTTATTATTTAAGAAAACAGTGCCATAAAATTGAAAATGATGTTCTGAGGTTTGCTGAATTTTTCAGTACAACAGTAACCAATAAAGGTCACTCTACTTTTTAGTCTACTTTTATGATTTCGTGTGATGGTCCACAAACTCAATAGGAAAGCTCTTAGCACTAGGAAAGGGAGGTGCTATTAATTCCAGTTTCAGTGCCATTGTACTCTTCAGTGGATCAATAGAATTAAATGAGCTGAGATATTAAGAAAATATTGAAAAAGCAGGAGGGTTGTATTGTTTGACCAGGGTTGGGATGAGTTGAAAATAAAGAACCATCTACGGCAGCTGTCAATAAATCATGAAAACTATACTCTGAACCAAATGGAATACAGCATGAAGCCTCACACCTTAAACGCCCATAATATCTTTGTTGTGTATTTTTTAATTAAATATTTTATTTGAAATATCCACTGCAGTTATCTTTTATTAATCAAGTAAGTTTTTTTTTAAAAGTGTTTCACTCACAAAGGGGATATTTCTGAAATGATATCTAGATGAGGGCAGTTCTGTTCACAAATTTCAAAAATATTTTAATGTACAAAGCACATCAAAAAAGAAGTGGGAAAATATTGCAAATTTTAAAAGTGAAAATCAAGATTCTGTTTTTTGAATATATGTATTTATCTGGATGGGCAACTTTTTGGATTATAGGTACATGGTCTATTTTCCCTTTATCGTGGTAAGGTTTTGCCATTTAATTAAGCTGTAAGAAGTCAATGCAGTCTGGTCTTCTTTACAGCAAAAATAACTTGAAAGTGTTTCATCCTAGGCAATAAGAGATGCATATTAGATTGAACATTAATAATATAATTGTTTACTCTCTGAACAAATAAAAGCAGAAAAGACTCACCAGTCCCTAAAAGGGTGAAATTTTAAGCACAATTGAAGTAGTCACAAACCTGTGTTTACTTCTTTTGTTATTAAGCCTTACTGGAACTTGCCACATTTAAAAATTATCTCGCAGTGGTAAATTTAAGATATTATAATATCTTTATTTTCGAAACTAATATCAACAAAAAACTTTACTTGAGAAAAAAAATTTTTAATGTGTGTTTATGGCAGATACTGCAAACTGCTCAAGATATATTCATCTTGCTTATTGCAATACTGCATGTTCCTTCTGTCTTGTGATTAAGTGCAGCAATTTCTAGGTAAAGAATGTGAGAGTAAGTGGTTTGTAGCATTTCTAGGCCAAGACATATAAGGAATGGCTGTGCCACCTCATGTCTTTTTTCCCTTCCTCTGAATGGATGTAGATGACATTAGGAAGAGTAAAGCTATAAAACAGAAGAAATAAAGACACTGGAATCTCTGTAAGGGGTCACTACAGATTGGGAACATGTACTTGTACTATTATGAAAGCAAGAATGATCATCCATTGTGTTTGAGTCATTATACCTATTGAGTCTATTTGCTACCACTTAGGCTTCCCAAAATGATAGAGCCAACATTAAATAAAGGTCAGTAATCATTGACACATAATGGTTGTGAAAGATAAAGATGTTACAAAGTATAGAACTCAAAAATTGTTTTTCACCACTTAGAATTTTTCAGAGTGCCATATATAGCAATCTATTCTATGATCAGTTTTGCTTTACATGACCTTGGAGATGGCATCTTACAAAATAGCAAATTCTATTTAAGTTAGCCAAAATAATGTGTTTAATTTGACAATATCCTCATTCAGACCATATATATTACACATTGCTAACAGGATGAAATACAACTGGAAGATTATTTCATTTGACTGTCCTGAAAAAAACAATATTTTTATTTTAATCAACTATTTTTCTGAAATAGAAATTATGGTTCTGACCTTTGAAGACAAGGGAAGATTTGATTTCTCTGAGAACAGCCCTTGCATATTGAGCACAAGATTGTATATTGACAAGATTGAATAAGGATTTGGGGTTTCATTTGATCTTCCTGACTTCATGTAGTTGCATTCTAATCTTTATTGATTTTTGATTGACTATTGACTTTAAAGATTCTTAAAGTTGATAAAGAGAAATTGGTTAGGGTAAATGATCTAAGAACTTAGCAATAACTCTCAGAGATCCATCTTATATTGAAGACCAAATTTTAAGAGGACAGACTGAACTTTTAAAAGAGAATAATCAATTAGGAAACTTAAAGAAGAATCATTGTTTAAAACAAATTTATTTTCCTTTTCAGTTTTACATGATAATTGTATGGAAGTAAAACATATCAGTTTCCTTCTCCCTAGCCTCTTCTCTCAAGCCCTAGTATGTTCATAGTATGTTCACACCCTTGATGTGAATCCATATATACTTTTTAACAAATGATAGAAGTAATCTTTATTATGTACTTATACAATTTATAAGATGTTTTAAATTTATGTTTTTTAAAGTTTTAGTAGTAAGAATGTAATACACATTTGTAAAATGAGTAAGAATTAATATATAAAATAATGTTGGTGTCAACAAGTGTAAATGGGTCCAAAGTGATTGTCATTCCCCATGAACTATTTTTAACCCTTAAACTGCCATATCTCAAAGCACAAAGGCAGTTTAACAATTTATTAAATCTAATTGTTATCAAATGAAATACATTTCTAACAGCACATTTTTCAATCTAAAACTCTACAATTCAGTAAAAGCCAGTGATCCAAGCATTCCTCTTCTCCTAACTCTTAAGATGGTACACCAATAGCCCTAAGAGTGAGATATTATTACTAACCTCCTTTATTTTATTTGAATTTTTCCACTTATAAACACCTTTGGCAGATTCAAAAGAAAGAGGAAATTGAGGAAAATTAATAAGAGTCCTGAGAAGAGTTACGATCTGATTTGTGATCTGACTTGTGGGTGGGGAACGCAGACTCTGATTGTCATAAATTAAAAGTGAAACTTGTTGGAAGTATACCAGACTATTTTACAAATGCAGGAAGAGTTGAGCAACCAAGATTTAAGAAGTGAAGGAGCCAGGGATGAGCAGGGTTTCAGCAACAAAAATGCATAGAGCTCTTTCCAAAGCTGTGTTTTTTTTTTATGTCCATTAGTGGTTCCTGAATTCTGCTTAGTGGACTATTATCAGTACTTAATATAATACAACTGTATGTCTTCTTTGGAGAAATATCTATTTAAGCCTTCTGCACATTTTTTGATTGGGTTGTTTGCTTTTATGATATTAAGCCGCATGAGCTGTTTGTAAATTTTGGGGGTTAATCCCTTGTCGGTTGCATCTCCAAAGAAGACATACAGATGGCCAAGAGGCACATGAAAAGATGTTCAACATCGCTAATTATTAGAAATGCCAATCAAAATTACAATGAGATATCACCTCATACCAGTCAAAATGGCTATCATCAAAAAATGCACAAACAATAAATGCTGGAGAGGGTGTCGAGAGAAGGGAACCTGTCTACACTGTTGGTGGAAATGTAAATTGGTACAGCCACCATGGAAAACAGTATGGAGGTTCCTTAAAAAACTAAAAATAGGGCTACCATATGACCCTGCAACCCCACTCCCGGGCATATATCCGGAGAAATTGAAACATGTATATGTATGGCTGAGTCACTTTGCTGTGTGCCTGAAGCTATCACAACATTGTTAATCAGCTATACTCCAATATAAAATAAAAAGTTTTAAAAAATAATAGAATAGAATAGAAAATAGGAAAACATATAATAACCAGGATAATTACTGTTCTGTAAAACTTGTTTTTCTTAATATATAGCTACATGTTCAAGGTCTGTTGTGTTATATATTTCTTACTGTAGTCCCGGTCTAAAAATTTAAAAGACTGATGCTTCAAAACACTGTATTTAACTTAACTGTATTTGAAATACAAAATTGCAAGGAAAAACATTTGATTAGTTTATCCTAGGCAAAATGTCCACTCAAATGTATTAATTCAGCTACAACTGTAAATGCAAAATCCAATAATATGGACATGGGGGCGGCCCCTGTGTGTCCAACAAGGAAAGGTAAATTTTCTAAGACACCTAATTTACTATATTTGTTACATTAATGGACTTTCTTTTCTGAAGCACAGTGATGATTTTTATTATAAAATCTATAATCTCTTTGGAACACCAAATCTGTGAAATAAAATGTGCTCTGTTCAAATGTGTATTTAATAATTAGAAAAATAAGACCACGGATATCTAACAATGGTTAGAGTGACTTATTCTAAAATTGCTGAGCTTATTTACAAAATAGAAATAGACTCATAGATATAGAAAACAAACTTATGGTTACCAAAGGGGAAAGGGGGAGAGGGATAAATTCAGAGTCTGGGATTAAAATATACACACTACTATGTATAAAATAAATAACCAACAAGGACCTCCTGTATAGCACAGGGAGCTCTACTCAATATCTTGTAATAACCTATAATAGAAAAGAAACTAAAAAAGAATATATATATTGTGACATTGTAAATCAACTATATTTCAAAAATACTTTTTTAAAGTTGCTGAACCACACCCTTCTTGTACTAAGTAAAATCAATGAAAATATATAAATGCATAGTCTCTATTCTGTTTTCTTGAGATGTTTTATTGTTTGGAACAAGCTATAAAAATATCCTTCCACAAACTATCTAAATGTAGTGTCGAAAACTCAGTGTTTCCTCTTCTATAAGTCTATATGTTGGAAATAAATTGTTATTGTTTTTGAGTGATTTGTTTCTCTCTATTACTTAAAATTTGTAAACATAATTTTTGAAATTGGTAATTTAATTTCAGATAATTTTGCATGTAGCTACTACTATTATTTATTTATTATAATTCAATATCCCTATCTTATTATATATATTTTTTCTAAAATCAATTCTTAAAAATTCATATAGGAGGAAATATTTCAACTTTTTCCATTGACAGTTTCTATCATAAGTAGATCTCCATGTTTTTGTCTTTGTCTATATGTGACTTGATGTGGTTATAGTTCAGAAATAATCTTCTACCAATGGGAAATTTTGTACTGATTGGAGAATTTTCCAGCAGTTTCTTAGAGGGGCACCTTCTGAAAGTGTGATATAGAAGATAACCTGTTGGTACTTTTAAGAATTCTTTTGAATTAATTCTAGTTCTACCTCCTGCTATTAACGCACACACACAAACACACACACACACACGCACATGCACACGCTCACACACACATATATATTCTTTTTTAGATTCTTTTCCATTATAGGTTATTACAAGATATTGAGTAGAGTTCTCTGTGTCTTATTATTTAAAACATCATATGCAATTCATTTTGTAAAGTTTGTCTCTAAATTCATCTTTTCTTCCTTGGATCACATAGTCCCATCTACCAAAATTGGACAAAGTAGTTTTATTCATTTTTTATATATATACAGTATCTGTAGATGCACATAAATGTTTTATCATACACAAATCTTCCTCTCCTCATTTCTACCCACTTACAACCCTCTTCCTCACCCCACACCATCCCCCCTTTCCTCCATACTTCCCCAGCCCCACCCTGTTCCAGCTGAAATAAAAGCACAAGGATATTTCACAACCATGAACAGGAATACACCTGAGAGTCAACAAAATCTGAAGCCAGACTCTTGGCTGTCAACAAAAGTCTCTTTCCATTCGCTTCATCTCCCTTTCTCTCCTTGCAAACCATTTCCCTTCACACATAAGGGTGAGAGCTTTGCATGTCTCAGCTTCAGAGCTTCTTTTCTGTAATACTCACACAGTCCTTTCTTGGTCAAGAACCCAGTCTGCGCAAGAGCTTATTGTCCCACATTGAGTCAGATACTCAAGCATGGCCAGATAACTATAGCTAGTGTCAGTGTCAGGAAGCTGTTATAATTATTATAATTATTATTTTGGTATTATGTGGCAGGAAGTTACTTTGTCTGGTATAAGCACTGAAATAAATATATTGAGATGACATAGGGTTTTAGAATGTGCCTGAGCTCAAAAACATCTGGAAACTTGTGGTTGGAGAGAAGGAATAAAATCAAACTAAGTAGAGTTATAGGAAAGTGATTCTTATCTACTGGAAGATAATCAATAGGGAATTCATTAAATCAGAGTCGTATCTGTATTGCTTAAATCTATATGATGGAATAAACTGACATTATCAAAAATTATATTCCAGAAGAATGCATAAAAAGATAGAAAGTTTAAATGACTTAGAAGTTCAAATGAAAAAGTCAACATGGTAGTCAACATCATTTATATTTAAGTATAATTTACAAATAACATATAGTTTCAGGTGTATAATGTAATGAATTGATATTTGTATATATCTCAGAATGATCACCACAGTAACTCTAGTTAGCATCTATCACCATATATGTTACATAGTTGCAACATTTTTTTTTCTTGCAATGGGGGCTTTTAAAATTTATTCTCTTAGCAACTTTCAAATATGCAATACCACATTGTTAACTATAGCCACTGAGCTGTGAATTATATTCCCATTACATTTATTGTATAACTTGAAGTTTGTACTTTTGATTCCCTTCACCCATTTCATCCACCCTCCAATCCACTGCCTCTGGCAACCACCAATCTGTTCCCTGTATCTATTAGCTTTTTAGGTTATTTTTTGTTTTTGTTTTTAATTCCACACACAAGTGAGAGCATATGGTATTTGTCTTTCTCTGACTTAGTTCACTTAGCATAATAAACTCAAGGTCCCTCCATGTTGTATATATATACACTGCATCTTTTTTATCCATTCATTTCTTGATGAACACAGGTCTTTTCCATATCTTCGATATTGTAAATAATGCTGCAGTGCACATGGTGGGGTGCATATATCTTTTGGAATTAGTGTTATTATTTTCTTAGGATAAATACCCAGAGGTGGAATTGCTGGATCTTATGATATTTCTATTTTTAAGGTTTTGAGGAACATCCATACTGTTTTCCATAGTGGCTGCACCAGTTTACATTCCCACTGACAGTGCACAAGGGTACCCTTTTCTCCACATCCTCACCAACACTTGTCATGTCTTGTCTTTTTGAAAATAAACATTCTAACAGGTGTGAGGTACTATTTCATTGTGGTATTTGATTTGCATTTCCCTCATGATTAACGATCTTTAGCACTTTTTCAAATACCTATTGGCCATATGAAGATCTTCTTTGGAAAAATGTCTATCAGATCCTCTGCCCATTTTTCAATTAGATTTTTTTTTTTTTTTTTTGCTATGGAGCTC